>NC_089990.1:23919113-25119113 GCF_036417845.1 Apteryx mantelli
GTGCATTGTTATAAATGACACGGACAAACCATCATAGCAGGAGCAGCTCTCAAGGTTTACGTTAACAGCTCAGGGATACACCAGTTAAAAGGCTCTTCTTGGTCTGATATAAAACCTGTGTGTCTACTGCTATCATTCATATGACAGTCTAATTAACTGAAAATCCCAATGAGATATACGTAAAAATACTTTCAAGTGAAAACCGTCTTCATAAAAGATACCGTATAATAACAATATGGTCTTATTGCTAGTGTAACAGTAAAGATTACTCATACCTTTCCATTGTTGAGCTTGCCAAAGGAGACAATTGTACAGACGTTCATTTGGAACGGATGGCGCATTTCATTGCAGTTAAAGTCATCCTCTCTGTCAGGTAGCTCTACAGAACTTTGTTCTACAGGTGAACTTGTTCCATGCTTTTTGACAGGGCAATCAGTCTGCTTCAGAACTTGTTCTTTAACTGTTGCACATTTTAAAGAGATCACTGCAGAAAAGTCACGATGAGCAGCTGGAGAACTGCCCAGATCCTCAGTACCCAGATTATTCACAGAAAGATCATGAGAACATGACAGCTTCCTGCCCAAGTCCTGTGTCTCCTGCGGAGTACTGCTTGTATCCTCAATCTCCAGTTCATCCATAGACAAGTCTTTCAAATGCAACTCAGTATTTCTCAGGTCCTGCATATCCAGTTCTGTCTTTGAAAGCTCCCGAGCCTCTGCTGGAGAGCAATCCATGTCTTTGGTATCCACTAGAGCACAACCCACATCCTCGGTATCTAGTTTAGTCAGAGTCAGGCGTGGAAATTGTGGCAGAGTCTCAGAGGGGTCTTGAGTATTTAGCATGGAAAAAGAGTCATCTGGGAGCTCTGGCAGGGGGGAGATGGATGGTTCTGGCCCAAAGGGAGAAAGGGACGTTTCATTAAAACTCTCATTCTCGCTGCCCAGGGCAGAGCAGCCAATTTCTTGCGATACCTCTGGGTTTTTGCAGTGCTGCGCAGGCTCCTTCCCTGTTGAACTCTCAGAACTCTGATTATCCCAGATGCCTGAGTCTGGAGACTGCAGAGATGCTCCCACCGTGCAGAAAGCCCTCGCATTCTCATTCTCGATAACCAAGGCTTCTTTGTGGGAGGTGGCATCCTGCCTCCAGCTTTTGAAACTGGACTGAGGCCTTTTCTCATCTGGTGAAAATGCCCTTGAAGAGCCTCGCAACTTCCGAGCTGCCTCCGCAACACTGTTAAAGAACCTCACAACGCCCCCAAAGTGAGTGGCTTTGGTCGCACTGTTTGATTTTTTTCGCTGGCTAAGATTCTCCTCACACCTCGTATCAAAGTCAAAATAAGAAGCAGAATTATCAGTTATATTTTCTAAGTTCTGGAAATTGGTTTCAACCCTTTGATCTGGAGGCTTTGAATTATCTTTGCTAGTTAATGAAATTCCTTTCAGATAGCTCCAAACATCAGAGCTTTTTCCTCTTCTGCTCTCCTGTGGGAGCACAATACACCTCTTTTGATTGTCCCCTTCTGTAACTACAGAACTCTTAACGTTTTCAAAATTCAAAGACTCGCTCTTTCTAGCTGGTATTTTATGGCAGTTACTATCATTGTCTTCACTCTGCAATCTGACATTAATATCCCTGAGCCATTTATTTTCATTGGCATCAATTTCAGGAATGCTGATATTCAGCTCTACATCTTCAAAAGAAGAATCCAAATCATCAATGTACCCTGCGTATGAGTGGCGGGAAGGCCTCTGACTGTCTCCCAGTTTCTTAACCCTGTAGACTGCTCTTTGGCCACTGGCATGATGGTCCTCCTCAGGGGCGCAAGCAACCTGAACTTTGGATGCTCTCAAGTCTACATTCTTAGACATGCTGGAGGTTCTTAGCTTTTTTAAGGACCTCACCCTGTCCATGAAGGATGTTTTTTTTTCTTCTGAGGCCTCAGAGGTAACTCCTAGCAGGATCATGGATTGGGGTCTTTTGTTATTCATGGAGGGACCTTTCCTTCGACTAACAAAATTCCAGATCCGGTTGCCCTTGGCCTTCTTCTTATACCTGGGCGCTTCTTCCTGTTCATTCTGGACTGCACCACTGGAGGTGCAGTGCTCAGCACCGCAGATCTCCAACGCATCAGTACTGCCTTCCTCCATGTTTGCTTGGAAAACCCTGTTTGCATATCCATTTGGCACTATCCCAGGACCAGTGTGCTGGCAGCCCTCTCCAACTTCCATATCTCCGGCTGGTTAGCTGGTATCAGGTGTCACAGCTCCATTGTCTTCAGATTTTCTTCATAAGACTTAAGGAAAAAGAATAAAGGAAGGCAATTAGCAACAGAAAGTTTTTTTCAGAAGACACATTTATTAAATCAAAGGTCAAATCTTATCGCAAGGACAGCAGTGGTGGCTTTGCTACCGATTTCACCGAGGCTGAGATTTTGCTCCCAAACTGTATAAAGTTGAAAGCCACTCAAATCTGATTTAAATGACTGAAGTTCTAGTAACCACAAATAAACTTCCTGCATTAATAAAGTTACCACAAAGTAAACACAGATTACCATAAATCACATCTTGGTCTTACAAATCACGAGGACTCTGAATACACCAGAGTACACGACAGAGAGGGAAAGAGGAAATTACAGTAAAATGTCCCTGTGCACGTAACTGTCATCTTCGCTGGCCCCATCTGCCAGGACTAACAATGCACTCCTGATGAGTTCAGTCTCTTCGGGCAGGCATTCAAAGGAAAGCCAGGATGAGCCTTTTCCTGGAGCTGAGGCAGTATCAGAATATTTCAATACCAGAAAACCCATGGAATATCCATGCCAGGTTTTCCCACTATATCTGTGACACGAGCATGGGAATCCCTTGCTGGAAACGGACTGCTAACTGAGGGCTGCAAGGCCATCACTCAACACTACACAAAATACACGTTCCCTTCAAGCGAGTTCCAGCCTTAAGCAAACAAGATTAAAACCACCGGTACCCCATGCAACAGCGATGGAAACCACTTCCTACCCTTTGTGGGAATACGTTTGAACTCCTGCTCATACTGATCCCAGATCTTCCCTTCCAGTGTTGTACCTTGCAAAGTGGTCCTGGGTTCACTGTCTACCTGTGCAGCATGCATGACTGCATACCAGGCACTGAACAGGGTTAAATTCCCTGAATTCCCCATCCCGCCCTCAAGAGGAAAAAGGGAGCAAGACTAGGGACAAGAAAGGGTAGAGCCCCAGAGACGCAGGTCTGATCACGGATGATGAGAATAGGCAGTGACACAGAGCCATGAAGCGCTTTCCCAGGCTGGTCCTTTTTACTTTGACTACCCTGTAAATAGTTCCCGCCTTATCTATAATGAAATCCATTACGTTCACTATTACCATTAACACCAGGGTTAGTGATGCAATGGCTATCACCCTGGGGACCTTGTGAACATGGAAAGGCTCACCGTTGCACTCAGTCAAACAAATCTTGGTTTCTACTTTTCCACCACACCTGTTTTCAGTGACTGAAGCCCACCAAGACCTCTGCAGATGGCAAAAAGCACCAAGGACCCAGAGCATATCCAAGCAAGGCTGAAACCCTTCACAGAAGCATCCTACCACCCTGCTTCTATATGAGCCGCATCCATCTGGCTTTCACTGCAGCTATGACACATGGGCCACCCCAAACATTTTTTGGCACCAGCAGTAATTAAGGTGACAAAGACAGATAGTTGTTACAAAGGTTAACTGTAAATAAAAAAGAAAACACCAGAATTTCAACATAAAGAAACTGTCTTCCATAGGCATACCTTTGCTCTGCTTTGGCCGTATATTTACTCAACTCACTGTCTTTCATCAGCTTCGCAATGGAGCGATCTTAAAAGATGACCTCCTTCCCGAGGCAGACATCTACACTGGGGCCTAAGCACAAACTAACCATCACTTAAACATGATAATACAAATTTATACGGGATCTATGTCTTATACTGGGTCACGTGGGGCTGTTCATCCATTAGGATCTCCAGAGACAGACAGACTTTCCTCATTCCCCGGGCTGTTCATCTCACTTCAGGTCCATGAATTCCGCACAGAGATCACCGCCGCAACTTAAATAACAACAAAAACCAAGCTGATGGGGGGATCCAGGCCCTGCTGAGGGCCGCGGTGCAGCAGCGGTGCCATGCAGGGACCGGCCATAGCCGTTCTGAGGAGGAAGAGGCCAGTCAGCAGGGCCCATTCCTCGCCTGGGTCTGGGTGGTTGGCTGAAGCACATCACTTTGCCCAAAAATATCCATGTGTGTTTGCGCTACAAAACACCTAACACCTCTTCTGGTGAGGAAAAGAGTTTCTAATACCGTAGCTGACAATCAAACACTGCAACCCTTCCACCTTAGGGGAGCTACTCTGGTCTCTACCTGCTCTCTGCATCTTCACTCAAGATCTAGCTGTTCCTGCCACAGGAATCGCAGCCCTTAATTCTCAAAATTCACCTTTCTTTTTCAAGCAATTCAGGTTGACAAGTAAGTTAGGACTGCACAAGATCCCAATCAGCTGGCACCAGGTGTGCTACACAAACTTGTGTGTCCATGGACACGATCCTCCTCCAAATTCCTTGCATTTTTTTTCCACTACCCAAATCTTTCAGAAAGCACTAGGCACTTTGTAGCTCATTCACGATTGCATAACATTTCCTTGGCAACGAGGCATTTCTGACACCAGACAGGTGGGTGTGATACCAATCCGGTTCCTTTTAAATGTGCTTTAGCAGATGGAAACAAGAGCAGAAATAACACCGTGGGGCCCGGTAACACCCGCTGAAGTTAACAGTTTCTCATGGACTTAGTGGACACTGGATCAGGCCCAAGCACCCGGGCCTGTCTGTCCCAAACTACCATGCAGGGACCGATGCTTTTCTTGGGCAATCTTGTTCTCCTGCACTGGCCAGCCAAGATTCCCGTAGTCATTTTCCAGGTGTTACCCACAGCCGTAGCAAAATAAGGGTGTCTACGTACCCAAAGAAATGAGGGTAGCGAGGCTGGCTAGCAAAGAAGCACCAAACACGAAAGGTCTCCTGGCCCAGGCAGAGCTTAGCTGTATCAGGAGACCCCAAAGATAGTAAAAAACGCCTCATTTAAAACTGGGCAGTTTTGGTTATTTCCAGGGCTGGTAGAAAACAATTTCAGAACAATATTTTATGTCATAACAACTCTCGGGCAATGAGTAGACGTATGTTATTGCATGTTTGATGCCGTAAAGCTAAAAAAAACAGCATGTTAAAATTCTTAGCAGTGAGGACCTCTGTCTGGAAAGAGGACCTATAGAAGGGTTTCTGGGTTAAATATTTGGAAGGACTCTCACAGCCATGAAAACTTTAAAAATTCAGCTGAACCATGACTCCTCATAGGAAAATATATGGAAACATGGAGCAGATGTTTCAGGAAACTTCTTTGCGGGGTATGAATTTCATCAGCACCCAGAAGCAGCACAGGGGCTGTAAATCAGAGCTCGCCTTGCACCGGCTCCGTGTCAGACCTCCGAGCGGGAGGAAACTTCATTTAGCAGCGAAACTTGGCAGCAGAGCAGGCTCCCAGAGAAGCGGGCAAGACTCCACCCAAGCAGCCCATGAGGACCATGAGGTCACGGAGACGCTACCGCTGCAGAGCCAAGCTGCCACCAACACGCTGTGCTCCCTGCATCACGGCCACAAGCCCCCCCTCCTGGGTACCGACAGGAGTATTTATGGATCCACAGGGAGCCGGATGGGGGAAACAGCCAAACTGAAGATCCATTGGCTTCGTTGTTCATCAGATCAGCCAGAGGAACACACGCCACAAGGAAAGGGCCGGGGTGGGGGACAGGACTACCCCTTTCCCCAGCAATTAGATTTTTGCTGGAGTGAACTTCTTCAGTAGTGGGGGTTTTTTTAATTGCGACGGATAATGAGCATCCCCAATTAGATCTTACAATTCCAGTGTTATGCAGTCACTTTTCTTTCTCAGAAGACCAACTATAACCAGGCATCCGACCAAAACAGTTTTTGCCCTTCGCTAACAACCTGACACCGCCAGCGCTGTCGAAGCTGGGTTCTGATCAGCCACCACCACATCCGTTTCTTTTTTACCTGCTCTTTTAGTTGCAGAGCTGTCACACCAGGGCGGCACTGCCAAGATTAGCCCCCTCTCCGTGTCCGCACTGCTCCCTTGCTGCAGATTCCCAGAAGTCCCTGCCCCGCACATCTGCCAGCACAGGAGTTTGTTCGGTCCCTAATTCACATCACATGAAAGCACACCAAGACCGTCGCCTGCTTAAGCTGCCAGAAAGCTTGCTCTTACCTTGTCCATCGCCTGCTCCAGGTGCGCTGAGGGCCGCGTTTCGTTCCAGCAGGTCTAGAGGGCCAGCACCAAAACTGGAACAGCAGTGGGAACTCACCTGGGCCAACGGTACGTGCCATTACCTGCTGGGTACGGGAGCGCATGGCGGACTCGCCCCTTGGCCAGACACGTGTCCATGAGCGCTTCACGCGAGCAATGGCCGAGCCGCTTCCCTTCCCCTGCTCCTGCTTGGGGCAGCTCTCCAAAGCTCTCAGTCCATCTCCTACCTTTCGGCAGCGCTAAATTTGCTTAAAACCCCATCGGCTGCCCCTAGCAGCACAAGGTGCCGCCGATTCGCGCCCGAGGATTTGGGACCGGGCGCCGGGCGAGCCAGCTCTCTTGCAAGGCGGCACTGGGAGCTGGAATGTGCCCAGGGCCCCCGGGGACACGAGCTTCCACCCGGCTCTTCCTCCGCGGAATATAAAATAACAAACAACAAGGAGCGTTTGGCCATTGTTTGTCAGGGAAAGGGGGGCGGCGGGGACAGGGCACACGGCGGAGCCGGCCAGAAGGCATGGCTAAGCTAAGGAAGTCCTGCCTGGGCTTCAGTGTATCCGCTCCTCTCCAGGAGGGGCGGGGGGAGGCAGGAAGGAGAGAAAATAGAGAACAAATGATCCTATAACCCTTGAGAGAAACCTGTCTGCTCCAGGAGAGCGTATTTAGCTCCAGAACGCAGAGCCTCTTGCTATACAAAAGAAAAAGAGGAAAGAAAACCCCGCCAGTTCTTCCGTTACCATGTTCTACCACTGGAAAAATGGGAGGAAACAGATGTTAAGCTCTACAGCGTCAGGAAATTATCTCTTTCATGAGGGTACAGTTACCTCAGTGTATTTAGGTCAAATAAATAGCTGGAGAACCGTGACTTCTCCCCCTTTCTGTTTACGTCTCAGCAGACATCTCCTCGGTCTCTCTTGGTGCCGCTTTGAAGGACCAGCCACAAAGCGGCACCTCGGTTTCTCGCAGCGTGCGCCCAGACGCGGCAAGCTGGAGCCAGGCACGCGTGGCTGCTGAGCAGCGACCCGGGTCCGAGTGCCCATCCCGGAGGTCCCCGCTTGCGCTAGCGCAGAAAGCCATCATCGCCAGGAATTGCTTCAACCCTGTGGTCCCTACAAAAGTTCAGGATCTCGTTTACAGGACAAGGCGGACTATTTGCTGCTATGCTTTGGCCAGGCACGGCGACACTGTAGCTTCTGTATTTATTTTTTAAATAAAGGTGGAAGGCACGTGGACAAGAGACTTAGGTGAAACATCTGTTAAAGGGATCTGCAGGCCTTCAGCAAGTGCTATTACAGCTTTCCGGTGCTGGCTCCCCAAGGAGTGACGAGCAAGTGCCCATAGGAAGTGACCACAGAACTTAACCATGATTTTACATGCTCTACAAAATATGTTACATGGGAAGTTAAAATTTCCCATTAGGAGGAGCAGGAGGTGGCCAGACGGACAGGAGATGAGCTTGAATCCCACTGCAGTCAGGAGAGGACAGACGTTACTCAAGCACTGAGTGACTACTAAGCAGCAGAAGTGAATCTGAGGCAATGGTCCATCATTGATGACAACCTACCAGAAGACTTGGCTCCTCGCGCACATCAGTCAGTCTGTGCTGAGCCATCACGGCAATGCCACCATTTGCTACTGCAGCAGGTTGTCAACAAAACCACCACAGAGCAAACTTCGTCCTGACACGGCCCAGTTCACCCACCGCCGCTGCTTGGGCAGCTCTAGCATTTAACACCCTGGAGGATGCACTCGAGTAAGGCAAGCAACAGCTCCCATGCGGACTGAAAGCAACTCCAGCTGCACAAATAGCATGTTTCCAACCACCCACACTGCACGCCACATTCTTAAGCATTTGCTACAACAGGATTTTCAGTGTTTTGCCCATAAAATACAGCAAGGGTGCTCCAAAGCCATACGCACAGCGATTTGCACTCATGAAGGAGAGCTGGAGCTACAGCAGCACGTATCTGCCCGGCACGGTGTTCACTGGTTTAAGCCAAAGCTTTTACAGCACTGGGACTGAATTTGTGTTTCTGTTAATTCAATATTCGCTGAGCGGATGGATGGATGCACCGACAGATAGTGCCACCAGTGTATTCATAAAGAGGGAACTCAAAACTTCAGTTTGAGTAAATCAGTTCACTCATGTATAATTTAAACATTACTTCCTTCCCATTTCAGGGAGCTTTGGAGTCTGTGCGATGGCTAAACACAATGAAATTAGGGCAGGCGACTCATTTCGCCTACAGCCAAAGGAGAGACAGAGTTGTTCAGCTGCATCTGTCAGATAAACTGGACTCGTGCTTCTGCTGCCAAGGGTGGGACCAGCTCACTGCAAGCACAAGCAGCTCCACAGTCCAGGCTCCATGGGCATGATTAATCGGTGTGATGCCGAGAGAGGTACTGCGCCTTGCTCATGATCAGCACTTGGCCCCACTTCGTGCTGGGCAGCTCGCTGCCTGCTGAGCCCTAAAATCTTCCGTCAAACCCGCAAATGCTTCATTCATTTCCCCAATGCCAGCCCAGAAAAGGGAGACGTGATCTAACCCATCATGCAGAGCCAAGCAGGAGAAGCTCAAGAACAAAACACAGAGACATAAAAGACCCTGTTAATTGGAATCAAAAACTGCGGAAGGTTTAACAGATTATTTCCTAGCAAGCCCAAATTTCAGGGCAAGGCGCTACTTAGCTTTGGCATCATACCTGTTGCTGAGTGCCTTTCTCCAGACCCACACAGCTGACGCCTGAACTGCAGGTGAGACTCCCCCCTTGCCCACTGCATCCGCGTTGCATTTGCGAAGGCATCATCCCCTGCAAACCTCCTGGCATTTCTGTAAGCCCTTTGCTGCAATTCCAAATAGTTTCACTGCACAGAAGAGTACCTAATAGATCTGAAAGGATACCTTTTTTTTTTTTCTATTGACTTGCAGGATGCAGAGGGGCCCAGAAATAAAATGAGGGAGCCAGAAAAAGTAGTCAAGTTCCCAAACAAGGTTACGCTTTGATGTGCGACAGCTGCTCCCCGAGATCTTCTTGCTGACTGTGGCCACCATAATATAGAAAAGCCTGCAGTTACACGTAGGTTATTTAGGCTCTTCTGTAGTCACCTGAAAGTAGCTAATTATGCCTAGAAAAAATTAATTATTATCCAGTAGAAGTTGTAGGTATTCTCATACCATGGTGATGAACTGAAATGCAACTGTATAGGCAGATTTGGAGGTCTGCGCCCACATAGACCCCAGGAAAGTCCCATGAAGATGTCAAGCCGCTGACTGCCACGCTTTGCTGGGATGCTGGGAGGCAAGGACTTCGCGATGCTCGTTACATGACGCTGCACTCCAAATTAATCAATTTAGGATCATGATCCTGGAAAGCAGGGTCAAAAATGGAAACAAGTGGCGAACTACTGCCTGTTGCTCCCCTCGGTCATCACAGGCGCCCACCAGCTCAGAGGTCCACCCCAGGACACGGCCTCTCCTCCAAGGAAAGCAGAGATTCCTCGGGAACTTTACAGCTGTGACATTCCTCCACAGAGAGACCATTAAAAACACTTTCCTTCTCCGAAATCTTAAAGTAAAAATGCACGGCCATCTGCAGTCTTAACTAAGAGCCCAAATCGGCAACCAGCATTTAATTGTTTATACCTTGAGACAAAGATAGCGTCCACATGATTGTCTATTGTATCCCAAAGACAGCACAGGAAAACTCTTCCCCTAGCAGGGAGCCTACGGGTCACACATGCTTCTGCCATAACATTTGCTATAAATAACCTTCTGTTGAGCAAAGGTTTGCGCTCCTTACAGAGCGGCGTAAGGCAGCCACCGAGCTCCTATCAGCTTGAGCCATTAGCTCTCCCCAGAGAGTGCATATCCTACCCTATTGTCCCTGCGAAAACGCTTGAAAGAATTATTTTTTCCTTGCTTCTTTTGTTTTGGGGAGTTTATTTATATTTCCTCTTTGACATGGAATTACTACTAGAAGAAGAATCACTGCCGTCTTACCGGGCGGCTCACCGATGCCAATATTGAAACGAGGTGCGCAGGGTCGCGTTTGTAGATGCATTGCCATAGTTACCGCCTCTGCGATCCGCACTTCTGCGCTAACGTGCGCTCAGCGGATTCAGCTCTGGATCGGGAACAAAGCGCCGGGTGCCAAGGACGGCCCCGAATCCTCACGCGGAGACTGTCGGGGCACGCAGCGACTGGTTTCGCCCAGACGTTTGAAAGAATTATTTCAGCGTATTACTCAGCAGCTCCATTCCCCGGCCCTGGCGACGTCAAAGGCCACCTAACGCGTACCTAACTGCCGCCTCTAAGTCCTGTTTCTACGTCCAGCCAGATATCAAGTGACCTGTTCTTTTTAGGCAGCTTTAGGGCTGGGATCCCCCTGGACTTTCCCCCCACACACACGCACACACACCCTTATTCTTTATAGCAGCTTCAACATAAGAACCACGTTCACATGGAAAATACCATTATCTACAAATCAGACTGAAGATCACTTCTAAGTACTGCGCTCCAAGGATACAGCCACCCGGCAGCCTGCAGGAGCAGCCCGGCTGCCGGGCCGCCCGCTCGGGAGTCGCACCAGCAAAACCCCTCTCCGCGGGCGCCTCGATCGACTTGCACACCCAGCGACACCTCTGCAGCTCCAGCGCCATTGAGTGAAACGCGACGCATCTAGCGTGGCTTTGGAAGGGTCCACCACCCGCCTCTACCACTAACAAATTAATCATGGGTTTCTACACGCTCCCGGGAACCACAGCTTCTTGCGGGTTTCCTTAACAAATGGATCCGACGCATCTCCACATCAGAGAAAAGAAATGGGAGGGCAGTGAACTGGGATGGATGCCTGCTCCCAGCTTTCTCACAGGTAGGCACCCGAGCTGCTGGGAACCAGCTAGCTGCACCATCTCGGTTTATAGCACAGCACTCGAAGGCAAACGGGAATGAAGGACGCCACCTTTAAAACAGACGCAATGCAAAACTGCATGGCTGGGCCACTGATCTGCTGTAAATTCCCCAGGCACCACATTACGGACAACCTCCATTCACCAAACAGAGCCCTTAGACCAAAAGCTGTGGTATAGCCTGACCAAGCTCGGAGATGATATTGGTGGCAATTGTAAGACTGGAGCCCAGGGCATCAGACTTACAAGCTCCATTTGCTTGAACAGCCAACTCTTGCTTTAGAAGGAAACTTCTGCACTGTCTTTGGTGACAATCTACCAAATTTTTAAGTGCCCAGAAGTTTGATGTCCCAAACTTGCACGGGTCAACAGCATGCACGCTGGGCATTTGGGCACTACCACATTCAGGCATGTCAGACCAGGGGAGGTGGGTGCTCTTGCACAAAATTGTCTTCAGACGCATGAAAAATCTGATCCTGCGTTTCTTGAGGAGCAACATCACTGCTGGGTCCCTGCTCTCTGCAACTGGTTCCTTCCACCTGAGAACCACAACGAGCTTTTGAACTTTGAGTGTGACATCTAATTTGATATTAGGTTCCGAGTCACAAGGGTAGAGGTTCCCACTTCTCTCTCATAACCCCGTAGAAGCCATGAGGTCCCTCCGAGACTTGCAGACATCCTTCTCTTGCCTCGCACCGTCACCAGAAACGAATGGCTTGCCCACCTGCCTTCATACCCCTGCTAAAAATCCTTACTTGCAACCAGTGTCGTCGCCCCCGGGTGCCCGTGACATTGCAGTTGGCCCCCTTCGGCGCACGCAGCAATTGCTTTGCAGTAATTATCAGTGGGCGTCTTCTTGGGTGCCTGTTCTTGGTGGTGACGTGCTGTTGACGTAGGTGTCCACCTCCACTCGTGGAACCCAGTGACCTTGTGTGGTTTCCTTCGGCCAGCGCAGGGTCCCCGCGTGGGTGCTACACCCCAAGGCACAAGGAACCGCTGCTCTTTGATGCACACCTGCCGTGCCAACCCGATGCTGACGTTAAGCTAGGCGAGCAGCTTCGCAGCCTCCTGCACGGCCCCGAGAACGGATCCCACCCGGACAGCTGCACCTTCTCGCAAATGTGGCTTTGCCCTGCAAAAGGGGCCGTCAGCTCGTATTGCTCGCGCCGGCCGCGCTCGGCTGGGCGCCGGCAGCAGGAGCCGCGTCTGAGCGTAGAGAAACAACATCACATTCAATTAGCGTCATCAGCGGCGAGCTTTTTCATCTCTGGGCTGTCTGGGGCCCTCCCGCGCGCTCCCGGCTGCTCTGACCGGAGCCACGTGCGGACAGACGGCCGCCCAAAGCGCTGCGGGCAGCCAGCTCTGCTTTCCCACGCCATCACCCACCTGGGCCAGTCTTGGGTACCCAAAGGACCCTGATGCCTTGGGTTACCCCAAGTTTCGGTGCAGACATAGGCAAGGTTTTCCCTTCCGCCCCCAGCCCTGAAGCACGACACCGCATCCGCCCCACACCCCGGCCAAACCGACTTCTGCACTTCTGCTCTCCCAGCTCACACCCCAGGACAGAGGCTCTAGTTTTATGGGCCCTTTTGAATGGTAAAAGATGAAGTTCTGCCCCTTTCCATACCTCCAAAAGCTTCTTTCTGCCTCAACGATCTCCTTACCTATAACAAGGCTTAGAAGTGGATCCGACTGCAACTTAACACGGGGTGCGGGGCAGCACTTATTCTGCAGCTGGAGCATTTCCCTGGGGCGGTTCAGCACACGTCCACAAAAACGTGCCCACCAGCGCGAGAGAGCGGGCAGCGTGGAGACTGAAATGGAGGAGCTTTGAAGGCACATCTCCAAGGATGACCCCAGCGCATCCGCATCTTCAACCCCAACAGTTTGGGAATACGTGCAGGCGACCTGTGGGTTTTGCAGCAACTTGCATGGCATGAATATGCAACCGCCGTTGACTATCAGGTGCAAAAAAACCCATAGGATGATTTGCCAGATACGCCAACCAAAATTCCCGACATGGTGCAGCATCCACCCAACAACTATGGGCGCTGATGTCCCGGCCACAGCTGAGCGGGGCCGCGCATCAGCTTTGCGACTACAGTAACGCACCTACTGCTTGGGCAATGAAACGGTAGGTGTTTCTGCTGGCACACGCTCCACCTTCGGTGGCACAGGCCCAGCCAGGGCGCTCTGCCTCGCGTTTTCTTGACGATGAGGTTCAAATCCTGCTCAGCCGGTGCCAGGGTTGGGGATACTCCCCCAGGCTCCCGACTTGCCTGCGCACGCAGGCAGGGCAGGCTCGGCTCCGGGGGCACTCACGGTTCTTCCCAAAAGCTGCCGCGTTTTCTGGTTGCTACCGAAGTGCCGGTGGCTTTATTCGGCTGGAATCCACACTAGCTGGTGAGGCAAAATCACCTTGGCTTACGGACCATATGGCCAACTTCTGCTACGTGCTGTGGTGATGCTTTTCCTTCCTGTAGTAAAAGGAACTGGCTCTCCCCTACGTACACACATCACTCCCTTGAAATAAAAATCCTTTAAGGGGTCAAATCCTTCCCGTCCATCCCACCGGAGAAGCCTCAAAAGAGGAACTTGACACTGAACTGTGGTTGCGTTCGGCCAGCTCAACATTACAACGGCACGGGCTACAAAACGACCGTGCCGACATCAGGATAAAGATGCTAATTATATCCAGTGGGGTCAGCGGTCCCAGGTGCATCTTCCCGCAATGGTGGTGATGCATCGTTCACATCAGCGGCATGGGAAAAGGGACACTTTGTCCCCCACAGAGGAGACGAGACGCACTTAAGAATATGGGGGTCTCCAGCAGGGATCAGGGGCAAAACTTGGTTCCCACAGAAGCCCGGAGGGATCTTCATTCCCAACGAGTCCTGGGCTTTACCCTTAATTTCTCGAATCGCACGCAAATGAGAGCAGCGGGCCCCACCAAAGACACAAGAGCTCCATGCGTGCATGGGTGCTACCAGACCAGCCCTGATTTCACAACCACCCGCAGCAAGAAAATCGAGAAAGCCGACGCCATCAGCGTGACCAAAGTAATCTCCCCGTCACCGTGCCTTTCAAAGAGCGGGTGACGGCGCGGCTGCAGGAACGCGCTCAGCCGGTGCCCGGCCAGCCCTGGCCGAGCCCGAGGCCCTGAGCGGGGAAGCGGGGGGAAGTCTGGAAGGAGGCAGCAAGTGAAGCGCCTGCAAACCCGACTGAACACGGCCTTTCCAATCCTCACATCAAAGGCGTACGCCTGCACTCAGTTTGTTTATAACCCCGAAAGAAGGCGGTGTTGAACTTTGCCCCCTAAGCCGCGCATCCCATCACGGACTCCCTGCTTCCCACGCCCCAAAGTCAACAGCAAAGAAGGGGTGAAGGAAGAGGCACATGAATTAAGCATCTAATTTTGAAGCATTTATTTGTGGCATGCTTTTAATTGCTTCCGTCAGAGCGTGGCATCCCCTTTCTCGCGCAGGCCGCTCTTTCGAAGTGTGAGTATTGAAAGCCGGGCGAGTCCTTACAGAGGGAAGGTCCGCAAGGGCTGGGGAAGCAGTTGAGTCCATCACCCCTCAGCCTAGGTCATATGCTGAATATGAAGTTCTGGCCCATCGCTACAGAAACGTGGCTGCATCGCCTCCATGCCAAATCCAGCCGTCATTTATCCCGCTCACACCACGGTCTGCCCGTACCCTCTTGGCTGGAAACAGCAGTTCGAGCAGCATGAGGCTGAAGCCCAGTTTATTACCACCACCAGACTGACACTGGGCTCCAAAGAGCATTTCCTCACCAGACTCTTTGCCAAAGAGCTTGTCCCGGCTTGCTGCTTCTCTAGAAATTCGCCTGCGCATCTTGGGAAACGTGCACAGCCTGCGCACCTCTCTACGAGAGGCCTAACCCCAGCTCCTGCGTGGCCACGTCCCGACCATCACAGCAGGCACGCTGCATCTTCAATACAAAAATCAGATTTCCCTCTTACGTGCTCAAAAGTGGATTTAGCTGCCTAAATTAAGCCTGAGCTAGGGATCTCGATATTCATCCTTGCAACGTATTTATACTTGTGGGGCAGAGGGCATGTAAAGAAATAGGAGCTGAAGCAGAGGGGCTTCTCCAAGATCACCAGTCAGACAGATGTGGTCTCCAAAGACAACCTTCTGCCTGAAACCCCGGATCCTCCCTGCTCCCAGCAGAAGACGCACCTCCTTTCGCAGGCATGTTTGAGGGGAGACAGGCAGCGTTTTCGCGTTTTGGTACGAAGCTCCAAGGAAGAGGTAGCAACCCGTGTCTGTGTCCCCTGGCTACGGCACTGGGCAGATCCACAGCAGGGTTGTCCTGCAGCATCCTCCAGTACCGCTGATCCTCAAAAGAAACCTCTCTGCGCTTTCAGCTCTTATTAAATGCGTTTATGCTCTAGCTGGAAACGAAAGGGAAACTTTCCAGCAATCAAAGCAAGGCGCCTGGACTAATTATCACTAGAAAAGTTCAGGTGTGAAACTGTATGGATATACTGCTCGTACTTATTCTAGACAGCTTAAGTGGCATTGCCCTCGTTCTTTATGGGTGAAAAACCCATGGATTTCAGTCACAGGAGTGTTAGGACTAGAAAACATAGGGGTTGCATATAAGCCTGTATTCCTCCTTTGCTTTGGACAACAGTAGATGCTTCAGAGGAAGAGGCAAGAATTTCATTAATGAGTAATTACAGAACAATCTTTGTCCAGGAGAAAATTGCTTCTAGTTTTCTCAAACACAGGTGGACGTATACCATGAAAAATATTGATTTATCTTCCTTGAAGTGTTTTCAAGATCTATCTTCATTAACATTAAAATATTTAAGGCTTAAAATCTTAAAAATCTTATAAGCCATCAAAGCCACTAATGAAAGTGGCCTTGCCCTTTGCTCCTCATCTCCATGCCCGGTGCCTTATTCCTCACGCCAGCGCTCACCTGTGCAACTACGCGGTGAAGCAGGCGGGAAGATGCGACCACGATTAAAACAAATCTGCGGAACGGCCAACTTAGCCTGTAACGGACCGTCAAACTGCAGCCCTTGATGGAGCACAAACACCACGTGACAGCAACAATGCTAAAAAGAAAAAAAAAAAAAAAAGGCAAAAAAACCACCCAACTTTGGGGGTTCTCTTAAAGTGAGGAAAGAAATGCCTAAGTTGCTTTGCCTGCAATCTTCAGGGACAATCTGTTCATCCCTCTCTGGACACCTCGTTCCTCTTCTTCCGCTCTGGCCTCGCAGAAGACAGAAGTTGAAATGATCGATAGGGACCTGCTGGACTCTGGAAGAAATAGCTCCGACTCCCATCAAGCAGCAGATAAGCACATCTGTCCATGCAAAATGCTGCCCCAGGCTGTCGAGCTTCCCAGTGCTGGAAAGGGCACGCCATTTCCCCAATTCTGCCAGAAAAGCTAAATACGCGGGAAAAGGAAGGTGTCTGACTTTCCGTGGAGCACGAGGTACACACGCAGCACTGACCACGAGTAAAACATAGCACCGTCAGCCCAGCATCCAGGCCACGTCCGAGATCAGGGCACCACGTGGAGCCTACTCAGCATCAGAAGACAAAATTGTCTGGCAATGAGAAACACTAACCGAAGGCACAAGGCCTCAGCTGGAGAAGACTTGCGGCTCTCTCCCAGCCCCATTCGAGGTGGTGGGGAAGCCTGGCATCACCTTGCTGGGACCTCACTGAATGCTACCGAGGGTCCAGGGTCCACCAGAGAATTGACTCACTGCCATTTCGATACTTCTTCATGCTGTAATGGCCTTCAAGGTCAAAGTCTTTGGCCCCCAACAACTCTTTTCCTTGGCAACTCAACAGATCGTTCAGGGGAAACGCTGTCTGAAGGAGACCCAAGCCTTTCGGAGACCCTACAGGGACTATACCGACCTGTTCTTTTATCACCCCTATCCTTACAAAGCCTGACCCACCACACGTCCTTGGTTTCGTGCTGTAGATACCCTTTGCACACAGTCTGCTCTCTATCTAAATATAGCGCAGCTTATCCATCGAGAGCAGGAAATGGCTCCTCCGGGCCGGCCGGGCACTGCCTTGGCGGCTGGGAAATCACGGCATGCTGCCACGGCTCCTGGAGAAAGCAGGAGACTGGGAGGAAATATGGGATCTTCCACAGGAACCCAAGATACCACACATCTGGGATCTAGCCAAAACTTACGTACGGTTCATCTTGGGCTAAAGCCCACCAGAAAAGAAGCTCCTACCTATGGCAGCGCTTAGATTAGAAATTGCCAACCCTGTTTCTGGGGTTACAGAGACCCGCAGGCAGGTAGGGAGGAAACACTGCCGGGAGAGACACCCGTGGCCGGACCAAAACTGGCCAAACTGGCAAGTTTATTCCCTGATCCAGCTAAAAGTAGCATGGAAAGATCTGAGATCCTGGGAAAGGAGGAGGAAGCAGGGCAAGAGCAAGGGAAAGTGTTAGACTAAGATGGGAGAGAAAGAGGGTATCAGCTGGCTCCCACTGGGGGAAGTTTAAGGGCTAAATAAGGGCTGTAAAAAGTTATCCCGGGATCTGCTAAGTCAACGCTCTCCCTGCTCTCCGGAACAGGAGAGCGCCCCGGAGGAGAGAAACCCGCCATCCCTGCAAAAGGCTCTTATCGCTTAAGCCTGGCGGAGCAATAACAGGAAGAAATTGTTTGGGCAGGACTTGCACCACGTAAAGTAAACTCCCCGGCTGCCGCTGTTTAAAATGCTGTTGGAAAACACATGCCGCTGGCCCCGCCGCAGAGATACGGGGCTTCCCCCGGGGCTGCAGCCTGCACGCCGGCTGCCCTCGGGGCTCCCGCGCATCCCGCTCCGCCGCGCCTGCATCCGAGCCACAAAGACAACTTGAGGGAAAAGCAGAGCGGAAGCGAGCGCATGCAGCGCAGATGGTCGCTCCGGTGCTCGGATAAGACGTCGAGGCATGGCGAGGGACCGTGCTGGGGCTCTGGTTTCACCCCAGATTTTCATTAACCCTGAGGATTCCTGTGAAAAAAATGAGTAGCGAGTTTGAGCAGCAACCCGGCGACACGGGGTTTCCGCAAGAACACGCTGTGTGCAAGCACTGCCTGGGCATCGGGGTGGGCTCGGACCCCCAGACCGGTGACCGGAGCCAGCAAGCCGTTTTCTGACGTGAGCAAAAGCCGAATCCTGCTCCAGCCCCAAACAATAGGTCCGTTACAATGGTGCGACCAGAATTTCCTGCGCAGGGGAGCACGCCGGCTCCGGCGAGCAAACGCCGCAGGAAAGTGCTGCCCCGCGAAAGGAGCTCTGCAGCACGTCTGGGCGACGTCTCCGAGCCTCCTGCAGACACCGCTCCTACACCCAGGCCAAAGCCGAGGAGCACCACGACCAAGTCCAGGCCAGAAAGCAGGCGAAACCGCGCTAACGCATCGAAACAGAAGCCGCTCGGCTTGGAAACGGCTGTGGAGAATTAATTATCACACCAAGCCTTTGGCAACATCTGGACGTGGCTTTCCCTCACGGGTATTTCACCATCCTGCGCAGCCCTCGGGAGAGCACTGCGCCGGAGCGGGCCACGATTTGGTGGACCTGGATCTCAGCTGCGCCGGCGTGAACCTGCGTAACATCCCTGCTCGCTGCTGGGCGCCAAGAGCAGAAGGCAGGTCCTCCTGGAGCCACGACGAGGCAAGCAAAGACCCACTGCCATTTGCACTTGGCGCCCAATGCAGAGACGAGCCATGGTTTTGAAAGCCCTAATGTTCATCACCTGCCTAAAACTACTGGCAATAAAATACGGAAAATACAAGTGTCTGCTTTTACGCCCAGGAGCACCTGCCCTTCCACTGCCTGCCCGTCACCCAGGAAGTCCCTCATCAGGGACATGCAAAAAGCTCAGCCTTTATTTCAAGATGAAAAAGGCCACCAGACAGGTGACAGCACCTGAACCCGACTCAGCAACAATCCCAGGTAACTCTGGATGCTCCGGGACCTCAGCCGCGGTCTCCTGGAACTAGCCCAGTTGGCCACGTTTGGTCGCTTTCTGCTGGATTCTGCAGGTGCCTTGCAAGCACCTCGAAGGCTCAAATGCTTGCAAAACACATCAGCTGTTTAGAGATCCAGCGTTCGGGGCCTCGGCTCCAGAGTTATGCCGAGACACAATGAAAGACCACTTTTGGAGAAAAACCCTGCACGGGGCAGTTAGCATTCCCAACAGGAGATGGGCAAACCAGAAGCAAAGGGTTCTCACCCCATTTCTCCCATCAGTTCACCTAACTTCCCCGTGCCTCCTCCTTCCTGCCCACAAACAAGGGATAAGGGCTATCATATTCCCAAGCAGCAGCTCCAATTCCCTCTGCCAAGGTGGCTAACGTGTAATCCAGCATCCCGAAAGGCAGGGATGCTGCCCCCACCAGCGCCAGAGGGACCGTGGGGTACACCACAACCCAGCCGCATCTAGAGGAGACACGTTGTCACGTTCAAAGACAAAAAGCAAAGTCTTGATCTCAAGACTAGAGAGGGCCTCTGGGTCCAGGCTGGGACCGAGAAAGTGAGGACGGACACACATACACACAGAGTGTGGTCGGAGAACATGAGGCTGAGACCTCAAATAAGTTGAAATCGATGGTGATTTGCGTTAACATGATCTGGCTGGAATCAGGGTAAGCAACAGGCAACTCAGCAACCTGTTCAAGAGGAAGGAGATGAAGTCCTACGGTCAAGGAAGACCATCCACAGAGGCAGTGAGACCCTCTTTTCAGAGAGGAAGAGCAGGGAAACTATGGATAAGAACATCAGAGCAGCGTGAAACTCTTGGAGCTCAACCTACATCAAGGAAGCTGTTTACTGGAAGATATTCGGAAAATGCCTTTTTAAATGGCTTCACTAGAAGCTCCAATAGCCACTCAGCAATTTTTCATTTTTAACGAACACATGACGGCCTACAGACTTTGGTGAGACAGGCAGCTGGCGTCACCACACTCAACCCTTCACACAGAGAGCTCCAAAACCCGTTTTCTGACATGAAGGTGAACAAAAATTTTGTTACACTAGGAAACCCATTCCCCAGGCGGAAGCCAAGGTTTATCGCAGAGGCGGTGGTTTTCCAACACGCATCGCTGCCTGTTTAATTATCAAGCTGAGCTGACGTTGTTGACCTCACACGCTACCGAAATTCTTTACAATGTTTGTAAAATGTCCCCTCCTGGCAAATTATAACTGAGGTTTATGGATCATATACTGTAGAAGAAGAAATCTGTAATAAGCCTGTCATTTAATGAAGAATTAATGCTGTGTGCAAAACGTCTGCAACAAGCAGAGACACAAACCTCCCTTCCGCAGATAGCCATGAGGGATCAAGGTATTTATTTAAAGGGAAAATATAGAAAGATGCTAATAAATGTGTGGGCATATATCAATTCCTCAGCCTTCTCCGTTCACACCTGCGTGCATTTTCTGGACCCTTCCGGGTCAAACAAGTATAACAAATCCCCCAAAATAAAGCCTCACCAAAATCAATGGTTGAGTTGTTTACGCACTTGGCAGAGACCCGGCACATGGAGAAGTCCCAGTGGAAGCAGCAATTCACATCCCGGGGGGAGATAACGGCCGTACAGCTGATGTCCAGGAGAAGCACTAACTGAGCGCCAGGGCAAGGTCAGAGCCTTCGTCCATCCCGCACCAAAGTAAAAACCACGAGAACGCAGTTATCCATCACGCACATGTGTTTTCCAGTGGGAAAGAGCAAGCACAAGCCGCTGCCGGGCTCTCTGAGGCACTGGGGCTCCGGGGGTACGCATCCAAACGCCCCTCGGGATAACTGATTAAGCAGCCCAGAGCAGGACTGGACCAACGTACTGTGGACCAAGCTTCAGGAGATGCTGAGCCACCATCCCACAGCAATAAATCTGAGGCTCAGTAATTTTTATTAAATCACCTAATACCATTGCAAAAATTGAGAGAGTCTCCAAGACCACGAGACCTTTTGCGAGACCTATCAGCGAGGCAAACAAACATCCAGCTAAATCCAGGTAGGAAGAATTGCTCCAAGTGTAACCAGGTTGCCGTAATTAGCTCAGTGGTTTCCAGCTCCTGGTCCTCGGATCCCTGGGCTTTCAGAGACTACTTCTAAGAGGACTAAGTAAGATAACTGTGAGAGCAAACCATTTCTCACGCTGAAGTTCCTCCCAGGCTCATCTGCAGTTTTCACAGGAGCCTGCAAGCTGGAAAGAATTAAAACCCACAGAATAGGATGGTCGAGCGCAATTAGGACTCAGGAAGCCAAGAGGTGAGAGCAGGAGTCACTAGCGCTCGGGCAACCAGAGAGCAAGAGGCAGCATCTGCAACGGGTATGGGATGAACCGGAGGTGGAGCAAAGCAAATACTGCAACCGGCCAGAAAATCATCCTATTGCACCCATGATTTTTAGTATCTAGTCGCACCCACTTTAGTTTCCACCCTCATCTTTTCCAGGCAGTTCTGTACGGTGCTTCCAGATTCTTGGGAATCCAGCCTGCCGTTCCCATGGAGCAGACAAGACTTTTCCACTTCCGGCATTCGCACGCCTATGTGAGCACACTCTTCCCTTCGCAGATGCACCTGCTTCTTCCTCTTTACCTTATCAGCCAGACTTTTCCCATTTGTCCGCCACGTCCTCGAGGGGAACGCGCCGAAGTCCCGTCTGCACAAACGACAGCCGCCCAAAGCAAAATCTGCTCCCGTTAGCGGTGCTGCCAACCTCAGCCAGGCTCTACGTACAAGCAGGCCTGAGCGACCATCTCAGCTCCTGGTCTCCAGCAATGCTCCTACCCAGAGGGAGACAAACTAGCTCGCTTCGACAGGGGTAATTATGCCACTCTCACTTTTAATTCCCCCGATCAATCCAGATACCGTGGAGGGAGTGACCGGCATTCCATAAATACTTGATTTAAATGGTTACGGCAAGTTTGGACCAATTCGCTATAACCTGTAACCTCCCTGCAACGTTACCACCGTGCAGTGGAGCAGCCCTAGTTAAAAACACAGCCCGGCGCCGACTTTCTCACGAACTGCAGTAAGTCGATTTAGGGAGAAACGGCCAGCTGGCATTACTGGAAGGAAAGTGTTGTTCCTTGTCCTATAATAAAATCGCAGGGAGGAGCAGGAAGGTTCTATCAGCTATTAATTACTGCATTTTGAAACAGCTCATCTAATAAATGTTAAGGTGTAAAACAAAACCACAGAGGTGGAGATCTGAACGTGGCATCTAACAGGAACCCTCCAGCCAGATCCTGTAAACATATGAGTAAGTCTTTTGCACAGAGGTTGCCCCATCAGCTTCACCAGGACTACTCAGATCAGGAAGAATTGAGCCATCCAAGCCAAAAAAACACTCATTACAGCCAAGAGAAATACTCTCCCGGACTTAAACATACTTTGAATCAGCCTCGGTGAGTAATTCTTAGGCAGTTCATGCGAGCGAATATCAGGCATAAGCTGCTGAAATCAGACGTACACGTACAGTGAGAAACAAAACCAGGCTCCGATCAGAATTTGGCCCAATGCAGCAGCTCTCTAGTGTAATTTAAAGTTGTTACTTCCTCAGCAGCTCAAACGAACAAACAGGAAGATAGCTTTGCATTCGCTTGCACTGCACAGATTCTTGCAAAACTAATATGGACTTTGCTGCTTTGTATTCACTGACAATTGCATTTGACTACAACGATCAGAGAGCTCATATGGGGGGGGGGAGAGGCATCCTGCAGTTTTCGACATCATTACATACTTATCAGCTGTCAGGAATACAAAGCAAACTGATCCACTTGCGAATATTTTTTTACCTTGACGCTGCAAAAGTCCCAGCTCTGGTAGCACCAAGCTCGGGCCGTGCCCACGCCGAGCCAGCCCGCCCCAAACTGCCCCGGGAGCCCCTCGGCGCCCCCGTCTTACCTTAGCACGTGGCCTCTGTGCAGCCCACGAGGAAAATCCCGGGGAAAAAAAATTAAAAAAAAAAAATCCTCTTATGTCTTGAAGTTGCAAAGTTAAAAAAAAAAAAAAAAAGCGCCTAATGGTGCAAATTACTCAGAGCAAAGAAAAAGAAGGGGGGGGGGGGAGCGGGGTGCCTCTGCCCCGCACGGCGCTCTCTGCCAGGGCTCCAGGGGCCCCGCGCGGCCGCTCCGCGCCGCTCCGCGGAAGGGCCCCCGCCCGGGGGGAGCCGCGGCGGCGCGGGCTGCCCCGGGTTCCGCCGAGGCGGGCGGGGGCCGCGGCCGGGGGGGGCAGCGAGCGGCCGCCCGCCGCTGCCGCCGCGCATCCCCCGCCGCCCCGTCCCGTCGGGGCCGCCCGGCGGCTGCCGCTGCCCGCGGTGCCCGGGCGCTGCCCCGCCAACGGGACCAAAAAAAGAAAAAAAGAAAAAAAGAAAAAAAAGGGAAAAACTCGCCAAAATATATTTTGGAAAAGACACGAAAACGGCCCGAGCTCGGGCGCGAGTGGGAGGCCGGAGGGAAAGTTCCCGCGGCCGCTGCAGCGAGGACGCGCCGTGTGCGCCGCCGCCCTGCGCGCAGCGCCGCGCTCCGCGGAGGGGAAGGCGGGGGGGGGAGCCGGTGACACCGCAGCGCCCGCGGGGTTGTTTCCGCAGCAAGGGGCGGCAGCGCGGCCACGGCGCGGCTCTGCCCTGCCCCTGCCGCTGCCGCTGCCCCGCTGCCGAGCCGACGCCTGCTGCGCACCAGGGACCCTTTGCGCCGTTACGGGTCTACCCACGCGGGAACGGGTCCTTTTGGTCTGCCCACGTGCTTCCAGCGATTCGTTTTAATGCCGTTTTAAGTCAGGGGTTGGGGGGGTTACATGGAGAGGCAGGTGCGTGCTCCAGAAAAAGGGTGTTATTGCTGGGATGACTCCCATTTCACTTAATGGTGGTTATCCCAGCAATCACGCCGCAGAGCAACAAAGTCTCGGAGTTTTCCACCCGGTTTTCTGATCGTTTTTGCAACTCGTTGCATGTCAAATGCTTCCCTGGCTTCGTGCCCGGGAAGCGCAAAGCCGCTTCTTCAGTTTTGCACCGTCGCAGCCGTCCGCATCGTCCCTCCTCCCGAAGGACGTCGCGGTCGCTCGCCCAGCCTCTCCACGGCCGGGTGCAAGGGTGGCGCGTTGGGACACGCGGTCCCATTGCTCCGTGGCTCTCGTGTCCGGCAGGAGCTGCTGCACGCGAGGGGAGCAGGACCTCAGCCAGACACCCCGGTCACCCCACGACCGCACTGCAGGGGACAGAAACACCCGCCGACGGCCAAGGGACCACCACTGACGCACATGCCAGCACACCTAGAGTATGGGCTCACGCGGCGCGGGCCACCTCAGGGGCTCAAAAATGTGGGATAAAAAAACAAAACCCCCACAACTTTCTCCATATCTCTTTTTTTTAATTTTCATTCTGGATTTTAAGCTTTGAAGTTTCATGTTCTCTCACTTGCAGAAAGCTGCGAAAAGCTGTTTTTTTCAAAAAAAAAAGTGAGATTATGAGATAATCACAGGGCTTCATAAGAGGGGCTTTCGGAAAAACTTCAAATACATGACAAATCTCAATAACCACAAAATCCATGGGTGCTGACATTGAGGCACCTGTACTATGTCCCCCCCTCCTGGGTCTACCAGAGAAGGTGCAACATCTCACACTCATCAGCCCATTTCCCCCAAGGAACGGTTTTTGCAGCGCGTCACCAAAATCTCAGCAAAGAGCCCACTGAGCTAGGCACTTTCTTCCCTCTGCTAAATCAACACCAGGCACCAGCCATGCTAATTAGCCCAAGGAGCATCTCATTAGGCGATTAGCAGCCCCTCTTTCCTCCTTCTCTCTCCCAGCAATCATATTTCCATGTTCATCAGCTGAAGCTGATTGTGGAACAAAAAATAAAAATTAAAAGATTAAAAAAATCACTCAGTATTCACCTGGGAATTTGTGACTAGTCTGAAATACCCCATGCACTTACCTGCTGTGTTTCAAATGCTCCAGACTCCTCAGCTGCTACTGCAAAGGTGGCCGTGCTGCAAGAACGCCAGGAAATCCTGAGCAATTAAGTGACCCATGGAGAATAAGGGCCAAGTTCCAGATCCACTGAAGATAACAGGACTTTTTCTACAGACCTCACTGAGAACCAGATCAGGGCCACCCACCCATCAGCAGCTGGTCTATAGTGGTTGCTAAGATAGCCCAGTTTTCCCCATTTTCAGGATGAGATACAGCACTGGATTTTCCTGATCTACTGAATTTTGATACAGGATTTTGATATTTGATTCTCAAGGGCGCGTTCCTCCAGCCCCGAGTAGTGAAGGTCCCCATCAGGTTGGCAGCGTACCCACGAAAGAGGAAACCCATGGCCACATGGACACACCAACTGCTTCACCACCAGCTTCTCCAGAGAAGTGCTCAGCTTCAGAGTCTCAGCATCTTTCTGCTCCACCTGGGAGGCAGCAAGGCCAAACCACCACATCCTCCAGCCCCTGAGGCCATCCCCATGCATGGCCACAGTGGGTCTGGAAACCACTTTGTTGAAGACCCTCCTTAAAACCTCCTATCCGACACAGGAAGGTGGTTGCCGCTCGCTCCCATGTAGGAGCTGCCCTCCTTTTCCTTGCTGCAGGCCCCAGTAGCACCCCTTCTCTTGATAAAGGGCAGGATGAGCCAAGCAGCAACCTCTTCCAGCTCAGGACCAGCAGGATGAGGCCTTCACAGGTCTCCTTTCAATGTTGCTTTAGGTCCACAAGCAGATTAACAAACCTGAGGGACCACGAGGACTAATCAGGACAAACTCAGGCCCAGAAATTTTGAGCTGGTGCCTTGATTTATTTTTCAGGGTCTAGCAGAGCTGGCTGCTTGGGGCAGCTGAGCTGGGGCTGTTGGCAAAGCAGTGGCCTCCGCAGGTAGAGCAAGGCTATTTGGATATCCTCTGGCAACAGCCAAAACCTTCCCCACCTCCCAGCTGCTGCAGGGCTGAGCCTGTGGTTGACCACAACCAGCTGCTGCTCTTCAAACATGATTACCCCAACTAAACGAGGCACCAAGTGCTGCTGCAAGAGACGTTAGTTAAAGCTCGTTAGCCAAATCTTTTCCACAAACGTTCATTTTCTCTGCCCCTAGACCTGTCCTGTATGGCCAGCCTCCACATCCAGCCAGGCAGCTTTAAGTGCTCCTCGGGGTCCCACCTTCCTCCCACCATCCCTCGCTCCCCCTATAAACGCATCTTTTCTAATTCCCCGGGAGGATGTAACTGCTCTGGGACCATCTAAACACGGCTCCTTTGATATCCCCCAAGTGAGAAAAGAAATAAAAGCGATAAGGAATGAACAGCCTCTTGGAAACCCAAACAAGGTTCAACAGCCCCACGGTTGACGTTTGCCATCTCCTCCAGCGGACACGCAGAGGAGGGCTGCCCGTACACGCAACGCTGCTCCCTGGCCCCACAACCTCAAGCCTTTTCCGTTCTCCCTCGCCAGCCTGATATCGGTCTTGGTACCTTCCCGTGCATGATGCTTGCACTGAAATCAGGGAAAAACCAAGATCCGTACTCCTTATCCAGACAGCCTGAACGGGTGTTACAGGTTTCTCTGGGAACCTTCCCCATTTGTGCTTCCCCTTCCCCCGAAGGGTTAAGCACTTTCACACTCCTAATTTATTCACAGCACAAAGAACCAGCGCTATCTGGGTTATTATCTCCTTCTTTCATTTTCCACATAATTCCAGGTGAGATGGGACCTATCCTCCTTCCACTAAAGCTGGGCATGGAATTAGACTATAAACTCCCCAAGGTGGAGACCAGAATTCAGGTTAGCCTGGAGAGCACCTTGCACTGCCCCAGGACGACAAGCCCTAGACACTGCCAAAATAAATGCAGTAGCTGCTCTCCATCACCCGCTCCCGAGCCCAGCCGCCGTGGCACGCAGGGCTGCCTGTCCGCCGTCCACCCCATGTGCACCCACTGTCTTCTCCGCTCTGCTTTCATAATTCGCTGCACCGCAGCCAAACGTATCCACTTGGGTGTTTGCGGGGAGGAACATCAAACCCTGCACTCGGGATTCGCATCCAATTATGGAACCTGTGGAGGCACTTAAAAACATGCAATGAATTTTCCCACCCTTTGGTATTCTGGTGCTTCCCTCTCGCTTCCAGGTTCAAGTTGAGACCTGGCGTGGCGGCAGACGGATGCTACTGAGAAGTCAGGGGTGGGATTCAACTCACACGATGCCGCTTTGTGGTCTCGAAGCAGACAGGCGCTGGGTGGCTCGGTGCGACACCACATTTCGCAACCTGCAATCAGTGCCCTCAAGTGACCTGTTGGCTAGGTCAGCCTGCCCCGAAGGGCTCTGGCTCAGGGCGACGCTTGGGAGCAGGCAGGGCAGGACAGCTTACGTGCTTTCGGTTAGTCACAGCTCGCAGGATGCTGAATTAAGGATGGTGAGATGGAGGTTTTTTGTTGTTTTTTTTTTAATAAAACACACACTCATGGCTTAGATGAAACCAAAATATGGTGCAGCGGTAGACAGTGATCCCCTTTTTTTGCTTCGATGTTTTGCTGGCTGGAAGATAGGGCAGAGAAGTGTTGGGCTCTCGAGAAGGTCCCCAAACCACATGCATCAAAACCTGGTTCATGCTGTGACGATGGGTCATTTTTGCTCACTTCTCCCCCTTTCTCTAACACGGACAACGTGCTCTGTCGGTTCATTGGGGATGTCTATTCTTGCCCTGGGCTTTGGCTATTCCTTGCCCACGAGTGTCATTTTTTAGGGAGGGGAAGGCCTAGGACTATGTCGTTGGAACAAAGTAGCAGCTCTCACACCAGCACACGGAGCCGGCCCAGAGGAACCGCAGATGGGAGCGAGTTACGGATGGCAACCTGGAAGAAAGGACCAACGTCCAACGGCAAGAGCCCCATCGTAGAGGGACATTTATAGATATAGCACTTGCTTGAGCATTAGCCATGGGGTGTCCGTGCACCCCGGCTGCGCCCTCCAGCCGGTTCAGCTCCACAGGTGGCTCCCGAACGGCACCTTTGGGAGCACGTTAAGGAGGATCCCGTCTTAACAAGACACCAGCCAGCTAGGAAGCCTCTCTGCACGCCAGCGGATTTCACCCAACCCCTCTGCCAGGCAGGCGCTCGCTTTGGCACACCGCCGGCGATTTGCACGCTGGCAGCTCGGGCTGTGTGGGGCCAAGCCACCCTCCCGGGAAAACACCCAAGGAGCTTCCCTGGTTTAATCCCTGGGCTTTGAACCATCCGGGATCACTCCCTGTTTCCACCGACGCTGATCCCAGAGGAAAGGCGGCCGGGGCTCTGACGTACCCACCTCCTCCGCTCCCTCACCCAGGTGAGGACCCGCTCTGCCGCCCCGAATCCTCCAGCGCGGGAGCCCTCTCTCCCCTTCGCCACCAAAAACCGACCCCCCAAATCCCTCCTCTTGTCTCTAAGCAGCTCAGCCGTCCCTTGATGGGCTCTGCTTCCTATGCCCCAAACCCTAAAAATCCCTGTTCTTCAGCGCTTCTCCAGCTATAATCCAGCCCCTCGGCAAAGCCGCATCCTGTGGAAGGGAGCGATGGTAAAGCGGGAAAATAAAGAAATATTCCCTTGCATTAACTTCATTTTCTCCAAGCCGGCGGCCTCACCGGGCTGGCGCTGGCGATTAAAAGCACGCTGCGCCCGTTGCGTCTGCACCTGGGAGCGACGCGCGGTAGAAGAGCTGCCAGTAAGGAACTGGGCATCACAGAGCAGGAGTTTTTACCGCTTTCCTGACTCGGGATGCCGGAAACCCCCTTTTTAAGCCCAGACTAGAAGCGTCCCCAGCAGTGTTTTTATTTTTCACGTCGGTGGGGCAGGGGGATTTGCTCCCGCTGGTGTCTCCTGCGTTTGCAAGCCAGATGCTGCTCTAAACCCAGGCGCCGAGAGGAGCTGCAGGGAAGCAGCTGGGCACAGCTGGACTGCCCAAACGCCGCGAAGGCACCTGGGCAACCCGCCCGAGCGGATTCGGCTTGCTAAACAAAGGGGAAAAAAAGAAAATCGTGATAATTCCAACTCTGTTAACAGCACAGACACGATCGTTTGCATTTTTTTTTTAAAGCATATACTTTTAACTAGATAGGCAGCCTTGGGAGCAAGCAGAGCGGGAGGTGCAGCGGGAGCAGAGGGCAGCGCGGGAAGGAGCGCCTGCGCCGCAAACCAGTGCCGACACGCGCACTCGAGCCGGGCGTCATTTCCAAAAACCGGGGAGAGGACCCCAGGGAGCGCGCTGCCACCTGGCTCCCAGTCGCGCAGCCCTGGGGCCGGGACGAAGTGCTGCCCCGAGCCATGCTGTGGCTCGAAGCTGTGGCTCACGGGCGTCTGCGCGACGTCCCCTGCGGGAATAACCCCCGGGACTGCAGCTCCTTGCATTGGGCTGTGCACAATTTGCACTCGAGCGGGGAAAGTGCCCGAGCGTGGATGAGGGAGAACTGGGGGCTCTGGAGCTTGGAAAGTCTTGGCAAAATACTGCAGATGATTTTAAGGCCAGAAGAAGTCATTACACCTATCCCCAGTTGACCCTAAAGTTGCTAACTTGACCCTCTCTTTAAAAAAGAAAGAAGGAAAAAAAAAGGCAAAAAAAAGCCCCATACTTCGTGTCCGGTGGGAGTTTCCCACTCTGCAGCTCCCCGCCGCCGGCTCTCCCTGCCGTGCGCTTTTAAGCGTGGGAGGATCCGCAGCCCAAACTTGCTCGCCCCAGCGCTGAGCTACCGCCGGCTCTGCCGCCTCGCAGGCTGAGCTCCAGACGCTGCGGCTTACACGTGCCCCCGAGCCCCCTTAGAAGCAGGGGGGGCTGGTGGAGAACAGTTTAGGGGCCTAGGAAAATTATTGTTATTGAAATTAAAATTATTATTGTATTATTTAATGTTGTTTCATTATTTATACACATTTGTCCAGGCACACACACCTCCGTAAATACACCCCTACGCGTCGTCCCTCCCACCTGCGAACCCTGGCTGCGTTTCCAGCCGGTTCAAAGCCTGACGGTTCATCACGGAGCTTTTAACCTCTGAGTTTGTCAGCCCTTTCTTGCTTCCGTTGCTCACTTGCCTGTGTGTTATCACAGGAGCTTTTCGAAGGCACCGGGGGGTCCCCGCTGGTCTCGGCAGTGTTGGCTTTTGTCCTGGCTTCGGGCGCCTCGGTGAAGCCACCACCAGCGCGCGTGCTCAAGGGCATGTTGCACCAGCAAGGTGCGGGAGCAGCAGGCTCCTTGCGCTCACGTGGCAGCGGAGGGGCTGAAACGGGGAAGATTTCACAAGCGAGACTGGAAGAGCTCCAGGCCGGGAAAGCTGGAAGAAGGAGGAACACAGAGCGAGGTGGTTTATGCTGGAGAAGGCTACAACCTACCTCAATCCCGGGCTCCACGTGCTCATGCAGGGAGAGCAGCCAGCTCTTCAATTTAGCAAAGAAGAGCAGCAGAAGAGCCGGCGTTTGAAAGGCAGGCGGAGGCAGGAAGGGTGGTTTCAACATCTCGCCAGCATGCCGAGAGGGTTTGCCACCACCTAAAGTCTTTACATAGGGGCTGGAGGTGTCCCCCAGCTGCATCCCGCACCACGGTCTGTCCCAAGGAAGGGACTTGGGGTCTTTCAGGACAGCACCACATGGCCACGCCGGTTCCTTTTTACTTAAGGATATAACGGCCTCAAAAGCCAAAATTGTAGCCGGGAAGTACAACCGAGGAAGGTCCTGACCCATCCCTTTTCTCCAGCCCCATAACCAGGCACACAGAAACCGGTCAGACAGGGAAACCCTGGGCGTGAACCGGGCGGCTTACGCAGGGCATGCTGCACGCACAAGGTGACCGCCCGCGTCAGCCCTGCCCAACCACTGTCTGAGTGCCCAGACTGCTCCCCCAATCTCCATATTCCTCCAGAAGGGCCTCAGAAAAAAAATCCTGCCACCCTCCTGTGCCAAATCTATCGATTCGCTGACCAGCTTTTACCTGGTCCCTAGGTTTAAACCACGCTCCCCAAAACCTGGCCGTCTGCACGCTACTCGATTTGGGTGGAAAACCAAAGACAGAGCTTAAATTCAGTGCCACAGAGGGGTCAGTAACATAATGCACTGTCATCTCAACCTTACTTTAAGGAAAGGAAAGCCGTAACTACTCATCCCCGCAGAGCAACCTTACACTGCAGACACAACAACCCCAGGACAGTCCACGAAGTCGCAGCATCTGGGAGCTGCCTCAGTACGGCTAAGAGATGCCCTCCTCCTCCATCAGTCAAAGTGAGATGATTGCATCAAAAAAAAAAAAAAAAAAAAGCAACTCCAAACAAACAAAAAGGAGTCGCTGAGCCGCACCTCTGGGAAGTTACGTGCGTGAAAAGGGCAAGTCATATGTCATGATGTCAATCTTGCTTCAAATGAGCCTCGATTCTGGGGCCAGGAGGTGATGGTTTAATCTCCAGGCTCAGTTCGTTACCTGTGTCACTGGTGGGTTGTTAGCAGAAGCTCTTGGCCAACCGCGTCTCCTCCAGGCCAAGGCTCTCTCCACCTCCTGCTCAGCTGCCAAATCTTCAATTTCCTCTCAGCAAATGGCCATTTTTCACTCTTCAAATGATTTTCAACAATCGGTCCATCTAGCTGACAGCATATTGCAGAACATGCAGCAGCCCGGGGACCTCACAAGTGAGCTGCAGCGTCTCAGAGTGTCCCAGCCACCACTAAGGCGCAGTCTGCTGTATGCACGTTTTAATGGGCATGTTCTGCTGTGGGCAGAGCTGCTGCCAAATGGCCACAGCTACTGGCAGAGGAGGTTTCACTTCCTTCTGCAGCGAGCTGGATGCTGCCTGCAGCAGCCGCTCTGGACCCGGTGGCTGCACCAGCCCATCGCTGAGAAAGTCGGCTCGGCCAAGGGGAAGAAACAGCTTTGCCAGGGGCTGCGGCAAAACGAGAAACAGGACCACTGGTTTCAACTGGAAAAACTTTCTCGCTGAGTCCTCCGTAGGAAAAAGCGAGGGTATTGCACAAGTGAGTCCAGAATTGGCTCCCAAGTGTACAATGCTGCAGCCATGGTACAGGCTGCTGAGGTCACTTCATCCCAGGTTCAAAGCCAGTCATTTGTCCCAAAAATGCTGTTCATGGTCAGTTTTGCCTTCATTACTTGTTGTCTTAGTCACCGCAGCTGTCCTATTTCAAGGAGCCAAGGGGGCAGTCTCTTTGGGATGCTGGAAAATTGTAGGAATGTTTTTGTTCTTTTTCTTTTTTTTTTTAATGGAAAAAGTTCCTGCCATAAAGCCCTCTGGACCCAGGCCACTCACAGCTGCCCGATGCCCCAAGAAGGCAAACTCCCAGTGGAGCTGCAGCCTGGGGAGGCAGGTCCCCCTCCCTGGCCATCACCAGCACGTGACAGCTTCGAGTGCTGCTTTGAGCACAGCTGACGGGACCCCTGGAGTGACAGCTTTTGAAGCCTCCCAGCACCTACTGCCCTTCTTTTCCCTGAAATCCCTCTCTTCTGCATGGATCATTTGCCAGAGATGAACCTCTCTGTGACTGAGCCTGAGGTTTGTGAATGCATTGGATCCTCTCTTGTTTTGGGGGGGGGTTAGGACCTCATTGCAGTCCCCCTTCCCTCCTGGGCACAGCGCTCTCCTTGGCCTCATCTGCTCAAAGCTCCGAAAATGTGGAGCTGAGGGTGCTGTCCCTGCTGTGCAGCGACCAAAGATATGCCCATGTTAATCAACTTTATAACAGAGCTCAAGATGAGAAAGAAGGTCCTAAAGAAGGACAGGCACAGTTAGAGAGTAAAACACTATGTCCGTATGACTTCTCCGTACCCACCGTAACCCCAGTGGAGTTGCAGATTTTTCCTTCCTCACTAAAGCTTCTTTATTTACTGCTCACGGCCACAACAAGATCCCCGGCCAGAAGATCAGCAGGTTGCTTTGGCATCAATAAGCCCCAACCTCACGTTGCTTTGGGCTGCTGTCGGGGAGGTTTGCTAACATAACTACAACGAAACAGCACAGCCGCACAACGTCACCGTGAGGGACTCTCCAACGGCAAAGGGTAACGCCTGGAAAAGCCATCTCACGTAATCCTTCACAAGGTGCCCAAACAAGTAGTCACTGAACAAAAATAACACGAGCCTGCAGCCTTGCCCTCTGCTGCCCTGCTCAGACGTCAGCGCTGCCACGGAGCTGCAGGGACCAGGAAAGACGTTTCGGATGCAGAACATGAGCCCCAGGCCCAGGCTTCGCTCCAGGCGTTTGAAGCTCAGCGGCTCCACACAGCCCTTTCTGGCTGGCTCCCTGCAGTGGATAATGTCATGCCAATGAATAATCTATAGACGCAGCCCAGAGAGTTTTCTTTTTTAGACTGGTTCACTCCTTTTTTTTAAGGAAGAAACAATAAAAGAAAACTGCACTCCCCCCTCCCCTGCGTTTGGTTTAATTCCAGGCTTCACTTTTTTCTAGTTTCACACCAAGTGGTACTTCATTATTGGAAACAAATGATCCGTTCAAAAGGGAATGCAAGCCCACAGAAGATGACAGCACACCCTCAGCACACCAGCATTGTATACCCGTGTAATTTAACTTCCTAAGGTTGCAAAAAAACCATAGGAGAAAAAAAAAAGTCGTGACTGAGTATGGTGGGAAGGTAGGAGATCAGATCAAACACCCTGATCAAAGTTAACATACTGCTACTCAACAGCAACAACCTAGAGCAGACAAGAAAGGTTCTTAGACACGCTAGAAACACACACAGGCATCGACATGTGAATTCCTGTCTTCCCTTGGTAACACGCTCCTTGTACTTGAAAGCACGGCGTCTTCCTAACGCCAAGATCACGGGACCTCTGCATGAACACGCAGGCAGGATTTACCCGAGGAAGAATGAAGGGCGTAACCCCCAGGAGGGGGTGGAAATACGTCTGCGAAGGGTTGCAGGAGGAGGTAATTATCACAAAGCCCTCATTGTGCTGGATGGGGTATTCTGAGCAAAACCGGGGCGGAACCAAGTGCAGGAAAGATGAGGCTGAATGTAAGAGAGAAGGAGTCCGTGGCACAGAGCCGAACGTCAGCCTTCAAAGGGACGAAGGCAAATCCCTGCCTCTTGTATCATTTGAAAGAAGATTAACCAACGTGCAAGCCAAAGATGTGGTACGAACCACAGCTCGCCAAGCCGGAGCCTGCCGGGGCTGCGTGAGAGGGGACAGCAATTAGCCAAAGCCAAGGCGAGGCCGACCACCAGCCCAGCAGATGCTTTGAAGGAGAAATCTTTCCTTCAGATCTGGCTGAAGGAGCCCCGCTGCCGCTCCGCAGCCTCTCTCGCCCTCTGCCCCCCACCCACACTGGCTGCACCCAGCCTTTGGAGACGCTGGCCTGTAACCCGAATGCTAAGTAATGCTCTGGATCCCGTCCCGTGCGTTTCCCAAGCTTGGGGAATATAAGGGAGTCTTCATCAGCCAGCTCTTGGAGCGAGAACAAACACAACCAGTTTTGTGTGGTTTTATAAAGGATTGGTTTATTTATATGTTGGCGGGTCTTTGGCATCCTGCCCTTTTGACATCCCTTCTCCAAACGCGGTGGCTCAGACCCTGCCCCAGAGCACCCTTTAGCCTTCCAGTTGCGCAGTTCCTGCAGCAGCCCGCAGTGGCTATCCCTTTCTCCCATCACGTCTCTGAACCCTCCTGCTCGCTCCAGCTGCGAGGTGCCTTGTTTGCTGACTAGAGCTTTTCCTTTGAGGACCACGTTCAGACGAGAGAGAGCAAGCCACATACTAACCATGATTTTGTGCTGAACAACAAGGCCTGACCCAGACCCTGCTTCAGCCACGACGGACCCGCACTAGGACCAGGCAATTCCCCCAGGACAGCCAGAGTCCTGGGTGACGGGGCCCGTGCCAGGGTGCAGCAAGGGCAGGCAGCTCCCTAGGGGAGCAGAGCCAGGTGCGATAACGTGGCCAGCAGGGCAGGGACCTCACCAGCCAGGACCCCCTCCCACAGTACCTGAGCAAGGCAAGCAGTGCAGGGATGGTAGCCAGGTTCAACCAAGAGTCCAGACCATCAGGCAAGTTCATGGTGACGAGGCAGGTCAAGTCAGGATCAACAGGGTCCATGACCAGGCATAGCTGCAGCTGGAGAATAGACAGACACTCCTTCATCATAGCCCAGGCCCAAGCAAAGAGCCCAGGCTGAGCTAAAATGGACTCCTGGGCCCATGGGTTGGGGGTGTGAGTGGAGGCCCCAGGTGAAGCTGGTCAGGGCCATTAAGGACAATCAGTGCCCTCAGGGCCCTGACAGTCTGGCTCCAAAGTGGTCCTGCTGGAAGAGGTATGACATAGCCAAAATGGATGAGTAAATACAGTGGGAGTCGAGGCTCAGGGAGATCCTGGCCACCGCTGGGGCCACCCCCTGGCTTACAGCAGCCTCTGTGGGGATGATACAAAGGGAGCACGAGGCATCGCCGCCTTGGCTCCGGTCTGCCTGGCTGAATCCATGCACAGACTCCCTGGAGCAGCAAGCAAAGCCCAGAGACGATGAGAAACAAAAGAGCAGACCTGGAGGGTCCAAATGTGCCCGGTCCTGCACGAGTGCAAACCTGCCGCTCCATGGAGAATTCGCCCCATCAGTGCCCCGAGTCCTCAGCTCTTGCAGGCTGGGCAAAGCTGACTTGCTGGAACTGGAGGGTTTCAGGCCCCAGCTAAGCATTATTCAGCAGGGCTCCATTCGCTGCAACAGACAGGAAAATGCAAGAAGAAAAGATCATAAAATTTATAAACAACATCTGTGAGGTCTGGCCCATGTTGCTTTCCTTCCACCTCAAGTGATTTCACAACACTGAGTGTGCAGTGAAATCCCTCTATTTATCTCATAGGATTTGTTTCCTCAAGTCCTGATTTTCAAAGTCAGCATTAATCACTTTTTAATCATATTTGATGCTTCTTTGCCTTCGGCATTCCTTAATCTCGAAGATGCTTCCCATGGAACAGCCATGCCTTTCATCCCTCCCAGGAGGGCTCCATCACGTAGGCTGCAGGTCTTAATTAAATGAACATGTCCTTGACGTTACTGCATTCTCTGGCCCTGCAAAGCAAAGGTAGAAGTTCACTGCTGCCTCCAGCTCTGTAACCATTGTTCAAAAGCCAAAGCAGCCAGTAGAGGAGTCTTGACTGGAGCAAAATGCAGCTTGGCTTCTCTCACTCAATTGACTTTTCTCCTACGGTTGTTCTAGTCAATGCAGTTTCTTCAAGAACTCCAACCCACACTTATTAAGTGGGTTTCTCCTCACAGAGAGAGCACAGAGACACCAAGCTCCTTTTTAATAGTGGATGAGCTTTGTGTCTGCTAATGTAACACAGCGTAAACCTGGCTGAGCCAACACAAAGTGTGATTTGACTCCACTTATGAGAGAAATAGGCACTAACTTAGTCATTGTAGCAGTGGGATTTTTTTTTTTTTTGTGGCAAGCTTCTGCTTAGAATTGTCATTAACCAAGGGCAATGCATGGGCATCTAATCATTATTAATTATTTTTCATTCTTAAAAGCTATCTTTGGCTAATAAAACATAACTGCTATTTCTTGTGTGTAATCAAGTAACCGTGTCACAACACAGTGTCATGTTCCTTGGCTTTTGCTCCAACCCATTGTCACATCCCTGTAGAGAGCCAGGCAACTTTGTACTGTTGTCATACCATGACACCCCACTGGCAAATGGTGACAACAGGCTCTCTGTGATTCTGCTCTTGCAAACACATTTGTGGCCGTTTAGCTACCTGTGATCTTAGGGCAGGCAGCAGAACCCAAGTTTGGTCAGCAATGAAGGCCGGGTGGCAGCCAGGGCTGCGGTCAGAAATGTCCATCCCAGTTCTTTGACACTTCTGCAGTTGTTGGCCATGGCTCTGTGGAAAAGATGACACTACCTAGACACAATTGTCCCAGTCAATTTTATAGAGGGTCTAACTTAGACTCAAAGCAGTAGAGTGAATTTGCTTACACTGATCTGAATTTGCTCCTTCCCCTCAATCCCTTTCTTTCATCTTTCAGGTCATTCACGTGTTCATAGAAATTGCTGGATTTGGCCACTTGACCACAAGTGGTCCAGGGTCCATCTCCAGCAGTGATGCTCACAAGCTGTTTTTAATGTCATTTTCAAGGAAAATGGGAACTTCCTGTGCTCACCTGTTGCTGTTGCACATTTCTCCCAGAGTACATCCTATGAAGGCCTGCAATTCACAAATTTTGTGGACAATGCCACCCCGCAAGCAGAAGCCCAGCGAGAACCTGGTTACAGTTTTCAGAACAGAGAAAGCGGCATCCAACCTGCAAGCAGCAAAAAAAAGAGTGCATAAAAGCTAGAGGCAGCACATCAACATTTCACAGATCTGGAGAGGTAACAAAAGCAACCATGTTTGGGCCTGTTGGTTTGCTTGTGGGCCAACTTGACATGCTTTGGGCAGAAAGCAAGGATAGCTTAGAGACTTCTTCCTTATTTGGTTTCTCCCCAGAAGGAGGAAACGAGCTTCTGTTCCTCCAACTCTGTAAAAAACAACTTAACTTCTTGTTCCTATTCCAGCTGGGAGGAGAAATCCTCAAAAATCTCCAAAGGGCCTTAGAGCCAGTGGAAGTGGCATCTAAGGTGATCTTTCGCATTCTGAAAAATCTTCCCCTGTGCTTTTGGGATGCAGCTGGCAAAAATGTACTCAGTAAAAATCCATGTTTATATGTGCTCCCAGCGTGATCTGATTAGATGCTAACACTGGAGGTACAGGAGCTCTTTGTGGCATGTGCTAGAGGTATCCATGCATTCACACTGGACATCCTTAGCTCTCCAGCATCTGTAGACATCCTTACACTTACTCAGTGAAAAAGTGTTTGTTATCTCATTAATATACTGCAGGAACCAAATTAAACTCAACAGGGATGGGCTACGCAGAAGTTCCCCATGTGTGGAGCTGCTTCCTACTCATAGTGTCGAAATGCCTTTGCCACCCACAGAAGAACCCAGCCACTTCTGAGGCAAGACTCAACAGGTGCTGTGACATTAGCAACACTGAACAGAGCAGGGTTAGATGAAAAAACGGGCCTTTTGAGCTGGATGAATGCAGGAAAACAGCAGGGTGAATGAGAGAACTCCTCCCAGTTGCACCAACTGGAGAAGATCTCTGCCTGAAGGGATACCCATAACCATCAGCAAAGATGTGCCAGCCAAAGACCCTTTCCTGCTATCATCCTGAGCAGCTCAGGACTAACTGCATTATCCTTCTCCTTGATGTATGGCTACCCTTGAATCCTGTTCCTCTCTTAGCTGGTATTTATGGTGGCAATTCATTTGTGCTGAAGGACAGGAACCACGTGACTGCCATTAAGGCCATGACTGACTACTTGCTCTTGACAGTTTCCAGACAGCAGATTAGCAGAACAATAGTGGATCGTAAGGAGCCACCACTTACAAAACCCCTTAAGAGCCAGGATTAATGCAAGAGTGAAGAGAAAGCTTGGTGAGGTGGGGTGGTGGGGATCAGGGGACAGAGGTGTCCCTTTAGGAGGCAGACCTTTGTCTTGCCTGACTGATCCACAAAACCGGGTGGGGAGTCAGGAGGAGCGTAGTTACCCTCAGCTGCCCTGGGTTTAACAGACCCTTTCGGCTCCAGGATCACTTCTTTTGTCCTCTTCTGGTTCCCTCTGCTTTTGTGCTCCAGTGCCCGCTGGCAGGCTCGGCCGGAGCCCGGGCTGTGCTCAGGGGCTCTCCCTCCCTTGCAGGTAAGGAAGAGGGCAAAGCAGGGAGTTTCTCCTCCTCTGTATCCAGTCCAAGTCCTCTATCCAGGCGACGGGGTGCCATCGGAAAGGATGAAGAGATACCTGTCAGCAAGGGCAAAGCACGGCCGGTTAATACAGAGGCATGGGGACACCCAGTGATGAGATGCGGCTGGGGAACGGTTGCAGTGGGAGGCAGCTGGTGGCCAACGTTTTACAGCCCCCTCCGTGCCTCCCAGGTGCCCTAGACTTGCAGCAGCACATCCTGAACTCCTGTCTCACAGGGAGAGGCCGGCATCCCATCCCCTACTGTTTCCAAAGGCTTTTTCTTTTTTCTTTTTTTGGCAATACAAAAACAAGAGCAGGAGGAAATACATAAAAAGCTGGTGCCTAGGAGACTGCAACCTCTGTCTTCTTTCCGTTCTGCCTGTCAGCAGTGTCTACAGCTCCCCTGGGCGCCCTCAGAGCAGCCTCTCATTTACCTGATGGTTTGGTCTCTGCTCTCCTGCTTTCCCCGGAGGTGTCCGGCCCTCTCCTCTCGCGCCAGCTGGAAGTCACCGTCTTGGCTGCACCCCGCGGCCTTGCCCCCAGCAGCCGGCTCCCGCAGAGCCCCACCGAGAGCTCCTGCGGGATAGCAAGGTGCAGTCAAGGAAATCGAATACCACTTGCTATTATACAATGTAGAGTGAAAGCTCAAGTGGCCCTGCCAGCACCAGACGCTGAAATGCAAACAGCTTTATCAAGATACGCTGAAGCAGTATAAATTCCTTGGCAGTAAGGTGAGGCCAGCAAACCGTGCAGGGGTAATCACTCTGCCCAGATGTTTCTCACAGTGGAGAACTTTGTCCCTCGGGAGGCAGGAGCAGAGTGGAGGGCACACAAAATATTCCTGGCAAAGTCCAGACTGTGGAAAAGCAAGGTCCTGCCTCCCCAGAAGAATGCATTAAGCCTGCCCCATTTTGCAAAACCAGAACAAACTTCTGAAGGGCTCCGCAGTTCTGCTCAAAGAGCAGCCACCCCAGCCCTTAGGTGAAGGCTGTTTTGGTTTTGCTCCACTTACGAGTTGGTGGGACTGGCAGGAGTTAACTGGGACCTAGCAGGACCCTGGGTCAGGGAGCTGAGGTTAGCAAGGCCACAACAGGTCACCCAGGAGCACATGTCTCAGGAAGGGCTTGAGCTCATCAGCCACTTGGTCAAAAATGTCTCCTATGAAAGAGAAAGGGTGCAAGAGGGGGAAATACCAGCCGTTTGGCACCAGCAGGTCACAGCTACCAAAACGAGGTATTATTTGACCTGGATTTATAATTTTACACAATACTTGAAATTTCTCCCCATGGTCTTCAGGAAGCTTTATTCATATTTGCCCTTTGAAAGACCACCCGAGAGACAGTTTGCAGGAGTGAAGTGACCCACTGATACCCAAACAGGAGAAAGGGACCAAAGGGAGCCTGCCTCTCGCATCCCGGGATCCCAGGCTTGCGGGCAGGCTCTGCCAACAAAGTAGCGATGTAGCAAAAAATACGAGGTTCTCCACCTTTAAACCTTCCTAAAACTCAAAGCAAACGGACACAAGTTCATCCTGCCTCCATGCATCCCGGAAAAATGTCTCAAAGAACAACGTTGTGCCCTTCTCGCTGACTGCCAGCCTGCAGAGAGCTTGTGAAAATGGGACAAACTTTCAGGCTTTCCCACCTCCTCTCAAAGCAAATGAATGAAAGCCTTTCCCTGTCGGTGGCTGAAGCACAGGCCACCAGGCCTGCGGCGCTGGCGAGCAGATGCGCTGCGCTGCGCTAGTCCCTGATGCCCTCTGGTGCCTAAGCACGACATGGCATGGATGTAGCCAGCTGATGGGACCAGTCAAAGCCATACTAAGCTTTTGGGTAGCTTTCAGCTCCCCTTACAGATGTGACACTGGTTCCTCTCCAGCAGCACCACTATTTTGAAATGGGACAATGGACGGTCACAAAAGGCAGTGGTCAAACACGATCAGCAGCGAAACCACCTCAATTTTGAAGCAAAGTCAGACACCAGAACAAAGTTGTCCACGTATTGTGTCGTGAAGACCCTCATGGCATTGCCATGTCATGACTTGGCCTCATGTCATGAGGGTGCCTTGTGTCACGCACCCTCAACTGCAGTAGGAAGCCAGGGAAGGAGCTTTTTGCTCTCCTACATTTGCCTTTTCTCCAGCCACAAAGATTTCTCATCCGAGAGATCTTGCTCTGAAAAACAGAGCTGCCTTTGACTGCTGTATCCATATGGTGAAGGGGGGGGGACAGGTCTTGCCCAGCCTGGCCAAAGCCATCTGCCAACCCCTGTGCTACTACAAGCGGCTGCAAACAGATCGGGAACATTCGTCTCACCAATTTGGGTGGCGTGGAGATCCTGGAGCTGGTGGCGTCCACGTGTGGCCATGCCGGACCAGCCTTCCCCTTCCGACTGGGATGGTTTAAGGGGGGAAAGAGGCTCTGGGGAGTGCGGAAACCCTACACAATCCCTTCTTCCCTTCAGAGCCTCCCTTTAAAGCAAGACCTAGAGGGCAAAGACGCTCCGGGGAACCTTTCTTCTTTGTGTGGCTTTTACGAGGGACACACAAAATTGCGGCCGGCGTGGCTTTGAAGTGACAAAGCCTTTCCGTTGTCGGCGTGCGGCAGGGGAGTATTCCTGCACTTTCATCCCCTGCGCGCGGCGTGCAGACACCACGTTGTTCCCAGCGCCCGGTGCAGACCGCTGCGGAGATGCTGCCGTCCCCCGAGAACGGCGCTCGCCTGCTTTTGATCTAAAATAAAGGTCTTTGTGACCAAAATCGTCTGCTCCTTTGTCTGGAGGGTAGGAGAGAGAGAGAAAATATATATATATATATATATATATATATATATATATATATATATATAAAATAAAACAGAACGCACCCCAGATGGGATGAAAGAAAACTGCCAAGTCCAGAAAGTGCCATGGCAAAATAGCACAATAAAAGCTGTCCCCGACCCCAAAAAAACCCAGTTCCCGAGAGGCAGCTCGCTCAGCAGCGTCATGGCGGTGCTTGCTGCTCGTCTGCCAGGCGCCGGCGGACCCAACCGACCCAAGGACAGACGGACGGACGAGGTTCACGCTCAGCTCCGCGGTGGTGACTTCGTTGGATGCACAGACGCCGGATGCCAGACGCGGCAGAGCATGGTGCAGGGGGGCAGTTTTGCGCCTCTCCACCTGGAAGCGCGGGCGGGCGGCCGCGCGGGGAGAGCAGCCCCGGCGAGGAGGCTGCAGGGCTGACCTTCTCCCTTTCGGACGACGACAGCCTTCCCGCAGGATGTAAACTAATCTGCCGCGTTGAGCTGGAAAAACAGCCCCGCTCGCCGCCTTTGACTCACTTCCCCTCGCACAACAATGAGCTCGGAAAAGCTCCGGAGCTTTGCCGGGGCTTTTTTCTTTTCTTCTTGCCAGCCCTCAGCTGTGCCCAGCCTGCTCGCAGCCCAGTGGAGATGATTTTTTTTCCATGTCACTGGTACACTTTAGCTGCTGGTGCCCGGCTCCGGGTGAGCCCAGCCCTCCAGCGTGCGCCCCGGCACGGTGACCACTTGGTCGGTCCTCATGCTGCTTTCTTCCACCGCGGCCAAGCAGATGCCAAAGCCAACCCGGTCGTGCCACTTGCCTCTCCAGCTGGCTGCCGGGCTCCCCCTGCCTCCCAAAAGCAATCCTTGCCAATAGCTCCTGCTAGAGGCAACACCAAGGCTCAAGACTCCAGCTGAGGCCTCCTTGCACGGCTTCAAGGAATTATGAAGTTTGTCGTTGCTTTTGGCATCTCTTCTTGCACATCCTGGTTTTACCGGAGGGTAATTCCCAGGAACTGCAGTGGAGTTGCTCCGGATTGACACAATGAATTCACCAGGTCTCCAGGGGAACTGAAGGCAGAAGGGCTGTTCGGCTGCTCCTTAAGATCTTCTGGCCCCTGTATTGGTCACAAGGTGACAGGACAACGCAAGGTTAAAGAACAGGCTGGGATTTTTCAAACTTGGTGGAACGTTAACCTCTTCCTTTGCTTTCCATATCTCACTCTTTTGGCCCATTTTGTACCTTCTGCTCTTCCTGCTCCACCTCCAGCTCCTGATCTGGACTTCACAACCTATTTGGTTACAGTTGTTTGCTACAAAATTGTTGCTGGCAACTCAGCTCAGAGCCTGGTCCAAGAAAAAGAAAAAAATCGAGATCATGGGAGCCCTTTTGTTCACTTCCGTGGCATTGTTCAGCAGAACCAGCCCATTTGGTATGGGGCGGGGAGCGAAGGAAAGAAGACCGATGTCAGTGTTGGATTTACCAGGCAAAAGGGGCCCACAGGCTCCCACGTCGCCACTGCCTGGTGCACTGGCTACCGTGCTTTACGAGTGATGGAGCTCCAGGTCCGACCCATGGGACCTCACACCTCCTCAAGGGCTGGGAGGAAAGGAGCTGGGCGCCCAGCTAGCTAGCGAGGAGCTGCAAAACCTTACCTTGCCCCTACAGACAGTGAGAATGGAAAAAACAATAATGTGCAAAGTCCAGAACCTCTTCTGGATCCTACGCCGGCAGCGGCTGGCGCTCCCGCTGGGATGACCGCGCTTACTGCAGGATTAGGAGTCAGACCTACTGACCCACATTCAAACCAGATCAATACATTATTTACAGCCGCTGAGGCACCAGCTCACATTCAGCTCCTGGAGGAGAGCCCGCAAAAAGCTGCCTGTCGCACTGAGGAACTAGACATGCGGAAAAGAAGTCCGTTTTGGGGAATCTGCGCGTGATTTCACCAGCGCTCCATTTTTAAGCGATTCCCCAAGGCCACGCGCAGGCTGGAGTTTGGCTAAGTAAAGCAAATGGCACAGAGTGAACAGGCAGGGAAGAAATGAGACTTAATGGAAAGTCAAGCTTAATGGGCTGTGGAAAATGCCTGCCCACATTCGTACGACCGAGCTCTGCTATGGTATTATTACACCGCGGGTTTGCTTTCCTCCTGTGTCATGCTTGGAGATCAATGTCTAAACCAGGATTGAGTGGTCAGAGAGCTAAACCATCCCGCTGAATAGCTCAGCTGAAAAAACATACAACAAACCTGGATTTTCAGCTTGGCTTAACCTTTATCAAACTTAAAGGACAGCCCCTCTTCCATAGATGGGCCAACAAGATGGAGTCTCCTCGTGGGACTTGTTACAGGCTATAAGGTAATATATATCTCGCCACGGGGTTACCACCTGGACCTGAAGATGTTAAAAGTTCAGGAACTGTTTGAGAGACACGTCCAGCCCAGCTCGCAGGAACTGAGGGAGGCCAGCAGACTGCGTGTGAACTGGATTCTGCCTCTGCTTGCAATCTGGAGGAAAATGTCCAGGCAGGTTCAGCACCAGACCCTCAATAAAGATTGAAGTGATATGAATCAGGGTCCCATTCCAGTTCATCTCGGGTTTTCCCTCCACACGTGTCTCTAAAAGTGCTAAAAGCATGTAGGTGGCTTTTGCAAAGTGAACTGGCTACATGTGCTGTGCAAAAAGGATTCTGCCTATGCCCGGGTTTGCTTGGAGAGGACTTCTGCAAAGACCTGTCTCAGTGTCACTCAGGCAGCCAGTATCTTCTCAAACTCAGCTAGTGCAGTAACTCATCTCTCCCTTAGAGGTCAGCCCAGCATAAAACTAGTAGAGAAATCCATACAGAGCCCAGGACGGGAAGTACATTTTTGTCCTCAGAGTCCCTCCTTTCCAGAAGCAGAGCTGTTGCTGAAAGAAGCGCTTTGTCCAGGTGCTGCAGAATGCAGACCTTCATCTCCAAACCCAAGGGCCTGCAAAGCGTTTCAGAAAGCAGTCATCTTCAGATCTGCCAGCAGGGCACGGACAGCCGCAGGAGCACCGAAACCTGGAAAAAGCTAGTGCTGGAGGTGTGCGGGTCAGCTACGGCTTGCACAGTAACACAGTCTGGCTCTCCTCGTGGACCCAGCGAGGCTCATGCTTTTAGAGCTAGAGATCTAGATAGAGTTCAAATCTGTGAAAAGAGCAGGAATTTGAATAAAATGGCCATTCAGCAAGGGAAAATTATGCTCTCCCAGACACTCGGATCCTGTTGGCTTGCTGTTTGCAGAACAGCGATCCTCAGTGCCAAGCTCTCACATGCTTTCTCCTCCTAAGGCAGCTGGAACACGCTGGATATTTTGAACCCCACGTATATCTGTCAGTAAGGGGGGACTCCGTGGGGATGTCACAGCCTGTGACAGGTACTGAGAGCCTCGGCCACACAGAGCATGGACAGCAGCAGTGCCACCTTCCTCCACGCGGTTGCTCTTCCTTTACTCCCTACTTCTGCCCTGCAGAGGAGAAGGAAATTCAGCCACCACATCCTGCTTGTTAGGGTCCAGGAAGGCCAATTAAAGCCACCACAGATGCCGTTGTCCATATGGGATTTGGGCCTGCTGCACGTATGTAAGCGGGTGTCAGATGTTTGAACCAGTGACCTCGGGTTCGTACCACTTCTGCTACTGCATTGGGACTCTCCCGCAAAGGGAACGCGCAGAACTGGGTAGAGGCTGTGGAAATACGCTGTGTTAGCTAGAGAAGACACGCACCAAAGCCCTCCGCTGCCCAGGACTGGTTTTCCATTGTGCTACTGCTAGGAGAAAGTCTCTCTGACTCCAGCGGACAGTTATTTTAGAGCAGGAGGAACCGAGGCCCCTCCTCGCTGCTGCTGTAATATTCTGCGTGCCCACGGGGCATGGCACAACTGCTCCAAAGTCCCGGGCAGGTAGCAGAGAGCTGGCTACAGGCAGGTTTTGTAGCCCTGACGTTTGCCGGATTGCACCCACGGAGACAGGAATCGGAGCCATTTTCATCGCCTCTGCCAGCTTGCCTTTCTCTCCCTAAACTCTCCTAATGGCTCACTTACGTCAGACCATAAACTAGTACCGTGAGGTTAAAAAATAAATAAATAAAACCGAAACGATCCATCGGCCAGGCTCATCTCAACGCCGAGCCCCAGCGAAGCCCTTCTGGTGTAACTAATCCCACTCACCTCCGCACAACAGCGAGCTGCTGCCGAGCAAAACCCCCGCCAGGAAGGGCCCGGCAGCTCCCTCGGGGGCTCGCCAGCGGTGCCTGCCAGCACGGCATCGCTCCCGCGGCGATTCGCTTGCCGCGGGAGGGGAAGGAGGGGAGCGAGAGCCGGCCGGGACAAGGCCAGCAGCTCCCCAGCGGTGATCACGGCGGCCCAGCTCGCCGTCACAACTGTCCCCGCTCCTGCCTTGAAGCAAAGGGCTCCAGGGAGCCTCAGCCCCACCACCTCGTTTCTTCCACGGGAGGGACAAACCCACCCCGTCACCCCTGGAAAAAAAAGGACAAACCTCTTCCCTCCATTTCTTCGGGAGGGAAGTGAGAGCAAGGGGAGTCAGAGTGACCACGGAGCCAGGGCCAGCCCCACGCTAACCAGCTGCGGAGCAGGAGCAGAAGGTACCAGGATGGTGCACACCAAGCATGTGCAAGACCCTCCCAGGGACCGTCTCGCCGAGCACCATCTATCATAGCAGAAAGCACTGGGGAAAGGAAGGAAGAAGCGTTTCCCACCTGGCTATTTCTAGAACAAAGATAACGTCGAATGTAAAAGTAAAATCCAGGCGCCAGTAGGGAGTAAGACCTTCCGACAGAGCTGCCCGGCCTCCCAGGGGAACATCAGCCCGCTGCGCTGCCCGCCCTGGGAAAATGCTGCAGTTTCACAAAAACAAGCCCAACCATTTCTCATTGGCAAAGTAATATCATCCCAGAGGTGGCGAGGCTGGGAAAGGCTTCCCGGGGAAGGGATGGAGGAAGGGTGGGGAAGCTGCAGTCCCCAGACGTTCACCCTCATCCTGGAGTTACCCAAATCCCAGCCCGCTGGGGTTATAGACAGATCCCTGGAAGAACAAGCCAAGGGTCTCTCCAAGTCCAAAAGCCATTCAGGGGAAAGGCCAACGCTAGCGTGTCAAAGTCCTTGCCCACCCCAAGTGTAATTTTGTTTGATAGGGCAGAAGAAACTTTTTTCTTTTAGCCTTTCCTGACCGTTTCATAGCTTTTGGTATCAGCTGAGAACCTTGTAACACTTAACCCTGATATGTATGGGGGGGTGCGATACGTATGATATCTATGAGGGGGGATTTTCTATCAGAAAGAGAAAAAAAACAAGAAAAAGTCTCTTTTGCAAGTCTTATTTTTCAGCCTGCCTGAACTTCTGCAGGTAAGTGGGAGCCATTGGTCTCTACAAATGTCAAAACAACACTTTTCACTTAAAAAAAAAAGCTTTTAAAAACAAATTACATGTCAGGACAGTCATAAATAGAAACCCTGCTCTGCCCCCACAATTCTGTATATTTATAATAGCTCCCAGCTCATTACGGTTCGTTTAGCTACCCGGCAATTCTTCACTCCTCTCGTAATTAAGTTCACCTGAAGCTGCAAATTAAGGAAGCGGCGAGAAAAGCGCGCAGGTGAGCAGCGAGGTTTTGTCTTCTGGGGGCTGCTTCTCTCGGAGGGGCTGAGCACGCGTTTCTCTGGGCTGCGCTCGCTTGTTTGCTTTGCATCTTTTTCTCCTATTTCCTCCCTTTTCTCCTATTGCCACAGCCTTGACGGTCAAAGCCAGGCAGCCGAGTGCCTACGGCCGGGGCCACGTGGGCGTTTCTCGCGGCGGTGGGAGAGCTCAGGGTGCCGCGCGCAGCGGCGGGCGCTTCTGAAGGACACGGCTGCCCACGTGCTTCAAGAAACTGGGAAGATGCTTTAGAGCTGCTAAGCCCCATAAATGTCAATAATCATCGTGTCCTGAGCTTCAGCTGGTGCCGCTTCCTAAGATTTCCCGTATGCAATCCATGCAGCCTTTACGTCCGCTTCTTATCCTAGATTCTCGCAAAGCAGCAGTGCAGACACGCTTGCTGTGCCGCAACCCCAGCAGGAGCAGGGGCTTGTATCAGTAGATGAAGGTGGGGAGCTGTCATTATTTTAATTTGCTTTCCCTTTGGCTTAATCGCTCCTTCTCTTTTCCTTTCTAACAGACAAATGCAACTCAAAGGAATAATAAAAAAAAAGCCTTCACTGACAGCTCGTGTATCAGAAGGAAAATAGCTACTTTTTTTTTTTTTTTCCAAATCCCTCCAGCATAAAACAGATCTCGGCATCAGCCTAAAAATAGAGAGATTAAAAATAAATCTCCGGCATGCAGCCCTCGCCGGCGAGAGGCACGCCGAGCGGCGGCTGCTGCCCTGCAGATGGCAGCAGGAAATAGAGGCTGAGGCACCGGGGCAGCCGGAGCCCCCCAAGTCCCCTTGCTACGGCAGTGCCGGGGCATCTCTGCCCTCCGCCGCGGTGCCGCGTAACGGCGGACAGCAGGACACGGGCTATTTAAATGCCCCGCGGCTGCTGCTCCAGCTGCCGCGTTGCTGCTGCCGCCGAGCAAGCGGCCGGCATCTCGTGCCCGCACCGTCCTTGGGTTTTTCCTCCGAGTCTGGTACGGGATGAGCTGTGATGGGCTCCACCGGAGGCAGATGGCACGGAAGAGGCACACAGAAGAAATTAATGTAGCTGTCGCAGCCACACGGGCTCCTCGATATTACGCCGAGTGCAGGGGGAGGCCGCTCCAGGCGGCACCAAGGCCACCCGGCTCTGCTCCGGTTGTGAGCAGAGCCCAAATCATGACATTGCTTGGGGGCTGCTCCAGGTGCCCTTCTGTCCTCCAGGCTTTTCGGGGTCCCCATGCAGGGGACAAAGGCAAGAACTTACTACAGCAAACTACATCTTTGGGGTAAATAAATAAATAAATAAATACATTTCCTATACAGAAGGGTGATGCCTGGGACCCTGTAACGCCTCAAGGCATACCCCCTGGAGCAGGGAAGGAGCCAAGGCGAGCTCCTGACCTTTCTCTCCTTATACTGTGAAGATATTAATGGAAATAAAGAGGACCCCCACCCCAAGCGTCCTCTGTATCCCTTCCTAAAGCATAACGTCCCACGTTGGGTTCCAGTGCAAGAGGAATACAGGAAAAAAAGGGGTCAGAGACCAGAGGTCCCCAATTCAGCTGCCCCTTCGCAGTCACGGGAGACCCGGCACCCAACAGGCACCCAGAAGCTGCCCAGCACCCTGCAGCGCCCTGCCGCCCAAGTTGGCCCTATGTAACACTGAGAATTAGGCTAGTTATGGAATATGCACATTTCCAGCTTCAAAAGTCCCTCTTCATTCATGTCCTACACCATTCCTAGCCTTAGCACCTTCATTGTACCATCTGGGCCTTTAAAGCTCCAGCCCAGTCCAGTGATTGCATAGGAATCTTATTTATATGAGTTCAAGTAAAGCCTGAAAACGTGAAATGAGTGTAAACTAAAAGAGGAGTCAACAGAAAGTAAATAACCCCTCCTTTTTTTCCATTTCAAAAAGCACCTGTGGGTTTTGAGGGGTTTTGACTCATTTTGGAAGCCTTTGGGTCGGCAGCACCCATGGTCGGCATTGGCTGCTGACAAAGCAAAGAAGTTAATTACATCTAAAAAGAAATTCAATGTGTCGCTACTAGTAACTCACGTTATTGAACCCAGAAGCGGCAGCTGAGGTATGCAAGGCCTCTTCGGGGTGTAAGGGTTGGGGGGCGAGTGGCGCAGAAGCCATTCAAGGTTAGCACCCGAAACCTTTCGTCTCTGCCCCCCGGTCTGACTCCGGCTCCGGAGAGGGCAGGCAGAGTCGACAGAGCGGAGAGGTCTTCTCCAGTTGGCAGTGGAGAGGCAGGGACAGCCCGGCTGCCGGTGGTCACGTCTTTCCAGCACTAAAACCCCAGGAATGCCTGGAGCCTGCATTGCCAGGGACCAAATACAGGATAGAAAGGAGGAGACGTCTCTCAAATTCTGCCGTAGGATCTTACGGAGGTAGGCAAGAGCCAGTCTAAGACTTGAGACCTTCTCGCAGAGCCTTGCGAAGGTTTGGATCCAGGCCCCGGTTAGCGACTCTGACCAGTTCCTTTACAATTTGGGGGCGTTTTGGGTGTCCTTCCCCCCTCTGCGGCCACGGCTTCCCAAGAAGGACGGGAGATTTGCTGCACTGTCGCTCGCGCAGAAGCGCTGCCGTGCCAAGCCCTTGCCTCCGGCAGGGGAAAGGACGGAGCACGCCAAGCTGCTCTCGCCGTCCCCACGGAGCTTCCCCCGGGACAGGAGGAACGTGCCAGTCCCCACTGTCCCCAGACACACGTCACTTGGGAGGAAAACACAACTATCACATCCAAGCCGCTGCAGAGACGGAGACGGGAGCAGTAACACAAGGTGAACGGCGCAGGCTCGTCTGCATTTTGGCAGTGCGGCCGCTCCGTCAGCAGCCAGCGGATGCATCCGAGTGAACCACCGCTCCGCATTAAGAACCGCAGCGAGTGATAGTCACTATCCTCTGTAAACCTCCTAGGCTTCCAGCCCAGAACTGGGGCAGAGGAAAGGCCCACATGGGATCGGAACTGAAATGTGAATGACTCCTCATTTTTGCTGCCGCCATCTAATTCCCCACGATAGCACGGCTTTAATCTCGCCTTTTGGGAGCCTTTTGCGCTCAGTTCAGGCTGTCAAAGAGGGACACCCACACGAGATGCTCTCTCCCAGAGCTTTTACTGCCTCTGCCTGGATGAGCTTTCCCTTCACGTCAAGGATTCAGATGGAAAGTATTGTTTGCTCTTTGTCTGTAGTAAAACCTACTGTGTCGCTAATTTGCTCTGTCATTTCTAACCGGTAGGGGATTGGCTTTGCAAGAAGTTCTCAGTTGCTTTGCAAAGTTTAATTTGAACGGTGGAAGATGAAGCAAGACAAAAATCCAAACAGAGGAAATAGGAAGAAAATACTACAGTCTTTAAGCTCTGTAACGTCCTCTAATCCCATCTTCCAGAAGTTGGACGGTGACTACGGCAAACAGCGAGTAGAAATCTGGCGTCAAAGACAGTCAGAAGAAAACATGGGTCTAAAGGACTGATGCTTCTCAGAACTAGCATGCGGCTAAGCAGAGCGGCATAAGACCCTGTCAAATGATATTCTGGGGCTGTAATCCAGCACTCCATGCTAAAAAGAGCACCAAACAGAAGCCAGTCCTTCCCTTGAACCTGAAGCGAATCTAAAAACTCCTAGAGAGCGCTGCCCCATTTCCCTTCTGCCATGCCCGTTTCAAAAATGAAATATTATTTTAAGTTCTGTGTTAAAGTAGAAACATTGCCAAAGTGGTTTCATTTATTTTTTTCATCTCTGCAAACTTCCGGGGGTGCCCAGTGATTTTCAGCTGAAATATTTTCTTCTGTTATACTAATAATGTTAAGTAGGTCCTGGTTGAGTCACCAATTACTCCTCTGCCTGACCCTCTAGGCTTTGTACAAAGACACCTTTGAAAATGTATTTACCTTTAATGGAGCTCATCTGTGGTTCTCTCGCCTTCACATCTCGTACCCTTGAGAACAGAGAGCTCTCTTTAAAGCGCGGATTTAGAGAGATAAAGATCAAATTAAATATATAGCAAGGTTTGTTAGAGCAGGTTGCATAGCAAAACCCAAGTCAAAGAGCATACCTACACAGAAGCACCTCTCTGCAAATTGCATTTATTAATGGCCTAGCTGCTAATTATCACTCCTGGCTTCTTTAAAAAATTGGGACAGGCTGCACTTTGTTTGGCAGCCCTAAGTGCTGTTTTTAGCTGTGATCTCAATGAGATTTCATGCCTTTAGGACAATGCTTGGATGTGAGACCCGGGAGAGCTACTCATCTGTCTCCAGTTTCCTGACTGGTCCTCGCTCCTCAGCACTGACATTATTATTGAACTGCGTCCCCAAACGTGTTCCCCCTTCACTACCTAGCGGGGCCACAGTAATATGGGTGAGCGTCCTTCAAGTTAGAGAGACACCAACGAATTGCTCTTTGCTCATCCGTAAACCGAGGGAGGAAGAGGCAGTCCAGCTGGGTCAGGAGGTTTGGCTTCCTCTGGTTTCTAATGCTGTGGCGAGTACGTCTTGCTGCCCTGTGGGTTTGTACAAAAAATGTCCATTTTATTCTCAGAGCCAAACCACCTAAGACTGATGCTCTCTTTCTCTAACCATTCCTAGGGAAAGCAGTTTTATTCCTCCCACCACGATAAAGACACCCTCGCATGCAACTCCATAAGGAGCCCAGCTGAGTATAGCCCATCACCAGCTAGGGAGCGAGCTAGCCATGATCACCTGCAGCTACCCACTGGGCTGGTCACCTCCAAGCCTAGGCAGCCCTTGGGGCGATGCGGCAGCCGTGACTGCAACAGCCCATACCAAGCTGATCAGCATTTACCCAATCGTCCCGGCTCGCCCAGCCCTGGCACCCAACAGTTTTCCTCTCCCAGGACAATGAGCTGACAGAAACCCACTGCAGCTCAAAACCCCTGAAGAGACGTAGCTGCCATCAGCTGGCTAAAACCCCTCTGTTTTCAGAGTTATCTCATCCTTTTCTCTGCCAGAGTAAATCTCACAATCTCTTTGTCCTTCTTGATTAGTATCCTCAGCTGAGACTATTTCAGGCACATTCTCCACAGCCCTTGAAAGACCTGTTCTGCTCCAGCCTCTGGGAAACAAGAGTTATGACTAAGCCTGCAACTATTAGAGAAGCCTGCGTCTTCCTTAATGGCATAACTGCATTGTGTTTTTTTTTTTTAATTACTTTGAGAAAAAAAAATCCAACACTTTAAAGCGTGAAATACATTTGCATGAGGACACCCAACTCTCAGTGTGTTTTTCAGCACCCAGATCACTGGCCCTGTTTGCAATGAATGAGCCAATTTTGTATTTTACTACCAGGCAATGAAAACACTGAAGTTTCCAAAGCATTCAAGGGCAGATGGGACACACCAGAGCCCTGATCCCTCCGTCCTCCCAAGGAATCCCTAGTGGCAGCTCCTGCACCCCTATTAATTGCTACTCTTGCCACATGCGTAGTAGAAAAATGGTAAGAGAAGGCAACACGTAGGGCACAAGGTTAAACTAAACTCCTACAGCATCTGTCAGCCAAACAGCTCCACAGTGGCTTCTAATGTCTCCTCTGGCAGCTGGCTCTTCATAACACCAGCCAGCCCGTCCCCTCTACCTGCCACTCTGCCAGCAAGCTATTACTTACTGCTGGTAAAACCAAGGGGAATACACCCCAGAGAACAGTAACGAGATGCTATTTAACACCTGCAGGCATGAGGGGGTTGCCAGCAGCCCTCAGATGACCCAAATCCCTTCCAGGGGCCACCTGCGCCTGCTGAGACAGCCGGGAAGCCTGCCTTTGCTGCTGCTGCTCCCCAGGCAGCCGAAGACCAGCAGAAGGCTGCTGCCAAGAGAGCCTGTCTTCCCAAAGACGGTCCTCACACGCTTTTCTCAAGCGGTCATATGTGACGGAGCAACACTTGCGTAAAAATGGAAACGCTCCCCTTTGAGATTAAGGACTCGGAGAAAAGTACTGGAGCAGAAGAGCAGCCTGTGCCACTTCTGTCACCAGCGCCTCCTAACCACTTCCCTTGTCCCTGAACATCAGCCCCAGCTGGAGCCTCGGGGAGCAGGAGCACGTCATGGCACGGTGAGCCATGCCCATGAGCACCCTCACCGCAGCGTTTCGGCTGCCTGCTGACCAGCTACCGCTCACATTTTGGGGCTGCCCGCTACCAAAACATGACCATCGTCCGCTTTTCTGCTGTCAAAACAGCGTGATTCTGCCATCCCTGTCTTAAAAAAATGACTTGGCAGCTTTAGCAGTCTTAGGCCTCAAAAGAAAACTTGAAAATGGGGCTCGGGTGCTTTGGGGAAAGGTATTTTAGGTCTACGAGCATGTAGGATGCAAGAAGAGTACTCAGAATAGTAGATCCCCAGGCTGCAAAGAGTTAAACGCCTGCTTGATATAGAGGCATAGCATTCAGCTTCTTTTACTGCTTGTTACACCCAAACACAACGCGCCTAACCCATCCCAACAGGAAGCTCATTAGCAAGAGCCATTTAATGTCCAAGCGTGGGGTTTCTGTTTGGTGGCGATGCACCCAAGCCCAGCAGCTGGCCCTCTGCCTGCCCAGCTGCTCTGTTATCTGATTCCCTCGGAACAGATTAGAAACCCCAAGCCCTTCCGCCGGGATGCTGCGCTAGCCCACCCTCTCTTCCCTTTTAATCACTGCGAAAAGATGAGAGGAGAAGGTGAAGACTAAGACGAGGCAGTGAGATCTGAACTCGTGACCTGGGACTGGATCCATCGAGTACCACTGGGAGCGTGGATTTTCTGCAGACACGCGAACATCTTTCCTGCCCATCCTTTGAACAGCTTTTTTTTCGTTCTAGAAGAAGCTTCCATCTTCTGGCAGAGGGAGAGCCCTTTGCAGCACCAGCTCAGCTTGATGTTTCATTTTTTACAGCTGATTACGCTTCAGACCTCTGCCCTTGTTTAAAATGAAGGATAATAATTGGACCTCATCAATCAGTGACAGTCGGTGTCTGCCCTCTGCTCTTTCCCCTTTGCTCTGGCTGTACGATTTTTTTCCCCTAAATTCAATTAGGTATAATTAGGAGTCAATCACCTTTTACTGACATGACTCCCAAAGGATAAGCACCGGGCTGGTGGCCTCTCCCCTCCTGATGGTCCTGCTCGGCTGAGCGGTGCCAGCTTGTTCTTGCGAGTTGGCCTCAGGTGTTGTCTTTGTCCCTTGCCATCCCCATGAGAGAAAGGTCACGCAAGCAAGTCCTCGTGCTCCAAGCCTACAAAGCCCTCACCGTCATCCTAATGCAACGCTTCTCTTCAAAGGGCCTTACACACATTATGAAATTAGTCCTCACAACCTCCCTTGGGACGGATGGAGCCAGCCCCACTTACTTAGCGCGGGCCTGCCCAGAGCAGGACAGGGATTGGGGCTGCCTGAGCCACCAGCTCCTGCGTGCTGAGCCAGCCCGTTTCTCTGTAAATAGCTCCTCTTGCTGAAGCTCTTGAACCTGAACCATCACCCTTTCTGATGTGGAAAACACACCTCGCTGGGGCAAAGCAATCAAAAAGCCCCTGTTTAAACCTCAGTGAAAGGCTGCTGGCTTGTCCCAGGTTCAACATGGCTTTGGACACTGCCAGAAGATTTATGCTATAACCACCCAAACTGAAGAACAGTTTTGCCTCCAGAGTCTGAGAAAGCACCAGGAATTATCCTGCTGCCTCCGGAGGAGGGAGTAATCCTGGCTGTCCCTCCTCTGCCAAACTGCAGAAGCTGACCAGAAAATGAGGTTATCGGCACCCGCTGTGGATTATCTCCTGGCCCTGATGATGTCAGTGACAAAACCACAAACATCTTCTGGATGTTACCCTGTAGGTTAAGCAGCAAAGGGCAACTAGAGTTTATTTTCCTCTCTCCCTCAGGCTTTGGAGAAGAGAAAACTTCTTTCTTTAAATAGAAAAATATATTAAATAGATTGAAATGCACCTTTTGCTGTGCACCACACACAGCACAGGCTTATTCACAACGTGAGGGGGGATTCACAGAGCAGCCCATTGCTGAAACACGGTGTAGCAGCCCCAAGAGGTCTCTCTGGAGTCCAGGACTAGCCACAAGAGGACATTTGCACTCTCCTATTCAGATAGCTCCTTAGATATCTAGTACTGCAAGCCTAGAGCACAGTCAGAGCTTAACGAGTGCTTCATGCCATAACATCTGGGCACAGAAAGCCTCCGTTCTGAATGCAGAGAGTCGAAAAGAAAGCACCAAGCGACGCTTAGACAAGGATTGACAGGAAACACGCATCAGCCTGCAATTATTTCTGAATTCAAGAGCCTCTCCATCATGAGTGCTGCTTTCCTACACCCTTATTAAAATTGTGTTTCTAATGACTAGTCATCACAGTGGTATTTCCCAACTGCCTCCTGTTAGAAACACCAAGTGTAAATACTGCTGACTTAGGCAAAGCTTCAAATATTTTGTTGTCAATGTGCCCTAAAGCTTTTAATTGGTTACAAGCATCTACTTGAGGGACATGTGGCATAGGTGAAAAAGATAACAGATGGTGGGCACGCAGAGCAGCTGCTAGTCTAATACAGAGTGGCTTTACCTATAACCAATCATCACTCACATCTGTTGGTCTACGATCAAAATCCGTTGCCATTACAAACCCTGTTTGCATCTAAAAGTAAGATAATGAAGGATTCAGGCCTGGCACTTGAAAGTCCTCCAAGGAGCAATCTCCTCGGATCAGCATACAATTGCTAGAGATGCAGGAAAGCATGTTGCAACAGGAGCCCTGGGATTGCCTTCAAGGTCCCCTGGGAATTCTGTGCACGTCTGCTACCAAGAGGTAAGCATTTTAGGGCAGTCAGTGCAAAGTCAGACAGCAGAGAAGCAGCTCTGACCAGACAAAACCTTATAGGAAAGTCACAATTTTCAGGGAGGATGCTGGCCATTGAAGGAGCTCCTGGACAGTGAAAGAGAAGCACAAACACGAGCAGAGGTGAAATGCATTCCCAGTTGCTGGTAAACCCCACAACAGACAAAGGTTTCAACTTCCCTTCAGTACAATCAATGGTCATGAATTTCCAATGGATGCAGTCGGGAATGCTAAAGCCTCCCCAGGGTATCTGGCTTGGAAACCAGTCGCCCCGGACAACCATTCTGGAGATACTAATGTAGCAGCTTGTCAAGCATAAGATGTAATTACCTCTTCGCAAATTCAATTTTTTGCCTGGGAGCGGGGAGGGGAGAACAGGACTCTCTTTCTAAGTATTGTGCTGCATTTTGAAACTTTGAGAAGTACCCAAGTAACTTCTAAAGCAGTATCCAAGTTACCAACAGGATCACATGTGAGATTGCTCGCTGTGACCTGAGCAGGCCGGGATGGGAAGGATGCTTCTGGTATCTACGGCAACTCCTACACAGATGTACACAATTACCACCGAGCCAGCGCGGTCAGTAGGACTGAACTCCAAACACACAGACCTCTCCCACGTCAAAGAAGGTGCCACTGCAAATAAAGTAGTTTGGCCTGCACAAAGGCTCTGTCGCTCCCAGCTGTCTCTTTTAAGCGCTTCTAAAGGCAGCTGACCTCCAGGTCAACCTCTCTCATTGCCCTGCCTCGCGTTTGCACGTCTGTCCTCACCGCACCTTTGGCTTTTCAGATTTTTGTAGAAAAGAGTCCTTTGATTCAGATGGCCAGCAGCGCGTTGCATGGGCTGTAAAGCACTCAGCTGTCCCGTTAACATCAGGAGAGTTCCCATACTGCTTTATGAACGCAGGGTGACACATGCTCATGGCTTTTGGTTCATTGTTTCCATTCACGCTGGGCTATTTGTAGGCTCAGGGTATCTTAGTAAATCTTATCTCAGCTAGTAACACACTTTCCTGCTAAAAATCGAGACAGCAATAAAATCACTGGGGCCAAGCACTGAAGCACAAGAGAAAGAATGTGAAGCACAAGTAATGCAGAAAGATGAGTTTCTTTTAAACAGCCACTGGACAATGGAAGAGAAAGATTAGGTGTCTCTGCTCTTGCCTTCTCCCTGCTCTACCTCATCTTTCATTCTGACACATGCTTTCTGTTCCCAGCTACAGATTTTTGAACATCATCATGCAAAGCAATGCTGGAGACTCCGTTAATTAAAATAGATTTGGTGAATAAGTCCTTGCATATATTTATCAGCTGTGAGCTGATGGGGAAATGCAGTTCCCAGCACTAGCCCAGAATCACAAACACATTTGTGAGCGTGTGCTTTGCCCAAAAGTGAGAGAAGGGCACTCCAAAATCCCTGGTGGGGGGAACCAGAAAAGAGGGGTACAGCAGAGCCACAGCTTGGAGGCCAATGAGGGGAAACTAATGCTACTGCAGTTCCATTGATTACCTCCCAGAAACGCTTATCGCACAGTCAAAACATCCACCCAGGGAGCTGCAATTATTGGCATGATCGTGCAAGTTCACTTGAGTAGTAAAGGTTCAGACCACTGGTGAATGGAGCAAGTTTATCAGACAGCCAGTGTGTCCATAAGCCAAGTGGTAAACGCTGTTAAATGCTTTTCTCCACCCAAATTAAAACTGTTCCACCAACCCATTCTTTATACTGTCCCTTCTATTTGAAGACACGTACTGGCGAGATCAACACCGGCTGGTGTATAACAAGGGGCAGAAGGGGAGGCAAAGCAGTCACTGGTTTTCCTATTCCTGAGGAAGCAACCGAGAAACTCCCCTGTACTTTGCTCTTTTATATTTCACTGAAAAGAAACAAGCCCAGTTAGACCCCACGCTGAAGCACTGCTATGTGTCTGCTTGCCAACAGCCGCCGACACCTCGCAAGCCTGGACCCGAACCAGCAACGTGTCGCTGGCTCAGCCGGTGAAGCCAGCGATCTGTTCTCCTCTTCACACATGCCCAAGTCCTGGCTAAGCAAACTCAACAAGAAATAAAGATGGAAAAACGTGACTTTCGGAGGCGGCGCCTTAAGCCACGGTTATTTTGCAGTTAGTTTAATAGAGCATAGTTTGGCCAGGGAATACGTATTACGGGCTAGCCAGGCAGACCAGCGGCACGCTGTGTTCTCTGAAGCACGTCCGCTATAGCCTTCTCGCGTTCACAAAGCCGCTTCGCTTTCAAATAACCGAGAGGTAGGAGGGGAGGGAAAATAAACATAAGAAAGTGAGTATTTAAGAAAAAAAAAAAAAAGCCAGAAAACAAAACCACAGGCGAAATAGGATATTCTCTAAAAACCTGAAGTTTATTCATTAGAATGCAGTGAAAGGAACATTCAATTTAAAACACAGTCAATACATTAAAAAGTTGAAAGAACTAGTAGCAATGAGACCAGGAAAAAAAAAGAAAAAAAAACAGAAACAGAAACAAAAACAAGCCAGTCACCTAGTAGGGGCAGAAGAGAAGCTAGCTGCCATCCACCAGGCCAAGCTGTTCGGCCCAAACAGGAGGCCAGGCTGCTCTTCGCGGTGTTTGGAGAAGAGCCTTCTTCCGCAGCTGGCCTCGGAGGGTGACAGCAGAGGGAAAGCGCAGGGCAGCCCGGGAAAAGGGCCGCTTCTCTAGGAACTGACAGGCTTCTCTAGATTTTAATTCATCACTTCACCCAAGCGTAGCTTCTTTCATTTGTTGGCACCGCAAGAAAGCAATCTCGCGGAAGAGGCAGCAGCAGGATGAGGCCTGGCCATCGCACCGGAATGTTTGAGAACCGGGGGAATGCGCACAGAGGAGGTGCCCGGCCATGGCAGCAGACGGGCTGGCTAAGCTGAAGAGCTTTTTGATTTCTAGGATAATACAACATTGGAGAAAAAAGCAGGCAGTCCCATTTGACTGACTGCAGCTCAGTGCACGGTTAGAGCTGCATAGGAGACAAGGGAGCTTCAAATTAAGGGGCTGGGGGAATGCAAAATGCAGCGTGGGTGAGACCGTCCCAGGAACGCTTGCCAAGCAACCCACTATCCAGTCCCCCTTCCAGGAACAGAGGCAAACCCATTTAAAAAAGCAACAAAAAGGAGCACTGTTAGGTTAAGAGCTACTTAATTAAAAGATGTAAAAATCCACGCAGAGCCAAAGGTCTCAGCGGCAATTGCCATTTCTGCTGGCATTGGTCAGGAAGGGGCAGGGGGGGAATGAGGAGGGGGAAAAAAAAAAAATCTGCTTTCAGCTGTAATCTTTCAGCTTTTCAGCATTTTATTTTCTTTTTGCGTGCCTTTGTTTGACATTGTTCTCTTCCACCCAATTAATCAACTCGACCTTCTGCAGAGGAGTTATGTCAGCCCTTATACCCCCACGCAGGGCTGCAAACCCTGCAGGGGCACAACTTAGAGTCAAGTAAACAAAACAATACATTCATTCAACTAAGAAAAAAGAAAAAGAACCACATCAACAAGTGTTGGGTTTTAGCTTACCAGAAGTGCTCCTTTTAATTATGATTGCTAGACAGAGCTCCCAAAATCCAAGGCAGTGTTGCGCCAGGAAGAATCTTTACTCCCGTTGGCAACGCAGACAGCACAGCACTGGAGCTGCTGAGACTCCAGAATGGCAAAACAGGAGAAAGAAGGTGGAAAGTCCCTCTATTCCCATTCAGATTGCGGGATTGTTTAAAGAGCTATTTGCAAACACGGAGCGGGCAATACTGCCTGCACAAGGGGGAAAGCTGCCGCTAGACTAAGCTAATATCTCTAGCTCAGGCCAGCAGGTAGAGCAGGGCTGAGTGGATACACTTGCACCTCTCGTGGCCTTCTGCAGCAACAGTAAACTCCTTTTTGAAGGACACCCAGGCACCCTCCCTGCTCTGCTAATGGTCCTTCTGCCTGCGGGGGAGAGTGAGTTGCACAGAGGAAGCTGTGTTGCTCCTGTGTCAGGACATGAAGCTCCTTCTACCAGGCCCAGACCTGGCCCAAATAAATGTGGCCTGGGAGCACAAAGGAAAGAGGAACTTTGCCACCGGTTTCAAGACACCACCAGGCACCAACCAACAGCATCTTCTGCCCTACAAGGGCAGTTACTTAGGGGAGCAGAATTCTCCGTGATTCAAGAGAAGCCCCAGTTTTGGATAAAATAATTTAAACACGCAGAACAAGAGTCCCAAATGAAATCTACGGTTTTCTAGTTTAAAGACAGCCAACAATACTTTTAGGGGGAAATCACCACAGTCCACAAATTCGGATTAAAAACAGAACTAAAAAAAACAGTCGACGAGTGTGACAAACCAGTATGAAAACAAAGACATCTTAGCAGTGCCCACAAAGAGTGCAGGTATTGGTAATGGACTGGCTTCCGATTTTCAGAACTAGTCCTTCATATAAAGTCGAAGAGCATGTTACACAAGGATATTAAGAAGCAAGACGGTGTTCTTCCATTGCACAGGCAGTGGCAGCAGCAGTGACAGCAGCAATCGCCTTTTCTCCATTAGAACTGTAAACCACACCATTTTACAACACAACGTACATAAGTAAAAGAACAGTCCATAAAATTTCCCCGTGAATATAAAATGCAAAACTATACAAAAATAGATAAAATTGACAATTTTCTTATGCATATAAAAACCAAAAAAAAATAAATCCCAAATCCCCCAAATGCAATACAGAATTACTTGGTAGACTGACCCGAATGTCAGTGGTTTAATCTGCAAGTTAACAGCCTCAATTCACCATTTTGAGCCAAGGTCTTTCATGCAAGGGACATATTCAGTTAATTTCATGAGGTTTGAGGGAGGGTTTTCTTTTTCTTTTTTTTTTTTTAATGCCTTGGCAAGACAATTTGCTACTCCTGACTTTCATGACTCATTATTGGCTCAGTAGACGTCATTATCATCAAAAGCTGCAACTACTGCTCTTGAATTTAGGTTCCTCAGGTAAGTCTACATTTTACTAGGTTAAAAGACGACGACTTCATCCAGATATCACTAAAACCGTTGCAGTTCTAACTGAGAACTCAAACTGATTCCATCTTATCCGCAATACAAGGACTCGGGTTGGCAACTTTTCCCCATCAGGTTTAATGGAAAATACTTGTAAACATTACAAGATTGGCAGTAGTGTAAGAGCAAACGCTCACACCCCAGAAAGCTCACGACCAAAAAGAGCTTCCCAGGCTGACGGAGTCCCTCTCTCGCATCGGAAGGCGGCGATGGATGTATCCCACTCAGATCTGACAACGCACTTGCTCAAAACACTCTCTGCTACACCCAACGCTCACTCTAGTGGGCTTCAATGAAGAGAGGCCACTACGTACACCTAGTAACAGCCTGCTAAATTAGAGAAAGGATGAAGGATCACCCTTAAATCTTATCCTTTCATGCCAAGATCCATTGCTTTCGAAAGGAAAAAATAAAGAAGTGCACAAGCCTATCACCCCCCCCCCGCAGCTGACTACGCAGCTGTGAGAAGTCTCTCCTAGAGCCATAGGGGGACAAGGACAAGACGCAGGAGCTTGTATTTGGCACTCAATGAAAACAAGCAACGCGAGCCGAGAGGATGCAACAGATGCCCCGGATTGCCTTGGGATTTTGGCCACTATGACCCCTCTCCCTCCTCAGCAGAGCTTAGGAGGGCGAGCAGGGCAATCTGTTACAACTTAAAAGTGTGGCTTCTGGAACGTCTTTCACTTTCTCCATCAGCATTTAAGAAATTGCTGCTGGTCATTCCACCCCCTTAAAGGCATTTCTGAATTCAGGAAGCGTTATAGCCCCTTTATGATTGTGGGGAAGATCTGGTCCTATTTATTCCTTGGCAGACAGGTATTTTAGGAACAGCAGTACATTAGGTAATGAAATCCAATCTCTCTGTAGCAGTGAGAATTTACAGACTGGGTTAGTACATTGAAAATTCTTGTTTCGTTGGGTTAATGGGGCAGAAGACTCCAATAATCCAGTAAATTAGCTCTAAAATGTTTTTAGAAATCTCATTTTAAATCAAAAGATATCTGCTTCATTTAGTTCAAATCAAATTAAGAGGACAAACCTTTGGTATTAAGTCAGATTATCAAGTCTTGGCTGTATTGCTTTCACACACTAGAGTCTAGAAACTGTTTTCAATAAGTCTTTCTACTACGTACCTACAACCAAAATAATTATTATTAGAGACATGCATTTGCAACTGAACATTCATTTTTAGCACTGAGACACTTTCATACTTCACCAAAACTTTGGCAAAGGCTGCACCATTTATGAACAAAACACTAAGCAAAACCCCTATAACCCACAAGATGCCTTTGGTGACACGCTAAAATATGATAAAAAAAAACATAATTTCAAAAAATTCAGTAAGAGGCTGCTGCTCAGGCCAAGCAAGTACCGTGAACACCTATTTGTGTTACAACCACTCTGGTGTTGCTGGCAATATCTGCTAGTGATCTGTTGTGTGTGGCAGTGGGTTGCAACGGACCTCAGCTACGATGAACCTGCGCTTACTCGGAGCGAGAGGGAGGCCTTGAGCTGTCCCCCATTCCAATTAGGCATATTAATCATCAGACGCTCTCAACCCCGATCCACAGGGCACTGACACACGGGCTCCCGTGCTGCCCTAAATAAGGATTCCTTCCCGAATCAGGAGGGGAGACTGCACCAGCAACCTTGGAGCCAAGGTGACCTTGCATTAGCTGAACGCATTATCCTTTTCACATAAGGGAATCAGACGACAGAGCACCATGTGTATCGACTCAGTGCAGGAATGAACACACACACTTGCCACTGTGGACGGCAGCGTCAAGCATAATTAAGAGCGGAAGGTGTCCCATGAAACCCCTTTTGCTACAACGGGGCTGCACAGAGGGAAGGAAGAAAAACGTGGCACAGCAGGTTCCCACAGTGACACTCTGCAGCAGTACCAGGACAGTAACACTGAAGAACGAAGAAGGTTTAATCCCAGGGACACACAGATGGGTGTCCTTGAGCCTCGGGAATCTGTTCAGAAAACAAGCACGTGAATGGAACCACCAAAAAGCAAAGCCTGATCTTGCCCTTCTCCTCTCCTGCATGGATATACAAGGGCAGGATATTAAAAAGTCTCTTCTCCATAAGAAATATTAGGACCTCACTTTCCTGAAAAAACAAAACAAAACACCCTCTCCCTCGCCCTGCTCTTTGTGCCTTGGTACTCTATAAACGCAGTGATGCCAGGGAACTGCTTACTTTTCCAGCTGGAGCCACATCTGTAATTGGGTTACGGATCTAGAGAGCAGCACTCAGTTTTCTGCTCTATCAGAAATGGCTGGAGTCAGCAAGGAAAAAACAAGTTAGGGCTGAGCAGACCCGCCATTCCCCCCACAACTTGCTACAAGACTCCAGAGAAGGGAGAACATCGTGATATTTCCAGTTTGTTTGTTTTTTTTTAAATGCTACAAACTCTGCCGCAAAGAAAAGCGGAGAAGGGGCAACTTGGAAAGAACTCGTAGTTCATCATCAGCTGAATTAAAATCAGAATACAGAACTTTGACAGAAGCAGAAAGAGGCTTCATAAGTCACAGAAAGGAAGGTCTGTTTTAGGGATGAATGTACAAGAAATCAACAGGAACACAGGAGACGTCTTCAGGAAAGGTATGAGCTCTGCTCCAACAGCCTGAAACAGAAGTTTCCAAGAGCTCATACAGCCTCTTCCAAGCAAAGTGTATCTCCTTAGCTCATTTCCCTCCTCCACACTCCTTGAAAGAGGCAAAAAAATAAAATAAAAAATCAAATAACTGCAGCAACCTCCAGCGTTTTTTGTTCCCTCCAGTTAGGAGGAAGAAGTTGTGAAGCCTAATTTAGGCTGTGTTACATCCTGTATTCCAACTAACAGAATACTTTCCGCATATGAGTTTATGCAAAGAGAACAAACATAAAATAAAAAAAAATCCCACAAAACTTCCTTTTGAAGAAAGTAACAGCATCTGCAACTTCACAGCCACAGGCACGATCCAAATTTAGCTTATTTCAAACCTGCTACATGTGCCCCATGGCCTGGGAGAGGCTAGGAATGTGGGACAAAGCAAAAGCAAAGGTTTCTGTTGAAGATTATGCGGCATGAAAACAGACCACTGCAAAGAAAAAGGGACTGACACTTTGTTCTTAAAAGGGACACCATCAACTGAACGTCTCTCCGAGCGCTGTGTTTTTAAGTGAATTAAAACTAGAACGGGAAAGTGTTATCAGCACACACACGAAAGCTCCCTCTTTCCTTTCGGGCAGGAAAAAATAAAAGTTACAGCAAAGTTCCCCTTTCAGCTGAATTGCTTCCCTTCCTCGCTCTCCTTCAAAATAACCCACGTCCTTCCTCTCAGTTCCACCAACTCAAGAACTCAACAAGATGGAAGAGAGTAAAAGTCTGTCCAAGATGAAACATTTCACCGGGATGACAATAATTTCTTTGGAGAGTTTTCACAAGCCTTGCTTCCCTAGGTCCAATGACGAAGCGGTCATTTCAGGAACGCACCCAAAGCACCCCGACACGTTCTGCCCCAGTCTCCCCCTTTCTGCTGCGCCTCGCTTCACGCACAGCCATGGTGCGAGAGACCCAAGCGCACAGAAGCGGCTATTCACAACCAACACGCACAAAGCAAGTTCACAGGGCAATAACATTTCTCGATCTTTTAAAACCATAAAGCTCTCGCTTCACTTCTCTCTTTTGAAGTTGATGGTGTCCCTTTAGCTAAACCTGCAGAAAACAAACCTGCCGTACTAGAAATGTGTCCATTTCCAGAGTTTATTCTAGCAGCGATGGGACTGTGCACTGGGGCTGTTAGCACATTCTGCACTGCGTAATGCATTCAAGAGAGTGGTGGTTTGCACTGAAAGAAGAAAAAAAAAGTGCCTCAGTGTTAATCTATGAATCTAGGAGGTTGCATTAAATCAAACCAAAGTACCTGCAGCAGCGCAGAACGGCAGCAGCATGGAGACTATGTACTGCAGCTGCAAGAGAGTTCATCTTTGTTGGCCCAGTACTAATCTGAAGTCACTCATTAATGTTCACTTTCTCCCCCCCCCACGCGTCCCTGTTAACCCTTCGCCACCCTCCCCGGCCATCCCCAAGAAGCTATTTGGCTACTGTTACATTCACTGTAGTGCTTTGACAGCTCACGGGCAGCGTGCTGCCCTGCGCGGCCCTCCCTTTCAGCAGCTCTCTGCTGCCGCTTCCGTACAGCTCTGCAAAGCAGGCCGGGCTTTTTAAGGTTTCAGTGTTGTCATCGTGAAACTGGGGCATTCCCTGGGTGACACCAACAGGTTTGCACTTGGCTGGTTTCTCAGGGGACTGAGCAAAACTAAAGCTCTGCGGTGAATCAGACTCCGTTTCTCCCAGCGGTAACACACGAGCAAGCTTTTTGGCCACAATTTCTCCATGATACCTATAGGAACCAGACACCTCCTGGGACTGTCTCGTGTCAGTCTGCAGAGGTAAATTGGATGGTCTGACCAGATGCTTGCTCGGCTCTGTCTCTTGGGGCCTCCTGTCCAAAGTCTCTCTAGCATTGCTCCGGGAATGAGAGAGAAAAGAGGAATCCATGTCTGGCTGCTCAGATGGCGCCCAGGTGCTCTCTATCACGGCAGCTCTGGCAGTGGGAGCAAAACCCCAGTGTTTCATCCTCTCAGAAGCCAGGTCAGTGTCGTACTGGAGATGCTGCAAGCCCGGCCAGCTCAGCACACCATCAACCTCTCCACCTTCAGGAGCAGACAGCTCAGCGTCCCCTTTGCTCCTGCTCTGTCTCGCTCCATCAGAGTCCTTTTTGCCACTGTCCCACTTAGACCAAAGCTGGCAAGGCTTAAGGCCATTCTTGGAAACCTGCAAGTCGGCAAGTTCAAACTCCAGGCTCTCCGTGTCGAGTGACCTGCTCCTCCTGTTAACAGAGAGTGGTGCTGGCATAGAAGGGCTCAGTCCATGGAGACGCAGGTGGCGGGGAAGGCTGGCAACACCCCAGTTACAACTCTGGAAGGAGCTGTGGGGGTACCCTGGAAACATTCTCTCGTCACATTCAGCAAATGACTCTTTCTGTACATAGCTGTCATCAAAGGCATCAAAGGATGCGGCAATGTCCTCATCAGCGTTCATCTCGAGATGCTGCTCGCACTCCCCTTCTCCTTCCTGCTCCACATCGACAATGTCAAACGTGACCATGGTCGGGAGGACAGGGAGGTTCTGAGTGAAGGAAGAGCCAGAGTCGGAACTACCAAGGCTTTCAGAAAGGCTAGAAAAGAGGGTCCCGTTGCTGGTGAACTCCACGAGAGCTTGTGAGAAGTTAACAGCATGTTCGGGTTCACATTCGCTTTCTGCCTGGGGTTCCCTGGCAGTAGTTTCCACTCCATTGTGGTGATCACTCTGCAAGCAGCTATCATGCTCATGGGTTCTGTAGCTGGGGTACGTCCCCGTTTTGGCTGGGGCTAAGCTACTGTGAGCAGAACCCCCAAACACCGTATGATCCAGGCCAGAATCAAACGCAGTATTGTTTTTCATGAGCTGAATAAGGCAACTTCCTTGGGCTTTTTGGCTGTTGTAACAGTTTTCTGGACACAAAGTCCCTGGAAAATCCCTCCACTCTGGATTTTCAATTCTAGCCACTGAAACCCCACTATTCACACTTCTGTTTGGAGCTTGAGAGGCAATCTGCTCACTACCAAGGCAACTCTGACTTTTGCCAATCAAGTTGGCTGCTCTAGTTTTACATTCAACATTCTGCTTTTCCCTGGGACACTTCTCTTTGCTGGAAACATCAAGTCGCTTCAAGACGGGTTCCCTTTGCAGCTCCCAGTACAGCAGCTCTTTCTGAATGGCAGCTAGCCGCTCTTCTTCAGTTTCCATAACCCCACTTTTCTGATCCATCATCTGGATCAGGCTCTTCTCAGTAGGGAGACAGAAGTCTAAGAAGTAGCTGAAGATCTCCGGACGAGACACTTTGCTCTCAAAAAGGGATTCTTCCCCCTGAGAGGGACTCATCAGTGTGTCATCAGGCTCATAAAACTCATAAAGTGCATCACCACTGTAACTGTCTCTGGGAAGACGATCCTTCTTGATCTCACCAAGCCCATCGCCAGCTTCATCCTCTGGCCCTGGCGTGGTGGAGTCGTAATAACCCTCATCGCTGTTGGGTGCAGACTCCTGCTGGTCACTCTGGGGTGTCAGGAGTTCAACGTCACCCATCCCTCCCGCAGCATAAGGGTGGGCTTCCACCTCGTGCAAGCCGTGTGTCTCTAACTTGCTACTCACCACTGGTGGTTCGTGACTGCTCACAGTTGGAGGCAACTGGACTTCATAGTTCCTATCCCCTTCAGCAGTGCTGTCCCACATCTGCTGGAGGTATTCCTCTGCCTCCTCTGGCATGGCCATCTCCTCCCCACCTCCCTGGTATGTGACAAGGCAGGAGCTCCGCTTAGTGGCATCTCTGCTGCGCTCCACAGAGATCGTGCTCTCAGCAATGCTGAGAATGTCAGGCTCAGCGATGATGTCCCCACACCCCGTGAGGGAATCGAAACTCTTAAGGGATGTGACATCTCCAAAGATGAGGCTCAGCTGGTCCCCAGAGTGTAACGAAGGAGGGTCGTTGTCTGTGAAGTCTGGATGAAGGGCCACAGGGAGCTGGCTATAATCAGACTCCATGCAGACAATAGCATCAGCCTCTGATTTTGCATCTAGAACATCCTTGTTCGCAAGCATCACTGCTGCATCCCCCTCAGAGCTGTCTTTATCAGCCATGAGCCAGTCTGGCTCAGCACTCTCTCCAAGGTTGGTTGTTGTGCCTACAGAGCAGCTATCCTCAGAGTTCTCCGGGCAGGCAAGAGGGACAAGTCTGGGTCCCCCTCCCTCTGGAACTTGCTGGGTTTCAGCTCCCATGCCTTGAGTTTTGTTGGCCTCCTCTGAATCCCCACTCCACCCAGGGAGCTCTGCTTTCTCACACTCAGCAGCTTTGCTCTTACGGTGGCGCCGGATGCTGTTCAAAAGTCCTTTCAGGCCTTTTTTCGGCCTGGAAAAGGACAATGACTTGTCCCCATTGGGTTTTTTCTCAGAGCCCTCAACGCTCCCTGGTGGAGAGCTGTCCTGCCTGCTGAAGTCAAACTTGACACTGGTATCTATGGCCAAGTGAACACTTTGAGAGCTTGGCAGTGGACAAGGATGTGAATCCCTGCTTCCATTCGAAGGGCTTTCCAACTGCACCCTGCTGCTCTCCTCATATGCAGCACCACTGATCCCATCATGGGTCTTACTCTTACTGAGACCCTTTTTGGAGGCTCCTTTCCCTTGGCCTTTGTTTCTGCCTCCAAAGAAACTTGGCAGCGTACATATACTCTTCTTCCCTCCAAACAGCTTGAAGGCTGTTTTCTTCAGCTTGCCAGGGGGGGCCTGAGGCTGCTGCTGCTGCTCCACAGCTGTGCCAGAGGCATCGCTCCATTCGGACAGCCGTTCTCCCGCTCCGTTTTCCTCCTGCTGCTGGTCGCTTCCCTTGCGTTGCCTGCAAACCACAGACTGAGACCTGGTCCTGACAGACTCCTCTGTGCAGTCCGTTTCCATGGCAGCTGCTAGGTTCAGGTGTATCTAGCTGGAAACAACGACCTCAGCAGCAGAGTCTTCTTCAGGGCGCATAGACCGAAGCATCATGACTGATCTAAAGCAAAGAGAGAAAGGAGACATGAGGAGACAGCAGCGGATGGCACAGATGCTTGAATAGGTGTAACAAGGCAAAAAGCTTCGACACCAGCTGGAACAGGAACTGCAAACACCTCTAAGAGCCTCTCGTCTTGCTCCTCCCACTAAAGCTTGGCATGAAAATGTCATGCTGCTTATATTTACCAGTTTGCTAGCCCGGGAAACCCACATGTATCCCTTTGGCAATAATATTGCTTGCTGGGGACAGGCAGATCTGACCTCTGAGCCACCTGGTTTTGAGGGCTGGCTCTCTCCGCTTGGATCGGCCTCACAACCTTTCATCAAAGCAGCAATTAGGTCCAGTAATGAATGCCACCGAGTATGGGAAACAAGGCCTCTCCAAAGGGGCAAGGGACTGAAACCTGCCAAAATCGACTCCCAATTCTCCCAAACATAGCAGCAAAGCACAGGAAGCATTTTGACAGACAGTCAAAGCAAGAAGCAACCTTTTAGCACGTGTGTATCCAGGAAGAGAGTGATTTACTGCACCTACTTTTTTTTCTGCACTAGGTTTCAGTTGTTTTAAAAATCACCTTTCAAGCAAGAAAGAACTGCATTAAAAACAGTTCACTACAAGACACCCTTATCAGGGGGACATGGGGGAAGAAAGAGAGAGAAAGAGAGATTTTAAACTTGATCCTGCATTGATCTCAATAACAGGCAAAACCAAATAATAGTATTTCTTTTGCAGAGGTGGGATTGGAGAAAATAAATCCATCTAAAATTGTAATGCACTGCTGAGCTTTAATACCTGCGGCTTAGCTCTTACTGGTATGAGGCCAGTAAAGCTCTTCATGGAGTTTACCCAGATATCCAGAATGAAAAACACACTCAAAGTCATGGCCTCTAGCTTCTGTAACTCAAGAGCAAACCTGTGGAGAAAGATTTTTTGCTCGAGTCTTGGGAGTCTGTGTGGAGAATATCACAACATTTATTTGCCTCTATAATTAATGATAACCCTGGTGTTCACCCTCCTTACTAAAATTAGCAGCTCAGGAAAACAGCTGGGCCAGGATGTAATTATATTAAAGCGACGATTTACCAGAGTGTTGCAGACCAAAGTGATGTGCAGGTAGCTATTTGCAGATCAAATCCTTCTCCCTCCTCTACATCCGTGCGGAGAGCCGCACTGCAAGGACAACATGGCCGGCAGACAAATCTCCCTTCCAAACCTTCCTTCCAAAAAGCAAAAGCAAAGGAGCCTTTGGCACGTCCCATTCCTGCGTTTACACGCAAAGGGCCATATGCAGTGGGCCTGGATTCCACCTCTGCGCCTAATGTTTCTGTTGGCTGGCTCGAGCCCTTCGGAGGCACCGAGCCAACTGGAAACAACAGACTCAAAGGCACGAGTGTAATTTAGGCCTGCTGAATGTAACTGTACAGTTGGGGAGCACTTGGGGCTAGTCCTTGAAAATGATCAGTGAGAAAGAGCCCATGCTCAGCTGTGGATTTGCTGAGACCTCGAGCAACAAAACTGCTCTGCTGTTCACCTGGGGAGACGGGAAAAGAGGGTTTGTATTCACAGGCATCACTGATGTAGGCTAATTTCTCTGCTGGATTTAATCACTGTAAATACATCCCTGGCAGAGCAAACTGCCCTGACATCTCAGCCTTGGCTCAAGCTTACCTAGAGCTCTTCCAGAGCAACTTGGTGTCTCCCCAGGGCAATCCTAGGGTTGCTCTAGAACACATCTAGAGCTTCTCCAAAGTGGGGGGCAAAGAGGGCTGCTGGAGCAACTCCAGAGCATCTCTAGAGCACACCTGGGGCTTTAGATCCTTTCTAGAGGAAGAGTGCCACCAGAGCCTTTTTTTCATTCTTTCTTTCAGCTTTTCTGAGGCCCTTCTTGAGTGCACCACTCCCCAGCTCTTTGAGAGCACTTCTACAGCTTTTCTGAGATCTCACTGGACCACTTCTAGCACTTTTCTTTGGTGCTTTTGGGGCCTTTCCAGAGCGCCAGTGGAGCTTTTCTAGGTCTGTCACTTAGCACTTCTACAGTCCTTCTAAATGCCTCTGAAGCCATTCTGGAGCATCTCTGGGCTTTCTCTGGAGCTTCTCCAGAGAGATCTGCTTAGACAGGGCTGAAAGAAAATAGCGTATATACATCTGTGTGCACACAAATTGTTTAAAAAGTGAAAAAAACTGAAACAGAAACAAGATTTCAAAAATTCCAATCGAAAATAAGATTGTTCTGGCTCCATGTCAGAACTGACATCAATAAATGCTCACTGCTGTGACCACACAGCTATTTATAGACACTAGAAAAACACAGACACCAAGGGCAAACAGCTGTATCAATGAAATATGAAAACAGGGTTTAAAAAAACCACAGTAATAAGAGACAGCACTTCATTGACACTCAGCTTTCCGGGGTGGCCGAGGGGGACAGGGGTAGAATGCGGTACAACAGGGAAGGAAGGTGTTTTGATTTGTCTGCCCTGCAGTTGGGCAGAAGTAGGGCACCTCCACACCATTCAGAGCAGAGGACCTGGCAGCCACCCAGGTTAGATTTGGGAGGTTTGTTAGAGCACAGCCGTGCCACAGCACCCGTGCCAACAGGGTGCTCTGCACCCGAATCAAGCTCTGAACATCACATCCCCTCCTCCAGCACTTCCAGCGCACTGAGGGCAAGTGACAGAACAGACCCTGACATAAATGGGACAACAGCCAACCATCCCCTCAGCAAAACCTACCTGACTGTGGGATTCAACACTAGCACTGTCCAAACTGGGCTACGGCAAACACAAACGCTGCACGGGCGCAAGGCAGCTCTGGTCTCAGACCTCACGTGTAGGTCTGTGCTCATGCTGGTGTACAAATCTGGCATGATTTCACAGCAGGAAGAAAACTTGAGCCCTATATCTCCAAGTGGTGGGTGCAGATTCTTCTGAGCTATTTGTACTGAAACACCCAGGAGCCTCCTTCCACACCAGCTCTCAGAGGCCCTCTAGTACCCTCCAGCTTCTCCTTCGCTTATGCCAACGAAGGATGAGAGAGCAGGTTGGCCTCGGTTCAGGCAAAGAGAGAATCTTTGGCCCTGTGACGAGGAGGATAGACTCCATCACTCAGGTCCTCCTGGGCTACAGTGCCCCTGTTACAGGAAAAGTAACAAAGAACAAAGCTGTTTTCTCCCAAGCACTTGCTGAAGGTGGTGTCTCACTTGCTGAAGAAGGTGTCTCCTTCAGTAACCCAGCTGGGCTCTACAAGTTTTGAAGAGAGCATCCATGAAAATTCACAGCCACCACAGCATTAAAAAAAAAAAAGGAGGTGGAGGAGGAAAGTCTCCCAGCCTGTACCCAAAAGCCTTGGGAAAATGTCACCATTTTATCCCCTAAATACACCCCGGGCCTTAGGCAGCTCATCAAGCCTCTGGCCTTCATGTGGACTGACACCTCCTGTAGTAAACAGACTGCTAAATCCTTTCACTGTGTTGCACCAGAGATCAGCTTGTGTGAGTGACTGATAGCAATCAGTGGGCTCGCCCTGTCTTTACCGCAGGCTGCAGCATCATCAACGCTTCTCTCATTGAAGGTTCACTCTCTGCAAGGCAAGAAACCCTCCAGAAATCCTTCAGGAATCCTAACTGCAGAACCCAGCTACGTAGCACATCCCTGTCCTTGACCAGTGCTGGGAGGACGGCCCACCAGATGGATCCATCAGCCCCCCAGTCTACAGCCTACTCTTCTCAAGGGTCCTGAGGCACGAGGCAGGGAGCAGGTGCCTGTGCGGGATCAAAACGTAGGTGTTTCCATAAAAGGGAAGCAAACCCCAACACAGGGCAGCCAAGCAGTCATGCTAAACAGCTGGGCTCTGCAGAAGCCTGCTCAGACTCCACCAATGGTCACAGAAATGCCTGGCTGCAAAGAAATACCAAGTCATTAAGTAACACGAGCATCCAGCTTGAGCTCTGTCTTCCCTCACAACGGAATACAGACCTTCCAGAATAGCACCAAGCGTCTGACTGACAAGGCCCGAATACAACAAAACAGAAAGCCCATTTCATATAGCTGTCTCGGGTAGGCAGGCGCATATAAACACCCGTCACACAACCACCCATGCATCTAGCGAGGAACACAAGAGACTATTCTGAACACATTGCAGAGGGCAAGCCACAGCGTAAAATCCTTAAGCAGCAGTAGCAGTAAAGCTACTTGAACTGGAATTAGGCACTCCAGCTATGAGGAGTTAATTCTCCCAAGCACCAGTGAGGACAAGTTACGATCAATTAATTCTCAGGAGCCACAGCGAGGAAAGAGCAACATCATTGCGATGTTACAAATGGGAGACTGCAAATTAAGGGACTTACCCAAATCACAAGGGAATCTATACCGGCGTCAGGATTAGAGTGCAGAAGCGTTCCCAGCAAAAGAACGGATTTCTATAATCCAGGATAACTGAGCTAGCTTGAGCACTAGCCATAGGTTTTGTCTCAAAGTACCCGCTGGCCTTAACTCACAGGTTTGCTTTCATTTTTAAAATATGTTTTCCCCCAGAAATAGCCTAAAGAAGTACGGGGGAGTGCGCATTCAGCATTTACATTAAACCTAGCCTCTCCTAGGCATGCACGTGCTGGGTGCTGTGCTGCATGCAATGTATGAGTCTGCACCGGATTATACGTGAACGCAGGCATGCAATTCCTGTCCTCCCTCATCTCTAGGCAACCTAAATTGGTAATCCCATGCTGGAAACGAAAGAGAGACATAAAGCAAACAACACTGACAGCGCTTGCCCCTGCCTAGCCACAGAGAAGCCTCAACCGCTCTGTTATCAGCGTTGTCTCTCTAAAGACGACCAACAGCAGTTGTTAGGCTTCGCAAGTAAAACAGCAGAGACGCATTAGCCAATTTTGAAGTCTGAATAGAAACAAGCCCCATCTGTCTCACAGCCAATACAATAGCGCAGAGGAGGCTGGGGGTAATTCAGCTCTCCTTGTTCGGGGAAAGCAGTGTAGACAAAGGCAGGGGAAAAGTATAGGAAGCCTCTCGCGCGCGGGGAGGCGAGGGGTACTAGTGCGGGTGCGGTCTTTGGTTGCACCGGTACGGCTGCGGCTGGGCACCAGCATCACAGAGGACTCACGCAGCCCCTAAGCTGACATAGTTCTCCTGCATTGTGACCGGCCCAGAGCTCTGAAGAAGGCATCGCGGTGGAGGGCAAACTTGTTCCTGGGCCTCTCAGATAAAACGTCAATACAGGCACATTAAAGCAGCGCAATTCTGCTCCAGCTCTCAGGTTTAAAAAACAAAAATCTAGCGTTCAGCCCGGTCACAGTTTGATTCACCACATGACTGAGCCTGTAGATAAGAGATCCTTCCGTGGTTCTGAGAAATATCTTGTTTGAGATGCAACAAACCTGGATACAGATACTTATGATGGAAGAACTCCATCACGGAGCTCTGAAATTCCCTGCCACAGGAGGTCCTAAAATCTCTTTCCACAAACCTATCAAATTCCTCTGCAAAAGCACTTGGGAGCATTTGCCTAGAGTACCCTAATGACTGTCCCAGAAATCAACAGCTCCGAGAATTAGAAATCATCTGCTTTTTTCCAAACTAATTTGATTCGTGGCCATTTTATATTCACTTTATTTTGGACAGCTTTTTTTTCCTCCTGCAAAGTTTAGCCCCTCAGTGTAGTCACCCCCAATCAGACACCCTCTCGGCCTTCATTTCCGGGGCCAAACAAGCCCTCCAGTCTCTTCCTGAGCAACAGGCTCCAAACTCCCTGAGCGATCTTGCAGCCTTTTGCTACGCCTGTTCCAACAGAAATTAATCTTTCCTGAACACAGGCAACAAGCGCTGTAACCGGTATTCCAAGAACCCCCTGTACCAGACCCAAAGCTTCGCCGTCGACTGGAAACTCCTGCTGGAGAGAGCTTGGGGGACGAGGGCTGGCGGACAGGACGCAGCGCTACGGACTCCAGGAGTTTCCAGCGTAGAGCTGGAGTAGGGAACCGCACCGACGGCAGGGTCGGCGAGGCTGAACGAAAAGCGAGCACGTAGGTGCTCCGCACGGCCCCGTGACCATGACAACAGAAATGGCACAGCCTTGCTGCTTCAATAAATCACCCATACAAATTCCACTCGACTATTATTTTTGCAGACGTTGCTTACCAACAAGAAATGGCTCTTTACACGGCACCGCTCACACAGTCCCACCGTTAATGCCTCAGTTTACAGGCAAACATTATTACAGCTGTCAATGCTGACAGACACAAAGCCGCTAAAATATGCGGCCACTTTCCCCGCGTAGCTTGTTGCACACGCGATTTTTGTTAAAACAAAAACGTCATGCAATAGAAAATATTTCGTGGGAAAGCTGCGCATTAATGCTATTCTCTCTAAAAGAAAAAGATAATTCAAGAATATCAAAAAAGTTTCAACACGGAGGCCTGACTTAACAGAAGCTTTATAGCCGTACACTGCTCTGGTCGGAGCTCTGATTTTCCTCATTTGTTTTTCACTGCGATAACCGTGCCATCGCGAGCTGTCACGTGGGCAGATAACTACAAGTTGAAGAGCGCCTGACGCCAGCATTGCTTATTCCCAAACTGTTCCTACTGGTATAACCACATGCACAGTGGGAAAGCCTTGACCCTTTACCCCACCTGGGTGTAGTTAACGCACTGAATTTACATATGTATTTAGATAGGCTGAGTCCTCAGGCGAGCAAAATGCTGCAGCTTGGGCGGTTGTATATACTTACATACGCGGAAGCATCTTGTTTTTAAAGCGAGATATATCTGGTGTGCCAGAGATGTTCCTGAGACACTGGGGAATGATTAAAAATAAGCCAAGCAAATTACACCCCAGTTTAAAGGCAGGCACAAAGCCATTTAAAGAGGCTTCTGTTCATCAAGCAGAGCTTGTACAGCTCCCCTGAACACCAAAGAAAATGCCCATGACAATACAGATGTGCTGAAGGGTGCGCTGGGCAGCCCAAAACCACACAGAACCGCGCACCTCTCATCCACGATGTCAGCCAGGGTAGGGAAGGAGCTACAAGCTGGTCATGAACGCTAGGGCTTGAGAAGTTTCTGCCCAGTTCCTGGAGGAGAGGTGTCTGCATCAACCAGCCAGCAGCACACCTTATGTTCCCGGCCTGTGCCTTAGCTCAGCAGCGTTAAATCACCACGAAGACTGAGCTGCCCCTGCTTCCCCACCACAAGCACGGAGTAAATAGAGTAAAGAGTGGAGTAAATAGTGGGGCGATGCTGCGGCGAAGCCCGCTGCCCACAGCGTGCAGAAATGGAGCCCCTGGTCGCTGCACCCGTCAGCGCCGCGTCTTTCTGATCTTTGCGATTTGCATTCGCCAGCAACCTCGGCCTTCCCCCGCTCGGAGTTTGTCTCTTCTTTTGCAAAAGGAAATTCTTTCACGTTTCATTATGCTTTAACACTGGGCAGGGGGGGTTTGGAGCAAGCTGAAACAGATGGGTAAAGACGACGACGTCCTGGGAAGTAAACAGGGTTAGCAGCCTGGTTAGGATGGTGCTGTTAGGTTGGGATGTGCTGCTGAGCACAGCGCCGCTCCAGCTCTGAGCTGCTGAAGACAGTCATTCACTGGAGTAGGCAGACAGACAGCGGCCTAAACACAACCCAAAACCTGAGAAATGAGCCAGGACCATGCAAAAGCGGTGTCCAGAGAACAGCTGAGTTCCTACTGAGAAGAAAGAAGCCACTGCAAGACCGCAAAATCTCTCCTTGCTACAGGACCTCAATCTTGACCAAAGCTAACTCGTTCAACTATCACGGCGTCGCAGCAACAGCCCACGCAAACCTTAGGGGTAAGCCAGGAGCGCCACGCTTTTCCCTCACACACGCTCTATTCATTGAGATCACAGCTACAAGTTCTGCGAGTAGTAACCACATTAAAAAAAAAAGAAAAAAATGCAAGCGAATGCTTTTACGAGCCTGGTGTAAGTTTAACAGCTCTGCGGGAAGAAGTCGCAACGCCTCCCCTCAGTCTGGTACAGAATTAGAATGCAGATTCCTCCTACGTAGGCATTCCTGTGCCTCTCCCCACTCGAAACCATGTGTGTATGGCTTTGTTTTCGTGCTCTGCTGCAAGCAGAGTTTATCTGTCTGTTGGCCAGGCGGTCAAGTCTGATCTGCTGCTGTCCTTCACCTTGCAACTGGCCAACAATTAATTTGCCTACATGAAAGAGAAGTGTGGCGAGAAACATTACAATAAAATTAAGGAAAAGAGACATTTCAAGAAAAAACACACATGCAGTCACCCAGTATTTGGGGAAGACCGGTTGGATCAAGGGGCTCAAGCAGTTCACTGTTAACCCGAACACTAACGCTTGCTCAATAGCTCAAATCCTACCAAGGCCCGAAGCAGACAGAGCAAACACCAACAGAAGCCGGACCAGTGCTGCTCAGCTCTTTTGTTCTTACAAAAACTGCACTGAAAAAAAATCAGTATTCAGGTTGCAGCTTGCAGATAGCTGATTTTTGCTCGACAGGACACCAGCGACCTAAAAGCAGGGCCACAAGCCACTCGGAGTTCGCACTTGGGGTACGACAGCTGGGGGAGGAGAAATACATCCAGGAATCCGGGGCCACACCTGACACTGCAACGAACTGTGCTGCAAAACTCTTCTCAAAAGGCTTTCTAAGGACCTTAGAAAGCCCCAAGGGTCTACCACCTGTTTTGACAGGATAACCCAGAGCTCGCTCTGCGTCAACCATTTGTCAAGATATTTTCCCTGTCTTGAAGCCACTATCTCTGTAAGTGAACGACCACTTCAGAGTAGTTCAGCTCTGGGAGAGAGGGAGGGGGAAGGCAGGACAAAGAGATCATTGACTGTCCAAACTGTCCAACCTGTCCAGGGTTAATCTGTTTAGTTTAACCCTCAGAAGTCCAGCACAAGCAGGCCTTCTTGAGGTTGCTCACGGAAATCCTCAGGGAAAAGGAGAGGATGAGACGGCAAAAGTGTAGCATCTCCTAGGTTGGTTCAGTTTAAATGGGGAACTGTTTCACAAAAGGGGAACCTCAGCCACGGTCCCCTCTCGGTAGGGACGTGAGCTACAGCAGGCTGTCACCAGACAGCCTGTGCTGTGGGCAGTCTTCTGGGACACCAGGCCCATTTCAAGACTTCCCATCTCGACCTTAAGTTCTCCCTGCTTGTGACCCACCACCCTATACAGGTTGGGACTTTATGGGGCAATCTCACCTTTTGCACAGCTCTTGATGGAGTGGGAGCTCCCACTCACCCCACAAATGAATTTGGCCAGAGGGTCTACAAGCCTCTGTAGAACATGGAAAGGTCTTGTGTTTTAGAGTTCCACCACCACGAAGGCTACAACAGCAAGCTCTCCAGACAAGCAAATTTCTGAGAGGCTGTTTGCTCCTTACAAGAGGCGTGTTGGGGACCGTGCTTTTGCTGTATGCTTTGAGTACGGCTGCTGCTAAGAATCCTTCTCGGCAAGGTTGCAGCAACTGCACAGAGCTGCGGGCAGTGGCAGAAGCCAAGCCCGGCACCACTGGCAGAATCTAGCGCGCCATTTCGCACAGTCCCCTTGGATCCGTTCCTAGATGTGCCAGCACAGCTCATTCGCTCCACAGGTCTCACCTCTACAAAAACGTGCTTCAGGAAGAAGTTTGAAGCAAACCGTAGGAGCAAACTCCCACTCGTCCGACCGACTTAACCGCTGCTCCAAACCAAAAAAACTACCGGCAACGTTTCTAAGAGGGGTCAGAACACAAACAGCTGCCCGCATCCTCAAGTCATTCTGTTAAAAACCTGTAAAGTTGGAAGTAAGCTTTACGATTTTAACGCGCTAGAGTATCTCGGGGAGCTGGCGCAGAGTTAGAAAGCAACCAGGCGGCGAGGCAGAGGGGTGGCATCAGCCGCGCACGGGGCACAACGCCCCGCAGCCGGAGGGCTCCGCTGAGGTCGCCAGACCCGGGTTCCGGCGCGGGGCCGCGGCGCTGGGGCCGCGGGACGGGCCGCGAGGGCGAGGCGGAGCCGCCCCCCGCGGGGCTGCGGGACGCGCAGCCGGGAGCCCCCCGGGAGGCCGCGGCGGGGACACGCGCGGCGCCTCCCGCCCGCTGCCGGGGCGGCCCCGGGCGCCGCCCGCCGCCGCGAGGAGAGGCGAGCCCCGCCGCCGCCCGCCGCCCCTCGGCCCGCCCGCCCGGCCTCACCGCCCCGGCTCCACACAAAAGCCGGGCGGCCGCCCCCCGCTCGCCGCCGGCCGGGCCGGGCCGGGCCGGGCCGGGCCGCCGCGTCCCTGGGCGCGGCGACATGGCTGCGGGGGGAGGCACCGGCGCGGCCCCCGCGGCCGGCACTTACCGGCTGCGCTGCGCTGCGCTGCGCTGCGCCGCGCCGCGGGCAGCCCGCCGATGCGGGCGGGGAGGTTCAGCGGCCGGGCATTGTGTGCGGTGCGGGCCGCCCCCGCCGCCGCGGCCTGCCCCGCCGCCCTGCGCTCGCTCCGAGCGGGGGAGGGCCGCCGCCAGCGACAGGCTGCGGCGCCGCGGAGGGCGGGCCGAGGAGGGGCCGGGCGGGTCAGCGAGTCCGCCCCGCGCGGCGCCGGCGGGCGGCGGGCAGCGCCGGGGGGGCGCGCGGCCGGGGGCGGGGCGGGGCGCCGCGGCGGGGCGGGGCGGCCGTTGGCGGCCGTTGGCGGCGCGCGGGCGGGGCCGCTGTGACGCCTCCCCCCCCCCCGCCCCGGGCACGGGGGCGCCGCGGGGACGCGGCGGGGTGGGGGGTGGCTGTGACACCGCGGGGGACACGGGGACAGCATGTGTAACGTTGTGTGACACTGTGTGTGTGTGTGGCTGTGACACCACAGGTGGCACAGGGAAACCATGTGTGACGCAGTTTGGCGCTGTGACACTGCGGGTGACACAGGGACACCCTGGTTGTGTGACACAAGGGGTGACACAGGGACACCGTGTGTAACCTGCTGTGTGTGGCGCTGCGACACGCTGGTTGTGTGGCACTGTGGGTGACATAGGGACACTGTTATGGTGTGACACTGTGGCTGTGACACCACAGGTGGCACAGGGATACCCTGATTGTGTGACACTGTGTGCACGCACTGTGACATCATGGGTGACATGGGGACACCCTGGTTGTGTGGCACTCTGCAGCTGTGACACTGTGGGTGGCATGGGGACACCCTGGTTGTGTGACACTGTGCAGCTGTGACACTGTGGGTGATACAGTGACACCAGGTGTGACATGGTGCACATGGCACTGTGATACCCCGGTTGTGGATACTGTGTGGGGGCAGCTAAGACGCCGTGGGTGACATGGTGATACCACGACTGACACTGGGTGTGTGCCACTGTGACATGGTGTGTGTGTGCTGTGGTGACATGGTGTGCACGCCCTGCTGTGACACCGTTTTTGTATGTGCTGCTGTGACATGTGTGTGATCCTATGACACCCAGCGCCACCATCACTGTGTGTGCTGCAGGCGCAAGGTGACACTGACACTATGACAGCGTTTCTGTGCTGCTGTCATGCCATGTGCCACTGTCACCCCATGCACATGCTGCTGTTGCACCATGTTTGCCTCTGTCACCTTGTGCCCATGCTGCTGGCAGCCTTGTGTCACTGCCACCCCAATGTGTCCTGCTGTCACTGCTTGTGTCACTGTCACCCGCTGTGTGTGCTGCTGGCACACCATGTACCACCACAATGCTATTTCTGTGCTGCTGTCACCGCATGTGCCACTGGCACCTCCTGCAAATGCTGCTGTCACCCTGTGTGCCACTGTCATCCCAGGGGTATGCTGCTGTGACCCCGCTGCATGCCACGGTCACACCATGTGTGCCCCTGTCACCCCACCTGTGTGCTGCTGTAGCTGTGTGTGCATGCCACTATCACCCTATGCGGGTGCTGCTGTCACCCTGTGTGTGCCACTGTCACCCCGTGTGTGTGCTGCTGTCACCTCTGAGCCCCTGTCAGCCTGTGTGCCACTGTCACCCTGTGTGTGCTGCTGTAGCCCTGTGTGCATGCCACTGTCACCCCATGCAGGTGCCACTGTCACCCCTGTGCCCCTGTCACCCTGTGTGTGCGCTGCTGTCACCCCTGAGCCCCTGTCACCCTGCATGTCACTGTCACCCCGCTGCAGGCAGGGAACAACATCAGCCAGCGCTGGGCTGAGGAGGAGGAGGAGGAAGAGGAGGGCACCTGCCCCTGCGGTGGCCCAGGGCCAGGCCTGGGCAGGACGCTCGAGTCAGCCGGGCTGGAGCACCGCGGTCACCTCCCAACTGCCCGCGGCGCGAGGGACACGCACCCCCCCACACACACTCCCCCCCTTTTCTTGCTCACGCAAAGTCCGGGCGCTCCCTGATTTCAGGAGAGGCGGCGCGAGCCGATTCTGGCCGCTCGGGATTTCAGGCGAGCGATTTGTGCTCAGTGGAAAAGAGCCTCAGCGGATAAACACGCACGACCAAAGAACGGGACAGCAAAACGCAAAGTCCCTTCCGCTACCTGCCCGCAGAAATTTTCCCCCAAATTTGATTTGGGGACGGCAGAAACAACCGAATCTCTGCTCGGCTGAACCACTTCCAGTCGAGACCCAATATTAATGGCATTTATAAGCTTTACTCTGTCCTTCCGTATCCAAAAATCCTCGGGGAGCTTCCTTGACTCGCCGTGTCAGTACAATAGCGGATTTGGGTTTTCTTCACCTTGCAATAAGTCACGTAAAAGCATTTGGGGAAGTTACTCATGGCGCTGACAGCTCGGAGGAGTTTATCCCAAGTCTTTCCCTACCTGGCGTTTTCTGCAAACTCCAGACCCGGCTGAGGGCTCGTGCCAGACTCTTGGCTCTGCTGCGTTTCAAGGGGGTGATTCAAGATGTCACCCCCGTCCCCGTTGTGACCGGTGAGCTGGCTGCAACGTCCTGCCACCGCGTGACACGGGGTCCCCAATTGGTAACCCTAAAGCAGCCCAGCACCCCCTCCCCGTGCGCACGTAGGTGCCGTGCGTGTCTCCCAGAGCCGCCCTGGGGACCGCAGGCAGCTCGTCCCCACAGTCCCCGCAGCCACCGCTGACAGCCAAAGCAGGTCGCAGGGGAGGACAGGAGGAGCCTTCTTCTTCGGGGGTAGAGGGACTCACGTTGGGGATGAAAGGGCTTCGCTCTTGCTTTGGGGACAGAAGGGCTAGTTTTGGGACTCACTCTTGCTTTGGGGACAGGAGGGTTGTTTCAGGGACAGGAGGGCCGTTTTGGGGACAAGAGGGCTCACTCCTGCTTTGGGAACTGGGGGGTCCCTCTGCTTTGGAAGGACACCTAGCGGCTTTGGTGGGGTAAGAGCGAAGGACCGAGACGGAGTGGTAGCACTCGCCAATTAATTCTACGCAGAGCAGATTCGCCTTTGTCCTCTGACAGACCAGCATGCGTCAAACCAGGATTCCTTCTTGTTCCCATATTTAAAAATGCCTTAATCATTATATGGCACCTTCCAGGGCTCCAAGGGCTTTTGCGAACGAAGGAAGGAAGGGACTCTGCACAGCTAAAGCAGAGCATTGATTTTAACCCTGAACTGTCGAACAGAGTACGCGTACAACACGACTAAGGTAACCCTGGTTTATTCTTCCATACCGTTTCATTCTGCATCTGCAAAACGCCTCCCTAGAAAGTTGGAGCTGTCCTCATGAAGAGGACACCCTGTCGCATTACCTGCAGAAGCAGTCACAGCCGTGTGATTCAGGGCGCTCTGGAAAAGCTGAGGCTAAGAGAAACGTTCATCCATTTAACTCGCTTTCCTAGCACCGACCAGCACTGTGCGGAAGCTCGTGTTCAATCAATGCTGTACTTTCTTTGGGGTGAAAATTGTGTCCTTGCTTTTCCCCGGCGCGCTGGGAGAAATACAGCAGCAGCACAAGGGGTCGAGGCCTCCGGGGAGAGTCGGTCCTGGGATTCAGGACGTGCTAAGTGGAGTCCTGCAAGTCTTGTCTTTGTTGCGCTATTTGATAGCTACCTGAGGACAAACTTCTTTGCAATTCATCACAACGCTTTAGGTTTTCAGTGCTCTGCTACGAGTCATTACCGGAAACGCTTTCCAGTTCATCATCTGCCTTTTTACTTCTTCCCTAAAACTTGCTTCCCAAGTGAACAGCGGTCCAGCCTCCGCGGCAGCCCGAGGGCTCTTTTATTTGCATTATCCTAATCATCTTAATTTGCAAAGGGATCATCAAAAGCACGTCCCAGCGCGAGGGGCCGGTGGGATCATGGGGGTCACGGAGGGGGGCTGCAAGCAAGCAGCTGAGGCGGCGCGGAGCCAGATGGTGCCTGAGAGCAGCGGCGAGCCCACGGATTAGCTGTCACATCAAGCGTGGGGATGGATAGCGTGAATGAGAAACGTGCACGCTAGGCTGAGCGCTGAAATATTAAACCAGCTCAGCGGCGGTCAGGCTTGCCCAACGCGCCTCACTTCCGCCTCGCTCGGCAGCTCGAGAGGCTCCGTTGCCAGAGGGGAGGGAGCAACCCGCACGGATGCTTTGCCTCTCGGCCCTCGGTTGGGGTAGCCGAGGCCAGGCTGGAGCAGGAGGTTCCTCCAGCTTTGGCGGTCCCCGGCAGGACATCCCACCAGGAGGTGGCCGCCTCCATCCCAACACAGGATGCTCCCGAGGAGCTTAGGGATGCGCCGAGGCCGAGATGCGTGCACGATGGGGATGTCCCAGGGGACCTGCTTGGCTTACACAGCCGGGACTCGGCAGCAAGCTCCGCCACTCGCATCCACGGGCAAAGATTTCAAAAGCTGCTGTTAAATTCCCTCGAGCATGTTCCGCTCATCAAAACGTTGCTAACACCTCTCAGCTCCCCCGGATAATCAGGGGTCGAGGATGCATAATGCCGGTGCCTGAGGCCAGGCAAGAGTGGAGCATTGCTATCAGCTGCAAAGTGCATTGCTCATTCCATGCGAGAGGCAAAACCTCCCGCAATTTGTTGCAAAATGTTTCCCCAGATTTTACTTGAACTGCTGTGAATGAGAAATTCAAGCTGGAAATGTCTTTTTAAACAAAAAAAAAGAGCCCTTTCTCAGATATCCCGTATCGCCTGTTGGGCAGTGAAAGCAAAGGAGAAACTTCTCTCTAGTGTGCAGCCTGCTGTTTGGAGCTAGACGTGCTGCTGAAAACTGCTCCCCATCATGAAATTCCCATTAATTAATAAACATGGGCAGCTGTTATTAGAACCACCAGCTGCTACTTGTTTAGCACGATTACCTTGAAAATGAAATTTTTCATCCATTCAAATATTAACAGATTACATTCCCATTCAGGCTGTCGGCTCGAATCCATCCCGGCTCAGCAGGGACTGGAAGTCATTAGCTCCTCGAGCCTGTTAGTGGCCCGTGGGCAAGGAGGGGAGGTAGCCCGGTCCCTGCCCTACCAGGGAACTGACCCATCACAAAATCCCCCCGAAACAGCTCTCCAGATGAATCAGTGCGCTGGCTGAGGATCGCCAGGTGAAGGCTCAGGACCCAGTAGGTGCTGGGGACTCAGCTGTGCTCCCTGCATGCAGTCAATAAGCACAAGGCACCTTTTTCATACACGAGCGCTTCCACAGTGCAGGGATGTGGCCAGCAGTAAATTCAGCTGCGAGGATGCAGTCGGGGTGCAGAGGAGGCGATTTCCCAACTTCTGAGTGTTGAAAACTGTAAGAGTCAGTATTTAACATCCCTGTTCGATCTGGGAAAGATTAAAGAGTCAGGGCATTTCTGTTGGTCCTGGGTAGGGTGGAGGTTTGCTCGGGAGGAAAGACACATTTAAAAAGCTACACCTACACCTGTGTGACTCTAACCTCTTTCTGCATGGTTTTGGTAGTGGGCTAATGAGAGCAGAATAAGCCCCAGTCAGGCATTTAAAATACTATACAGAAGTAGAGTATAACAACTCCATAGTATGAGACTTACCTGTCCCAAACTGTAGTAGAAGAGCCAGCATGGCCTGTTATATATAGCTCTAAATATATGCAGCTTAGTGTTCATGCATAAAACAAACTTTACTGTTCTACTTTTAATTCCATTTCCTAGGACTAAAGACAAGCCTAGAGACAAACTGGTGCTGAATAAACAGCGAGAAGGTTTCCAGGTGTCAACATGAACAGTAAGGTGTGCAGCGACGGGTTTCTCCTCATGCAGGCGACAGGAGGGCCTTGATGGTCCCTCAGCAGATCAGAATAGTGGCTGAAAGGATTCCCATCAACATCTCCAAATAAAATAGAGGATTTTTAGCAAAAGGCAGGGGAGAAGGAACACAAATCTCATGTTCTGGATGCAACACGGCCTGGTCAGTGTATTTTTGCATGTGTATTGGCTGTGCAGAGATTTGACAGATCTTCATTGACCATCTTCCAGATCTGCTGCCCTCCCAGTGCTGCTTCCTGCCTCTCTGATCCGGGACTGATCTTTCTGCAACAGCAGCGGCCCCAAGAAGGTGTTGCTGGGCTTATGTGCAGCTGAGCACCAAAGTTTTCCCAGAGCTATCCCTACTGGATAGGGTCAGGTTTCCTTCTCTGTGTGGACACGGGCAGGGATTACACCCTGACCTGCCAGAGGTTGCAGCTTTCTGCTAAACTGTCACCCAAGAAATGGACCCTTCCACATGCAGCATATCTCCTCTCACTGCCCACAGCCGTGGCCACCACCACCACCACCCAGAGTGGGAGCGCCTCTGGCTCGGCCTCGGCACCAAATGGGCCCAAGGCTGTTATTTCGGGAGAAGCCTGCACAGCGCAGAGCAGATCTCGGGCTGCACGAACGAGAGCATGAGCCAATGTGGGCCCCTCCAAGAAACGCCTCACTGCTGCTCCGCGTAGGCTACTGGCCCTCTAACATCTGCATCTGTGCTCACTTGGTAATAAAATTAAGCTTCCCAGGATTTCAGAGACTGTAGCAATTCAGATTGAAATGAGGCCTACAGCACCGGTCACGTTTATTGCCCTGACACAGATATAGCAGACCAGCCGACGTAAGCCCGAGTTACGGCTGCCACAGGACGTCTAGGGTGTTTGCCCCAGCTTCTGCAAACATCTCTCTGCTACTAGCAGTATGCAGAAAGGCACTTTTCCTGCGTTGCCCCAGCAGCTGTTGATATTAACAGGGCACAAAACGCGCATTCAGATATTTCTTCAGTTCCTCAACGGTGCTGGGACTCGGTCCTGGTGGGGCAAGGAACATACGGACGAGAACTCTTGTGTATGACCGGGCTGGGTAGGAGAATTATTTCCCATGCCATTAATCCCACCCCTTGAGAAGAGGCTGCTTCATCTCATCTAGGGAAGATGAAGACCTATTAGATCACTGAGTCCCGTTTCACAGCCAACACACAACTGCTCCCTACAGAGTGGTTTCCTAAAGCTTTGTCCAGGCTGATTTCAAATATGCCAAGCTTGGGGCCCTTAACACTTCCCTCTGGAGATGTCCTGCAGCCTAATAGATGCTGATTAATAGATCCCACAACCTTTGAAATAACAATTAGATCAGAAGCCTATAAATAATGCAAAACATGCCTGTTTTGCAAACAGCAATCTTACCCGAGCTGATGCCAAGCCGACACTTTGCAAGAGACGTTCAATAACAGCTAGGAGCAAAGTTGCCCAAGTCTCACAGAAAACATCACTCTGGGAGGCTGAAGAGCGTTTCCGCACACCCTGAGCTCCCGAAGGCACCACGTGATGTATTTGGACACACATGCAGCTTCCGCTTGCCTCTATTTTAACAGTGGGTGCACCCGAGATACAATTACACTAGAGTAAGCAAATTATACGGGATATATTCTGCTAAATCCTAAAGATGGTTCAGAATGTAACAGCCACACATGCGCTGGGCTGCAAAGGAGCAGCAGTGGCACTGCAGGGTTATAAATCTAAGGCAAATCCCTCTCTCCAGTCCACCGAGCATTCCCTTATACCACGGCGATAATCATGTTACAACACAGCGCTGAACGGCTAAGCTCTTTCTCTGAGATGAGCCACACAGTTTACTGCTCCAGTGATTTCACTACTCTTTCCTTCAATGCGTTGAAAGGCAGCAATAAAACTAATTAAAGCAAGCTAGTCGCAGCTCCCCGCTGTCACAGCATCAGTTATTAAGAGCATCGCGAGGATCAGTACAAAACGCTCAATCTGCGCTTACCCGTTTGGCAATTTTTATCACTCGTCGTCCCCTGCAGGAGGGAGCAGCAAGGCTATCTACTTACACTACAGCCTCCTCTGAGCTGCAACCTGTAATAGCGAACCTTGACTGATGAGACTAAGCAACGTCGTCCCCATTGCAGGCACCAAAAAAAGTGCAGGCTGGAGCTGCCCCATCCATTGTGCTGGGGAGCACCAAAAGACTAAAATATATCAGCAGGTGACACTGTCATAGGGAGCCACTACAGGTAATAAGAACTTACCCCACGGAACATCTATTCTAGCTGCCTTCTCCAATCTTCTGTTTTTCCTTGAAAAAGCAGAGCCCAGACAGCTCTTCTACAGCCTGTCCCATTCGGAAAGGTCCTATTTTGATCCACCCAAACACCACTCCCTGTTGATTTTTCTACTGTGATTGCTAGGGGATGGATCACAGTTAATTACCGGTTTGACCAACGCTTTGCAAAACAGCTGGTTTCGCAGAAGCCCAGAAGAAAAAAACCTGCACATTTGCCAAAGCCAGGAGTGAATCACAGGCAGAGCCGCCCCGGGAACGCCTATGCTCCGTCTCTGCCTTAAATCCGCCAAAATACAGATTTCACTCTGTGTGAGCCGGTCCCAGTAGACTTTATAGCAAGGCAAAGCAGTCACTGCAGATAGGTTGTGCATGGTTTTACTTGAAAAAAACCAGTATTTTTCACACCTAACACTGCAAAAACCTTGTTCAGTGGGGTTATTTGAGATGTCCTGTGGGCAGAGTAGGTCACAATTTGCAGACTGGCTTGCAAACTTGCAAGAGAATAACACGACTGTGTTATCTTCTGTAAAGGTAAATACGAAGGTAGCCAACTGGGAGCAATCCTGGTACCTGTACTTCTGCCCACAGGGGGATATTTGAACAGCAAGTAGCTCCTCGTGTGAGCAGCGAATAAAGAGGTCTGGCTCGGACCGAACGGCGGCGCCTTTGGGGAGCGCTCCCAAACCTTCGCTTCACTGGACTGGAGCAAACCTAGGTAGTCACGCCGTTGGCCAGAGTCCCGTTCCCAGCAAATACTGTGTCACTTCCAAATGATATTGGCTGGGCTTCCAGGCTCTTCCCTTACCAATCAAGCAGTATTTTACCAAACGGGTCACAACAGTTTAATAAGAACAGTAGGATACATTTAAGAAAAACCCTGCACAATCAGAGGCACGCAGCTGAGAAAGGACCTCTCCCCTTCGCAACAACAAAAAACACTTGTGAGTGGAAGAAAACGATGTTTAACAATACAGCCAAAGACAACCTCCTTTCTGTCAGCCACGGAGACTCCAGAGGTAACACAGGCCACAGGGATGGAAATCCGCCGCCAGCCCGAGGGTTTATAAGAGGCGAGCTCTCGACAGCACACGCTTCTCCTCTGCTGTCCACCACCAAACCGGCCCGGTCTGGCAGCGGGCTCTGCTCACTGGGCTCAAAAACCAGAGGAAGCGCTTCCAAAGCCTTCCCGAAATGGGTCTTGCATGCAGCTAAGGCCACACCGCAGGGAAAAACCTGCGGGTATGAAGGCCAGTTTTACCTCCTTCCTCTCTGCCTTTCCCCAAGAAGGGAGGAGGTAAAACCAGGCTTTCTTCCTCAGGCTCTGGCCATCAAGCCTTTTCCCAGTCTCTTCTCCAACCAATTAACTACTAAAGGTGTAAAGTTCTTCAGTGAAGAGGGTTTACAACCAAACACTAATTAAATCAGATCCGGTCCTACCCATCACGCCAACACTTTTGGTGCAGAGCAGGAGCCAAGGTCTCTTCCATTTGCTTTCACCCTCCTGCCCTCCGCTTACTTCCTTTTCACACAGGCAGCCCCTTTTGGAGACACTTCTTAAGCCACAACCACTTCGCAACTGCTGATCAAATCAGGGCTGTTTTGTGTTGTGCATCTGTGACTTCAGAGCAGCTTTTAATTTGGGTGCTTGACACGGTTGCATGGGAGCTCGAGCTGCGGCGGGGGCTTCCCCTAGGACTGGTGCCTCAGGTAGCTCCGCAGGACGGGTGGGATCTCCAGCTCGCCGATGGCCTGCGCGTGGCCGGCCAGCTTCAGAAGGCTCCTCACTGCCAGCCGGGACTGAGACATCAGGGATTTGGGATGAGCTATGTAAGGAGAGGGAGGGAAAAAAAAAGACAGAGAAATCACTGCAGACTTTCAGTTCAGTTCACTGAACCTGGAGGAGATCTGGGAGAGGTTGGGCGCTGCGGCCGATTGCTCTTCACGTTCAGCCCCAACCTTAGCATGGGAGCTGGGCATATAGAGATGAACTCTCCCGACATTGTACTAAACTAAGTGGAGTTTTTCTGGACTTAAGCAGTACAAGAGAGCCAATGTAAAGCAGCAGAAAGGAAAGGAACGGAGAAGAGTCTTGCTGAAAAATAGTATTTAACACAGATTTATATTAAGTGAAAATACTGGGTTCTGATAAGGAAAAACCCACAGAGTCTATACCAGCACCAATTACAGAAATGATACTCGCAACAGTTTCTTTAGAAACTTCTAGATATTTATGAAGAGCAGACCCTGAGAAGAGTCTGAAAGGAAGGACAAGAACATAAATAAGTAGTGGCTGCACTGAGTCACATCAAAGATCTCTAGTAAGGTAGCCTGGCTCCAACTATAGGCAGTGGCTGGTAAGTGGATGCTTATGTTATTGAGTGGGTATTAGAAACAGTCCCTCCTGTGATGTTCTCTTCCAACTTCCAGCAATTTATTTCAGGACTTTCCTAACCTAGAGACTGTACCAAGGCCAACAGACTTAATGACCAGTGGTGGACTCGTTCTCTGTGAACTTGCTACATCCTGTGTTCAGTATTGGAGCCTTTGGGTTTTTTTGTTTGTTTGGTTTGTTTTTTTTGGTCCTGAAAACAGAAATCATGGGGGGAGAGGGAGGAACAGTATTCAAGAGATTGAGGCTGGAGAGGGAGACTCATATACTCAAAGGAGTCCAGTCTTTAAGAAAGCCTTACTCACACCACTCTCCCTCTCGCTATTGGGAGGCAGAGGTAAAGGGAAGGGGAACCCGAAGCAAATTTTGGCCAAGCAATCTCAGAAGCAAAGCCGGTGCTCGCTCCCAGCCCTCCAGCCACACGCACCCACGTTACCTCTCTCCCTCATCAGCAGCTCCAGGCCCTCGCTGCTGGGCGCGAGCTTTTCTCCCGCGACGTTCGGCAGGTACACGTTGGCTCCAAAGTCAATGAGCAATTTGACGAATTCGCTCCCGCAGCCGTGTCTCAGGCAGATTTCGAGCAGAGTCTTGGGCTGCTTGATCCGCGCAATCATCTTCTCGTCCATGCAGTTATAATTGGGGTCGGCTCCGTAAAGCAGTAGCATCTTGAAGCACTCCAGATGCCCATAAACCGCAGCAAGGTACAGCGGGCCCGAGCAAGCTGCAGAATTGGCAGCCCACTCGGGCACCCGCGCCTTGACGTTGGCATCCGCGCCGTGGTCCAGGAGCTCTCGCAGGATCCCGACGTCTCCATCTCGAGCAGCGGTGAGCAGTGGAGAGCAGTTGTTGTAGATGCTGCCGGAAGGACAGGCCCCCGCATCAAGGAGCGCTTTAACACACTCCAGGTGACCGTTGCTCACGGCGGTGAACAGCGGCGTTTGCGCTTTCACATCCAGACTGTCCACGTCTGCTCCGTGGGCCAAGAGGACCTCTAAACTCCTTACGTGGCCCTTGGATGCAGCGAGGCGGAGGGGAGTGCTGGGTACACCCCAGCCACTTCTGCTGTTGATACATTTTTTGTATCTGTCTTGGCGCAAGAGTTTATCGAGAGTTTGATAGTCATCCTCGGATACCGCTTGGTTCAGCTCCTGGCTTTCTCCGTTGTCCTCTTCATCTTCTCTGGGCTGGAGCATGGAGAAAATTTTAGTTATGTCCATTAGGCTCATTTTTTTGGTCTGTCTCCTAAGTACCACTTTCATTGTAAACTGTAAAGCGTGAAATCTATGGAACGACAAGAAAAGAGCATTAGAACCTTCCCTCTCCGACACCAGCCCTGTCATCTTTTTTACAGTTTAAGGGAGATGCTCAAAATACACAAATAACACTAGATTATGGCGATACCTCCTTGCCACCACAGGAGAGGAAGTCCACGCTTGTGAATCCACAAAGACCGAGATCATTGCTCTAGCACATATGCGGGCCACATCTCAAAAATGTTGCAGTGAAGGACAAACACGAGCTGCTATGTTTGAATTTGGTGTTAAAGGTCACACACTGCATGGGTGAGCTCACCAACTCTCTTTGTTTTTATTGTAATGGTTTAATGCTACGCTACTGCCCCCAGAGGTGGTAAAGAGTAGGGGATGAGTCGGGGTGTACTCAGACCCTGAGTTCAGGGTAGACCCACCATTTAAAACTAGACTTTTGAAAGGATTCTGCACCCAACCGGTAAATGAGGCCACCAGCTTTCCCCAAATCCTCAGAAATTAGCCAGTCCAGCTGTTCCCCACGAGAGCTGTCGAGTGAAGTGCGCATCTGAAAATAGCAAGATCAGCTCAGCTTTGCACCGGCCAACGCATCCGTAAAAAGCCCGACCAGTCACTACATTAACGAATAGCTGCATTAACAAATATTTTGGAACCTACAGAAAATCCTAAAGATGATTTAGGAGCTGATGGTGTAGCTAGGTTTTACTCCAGAGCAGGCGCAAACAAGTACCCGATAATTTTTATGCCCTGCCGTTTTTAAAGGGACTAGTTTGGATTTGATTTCAAAATGAAAGCTGAAGCCAGTGTAATCTCAGCCTTAAGAATTTTTCGCCTGAAACTTCCCGAAACCATGCAGACGTTCAATAGCAGCAAACTCTCTCGCCTTTCTCCTGCCTCCTCCAGCCCCAAGAGCGAGGCTGCAAGAGCGACGTTTCTTGCTGCGGGTGCACTGGACATGGGGAGGAAGAGGAGGGGATCGTGTGCTTGCTACACAGGGATTCTTGCTGCCTTCCCTCCCCGTTACAGCTCCAATTTCCTCCGCGAGAAGCGGTGGCAGCGGAGCTCCATTGCCTTCACAGCTTGCAGACGCCTCCTCTGATTCTGCTCCGGTCTCAGCATAGAAAGCAGCAGCACGAAGCAATTAGCCTTTCTGCAAACATGCCCCTAACGGTGACGAGACAGAGCCACAGCAGACGTGTCCCACATCAGCCTTTGACTGTGCGAAGCACGGCTAAGAAGGTTCCCCCATGCAAGGTCACCTCAGCAGCTATATTTTTTGATTAAGTAGAGCAGGTTTGATGTCAGCTTGGGAAGGCAAAGCCCTGTTGCACTCCAACCCGTTAAGTTAACCCAATCAATTTATATATAAATACGTGAAATCACAGATTAGCGCTTTATTCAGGAGACATGCTAATAGCAAGCCCTGGAGCTTTGAAACCCTCCCAGCTACGGGACTTTGTGCTGGGGGCTGAGGGGAGGGGGATGTGCAAGAGTCAGTTCAAAAAGAGTCCACGGTTATATATACATTCCCAATGGAAATCAGCCGGAAAAGTAATGAACAGCTGTAACGTTTCCAGAAAACGGAAATCAGCATCTCCAAAAGGACGTTACTTGGATGGTTCGAACACTGGTGTGAGGAGCCTACAGATGCTCATTGAACAGAAGACTCGGAAACCGAGGTGTCACCTCCTGAGCTGAAGGAAACTGCCCGCACATCTGAGACTCCGCTAGAGAGGCTCCAGGTGACATAAGAGTGACGGAAAAATATACTCACGCTTTTAAAGCGGTGGTGACCAAGTTACCTCCAATTGCCCCAAGTTGTCGAGGTATCATTATGCTGCTGCCTTACCTCTGTGAGGTAGATGACGCTCACCTAAGGCTGGGAAGGAGGCTGCTGTCCCATGGTTAATTCTCTTGCTTTCAATGAGAACGGAGGGCGAGGATCTTCCTGCGTCGGGGATGGCCGCCCGCTCCGCCGAACGGGAATAAAGCAGGCTGTCAAGCTCGCAGCTGAAATGCCACCGCAGGCAGACGGGCCTGGGCTCTCGGGCTAATTTTAGCCCCCGCAGGCGTTTTATCTTACTACTTCCATTCTTGGAAAGTTCCCATTGGGAAGGGTAAATATAGCGAGCAGCAGAGAGGGGCGGGAGAGGCGGACAGGTGCCGGAGGCCGTTTGACCAGAGCATTAGCTCCGAGCAGCTACGTACTGTTCATCTGCTTTGCTGCTTCCTTGCTCAGCTCATTCAGAGCCTCTGCTATAACCTGGGCCACCAGGCAGGTCCTTGCCAGGTCCTGGCTGAAACACCTACTGCACCGACAGCAGCTTTTAGGGCTGCTGTGTTCATTCCTGGTTATCGCCAGTCGTCTAAATTGATTCTCTATTAGTCCTTCTCCTAACGTGTTTTCAACTTTCAGAGCAGTATGAACTACTATTAGCAACACCCCAAACCTTGTTTATGAAGGCGCAGAAGGACCAAAGCCACTGAAGACTGTCCAAATTTCTCAAGGCAACTCCTGGGGTGCAAGTCCGAGCTGTTACTTACGCTTTCCCACCAGCTAAACCTGCCAGAATAAACCATTTCCTTGGCTTTATGAAGTTAAGCAGCATATAAGAAGGCATAAAAGCTTATGGGGTGAACAAAAGAAGTGGGAAGCGGTGTCTGGGCTGTCTTATCAAAAGCTGTCAGCTGCTAAGTGTAAGTGTATTTTATCCAGTTCCCTTTAAGCCTCTTCCAAACTTTTTGGCAGTGGGGAAGGAATAGCCTGACAGGTTGAAGTGGCGTTATCAGTGGTACTAGATAGCAGGAAAGGAACTAAATTACCCAGCAGAAGGATCTCCACTACTGCAAGGACTAAAAGTCAGGGGACTCTGTGAAACATTTTTAAAGTCTCCACCACTGCCTACACACTCCAGTGAGCTCGTAATGTACCGTGAAAAGCGCAAAAAGTGCAAAAATGTTAAATATTAATAGGTTTTAGACTTTTGGTTTACTTGTAGTTGCACTCTCTCCAAAAATCACTCAAAAGTAGAGCGTTACTTCAAAAAGGTCCATTTTCCAAAGCCAAGACTACGAATGAAATTATTAAGGAGAAATGTGGATAAACGTTTGAGCAAAACCTGGGAGTTAAGGATTTATTCAATAGAAGAAGCTGCAACCGCAGCTGGGCTGCCAGAGTCGGAAGGGACAGTCCCGGCTGGAAGCCCCTTCAACAACATGGGGAAATCAAAGCAGCAATTAAAAAGACAGCGCATTATGAAGGGAAAAGGGGAATACAGATAACAAAATCGATACACATCAGAAAACATGAAAGGTAGAAAACTGGAAGGGAAGCTAAGGACGTGAAAGGAAAACCCTGGAAAGGGAAATTTAAGAATAAACTGCATATTCTCTTGTTATTATTGTTGTTCTGCTGGTACCAAAAGAAATATTAGAAACTACACCAGCTCTTTAGGAAGTAACAGGGATAATCCCAATACTAATGAAGCAAAAAGTACGAATTACCTACTGAATAAATCTACCCTCAGCCGGAAAGAAGCAAACTGAAATACTCTTTATGCTCCCTTAACAACCAAATGTGCTAAATAGCATCTCGTATGAATATTTAAATGGGAAGGTTCAGGTCAATGCCAAACAGAAGTCTAAGGAGAGTTGACCGATAAGCCTGACCCGTTTAGGTTAAGCTTCCTAACGCTTCAAATCATGGGGAGGTCTCCAAAGTCAGGAAAAGCCCTCACGGTCGGTAAGAATTCAAGGAGCAAGTAGCATCGCCCAAGGCAAGGTAGCCAACCTGGTATCTTTGCCAGGCAAAATAATTCCTTTATCAACTTTCCCTTAACTGGTAAAGAATTAAAGGGCAAAAGTACGTTTAATGCCAATCAAGAAGTTTCTTTGGAAGGTAAATCCTGTCCGATGAAGTTGCTTTCGTTCTAAGAGATTATAGCTATTAATGCAGCTGAGAAGAGGTAATAAGCTTTCTGATTTAACGCCGCAAAGCGGTCTGATTTCAAAGTTTAGCGCTAAGCACTGCCAAATAAATCAGTAAATTCTTAACGTGTGAGAAATAACAGTCCTCAAAGTCGGCTGTGAGGAACTACTGCATGGGGATACTTCTGCCCCCTTCCGTCTTTGAACTCAAAATCACTGCAAAATATTAATAAATCCAGGGCATTTTGAACTCCATATTTGCATCTGTGCCCATCTAAATACCTGCTCACAGGTTTCCGGCACTTGTCTCCTCCTATTCGGCTGGTAGCCCCCCTCCTTCTTGACTGCACTTGGAAGCGGCTGCCGGCACGGAGGGTCCCCAGCAGCGCCGCGCGGCAGATTTGACCCGCGAGAGGGGACAGCCACGCGCCCGCCAGCCCTCGCTCCGGCTCGCCTTGCGCACAGCAACAGCGTCCAGAGCCACCCGTCTCGGGCGTTCGACAATTTAATGGCTATATTAATAAAGCAACGCAAAATTAAAGCCGCGGAGAAATCGGATGAGCTCAATGAACTGAAGGAGGAAAGCAAGGAGCGACCGGTTTCTGCAGTTCCTCGAGGAATTTCTGCAGCAGAGGAGCTGCGGAAGTTCGGGTGCATTAAGAGGCTGCTCCCGGCTTTTCCCGGCATCCCTTTCTTTTCAGGGCCAAGGATGCAGGGGAGCCAACAGCTATAAACTGATGCAAGGAAGAGCTCGCTAAGGGCCTGAAACGCAGAGCGCTACAACTCCGTTACACTAGTTATCTGCATAACACAGAGTTTGCAAAAATCCGACTGTTTGTCCCAGCATTCTCTACTAAACGTGCTTCAGGCTGTCAACGCTTCAGAGAAATTCTTCATAGGAGCACGTGGGGATCTCCCTGCTTTTGTTTTACAGGCACTGGTTTTAATTCCAGAGATTGAGAGGAAGTAGAACCCTAATCGCTTAAGAGCCAGGCCATGCAAAAAACCCACCCTTGCCCTGAGATCACAAACCGTATATCCTGCAAGCGAAGTTCTTCTGACTGGCCAAAATATCAGGCAGACAGAAGGCAGCAGGAGAGCTATCAAATTCCTAAAAAATAATAATAATAAATATAGAAATATATGTGTATATATATATATATGCATATAACACTTAAACAATTCTCCAGCGGCAGGCAAGACTGCAACAACAGTCCTTCCGAAGTGAAATTACTAATCGGTGCGAATTGCTGTGTTTGCCTCAAACGCTTAAATCACGCACACTGAATCAAGGCATAATGAAAATTTCATTGCTTTCCAAAAGCTATTTGGCCATCCAAAAAATCAGCCAAAGGAAAGCATTAAGTTCGGAAAAGCTATGGGGGGTGGAGGGGTAGGAAAAAAAAGAATTGGACCTGATTTTCGTAAAAGAGCAAATACAGTCTCTGTATTTATTTTATTCTCTCCCTGGTTTCCCCTTTGTCAGATAAGAAGTTCTGTAAACAGCATCTCTTTGGGTTGCTTAACTCCCTCTAAGCGCCTCAACCAGTGCCAGGGACTGTCGCCAGAGGCTGTACAAAAACCTTGAATGCTTGCAAAACCGTCAAGTTACGGAAAATCTAGTTGGCCTTAGTCCTGGTTCGCATCCCTGCAGCAGCAGCCTGCAAAGCAAATATTTAAGAGCAGCATCCTCCGATTGCAGAGCTCCAGTGAGTGAACTGTGGACTTCACCAGCTAGGGTTAGGAAAGTTGTTTTTGCAAGTGGGTTTTTATATTTATTTTCATCGATTCCCACTCACACTGGCTTCTTCGCTCTCTCCCACGGATGAACAGGCTCTGAGATCTGTTCTTTGCTGAGCGAAAAACAAGATTTAGTAAATTGTCCCTAAACCACTACAGCAGAAACATGGAAAATGAGGCTCTAATTTGACCTTACAGAGTTTTCATCATTCATAACACTGCTCCGGGTTTTTGTCCCCAGCCCCTGAACAAAAACACAAGTTACAGGAGAACACTTGAATTCGGAAACCATTTGCATTTGAGAAATTATAGACAAATCTTCTGCCTAGGATCGAATTTTTAAAGAAAAGTTACTCAGGATAAAATTTCACTTTATTTAATGGTACGAACTCACATGGAAACCAATTGGCAGCAGTTCCACCTTAGCTGATCTGTACGGACGCCACAAAGGATCAGCTGCGTTTCTCCCGTCAGTAGTAACGTCGCAGAAGGTTCAGTCCTGTTATCGTGATATATTGAACGCAATGAAAATATCTGATGTACTTGCCTGCGTAAACAGCTTAAAATATACACAGTCTGTTGCTAGCCTGGATTAGGATTTTTGCTTTTTTAAAAAGAGTCATTAAATCAAGAATTTGCAGTCTGCCTTCAATATTGAATAAGTTCATCATTATATATATATATATATATATAAAATATAAAAAAAATCACCTGCATCTTTAACTCCCAGGTAACTGACCTCCACAAAGCAGAGTTAAAAGTTACATTACTACGAAGATGTGAAATATTATTGATCTACTGCACCAAAGACCGCTCCAGTGCGGAGTTAAAAACGGATCAAACGCCGTTTTAAGCTATTTTTTGCACATATGAACCTGAATCTCAACAAGAAAGTGGGTTAACTTAACCGTTCCCTTTTTCTATCTCAATTTAGATGTGACTTGGAAGTGAGTTTCAGTATGTAGCTCCCATTAAGTTTACCGATCAGTATTTTTACTTAATGTAAGGCATGTTCAGGAGCTAATACAAACCAGCAGCTGTTAAAAACATAAGGCTTTGGCGCTGCTCCTGCAATGACTCTGAATGAAACCTGACCCCTCAAAGTTAACTTCACTTCAGCAGAGAAGGAGGTTTAAATCACCCTCAGCAAAGATGCTGTCAAATACACAATAAGTTTCCCTGAAATGTAAATTACAGCTTTAACAATTGCATTCAGTTTTCACACTAATAATCCAATTAAATGCAAGGAAAGTCTAATTTAGGTAAATGAATAATTGCACTGGCAATATTAAGAATATTTAAAAATAGCAAAAGGAGAAAAAAGACTTGAAACATCTGAGGATTCAGAATACCCACCTGTCAGGCACATTTTTGCCTTAAGCCATAGAAAAGAAATACACGCTTTTAAGATCCACAGTGCTAGGGGATAGCATTGATCAGGGACTGGTAATCATATATCGCTCTGGGGCCCATTCCTAGAGCATTCTCCCAATTCTCCATTTTTGAGTTGTCCTCATAAAAAAAAAATTAAATAAAAAAAAATCGTGACTCAATACTGAATTTATGGTTCAAAGGAACTGGATAAAAGAACATTTTTAAATGATACCATCAGCAAATGCACTGCAAATTCTTCACACGAAGTTACCCAGAAAAATCCCTTCGCTTGCTACCACGTGCGGCACCCCCAGAGGTCAGACTCAGTTCCCTACCATGGGCTGGGACAGGGTCCTAGTTGCTTCTCAGTAGGCTTTGGAGTCAGCCCCATGCCACCTGCAGACAGACTTATCCATGGGGTGAAGACTTATCCATGGGGTGAAGGGCAGGCAGCTTTTCAGGAAAAAGAAAGCGCTGAAAAGCTACTAGTTTTTAATACACAACAGGGAAAAAAAAAATGGGAGCAACCAAATATACCGAAGCTCCTAAGGGATTTAACAATGTTTCATCGTTGCTTCTTTAGAGACGCTGGGTGGTTTTGCGCTCGCTGGTCCCGCTGAAGCCAGGGAGGTCACCGGCTTTCTGCTCTGTAAGAGACGGGGACGTGGAATCACGCTCGGATTGAGATCAGCCTGCTACTTACTCGTCTTAATTGGTTTCACATTTCAAAACGTGAACTTCTGCTTTGAGTTGAAATTTAAGGAAGAGACCAGTCATTTACTTGAAAAAGGCAAGGTATTTATTTCTGTTGGGAAATAAAAAATAAACCAGCGTACAAATGAAACTTCATGAGACAAATACATTGAGAGGAAAAGGACACAGTGCTCCTTCAAACATGTTTTTTTTTTTTTTTTTTTAAGCAGTGCATTAACTAAAATGACTTATACGCAAACGGCCGTTGCAGCACGTTCAAGAGTATTTAATCATACATGATTTTATACAACTGTCCCTCAACAATTACACTCAGGACAAAAACAGCAACCGACTTACAGAAACAGCAAAAACATTTAGACCTCGAAGCAGAATACTACACAATTTTAGGCAAGTTCCTACGAAGATCGGTTTGCGGATGATAAGGAAAGGTACACGTTTGTGCTCAGTTACATACGACTAGATCCAGTGCTACAAGTTATTCCAGTAGTACGCTGCTACATTAAACACGGATGCACGCACAGGGCCATACGCACACGGATGAACGTTAAGAGAAGAGATAGAGGTCAACCACTTCAACCCACCCGCTTTTCTGCATTGGCTTTGCAGTTCAGAGACGTCAAAGGGAAGCAGCACTGCATGTTTTAATACTTACCCTAACAAATCACACTGACTACAACTGGCACCGACCCAGCTACTCTTAGTGCTAGACGGTCAGGAAAGCATGGACTTGGACATCACCTGGTTTGAGACGTTTCTTCTCTATATTAAGTGCTGTGTATTCATTAAAACACAACTCCCGCATTCAGGATCAACTCTTCCGCCAGCAGAATTCAGGCGCTGGATGCGCCCGTGTGCTATAGGGACAGAACCGAAACAAGGAATCGCATCGGCTGCCAATAACTGCCCTGGGTCCATACAAAAAATGATCCCAGCACTCAATGCAAAGGGCTGGTGAAGGGGAAAAAAAAAAGGGAAACAGCGACATTTTGAGTTCTTTTGGTCACCTGTGCGTATTCATTACTGAATAGTGCCAAGAAATTATTCCTTTTGAGGGGCAACTGCCAGGCGCTAAAGCTACCCAAAGACCAAATCTGCCTGAACACGAACTGAAACCGCATCCGGCACAAAAGCTCTTTTAAACGCGTTCCCCGCCCGTGTTACAGGTTCATTTGTGCAACACGCAAAGGTGCTTTTTGGGACACTATTAGGGCCCATGATCACCAAACCCAACGCAAACAGCAGACGCCGGGCACTTCCCAATTTGGACATTCCTACCTGCAGCCCAACCGGGTCTCGCTCAAGGCAGCGATCCTGCAAAGTGCTTCCGCTCCCAGGGAATCTCACCAGGCTCCCAGACGCCAGCAAACCCAAGTTTACCGGCTACCTACAAGCAAATCTCTTTCTTCATCCTATTCAAGGTGGCTTCAGCTAGCAGCAAGCATCCGCATAGCGGGAGAGTATTTCTTCTAAGCGCTTAAATAAGAGGCATTCACTAAGGTCAGGAACAGAATGCAGCTAAGAGTATAGCACATATATGTGCTTTTAAAAAGCAGCCTTTACCATAAAAGAGGGCTAACTGAGAACTACAGCATCTACAGGCAAACCGAATATTCCCTTTTTGTCCTGTAAAGCACTGGTTTGCTTTTGTCTGTCGCTGACAACTGTAAAGCAAAATATAAGTTAAGAATCCAGCATTCTGAAATTCACATTAAGACATTTCACCGAGAAATAAAGCTATGCAGGTCCCTCCTCTACTTCGAAGTAGTAGCTTTAACGCGGACGACTAGGCACTTCCCGATGCAACGCTGCACCTATCTGTAGCAAGCGCGAGAGCCAAGGTGCAGGCGTCGAGCCACCCGCGTGTCCTGTTAAAAGCGAGCCATCCTCCAGAAACAGAAGAGCTGCACATAAGCAGAACCCACCCACCGCCACCGGGATCCCTCTTCCCTCTCCGTCCTCCCCGCTGCGGGAAGCCAAAGGGAAAGCAGCAGGTTGCGTCGTTCGCTCTACAGCTGCGAACAAGAGAGAACTCATGCTGTAGCAACGCAGGGAGGTTCAACCGGGAATAAATAAGTTATAGCAACTTTCCTCCCATACAGCGCTCACATAAGACAATATCTACGTAACAGTTTTTAAGATTTCCTTGAATACTTTTTAGGGACGGTACAATCGAGTCACTCACCACCGTCAGCCGGCAGGGCGCTCCCTAAGGAGCCGAACAGAGTCTTTCTGCAAGGGTCTAGCAGCCGCCGTAGGAAGCCAGTCCTAGTTGATCGGGGACCTGAGGACGTGCTGCAGTGCTTTAAACTGCTTTTTTTTGGTCTTGAAACACACCGCAATTATCTTCCAAACTAAGAAGCTTCCAACTAATTGGTTTTCAAACAAATAATCTCATGGAATTCCAGGAAACCCTGGAATCTTTTTCCAGCCACCTAAATCTACAGCACCGGCACGAACGACTTTAAATACGTCGTAGACTTTGACCAAGTTTGTATATATTATATCCGAGAGGTTTAAGAAGACAGATCATTACCCTTTTTTTTTTGGCGAGGTTTTACACTTCAAAGTATCAAGTCATGCATTGTTTTGTTACTGAAGTCAAAAGCAGCAAGGTTACTTAAAAGCTCATAAATATTTTCAGTGTATAAAGTAATCTTCTCACGGCTGTATACACAGAAAGTAATATCGCAGTCAAGAATAAAAGATTTCAGGAGATGTCAGTGTCACGTTCTTTTAGGAATAAGCAAAGATCACTGCACTTTTTTTCCAAGGTAACCTCTGGTAATTCAAAAGACAAGGCAGCGTGTAAACATTGATAGAAACATTTTGCAAAATATTCTTATACAAAGATTAACAAACAGTATGCCTAAATCCTTCAGTAGTCAGTCAAAATTGTCTATAATTCTGTATCTCTAATTCTCGTTAGAAATCATGTAAGAGAAGGAGGACTTTTAAAAGAATTGGTCCTAAAAAGTGCCCATATTGGTTCCATTCACCATTTAAGAGTTCTCTATTTAGGAAGCCATACATACAATCCACCACACCTCTTCTCCTACCTAGGAAGGAGAAACAGGGTTAATCTACCAGTCTGCTTGCAAAGGGCTCAAAACAGCCCAGTGCATGTACGCGAAATTGAGCTTTTACACTATAAAGAGGCCAAGGGCAAGAATCTGCCCAACACTTCTCAGTGCGTATTTGGTGCAGTGTGATTAAGACTTCGGGCACAATCCATTCTTCAAAACGAAACACACAGCTGTCTGCTTGATACCGTATTTTTGATATGTACCCATGCAAAAAAAACTTGAATGTCTTCTGCTTAAGCATATCTGCTTCAGTATTTCACGTGCTTAGTTTTTAAAGCAGTTGCTCCCTGCAGTTCTCTTGCTCACACTTTGGAAACAACTGTTTTTTAAGCTGACTTAAATATTACTTGCTTTGAGATTTTAAAACCTGCAACACTAAAAAAGTTTGTTTCTCATTGCCGTTCTAGGCGCTGAAGAAAGCGCCCGTTCTCTGGTATTGCCCTTCTTAATTGGGGCTTTTGATATGCTTAATAAAAGATATCTTCTCACCTACGGTGAGACACTTGGATGGTTTTTTTTTTTTCCTTTTTCTACTCTGTTCATCTTGAACACGGAAACTAACCTGGTTGTTTCACATGAGATTATAAGTGTACGAGCAACGGCTATATCGTTTTACAATACTATAGTGGAATGTTTCTACTTTTTATTAAGGGTTATGTGTGTGGGGGGGTAATTCAGCGAATATTTTTGGTTGGATTCAAAATTTTTTATAAACTGAAAAACTGGTTTGAAGACCAAATGGCAACATCTAATATAAACATGATCCAAAGAAAGCTGAAAAGCATATCAAATTAAACCGCGCAAAGGGTCTCTCTGTGCAACTGGACACGCCTATAGGAGAAACTTGTCCAGAGCAGGTACTTTGGTACAGCTCTTCTGGTCCATCCTCCTCCCTGGGGAGACGAGCCCTTGTCTTTTCGGAAGAGTTGTGTGTAGGTGGAATGTACTTCTTTTTACACTTCGCACTTTCAACCGGTTTCTCCAGCTGAGGTTACCGTACTTTAAAGCAGCCAAGTAGCATAACAAGCGCCGAGGTGAGTCCAAGACGGAACCAGATCCATAAGCCAAGATGTCCATCTCTCCGTTCCAGGAATGGGCCACATCCAGATTTACCTTTCGTCACCCATTTCACAACATTACAAAGTTCACTGCCACGAGCAATGTTGTTCGCTTCTGCAAGTCTCGATGGCATGGACAAGACGCCTGTAAGGTTTCACGTAGTTTTAACGTCCCAGATAACATTTGCTATTAGCGCTCAAGATGTGATGTGAAGTAATCCTTCTAGCCTACATTTCAGTAGCAGAACACACCTCATCTAGAATTATGGCCTCATTGATGGATCCGAGAAAAGCACATTAATTCCAGCTTAGAACAAAAAAAATTATCCTCTTGTTTTATTAAGCCAAGATCATAAAACAAGAGCAAAAAGTTCCATATAAATCTGAATAGTCCTATGCTTTCTCATTTCTAATCCTCCCTCTATCAGAAATAGATGTGCTACAGGCCGTCTTTGTGGCTTGCTGCACTCTCAAGATCAGTAAGTAAAATCCATAAAAGCTTATTTTCTGAAAGGTTGGCTTAGAAAGAAGCTATTAAACTCAGGGAACCAGTCTGGGGAAGCCAGCAGCAGATACAAAACCTAGTTTAAAAATACTGACTACAAAGAAGACCAAGTACTACACTACACACTACAGTAATAAAAATACTACATTGCATGGCTAGACATTAAGATGGTCTCTGTGAAAAGGCACAGGGGGTTTGGTTTTGTTTTTTAACAAATATGCATAGGAAACAAAAAATGAATCTGTTCTGCCACAAGGTGAGGGTCCATGCAGAGATTCATTCCCAGCTAAGAACGGACTTTTTATCATTTTAAGAAGAACTGAAATGGCATTTGCAACCTTTCACCACCACTAAAAATAAATGGATTGCATCTTTCCTACTCAAGTTATTAACACTGTCAAACTCCTAACCCTCCGTCCGTGTTATTTGGTCAAGATGCCTTTTCGCTTGAAACACCAGTACCGGCAGGCAGTTATAAACCTTGAACACATACCGCGTTTCAGCTGGAAAATGAGGTTTACGCTCTAAGTCAAGACAGCCTTCTTGGCAGCTCTGCGCGCATCATCATTGCAACTGCAGTAACGCAAAACAAACCAAACGCAGAACGTGTTCTCTGCAGCGGGAGAACAGCCCCGCAAACATACATACTAACACTTAGCTGTAAATGGTTACGTGTGCTACAGCCCTCGCCGGGGCACGGAGCTCGTATGCCTTACCACCGCAAGTGCACCGTTCATTTAACTCGGTTTCCAGAGCCAGTCAGGGGTGCTGAGGCTTCCCATCCTTAGCTTCAGAGTCCAAAACACCAAAGGCGTCTTTAAGATCGTGGGGGTCCTGGTGCTTAGACAGGTTCTCTTTGTTCTTCTGGTCCACATCTGACATCACCTCTACATCCCCCACTGCGGTACCGTTAGTCAACACAGGAGGTGGCTCCCCTTCATAATCCTGGGGAGTGTTAAGCATCGGCGTCTTTGAAGCACTTCCCATTTTAGGGAAGGAGCAGGCTTCGGTGGGTAAAGGACCATCAAGGAAAGGAAGCTTCTACACAGAGAGAAAGACATTTAAAAAGTAAGGAAAGCTGAAATTCCCAAATATCAGGGATATAAAACAAACAACTGTCAAGATAATCGTCCTCTGTCGAGTACCTCAGTGCCTCCTTCAGCTCCATAATCTAGGATTACAACGCAACATGTACGGGTCAACGTCCCATGTGAAGTTGTTTTTTATAGAAACATCAGAAATTGATTTAGTTAATAAAACTACAGTTTTCAGCATTTACATTAGCCTGGCAAAGGACACTGACAGATATTCTCACCGGCATATCTTTAGATGAATGCCTCACTGCTGTATTTCCTGATTTTTTTTTTTTAGTATGCATGGAAAGGCTATTGCAAGCAGAGCCTCGAGCGTAAAGAAAACCCACACTCCTATCGGGCAGCTCTACAGAGAAGCTACAGAAACACAAAACTACAGCAGTGAAAACCCTTCCAGGACTATCTGCACTTTCCCCCCCACCTCGCCCCATGCTGAGATAGGTATCTGTATCCCTCTACAGACAAATATATAACTCTGGGCAATCTGACTAGAATAAACTTCTGTAAAGCCTGTTTCTGTTTACTTCATTATTGTGGGTTGAAGGGGAGGAACTGGTTATTCTGGAGCCATTAAGACCTCCGTTCCCCAACGCCACAGACCACAGTATCCAAAGTGCAAGCTTGCCCTGTGTTGTCCTAACAAAGCACTTAAGTTGGATCCAAGATGGCCATTTTTAGAGGATAATTTGATCTATATCATCCAGTTATTCTCTGGCCATTACATGAAAGCCAACTTAAGTAATCCCACTGTTTTAATACTTGGACCATCATCAGTTTTTCCAATATGTCTTGTAAATGAAAAGAAAAATTTGTGGGCTAGCCAAGAACAAAAACATTTTTATGTTTTCATATTCTTTGTGGAAAAAAAGTGTGCCCCTTTTTCCCCTCCCCCCAAAATTTGCCACAAGTCAAACAATATATGTTGCAACCTAGATGTTCTTTTAACATTTGTTTTGTTCAGAAAATTAGAACATCGTGAGTCCGCAACAGAACTCGACCAGAACTATTCACCAAATAAGTTAGCTAGCAAACAGAGTTTGGGTAATCAAACCCATTTACTACAGCTACGTCATTTAACCTGTTTTTGCCCAGATCTGCTCAGCACATTGAAAAAATTGTTCAGTGACAATCTGTGGATGTGGTACAATCACCTCCCTATTTTCCTGTTTTAATCCCAGTTAAATTTGCTCAAACTATCATGTGATTTTGATTATTATTAACATTCAGGACTCACATTTTCCAATTCAGATGCGTTGTCCTCTAGTTTCATCTTTTGGCTCATGCAGCTTAGGAGATGATCCAACACACACTGTTTTGGATGCATTCCTTTGTCAAAACGATTATACATCCCGCACCAAAACCTCAAGAACAAGGTCAGAAAAGAGAATTAGAAGGCCAATCATACATTGGTGGTCATGACAAACAGCAGCTAGATAATGTCTAAGAAAAAGGATTTTCAACCAATTCAGATTACAAACAGATTTAAAAAAAAATGCCACAACTGTGGATTGTAAGACTCGGTACGAAGAGCCAAATTTCAGAAAGCTTCAAAGTTCAATAAAAACTTCTGAGGATTTAAATGCTTCTCCCTTATGATCCACATACTCTGGAGAGAGGTATTAGAACAAGAGGAAACTGCGCTTTGCTCTGTAGCAGACTCACTGGAGGCTTGGGCTGTTCACCTGCAAGTTCTTGGTTCACACTACCTTCCTCCTTTAAATAAAATACTTTGCCCTCCTGTAACCACATGCAGTGCTTACAAACACATTTCCATCTCTCTCCCTCAGCAGGGAACAGGAGCAAGGGAGAAACACAAAGCAAAACCGACCGCTCCAGCTATAGCGCCCTGGGCAAAGAAATGCACAAATACACACTACAAGAAACCCCATTGTGTCACAACCACCCTCGCTGCACAAGCCTGGGTGTGACTGGGCACTGAAATTCATATATGAAAGACTTCCTTATCATACAGTAAAAAGGAGGCAGTATCTTTAAAAAATTGCCTACCTTCTTCTGCTTCTGTCAGAGCAAGAATTTGGGGGTATTGAGGGGGGCAGAGGGGAGAAAGCTGCATATCTGAAGTTCTTATTTTGCTTGCTTCTTTTTTTTTTCCTCCCTCTCTCCCCCTTTCTCAACACTAAAGAACAAATATTATTTTAAATTACAGTATTTGCACTTAGCAGCTACCTGTGTGCTACTACTCTCAGTTAATGGATGAGGAATGGAGGGGGAAAAGCAAAGTGAGCCGCTCTAATCGGTGAAATGGCATTTCAGTAAACCCGAGTCACCCAGCTCCACTACGTGAGAAAAGGTCTCCGTTCTTCCCTCCTTCGATAAGCAACTTACTGGAAACTGAAAGGTAGCGTGTTTGGTTGAAGCTCTTTGTAAGCTGTAAATCCTCTGTACAAAGGATTTCTGAACTCCTGCTTCTTCTGCAAGAGGAAAGGCCAGAGAGAGTGGGTCTTCTCAAAGATTCTGTCAAATACAAGTAAGATCTAATCACTAAAAAATAAAATCACATTAAGCGGATTAATAACTCTAGCTGTTCTGAGCAGAATTAGATTAAGGCAACTAAGAATTATTTCCACATGGTATTTAATTAATTGCATAAACACAAAATACATCACCAAGGAACATATAATCATTTAAAATGGACAATATCGAGTCCAAAAGTGACATCTGCAAGTTATTACTGTGGTCCAAATTAAAACATCTGACTTCAGGGGATATAATTCATCTTCAATTTTTTCACACTGTAGAACATAAGCAACTATCAACAGAACGTTACGCTTAGCTAATTTAAAATTGCATTAAAAACAAAAACACAACCTGCCCTTTTTTTTGATATTTGAAGCGATTTCTAGACTGGTGGCTCCACAAACTGCCAACTCACTTCAGATCCTCACGCTCCTTATGACAGGTCCCAAGGAAGTTGCCAAACTGGCAGGAGTAGACATGGTCATGGATTTCAAGGAGGAAACGCTCATTAAACTCAAAGGTACACGGAAACTGCTGCATGAGCTGCCAGACGCATTCAATGAATTGAGTGAAGACAGGAGATACCTCTTTTGGGTCACCGTCCAAATGGCCACACCTACAGGGATACAAACAAAACAGAGTTAAATCCTGTGTCCCCCAACAACAAAAAAATCCTCTAGCTATTAAACAGCTGGGATTTTTTTTTCACTGCCAGAATAAAAAAATCACTCTGCAAAGTTAGAGAAAAAAAACACCAAACTACATGATTTATCTTACAGCAACTGCCCATCGAGGTGTGCCATCCTCAAGGGAGTAAGCTCTTGATGAGCCTGGGCTTCTGCACACACAACAGGACTATTCTGATCAACAGCAAGATCTCAAAATGCTTTAGGTGCTTCTATACCTCATATTTTGAATTCAGGGATTAACAGAAATTCAAACTATCTAGCTCTTTCGTCAAAACAGAATCCAAAGAATGGAGACACCCTTAGCAGTGGAGGAAGAGACGCAAAAGGTAGGGCCACGCAGAGCAGCTTGCCCAGTGTCCTCCATGATCTTCGGTGATGGTGAGAGTACTTGATCACATAGGCATAGCCACAATGGGCAGCGACAGCCAAAATAACCTGATCTTGCCCGTGTGGACGCCAAGAATGAAATCCTGGCAATTAGGCACAATTGTAAGCAATTCGGCAAATGTAGGCAATTATGGGGTGTGGGAGGGAGCCCAAAATAACCAACCAAAAAAGCCTTTTTACTGTTTTAGATGGAGTTCAGAAAAACCCTATTAATTCTGCAAACATCTAGCCAGAGGTATAGCGTTCTTTATAATCTACCAAGAAACAAAAGGTAACTAGAAAAAGAATGACAGTCTTTCTGGAAAACAGCCAAGCCTCTATTATACTGCCCTGACTGTTGTTTCTTAACAGGAAAAAAATGAATTCTCCCTTTGTATAAAGGGATATAACCTGGAAATCCATGGAAGGGAACGTAGACTTTATGCGATTTTGTGGAACCTATTGCTCTAGACAATTTTTTTACTCACTCTCCCCAAACTTAAGTGCAGAAATGAAGTAGGGTTTCTTGTTACAGAGATCAAGCTAACCAAATACCAATTCCTGGTTCTATCGTTCCAACTATACTGTCTTAAGAAGAAGCATGAAGAAAGATTAATCTCCCTAAGGACCACAATGCACAGGCTACAGCTAGGAGAGGAACAATTTTTCTCCATCTACTAGAATAAAAGCTCATGTTCTCAGGCGATGGTGAAATTTGTCTCTACAATATTTTTTGCATACCTTGCCAAGTTCTCATATTTGAAACAATGCTTTATAACATAACGAATCTTTTATAATAGAAATATATAACAGAAAATCTTTTATAATAGAAAATAGTGAATTTATTTTCCTGGTCTTAGAAAAGCAAGAAAGGCAAAAATGGTCCCTACAAAAGCAGAAACGGTGACCACAGAACATGAGTTTGGCCAACAATGTTTGAATAGCGGTTGATCTTTGGACCACTTCTTCTAAAGCACCAGTATAAGGGCGTGCATATTGCTCATTCTTCCTAAATATGCTTTAAGGAAATAGATTTGCTTTACTATTAAAAAGAGGACTCAGTTTCACACTGAGTCAAAAGTCTCAACTTTTAATAAGCTAGTATCACTGAACAGACTGGTCCACTCCCTCCTAGTATTAGTGTAGACATGCTTATTTCTAGTTTCTATATGGTAATTAAAACAAACAAACAAACCAAAATACTATTCCTACTACAGGCAGACTATCAATTACAGGGATGACAGCATTTTCAATTTGCTTAAAGAATGCAGATCAAATTGTTTTTTAATATTATACCAGGCTGAACTTATGTTCTGAACTTGGTAAAAGGTCTTGAAAAACATTAACTGAGATTTTCTTCCAGGAAATTATTGCAGAAGTATTAACAAGTATTGCCAAACCATTAACACTACACATATAATATAGATATTTTACAGATAGGAAGACAGATTCAAAATTTAAATAATCAGTTCAAGACTACAATGTTGCAAAGCAATATAAAAAGAACACCCAGGAAAAAAAAGCACTGGTGAACTAACAAGCCCAGCAGATACTGCTTTAGGTCACCAGCACCAGTGGTTTCCAAATTAAAGTCCACAACAGCTGAGAAGTGATTTGCAGGCCTGTCTCCCCTTTGCTGTGTTTTCATTTAAAATTTTAATGGGAGTGAATGAACCTGAAAACACTCCGTTACCTTCACTGCCAAGCCTCCCCCAGTCACTGCACCCAAGATTAAATGCTCTTACCTGTGCGAGAACTTGTGACCCATCGCAATCCACTCCTTTTCTATTAGGACCTTCAGTTTGCAGACAGAGGTTGAAAGAAAATAAGAAGTATTATATCATTTAGCAAAAGTAGAATGAAGCCTTTGATGTTAAACACTAAATATACAGCTCATAACCAACGCTACCTGCTGACCCTACCGTTATGAATATATTCACAGAAATCAATGAAATATTAGTGATTTATTGATTAGTTATTTACATTAAAGATCAACTCCTGATATCATCATCCAGAGACTTAAAGAACAAAAGGAAGGCAAAAATTCACAAGATATCTTTGGTAATTCAGTTATACTGCTCATTTAGATTTTTCTATTCTTTGTGGTTCTGTTGCATTCATCTAGGTACAACCGTAGTCATAGGATCTGTGCATATACACCGTATGCAAAGAGGACAACCGCTTGTCTCTGTTCTAGCGTCTAGGTTACAGCTCCTGACCCTCATCAAAATCACGTTGCACAGTTCACACAGAATTGTCCAGAGCACTACAGAAGTTCAGGCTAATGTTTCATGTTCTGGTATAATTTTAACTGTTAAAGGACTGCAGTATCCAGAAGCAAAAATAATAATAAAAAACAGCATGTAATGCAAAGTAACAATTCCAGCAGGGTAAAGCACATACACACAGGGGAGGGAACATTTGCACTGTTCTGATTTCATGGTCTCTTTTAAGAAACTTCCAAATATATATTAGACACATATACAAATCTTTCTGATATTTAACAAAAGGAGATGAATGGAAACATCATAGATTGCACTGTATTCATGCAGTGATGATTTCATATAAAAAAAGCTTGTATGAGAAGCAAACGGCCAAATTCTTGCGTAAAGGCTTCAAAACAGGTCTTCAGAGATGCACAGATTTTACGTGATCTACAAGTTTTACGCATGCCCTTTGTACGTGAATGAGCTCACCCAATTTGAACTCCTAGCAGCTATGAGACCATTTGCTATAAGGGTCTTAAATGACAAGCTTTTTTGCCCCTTTTTTGTGGACTGCTGCCAGAATCATACCCTTTGCTCACTCATCTACTGCTGAAATGTCTCATTAGCGGCTCTCATTAGACATTCAAGAATATAAAGATTTGGGAACTGTAAATCAACCACTGCCGTTGTGTGACCTTGCTGTTCAGAGCAATTCAAGCTTGTTTATGGAATCAAAGCTGGTTTCATATAGGTCACCTACTGTTTGTTCCAGGAAATGGCCTAAACATTTAATCAGGGTTTGTTTACATTCCAAATCCAGAAAGCACTTCTTATTTTTGCAATTCCAACATTCATGTTCTTACCATGAAGCCTTTAAAAGTCCTATAGAATGGGTCTAAAAGGAGGCTAGCCAGGGAGCAGACCTGAGCTGTGCGATCCCATCCGTCGGAGCAGTGGACTAACACACTTGCCTTTTCATCTTTTACAGCCTGCAAAGGAGAGACCAGACAGAACCGTTTAGCAGCTTGCTAGCTTGGTCACTGTAATTAAATGCTCTCCCTTCATGTGCGTTTACCAGTCTGCCCTAAAACCCAAGGGGAAAATTTGTCACTTCTCATCTGGACCATGGAAATCATCATTTCTGGGCATATAGCCATCAACCCATAGGAAACCCCAACTAGAATAAAACGCTGTAGCATGCCTTGTCAGCACCACAGACTGTCAAGAAACAGAGATCCTCAGATCTCAAAACGCTCGGTCTTCTGAAATGCCAAGAACTCTCAGTCCTTTCCTCTAAGGAAAAATTTGGTGCATGAGTAAAGAATAATAATTGGACACTCAGGGACTGGGAGCTTCTCAAGAAAAATTAGAAGAGCTCATCCCAGCTTCCTCCCATATCGATCACCTTCTTCCCTTTGTACCGATGCTAGAGGAGAAACACAAAATAGCTTCTTGCTTACTACACTGGAAAATTTTAAGAGAGAAAGACAACATTCACAGAAGGTCACTACTCTTGCTACTTGTTGCCTACATTCCCTTTACTGTTACTGAAGAGCTGTGAGCTGTATCGAGTTTTCTCCTCCTCTTGCCTAACCTGCAGCCAAGTCATACTCTTCCAGAAGCCCTGGAAAGGAGGACTGCATCGAACGATCAAAATTAGCAAGCCCTGTATCACAGAAAACCAGACGATAAACTAGTCTAAACAATCCGTCATTTAAAGCACAACACTTCAATAACTAATGAGAATATCGAGCAAGCATACGAGTTCTCTGAATGACTAATTATGCTGTGGGGTGCAGAGGCATTTATAAAGGTTATTTATTCACATTCTGTGATTTTATATATTTCAAGGTCGTTTTAGTAAAGGCTAGGTAACCGTTATAATACAGTGAATGAGACAACGCCTCAACCTGTTGCAGCAATTCATTTAGTCGCAGGAAGCAACCAGGAGAGCTCCAGCTGGGAAACCCACTTGACGTTCTCATGTTCAAACCCAACTGCAGCTCTGTTATTTTAGACCTGAGGCCAATCTAAATAGCAAGGTTTTCCCACCTTCTTTCTGGAGTTGACTTCACAGCCTTGGAGCAGTCACTAACAGACAAGTGTATATATATATATATATATATATATTTTTAATTCACTGCAGGTTGTGGTACAGTTTTACCTTGGCGAGAAAGACACCTGCATCCATCACAGCTTTAATGTGCCGTAACCAACCTGAGTTTTCCAGCCCAGTGAGGAAGTCGCTCATTGAGGGAGACTTTGTTTCACACACTGAGAAGACAAACGAAATAATTAGCCAAGATTCCATAAACAACATTTATTCCTTTTTCCCACCTCCCCGTTACCTCTTTGCAGCAATAAAACTTGGTAGATCATAAAAGCTAATACTCTCAGACTTCTTAAATGTCAGCAGCAATATCCTGTCTAAAGGACAGACAAACTATCAGTTGCACATCTATATACACGATCCAGAACTTTTTAAGCTGCAAGAGAACTTGAGGATCTGAAAAAAAAATATCTTCTTTCCCTTTCTAAAAACTCATACATTGTTATTGTATCAAGTGAGCTTTTCCCAACAAAACCCCGGTTGTTCAGTGTTTTTATTTGTCACTTCACTATCAAATCACCACAGACACACGTTTAACAGTCACTAACATGCAATCACTATTAAAAAGATTTGAAGCAAGGAGAGTTCTAATTTACAGAGAAAAATAGCATCTGAGCTGTCTTCAAGGTTAGATATGTTATACTGAAAACCACCATAAGAAATAGTAATACAGTTCAATAGTCCCTAAGCAGCAAAGAGAGGGATTTTATCACTGTGGAGGCCTGGTAGCCAAGATGACAAATATGGGAGTAAGAAGTATTTATTCCGCCTCTTCCTCCACCACAAAATAAATCAACCAGCAACAGGCGATTAAGGACTTGCACTTGTGCTCACACCAATCTCATGGTCCTGCAAATGGCCTCATTTTTCTCCAAGGTCACTGCAGATCCTACGGTGCTACCAGCCCAGCCAACCTCTAGCATCAGATATTCAACTATTTTGAAGCAAGATGACCATCGTGCTGGTTTATTAAGATATTAAACTCATATTCTGAATGACAGCATTTGCATTCCCTTTTAGAAACCTAAGCACAGGGACCAAAGAGAAAGATTTACAGCATCTACCCTGCCCTCTTCTCCAGTCTGTGTCACCATAAGGATGTTAATACTGATGGAAATAAGCTAGCAGAGTGTCCTGGTTTGACCCAAGCCACCCTATCACCTTTAACAGAATTTCTCCAAAATTACATCAGTGTAAATATGGGCCTGATTCATCTCTCGGTCTCCGATGGCTCAGAAAAGCATTTCTTCTGCCCTCCTTCTCATTTTCCCCTACAATCACAATCTCACAGATTAACTTAAATATCTGGGCATTCACATATTAAAAACAAAACAAGTTCAGCTAAGGAGATCAGAAATAAATGAAAAAAATAGCCCACAAATTAACCAAGAGACTATCTTAATGATAAAATGCAGTTTCTCTAACCTTTTTGCTTTAATTTAGCACATGTAAGAATTTCACATTTTATATAACTAGTGCAATTAATGAATGTAGTAAATGTTAACTTCTATCTTTAAACCATCATAACACTGAGCACACTAATATACAAAATCTCTGGCAGGAAAGTAGTTAAACAACATTAATACTTTCAGGCACTTCAGTAACATGTTGACTTTGCTAACAAGTGTCCATCACCACACCAAGCCCTCATGGAGCTGCGCACCCAGAATTTATATATTCAGCAAAGCGTTCTGTCGAAAGGCGGCCAGGCACCGAAGCAGCACATGGAGGCACCATACCTACCTTCCCGGAGTTTCTGCAAGCTGTTCCGCATCACATGGATGTTTTCTATGCCGATAAATTTAAAGCGAATGTTATCATAGTTATCTTCATTCTCATAGCCCTTCCCAGCAGCTCGGTTGGCGATGGCGTTTAACTATCACATTCGAGGGAAGGGGAGTAGGGTAAAATGGAAAGAGAGAAAAATGACAATAAACAACACAGAAATAAGTGAATCCGTTTTGCAAGGACTTCTTTTTCTAAAAAATCTCCCAGAACGTATACTGAACAAAGTTGCTACTCGGATGTACTTTTTCCCCCTCTCTCCCACACATTATGTCAGCAGTTTTATTAAAATTATGCCAATGTCTCCAGTCAATTAGCCATATGCAGAAACCCCTTAAGAGCTCGGAGAGCACTTCTTAGGACAGGCAGCATCAAAACCTTGTCCAATTGCAGAAAACTGTTGTCAAAATGGACCATCTTAACTGTGAAGCTATATAAGATTCAGACAAAAGCATATGAAGGTAAAACTAGGAAAGCCATTTTTATAAGTAACATACATACGCGGTGGCATAGAAATAGCAAGAGAATCCCAAAGCTTTTCACACACATACATGCACAGATGAAATAAAGCCACCTGAGGGGAACAAAGAAACATTAAAGTTGAGCAGCAAGTATACAGCATCCAACTGGGATGGCAGAAAAGGTTGGAAAGCAGCCAGTTGCTCTAACAGAATTATCCAAAACAGCTCAAGCGTTACCAAGGAAATCTATAGTGTCTGCAAGGAAAGAGTACCTCAACCCCTAGGCAGACAGATTTGGGAAGAGGAATTATTTGCCTCTATAGAAAGGAGAGAAGGAAGGAAATTCAAATACAAGACGTACAGCTTACCAAAACTTGTACATCGTACCAAAAGAACATGCAGTGATTGCTATAAACATGCATTTAATTACAGAACACAGAGGACAGGCTATCTTTAGAGAATGCTGTATTATAAAAAATATATATATATATATATCTTGGAACAACAGATGAGATGTTCCTTATGTTTTCCCAAGAGAAACTTTTTTCCTTTTTTATCCCTGCCAAATTTTAACTAAACTTGTAGCTTGTATAAAATAATTCCAATAACTGAACAGGGAAGCAGGTTCTCAGAAAGCCAATTTAAAAAATGATCACGGTATTTTTAAATCTTGGTATTTAAATAATTGCGGACTATGCAAATCCCTGCGTTCCAGCTTGCTTACACCTATACTCTCAATCAATATACTTTGGAGGTAATTGCTTGAAGCACTTTCTAAACTGTCCGTTCCTCAAAAGGACAATCGTTACAGATTTCATTTGGCAAGCTTCTTCACTAACCTACTGCATTAAACACCTCAGCGACCACGTTTAGCCCTGAAGAGCGACTATCGACCAGCGAGGAAGAGCTGAAACGTATTAAATCCCAAGCTGCACATTATGAACACATTAACGTCTTTTTGACCACGGCAAAAAATTGAGGAATTGTCTCCCTCAATTGTTAGCCGATTCCATACCGGCCCGCTTCTCCCCAGCTCCACTGAGAACAGCCCTTCGGTCTCGTGGAGCCGCTTCCTAAGACCTCTCTCCAACTCGATACCTCAAGAACTCAGCTCTCTCCTGGAACACGGTTCACCGGCTCAGCCAGCCCCAAGGCTGCCAGTCATTTTAGGTTATTCTTAACCCCAGTCTCGTCCCCGAATACTCCAGGAGCCCAAGCATTCTTAACGACGCTTAACATTACAGTTTACTACGCACGAGCATTAGTCACATTAAGACCAGGAGCCTGGTATTGAACACTCATCGTTAAGGAGTGACGCACACTAACCTAATGTAGCACGAGAAAGCATTAGCAGAGGTATGAAATAATTCACCGGAAACAGCATTACTAATTCGGATGCAAGCTTTAAATGTAGCCCCAAACCCCATGAAAAGATACCTTTGGCCTTGTGTCTACAACATACATGAACGGACTGCCCGGGTTGGCTTCTCTGATTGCCTGCAACATCTGTTCGTCCTCCAGGCAGCGCGCGCTGAATCCAGAAAGAGGCTGGCTACAACGGCATATGGCAGCCTGCAAGACACAACCACCCACGTGCTTCCGCTCTCAGGCTGCCTCTGCTGCGTTGCCCTCAAGAATGCTATAATTTGATGTCTGTAAGTGTCCTACGCTCTGTTTCACTGAAAAGCTGCTACCTAAATGGATGGAAATATTTCTCAAAGCTAGAATTTTGGAATTCTTAAGAAACTAGTGAGGCTAAGGAGCCTTGTTCCCAACTTTCTCGCTACGTTCTCAAACCCACTACACTCTGCCGATGATCGCTGTCCCAAATATCAGCAGTTCTCACTTGGTTTCTATCGCCCTGACCATCCTTTTTCGTGCCTTTGACGATCAGTTGTTACTGTTCCAGGCGCAGAACAGCGTGGAGCACGTTTTAGGAAAGTTTTGATAGTTTCCAGCACAACTCCTTACAGTTGCCCAGGTCAAGGCACGCTTCCTCTGGCATCAGCAATTTGACTGCAACAGCATTTTGCTAACATCCGCATCTAAAACACTGCTGAGACAGCAAAGTTAAAAATCTGCATTCAGTGGAAAAAAAGAAACAAAACTGAAACCTTTACTTATTTTGAATTAATGGGGATTTGTTTCACGGTGGTTCCTCCTCTTCAATATTAGGAGCGTTTAGCCAAGTTAACATGCATCTTGTTAAAGATTATTCAGTACAGCTAATCAGTAAATTAAAAATAAATAAATAAAATAAAAGAAAGTCAACAAGGCATTTCTGAAAGCTGATCAAAAAAAATTCAAGCAGGAAGTTTAGAAAGCTTGTGCTTTTTCACACATCTTTAAAAGACTTCTTTGAGGAAGGGCGGGGGGAAGCACAGCAAGAGATGTACAATGTCTGATAACTAAACCTGCCTCTGTATAAACATCTTTCAACATATGATCTGTTCACATAAGGGCTTGGAAAAAACAAATCAATTCCCCATCAATTGACTTATTACTACTTAAAACTTAGAAAAGAAATTTTGCAGGCAGCCAGCTCTGGGCGTTCCAGTATTTAGCGTTAACGAGCTTATTCTGACACTTAGAAGGATCCAGCAATAGAGCTGGAAAAAGAAATACAGCTCTCAAATGTGAAGTCGATATGCTCTAACCATTATCACATTCTTTCCCTTCACTTAAGTGGGACTGGACAAGAAGGGGAACCCTTATCCCCTCCCAGAGACAGCAGACCATGAACAACTAACATTGTTTTCTTTATATAAGTAGGAAAGCACCGGAATCCGCCCTCTGCTTCTGAATCTTGAACTTCCAATCACTGTTGCCTTATTAGCAGCTCTAGGCACCACTATTTCCGGAGGGTACGTGTTGCAAACCTAAGCGAGAAGAAAGAAGAAATCCAGATATTACTACTTACCATTTGCATATTCATGTAAAAAATCATTTTTTGCTTATTATCTGGTATTTAACAATAGCAATAAATTGTTTGCCATGGCATGTCAAGAGTAATCTGTATTTTTTAAAAGGTTTCAAGCAATTAATAAGTATTTAGAAAAAAACACAGGAATGGGTGCAAAATAGTAAGGCAATGTGATGATGGAAATGTTGATTTTGCAACTGAACCTGAAAAACTGGACAGCATAGTACACAATACATCTTAACAGGAAGTCCTTTAAATCCAATAATTTTTATGAGTTCCTGATTTGCCACAAAAAGAGAAATTAAGAACAAGTATATTAAAAAAAGTTCCTGCTAAATCTTATTCAACTTGAAATGAGCTTCCAGCAGTCAGGCAGCATCCTCAGAATTATCCTTGTTTCTCAGACAAGCACAGTCTTTTCAGCACATATTTCAGAGAAAAGCTATTTTCAAGTCTGGCTTTACTTGAGGCTCAACAATTTTAAACCAAGCTAGAAACCCTGAGGAAATTACAAAGCACTGGCAACTGAGAGTTACAGACTACGCTAGCAAGTAAAGCTTCAAAGTGATTAATGATTTTTAGATGCCCACATTCAGATGCCCAAATCAGCTAATGGGAAAAAAGCACCTCTCGTGTTATCTCAATTCAGGCATCCAAAGATGCAGTCATTTAAAATTACCAGTCAGCTCTGACAGCCCACGTTTCTTCAACCCAAAGCATAACAGTAGAGAACACCGGGGGGGGGGGGGGGAATATGGGGGGGATTCAAGTCTTAATATGCTGCCACTTTTCTCAGAGTTGTCAGCTTTGTCTTTTATGCAGAAACGTCTGTTTGTGCACGGAAGGGGAAATAATATAAAGCAGAGTCTGAACAAATATGCTGAAAAATGTTCTCATTTTAATGTTGTTGAGATCTAACCTGTCTTAAAGGGGAGAGAGAAGGAAATAACAGCAACAGCTAGTGAGGACTGAAACGACTGAGAGCCCTTATTTAGCCTAAGATCTAACAAAGCCAAAAGAAAGAAGGGGGGGGGGTAAGAAACAGGTGGAAAGACAAATCTGGTTGTTGGGCTTTTTTTCTCCCCTTGCCCTGTCCCTTTCCACCTGTCTTGTTCCCCACCAAGCAAAACCGCTGTCCTTTATGTCTCTTCTACACATCCGTCACCATCTTGGTGGGACAGGGCTTGGAAAGACCTGAAGAAGCTAAAGGTACTTCAGTTTCTTGTATCCGACGGCTTGACATTTCTCTAGAAAAATAAGGATCTGGTTCTTTGCCAGAGGGATCAAGCAAATCAAGGTGACTCTGCAGCTCTGTTCTTCCATAGCATCATTATCTGCAACTTCACATCAAGACGATGCTGCTTCGATTAAAACCAGCTGAGCTCATTCCTCCCTAGAGGCATCACTTATGCAGCAGCAGAAGGATTTCTGTATGTCATTAATATTGAAGAGTAGATACTGCACCAAATGGCTACTTTGGGCAAGAATTACCTCATAGTCTTTATTAGCATCCGTTATTTCCCAGTAGTCATTTGGAATTCCCATACGCTGGTAATCTACTTTTAAATCAATCAGTTTCCATCCAATCTCCCGGTTATCTTTAGACATTTTAGGATTATAAGAGAAAGCATAAAGATCTTCAGGCTTCACTGGGAACAAGAAAGAAAAAAATTGATGAGTTAGAGAGAGAGATACAAAGAAATACAAAGAAGTCAACACTTCTTCCTAAAGGTTGTTTCTTTGGATACGCGCCCTGTGCAAGCCAGTGTACTACAGGTGTATCACAACTGATACAAGGACTGAAAAAAAGAAAATTATTCAGGCAAAAATGAATGGGAGACTTAGAAATGTTTTACTATCAAAGCCAAGTGCTACGCCACTGTAGTGCATAACTGGCTATATTTTAATTATAGCTATTTTACTTAGGCTTTTGCCTTAAAGATAGATGCCTGAAGTTTAAGTTTTCTTTTATCACCTTTTGTACTTTACTAACCTCCACAAACTACGTAGACTGATTCTCAGTCCTTAAGAAGTTATTTGAGTAATACAGGGAAGAGCGGGAATATTTAAAATTTTTCAAGGATTACTCAAAACCATTCCTATTCATCTTTAGCTAAATGAGACACATATAGATGAAATGAATTACACGAAGGTTCTAAATTTGGGCCTTAATCCAGTGTTCCTCATATTTACAGGTTTTCATTCTGGGTCAGACTGAACGCCAACAATTCTTATTTAAGTCCTCCGGAATTTCCAATGCTCAGCTCACACAGATGAGGAAAGATACTACAGCATTGCATTAGAATTAAAACTTTAAAATAGTAATTTTCCTGAACAAATTATTCCCTACTGAGTTCTTTACAATACACATGCTAGACAAGACTGATAGCCTAAGAATTAATCCATAAATGAAAACATGCAGTAAAAGATACTTTTGCTATGAAGCGTTCATAAAGCAGCTCTTGCACACCTGTAAGTTCATCTTTCAACAGCGTGTTCTGAGCCACCTGAAAAGCTTGATAGATGTCCTGAATATGACTGTCAGCCCAAAAGCTTCAGGCTGTGTCTGACAAATGATCATTTCTTCCCCCCCTCCATCTCTACCTTCCCAATTTCCTTCCTTCTCTTCATAAAATGCAAATCCAACCAATAACTCATTCAACAGATTCCCAAGGCAGCCAGCTCTCCGGAGACGTGCTGAAACCTGCCAGCGTCTGATGAAGTAGCCAGGTTACCAGGCAGGTAACCCGTAACCGTCAATCATACGCGTGCAAATCAGAAAATGATACGCTCTGCCAAAAAAACCACGAAGGAAGCAGACATACGGAAGTTTTAAACCAACACAATAGAACTGTTAAAACCCATAAATAGAACAAAATGAAGAGTCACAGCCTACAACGTAAATAACTACAAAAGAAGCTAATGTAATCGCCCGCAATGACAGCTCCCACACTCCAACATGCTTTATAAGTCTCTAATTTTCCAAACTGAAGGAACAGTGACAGCTTTTAAACATAACACCAGAAACTTGCCAGATGCAGTGTTAAAATCGGGACTTCAGAACTACGAAAACTTGCCAGCTCGGGACATAAGGGAAAACCAGGAAACAGATACAATTCCCAATTTCAATCAACAGTTCAAAGACACACTCAGTGGAAATACTTCTGCTAAAACACTTTGATTCAAATCCTACGATGGCCAATATGAAACAGACTGGTGCTATCAATTCCCTTCCTACAAGACTACCGATAAAATTACAAAATGCAGTTGCAAATGGCATCCTCACAGTCATGCAGGACTCCAAATACTAGCTCACTAAAGGAGCATCCCAAAAAATAGAAGCAGCCATAGACCATAAGAAATCCAGTAGAACTCTGTCCTGCAAGAAGAACAAAGCGCCTGAAGATTCAAACACAACAGACTAAAAGCTGAGGCCAGAAAAGACCAAAGACTGTTGAGGATGTTTGCATACTCTCTTAAGACTGGTTCCAAGTCAGGGCACGCCGGGTGAAGCACAGGGTTTCACAACCGAAAGAGGACAGACGTGAAGCAGGAGCATAAGCATGCTCTTGAGAAACAATGAAGTACGGCAAGGTCTAAAGCTTTATTTGTGGGATTCCACGATTTTGCGAACATCCGGCTCAACTGGAAAAGGCAGAACTACACGCGGCCAGCAGCTAAGTCACAGAAGCAGCCAAAACCAGCCAGGTACGGAATGACATTCAGCACCCGTGCTGTTAAGAAACATGGCCTTAGCTGGACGAGCCATCTTCGCACAGGTCTGCCGAAGTTACTTATGGGAGACCACCTCACTTCCACCACCAGGAAACGTTTGTGTTTTGTTTGGAAGCCAGTGGCCTGGTGCCACAGAGCAGCACTGCATTTACTGCGCTGAACCACACAAACCACCGCCGCAGTGGTGGAAATGCATTATGATTTGAAATCCTCCCAGCAAAGTCAATACGTGACAAGCAAAGCTCTCTCTGTTGCTCCAAGAAGCCTCCCAGCTTACCGCATTTCAAAAACGTGCCCAAGAGACTCCCTCCCGAATACCTGGTTGCGAAAGCTTAAGCAGTGAGGTATACACTTCGTGGCAGTCACGCTCCTGCCCGATAACGAAGTGCGCCACGTGGAAGTTCTTGCAGTGAATAAGGAGTGGGCACCCAGCTGTGGTCAGAGGCAGTTTTTCCACAGTTGCGATATGGTGATGCAGAATCTGAAAAACAGGAAATAAACTAAATTTTAGGGAAGCCACCGATAAGGCCACAAGCATTACAACCAGATAGGAATATTCTGCAGTACTATCAGCCACTTACGCTTACTGTATCTAATTCGATACTAGCAGCAGAAAATAAGTTTGTGACATTTATCAAGTAAACATAATAAACATCCAGCTTGCGCACCCAGAGGCGAGGCAACTAAGAGAAGGACCATGAAAAAATGCAGATGTATATATATTACTTTTAAAGGCTGATGTGCAACTGGGTATTCCAGGTTCTAAGAGGAGTCACTCTCTTCACTTCAGCTTCCCTCCACCCCCATAGGAAATAGATGTTGTCATTCCCCTTTTATTTTATAATTAGAAACAAGGGCTAATTTCAGCTTTTTACACTTCTAAAAGCTGTAAACTCAGGAATGGTGGCTCAGTATATTGAGTTTGAGGTAGGAAAGCAGACAAGTCTTTTCTGTTCCCGAAACTAACACTTACTCACTACATGCCCTCTATCAAGTGACTTTATGGTTGTGTTCATTTCCTTCTAAAACAGCCGTTTCTGTAAAACACTTGATATCAAAATGCTACAAAAGACTACAACAATTTTGGAATTCTCAAAACTGTTCATTTTGGATATGAGATATAACCAATTTTTACACTTGTATTTAAACAGACTCCAGGTACCACAACATACCCATGTTTCTTTTCTGACTTCAGCAGAAGCATCTACATAGATAAGATGAGTAGCTGTCAGGTATAATGTTCCATTTGCTGCCTTCCTATTTGTATAACGATCTAATAATTTCACATTTTCAACCTGCAATATAAGAAGAGGGTGAAAAATAAATATAGCGTTGATCAAAGAAATCTCTACAGACCAGCTGAACCACAATCACATTACTGGGAAGAAAGTGAGAAAATAAGGTTTCCCCTGCAACACTGAGTCAGCCTTACATTAGAAATTCATATTATTTCTCCAGCTATTAAGACCAAAAAGGTTAAACAAAGAGCCAAAGTTTAGCATCGGAGTGAATAACAAAAGTCCTAGATTTGTAGCCAAGATGATCAAAGTTTATTATTTGGCAAGGCTGCAGAAATAAACAGAGAAGGAAAAGACTGTACATGTTTAGCATGATCAGAGTAACGTTGTGAAAGAAACAACCCTCCAGTCTGACTTCCAACTGTTCAGTTTTCAGTCATGGTACTAAAACAGCATTAACCTTTTGCAGATTATTTCTTTAAAACCTATATAAAAATGTATTGGTGGCTACTTGTTATAACACAGTTCTTAAGTGCATTTCACAAACCACACTAGGCTAACTAATAAAGACAGTTTTCAGAAATGTCAGTACAGACATAAAAATACTCATTTTAAAAGTATTTTAAATTATTTGATTGATTTTCTTCTGGCCTATCTGCTTCTTAATGAGGGCAGCTTGAATTTTTCTTTCACCATTAAGAAAAATAAAGTGGAAAAAAAGAGAAACAGGTGGAAGGACAAAGAAAAACAGTTTAACAGCATACAAAAAATTACTTCTATATATTGGATACATAAGTTGCCTTATAGAGTCACTGGCCCAAGATAAATCATAGAAAATGTGAGCAAAGAAACTTGAAGAGCAGAGATCTTGGTCTAGATGCCTTTCTAATAAATCATGTTTTTCAACACACGTAACAATTATGTCTAATATTGCCCTTTTTCAGACCGGTAAAAACTAGCAGGTACAAGAAAGCACCTTGGGCAACATTCCCATTATATCTACAAAATCAATAAGGAACATCCCAAAATCAAACTCCTGGAGAATAAAACAAAAGTACAGCAACTGTCAACCTTACTGGCATTGCAGTATCAAAGAATAAAAGGCTGAATGGACAGCTGCTCCAAGTAAATATTTATTTATTTATTTTTTTTACCTGTCATGACTACAACATTCCCAGAACTTCTGTTACTCTTTATTCCACTGAAAAATAAATTTTGATTCAAGTCAATTACTCAGACTGAGCGGGTTTTGGCACTTTGCTACAAATTAGCTAAGTTTACAAGAACCATACTTCTAAACACTTTTTGACCAGTAGCTTTATAAAATTGTTGCAATATTTCTCAGTGCTACCAGAGGCAGGAAGAGACACCAAAACCCTACGCTAAGTAGTTTTAAGCTTTCCAAACTCGGTAGTGACCTGGCTGACAAGCACAGGGGACACTCAGGAAGGGCTATTCCTTACAGGAAAGCGAGGATAGTTCGTTTACTGAAATTAATCAAGGCTTTAAAGAAAAAATAAATAAATTAAAAGGAAAAAAAAAGCCTTGAAAACATACTATCTTGACCATAACTTTTCTCTGACTGAAGAGCTGAGAAGATTCTCATTTGTTTACAAAGTTTATAGAGAACGCTCTGCTCTCTCCATCCTTAAAAAGGAAAAATAATGAAGTCACATTTTCAGCGTGTTTTAAAGGGAAATAAAACACACCCCATCAGCTGTATTTGAGACTATTTAAGCTTCCACAAAGCAATTAAACCACGTAAAGCGGCGGCTCAGCGCAGGTCTCTGGCCAGGCTACAGGAAAAGTCGGTCAGTGCTTGAGGCAGAACATGCCCGTGGTATCGTCAGCGAGGGTCTCGCTAGACAGCCAGCATTTAGTTTTATTAGGAAAAACGCTCCCGTGCCTCGCTCCCAAGCCTAATGTCACTCAAGTCCCGGTTTTGCTTGGCGAAAGCGGCGGGAAAAGCTCTTCACGGCTGAACGGCGGGTGCTGCTGCGGGGAGCTCCGCGCCCGCGGAGGAGAAGGGCCCGCGCGGAGCCGGCAGCGGCCGCGCCGCAGCGCCCGCCGCTCCCGCCCTCGCCCTCAGCAGGCCGCGGCGCCTCCGGGGCCCCTCGGCCCCGCCGCGGAGGGACCCGGGCGGGAGGAAAACCCCCAAACCTCCTCCAAGCCGCACTTGGGCGCTGAGTCCTCCCCGGGGCGGGGGGGCCGCGGCCGGGCCCGCTCCTGCTCCCGCGGCGCCGTGGTTGCCAGGGCGACCGGGCCCGGGCCGCGGAGCAGCGCGCGGCCCCCCGGCAGCGCCGGCGAGGGGGCGGCGCGGCCGCCGCGGCCTCCTACCTTCGGCGTGGTGATGTGCTCCATGGCGGCGGCGGCGGCGGCGGCGCCCGCCCCGCTTCGCCTCGCCGCGCCGCGCTCCTACGGCCCGCGGCGCGGCCTCCGCCCCGACATTTGCACGGGGCAGCGCCCGCCCCGCCGCAAGTCTCGCGAGAGCCGCGCGCGGAGGCCGCCATCTTGGGCGCCCCAGGGGAGCGGCGCGATGTGGCGGTGCGGGGAGCATGTGCGGCCTCGCCGCGGCCGCTGCCGCTGCGCTCCTGGGGGCCCCTGCGCCGGCCTGGGGGGGTTACGGAGAGGGGGGTCCTGGGCAGGGTCCGGGCGGCTGCCGAGAGCGGCCTCGCCCTGGGCCCTCAGGGCCGGGCATTGTGCGAGGCCGCAGGGTTTTATTTCGGGGCCGCGCAGGGCCGGCGGCGGCACCGCCCGGGGGGAGCGGGCTGGCCGCATTCACCGCTCCAACCTAATTCACCAACCTAATATTGCTAGTTTTATCTGTTCCTACATACACTTTTCACATTCGAAACATGGTGCTGTCTCTTGTGGAGGCCTGAGCTTGATCCTGAAGAACAGCTGCAATTACTACTCGCTTGCTGTTGCCTTCGCAATGAATATTCATATTATCTTGCAAACCCAAGGACAGCAAAGTTTTCCCAGGCATTCCTGCAAATATAAAACCTTAATTTGCAGAGGAATTTACTTCAGGAGGATGACTTTGTATCAAACCCAAGAATCTATATTTTTAATTGTTACATACCAGGTGGTCTTAGTGTAATGCACTGGTGCAAGTCTTCGTTATGGATCCAGTAAGCAAGGCACTCAGACTCCATAATGTATTGATTAAATACCAATATTTGGAGATAAGAAGGAAAAAGAGGGTAGCATAGGTAATGTTACATCCCTTCAGATGCTGGGAACCCCGGGCTGTGCAGCATCTGGCAGACCTCTAGGCAGGACACGGCACGTTGCAGAGGTCCCGTCAGTGCCGAGGTTTGCCAGCATTGTAGTCTTCAGAGCTTTTAGAGGATATTCTTAGAAGTAAACAACTCTATTCATCATTTCTGCTGTCAAGCAAAAGGATGTTGTATGGAAACATGCTGCTTCACTTCAAGATAAGATGCGCAGGGGGCGTAATAGGTGCCAAGTAGGAGCCGCCCAGAGGCTTCTCCGTTACAGTCGGCTAAGTTCATCCAGCAGCCAAGTGATACATACAGTACTGAATGGCCATGCACCTATTCAGCTCAACTGTCACAGGTCTCACTAACTCCTCGATGTACAATAGTCTTCTGGTTAGGACCACTGCAATTAGCACATCTTTTAACTAAGCAATAAACTGAGTAAAAAAGATTACAAACTGAGAACTCAAATCTAAAATGTTCAAAAACACATTTAGAAAGCTGGAAAGAGTCTACGTTTCTTTGTGTTCTCATTGCTTTTTCTATGCACATATCTAAGCAAGTCATTCAAACGTGACTTAAGGAAAGATGCTAAAATACAGTGTCATTTTTCCAGTGTTTACAACTGAACTCCTGGGGTTGCCTCAGGAAAACACATTGAAATTTCAAGAGTTTTACTTGTGCCTGTCTTTGAGTCACAATGGGAATATAGGAAAGAAGAAAGGAAGGGGGAAAGGGACAAGCACATTGAAGTTTTATCAAAGAAAATATATGCCAAATTCATCTGTGATAAAATTTTAGTTGCTTTAGTGATTATGGGGGTCCTTCATGTCCAATCAATTCTTGTTAGTTAGGGCTTTGCATCTGTGCTGCACATCAATGCAAAATCAGAATTTTCCAGCAGCCTCTCATGAGGTTTACTGAAGGATGATGGTAGTTTATAACAATATTAATAAACTGGTAGGCAGCATCAAAGGGGACCCCACAGTGCTAGATGATGTGCACATATAATAAAAGCACTTTTCCCCTGCTTCCCAAAGGAAAGTTGACACATAGAAGACAAGGAATAACCAATGAGGGAAGAAACGCGCAGGTTTAGATGAGGAGCAGATGCCATGGAGTAATAGACACATTTCTTAACTAGTCCCTACCACCCTCACAGCTTGCTCCCAAACTAATCATTATCATGCTGCAGAGATCAGTTTTGCGCAGGAATCCCAAGGATTAAAGGGTGGTGACTTCTAGTAGGAAGTTTTTCTCAAGTAATCAATGGATGCATGGGAAAAGTACTTAAGCAGAACTGAGCTACACAGGCTGGCAAATGCTCCCAGTTGAGAAACGTGTTGATGCAGCTTAATCTGTGAGAACTTTGAAAGTAAAGGCAATTGTAACCCAACTTTATCAGGGGTATATTGTAAGAGGGGAGATGTTGTCCAACCCAGAATTTATTCCTTCTCATCTGATACAATGGCAGGTACGCTGTTCCCTTTTTGGCCATTCAGGTCTGTGTCCACACCTCATACCAGAAGTCTGTATTTAGTAAGCGTGAAGAGATGAGTAAGTGGAAGTAAGTGACTAACACAGAGAATTAGACCACGGAAATGATCTTAGCAAATAAGTTTTGAGCATATTTGGGGAATGGGGCAAAACCATAAAAAAGCATCTTATAACCATTCAAATCGGTGATGAATAAGGTTTAGAAAACAGGCTATTTAACCTGCCCTCTGGCTTCTTTTGTTTGGTGTTGCTCTGCTTTCTTGTTGTTTTCAAATATGACAATAAGAAAAGGAAATTTGATCAGACTGTGCGCTAAGGCAAGGCTGAGCTGCATTTCATATGATTAATCTGAGCTCTAGCCAGGTAGAATGTTTAAAAAATCAAGATCCACTGCATTAGCTGCCTCAGTGCATTCACTCCCTAATGAGGAATAACATGACTGCTGTGGTAAACTGGAGGCAGAATTAGGAGAGTCACAGCTCGATTTTCCAGGTACCAGGAAAGTACTTTTAAAATATGAGGTAGAGTCATCAGGAACCCCTGCTTCCAACAGAGCTGTCGTGTTGAAGCGGAACAACAAGGACACGTCACTCTGACACAGCATGTCCCCTTGAAGGGCCACAGCGTCATAACAGAGCAAAATGCATCCTAGAGGGCCTCTTCTTTACCATAATCACTGTGAATATGTCCGTATGGCTCACAGCAGCACAGTATCCTACTGAGGTGCTTCAGACATGTACTGATCCAAGCAGAGGCCCACAGAACACTATTATGCTGCTTCTGGCACTGGTGCACTCTGTAGGCACATCCAGAGAAGTCAGTCCTGCACCCATTACAAGAACAGCCTCAGTGAATATTTTTCTTGGGTAGAGGCTTTTGAATCTCCCCAGCTGGATCATGAAGGGCACTCAGTATGTTGAAACTCCATATGATAGAGGAAGAAAACTCAGAGCAATGAAGTGTCTTGTACAAGGCCACCAAGACTGAATCTCAGAAGCTTGCCTGGAAACACCTGGTATCCAGTTTTAAGTACAGATCTCAGCAAATTTAGGCTACAAGTTTCTTCTGCCTCCTTTAAGTCTCCATGTTGGCTTCTGTTACAGAAGTCCCTCCGTATGAGAGGAACCTCTAAATTTTTTTAGTCTTGCACTGTTACTTATGTTGCTATTGATCCTGCTGTTCATATGGGGGCCACAGTCAGAACTGCCTTTGGTGGAGCTATCCCCAGATGTTAAATTGGCCAGGCAATGATAGGCATTCAGGTGCTTGCCTTTTCTGAAAAACTGACTTCTCATTCTGAGCTCCTCAGATCAGGAGAGTGGCTTTCTAAAGTGATTTCGCAATCTGGAGACCAGCTTGAAGATCTTCAGTTTACAGGGGAAGATAAACTAGGCTTTTAGTAGGGTGTATTCCACGCCAAGCAATTCCTGCAATCTCATTGTTATTAGAGTCACTCGTCATTTAGGAACTGTTCAACAGACAGCTAAACTCTACCACAACAAATCCCTGTCAATGAAGCAGTGAAATCTTGGGTAATGGGAAAATTAGATTTTGTCCAGGAAAGACTTGTGAAAAACAAATTATTATGTCACTTCTCCTGAGTGAAGAATGGGAGAGGATATTATTAGACATCCATACTACTAAGCTCCAGAATACGAGTGTTGAAGAGGTTGTTGACAGAAGAGAGCCTTGTTTAAAGGTGTTGTAAGAGAATGATGTCAAAAATACATTGAGATGATTGTTTCGGATAAAAAATGGAAGAACCAATTCCAGAGAGTATGCACAAAGTCCTACAGAGATGTTGGATTCTGTCATTCTGAATGTAGACAGCATAACGTAGTGACTGACCTCATAAGGAAAAAAATTCCCCTGATAATTAATTTTGTCTGACTGACCCTGGCAATAAAATTATATACATTTCTGAAATTTCGGTGCTGAAACACAACCGTTCCAGAGCTGCGCAGCTTGCATGGAATTGGATCTTCAGCAGTGATGTGACATGCTCTGTATGTGCTGGGGCCAAGTTCTTTGCTGCTGCACTGATGTTAAGTTCAGTTGAATTACACCAGGGATGAATTTGGCCTTCAGAGTTGTTTTTCTCTCTTTAATGACACTCAAGAAATAGCTGTCTCTTCAGGAGACTTCAGAGCCTTAGGGAGCGCAGCAGCATGGATTTTGCTCATATTTTAAAATTTTGACTGTCACAAATAGATTCTGAAGTAGCTTCCCAGAAGAGAAAATTTTAAATATAGCTTAGCTCAAGTTATATAAAGCTGCTGATATATGTGAAAGCAAAACTGGGTACAGCCTCCTACAAACTTTACTTTAACCTTTGGAACTGTCCTTATTCTAAAGGGTCCTTTAGCAGAAGATTTTAAAGCGAGTTTAGATATGATGAGGTTTAAGTGGTGTCAGGGTGCTTATGTGATAAGTTACAGCATTATTATTATTACAGGCTCCACAAAGAGACTCAGTACTATGCAACCAGTGGGTTTCCCCAGAGCTTTGGAAAATACCTCATGGAAAGATTCGTGCCATTTTCTTATACCATTTTCTGCTAGCATTCCTTGCTCAGAGCAGTCGTCTTTGTGCTATACATCTGGGTCAAATGCACTGGTTCCTAAAGCCTGGATGCAGGTGCTGCATTGGAATTACGTCTCTCACCTCATAAGACATCAAGAGAGATGTTTGCAAAAACACAATTAGTTCTCCTCTTGCTACTACTGAAGTAGTCATAGGACTAGCACAACATATGCTGCCTCTGAGGTGATACGGCTAAAGTAATTCAAGAATCCAATTTAGGGCCTGATCTCCCCTTCAAAAGGTTTTACACTGCGGAAGAGACTGCAAATACAAACAGGCACCAAGCAGTGGGCATGTGGGGACCATCCTTCTCAGTTAAATTCAGTACAATCAAATGGAGAAGCTTAGGTGTCCCTGGTATTTTTAGAGTCCGCAGTCATGTTGCTTAGCTTTAAATTGATAATCTGCTAGCCATGCTGTGATGGGGCTGTGGGACAGCACCTCCAACCTGCTTAGAGTCAGAAGATTTTTAGTTAATTAAAGCATCACTTGCAGAGATGGAAAATCACTAAGGAGATGTGAGGTAAGGAAATGTGGAATCAAGTGTTGTTTTTTTTTCCTTTTGCAGTTGCTGTGGCTAGATGTTTTTAATGGAAAGAAAACAAAATGTCATCATAACAACTCTGATGAAATCTCCTGACACTTATGCCCACTTCCAGCAGAGTTTAGGAAGCTAACTGATGAACACGTATTTTGATCTGGTTTGTTGCCCTTGGAACTGAGCTGAATAATTTCATAACAAATAATTCATACAGTGAAGTTTCTTCTCTTTTCCAGTGAATGGCTATGAGCAGACTGTGAATTTTCTCAGATGTGTTGGGTTTTTTTAATTATTCCACAAGGTTCTTTTTGTTTGTTGCCTTGCAATTTGAGCTGCACTGCTTGTTTTTGAATGGTCTTATCATTCAGTGGCACTGTTTCTATTCCCTGAATAGAGACATTCTCCTTGAACATCACAAGACACGCTCATATAAAATTTACTTGCTTCAAGAACTTGAGAAAGTGGATATAAATCTGACCTTTGCAAAGAGCCGGGTTACTGAGCACTCATTTGCACGAACCTCCATGGAATGGGACTGTGGGAGACCTCTGAGCAAGGCCAAAGCAGACGTGTTTACCATTTCAAACAAATCTCTGTAGATAATGTTTTGCGGTACGTGTCCATCTCTGTCTGTGAAGCCCTTTGGTCTTCATCACAGATCCTGGGCTTCCCTAAGTACACAGAGCTATCGTCCCTCAGCCTGCTGCCAAGCGGGTAAGAGGGAAGAGGTTGTGTCCTTGGACTTCTCTTTAAGAGAGCTTCCGTTGCACATGCAGCTCGCAGTTGGATTACAGTCTTCCTCTTGGCATTGCACTAGATTAGCTGAGGGCTGATCTTGGCTCGCTGTCTTTTGCTGCATCTGGAAACAGGACAAAGAAGCATTGAGACTTCTTATACAATAGAAGAAAAGAGATTGTGTTGACTTATATCCAAAACAGATCCAGAACTTTTTAGGGATCTGATGGATTCTTTTCCTTTAGTATAATGGATGATCTAACCAAATATAAGAGATCTTGTGCCTCAAAGTAAGTATGGCAGAGAGACCAAAGAGAATATTCTTTGCTATACTAATGTGTTTTAGGGTCTTAAACTCTTTAGTCCAGTACACAAAGCTCTGACCCAGTCAAGCTTGTTAGCAGTGGCAAATTTATTCCCAACTTTATTTTTCTTTGATGAAATGGAGTTGTTCTTTTTCAAGACAAGACTCAATCCATAGTGACAAAGGGTGGATTATCCGTCTCTCAGCAAGCTACTGAAATGTATCAAAGTGAATTCGGATGTGGGTTTAGGAAAGTATTGAAAACATGCCAAGAACCATATAATACAGCGAAGGAGAGCAGGGATAGTGCTGAAATGCAGTATGATATGAGAATGTTGGCAGCATCTGGAGAACTGAGACGGTGCTTGGCAAATGACAGAAAGGGATATAACGGAGGACTGGAGCCAAATGCAAGCTGTATTTGGCTGCAGACAGAATCTCCTTTGGGCTTCTGCCCTGCCAAATTGTTTTTGCCCGTTTGTAATGAAGCTCAAATTTCAGCCTGGCTTATGGATGCAGTACCCTTTTTTTAGTGGGAAGATGAGCTAGACCTTGTCCTGAGGCCCAGCTTTTGTTCAAAGGTTAAAAAAAAGGCTTTTGGAGATGGCTTCTTGTTAGACATCAAATTAAGAAGAGATGTCTCTAGTGCTCACAGTGCAGAAAGTACTTTACAGTTGTTATATGCTGTCTCTCCCAGAACCTCTTTCTTTCTGTTATGCATATCTGTGGATTTGATTCTGTTGTTTAATTACAGTTCTAATCATCTTAGTTATGCTTCATTTCCCACTGTAAATAAAAAGAATTTTAGGCTGTACTTTGTTGTTGTTTTTTTTTTCCAAGTGGCTGCATAAATTTGCCCTTTTTAAAAAAGTGACTGATTATTTTATTGTGAAATCATGTGTTCATCTAGTTACATTACGGAGTTGAGTCATTCCATTGTCAGGGAAGGCACCCTAGGGAACAGAGATGAACAACGCAGGTTATTTGTCATCAGCAGAGCGTGGAGTGCTTCAAACACACTGAGTGATAGCAAATGACAGCAAGATGACTATACTTAACATGCATACGAAGTATAACGCAGTCTGGTGAAATCTTCGCTGGTTTTATGTATAGTGACAATGGCAAACTTCAAAGGAAGGGAAACTGAATTTATATGTTTTTCCTCGTGTCTCTGAGGACAGTCAGCTGCTACCGTCCTCCCGTGGGGCTCCCTTACCTTTCTGGAGTCCGTCGCCAGCGGGCCACGTTTGCCTGTTTCAGCAAGCAGCAGTTCTAGGTTGCAACGCTCTTTGTTGGGTTACCTTTCCAAGGAGGATCAGCCCAGAAGCTTTGTGCCACATCTGTTCACTGCTGAAAGGGCCCAAACTGCTTCCAGCAATAGGCTGGAAAATAATTTGGGAAGGATGAAGGGGTAGGGAGGGAAACGACATATTCTTAGCAACAGTAGTTTCTCCACAACTACTTCAAGTTCTGCAGCACAACAGTGGCTTCAATCCTCTCTTCACTCCCCACTGTCTTTTGCCCAGCTCTGCCTGAGAACTACAAGAAGCAGCACCAGGCTGCTTAGAGTAGCCTAGCACTGAAGGGATCTTCATCTCCAGCCATATCAGTTACCATCACACTGCTTTCAAGTGGCCTGGCCAGTCTTGTTCCAATAGTCCCAGCCCCATGGGGATGGACTGGCTGGTTTTATTTGTGTGCATCTCTCATCCATCGAAGGAGCCCTTCAGGCCGAGCACACTGGTCTGTATATGGCCAGGTGCTCTCTCTCCAAGGTTGTCTTTTTGTTGTTGTTAAAGAAAGCAATCTTAATTTTGGGGCTGATGTGGGTGATAGAGTCCCTTCAAAGGCATCTCTTTAACTTAGGTATTGCAAGATTGCTTTAACTGAAGAGCAATGGAAGAAAAACAGCAGTGAGGAATGGTGTATTCTAGTCATCTCTTGATTACCCTGTTGGACAATGCTGTCCAATGATGAAGTCCTGCCTGGTAATAACTGAATATCTATTAAAGCCAGCATGTGATTAGATGAAACATGAATGTTTCTCTGCAGTGAACTGGAAAAATAATATGTGGTTGTCTAATAAAGTACTTCAAGGACACTCTAAAAGCAATCTTGATAGAGGACAATTTGTCCAGGGACTCTTCGAGCTCTTAGTCACCAACAAGTAGCAACAAAATCCATGGTGAGAAAAAGCAGAGGCCTCCTTCATGCCCTTGGACAAAATAAAGTGCAAAAAAAGAGCCAGCTGGGTCTCACTTGTAGTGTCACTGTGAGTTGTGGAACAAAACTTATTGTATGTAGGTCTGTACTGTTATTTGCGAACTTACCATGCTTATTCATCCCCTGTTGGTCTAGTCATTCGCAACTCAAGACAACAAAGCAGCTGGCAAAGTTTGCATTGCAAAGAAGAGCAGGGTGAACTTGCACACAAGCAGGGCCTTGTTACCTCTGGATACTATCATGACAGTTCATAAGAAATGGTTTATACTTACATTCCCAGAAAATAGACACTTACTAACAATTCCCATTTCTCACTTTTCCCATGCTTTAATAATAAATAGCGCTGATGGAACTTGAGAGGGGAATCACAATAGAGACCCAAATGGTTCCACGTAAGGAACCTCAGCACAGACTCTCTCACTATTTACCATTCTTACTGAGCTAATCTTTTCTGAACAGGCAGGATTGCTGATAACTTCCTACAGGATACACATCAGCGATCACTATGTTAGCAGTGGGAAGCAGTATTTTGGTGAGATATATAAAAGAAAAAAATGGCCCTGACATGTAAAAGTAGAATTCTTTTCTTTATACTTTATAAAAATCTGTGCAGCTACTACTCTGCCATGCTAATGAGATCATACAGCTTCTAGAAGAAGGTGGAGACCATAATGTAGTCCATATAAACAAAATACGGCTAGTTCAGAACTTAATTAGCCTTGGCATACCAGCAGCACATATCTGACCCAATACCACAGAGCAAATTCTTTGTAGTTTTTCTTTAGCATAGTAGAAAATCTTTTAGTAGAAATCTGTCCTCATCCTTTTCTCTCTCTTTTGCTGAACCTGAGCTAGATCTCTTAAATGCCAAAGCAATTCAATTGCTCATCAGCAAAGTAAGCATAAGGCATCTACAGCTCATATTTAATTTTCCTGGATGAAGCACACTGTATCTTAGCTTAGTCAATTCTCTACAGGCATAAATGAAAAATAAAAAGATGCAGTGAAGCAAAAAAAAAAAAAAACTTTTTAGCCTATGGATGAAGTTTTTAACTAAAGAACAAAACAATTTTGGAGGAAAAAAAAAGGGATGAAAAGCAGTTTCTTATTTGGTTCATATTTTAGGATCTGTATAGTAAAGCTAGTCCATAATACCTGTTTCACTTAACAAGTCTACATCAAAGAGCTTCCCCTAAGTCTGTCCATTGATAAATTATTCCTAGCACACTACTGTGCACACTAAGTCCAGCACATCCTTAGGGAAGGTAACTCAGGAGCATCAGAGAGAAAGAATGTGACTGCTTCAGAAGCAAAGCTGTACTGAGTGGAAAAAAAAGAATTTATAAACCTTAAATCCTCTTACTAAGATTTTCAAAATCCTATGTGAACTGACGTAGATCTAATTTTTCTCTCTTCATCAAACCCCCTTTCACAAAATCATATATGTACAAAACAGAGACCCAATTAATTTGTATATTAACCTTGGATTTCTCATTTTTCTACTCTTTAATCATAAAACATGTAATTCTCTCCCTCACAAATAGTTAAACACTCAGTATATCTTGGATGCTAGACCAAACCTGCCCCTTTTGTGTCTTTGAGCGCTATTTTGGGATTACCTGTTCCTCAGAAATCCCCTTGCAGGGAGAACTTAATGTTTCTCATTCCAGTGAGAAGTTCACTCCAGTGAGAAATGCTTGGTAACATTTATAATTGGCTACCAGTCATTCTGTATTTTTGAACATTAAACAAAATACATTTATAGGACTGAACAAAAGTTTTAGTCTGCCCAGGCTATTTGTGTGCAGGATTGCAAAAGAAGTTCTAAATCACCTTCTTTCCTACAACTCCTCCAGCACTGCTTTTGTAGCAGCAATCCCTTGGAAACATCCCAGCATGGGAATAACTAAATCTGTGTAAGAATTTATGCTGAGCTCTCATTGAACTGCAGCTATTTGCACAGCCAAGATCTTACTCCATCTTATTCTTTTGCAAATGGTTTATTTCACCTACATAAATGCTGGTCTACTATGAACTTAAAAATATTAATTATCCATGTATTTCAGATGTCATTCTTTTCATTGAGAGTCCAAGAATGAAACTGTGTCTACGTCAGTCAAACTTCTATTACAATTTCTTCCAATGAAACTATAGAACTGGGGAATTTTGAAGGCTCTTCTCCCTTCTTATCTTTTCTGATACAGGAATTTTTTAATTCTCAAGAAAGTTTCTGTAATGGGCTGTATTGCTTTCTTCTAAGCAGCTTTCTGAATTATTTAAATCCCCTTAAGGAAATAAAGGAATTTAGTAATTAAAGTAACCAGAGTTACCTTAGTTTATCCTCTTTAATGTGTTAGTCATGCCTGTATCTCCAGTTCTGCCATAGTTAAGATATATTGCTTAACCGTATGCAGGCAGACTTCCGTCTCCATATGAGATCCACTCACATCCACTCAAGTATTATTAGCTGAAACCTTACTATCGAAATTTGTATTTCTTCCTCTTGGTCAAAAACAGAGCACACAAGAGCTATCTCTTTTTTCTGAAATCTTGTGGGAATTCTGTTCCATGCAATTCCATATTGTTCAATAATATTGCTTAAATGTTAACGCTCTGATGCTTTTCTGCTTGGAAGAAAACAGTAGAATTGTCTTTAAAGCCAAGGGTTTCTTAAAGGGACATAAGAAGAGTAGCGGGCCTTCCTAGCTTTATAGAGAAAAATGCTGTAATTTCCACAGGGAGTACATTGAAAGATATGTGGAAACTATTTTGTACATTTATTCAAACAGCTTACGTTAAGTTTATACCTAGTTCTACCTCCTTCTTTTGCTTCTGCAGGGACGTCTGCCTGATAAAGTGAATCAAGCATGATCTACTGGGGTGAGAACCAAGTGTCTACATCAGATCTGAATTCTATTCTGTGTTTCCTGTCAATTTACTATGTGTGTGAGTCATTCAGTCTCTTTCTATATCGGTTATTCTACTTGTAAAATAGAATCACAGAAAACTTGAGGTTGGAAGGGATCTCTGGATGTCATCTAGACCAACCTTCTGCTCAAAAGAAGACTAACTTCAATGAAGATAAGCACAGTAATAACCTACATTAGAAAGGCTGGAGCGTGATTCAAGATGAGGGAAGGTTTTCATAAGATAAGCCTTGCTGTTGAATCTCAGAATCCTAAAGCTGAATCCCTTTGTGATCCTGTGATTTCCATTACCGGGAATAATTTCTTACCCTTTTTGTACTCTCCAGTTATGTCTTTATTGTTATTATGTGTTCTTGTGGATTTTCTCTGTTGATTGCTTTTGGCTATAAGGCCTCAAACCAGAGGAATTTGGAGACAGAGGGGAAGAACATTGGTTCTTAATAAAATAGTACAGCAATACATCAATGGATGCTTGTGTTACAGTGACAGTTTAATATGCATGATAAGTATGAAGCTGAGCTGCCAACCAGCCTGTAAGGCCATTAGCTATGATTCCACAGAGGGTATCAGGTTGGACAATAGCGGGTTGACCAGTAACTAAGATTATATTGCAATTTGTAAGTCAGTAAACATAGCTCTTGTCTTAACTGCTGACATGCTCCCAACCAGCAATTTTTCTCAGTCACTGGGCATATCAGACTTCATCTATCATACCTGGATTGCTAGTAAAGCACTAGGCAATATACCATAGGAAATAATCGTGTGCTGCAAAGATGTCCTACCAGACCTGTTTTGTTTGAAGTTAGTTTGATTTTAGTACGATTTTATTTTCCTGAACCCACTCTCATTTGCTATGGCCATGGAGGCTATGCACAGAGGAACAGCTTCCTGATCCTCGATCGGCCAGTGGTGGAGACATTGGCTGGAGCTATTTCAGTATATATATATATATATATATATATATATTTATATATATACATATACTAAAGATTGCTGTAAGCTATTTCAGTTACCTGCACCTGAAAACAAGGGGTGTCAGCCTCAGAGAAATGCCAGGCACACTTTAACGGCTGGAGGCAGAATAGGAACCACTATACCAGCTCTAAAATGGATAGGATGGTCTTTCTTCTTTTGGCTGCTCTGACTTCAGGACCATGTGACAAGAATAAAGCAAATTACTGAGGTCCGTCCCAAGTTTCTGCTGTGAGACAAATTATTGATTATATGTTTCAAATAGTAAAACTAAAAGCTTCAAGTTCAGTTTAACCACCTGAATCAAAAGAGAATTTGGCAGAACTGAGCACTGAGACACCGGCTGTTTGCATCAGAAATGCCACCAGTGTTTTTTAGTGATGTGCTCGGAACATGGTCTGTGTCAGAGACAGTGGGCAAGCTGCCCCGCACCGTTCTGCTAACTCAGCCTTGGCTTGCAACAGCCCTTATTTCAGTCTCAAAGCTCAACAGAGCAATGCAGTCCTGACCTAACATGTCATCAGCTCTTACTGGCAATATCCTCTTCTGGGGAGCTTGCCAATCACAATGAATCGTTCCATTCAGTGACACTTCTGCATCTGGGAAAGTATCACCCAGCTGAGACTAAAAAATTAATTCATATATGACATGCATCTCACTCGAACAGCTGAAGCCTGGTTCTTTAGTCTTACAATTCCACTTGTCTCTGCCATGCCTTCCCATTACGTGTCCCACCAGATTGTCTATAAGGCAGGTTATTTCTGACTAACATTACAGTAGATCTGATGAAGTTGTTAAGATACCAAAGTACAGCTTATTCTGAAAAGTGACTTTATAAAACAGACTCATCCTAGAGTTCTATGTTCATTAAGTCTCGGTAAGCCCCTCTCACACTTGCTTAGCTAAGAAGTCAAGAAATGGATTCACCCCACCCCCATGGCTATTTCTGCACACTCGGCCTAGATGCTTATAATTATGAAGATGTGCAGACCAAACAGCGCCCCTTATTACAAACGTGAAACCTTCTTGCTTTCAGAGGGACTCCAGGGATATGACTGACGGCTTGCTTTGAAAGCAAGGGGATTGCACTGCTGGCTTTCCAACTGAGATTTATGTAACATATATGTTGATATCATGGAAGACAAATTAGGCTTCAGCTCGTTATCCCCTAGCTTTGTTCCTTCTAGATGGCTAAGAGGAGAAAAAGGAAGTAAAATTTGCTTTTGCTGCTAGGTATGATGTGCAGGTATGATGTGGAATATACTTGGTGAATATACATGGCAAATGGAAAAATGTGCTGTTTTTATCTTCTCTGTCAAATAAAGCATTTTAGGCCAAGTTTTCAGCTGGTGGTTAATCAAGTTGCAAAGTTTTGTTTCAGGTGAGAAGCTGACCCTTTAATTTTCCTTTGGTTTTTAATAGAGGATCTTGAAAAAGGCCTTAAAAGACTTCTAAAGTTAAAGTTGTTTAGGAATACAAACATATACTCTAGTGTGACCCAGAGTTACAAGTAAGCTGTGTGTCTCAGCCATGCTCCAGTGACCGCTTCCCATCTCCCTGCCTCCCAGCATGGGTGCAGCCGACAGTGGAACGGGATGGGGGCCCAACCTGGCTGTTTCTCTTCAAAGCCTCTGTGTCCGTCCTGGGGCTTCAGGGTCAGCTCTGTCGAATTCCACCACCGTATCTCTCCTTCCACTGAAGAAGTTAAAAACAAAAGCAAATTTTATCAGCTATGTGTTTCATACTTTTATTAGGGTACCCTGGGAACACAGGGGCATTGCCATCTCCTTGCAAGCAGCTACCAAAGCCCATGGTTTCTCAATCAATGGCACCCTCTGGTGGAAAAGAACAAAGGGAAGATTTTATTGTTGAGAAACAAGAGCAGAGTAGTCTGCCTTGAGAGAAAAGGTCTGGCCTAAGAGAGGGTGTATCTTTTCTGGCTCCTGCAGTGTTGTTGCTGGCCTCTCCATAGGAACGTCAGGCCACTCCTGGCAACTGTCCTGTTTACTTGGAGGTTCTGCTGTGTTGTCCCCAGGCTTGCTGGTTCTGTAATAATCCCCAAACCAGAACAAGGTCTAATATCTGTTCACTGTGTGCCAAAGACCTACTGGTTATGCTGGGAACTGACACACATGTATTCAGACTGAAAACAGATGTCTTCACAGCTAGAGGTCTCTGCAAGGCTTGAGGTCCAATGTAGAAAGGGTACAGCAATCTCTAGCTCTGGCTGCTGGCTCCTGGAGAAGGACCAATTGCCACATTTCTTCCCCTCCCTAGCAGCACATCAGTCATCAGGATCACTAAAACCAAGAGCAGAGCTCTGTAGAGATCACATGTGCCTCATCTCTGTAGAGGTTTCCATACTTCACTTCTTTCTCTCATGTGCCGTGAAACTGCACCAACGGTACTGTCATTTGAGGAGCAGGCGATAAGGAGTTGGGAGTGGGGACACAAAATGGGATGAGCTGTGGCTGAGTGCTCAAATTCCTGTGCGAATATCCCAAGATGCTTAAGCGCAATTTTCGGAGTACAGGGACAACTGGTAGTTAATGGGTACAGGGCACTGAAAGAATATTCATCTAAGCACGTTACCTGCTCGAGCAAAAGTGACAGGTAAGCTCCAGCTTAGTGAGCTCTGCACTTGGTAGCACGCACTCCATGTGTGTGGAATTGGACTAAGAGCAGGGCAGGGTCAGGCCAACATTATAAACCTTTGCTGACGTAGCTCTAATACTTGAGGCTGTGACTGAGGTGTGAGATGCAACAATTACGCCAGCTAAACTACTACGTGAGTGAGTGTAGACTCAAAAATGGTATTAATTACTTCATTTGGGGGAGACAGATCAGCAAGGAGATCCCTCAGCAGAAGTGCAGTTTTGTAGCCTACCACCTATTCCTAGTGCACCCTCAGAGTGCTCCTAACGTAATATATGAGCCACTGTAGGTCTGGCCTAACAGCCTGAGTTAACCCTTTGGGACAGACATTTCGCAGGTAGCTGCAAAATGACGAGCAGTAGTCTAGAATATGGGTTGGACTTCAAAGCCACGCTTTAAATTGCTTCCGGTTTTTTTGCTCACTGATTATTTTGCATTATATCTGAGATCAGTCAGGGAGAAGAGGAAGACTTTGTGCAGGAAACTAAAGTAATACATGACAGAACTGTTCAATGTTTTAATGTCTGGGGGATTTAATCCCTTATCTCTGATGCCAGCTGGGGAGAATGAAAGACTTTTCTTGGCATTGGATGAAAATTAAAACATCACTTATAAGAAGTAATGGTCAAACTGAAAGAGGTTCAGAGGTTCAGCTTGAGGTTTGGCTTTGATTAAGTATCCAGAAATAACAATGCCTCTTTAAATGATCTCAAACTTTTGGGAATGAATCGGGGAGGGAGGGTACCCCATTTCTCAAGCAATTTCTGCTGTTCCCTGGGCTTTTATAACCAGAAAATAGGAAGACAGCTAAATGTTGGCACTTTTGCTTCCTCTTCTAGTCAGAAATCATTCTGAGAAGCTCTTATTATTCTTAATGGCCATGGAGCAGGACTGTAAAACAGTAAAAACACCAAATGAACTGAACTTTTCTGAATTTCGAGCAAGGTTTGGGTTCTGTGAGGGCAACTGTTTGGCTTACTGCTTATCTTATTCAAACATTTGTCCTTGTCTAGATGCCAAATGATCCGTTCTACTTTCAGTGCCACTGCACGCAGTTGGGCGCAGTTCCCAGCTGTCTCCCTCCCTGATCTATCCGCTCGGTCTCCCCTGAGCTGTGTAGGACTCACTGGGTTTGGTCCACACAGGTGTTGTCAAGTAATTTTAGCCCACTAGGGCCCAACCATCCCATACATAACTTTGAGGGAAAGGGACAGAATGGCCCCAGTAAAAGGGTTGGCTCTTTTTGCATCACATGGTTTTGTATCCTGCTGAGATCTGCTTTTACTACCATCCATGTGACAAAGCTGTACTTTGAAGCTGAAGCAACAAACAACATTCAGCATCACCGGTTTGGTGGCACATTATTCTGGGACAAATCTGGGCAGGGAGCATAGACGTTGAGGGTGCTGTGGGTCACAGTCCCGGCATTACCTCCTAAGTCTTCCCTTTCTCCTCCAGGCACATTTTTATAGTTTCCAACCCGAGACATCCCCATCACTTCTTGCAGGCTACCCCTGTGCTACGGTGTGGTAAATCCTGCCAGTGCGATCACAAAAAAAGAATTAAAATTATGGACTGTGACAGGTGGTCCCCGAACCACAAGCCAGTGAAGATAAAGCCAATTCCACAGTGAATGTATGAGTGGCACATGGCCTGCCAGCAAATTCAAAGCAGTGATAAGTGGCTGATGGCATATAAGGTTTCTCTCAAGTGTCAGAGCAATTGCAGAACTGCCAAGTAGATCACAACTTGAATCTGCAGAATGTAAGAAAGTGTCAAGAGAGACAATCACAAGAGACATCCAAGTAATTTGAGGAAAGAAACAAGCGGTAACCAGAAAGCACTATGAAGACACATACCAAGAAACAGAAGAATGAAGCATGCAGTGGACATCTCCTAAATCAATACTTAATTTTCTCAGTACAGTGCCTACAGTCTAAATACAGCACTGGGATTGAGATGTTCTAGGTCAGTCATCAAGCACTTTAACTCTTGTCTGACAAATTCTACTGAAAAACCTTAGGTGATATGGTGTTTTTCCAGGCATTGACTCTTTGCTGTTTTGCATATTTTCTGTCTGTCTATCTTCCTTTCATTGGGGCTAAATGAAGTCTGGGACTTATGGCTAAGGGATCCCAAATCTTCATTTACTACATCTCCTTGCTCCCATAGAAATATAAAGAAGGAAAGAGATTTAGAAAGTCATCTACCTTCTCCCATCTTCTTCTCTCAATGTAGCTATGAAGGATGGGTTCCTGCATTAAATTATCTAATGACTTTCTTCTCTTTATTTTCAACATCTCAAGTGATATGGTTGGTACCAGTGTTCTTAGGGGAAGCACAGCCAGACTTTTAACATACCATGTTATGGTTATCACCTTGATAAATATAACCTTATCCTAACTGTCTCCTTACCCGTCTCTTTGAATCTTCCCTGCTGACTCCTTCTTCTCTTTCCTATCAAGCATAAGGTTCTCTTCTTCATTTTCAGCATCTTCATAGCCTTTCTTTAACCGGGCTCCAAAATCTTCATGAGAAGCCTTCACATATTCCACCATCTCTTATTTGCTATAAAAATATTTGTTGCAATTCCTGGCTAGTCCATAGCCTCCAGCTTGTGAAAGGCTCCAGCTTGTCTAAACTTCAGTGAAATTCCTACATTCTTCTGCTCTTTCCATTTTCTCGTTTGAGAGAAGGTCCTTTTAAATACTCACAAAGCTAGCTGCTTCTTAAAGTCAGGCTCGGCTGTGATGACCCACAATAAATTGACGACTGTAGCTCACAAGTAAGCTGAACTCACTGCTGACCAGTGCTCCCACTATTTCATTGTACTTCCCCTGAGACAGAATTGATTTCCTGCCTTACATGAACACTATTAGCAACTTAGGGCAGAAACCATCTTTGTGCTATTTTATACAGCACCTAGTACAGGTTCCTTGATTGAGAGTTATGTAATACACACACAGAAAGAAATACAAATGAAACTGCTGTTCCGCAACCTAACATGGTCATCCATTAGGACACATTCCTGACCACGCTCTGATGAACCCAAATGCCTGTGAAGATCTTGAGTTAAGCTTATGAAGCATGATTCAAGTTGTCACTTCTCCATGACTTGACTTCAGTTCAGATATAGATGCCAAGCTTTTCATAGCAGTTTTTTATATTTATGTGGAAAATGCCACACCCTGCTACTGCAGAAATATTCAACAGAAAATAGTAAGAGCCCAAGGGGTCAAATATTCATTTAATGCAGAGCTGAAGAGTCTAAGAGCAGGATTTCCTGTGAGATTTCCAGCATTTCAGATTTCTAATCTGTTTGTGAACTCTGAAGCAGATGGATTTGAAAAAAAAAAAGAAAAACTTACAACTAACTAAATAAAACCCAGACTTGTTTGAACTCCAAAAGTATTGCGATTTGAGTTGGCAAGGAAATTTTGGGTTAACTCTTACTGCGTTTGGTTCTTAGGATCAATCTGCAATGAGAGCAATGTTCACTACTGCCTGGGCCTGGTTTTTAGAGAACCTGAGCTCCTGCAGCTCCGCCTGACTTCCAGTGAAGCTATTGGGACTCGTCTCCTCTTGAAAATCAGGCCTATTGTATATGAGCAATCAAAAGCAATCAAGCTGAACAACCATTCAGAAGGTACACTCAGTAAATCACCATCTCAATAGGTTCTGCCATTCTCTTTTCCAGTAACCTTCTAAAAGGTGGTCCGTCTTTTTAGGGGACAAAGGCCACTGGGCTATCCAGACTTTTTCTGAGGGTGGGGATTCATTAAAGAGCAAAGATTCCAGTAGGATGGACATGGACACCTAATTTCCTCCCTCAAAAGAATTGTCTTGTCCTAAAGAAGTGCAGAAATGAGGCTGGCTTTTCAGGAAAGAGAAAACGGACAGGTAGCCAGAAGAGGGGCAGAAGAAAAGTCACCAGGAGTAGAGGGGCTCTGAAAGACTAACTCAAGGGAAATTTAACAGCCAGATTTTTACTGAATACTTGAAAATTGCAGATGCAGTCAAAAAATAATGCCCTGAAGAAAGATAGTGGTGTTTAATCCCCCGATGTAGGCTACCTCTGTCCTATTCTCTTTATTGAGGAGGAAGAACAACAGTACTTATGGGATTTAGTATTTCCTCGTCTGTTCTGTTTTTAAAGACATGGCAACTTTGAAAATGAGAATTTTAAAAGCAGGCTTAGTTTAGCTTGTGGTGAGTAGGCAACTCATTGCACATGAGTCACCTAACTGCCCCTTTGGGACTGTTTTCATGCATCTCTCTAAAAACAGATCCCTAAGATGCTGGTGTTGTCTTTTTTTTATTTTTTGCTTTTGGAAACTTTGTGAACATTTCTGCAATTGAATTCAGTTAAATTTTCAACTCACTTTAAAAAGACAAAAGCCAAACTGCCCAAAAAAAGTAAACTGGAGAGCTATCCAGTCCAAAGGACTATTGGTTACTCCAAGCCAGCACACCGTGTTCCTTACGTTCTCCAGGGCCAGCTCCGACATCTTATCTAGACTCATTTTGATAAAGTAGAGCCACGCACCAGCAGGACACTGCCCACGTGAGCACAGAGCACTAAAGTGAGCCAACCGGCTTCTAATAAGCAGTAACGGTTGCTATACAAAACATGAAGAAATTGTGTCCTTCCTAAACTAATAAGCTTTCAGGTCTGCTCCTTTTCTTCTGCAGAGGCAGGATACATTTTTACAGATACTAATGTTGCTGATTCCTTAGTCTGCCTCCCCCTAAAACCTGCCCAAAGCATTTGCAAGAACAGATGAAGTCATGCAAAAGTCTGTATTTTCTTGATAACATAAGGGGAGCTTGATCCCGTACCCAGTGAGCAGCAAGGAGAGGCAGACAAAAGACAATCTCACATGAGGGTCAGATCTGTATCTCCAAAAAACAGTTGCTACTGCTGCTTTTGCTTCTTCATTATATTAAACACTCAAGTAATGATTAGCTTCTCCTGTAGCTTCTTCCTTACAGTGGCAAAGGATGGGTTTTGCTAAGCAACTGTCCACAGCATGCCTTCTGGGGCTGCGATGACACCCCTTCACTAATCAACCTCCGATAGGGATGTGGCCTCCTGCCTCTATCCTGAATCACTCTCTTTTGTTTGCCTACATTCTTCACTCCCTTTAATTATAACATAATCAAGCAATGCCACAGTAATTACTAATAAAGGGATATTTGTTAAAGGACCAGTCTTCAGTTAGCAGGCCGTTGCCGCAGGGGCCTGCCCATCTGCATGGCGCAGTGCCAGAATGAGAAGACTGCTCTGCAGGACTCTACGCAGCACAAGCGCAAGCATCTGGAGCCGCTCCAGCCAGCTGTTACACTGCTGCGAGTAGAGAATCAGGTCTCAACAGCTCCGCGAGAACAGAACTGCTCCTGGGTATGGTAACACTGAGACGGCTTTGCTTTTCTGTGCCACGAGGCATGGTTTGTGCACCGAAATCTCCCAGGGAAACTTGCCTAGCAAGCCCCAGTCGCTATCCGGTGGGCTCCTCCTCGCCACTCCGTTGCCTTGGGCAGCCAGTCCCTGTCTCTCCCTCTAAATCACGATCACCGATCTTCCCCGAGTCTTGGCTCCTAGAGTCGTTCTTCTGCCCTGTTAGTCCCCGTCTCCCTCTTCCCCCAAACTCTTCATCCACAGGGAGTTTGCATCTGCATGGACGCACGGGGAGAGGTGAGTACAGGTACAGAAGTCCCTAAGCAGCTTCAAAGTAGCCATCTCAGGCAGCAGCTGCTTTCCAGCTTACACCTGACTCCGTGACACCCCAGCTGGTTTCCTCTGCTCCTGACGCTGCAAAGATTGCCCCAGGGCTCCAGACTAGCACTCACCTTCCCATGCTTCTCGGCTCGGTCTTCCTCGCCAGGCTCCTCCTCATTCACCCCCACCATCACCCTCACCACTGTACATTTCCGTCCCCCCACTCTGCTCCCCTGCCTGTTCTCTCCCCACGGTCCTTCCTTGTTTCCTTGACAGATCCGGTCTCCCTGTTTCTTCACCAGCTGCCCTTCTTCAAGCCTCTCTCAATTAGACATTCACACTGAACTAGTTCCTCTCTTAAGCTGAGCTTTCTGCGTGCATGAAGGTGCACGGGGAGATCAGGGAGAAGGAGGCTGCTATACGTTCAGCGGTTAAGCAGAGCCCTTCGTTCTCCAAGGCTCCCCAGCTAGCACCTTACACCCTTGGGTGCTGCAACGTTGAGAGGAATAATGAGTTGTGGAGGCAGGTGGCACTGATGATGCATATCAAGCATGGTAAAAATAAAGTACGGCGATATGCAGATACACATTATGCCCTGTGCCTGGCTATCTATCATAGAATATTTGCATAATTGTTCATAGGCGGCATTTACTCAACAGCCACGCTCATGAAATGCAAAAAGAACAACGTTGCTGTAGCGCATCAAAGACGCTTCCCAGACTCCTCGAGCAGGACCAGGTGGGAGAGCTATCTGCTGGTAGAGGTCTCGGGGCGTTCTGGCAAAGAGATTTGCCACCGCCGCGGGACAGCTGCTAATAGAGAATGTTCTCATTGTGCCTCCTGCATTTCCCTGGATTCATTTAGGGCCCGATCCTGCCAGGCGCCAGCACCCAGCACAGTGCTGACCGACCTGGCGTCAGGGGGAGGTAGCGTGCATCGCGTCAGGAGAGACATGATCGGCACCTTGCAGGATGCAACCGCTAGACCGTATGCTCCCGTTAGCAGAGAGGGATTAGTCCTTCCCCTGTTTCTTGCTCTGAATTGAGCGCTCAGTTGGTGCTTAAGAAACGATAGGAATATACCTGGAATCAGCCTTCAGCAGTGTAGAAGATTATAAAATACTGATGCTGAACAGTGGTACCGCAGAGAAGGCAAAGCAGCTGCAAATCAGGAAGTTTTCGGTTTGTACTTTCTGCTTGGAATAACAGGAATTTTTAATCATCTTGCTGCCCACATAAAATTCACAAGGGGGAATGCACATTTCCCTAAATAAGAGAAACAACTCTCACAAGAAAAAAAAGAAAAGAAAAAGACTTCTCTCTAAGGGCTATTTCCATGGTAACTTCTAAACTCAAAGCTCAAGCTGTTTTGGCTGTAGGGGTACTCAGAAAAGGTAACAAGGTTGTTTGTTGTTGTTGCTAATAGTGGGAAACCATCATCACTGCTTTTTCATGCAAAATAGGCTGGATTGGTTTTGTTTAAAACTTCCCCCAAACCGGCAAAGAAAAAGCATGACAAATTTCACCCTGGAAGGTGAAAGACTGAGAAAGCTGAGAGAGACTGAACATAAGGAATTGGAATAGAAACGTATTCATGATTTACCCTAGTAGTTCGCAGCCAGCTCCCAGTCTATCCATGTAGTTCTTTGCATCCCCTGAAAACTCAAAGTGGGTCATGTATTTTGTAATGATATACAATTTTTTTATACACAAATAAATTCAGCTGTTTCTGCAGCAGCTAAGTGGACACCAGCGCACAGACTGGTCCACGACCACACGAAGATGAGAGATTTTGGAAGAGGACACAAATGCCCTCTGGAACACACACACAAGCACACACACAGCAGGAATGGGAACGGGAATGGGAACTATGATTTGATTTTCAAGAGTTCATCCCTGCTAAGTGAGGTCATGTAATCCTATGCAGGAGAATAAATAATATATGACCACAGTGTTAAAGCTAGCATAGAGAGGAAGGATGAATCTTCATTCATAGTGGTAAGGCAATGAACAAGTTTAGGTATTTCCTAACATTTGAATACCTGACTTCGATGGTTTCTTAATATTCTTTTAATGCGGAAGGTGGAAGGAAAGAAGTGTATCCAATTATCTTTACTGAAGTATATATTGTTATGATGAGCTCTGCAAAGTGCTAAGCAAAGCCTTTCTGAGATTGTTTTTTCCATAACAACAATAAAGTTAGTAATTAGTTTGGCCTAATATTGCTGAGGTTGAGCATGTGAATGAACTAGCAACTTAAGGCAAATAAAGCTTTGGACTTAAAGTATGACTTCAGTAGTTTAAGAGTCCAATCGAAGGTATCACATCACTCATCTCCAGCTGCCTTTTAAAGGGTGTTGGGGCTGCTCAGTGCTTTTTAGATCATGCTCTGTGATTTACAGGATTAGGGATTAGGTCCTATGCAAATCAGTCAGCCTTCTGCTTACAGAGCTGAAATGCAGCAGGACCGAATGCATATCTCAGTTCTCTGAGCAGCACTTAGAAGGGTCTCTAGTTATACAGAAATCTAAACAGAGATTTCATTTAACATTTCTGAATCTAGGGATCTCTCTAGCCGTGTTTGCCAAAGAGCTGACGAAAAAGGGATGCATGAAAGGTGACTGACTGGCAAAGGTGATGGGCGCTGATGTCTTTGGCAGGCTGGAAATAAGACTCAACTGAACCTTTGAAATCATTAATGAAGCACAAATATGCAAGCTGTTATCTAATATTATAGCGAGAATTATCAGAAGGGAGATAATTTTGTGCAAATGTTTCTAAAACTTTGCATCACTGGACAGCCTCCCTAAACAATCAGTGGCAAGGCTCCCAAAAAATTCAGGGGGAACCAGATTTTGTCTATGGTAAAGAACACGTTTTGGAGTCTTAAAGCAACTTGCAAACAGTGCTACAGATGACCAAGATATTGGTCCAAAAGATGTTGCCATAACTCCCTGCTTTTCAAAGTGGTCGATTAGGAAACATTTTCTTCCTCACTGCAGTTAAGCACAGGTTTAAGCGTGCTTCAGACGCAGATCCTGCCTCTATAGCAAGCAGCTGGACTTGCAAGGGGGCTACAAAAAACCCACGTGATCTGTTTTTAGTTATAGTTCAAAGCTGAAGAGGTCACTGTCACTTCTGTCCTGGTACAGGGTCTTTGTGACACAGTAGGATTTTCCTGCATGGGTGAAACTTTTAATTTCTTAAAATAGGAATTTTGTCCCCTGAAACGTGCTGGTGAATTCACGGATTGCACTGCGTGTAGGGAAAGCGTAACCGCAGAGGACCCTTTACAGTTTTCAGCCTCGGGGCTTTTAACTGTGCAGACGGAAAGCAGACCAACATGGGGCTTTCACAGCTAACTTCTCCTACATCTGCAGTTCTGTGTATTTACACAGTTGATTCCCTGTGTTAAGCAAGGTAAAAGCGCCTGATGGAGCCTGACGCTCCATCCGTTTTTACAAAGGCGCCTTCAGCAACTGGTACCAGTTGCGCTTGCCAGCCCTGCGCGAGCTGGCGGGCCCTGGCCTTCGCTTCTGCTCCTGCAGGAGGGAGGCTTTGCTCTGCATGGCCCTGCTCGGCCGTGGGGGAGACGGGCCGTGTCCGTGCGCGCCGGGGCCGCTCTCCGCCGGGATGAGGGGGCGAAGGGAGGAAGGTGGGGCTGCAGTAGCTGCGAATGGCTTGGGTCCTTCGGTGCCGGAGGGAAAGGGGATTAGAGGCGGGCCAGGAGATAAAAGCTCCTGAGCTTTGGTGGCGCCCACAGCCGAGGTTAAGCCCCCCAGGAGCCGCCATGGCCGGGGGGCTCCTGGTGGTGCTGCTGCTGGCGCTGCGGGGCAGCCCGGGCCGGGCCGGCGAGTACTGCCACGGCGGGGCCGGCAGCCCGCAGCGCGGCGGCTTCCAGTGCCCCGAGCGCCACGACGGCCCCGAGGCCGCGCTCTGCTGCGGCTCCTGCCGCTTGCGCTACTGCTGCGCCTCCAGCGCGGCCCGCCTCGACCAGGGCCTGTGCCCCGGCGCCCCGCCGCAGCCCGGCCCCCGGCCCCCGGCGCCAGGTGAGGCCCCGCGGCGGCGGCGGGGAGGGAGGGAGGGAGGGGGACGGGACGCGCCCGCTTCTCGGCAGCCCCCAGAGCCGCCCGCCCGCCCGCCCTGGGCCGCGGCAGCCCCTCCGTCCTCTGCGGCTCAGCCCTGCCGAGCTCCGAGGCCGGTCCTGCCGGGTGGGCGGGAGCCGCGAAGGGGGAACAACCCGGGGGCTTCGCCCCAAACGTTCGGCTGTACCCGTAGAGTAGCCTCCAAGCTACTACCAGGCTGCTCCAGGCTCTTGGCAGCGAGCGTGCCGTAGCAATTGCCTTTTCTTGGGCTCGCCGCTCTCCTGCAGCGAGAGAAAGAGCTCGGAGTAGGACAAACTAGGCCGGCTTGCTCCCCACCGAGGGGGAGTCTAGCCTAGGACCTGCTGTCAGCGGCGGCTGGCTAACGTAACTCTCCCTTTCTCAGTGCCCGTGTACCTGCCGTTCCTTCTTGTCGGATCCGTATTCGTGGCATTTGTCGTCTGTGGCATCTGTGTTGGAATTTGCTGCTGCAAACGCTTAAAAGCCCAGGACGAGGAGCAGCAAAGCGCACTCGCACCTGGCCAGACTTGGCTGCTAGAACCTGATCTTCCTTCTCGGCTCGCCGCCTCTAGTTCTGCCACCAGAAGCTCCCTGGGCAGTGGTCCTCAGACCAGCAACATCTGCACGAACCTCGCTCCATCCCTTCCTGTCACTGGGTTCACCGAAGATGCTCTGTACTTAAGCGCTCTGCCTGCCAGTGGAAGACTCTTGCACCCTTCGTGCACTGGCCACGGCATACCGACGGCTCACACCACAGGGACTCCAGCATCCTTCCTGAAAAGACCAGTTTATGGACACAGTGCTAATGCATCCCCTATCAGTGTAGCGCGTGAGGACCAAAAGATGTACTTGGGAGTACTTCGTGTCTGACAAGATGACACATCAGCCTGAAATGAGGAGTAACAAATGTTTGAAACTCAGTACGTGCAGAAATCTTGGCTTTTTATATCTCTGAAGATAATAGGACTTGTTTTAAGTGCTTATTTTTAACTTGTATGATTAATGCTATCGAAAAGGGCTAGATTCTGCGGATCTTAAACCTGTTAAAGGAACAACCGAAACTGCAGAAATAAGTTTCACCCTTCCCTGGTTCCTTCAAACCTGCTATACCGCGCTTTAGGGAACACAGCAGAGGACTCGGTTTGAATTTCTGTGCCACTTCCCAGCCCCCTCTGTTAGAACAGGGAGGCACCTTAGTGGAGTTATTAATTTTGGATGCTCGACAGCCTGTAAAGCAGGGTGAGACGGTTGTACTTATCTACATGCCTCTAACCAGTAAACTGATGCAAAATGGTAAAACACTGTCAGCGATTTTCCTGCTCCTGATGAACACGTCCCTGATGAACTATCGGTTAAGTGGTGCTGCTGAAGGAACAACTGCTAGCTCTAAACTCCGTAAAATGCACTTTTTGTACAGACAGCAGGGGAAGGCAATAAAACAGTGCACGCGTCGCCTCCTCTTCTACAGCGGCTTAGCAGGGTTTTTTTAAAACTTCCTTTACGTAATTAGATCAACTGGCTGAAGAAGTACAGGGGAAGGTAAGAACAAAATGTGACTCCCATCACAGTTTTCTGTTTCCTGGGCACATACTGGAAAAGCTTATCTGCTTTGACTTAAGTACCCGCTCGGGCGCCACTGGCTGACTGCAGCCATCCCCATCGCAGCAGGACGCTGATAGGAAGAAGTTGTCAAAATATACTGCTCACTGCTGGAGTGTTTTAACACCTCTTGCCAGCACGGAAACCTGAGCGATTACACCGTGAAGGCATGTTAAAAGGACTCCACAGGTGTCACCAGTAGGAGCAGAGGCAAAGGATTAAAATGTTACGTGTACAAGAAACAAATGCTAAAGTCTCTATTAGTGCTGCCTATTAAACCGAGAACTGGTGCAACAGAGAGGCTTGGAGACTCTTGTAAATCTATGGGACTAATGTACTTTGTAAACAAACTTATGAGCTTAGACTACTTTATAAATATTTCATGCTGTAGAATATTACATCTTAATGCTGCTGGGCAATTCATTCTGCTGCAATGCTAATAAGCGTGTGTATATGCTAGTACCCTAGTTTGCAGGGGTAAGCTGACTGTGTTCGGATAACTTCCTTGCTTTCTCACAGATGTAAATCAGAAATTTAATAGAACTTGCCTAACCCAGGATTGTCACGTTCACTAGGCCAATTCCACTTAAAATTCAAATCAGAATATAGGCATGAGAACAGAATACACTCAAAAATAAAAGCTTCCAAAAATACTGTATCTTGAACGTTGTACTCTTTTTTCTTTTTGGGCACTGAAAAATAAGAGAAGTCAAAGCTTCCAGAAAAATACTAGCTTGAACTTAATAAAAGCTGTTGTCCTTATTACAGCAAGTGAAAGGTCATTGGGATTTACTGATAATTATGCCAATAAGCAGCACTCCAGTAGGACTGCTGATTTTCAAAGTTAGGTTTCAAACCTGCATTGCTGAAAGCACCCTAGAAAATGGTTTCCTTTTTGTAACGTGACTGCTGTGTTTGCAGTTGGCTTAAACTAATTCATTTGGTTAAAGTTTTTCTGTCTGTCTGGTTAACATCCAATTTTGGTAGTACATAATGGCAGAGACCGCAGCCAGTTCAGAGATGAATGAGCAAAAGATATCCTTCCCGATGTTGTTTGTGCTGGGAAAAATCTAAGAGAAACTCACCTCACACTTACACTCTTAGGAAGATATATTTTATGCTTGGTAGACTCAGGCATTAGAAATAGAATATATATATATTTTTAAATAAGTCAGTCTCTCCTTTAGTAAAACAAGATTGTTCTGTACTACAGATTTCCTGAACTAGAAAGGCAAGGAAATATGTGACCTGGCAGCCAGTATAGCTAAGCCTCAATCATCTGTAGTGTTTATAGAATTCCTGTCAACAGAAATGGAAATCTCTCCAGGAGGCAGCTTCAGGATAAGGTTTTAAATTAAATAAGAGATCAGACAAACAACCTTCCTGATACTACAAACAGAGAATGGTCGAGAGGTTCATGCATGACCCTAAAGAATTAAAACAACAAATGTTGATCAGGATTGAGGAATGGAAAAGCTAAATGATGTTGTGAACACCGCCCGATCGCTCTGCAGTTAGGACTAGCAGCGTGCTTGGAGTCAGGATACCTTCATTTACCCCCCCCCCTTTTTTTTAAATGTTCCACAATTGGAAAATTGAGACAGAAAGCCAAAGTGGCTTCACTGAGGAGACACTCACGGGCAAAGGTAGTACTGGGACTCACAATCTCCTGGCCTGCTATCACGGTATTTTCTGTACGGCTAAGACCAACATTTACTGCAATACAGCCAGGTCAACTACTCCAAGGAGTTGTTTTGTTTGCTCTTTCCCAAGGTACGGTTTTTTGAGAAGTAACCAATTTCTTTCACTCCAAGGTTGGAAGAGATATTTTTGAAAGCACAATTGGCTTAACATCTTCCATCAAGCACCACTGTAAACTTGGATTACCTTGGTCTCGCTTAGCATCTGCATTCAAATCAGATCAGCTCATGTGGGGACTGGGGAAAAAGCGCAGAGTCTCTCATGTAAATTCGATCCCTTTACTAATTTGAGGGGCCTCGCCAGTGAGTTTAGCACATCTTTAGATAGATGGGATATGTTCTTGCTAATTCCTTTTCTCCCCACCCTGAACTGCTTTTCCTGGTTCAAGCTAAAGAAGTACTTAGCAGAGCCTAATAGTCTACTTACCACCTATTGTACTGGGTGCTTTGCTTTGCTTGCCTAATGATGCTCCAGCCCCACTTCCCCCAACTTCTCATTAACAAATGATTTACGCTCTTTGCCCCTTAAGCCTCAGTAATGACACAGGTGATCTGAATTGTTCTTGGTGTATTCTTCCTGGATTTAGGAAGAAAGAACTTCATAAGAATTAAAAAGGTGAAGATGAGAGCTTTAGCCCTCAAAACCGTACAAGGTTTCTTGCAGAATGGTGTCCATGTGACTTCTCACAGGTTTTTGCACACAGAACTGCGTGTGGTCTAATTCATTGCCTTGGTTTGAATGGTAGTTTTAATTCTCTCTAGCTTCAATCTGTTCCCAATCGATTTAAGATAAACCAAAACGGTTTTTTTTTTGTTCAGATTTTTGGACATGTTTAACTAAACCAGTCTAGAGTAGGGCAAGTCTGTACATTGCACGTAACTGTCTCTCCACGATATTCCTGTTGTACTCCTTTTTGTTGCACTGAATCAACATACAGCCCTGACCAAGCCATTCTGTACTACTAGAAAATAAAAACAAAGCAACTTAAAGAACTTCTACTTTGAACGCTAGAAAGCCATGACTTTTAAGTATTGAATTAAAAAAATCAAACCCTTTCTGAATAGGTAAGTATCTCCGGTTTACCCCTGGGGAAAGCTAAGGCACAGAGAAGTTATTCAAGTTTTTTTTCCCTCTTTCATTATTCATCTCTTTCGAGGCCCCACAGCATATTGGCAGAACTGGGAAGAGATTCCGGCGATCCTGGTGCCCGCTATCGATATTAACAAGATAATGAATTTCTTTGCCTAGGAATAATGGTTGTTATTTGCCTGGCGTTAAGTGATAGATTCACTTTTATTCGGTGTAGCTGCAGTTCTTTAAATGTAAAAACAGGGGAGCTGAATGTTCCTGATGCTGCATGTTTCTCTTCACGCTTATGTCTAGTGTTACCCAAAGATCTGCAATGATTTATTTCAATCAAGTCAATTCAACTGTGAGCTGAAACAGGAAACCCCCCTCTATTCTTCAAGCAGATGGATTTGCTCTTCAGCACCAGGTATTCTGGCAAATGGATCAAAATTGTCAGAGTGCAGAAGCCCATCAGACCTACTGGTTCCTATGAGATCTCAAACCAAGGAGTAGCTTCCTTCATATGGAAGCTATACGATTTCTTTAGGCCCTTTCTACAAGAAAGTGAAGCTACTTCCAATGCAAGTTCAAAGTTGTAGCGAAAGCAGTACATGTTTTATCATGCAGTACCGACCTGGTATTCACAATATCCCTTCTGCTGAAAGGTGTCAGCTAACATGGCTCTGGTGTTACATCTGTAATGCTGCAGCCTTCTGTGTTTGCAAGGAAATACATCCCGGAGGCTTTGTATCTTGGGGAACTCTCTCCCTTCATTGCCCCACCAGCTGCTAGCCTCAAAGCATGGCTTTTCTTCAAATGAGCAGACGCAAACACAGCTATGCATGGGCATGGACAAGACTTCATGGGCCAGAATAAGGGCAAGACGTACAAGGGCAGATCCTGTTGCTGTAACCATAAAGTGTGTTAACTGGTGCCATCTGATACAGTTGTATTAGTACTACACAAAGGAATGGATAGAGACTAATACCTGAACACATGAGGGACAGCTTCCCATCAAAAATCATGGTGGAGACTAATGCTTGTTCCCTGATATTGGGGGGTATGAGTGGCAAACACGACACGGATCAAAACCCAGGTCATTGGTGTTAGTGGTTATCTTTCTCCTGCTCGAACTGCTGATTATTTCAGTCCCTACTTGTTCAAAGCACCAAGACGACTGCTTTTATGAATGAATGCTACGTCTCAGTACAAGACTTTGCACCCACAGAGGAAAATATGGTATATTCTGCTAGCCCTGTTTTTTAATTCGTCAGGCACAATTTGGGAAGAATAAGGTGACAGTGGGGTTGCCAGGTGCTGTGGATGCCGAAGTTCTGAATCCTGTAGTCCATCTCTACAATTTATTAATGCATACTCTGTTAGAGCTGAAGAAACTTGATTCTGGACCAGGACCTCACTATAGCTGGCACTACGCAAGCCCAGGTCCTTGCCTATAGGTGCTCATGCAGTGTCAGCTCCGGCAGCATTTTACAGATACAGGCCTACTGCTGCTCTGAACTGACAAAGCACTTCTGGCATACACACAGCTGCACTGACGCACATAAACTTTGTACCAGTAAAATTACTCCAAAGAACAAATCAAGCTCTAGAACAGCTACACAGGATATTTTCTTATTATATCTCCATAAGGGAATATAATTGCTTGCTAGGGCACTCAGATACCATCATAATTTCGAGTGATACAGGAGTGAGTGATACAGAGCGACGTCAGAAGTCCATAAAGCAGACAGAATAAAAGAGAGAAGTATGTCCTTTATTAGTTCCATGGATTGCAGCTGGATTTCTTCTTCATTTCTCTGGGCTCTTTAGTCAAGGGAGTATCTGACTCAAATGCATTCTGAGTACATTCGTTCCAGTTCGCTCCCCTGCAGTATGTACTAATGAGCAAGTCTTACAGTTGACCCCTCCACGGGGGTATTGGTAGGAGCTGCCTCCTCCACCTGCCTACCTGTTTTCATGAAACTCTTGGGAACTTCAGATCTTTGAGGCTTCTACTTCTGTATCCAAATATGCATGACTTGATCAATGGACTCAAAAGGTGTTGGGGAAGATTAGAAATGGGGACTTTAGTAAACAAACTGGTATAGTCACATACGTCTTGGTTCCTTGGGCCACCAGGATAAACAGTCACCAGACTCTACAGCACCATGCTGGATGGTGGAGCGCTTCGTAAACCGATCAGGTCTTTTTGACAGTCAGACTCACCATTTGGATTTTTTTCTTTCCGTTCTCTCATCTCCTGAATTTGAAGAGCACATTTCAGTAAGGATCTTGAGCTGGCTATTAAGTAAAGATGATGCATATGTTCCCATTGGAAGAACTTGAGATTCTTTATGTAGGCTCTTGGCCTAATCATTATGAAAGCGATTCCAAAGTCCTTCCAGCTCCAACTGCTGTGACTCTATCATACCACAGGCTTGGAGACAAGTGAAGATAAAAAGAAAGACTGATTTAGAAACCAGTTCTTATTATTTTCAGTGAAATCTCCCTACCTCACAGACTAAAAAATGAACCTGTTAAACTTATTTTTGTCTGTTTTAAAAAATAATCTGTAGATAAAAGTAAAGACATTTTCTGTAAGGTTTCAGAGACAATTTCAATTAAATAGTAAGCAAGGTTTTCTTAATTTCCCTGTGTATTTCACTCATATTCCCTAACTACCAAATTAATCTCTCTCCTGAAGATGCATCTTTCTTGTCTGCCATGCAATTGCAATGACAAAAAGGAAGGGAGAGAGGTGAGAGAGCAAGAAGCAGTGCATGGAAGAATATGCATCAGGGTCCTGCAGTAAATACCGCAGTCTGCAAAGCCCCTTTGTGTGTACCAAGAAAGACAGCTGCCAATATTTTATGATGCCAAAGTGCTACAAAAGGAATGACATATTCTTGGGGCTTATATAACCAGACTTTCTCTTATGCCAGAGCATCAATCGCTGCTGCACCTGCTCATCAGCCCACTTTAAGGAATCAAGTGTAGATTTTGATGGCTCCTCTCCAATGGAGAGCTCCTCACTCACTGTCCATCTTCTGTACATGGGGTAGGGAAGCAGATCATGATACTGCACAATTATGTCTATCAGAAAAGCCTCCATAACCAGGGAAGTCACCACTGAGCCTTATTATGATCCCGTTACGTTACTTCATTAACTCATTTGATAAGCTGACTCTCCATCTTCAAATATCAGCTGATTATTTCTCACAACTCTTGTGTTGTGCACAGCGTTCACTGGTAAAAAAAAAAAACAACATATGTGTAGCAGGTGAGCTGCTATTTTCTGCATTATATGTGGGGGAATCTGCAGTTTTAGACCACATTTTGTTACAACTACTAACTTGTCACAGTATTTATATTACCAGTTAACAGACAGGGAGATCAAATCAGAGAGATCAAGGCCTAATTCTCCTAGAGTACTTTCCTGGAGTCCACTGATATTTGAGGCTATTTTGGGTTATCCCACTTGCAAAATAACAAATCTAAATTTCAGAGGTGCTGAAGACTCACACTTGCAGCAGAGTAAATGGGAGCAGCAGGTGACCGGAGCTTCTGCAAGGCAGTCCACAGACGTCGCAGAGTCCTGAAGCCTCCTGCATCAGATACGGCTTATGAAAGCAGCCCTTGAATAACTTTCCAGGAAGAAGCAGTGACCAGGCTCTTAATAGTGGTTCCTGGCAACATTTCCTCTAGCCAGACAATATTACCTAGTCTTGGAGGCTACGGTTCCATTTTAATGTCAGATATATGGAGTAGGAGATCATCTGGCAGCACAAATTTGATTGAATGAGGCAGGAGGATATGATCACATTTTTTTATCAAACTAGCCAGAGCATACGATATGGTGTTTATGAAGGCTTTGTGGTTTAGGCTGGCTTTCTGCCAGCACTGTAAAGCTAAATGATACCTAATGTGTCACAAAGTCTGCTGAGACAAAGTTATTACACAACGTTTTTTAAACAGACTTGAACCAGTGAGTTTGTGCTAGTTCAGTGCTTTGCTGCATGTCATCAGAGCTTTTTTGGCACAAAGTGCCAAAAACCAGACTTACCCCTTCATAGAACTACAGGCTTAAGTTATCAAATGAATATACTGCCCTGCAAGAGAAACTCAGAATGATGCTTTACAACCTACGTTGTTGACTTTAGTAAAAACAAACCTGATCACCATGAGAATTTTTGTAAGTACTATAATCAAAACCAATTTATTTTGTAATTTGGTACGCAGTGGCAACACTCACAGTTGGAATTCATGAAACCTCCACGCTTCCACCCAAGCTTTTCCAATGGCAAAGAGCTTCTGCAGGGGATTAACTGAATAAATTGTGTAAGGGACTCATACAGTGAGCAGGGGAACCCGCACTTGTGGGAGTTTGTTTTCCTTCTGCGTTCATTAAGCAGGGACGATCAGTTTTCTGAAAGCAAGAAATGCTGTGCCTCAAACAGCATGGATAACTTACAAACTAATATTGCACAGGGTAGAAGAAAAAAAAGAAAACCGCACATATGACCCTCCTTTATAAGCAGGTTTTTAACCCATGAGACCTTCAGTAGAAAGCCTGGGAGAATTCTCTTGCCCTACTTAATACACTTACACTCTGCTTCCACTGAAAGAGCTATTTCTGTTGAATCTCTGATTTCTGTATTTTCAGACATTTTCAGGTGGCACTTAAATAAAAGAGCCGTACTGCCCAGCACATCACAGCCCACTGCTTAGGTAAGATGGAGGTAAGTAACTCCAGAAAAAAGGATTCCAGACAGCCAATTTGCAAGCAGCAGCAGCCCTCCGAGGAACATTTTTAGGGAGGAAGTTTCCCTGCATGGCCATTAGCAGAACGTGGGGCAGAAGGACTATGAGAACGATCCAGCCGTACAGCCTTAATATTCTCTATTAAAGAGGTGAGACAGGGAGTGATAATCCTGCCAAAGAATCTGGCTCCAACAAGAGCAGGGTTTTTATGTGAATAATAGACTCTTTTGAGGACCGAATGACTGAGGGCAGGCAGGGATGTTCCGGATGGCTGAATGCAGAAGAATATAATAGGATCTCTAATGTCAGCATGAGCGTGCAGGACTTCACTTTTAAGAATCATCACCAGGCCTGTTTTTAAAGGCATCACCTTACCCATCACAACATCTTTTGATAATGTGCTGGGAGGCACCAATTCAGGATTAGCAGTCAGGAAAGTCGGAGTATCAGTAGCATATGGTAGAGCAGAAAAAGCCTGTTGAACCCAAAACAGCATAGGAGAAGAGTGTCTTTATGGGGTTAATAGGTAAGGAGCGGCCACCTTACCAACTTGCTGGGTTTTGAGGAGCAGAGATGGGATCTCTAATGAAATGCTAGTGGATTCTCTGCCAGCTGACAAAGATGGTGGATGCTTTATCTAGCATTTTTCAGATTTTTCCCTTTTTAACAAGCTGTGGCCAAGTGATCCAGATGCTTTACTTTCTTATGAACTTCTGAAAATTCACAAATGTAAGGAATTTGCACCACCCTGCACACTATCATTTACACAGGGTAAGTGGAAATAGGATATTGTTACTTCAAAAAAGTGTATGCACACATATTCTGGAAGAGCTACAAGGCTCTCTGGAGACAGCAGTCAAGGGGAAAGGGAGGAGCAGGCTGCGCAGCATCTATCCTGTCGCAAGACAGGCAGTATTTGCCTTGCCAAGCAGTAGTTTTATACAGACTACAGAATTTTCCTCTTAAATTTCCTCTTTCTCTATCGTTCAAATTAACATTTGGTTTTCAAAGTCTCCAAATTAATTTTCGAACGACAGTAAGTAAATATACTGCGGAGCGTAGCTCTTCAAATTCCAGAGGTCTTCAGATCTAATTCTCTGAATCACTTGGCTTAAGAAAACAGGCCCCTGACATTCAGTATAATAGAGAATCCATCTAAACAGACTAGAAACTATTACAATAAACAGATGGACGGTTTTGATTCCTTCCAGAGGGAACAGATGTGGTTGCAAGCACAAGCATACGCATTCACCCAAATTAATCATAATATTCCTTTTGTGTTTATCCCATAGTTTATCTCAAATCCATGAATTAAACATTCTATTAATATTTTGTATGCTGTAGTTCAGTGTGTTTTGGCTTTCAGACTGACTTCTGCAATAACGTTAACATAAAATTGCATCCTGGCAGTAGGACAGCACCTTCAAATAGTTACAATTAATTTGTCGGGTTTTTGCAAAGCCAAGTCAAACCAAAGTAACTAACAAAATTAAGATCTGGCAATGGAAAAGTTGCAATATAAATGATCACCAGCTATAGAACTTTAGTCAGAGCAGGAAGTCATGGATGGACATCATGCCTGGGACTTCTTTCACCATTAAAGCAATGAGAATGGTACTTCATTTGCAGGTAATTTTTTCCCTGAATAAATAAGAAACTCTAGCAAACAACCCCTCATTGAAGAAACGCTAAGCACAAAACCAGATGAACTGGTGAAAATATATGCATCCAGGGAGAAGTTGTACTTTTCTGTGCCTCTATTAAAACAGCCTAATTCAGATAGGGATTACACAGTTCATTATCAAGTAGTTTCCTGTATGTAACTTTATTATCTAAAGTTTTGGGTGGTTCCTGATAACTATGTTTTTCACTGTCCACTGACTTTGAAGATCACAGACTCAAAGATTAGCTCTTCAGCTACCCATGAACAACATGAGTACCTCTTGCTAACATAGTTCTCACGTGGTAGGAGACCATGACCTGCTGTATGCAGAAGTTGTTGCAAGAAGCTGTTGCAATTGTAAATCTTTGCTCTGCTAAATAATACCAGAAGTATTAAATACCAGTACTACTGCACTGTGGTACTAGTCTTCTATGCCTTTTTTGGACTTTGTCCATCCCAGATGATTATTAATCTCTACTGGATGACCTCTTCATTCCTCTTGCTTCTCCAGGCCAAGTTCCCCTCGCAGTCACCTCCCCTCTCCAGCAGTGAAAAGGGTCAGCCTTGCTCCCGCACTGTTTTCTCTAGCCACCTCTGTACCTATTCTCAGAAAACCGGCATAGCACGAGCCGGAGTAGAGTTGCCATTCATGTGAAGATGTATGGGACAAACCTGAGGGACAAAGAAGGTTGTGCTGGGTAAGACATCTAGTTTCCACCACTGCTACAGGTCTGGGGAGGAGGAGAACTAGTGAAGGGAGGTAGAGACTCACTCCCTCATCCACAGCTCCCCCAAATATTCACCCTGTTTGAAAACTTGGTGGGTTTTATCACATCTAGGTTCTTCTTTCAGTGTCTATCCCCATGTGGCCATCCCTGTCATATCTCATCATCTCAAAACAGCCTTTTCCCCAAAGCCACTAAAAACAAAAGACTCACAATTGTTCAACCCATTAATGCTGCTAATGGTAGCAGAGACTATTTTAGAGATAACAAACAAAAAAAAAACAAACTAGGATTTAAGAAATCTCTTTGAGTACCATAGGTTTTACACTTACAAAGGTCTTATACTTTACATCATCTTCTCCCCTATAAAGAATTGGCGGAAATTTTCATGACAATTTAATCCAGATGAAAAATAACAACACAAGGAACAGGGCAGTGGAACATCAAGCCCAGTGAAACTAGGTTTCCATTCCTTTACATTTACATACAATTTTTGCAGTCCAACAATGTTGCTTCAGAAAATGAAACTAATTAACTTTATGAAAGGGAATCCCTTATTTGATGTCTTGTTTGCAATCACAGCGGACTGGACACATCTCCCTTTATACTTCAGGGTATCCCACCAATTTCAGAAGAGTCAATTGTGCTGCAATTTCAGCCTCGTGCCCAGCTGAAAAGCCCTGTGTCATTTAAAAATGTATGCACCTGCTTATATTGTAGAACTATACTTCAAAATAAAAATATTTGAAGATTATTTCCTTTTTTTTCTGGCCTGCAAAGCACCACAGTCAGATTCCAGCCTGTGGCTCCTGGAGAGCAACAAGAGGTAGTCAGTAGTTTAGCTATCCAACACCGAATGAAATGCAAGACCAGCTTCTGAAAAATTCCCATTAAAACGGTCACAAAACTTTCCAGAGGAGTCCGAGCCCCGACGGCCCAGGCAAACACCCGCTAGGGATAATCTGCCTCTGCACCCAGCTTTTCAGTGCTGTGCATTTGTCACCTTCCTGCCAAAACAGTATTTTTTGTTTGGGATGTTGTTCAGACCATTTTTTTTTTTTAATGTCGCAGTGCAACCCTAGAAGGGGCTGAACTACGATGAAGAGTGAAATGATTCATTCCTGCTCACTTGCTGGGCTGAGGGAGGCCACGGTAAAATGCAAGATGGACAGACAGATGATAGAGAACAATCCTCTCATTTGCAAAATGATGGGGATGTAGATAGCAGTAAGAGATGAGGCAGTGTCTGCCTAATCACATGGACCGCTGGGTTTTACGTGGCTGTGTTTACTGTAGCTATCACAGAAGACTGTCGAGCGCATTGCGAGGACCTCGTCTCAGGCCGATCACTGCTTGCGAGTGGAAATTCCCTACGGATTTTACACCAGACTGCTTCAGGCACAGGCTCAGTGGTTATTTCTACAGGTGCTGCTGGAAATGATTTAGCTAACCATATATTACGCTTTTCCTCTAAACTTGTTCTGGAGAAAAATGACAACGCGCTGCTAAGCTACACAGTCACAACAGCTATTTCTGTGGTGAGGGGTGCGGAAAACATTTTAAAGGAAAGGGAAATTTCCAGCAGTATCTGTCAGAGGTCCCTCTACCGCTGGAGAAAGGCAGTCTGAATGCCCCGGTATGCACTAATCGATTAGAGGGTTTGCATCTGTTTTTCAGAGACAAATCATATGTGATTACTCAGTTCCAATCACAGAAGAATTCAGGTGCAAATATGCCCATCCGGCAATCCTAATATAAACTGAAGTTGTACAGGAAAATGATTATGACAGAGCTGGCTAATATAAAGGAAACACATTTATTTCAGTATCACAACCGCAAAAAGCATAAGCAGAGGTCCCACATGTACAGAAAGCATTTTGCCAAAGAGGGTGTGATACATCTCCTGGGAGAGAAGTCATTTTTCTTCATTGGTTCCCCTGCTTCTTTTGCTGAATAAACAAGCCCAACTGATCTCCCTGCTCCAGATGATCTGTCCAAGCAAATCATCTTTTCATTTATTTTTCCCTTGCCTAGGAGAATATCTATCTTTTATATTAAAAGATGGTTGCATGGGAATACTGGTCAATGGTCTATGAAATGAGAGAAAGAGTGAGAGAGAAATTCATTGTTGATAATTTAGATAAAGATATATCTAGAGCCATTCTTCTGGGCTTATCCTCTCAGTAACTGTCATTTCTCAAAACACAGAGGGAACGTCATCCTCACCAGAGTGTGTACGTGCATTACTTCTTTCTGCCGGAAAGCATCAAAATTGTTCATCTTTGTGTCACGGAGCCTATAATGACATTTCCTAATGGAAACAAGTCCCTTGTTTATTTGGAAAGTATCCCCATTTTAGGAATGAGGAGACTATTTTTGCACTATAAGGATCGGACTAGCCTCAGTGGACACACTACTGACATCTGTGAAGCGCTCAGGAAGCTACACATTTGTTTCAATGCAAATCACCACTTCGAAGAGGAAAACAGAACCGTGTGATGCCAGGCACATTTGGGTAATATCCTAAAAAGTCACTGGGACATGTCCCAGCATGGTCCCCAAAAGGGCTGTGTTGGCATAACCAGGAGGTAGAGCAGAGATGGGGAAAAGCAGTTAGGCACGAGAGAGTGGCAACAGTTAAAGCAGGTACAGCCAAGAAGGTCCTTGCGTTGCTGAACTATGGCTTCAGTTAGACATCTGCTCTCCCTGGGTTCTCTTTAGCGTCAGCGCAAAGAAAAAGAAACCCCTAAAACATGATTTAAGACATCCAAATCTCTTACTGTGAATAGCCCTCAGAGATCTGCATACCCTTTGCCTACCTCAGAATATTAGTCAGATACTTCACTAAATTAGGCACCTGGGGTAAGCCTAAAGATAAGCCTAAAGATAAAACTCTTCCTCCAGATTGTGTAGCACATGTAACGCTTGTGCAGTGCTGAGAATGGGTCCAAGTTCCTTTGCCTCTGGTGCTGGGAAGTAATTACCTTATATATATATATGGCAAAACTCAAAACTTAAAGAGTAAGAAGGATCTATTTTGAGCTGAGAGCAGTCCCAGATGATAGGCAGTATACTTCTGGTTTCATAGAAAGCAGGAAAAGGTATTCAAAAGCACTTAGCTATTTGAGACCTCATCTTTCAACATATTAAAGGACATATTAAAGTGTCAGAAAGAGCAAAATGACCACCTCCTGAAAAACAGGGTCTCTTTAAAACGTCTCGAGTTAGCAACCTAGAAATACATCCAAAGGCACTGCTGCAAGCGATAGCTCTGCTTCTGCAGAGGGCTTCTCCCTGACGGCAATGGTTATGGGATTTTTACCTTCCTTGTATACTGGTGATGAATTTATAAGCAGATGCAGGCAGCTTGATGGCCTTTCTCTTTTTATCCTACCTATTCTTATTCACATAATTGTCTAATCCTTATTTGAAACTCCCTAAGCTATTTGCCTCAATAATATAAGTTTTATTCATACTCTGGGGTTTGAAGAAACAGAGCGTAGTCTCTCCTGCAAGAAAAATCCAAATGATGTTTCTTTGTGGCTAGAATTTAATCTATTCTAAGTGGTGCCTCTGTTCCCTAGTGCTTTGCTTACCAGAGGTTAGTTCTCTGGTGTTGAAAACAGAAGATATTTTAGCATTTACGTGCAAGTGTGTGCATACAGGAATTCAAATTTATAAAAGCTCCGGAGTTCATCTACAATACTAATAGAATTACAGAGCTCCCCATCTGAATAAAATATGGTGCTCGTTGCTACTTCCCAAACATAAGAAATGTAGTTATAGGTCTATCTCTTTTTCCATTGGTCAGCAGAGAGGGGTCTTAATTTTTGGTGTTGTTACGCAAAGAAAATGGCCTTGAATTTTCTTCCAAGGGCATTGCTTAAATTCTTTGCTCTCTTGATCTCTAGAGGAGTGATGTGGGGGCTGTTATTCTCCGAGTGCTTTTTAAACATTTATAATTCTGCTCAGGTGTTGTAACTTTACATCCAGTTTACCACGTAGAATATCCTTCCAGATTCGAAACAGGAAAGAGACAAAAACAAACGACCCTCTCAGACACATGACAGCAAACAGAAATGCGAATAGGAGACATCTACCACCACTTCCACGGAAAAAAGCATTGCCACAACAGTGGCAAGCCCTTCTGTTAGCAGAATGAACTGCTGCGTGGGGACAGCTCCGAAGAGGAAGGGAAGCGTGGACTCCTGCAGCTATGGGAGCCCGCAGGTCACACAGCCTTGCGTGTGTACGCACTGCTACTTGCATACCAGCTCTTCATCATCAAGTAATGAACTGCTGCTGTGCAAACAGCGCGCGAAATAAACTCACTTTTCTGGCGATCTAATTTGACTGATCTCCCCCCAGTCGTCCCTAATTGTCGCATTTTTTATTTGCATAGCGCAACAGTAGCAAAATGCCAAAACAGAAGTTTGACAATTCAGTTTCTGCTTCTGTCTACCGCTGTCTTTCTATAGGTGACTATGGACAAGCTATTTTTTTCTGTATCCACTCCCCATGCAGGAAAATGGGCACAATACCATCCACCTCACTCATGAGTAACGTTAGGCAGTTCAACTTGTTAATATTTTTAAGTAAAATCCTTAACAATCCTTCTATGAAAGCTACTGAAAGTCTTTTCATAGTCATGATATTGGGCAGCTCTGTATTTCCTGGCTCTATCCATGACAGCATGTGAATATGTGCAGCCACTGCAGGAACAACTGTTAGCACGGCACTCGCAGCACAGTGGCAAGGCCAAGAAAGACAGTACCTGATCTTGCAAACTCAATGTAATGGAAGTCCTGCTGCAACCATTAAGTCCTACGGGTGAGGAAGCAAATGAGGGAGCTTCTCTGGAGGATTTCCATCCCGAAGATGAAATTATTCCTGAAACTTGCACTGGGGAGCAGGGGCTGGAAAGGTTCCCCAATAAGCAAGTGTTCTGCATAAGGCCAATATACAACACCAAGTGTAGCCCTTGCTCTCCCCTGAGTTTGCAGTTGAAAAACTCAAGGACAGCGTCTGAAAACATGGGTGGCTTTGAACCAAATCATCAACTCCCTTGGAGCCGGCAGAGCACTGTTACAGCATCTGATTTCCCTTTAAAGAAGGATCCTGCAAGGCAAGTTAAGAACTGTAAAGCATGTTCACCCAATAAGTTTGAGTGAGGTGAATTTTAGATCTCTCAAGAGGCTCCAGCCACATAATTGTAAATAGTTTTTATTTTATCTGAACCTCATAACTCTAACTTGCAGTGATTAAACTGAAATTCCCATCCCAGATCTGCAAGAACATGAGTCTTAATAACAACTGCTAAATCACAACATCACATTCAGCCACCTTAGTAACCTGTTCAAAAAAAACCAAAAGAAACCAAAAGCAAACATCTGCAATCACATTATCAACCAGCCAAGGAGCTGAAATTTCCTAAGGGGATATGTTTGATTTAGAGAGAAATTTTGCTTAAAAATGAAGCTTATGTCATCAGGATGAAAAATCTCAACCAAAGAAAGCAACAACATGCTGTAAAACCTAACCACAGTGAACAACAACTTTCTCTGTATCTCTTTAATGCCTGAATAGGGTATGTTTAAATTATTTAGCAATGAAAAAGAAGCTGGCTGTGGATTCTTCTCCTTCTAAATGCAGGAATGATAATGTAGGTCCAGTGCATTATAAAAAAAAATGCTTCGGGTTTATCACAATGAGCTTAGAAATCCTTCATTGTGGCAAGCGCAATTAATACAATAAATTCCCTCACATTCTTCTGTGGTACAGCTAAATAATTAAAAATAACCTCTAATACTAACACAGTTCCCATGTCATCATGATGACACCGCTCTGGTGTGTCTGATGCCTGTATACTCTCCTCATCCAAACGGCATCAGCCATCTGAGTGAGGGCAGGTTTTCTTCTTTAATGAATCAGAGAGAGAAACCAAACGTTGAAGCTCATCTTGCAGAAAGCTTTCAGGTGGCTGAACAGAACGTCCAGGCCCTCACCGGTGTTACAAAACGCCCGTAAAAATATAGAAGCAGACTCAGATTCAAATGGCTAACAGCGTTGCTTGTGCTTTGATTTCTTTTGTGGAGAAGTTTCTTTGGAAGAACAACAGCAAATATCATTCATTACAATCACTTTGTAGAAGTTACCGTTGCCGGTGGCAACTTCAGTCAGAAGAAGGTGACTTAGTGGTTTAGGGCGACGTTTGATTCAGAGTGGATGACAGAGCGGCTGCGCCTCAGCACCCAGATCGTTGTAGGTGACATCTGACCACCGACAGTGAGAGGCTCAGCCCAGACTACAGCAGGTTCAGCAACACCATCAGGTTACAGAAATTCAGCAAGTCACCACCTCGCAGCTGGGCTGGAGTGACCGCCTGTGCACACTGACCCGAAGGTGAGGTAACGTGGCTTGGCCTGAACTTAAATGGTTTAATGTCAGGTGTGTTACTTCACCCCAGGCATCTGGCAATTTAACCTTTCTCCTGACCACTTCCCCCTCCTTTTTTTTTCCTGCTGGATGCTGAAGTTGCAGTACACGTAGGTCAGTGGGCCAGCTTCATGCCTTATCTTTTGTTTTCTGTTTTTTGATAAAGTACACCCATTAACTCTATCATTTCTTCTTCTGCAATTTGCCAAGGATAAAGAAGGCTCAGACAATAAGATAGTTAACTGGGACTGCGAAGCACCTTTTCAAAGACTAAATTTTACATTTTCAGTTTTCTTTTGTTTTTCAGTGACTCTGAAGTACAGAACGAGGAGGCTCAGCCTAAAAGAAGCAATTTAAGCCTTAAATGCATACTAGATTGAGCACAATTACCCACCAACTCTTTCGAACATTTATCTACAGACAGGCAGCGATGAAGCGTGGAGAGGAGGGACAACAGTAGCTTTTTCATGTAACAAACTTTAATGCTCTTGGCTGGGTAGCAGTACTCCTAGGACTTCTGAAGCACATGCCAATGTCCCTTATTTCCCTCATCCTAGGAATGTATCAACAATAAAAGGGACATTTACAATTAAATATTATTAATATGTTGTACATAATAAGTATAGATGGATTCAAGCCACAGCATTAAAATTTGGGTATGACAAAATAAGGGTTGTTCGTATGTGGGGTTTTACTTTAGCATGCTGAAAAGATAAGATCAGAATTGATTTTGGCTTTCGAACACCCTAAAACGTGCAATTTCCATGTACACAGACAGGTACTAAAAGAGTTGGAGGATGTCCTATCAGCAGAAGGCAGGATGAGGAGCCTAAAACATCTTTCGTTACTGGTTCTTTTCTTCATGCGAGAAAATTCGCTTAATCTCTCCACTACAATCCATGGCTCTGTAAATCAGGTCACTTTGGATGTGTTGCTGCTCAAGCACTTGCACATTAACCTACTTAAGCCCCCACCTGCCCTGCGACCCAAGTCAGTTGCTTTGGCCTGTCCCTGAGACTGGCCCATGTGGTCTGCTACAGCCTGAAATGACTCCTTTGTTCCTGCACCTATTTTGCAATTAGTATCCCAAAGGGTTAGTTTAAAGCTCTATTGGGTATATTTACATGAGATCACACCTCTGGGCTGTAGTGCAGACATCCCCAAATTTCCAGCCCTTCGTCTCATTCCAAACGAGAAAGATCGAGCACTTTATTAACGTAACCCTCTGCAGAGTGTTCATGACTACAGTCCAGTCCAGGAGAATTTTATGTACCAGGCGACATCGGCTCTGTTCTTGGCTGCGGATAGAGGAAAGCAAAATGCAATTTTCAGTGGGAATACGAAGAGATTTCCTAGTCCCTCCCACATGCCCTTTGCATCAAGCCATGCCTGTTACACAAGACTTATCATATTAAAAATCAGAAATGGTTGTAAGAACCACTTGTTAAAAATGCTGGCCGTGGAAAATTACCATGACTTCCGTTAAAAATATCAGATTCTACAGGTCGGCCACAGCACTGCTTTGTCATCGGATCAGAAAAGCCAAGAGAGACAGTCGATAACTTTTAAATGACTTTTTCACCACTAGGACAGAACATTACGTCCCAGATGATGAGTACAGACGCTACAGTTGAGTCCTATGGCCCTCAAGACACCTGTAATCTATGTATGTTCTTTCTCTCCATAATTCTTTGGCAACTTGAGTCTCAATTGCACAGCAAGCAAGCAGGCAGAGCATTTATTAATGTGCACAGAGCAGGGAAACAAATACCCTGAATGACAGCAAAAAAGCGAAAGGTGAAAGCACTCGAGGGAGTTCAGCCTCCTCTTCACCTTCAGTGACTCAACAGTCAATATACACCCAAATTTTGGCACACCAGAAACACTAGTGACTTGGGAAGGAGACAACACCTCCTTTTGAAAGGAGTCAGCATCTTGAACTTCCTAAGTAAAAATACACAGGCCGAATAATCTGAACAATCACTGAATTGGTATCCTCAGCAAGGAGCACTTGCAGCTGATTAGTGTGTTCTTCGGCTTGTCAAGAGAAGGCCAAAACAGCCACTCCGACGTGTTCAGGGTGACTAGCAATGGCCTCGGTGACTCAGCCGTACTAGGCTCTGGTCTACACAGGAGGGCAGATACAAGAAATAAGGATACCCATGTCGAATATTTGCATTTTGTTTGGGGGAGTTACTGGGCAAACTCACTGATGGGATACTGTAATGACAGTTCTCACGAGGCTATTTCACTCCAGCAACTGGAATCCACCTGTTGGTGTTACTGAGACCATGATGTCCCAGATACTCTTTTTTAAAATTTTTGTTCTCCTAGATCACTATTTTGCCCACAGATACATAGGTGCAAATTGCCACAGATGTGGGAGTCTGCAAATATTCAGGTGTAAGCAAGAGCCCTCAGACCATGCTCTCTGTGTGTTTGTGTGTGTGTGACATTTTTAAGCAAGCCATTTCTAGGTCTCTCATGAAAATATTTAGGAAAGCTGTATTCTCTTTTGTTCCAGTGAACCAGATGATTCTGTTGATTAAACATGGGCTTTATTCCTTATTCCAAGCTCCTGCTCAGCAGGCATTGCTGGAACGCAGGATCAAGGTATTCACGCTCCACAGAACCCACCACGTTTCAAAGTCTGATTGCTCTTTAGCACCGCAGGCCAAGTTTGGTTAGAAAATGTTTTTTGTCATCCTATTCACTGAGTAATGTCTTTGACCTTCCACTTCACAGAATCACAGCATCATTTAGGCTAGAAGAGACCTCTGGAGATCATCTCGTCCAACCCCCCCTGCTCTCAGCTACAGCAGGTTGCTCAGAGCCATATCCAGTTGAGTGCTGAATATCTCCAAGGACGGAGACTCCACAACCTCTCTGGGCAACAGGTTCCAGTGTTTGACCAACCTCACTGTAAAAAAGTCTTTTCTTATGTTTAAGTGGAATTTCCTGTATTTAGATGTGTGCCCACTGCCTCTTGTGCTGGATACCACCGAGAAGAGTCTGGCTTTGTCTTCTTTACTGCCTCCCACCAGCTATTTATACACATTGATAATGATCCCCCTGAGCCTGCTCTTCTCAAGGCTAAACAGTCCCAGCTCTCTCTCCTCTCCTCACATGACAGATGCTCCAATCCCTTAATCATTTTAGCAGCCCTTTGCTGGACTCGGTCCAGCTTGTCTATGTCTTTCTTGTAGTGGGGAGCACAGAAGTGGAGTCTGACACGCTCCCTTGCACTATATATCAGCAGGACTGCAGTCCTCTGATAACATGCTAAGTACCGTCTCAGCTAAAGAGCAAGGGATAGATATAGCTGGTCATTCGTATTTTTTATAAAATTATCAGCAAATATTTTCTGAGAAGACCACAGTGCTCCTGACTTACTAGTGTTTTCTTTTTTTAGAGGAACACATGAGGAGAATCGCTTCTTTAACTGTAGTGATTACTAAATGTAACAAGTACAGTATTTTGAAAAAGAATGGAACAACTGCTTCTAAATTAGATCATCGGGAAATACAAATATTACAGTCGAAATTGCAACTATTCTGGAATCTCCTTGGTAAATTTCAGCACATGTTACAACCCCAAATCTATCCAGCCTAAAACCACTAAGAAGTTAGAGGTTCTACACTAACACTCTTGTAGGCTTTTTAGTGTATAGTAAGTTTTTTATTCACTTGTTCTTTTGCACCACAGTTTCTATGGTGGGAATAAAGTTTTCTGCATCATGATCATGTAATATGGATTTTCCAGGCTGTGTAACTCGGAGATTATTGAGCAACCAGAAGGTGACGATACTGATCCATGATACTGATAACAGCTGTCAGCTGTCCTCTGGAAGGACAAAACTGTGAAGTATAAGAGAAAGACAGCAAATAGCAGCTGCTTTCTAACTTTGAATGCCTCAGAGTGCAGCAGTCAGAAAGGCCTTTGTATTTTTAATAAGCTTTTAATAAGCAAATTCATCCCATTGCACTGTACAAGTGAGGAAAATTCACCTCAAAAGCCAAACAAATCAGTGACACCTCACAATGTTATTTAAAAACATGACAGGTTTTGAACCATTTTTATTTATGGTTCCATAATCATTTATTTATACGGTGTGAATCTGGAGCTGATAAATCTATTTGGGAGTTGAAGCCTGTTCTCCACCAGCATGAGCTGCAGCTCCATAAGTTCCCTCACACAGCTCTACTTCTCCACCGTGAACTGAGGGACAACCACAGATGAATGAGCAAAAGTTGTGTACCAAGCCCTGCTACTCCTTGGGTTTTTGGCTGAAACGGTCCACAAGAAGGGCAGCTGAACGAAAAAGTTTCTTGGGTTTCTTTGATGTGGATCATATCAGTAAAGAATACTATTAGGTTCTTTTATTTCAGTGTAATGACAAATGCTTAGAAGAGTAGGCACTGTATAGAGACTCTAGAGAAGTTATTAGGAATAGCCAGAGACCAAGCAGAAGACAATCCAGGGCCTTAGGAGGCATCGAGGATGACCCTGGAACTGGACAGCTCTGGACTTTGAGGAAGTTTGCATTTAAATTTGAAATTCACTACCCACAACTATCTCAACAACCTCCATCCTTATAATTAAGTGACTGTTAGCAATCTCAGCAGCTAAAGACCATACACAGATAACCTATCCTTGTCTGCAGTCATGTGAGAAAAGCACCTTTATCTCTCAAATAAAGCTTCTCTTATCTGATGGGGGATTGTGTTGCCAGTATTTAAAGGAGTATCATCATAATTAATTTATTTTAAAACAATGAGCAGGTTCCCAGAACACCTGATAGGACTGAGTCCACATAAGTTATAACATTTACTTTGCTTTTTACTGCGGATGTTTGGCATTTTCACTTCAGTGAAACACTAAAACGAGAATATCTCCTGACTGTTTTATTTTCCAATTTTTGTTATTCTTTTATTTATTATAGGCATGTCTCTGATACTCATCTTCTTAAATTATTAGTGCTATCTTATCTTCAATGCAGACTAGTAGTAAAAGGGAATGGCAAATTATTTCAACAGATTAGTAATACAGTCCAAAATAATGATCTACACACATTTTGGTTACAACAACTTTCCCATCTCCTTTTTCTGCTCTACAGAACCTAAAGTTTAGGCCTAAAATATCTGCAATATCTTAACAAGCAGAAACATTGCTGTGGCTTCTATTCACTGCTGTGAAAAGAGATGACTCTGCTAAGAGCTGAGAAACATCACTAAACGGGCAAAAAACTTATCTGAGATTGGCCAGCATAAACATGGAAATTTATTCCAAGCTGACAGATAATTTAACAAAGCGGAAGCAAGGGAACCCAAGGCAGAGCCTGAGGAACTCTATTTGCAACTAAGCAAGGCTTTGAATTATGTGACTTCATTAAAATTACCTGCCTCTGCCTGCTATACAGGTAAAATGTGAAGGTGCTGAAAACTTCAGCCCAGTTCCTGAGAAGCTGCAAGAGAGTTGCATGGTCACCACAACCTTGGAAGATGCTCTCAGATCCCCAAATACTAGACTGGATAGTGATCCTTAAGTTTTGTTCATGAACAGTAATTTTCCACCCTGATGGGAGCTCATATTGCACAATGTATGGAGGAAACAGGTGCTTTCTAAGTTATGGAGGTAATATCCCCTCCTCTACTTTTGCAAAATTTCCCACATGCTCTCTCCTACAGGACACGTTCCTTGAATCTTAAGCTTGAAGCTTAACACTGAACCCTGAATTAGTACTTCCAAGCATCTGCTCTGTGCTTAACTCTGGATTGCCTGAGTATAGCCAACACCTATCGCTTCATATCTAATTTATACTAATGTTAGTTTTGGCATCACCCATCTAATGGACACCAAACCATGCCTTAATATTTTATCTTCTAAACCATTTGGCTAGGGCATGCTGCAGGGTCCCTTAAGCAAGTAATGGAGGCCCATATGCTACAGCCTTCTTAACGTCCACACATGCCTCTGAAGACACAGACGTCCAAGAAAAAAAGTGTGATATAAGATAACCATCTATGGAAACATTACAATAAAAATGATCAAATGATAGTTGAATTGTCTTCACAAATAATACAACTAAAAATTTACAATCAACAAAACAATTCACTATTCTTCCACGACAGCCATCGAATCAGCTGTTTGCTAATTTTCTCCATTATCCAGCCAGATGCTTAAAATCACAGGTGAAATCAGAGGCAAACGAATAGGAAATTACCACTCCAAGGACAGATATTAGGATCTTCTGCTTCTAACAACAAAATTACTACTGTTCATATATAAAGAAGTCCTGCTTTCTGAACAGGAGAATTCAATATAAATTGCTCTTTTCAGCATCTGTGTCTCACTAGTTGGGATATAAGCTAAAATGCACAGATCGCAGTCCACAAAACGTTCTGTCCCTCTCCTTTCTATCAGGGACTGCGTAATGTTGATCACTGTTCAGGGAAGTGTTATAGATCATCTTTGAGTGTTTTAACACTATGCAAACTGAATAATAAACAAGCACCCAAAGTCATTGGAACAGCTGCCCAGGAGCAACACTTAATTTGCTGTGTGCAGCAACTCTTTCAATGTCTTTTTCCTCTGTAACTAAAAGGCACTAAAATGTGTTTCCTTATGGTTGTGTAGTGGTTACGCTTAGACTGCGTTATTGCAACTGGGGTAAGAGGCCTGGGAGCGATTCAGGTCTCACAGGCTCGCATTAGAGGGAATGTGTTTTAGAGATGGCTGCGAAGATCATAATTGCCAGAAACGGCAGCTGCGCCCCCATAAATATCTGTCCAAGCCAGCCTATCAGCAGGGAAAGCAGGCGAACACAGCACAGCTTATATGGACACTGCACTCATAGGTAACAGCTATAAATGCAACAAGAAGAAAGGCTCCCTATTCAAACTTTCAAGTCATTTTTGAGCAAAGATCCAGGTACTGAAAATAAATGAAGATCTTAAGGTCTTGAATTATTCCCATCTGTATACCAAGTAGAAAACACTCACAGTAACTTTGAAAAAAATATTTATTTTAAAACAAAAAGGTTAGGTTGAGTTAGTGCTGGAAATTGTTGGCATCACTGGAGACAGCCAGGAAATTCTGCATCTGTCATCAGAACAAGTATTGAGCGGGCAGTATTTGTGCCAGCCCTCACTACCTTCAGTCTTCTGCCAGGGTACTTTAACCCCACTGTTATCTATGGCCTTCACGGGGCAAAACAGCTCTGTCAGACTTTGGTTCCCCTGCAGAAATTCCCCAGCAGGAAGCCAGTTAAGGGCTGTCTCTGTAGAGCAGACTCTGTAGGATGCTTGTAAGATGAGTTTGTTCTTCTAAGAAAATTCCAGAGATGAGCTGTCTCTCCCTGTAGTTATCAGACCGACAGTGACCGCCCTTCCACAGTCACCTGAATACGTTTTCCTAATTCACAGCTTGAATTAATCACAGACATCTGTCTAATAGGTAATACATTCACTCTTCTAACTTGTTTAACGTCTATAACTGAATCACTATTGCATTATAATGATTTTAAATTGATGCAGTTATGGGTAAGAGTCGAACTAGCAATCAAAACGGAAAGGGTCTAGAATCAACAGTTGTGCTTCACTGGTCCGTAGTAGTAATAGCCACTATAGAAAGCCAGAACAGAGACAGGCGTCCTTCAGTCCTTACAATTCTAATTTGTAATATAAGAATTTCTTTAAAACAGTCTAGTAACAGAAGCGATTTGTAGGAGGTGACTAAAATTTCACCAAGGATCTGGCAAGAAGATTTGGACTTATGCAAAGCTAAACATAAACACCAAAGCAGTCCAGGCGGAAACCAGCTTAGTCCTGTCCTTCAGTGAGCTCCACCGACTAGATCAGGACCTCAGACAAACAAATGCAGAGACATGCCTGGATGCCTGCCAGGAAAGGAGCCAGTGATATACAGTTCAGCTTCTTCAGCTGGGGCATCACACCAGCCAGCTAAAATAATTTTGTTAACGTTTGCTTGGGAAGGGAAAAGAATAAAGTTTAAATAACATCACAGTTCTCTATTTTTTTAAAAAAAAGCCCCTATAGCTCCTGGGATTATATCAGCCTAGATCAAGGTCACCTTACGCAGAGGGTTTTTGTTTTTAAACACAAGCCTGCTCTGGTGTTTAATGTTCCTTGATGCTGCAAAGGACCAAAATGATAAGAAGACACTGGTGTAAGGACAAGCAATTTTACTCAAGCAGACCACATTTAAACACACGTAACAGCTTCTCTTACATGCTAATGGTGCCACAGCTTCACTGTCTCATCTTACTCTATCAACTTGGTAGCTGAATTATGGTTTTAATATCTTAGTCTCTGTCCTGACTATGATTTCTTCTGGTTGTTTTTCTGATTTGCACTTCAGTGTAATATATTGTTAGGGACACTTTAATTGGTTGCATTGGAGCATTGCAAACCGAAAATCTCTTCATTGCCATTCATACAAGTCATGTATGCACATGTGTGTACATGATCTAAACATACTGCGTCCAGTTCTGGGCTCCCCAGTACAAGAGGGATGTGGCACTGCTGGAGCAAGTCCAGCGAAGGGCTACAAAGATGATTAGGGGACTGGAGCATCTCTCTTATGAGGAAAGACTGAGAGAGCTGGGCCTGTTTAGCCTGGAGAAGAGAAGGCTGAGAGGAGATCTTATCAATGTGTACAAGTATCTGAAGGGAGGGTGTCAAGAGGATGGGACCAGACTCTTTTCAGTGCTGCCCAGTGACAGGACACGAGGCAACGGGCACAAACTGAAACACAGACACTTCCATCTGAACATGAGGAAAAACTTTTTCACTGTGAGGGTGACAGAGCACTGGAACAGGTTGCCTGGAGAGGTTGTGGAGTCTCCTTCTCTGGAGATATTCAAAACCCGCCTGGATGCGATCCTGTGCAATGTGCTCTAGGTGACCCTGCTTGAGCAGGGGGGTTGGACTAGATGATCTCCAGAGGTCCCTTCCAACCTCAGCGATTCTGTGATACTCAGAACTTATGTATTTTTCAGAACATTGAGTACAAAATACCAATAGAATAGAAATATTTCTTTAGACCTAATTTGTAAATTAAAAACAGCAGCTTTCCACATAATGCTTTTTCCACTTGACATATTTTGCTTGTAACTTCCATTCAAAAATGTATCTTCCATCCACTCCTTACAATTATTTTGCTTTCAATATTTAATGATAAGCACACACAAGACAATATTGGATGAATGTGGCCCTAATTCCATAAACATTTTCCAAAGGACTACACACATGCATACAGTTTGATACATAAATAAGTATTCAGCAGATCAGAGACTATATTATTATTCATAACTCAGACGACTGTAAAAGTACACTGCTTCTTCTGCTGTGCTGTCACAGGAGTCAGCAGGTTTTCAATGAACGAAGAATTTGCAAGTTCAGGGGCTCATAGCAAGACGCGTTCCTTATATTGAAGAATTTATAAAGGTAAGTAGATGCAAGAAACAATAGTGGGAAATTCCACTTAATTCAGGACAAAGGAAGGAAGGGTGCAGATACATTCTTAAAGAAGGGAATAAAACCTGTCAAGGAGCTGATGGACCACCCAAAACCCTCAGTTCTTGTGGGCAGATAACTTTCCCCAGATGAATCCATCTGCTGATTGTACAAGTCGCAGTGGGACAAAAAATTGCCTTCCACCAAATCAAGTTCAGCACGTCTTTCAACATCAAGTTCAGACTTGATACACCCTAAATTCCTTTCCATATACCTAACCTGCATCTGGGACCTGCCAGGTAGCCCCACTCTGTCCCTTCATGAGCATTTTGATAATGAACAGTGGGTTACAATGACGCAGGAGATTCATCTGTTGGCAGGATGGGATTTTCAAGCAAAGATTGCCATGCTCTCAAGTCTATAATTCAAAATGCACTGCAGTATAAAGATACCTAATCCAATTCCAACCCAACTGTAGAGAGCTAAATCCTTTATAAGTTTCACAGGAAAATAACTCAGGCTTCAAGTTCTTGTAGTTTTCTAGCTTAAGTACAATTTTTGAAAGCGTATGGACTTGAGTAACTGAAGTAGAATGATGCTTTAATTGACACTTTGCCCATTAGGTTATTCAGAAGATCAGTCCATTTGTTTCAGTTGCTTTTAATTATCTTCTGTGGAGTCATTCTGGTTTTATACTGGTGTAATTAAACACATCCCATCCCACGCTGTTTAATTTCCTTAAAGATTTTGTTTGCCTGTTTTTAATTTTATGAGGACTTTAACTTCCAGGTGTTTAAATCAGCAGTGAAAGAAAAGGAAGATCATCTTAGAATGAAATGGAATCAATTCAAAATATATTTTAACTTTATGAGTGTTCATTTTCTTATACTGGCAATTCCCAGTCACCAATCTCAGGCAAGATATCCTGACATTTTTAACCATATAAATACCATAATTTTGAAACCACTATAGGCTTCTGCTTGTTGTTTAAGATTCAACAGAGGATACATCGTAAATGGGGCTTTAAGGAAACCAATTCTATTATTCCAGCTAGCTGGGGCAATGACTGTCATCAAAGTAAAATTACTGCCATTAAATCAAGAATCTAATTAGACCCAGATCATCAAGTTCATTGTCTGCTGAAGACTTGGTCTACTGGCATAGAGTAGAATGATTTACTCAAGAGTATATATCAAGGCTGACCCATGCCTCCAGGCTTAGCATATTTTTGTTATTCGAGCTGCACGAAAGCAGCTCAGTAGTTAAGAAGGTTCACAGGTGCCTCTTCTGGGAGCTGGGAGCTAGAAATGGGCTAGCAGCTCTCACTTAGAGAAAGACTCGGAACACATAGATCTGGAAATCTGGCTCAAGCCTATATAGAGAGTCAAGAGGAATCAGGCCCTAATCCAAACGTAATTCAAATGGACCTGGAGCCTTCAGATGACTGCATCAAACCCAGGGATAATATCTCTTCTTTTTCGTTATTCAGTAGAGAGCCCCCCCGCCCCCCCCCATACTCTGACAGCAAAGATCAGTATGATATCAAATTGAGAGCGCTATGGTCTGCTTGTGCTTGAGCTTCTAAAAGAGAGAGAGGATACATCTCTGATTGACATAACCAGACATTAACTGCATTTGACAGTATCTGTGAGATACTCTTTTGTTATGCTGAAAATCCCTTTTCACAGACAGACACTGGAAATCCCCTGTGCGCGTCATCATTTAACCTGTCTGCCAAACTCAATATTTCCTTCCTACTGCCTACCTCTTCCCCCTGTGGCTGGTTCAGCAAAGCAAAAGGCACGTAATTATCTCATAAATATCCATCAGTGAGCTTATTAAACTGGGGAAAAGAGCATAAGACTTGCTAAGTTCTGGTCTTGTACATACCTGTGAATTCCATGGTATGGTGATTCACCGTACATAACATACCCAATTAGACAACTTTTCATTATCGGAAGCCGATAATGAAAGAGACGATGAGTAAGAGGACGCACCTTGTCACAGCAAGAAGTGGCATGATTAGAATCCAGGAATCTTGGCTGTCATTCTGCCTGACCTTCAAGGAGTCATTTATTCCTCATGCCTTTGTTTCCTTGCCTGCAATGTGGCAGCACTAATACTTATTTTACACGTCTTTTGAGAGTAATTAATGTTTCGAATGTACTTTGAAATTATATGATGAGTCAGTGCAAAATGTGCTCCCATATGTACACTTAATTGCTTTTTAAGGACATTTTAGACATATGCATGCTAATATGCTTAATATGAACGCTTCCCAGCCTATGATGATTGGAGATTAAAAAAATATCAAAACCTCACATATATTAAATTTCTTCTGCTAATGGGACTTCAGAGTTAAGATTTTTGCAATTGTGTTTTCTTTATAACCAATATGCACTGGAGGGGATGATAAATTTACTTAATAGCTACAGCTTTATTCAACACAAAACTAGTGGAACGTACAGAAAAGGACCTGGAAGCACCAAGTGGTTTCTCTGATTGCCTCCAACTAGCTATCTTGCAGGTGTTGGAAACGACAGCCATGTTTCAAGTAAGCTACTGTTAAGAGTACAATAGCTTTACCAATACAATAATGATTACTATTTAAGATTATAGTGGCTATATTTATTGAGAAGGCCTACTTTAGTCTAGGACAGCAAAGTTCTCAAACATCTCCACTAACACACGCACACCCACATGCACACATTCACACATACACACGGATAAATGGCACAAACTGGTTGCCAAATTTAAGATTAGTGTCAATTTTCAGAGTTGTCAAACAGTCCCAGAAAATTAAGAGAGAAGCTCCTCCTCCATAACTACGATCACCTGAAATCACTCAAATCCTCACCAGCAATGAAATGCTCAGTACCAACACTGATGTTCTGTCTTCCAGGACCATGAGATTTCTCAGAAATAAGCCCACCTTCAAAAGAGATTATAAAGACAGTGTCTTCTGAAAAAAACCCCCTACAAAATCATTCTGTCTTCTCCAGTAGAAATAATATTCCATCAATAAAGTGTTAGAAGAAGGAAAACAGAAAGAACTTACTGATGTGACTTACAGCATCTGTAAGATGCTTCAGTAACACAATGATTAGCATTATAAAAGCTATATGAATAAATATTGTGTTTTTACACACAGATGGATACATGATCAGTTAAACAGTGTTAATATGAAAGGCTGCAATTTCTAAAAGAAGGCATTTTCTCAAGTGTCAAAATGACCTATCAGTTTGAAATAAATTCTGAAAGATTCCCCCAAAAGTCAACCTATTATTGAAGAAAACTGATTAATAACTCTAGCATTGATCTGTGGAAAGTGCATGAGGAATTTGCCTTTCCCTTAGAAAGCTCTCCTCACAGCAACACACTGCAAGTTCTTCCAGATAGTCTACAGAGACATCATCAAACAAAAATAATAAAAGGAGAAAAGAAAATGAGGAAAATTTCAAGCATTTACTATAGAAGGTTCGGAGCTCACTTCTTTCAGATGAATTAATGTCATGTTTAGAAACAGTTTCAACCTGTCCATCTAAGGGAAAGCATTAATGCTCACAAGCACAATGCTAAATCACTGGTCTGAAATACCAAATATTTAAAGGGTCTCCTTAAAGGCATCTGCATGGGGAAAAAATAAAATAAACTTGTGCATACAGGTATATGAGAATGAAGACGTTAGAATGAAGTTAAAAAACAACTCTGTGTGTCTCTGTAATGAATGAAAGCAAGAGGATTGGGAATTAGAAATTTCTCATGCTCAAGCTGCAGCACTGACTCTATCCAGACAAAACCAATCCAGACTATTAAGAAAGACGTGATTTAGAGATTCAGTCCCAACCCACACGATCTTACATTTGGGATCAACAAACAGACAATTCAAAGTGAAGTACTCAGAGAAACTAAAACTGGGATCTAACTCTAACTGCCTCTCCACTACTAGTTTCACTCTTTCGCAAGAAACTACTGTCGTATGACTGGTCTGTCTCCTCTCTATTCTTAATGCCCTTATTTGATCTGCTTTGTATCTCCTGTTTGTTTAATTACATTGCAGTTGTAAGGAGAAAGGACTCACAAAGCATTTTACAACCTATACACGCAGTTTGCAGTTTGCGTTGAAATGTGGCCAAACATGGGAAGGTACACATTGCTATTTAACAGCACACAGTTAGGACACAGTAAGTGTACTTATCCAATTCAAAGAGCAAAGCAAAACTAGGAAGCTGGAGTGCAATCAAGTCAACTGGAATCTAGCCTATGCACTGAGACCAATCCCAAACCTCAGAAACACAGCTGTGGCTCTATCGCAATGACAAGTGGTAATTACTGTTTTACGTCTCATCCTAAGGACCACCTTTCCCCAGGAATACAACGCTTTGTAGCAAATCACAGAAGCAACACGCTTGCACAAAAAGCTTGGTATAAAAAACTCCAAAACAACACACTATTCATAACCTGGATCTTCATTGGATGTTCCTCCCCCAGGTAGTTACCAAGTCTGACATAGATAAAAGTGTACTTACCTGCAGAAGCGATAGCGTGACTAAGGGCAAGACAGTAAGAGATAGTTTATTCACAACAGATTTTTAATCCTCCCTTCTTCGCCCTGAGGCTTAGTGAAAAAGCACCTAAGTGCAGTTTCCTACAGCCAACCAGAGCACAATTAACAACAGCTACCTGTTAGTCACTCTCTTATTTCGATAGTACTGAATTGATTCTTTATATGTACTTATTTGTAACAAGAGTACTAGACATTTTCAGCATGGCATCTCACTTTCCTTTTGTCTACACCTTACACTTACTAAATGACCAAGTAGCACACGCTTGTGCCAAATTCTCCTGAGCTGGCGAACTATTCTGACAAAGACTCTATAAATAAGATGTTTTTCTGTGTGCGAATAATTCTTTATTATCAAAATGTAGTCCTAAAAAACGTAGTATTTATCCTCTGAAAAGGTCATGTTTTGCTAAAAATACAGGTCTGATGTATATTTTTTCTGTCTGTGAAACTCAGCCCACAGCTTTCCTTTAATTTATGCTTATTTAAACTTATACAATAGTGGTCACTTTTAGCATTTCATTTGTATGCACACTTCTGATCTACCATGGACACCAGCCAGTCTCTAACAACGTTAAGCAAAAGATCAATCCATTTCCTAATTAGAGATGTGAATTAATGGAAACAGAAACCACCATTTTAAATACAGCAGGCCCTAAACAAAAACTTCTTTAGGTGCCCCATGTCCTACACCATTTCCTGCGTAATATTTTCAAGTTATCCATTCTCGTCAATGATTTATGGCACTAGATGCTACTTGGCAGTACTTTCAAAGTCTGTCTGATAAAGGAGAAAACCTCTATTGTACCTTGAACTGTCAACAGCTTGCTTCTGAAATTTTCCAAAGAGTTTTTGCATTTGTCCTTCATACGTAGAAAGTTTCAAAAAACACTCAAACTGCCTGCATTTTCATATAGAAAGATGCTTTATGAACACCTCATTAAGGAGTTGCATCAACTTTACCCATCACCAGAATATGCTTAGTTCCATTGGCCTCACACCATAATTCATCGGCTGGGTACTGCACCTCGTTGTGACAGCCCAATTAGTTCTGCTAGCAACATTAATGAGATTACGATTATTTGAGAAACACACCTAGCAAGTATGAATTCTTATGTTGCCCTTTGGTTAAAAGGGATATTACAACTGCAATAGAAAGAGACATCAGAAAGCATTTACCCACACAGAGGCATTCAACGATTGTGTTTAAATTTAATATAACATATAATAAAGAGATGAGCTGCAGTAAAAGCCTGTCACTGCTTTTCACACAATACTATTTATGCTCTATATTGGACCAACTCCAGGATATTGGCAGTACGAAATCCAGATACATTCTCACACAACTGGACTGGGCCATCTATTATCACTCACAAATCCTTTAAAAACAAATACGGGTTCAAATAATTATGCTGTTCAACATATTAAATTCCTAGACATCAACCAGGGGAACTGCAGTGATAAAACAACCTGTTTTAGGGAAGACCAGTGAGAAGAATTATCTGTATCCTGGGCTTCAAATCAAATGCCTTTAATATTAGCATCACACTTTCCACTGAATAAATGTCAGAGAAATAAACTTGACAGAACAATATATTTTCCATGCTCTAAAATTACGAATTTTAAAAAGGACTGAGAACATGAAACTGTGAAGTATTTAACCTCTAGGGAATAAATTCAAATACCAACCAGGTCAATAATAATCTAATGTCAACTCTTACCATAAAAAAGTGGACAATGATAAATAATGAAGTATCAAGTTGCCAGAGAGGTATTTAGTGGAAACTGTGAGGATCTGTGTTATGCTTTCGTATTCTGTGTCATTCTCTCTGTATCTTGATTAGAATTTTAAAGAAAAGGTAATGTTTCTCCCTATCCTATTTCATGATCATTTATAACTCGGAGCATGAAAATTGTCAGCCTACCTCTTGGATTCTTCCATATACTGTTCTTATTCAGTCTGGGTGCTTGCTAGCTTGTCTGCAATGTTGCTGTCTTAAGAAGGAAAATACAACACAGAACAATTGGTAAAACACAAATCCTTGAGTTAGAGAGGTTTAGCACACGTTGTAGATTTTGCTGATCTAAATGACTTGTATTTTCTTAATTATATTTTTCTCCCTCTATAGTGTTGTCATCTTAAAGAAAAGACTGTTTTGTGCAGCTCTCTCCCTCTCATTGGTATTCATTTGACTCCCACTTCCTGCAGTACGGATAATTTCCCCTTCCATTCACAGTCGCATACCTCTCTAATTGCTACCATAATTTGTATAGATGGAAAATATAAATGAAATATTTATCATGTATATACTAATTTAATTTCTAGTAGCAAGCTAGATGTAACTGAAAAGGGCCAGCACCATGTAAGCAGTCCACTCTCTGCAGAAACCAATGAATCACTGAATTTTAAAACATCTAAATGATATGTAGGCAGAGCTGTTTAATCAACTCTGCCTTACACTCTACTGCATCAATGAATTTATTTACTCTTCTGCAATACTGTGCATCTATCTCATTACACTGGCCAAACTGTTTTTCTATATTATATCAGCAGCACACAGAGGTCTCTCTTTCAGGAACAGGACCGCTGGAGCTGCTAAGCTACACTTAATGAAACATGAGAGAAGGCAAGAGGTCTCTCCTTAAGGATCTCAAAGTCAAGCCGAGACCTCGACAGCTCAGTCCTGATACAGCCTGAGATAGTTACCACGATAAAACACTTTGGTGACTTACATGTGCGGGGGAAAACACTATGCGCCCCAGAGCTGAAGTATGTGCTTTTCTTGATAAAAATGACTTCCCTGAAAGCAAAAAGTGGGATTAGCTGACCTGAAAGAGCTCTATGAAACCAAGATCTCCCTATACAGAAGACGTGAGCTGCTTTTATCATGATGTGTCTACAGAAAATGAACCTCAAGCTACAGGTGGATTTCACCGAAACGTGAACTTCTTTTACCTCATTTCCACAGCAGTATCACATCCAACGCTGTGTCTGCCCTACAACTAGCAGAAATGGCTGCAGCACAGGCAGGCATCAACATTAAAAAGGTTGTGACATGGGCCTGGCTGCCCCAAATATGTACGTAGAGTCCCAAGCAGAACAGCTCGGCCTTGCCCCTACCGATAGCAGCACTCGACCTCGCTCAGTTACAGCTAACTTGGGTATGTCTAGTCCCGCTGCAGCGACAGCCCCAGCGGCCACGCGAGCTTCTCCAAGGTAGCTGCTGCCATATAAAAACAAGACTTTTTCAGGTGATGCCTACCCTCACCCCGCCATCTCCTCGCACTGCCACATCGCCTCACCAGGTCCCCTTGCTCCCCCATGGCGCCTCACCCCGCCATGTCACCTCACCAGGCCCCCATGCCCCATCTCCTCACCCTGCCATGTCACCTCACCAGGCCCCCATGCCCCATCTCCTCACCCCGCCATGTCACCTCACCAGGCCCCCATGCCCCATCTCCTCACCCCGCCATGTCACCTCACCAGGCCCCTTCGCCCCGCCAGCTCCTCACCCTGCCATGTCGCCTCGCCAGGCCCCCTCTCCCTGCCATCTCCTCGCTCCCCCATGTCACCTCTCCAGGCCCCCTCACCCCGCCATCTCCTTGCTCCCCCATGTCGCCTCGCCAGGCCCCCTCGCCCCGCCATCTCCTCGCTCCCCCTCCCCCCGCCATGCCGCCCGTCACTCGTCGCCCCGCCCCGCCCCGCCCCACACGCGCCATGGCGGGCGCTCCCGAGGGCCCCGCGCGCGCCGCCGGCGCCGCCGCTGGGAGGCGGGGCGGGCTGGGGGAGGCGGGGCCGGGGGCGGCCCCTGGCGCCTCCTCGCGCCACCCCCCCCTCCCATCCCCCCTCTCCCCCTCCCGGCGGCGCGCGGAGCCGCGGAGGGAGCCCGGGCGGCGGGAGGCGCGAGGCGCCGCCCCCTCCGCCCCGCGCGGCCCCCGCCCCGCCCCGCCCCGCCCCGCGCAGCGAGGCCTCGCGCTGAGGGGCTCGGCGGCCCCGCCGACCGCCTTCGCCCTCCGAGGGGCCCCCGCGGAGGCCCCGCCCGGCTCGCCCCGCCCCGGCCGCTGGGCCTCGCCTGGAGCGCTGCGGCCGCCTGCGGGCGGCGTGTGGCGGAGGAGGGTAGGTGTAGCGAGCTGCCCGTTCTCAGCGTGCTGTGTTCCGCGGGCAGCTGTGAGAGGCCAGGCGCAGCGGAGCGCGTTGGTGCCGTGCCAAGGCGCGTTTCGAGGACAAGACCTCAAATATCGCTGGGGCCTCAGGGGAGAGCAGGGAGCCGCGGGGGGTGGAACGCAGGCTTGGCTCAGGCTTGGCTCCCCTCTGCATAGCGAGGCATTTGCCTCGCAAGCAGAGCGCTCGGTCAGCCACCGGGCGTGTTGAAAATAGTTTTGGAAAGTTCATTTTTTCATGCTGGAAATGCAGCACCATACGGCTTCTTAAAAATGTCTGTGGCTATATCTATTGCCTTGAGCTTCAACTCAAAAGTACACAGAGAAGAGTTGCTTCATTGGCTCTTATTTGGTGTAAATGTGGTTTTTTTATGGGAGGGGGATGCCTTATAATCACATCTGTGGCCTACTAAGAAAAAACAGAGCTGCTTTTCCTCAAATTTCCTTCTAGAGCGCTTCGCAGTTCCTGTGGCGGTGTGTCACGGCAACCGTTCCGCTCCGTGGTGCGTGAAGGTTTGGCTACCGCGCCTATAAGCCGAAGCGATTAGTAGAGAAAAGGAATTCAAACAGTTCTCTGGCTTCTCTCTTTCGACATCTTTACTGAAGGACTGAGCTTGCTCTTCAAATCTGATAAGGTTGATACTACCTCATCCTTGTGAGGAGTAAAAGTTGTATGTTGCCAGTTGCAACATTAAAGCAGTTTCCAAACACGCTTTATTTACAAGTATATTTATTCTCTGTAATCTATTTTTATCTTTTAATGCTGTACAAATACCCGCTTTTCACTGTGGGAAAATCAGCTAGTATCAATCGTATCTGACATTATGAAGTAGCTTTAGTTCAGCCAGTCTTACTATTTGCCAAAATTCATCATCTCGTTCCTTTTCTATCCTCAAAATACACCGAGGAAGAAGTGCTTCTTCTGCAAGTGCAACTTCTTAGGTCAGCTCTGTGCTGGAGAGCTAATTGCCTCTCTGTCTGCATTTCCTATTGTTTTTCTCCAGTAGACCTGATCTAATTAACCATTTTCCAGCACGAATCAGTGTTGGTGTGATGAACAAAATAATTACTTAATGCTTCTTAATATTTAAGGTTTAGATCAGAACCATTCTTTCATTTTGGGGACGATGCTAAAACAAAAGGAAAAACCTCTGAAAAACCAAGAAATTTGATGCTACAGATGGGGTTTGGATGCCCAGTCGCAGGAAAGAAGTGCTGAATTTGAAGGACATGGGGTTTTTATACAATGCATGAAAAGACTTTGGCAATAAAAGCATCACTTAAGCAGCGTGTTCAGTAGGGAAATGGCTAAAGTCAGCACCTTTAAAATGAAGTTGACTAAAAAGCACCAGTAAACGCAGAGTACAGCAGCATACTTGAAATTCAGGCAAGACAGAAAGTGCCTTCATCTACTCAATATCATTGTGTTGGGGTTCCCTCCTTTCTGATGGAGGAGCCATCGCTGTTGCTGCTAAAAGCATCTTTCCAAAAGGATATTGCCTGTATGGTTATGCTCCTTCCTTTATGGGAGTAGGGGCTAAAAATAGGACAAAATTATTTAGGACAAAGTTATTTGGCTCCTTAGTTTCAAAGGAAGATGGGCTAGTATTGCATCCTTCTAATAACAGAAGTAAGGTAAGTAAGACTAATGCTTTAAAATGTATCCATAGCACCTTACCTATTTGATGTTGTGTTTTTTTTCCTGGAGCTTGACTCTGGATGACTTTGTTTCTTTTTCCGTGCTGAGAGTAAGACCTGTATTCATTTGAAAGCATCAAGTGGCTGATGCTTGCTACATTTTCTTTCTAATTTTCTAGACATAAAATCTAAGTAGAGATGCTTTTTATTTCTCAGTGGTGCAAGATTTAAAAATAATGCCAAAAAATCCAAGTATTCTTGTTTTCATGAATGATTTTTTCAAATATTACCTGTAATTCACTACAAATTTGAAGAGAATGTTGCTCAGGGTTTGTTGTTAATGTTCAATCTTGTTATTATGTGCTTATCTAGCAGAGATTAATAATGCACTACACTTAGCAGCAGTCGTGCTTTGAAGGGTGTTGCCTTGATCCAGCACATTGATTAAGTAGTTATTTCATCCTCCTGTTTTGGCAGCTAAATTTGGGTTGAGCTGTAATCATTCTCCATATGTGCCCCAAGGCTATAAATAATCCACTCACTTCTTCCTATATAATTGAAATTATGTGCTTTTTTTGTTTCTATTTGTAGTGCTGCGCTGTGATGACCACCACAGCTGATAACTTTGCTAGCTATGAAGAGGGACAGGTGGAACTGGGCCGGAGTTCCAGTAGCTCTGTTTTGGACTATTCCGAAGATACGTTTGAGCCGTTCAGCGAGGAGGAAGAAGGCTGCTCGCAATATGAGAGTGAACCATCTGAATCTTATTGTTCCACAGAGGATTTAGAGAGGTCTGCTGTATCAGATGTGTTGGAAAGGATAGCACAGCTGGCAGGCCAAAATCATGCAGGTATGCAGGGTTTACCATGCTTGAGACCTGTCCTTCATAGCTTTTCATCTGTGGAGACTTGAATCAGCAAAAATAAAAATGTAAAAATTGCATAGATTGTTCTTGCTGTTCAAAGCAACACAGGTTCTGTATGTTCACTTCTTCAGCTAGGCATGTATTTTGTCCTCTGAAGATTTGCTGGTGACTATATGCAGAAGGGTATTATTTAGCCATGGAAACCCTTTCTTAGTAATCTTGTGGTGCTGAAATTCTATTGGTATGTTAAAAAAATTCTGCAAAATACTCTGAGCGAGTTACCATATATGAAAAGTAGCTGGGATGTAGAGTATTTTAATGCCTGAAAGCTGCATCAGATGAATGATTAAGAATAGGCAACAGGGCATAAGTTAGCTGACATAACCTTGTTTGTTAGTTGCTATTTTTTTCCATTTCTATGGGATTCTCTGTCATTCTTCTGCATTCTTCTTTTCTCCAAGGTTGGTCCGGAAAGTATAGTGAGTACTTGAAGACATTGCTATTTTTTTTTTTTTAAATCTGGCCTTGGAATAAGGGCTTGTCAGGATATATAAACAGCATAGTTTTAAAGATTATCTAGGACAGTTTAATATATATTTTTAAATTAGTGTAGATATAAGATGTATTTTAATGTCTGTTAGCTGTTACTGATGTAATCTCATTCTGCTGAGTTCAACTTGATCAACTGGCTTATACCAATATATGTTTAACCTTGTCTGTAGTAAACTTTTAAAATTGGAAAACTTTTCCTATTACAGACAAGCCCGATAGTCATGCCCCTTCCCTCCCTCATCCACCCAACACTTTACTCTTTTTCACTCTGCAGTAATAACCAACACTGTTATCATTAGAAATCTCTTTTAAACATTGTTTAGACATGAAATCCCAACAGTATAGGCCAAAACTTGTCATCAGATGTATGTGCATGAATGTAAACACTGTTTATCCTAGAACAGAACATAGCCTTAGAGATCAGTGCTTCGGAATCTGAATTAAGAGATAGTGTTCGTCTTGGTGTCTTATTCATGCTACATTTATGTAATTGAACTGTGTCTAATAGATTAAATTTGACAGTCTTGCTCAAGATTTTTACTCTTACAAATGATAGATTTTAATAAAACTTTTCTGGAGACTTTTGAAATTATTCCTTGCCCAACCACTGAAATCCTCATTTTTAGGATCAAGGAGAGCATGTTTAGAGGAAACCTTTTTCTGTACACAGAAGTGTTTTTAAGAAGTGAAAAAGAATACATTAACAAGTGTTACCACTTTGTTTACCAGGTTAATATTTCTTAAAATTGTGGAGTCTTCTGAATACTACTAGTTCAATGAGAAACTAGGGAATAACACATGGAAAAATGTTTTGGAAAACAGAGAGCTTTCTACAGCATATATCTTTCTGAGAGCAGCATACATAAATAATAAAAAAAAGCTACAGAAAGCCTGTCGTGCTGGTGTCCCTGTGGGGACACATTATTTCCTTGTATAAACCCACTGAATTTCCTATCAGTACGCTGACAAGAGTATAGAGAATTTAGTTGTTTGCTGATTGTGCTTAGTATGTTGAATGGGGCCCGTGTCTTATGTATATTGCCGTCGGTGGCGGTGTCTCTTCGGACCTCTAAGTCTTTTGACTTCAGCCAGCCATTCACTTCCACTTCTTGGCAATTCCCTCAGTTACTGCAGGACTGAAGTTGTACTGAAACCATCTGGATAACAGGGAACTGATACAAATTTTGATTTCTCCCCCTCCCCTCCCCCCCCATTTTTCCCTTGGATCAATTCCTGGATGCGGTTCACTTAAGCTCTCAGGAATACTTGTATGCCACAAAAGAAGAGGCCATGCAGGGTTGAAAATAAGTGATGGGACTGAGGGAAGGGGAAGGTAGATTGGTGTTAAGTCAACTTCTCAAACAAAATTGAATGTGTTGACAAGCCCTAAGCATTAGTCTCTGCTCTTCTCAGCATATCCAGTGTTGCCTTTTGGTGGGGTGATTAAAAATGAGCAATATAAGATATTTTTGTGTGATAGAAGCTTGCTCAGTACATTTCACCCCCAAATCACTGGTGTCCTCTGTGTAGTCCTGTGGCTTGTTTTTTTGTTCCTTCAGTGGAGAAAACCCAGTCATGTTCAAGTGGAGAATTATTTGCCTCCTGCTTTATTTTTGTTTTGTCTCAGTCCTGCTTTCTTCACAACGCATATTCTAAGCTACCTTTTTTCGTTGTAGATGAGCAGTCTGAAAGAGCAGAATCTGCAGCTATAGAAAGAGATTTCTTGGGGAAGCAGATTGACCTTCTAAAAAACAAAGAAGCTGGCATTAAGCAAGACAAATCTGTCATCAGAACTCAAGCTGGTAAGTTCAGCAACTCTAGTAGAAGTTATAATTCTTGTTTCTTTTGAAAGCTGATGTAAATTTTTAGCTGGACTTAATATTACATACAAGTTATTAAAGTCGAGCCAGGTAATTAACAAAGTACAATGTTTTTTATGCTTTCTGGGAAAACGGTTTGTCTTCCATAGCTCATATTGCTTGGATGCTCCTGATATGACATCATCCTAGTAATGCATTATCACAAGGTCTGGATAAATCTACTTTAGTAAAAACGTATCCACATTTCAAACTTAACTGTAAAAAGTCAAAATTTTACTGAAGTGTTTAGTATTTTCCCTTTTTTCTCACCAGCTGTACAGGTACTAGGACTTTGGTCTGGTTGTTTCTTCCAAAATAAATATTACTTTAGAATTTGGGCAAAATGTGCTTCCCCCCCACCCCCAAACAATTCTATTCCTCCTGTCAGCAATATTTTAGTTCCTTTCCCAGATGGAGGGAGGCAGCAGGATACCAACTTTGACAAGCACAATGAAACAGCTTTAACCAACACAATGATGGAGAAGGAGAGGGAAGAAAGAAGGATGCTGTTTGCATGTACTTGTTATGAAAGCAACTGCAAGAGCAGATGGTGGCATGCAAGTCCTGCTCAAGTTTTCCTATGAAGTGTGTCAGAGATACTATTTTTAATTAAAAACAAAAGCAAGAAAGCAGTAACTGAGTAAAAAATGATTGAAGCAGAAGGAGTATCTTCAATCTGTATGTATGTGAAAAGTGAACAAACTCTCAAAGTTTTGTAGGTTGCCTTTAAGACTGATTCATCGGTCAGAGATGGATCCTCCTTCCCAGATGCTTTGTGACACTGCACTTAAGTACAAGCATCCTCAAGCCCTCCGTATATCGTGTGAAAACAAGACATAAGATCATTTTTAGGTTATTCCTAAGTTTAGCTTGCTCACAACAGTGGTGAGTCAATGTTACAAGTTCCTGACTCCATCTTCAGCATTTTTCTTATTATTACTGGACTTCCAAGACTGCAGTGTAGTCAGAAGTGAAAAGACAACTATGTAGATCATCTCTTCCACAGCAGAGAGAGTCTAATCTCCAAGGTAAATTTATCTGTGAATCAAAAGGTCACAAAATACTGATGCATTTTAGGAAAACTAAGAGGAGCTGATGAGTTTGGATTCACTTAATGAATGATAAACAATATAGCGTTAAGGAAGTTTTCCATCTATATAGGGTTTTCCCTTGAAGGTTAAAGTTGGGAAGATTTTATTCTCTTAATCAGTCTCAGATTTCTGTAGTTCTGCACGAAGAAACCTGCTTTCATTTTGTATGCTTTAATGGGTAAGTGGAGTCAGTCTGGTTACAGAGTCTGAGTAGCCAGTTCTGTCTCATTAGCTTGAGGTGACTTAGGAAATGATGCCATTTCTTCTGCCTGCCTATCTTATTGCTGATCATAGCAGCCAAGCAGTTTTCAATTTAATTGTTACAGTGCTTCCAACTACTAGCAACATGACAAACAGAAAATAAGGTTCATGCTTGTGCTTCTTTCATGTAAACAGTACGGTCATGTGATTGACTGGTTATTCCCAAATCTATCAGCGTCAATCGTGCACTTAGCTGTGTACTACGTCACGCTACGAAGGTTTGATAGTAACGACTGAGACAGTAATGTAATAAAAAACTATGTTTACTTCCTCATGCAAGCTCTTAGATTAGTAAAATCCATTAAAATAATGCGATTACTAATTTAGAAAGGATAGTCCAAAAAAGGATAACCTGAAATCGTTGATTATTGATTCAAAAAGGATAACGTGAAATCATCGATTACTGATTTAGAAAGGATAACCTGAAATAATGCAATTAATGGTTTAGAAAGGATAACCCGAAACCATCAGTTACTGCGCTAGTAATTGGAAGCACTGCTTATCCCTACTTGAAAGCTTTCTTGTTCACTCTCTTAGCGAGAGGGCTCTCAACCTCGAGGAGTTACTACTTGCAAGCTTTTGGTTCACTCTCTTAGCAAGAGGGCTCTCAGCCTCGCGAGGAGTTCCCTTAACCCAGCATCCCAGGAAAAGGGGGGGAGGAGTACTCACGGTCCAGCCGGAGAGGATGGTCAGGTCACGTTCCCATCCCTGCTCAAACTCTCCTGCTCGGTGACCCTTTTTTATACCTGGCTGGGACTCTGGGCAAATATCATCCATGCTGATTCATGCATAGTTGCATATTTGTAGAGTTGCTTCTCATTGGCCTTTTTGGCTTTATTATTCGTTTCCTGCCCCTTCCTGATATGCTAATTAGGAGGGGGTGTGCGAGATAATATTAAAATAGGGTGTAATGAGCTGAAGGTTACCATAGGTCAGAGTTAAGTTCTGTGATCGTGGTCTTTTGCTCCTTGCGAGACAGGGAGGTGGACTGCGATGTCTTCACATCGCTTCCTCCTTCGCCTCGTTTGTCTCGCCACCATCCTCATGTTGGCATCTGGACCCGGCCATACTCGTTACTCAATCCCTAACTTCTCTAATTTCGTTAGTCTGTGGACTCATAATAATAGTTTTGAGACGGTCTTTAGTATCCAAGTCTCTTTTTATACGGCTGGGACTCTGGGCAAATACTGCTTTCTCTGAGCTCTGCGAGTTTTGTAACAACAGGACTGTTTGCCTGCTCGGAAGGACCCTGCTAGCGAGGCAAGACCACAACATCTCCGTATGGCTTCCTCCTTCCCTGCGGGTCCGGGTCCGTGCAGATTCCTTAGTTGGCAGACTTTTTCAGTCCTGTTAACCCTTCACTCGCTCAACACTACATCTTTTGCAGTAGAATATCAGTATTACACAAAATAAGCAGAGCAACTTTCATATAATGGCGTCTGCTTCCCTTTGACTTAATAATTCAGTACTCAGTAGCCTTGAGACTCTCTTATTATTTTATCTACTTGGAGTGTGCGGGGGGGGGGGTTGGGTTTTTTTTAAGTAAAAAAAAAAAAAAAAGTAATATATATACATTGAGCACACGTTACTTTTGATTTGTTCTTCAGGTAGTATAACGAGTTTTTTTATATCTTGTCATTGATAGGATTAAATGTGAATAAATTCCTGGTTTGCATATGGGAATGCCCCGGAATATAATCTTCATTTTTCTTAGTTTTATTTATAGCTTCAAAGAAGGCAAACCTAGATGTTGGCCTCAGGAAAAATGAGAAAGTTTTGTCATCATTATTGTCTCTTTCTTTCTTCTCTGCTTCTCCACCCCAGTTCTGCACCAACTAGCTGTTATTAGGCAAATATATCTCCTAAAGGACTGCTATTTCTATGAGTCCCTGACTCCGTATCAGTTATTCCAAAGACCATTAGTCTTGGAATGGAATAAACTTTAAAACTTACTACAGAAAACAGCAGTTCTTCAGCTTAGGTGTTTCTGAAAGTTCAAGTGGAACTTTTAAATGCTCTGACTTGTACTTTAGTCAGAAATTTGCTCTCACCTTTGTGTGTAGTTGTCTACACTAAGCTTTTTGCTCTTTCCTTTTTCTGCAGCGTTACCACTGCCCTAGTGCTAGCAAAAGCGAGAGTGCTGTAGTTGTTAACATTATGGTATTTAGAGGCACGGAAACGTTTGAATTGGGTCAGATAATCTTGTGGCTGAAATACAGATGGTCAGTCAGTTTTAACAATTTCACCATTATTGTTATTATGCTAATGGTATACAGGCAAATAAATGCCTACAATTTCTGATGTTAAGGCGAAAGGAATTGGCATGTGCACATAGATACGTGGGTACTGAGGGAAGCATAAGGCTTTATTTCTCTGTATCAGATCTTTTTCCCGGCTTGTCCAGTATATTTCTGTCTGCTGAGTAGATCTAGTTTGTATTCGCTTTGTGAACAAGTTTCCACATGCCCAAGCATTTAATTATTGACTTAGCACATTAACAACCAGGTTTAAGGAGCTGGAAGGCCAAGAGGCAGAACGTGATAACCTGAGACATTCTACGGTTCTTCTAAGAAGCTTATAGCATTTAACCATAAAAGAATAAGATTTAATATCATCTTTTTGACATGGTTGGATCTTTTATAAGATCATGCAACAAATGGATAATAGAGCCAAATGATATCTCAATTTTTTTATTGGTTCTAAATACTGAACTCTGCTTGGAGCTAAAACTGATATTTATCACTGAGAAATGGCAAATACAGTACTAGAGTATGGAATCATAGAAATATTAAATAACTCACTAGATGCATATCGTGCTATATGTTGGCTGTAGTTGATATTCTCTATTCCATAAATAGGGGCTGGAAGGGGAATTTCAGCTAGCAACATCCACATGGAAACTCCTGCCTGTAAAGAAAGTTCATCTGGTTCATGAATGTCTTTGTAGAGCCGGGAAAGGATTTGTTTCTTACTCTGGAAAAGAATGAATATCTTCTGAAAGACATAGATTCTGCAAAGTCCTTACCGTTGTCACTTCTCACCAATGTCAGTAGAAATTAAGGATACCCTGCACCATGCTGGAGGAACTTTTCTGGCTTTGAATTCATTTTTATATTTAATGGTAAAACCCTGATTTATGGGACTGCTCATCTCAGTTCTGCATTACCTGTGCAAATCTTTCAGACATTACTTTTGCTCATTAGGCTTGTCTGCCTAATCTGAACTGTTGTATTCAGTCGTACCAAAGCAATTTAGATAATTATGAAAATCTTGAGATGTAGAGATGTAGGGTTAATCTTTCTGAAAAGTAGTTATCACTTCAGCGTGGTTACTGCCTTTCACAATTATCTTTCCATTACCTATTTTACAATTTCTCTTTTTAAAATGGTGGTAGAGCATAACAATAACAAAATGCCTGCCAAGTTTTTGCTTTTAAAACAAAGCTACACGTAAAAGGAAAACAAAAAAAACAAGCAAATGGTCAATTTTCTTTATTTTTCTTTTTCACTCTTACAGGCTTGAAATGTCATGTTTAAAAATATAGTCACATACAGAAAGAAAAACCTATGTAGGTCACTGAGTTGTAAACCGTGTAAGAGGGTTTAGAATGTAGACACAGAGATTAGCTCTCTCCATCGGTGCGCATCAAGTGCTTCTGTAATCAGAGCAACTTGTTGCTCCGGTTCGTTGTGCTTTAATTCCTACATGCTGTGTTTTGTGATCTTACTAATGTATGATATGTGGCTCCAATCTGCCTGTTCTCGTGCCTGGTTTTGCTTTTCTTGTCGCGTCTTCCTACCTTTGCTCTCCTCTAAGACAGAGGGCGTGGGAATGCAGGATTTCGGGGCAACCAAGCATCAGCAAAGGGTGCTTCTGGAACAGTAATCGGCGCTGGCAGGGATTCTCTACAGACAGGCATGCGGTGACATTTAAGTCTGCCACCACAAATGGAGATTAGCATTCGAGCATGTCTAGCCCAAAGATGGAGAGAATTTCTTGTCTGAAAGACAGGCAAGAAATGAAGCCAAACAGCAAAGCTCGTGTGTAGATCCTGTTGTATGCATCTCTTCCCTTTTGACTGAAGGACAGGCAAATCCGAAGGTGTAAATAATCATTGTATAGTTAAGACTACTTTTTATAAATTTAACTGTGTTCTGGCTTTCCTCATGTTTTTCTTTCTTATTTCAGTAAAACTGTAGCCCTAGATCCTTGAATTCTTTTGTTCTTTCTCCGTTTATTTACTGTTAAACTTGAATTCATATTAAACTAATAACTCCTTTTTGAAATAGGTTGTGCAGTCATGGTTAAAATCACTGTTCTCTTTGCTGGCATTGCCTCTAATGTCTGTAGGTGCATGTCAGCAAATGAGGAGTGTCTGGTAGCCCACAATCCATGCACTGCTACAAGCCAATTCTTAATTAAAATGTGCTACTGTAAGTCAGAAGCGACTGAAGTTAATGAATTAGGCTGGTATTCAACTGTTGCAAAATGTTCGGCAGGCCCCATGCGTTTCACTTACCCATCTGGGTACTCAGTATATGTAAATGCTTTGTTCTGTTTTTTTTACAATAGTACTTTTTAATTCTTTTATTCATTTGATATGCAGCATAATGAATATGCATGTATTTTATTAGTGTAAACAAGCCCAATACCTGCCTGTCACTTGCCCTGTGTTACAGGGCTTATGCAATACACTTGGAAGGGAAATGACCTGATGACTGAGTGATCTTTTCCTACTCACATGTTCGTGATTCCACCAAAAATATATATATTTTCTGTTTTTAATTCCTGTTCATCTGTCTAGGAAGTATCGCCATGACTTTGGCTGTAGTGAATTTGATGCACCGAGTTCTAAGGAGCAATAAATTGATTTATGATGATTGATTCTGAACTGTGGCAGTTGCGCTTAAATCACACATTTTCCTTGTCACCCGTAAAGCAAGGCTCACTGATTTCGACTTCACTTCATTTTAAATACAGATTCACTTACTCTTTATAAGGACCGGCTACGCTTCTGAAGAAATGTTTTGCTTCTCTTTAAAATTCCAGAGTGATGTCTTGGGTACTTGAGGTTAAATTCATCACTGCATATTTAGGAAAAGCTTTACGCTATTTCTTCCTATGTTTTTAAGAATTTGTCTTGTGGTTATGCCAAGGTACCCCAAAGGCCTGGAGTGCTAATGCACCAGTTGTCGTACAAGCAGTGCTTGTCGAGGAAAAGTAAAACTGAGTTTAAGGGAATCCATTGAAAGCAAGCGAACGGGACAATAGGAAAAGCTTGCTTAAGAGATATAATCGTGGTGTCCGGCTGAGTAGGCAACATTATTTGGTGTTTCTGAATACTTTGAGTTGAAACAAAGTCACCATCCTTAACTTGTGGAGTCATTAGTTGTCTGACTTTTTTTGGCTCTTCAGTTTTTTAGACTAAAAAAATTTTTTTTTAGTTTTTAATTTGTTTTGACTCTCAGAGCAGAGCCCTGAGAAGGGAACTGTGCACTAGCCTTAACTGAATGCAAAGACGTTCACGAGGTTTCAGCACTTTCTGCGCTGTTTTGTCTCTCATTTCTCATTCAGTTGCACATGTTTAAGTGTTCAGTTGGGTTTAGTAGTTGCATAAAAGTGAAATTTGTGTAAGAAAGGTAGAGCAGTATTTTGCCCTGTTTAAACAGTTGAAAACAGTGGTGTCTTTTATGACCGTGTAGTGCCCACACAGCATCATTATACACTGCTGCTCGTGAAATACTGAAATTGTACCAGGAGGGAGAAAAAAAACAACTTATGTTAGCTAGTCGGTATTGACTGGTTCTTTTTTAGTCAGTGAAAAAACTCCCACTAAGCATTGAATGAAGTTCTACGTCCGTCCTTATCCATCCATCCCAAGTGTAACCTCTCAGTTTTTATTTATGCTGCTGAAATGAAAGAGAGAAAATGAGTGAAAGATATTGTCTAAATAAGATCCTATAAAGAATTTATAAAGCGATCACTGAAGCCTCAGAGGAAAGTATTTGCTAATATAATCCCATTTCCTCAAAAAAAAAAAAAAAAGAGAGGAAAAAAAAGTGGAGCGATACCTAACTATAGACTGTATATTTGAGATATTTTCCAGAAGTTTCTTCAATAGGCTCTACCTTAATTTTGCAGGGGGTCTATGACTTGCTACCTAGAGTTATTAGGTGAGTAGTTAGTTCTCTCTTGAAATGTTAATTCATTTTGTTTTAGCCTGGTGTGGTTTCTGGTAGGAAAAAGCTAAATCTGTTTTAGGCAGCCACTGAAAGTCAGTTTATTTAATGTCAGAGTATTCGAGTACTTTCTTGCTTTACTGATATATTTGTGCTATATCATCAAGTAGCCTATTTCTTTAGGGTTCTTATCCCCTCTTCCCTTTTGAGACTACTCAGAGACGTTTATTGCGCAAGTTCCTACAGTTATTACCCAGGTTCCCATTTAAATTCTGCACCGCTCTTATGAGTATCAACACCTCCAGGCTTGACATCGGTTTTGTTTTTTATTAGCTAGTTAAGAAGAGGTCATACAGATAGAAGACCAGTAATACTTTTCTTTCTCTGATAGAGTAATTGCTGTTTTTGTTTTGTTCATGTATGTCCGTCAGAAATTACTGAGGTACCAGAGGGAGAACTGGATGCTCTCTGCTCTTTTTGCACTGTTAAGATAAGCAAGATGCATCACCAGCTGATCTCTAAGCAGTCAAACGGTGGCAAGCCAAGAAAGCTACAGCAAGGATTCACCCCAAAGAAATGGGAGAAATCAGAGACAAGCGACTTGAACTGCATTGTTCCTCTTCAGCTCATGAATAGAATCCACCTGAAAAATATCAGGGAGACAACGAAACAGGTACTGTAAAAAAGAAAATGTAAATTTTTGCCTACAATTTAGGGAGAACTACTGGGGAAAAAAAAGCCATAATAAGACCAAATCATGCAGACTTTACCCATGCAATGCTCACTGGCTTCTGGATGAGATTTTTTGCTTGATATTTCAAGATTTACCTTTCTCATCTTTTTGTTAGACACTACTGCAGAGCTGTTGCTTGTGAATAATCAGATCATTGTAAAATGTTGTCTGGTGATAAGATGATGGTTTGCGTGATCGAGAGAGGCTGAGATGGGCATTTACTGGAATCCGCAGTAAGCCCCAAATTAAGTGGGAGAAAAAGTCCTTGCTCTCTGATTATTTCTGCGGCTGTTATTTAGAGAAGTATTTTGCGTATTATGTGATTGTGGAGTCTCGGTGAAACATCTGAGAGACAGGGTGGCATCTCCTTGCAAAATGTCTGACGAGCGAGTGAAGGGTTAGCAGGATTAAAGAAGTTTGCCAACTGGTATGTGCAAGGCCACGGGATAGAAACTGCACGGACCTCAGGGAGGGAAGAAGCGATACGGAAGTATCGTTGTCTTGCCTTGCTAGCAGGGACTTTCCAAGCGGGAGAACGAACAGTCCTGTGCTTGTGCAGCTCGCCGAGGTCAGCAAAAGGAGTGTTTGCCCAGAGCCCCAGCCATATGAAAAGAGACTTGGAAGCTAAGAGAGTTTGAGCAGGGGACGGGAACGTGACCTGACCATCCTCTCCGGCTGGACCGTGAGGTTTCCCCCCCCCCCCGCCTTCCCTTTTCCTGGGACGCTGGGTTAAGGGAACTCCTCGAGGTTGAGTCCTCTCACTAAGAGAGTGAACAAGGTAGCTTTCAAGTTGGGATAGGCGGTGTTTCCACTTAACAGCGCAGTAGGCGACAGTTTTGGCTTATCCTTTCTAAATTAGTAATTGCATTATTTTAATAGGTGTTACTAATCCGAGAGCTTGCGTGAGGCAATAAGCATATTTTTATTATGGTACTGTTTTGGCTGTTACTATCAAACCTTCATAGCGTGACAGTAACTTTTGGGGCAGCAAGCAGGGTGCTGACTCAGTAGCTGCGTAAGCTAGGGAGGACAGGACATCCCCCCCCCCAGGTGACACAATAAGGAAATAGGGACTAAACAAGGAGACAGGGAGAAACGCAATAGACTGTGGCGACGTGCCCTGGCGTTAGGTGTCCCGCGATCCATGCTATGGAACCAGAAAACGGAGGACATAGAACAGCTAGTGAGCAAACTGGAACAAGCGAAAAGGGTGACTCTGTCGTCGCCCCCCACCCGGCTCACAAGAGGACAGACGAGAATCCAAGCCTCGTAACCCTTCCTCGGAGTTACGAGAAGAGTTGCGTGATCTAAAAATCTAGGTAGCACTGGTCGGAAATCAGGCCAACCGACCTGAGTACTATCAATAGCGCAGCGCCCTGAAAGCTTAGAACCCTGGACTGTGATTCGGGTAGGACCTAGAAGACACAAAGTTTCTTTTTTAATTGATACTGGTGCACAGATAAGCGTTTTAGACAAACACATGGCCAATAAGTTAAATATTAAACTGTCTAAACGATCAATATACTAATAGGGGGACCTGAAAAGGAGGCAATGTGACAAAAAGCCCACTTAATTTGGGGAAAAACTGACTAAGATAGGGCTAAAGATACCACAAGAAAAATGCCAAGGACCTGCCAAACAGTAACCTTCCTAGGCGCCAAATGGGTAGCAGGAGCAGAAGCAATCCCTGAAAGGGTGCTCGAGACTTTAGAAAAACTCAAAAACCCAACTTGTAAAAAAAGAGTTGCAACAAATTATGGGTACGTTGGGATATTGGAGAAAGCACGTCCCAGGATTCTTGATAATTGCCAGACCTCTTTATAACCTTACGCGGAAGAATAGCTAATGGGAATGGGACAACACCCACGAACAGGTGTTAATGCAAATAATGCAAGCAATGAATCAGTATCAAAAACTAAGTCCCGTGCATCCTAGTAACCCTCTTGATGTAGAGTGGGGGTTCAGCACCCACGCAGCTTATTGCGCCATCTTTCAATCACCAACCAGTGAACCTAAGCGGCCAATTTTATTTGAATTCACTGCTTTCAAGGAGGCCGAACTAAGATATAGTGAATGGGAAAAGGGAATCTTAGCCATGGTAAGGGCTGTGAAAGCTACCAAAAAAATAGCGACCCAACAGAAAGTAATCCTAAGGGGGTCCTTCCGCATTTTAGATGCTGTGAAACGAGGAACACCACCCCCTGAAGGTATAGCCCAGAGACCAACAGTCCGTAAATGGTATGCGTATCTGTCAGGAATCCAAGATAGCCTGGAGATAGAGGAGGGACCAATAAAGATAACTAAATACCAATTACCCCTAACTAGCCTTGTACCAGAAACAATACTGGGCTACCCAATATCTCCCATTGCAGTAGCTGAACTGCTTGCTGAAAAGTCTGACCTAAATGGGGGATGGTTCACCGATGCCTCTTCGCATAGAACAGCCACGGGGTGGCAATACAAAGCAGCTGCCTTAGAAATAAGCACAGGCCGTACGATGATAGAAGAAGGCGATGGCAGGGCCCAAGTAGGAGAACTCAAGGCTGTCCGACTTGCCATAAGCAATGGAGCAACAGCAGTGTATACCGATTCGTATGCAGTATTCAAGGGGGTCACAGACTGCATAGGATTCTGGGACTGTAATAAATGGCAAATAAATAGGTGCCTGGTATGGCAGCAAGCAGACTGGGAAGAGTTGTTGGAAGAAGGAAGGAAACGGTCTATCGCAATAGGATGGGTGAAAGCCTGCAACTCAGACGGAAGTCTGACAGCTAAATGGAACGGGAGAGTTGACAAGTTGTTGAAGGTAAGAGGAGTGACAGTAAAAGAAGTAGAGTGGAACCGAACAGGAGAATGGCTACATATACAGCGAGGACATTCGGGGGAGAAGGATTTAGTAAAAGAAAGTATAGCTCGAGGGTGGCCCATAGATATAACAACTGCACGACGAATCATAACAGCCTGTCCTCAATGCCAGCTAAGATTAAAAAGGGATCATCCAGAACAGCAAGCCCCACTACATATCAGTAATAAAAGACAATTGTGGCAAAGCTGGCAGATTGATTATGTAGGGCCTCTTAAGCCATCGAGTGGGAGAAAATACATATTAGTGGGAGTCGAGGTGGTCTCCCGTCTCCTCCGAGCGACAGCTGTCAGATCTGCGAATGGAGAAGCTGCCGTTAAGGTATTACAAGAATGCTTCAGGGTATTACTGGTACCAAAGGAAATACAAGGTGATAATGGGACTCACTTTATGGCCCACGTAATACAGGACTGGATGACACAAGAAGGAATTAGTTGGATATTCCACGTCTCCTGCTATCCCTAGGCAAACGGGATGGTGGAAAGGGCCAATGGCTTACTTAAAAGACATGCTCAAGTAGAAAAAGCGAATTGGGACCTACGCATTAACCATGCTGTGCACCTACTTAATAATCAATGGGGACCATTCGGTAGTCCCAGAACCCAGGCTTTTTTCCTTAACAGTACAGGTATCGTTAAGAATAATCCTGATATTGATCCTGCACATGGTAAACCAGGACAGCCTGCGATGGTAAAACTACCACAAATTGGAGTAGTCCTGTTGACGTTGTCTAAACCCCAAGGGCCCCTTGCATGGGAAGTGCTTGATGCCACAGGAAGAACCCATCGAATCAGTTCTCGGTGGATAATTTCTGATTATTAACAATTTATCCCGAGGCACTTCCCTCGAGGAAAACTTAAATGTGTTCTTTTATAGGATACCATGTTCCTACTCTGGACGGCCCTGGTGACAACGTTGATCTCAAGCCCATGGGGCAGCAATGTCAATATTTGGGAAAAGTTAGCTAGGGAAATACTAAATACTACTCACTTTTGTCTAGAAGGAGGAATTTCAGCAGCCCAAATTTACTCTACTTGCACTGTTGGGTTCTCTATACCCCTGGAAATGGTGAAAAAGTCAATACTAGCAAAATTTGAAGTAGAAAATATGTTTAGTCAGATTTCTCAATGGAGTCCCACCACAACATAATATAACAAAACAATGATAGAAGTTAAGGTGAAAGGAATGTTTCCTGCGGTTGAGTGCGCTATAATGGTAAATTGTACCGACAAAACCCAACCATGCCACAACTTTATGGAAGATGGGCCTCCTCTTAAATGTAATCAAACAATCAATGTAACCTTTAACTGTGCACATATTGTGCTCCCTACAGGAATGTTTTGGCTATGCGGGGTAAAAGCTTACTCCTACATTCCAGCCAATGCTACTGGTGGCCCCTGTACCCTTGGTCGCTTGAGCATCTATACGCCAAGCAAACAAGAGATAGAGGAAATAGCCGGGAATCAAACACGAAAAAGGAGGGAGGCCTCATCCCTCGACCCTGAATGTAATTCAGAAATAATCTTATTCTCAGCATCACAAATCTCAGCCGCAGCATTCCTTACACCTGGGGTGGGAGTTGCTATGAACTATCAAGCTATAAAAAAGCTCGCATGTTCTTTAGCTAAGACTGTCAGCATCACTTCTGCTGCCCTATCAGCAACGCTTAGAGATGTGCAAGCCTTGCGCGCTGGTGTGTTAGAAAACAGAGCGGCAGTAGACTATCTTCTTTTACGGCACAACCACGGATGTGAAGAATCTGAAGGCATGTGCTGCTTCAACCTGAGCGACCGTTCGACCCTGATTGAAGGGGAGATCACAAACCTTAAACGCCTAGCCTTGGACATTAAACAGCATAATGATAATGGGTTTAATTGGTTGCAAAAGTTGCTCCAAAGTTTCGGACTGTCCCTATCAGCTTGGTTTGCGTCGGGCTTACAAACTGTCATAATTGTACTCATGATGATTATTATAGGCATTGCTTTTGCCTGCTTGAAAGCTTCAATCTTTGCTGAGGTTAATGCTTTAAACACAGGCTACTTGCCATTGCAACAACAAGACCAAACCCATGATTGTCCTTGAGGGCCAAAGGGGGGGGTATATGGCTGGGACTCTGGTCACAGGGTGGACTGATGAGCGAGTGAAGAGTTAACAGGATTAAAGAAGTCTGCCAACTGATAAGGCCGTGGAGTCAAAACTGCATGGACCCCAGGGAGGGAAGAGGCGATACGGAGGTGTGGTGGTCTTGCCTCGCTAGCAGGGTCCTTCCAAGTGGGAGAACAAACAGTCCTGTGCCTTGTGCAGCTCGCCGAGGTCAGCAAAAGCAGTGCTTGCCCAGAGCCCCAGCCGTGTAAAAAGAGACTTGGAAGCTAAGAGAGTTTGAGCAGGGGATGGGAACGTGACCTGACCATCCTCTCCGGCTGGACCGTGAGGTTTCCCCCCCCCCCACCTTTTCCTGGGATGCTGGGTTAAAGTAACTCCTCGAGGTTGAGTCCTCTCACTAAGAGAGTGAACAAGGTAGCTTTCAAGTTGGGATAAGCAGTGCTTCCAATTACCAGCGCAGTAGGCGACGGTTTGGGGTTATCCTTTCTAAATTAGTAATCACATTATTTTAACAGGTGTTACTAATCCGAGAGCTTGCGTGAGGCAATAAGCATATTTTTATTACATCGCTGTCTCGGCTGTTGCTATTGAACCTTCGTAGCGTGACAGTGTCTCTGGTGGTCAGTGTTCGAAACACCCCGACTCTCCTCACGTTGATCATACGTCCCTACCCGGTTGCATAGAGATTATCCGGATGGGAGCTAAATGGCGCCGTTTGTGATCTGCCTCTCTATATTTATATTGCTACGATGTTCATGTGCCGGTAGCCATAAAGGTAGTTGGAAGCCGGATGTTTACAGGTCTGCATAATGCTTGCTTTCTCTTTGGGGGTGTTGGGTGTTATTTGGGAGGAGGGAAGGGCTTTTTTTTTTTTTTTTTTTTTATAACCTTCTCATCATGCTCAGGTGAGCAATGCAGAAGAGGAAAAGGAGGTGAGGGAGGCTTTAAAACGCAGAAGCGCGTATTAATATACAACGTACGCAGGGCTAGTCTTTACTCGGTGGGTTTCTTGACTGATAGGGATCAAATGTCATGTTGCGTGTGGCTTTCTTGCTTTTCAGCGCAAGAACCGGTGATAGTTGTTGCAGTCTGGGCCTTGAAATTTTCCAGATAGCTGATGTTTCTAGGGACTGTTTGATTTGGAGTGCTACTGTGAATAGAGAAGTACCTTATACACTAAGATTATTTTGAAAGCAGTTGCCATTCTCTTTGCCTCTCTTTTTCAAGGAAAAAAAGCGTCTTGAAAAATACTGTTAAAAGTATTCCAAAAGGCACAAACCTCCCCCCTCCCAGCTTTCTTTCCTTTAATTTTTAACATTTACTTAATGTCTAGAGCATGTGCGATAGAATCGTGGTTACATCTGTTCGTTTATTAAGACGTATGTATGTCATCTTTACACAATTTGAAGGGCTTTTATTTTTCACCAGCCCAATTTTTTTCCCCATAGGACAGGCAAACTCACACACCTCCTCGCTGCAGCTCTGCATCTGTCAATAATCTCAAGACTGGTATTTTTTTTTTCCCCTGCGGTGATGCTTGCATTCTTGCTTCGTACTTGTAAATGGATGCGAATATGCTATAGCAGTGATCACCTACAGATGCCTTTACCCATAAATCTGAGTCTTGGCAAACACCTGTACTTTGTTTGAAATTGGTACGGAATGCCTGCATTTGGGAAAGTATTTCTGATAAAACAAAAAAAGAGCTTTGACTGGTAATTACAGTAATTTGTTTTGCTTTTATCTCTATCACATACACCCCCTTTAATTTTTTTGCCATATAACATAGTAAAAGTGGCTGTTAACCTATTCCTGTGCTAAGCCTGTGAGCAGGGAATAATAGTTTTAAAGTCAATTCTGGGATAGAGATTCTTTCGGGTTTCTTGTTCACTAACCGTTTCGAAATTCCAGCAACCTGCTTCTTTTATGCTGTTAACATTATCTAACCCCCTGCCCCCAAATTTTATAGAGTTTTTACTGTTTCTTTTTCTCTGACGCTTTTTAAAATCTGTTTTCTAAGAAAAATGACTTTCTTTGACCTCTCCGTCTTCTCCTCTGTGTAGAACATTTTTATGCAGAAGAGAAGAGATGAAGGAAAAAGGAGGCAGAGGGGGATTGAGACATAACTCTGGGAAGCCAAATACGATTGGTTCCATGGCTCTTGTAATAACTATTACATCCATGTTGTGTACCAACATGGATTCTGTGTATATTAGATTAGATAAAAATAAGTGCTATTTCCTGAATACACCAATACTGAGGTTTGTGTAAAGCCATTAAACATGCTCAAGGTTTCACGGTAGGTGAACTAACACAGGAATTAATAAGTTTACTGTGTGTCTTGCAAAGAAAACTGCTTGTAGGATTTTATTGCTGTTCCGACTCAGAACTGCATCTAGATATTTGAACTCATTGCCTCCGAGTTTATTTTCCTCATAAAATTCATACAGGTAATCGTAACCTCTGTGGCTGGTACTTAAGGCCTTATGTATGCTGTCAGCATGGTTCCAGCATAGTTACCGACAGACAGCTGTATAGGAATTATTGATGGTTAACAGTTGCTGATACTGAGTTGTGATGATCAAGTACGTGTCCTCTTTTAGCCTCCTGGAAGCATGGAGTAAAATACGTTAACTTAACTTAATCCATCCTTCGCCAGTTAATGTATTTGCTATGGGGGAAGACTGGTTATCACGCACAGACTGTGGCTTCCCGGCTGATCAGTGACTTGTTAAGCAAGATAACTTATGGCTGGTGGGGCTCTGAATGCATTTTAGCGCTAGCAAAGCACGTATCGATTTATATTGGCCAAATCGTAATTTGTACTCAGCAGCCCCCCAAGGTCAAATGAGTTAGACTAATCAAAATACATTTTTGCCAGTATAACTGCGTTGTCACTATTGGCTTTGGCTGGTAACAGATGTGTTGGTTGGCTCTTGTGTCACTTCATTTTTCTGGCCATTATAGTTACTCTGGAAGAAATCGGTCATGTGCACACAGAGCTTCAAGCATCAGGAGTGTTTGTCTACTGTAAGAAAAGCTAGTAATTACAGATCGATGCTCTGATTCTGAAAAACAAATAGATAATCTTAAATTAAACTAAGTTATCAGTGCTAGAAGGGGTAACACATGGGGAGAAGCAAACGTATTTTAGTGTGAATACATTCAGACAGACTCCTCAAGATGATACTATGACAAAGATTATGAAATAGTTCACAACTGCTTACAAGAGCAGACACGATCTATATCTGTATTTTTATTGATTATTCTTAATAGTGCGGCCATCTTGCTAGGACAGACGTTACTAATTGCATCAAATTCTCGTCCTTCAGGTGACGGAAGCTGCAGTGCACAAACCCTCACTGTGCCCTGACTGTAAGAAGAAAAAGGCAGAGCTAGCCAAGATTACCTTTCTCAGGCAAAAGACGACTCTAATGGAAAGAGCGTTACTTCAGGAAAAATTGGAAGAACAGATTTACTCCAAAGTAAGCAAATGTTATTAAAATAAATGTTGTGGTGCATTTTATATACAGACTGCAACTAAAGAAGCCATAAGCCAGACTCCCTCTTGATTTATGGCAATGCAGTCACGTTGACCTGAATACAGTCTAAGTCAAAGCAGAATTTGGCTCCGTATCTTTAATAAAATGCCTGGGACTAGCATGCTGATCAAGTCATTTGTGCTGACCTGATCTACATAAGCTGAAAATCTCTCCCATGGTGTCCTAGAATTGTTTTGGATACCTCTTGATTAATTCTCAGTCTGTTTTCTGATGGGCTGTCCAAGAGAAAAGGATAAATAACAAAATGATTTAATAACAGGTAACTATGCCCATACTAGTCTTCCTTGCTCATCTTTTGGGTTAGAAGACTTAGAATAGGAGACTGCAACATACAGTGGAGGCTAAAGCAGATTATTGCTCTCAGAGACTATTCCTAAGACTCTTAACTGTGACTATGGAGTGATATGGTCACCTGAACATGATCAAAGTGAAAAAGTGGCTTCTGGAAGAAAACCTGGCCATTTTTTAAGCAGTTGCATTGAGATCAAGATGGCAGTTTGTTACAGATTATACAGTTTGAATGCCAATTTTTTTCTGTCACAATATCCACTCTGAGACATGTATATTTACTTTGCGGGTTCCTAAGGCCCTACTGCTCTGCGTGGCAGCAATATCAGTTTTTAGAGCTTTTAATTTTGTACGCGCTTATGCATGTGGACTTTTCATTTTTTTCTAGTGGTGTATGCTTTTTTTTCCCTCTAAATCTGTTTAAGATTTTGCAATGTGATTGTCACTTCCTGACTGAATAGGAGAGAGGAAAGTCAGGGCTAGTGAAAACCATCTGAGGACTTGTAGAGGAGGAGAAAAAGTGGCTTTGCAAACAAGTACTCTCTAGCTGTCAGTTCTTCAGAAATGCTTTGCCCTTGTAGGTCACTGCCACGTAAAGTTCTCTATTTCTGGGTATGGTAGACTTGAAGTGGTTAGTCTGCAGCATCCTCTACAGGTACAGTGAGATTTCCCCTTGGAGAACCCATTGGCCTGCTGTCTCAGAAATTCGTGCTTCCTTGTTGGGAAATCCCTTTGAAATAGATTGTGGGTAATGTAAGCTGAAACTCCTGGAAATTCCTGGCTCTTCTACGGCTCTTCCTTAGGATGATCTACGTTTCGAAGGGGAGTCGGATTGAAAGCGAGTTGTTTCTGAGCGATAGGAAGTCCCTGAAGCCCTGAGCCCTTTCTTTCTGTGTCTGTGAGCAGGGTGGGAATTCGTGGGCTGCACAACACACTCTTTTTCTCCTAATAATGCTGCTCTCCTGATTTTTCATTGGTGTGTTCATACCATGCTCTGTTAAAACTTGCATGCACTCCATACCTGAGGTATAAGAACTTCAGTGTCAAGTCAGGCTTCATTTTTCTTCTCTTGTTTTTCTTCCAGCTTCTCTAAAAAGGTCAGCCTTCCTTCCCTCCTCTCCCTAGGGAAGAAACCCCGGGGCAGCAGCCAGTGCAGTGTATGAGCTACACAGTATTATCGGGCTCCCTGTCATCTGTCTTGGCAGCCATCCACGGAAAGCAGTAGTGACACGTGGTCTCTAGTGACCAGCAGAGATTTCTGCACGCCTGCTTTGTTGGGCAGATCACTGTCCACGCTCTTCGGTGAAGCTTTTAAAGATGATGCTTCAAAAAGGCAGCAACATTGTGCTGATGAGTTCTGCCTACTTAGCTGCTTTTCAGGGACTGGGTATAGCTGCCAATATAGGACTCATGATAGGACATGACAAATGGCAGGAATCCAAAATCAAGTAATATTCTGTGGTTTGTTTTTATTTCAGGATGTGCTTACACTTATAGGAGAAACACTCAGAAGCTTTCCCAAACTTTCAGAGGATCCCAGGAACTTATGGCAAAGGCTGAAAGAGAAAGGTCAGAAAATGTAAGGCCTGAAACTGGTAAACATAACTCAAGGACATAAAGAACTGGGAAAGCCTTCTGCAGGCAGCCATGTACTGAATGCCAACTATTGTGGATGTAACCTGTTTTGTCAGTGATGAATTGAGTGGTGGTTTAATATTCCTGCAGGTGGAACCAGATATGCCCAGCAATGCTGGAGTTTGGGTTATGATTGAACTCTCTGTTCTTCCCAAATGCAAATGCTGCAATACAGTATAATCCAACTAAATACATTTTTCAAATTATGGAAGCCAACATTTTTTATTATTAATCTGCCAAGCAGTAGGTATTGTTTTTTTGAGGTCGCTCGTGGCATTTCAGAGCAGCTCACAGCTGCTTTCATCCATGAGAAAAATAAATGAATTCATTTTTTGGGGCAGGGAGGTGTAATTACTGGGTTTCAGCTTAATCTTTGCCCACTGCCTCCTGTTAAATTGAAAATGAGAGCCCCAGGTGGAGGAGAAAAAGAAGGTTGCAAAGTAACCATAGAAAGCAGTAAAATGTCATGCAGTATTTATAGAACTGAAATAATTAGACTATAACAGAAATTAATCAGTAACACTGAGGATGCCAACAGGACAAGAGATGATAATAAATTAATCATAGAACCTGTCTGGAATATGTGTCTAGGAGGAGAAAAAACATAACATAGATTAAGATTGGAATAAAATAATATTTTTTGATAGTTTTTTTTTTTGAATGTACTTTGGAATTTGTTGCAACTTTCTGTGCTTTCCAAGATGGGGAAGTCACTACCTTTCAAAGAATATATCCGGGTGAAAGTTTAGTACCCAGTACTCGTCCAGATAAAATGACTTTGTGCTGGGGATCTCAGCAGGTAAGACACAACTGAAATCATCTTCATTGTAACCTCAAAACAGTCTAGGATATATGCTCATCTGTGGTCACAGATTTCTGCTTGCTGTTTAGAGCAATAACTCATTGCGTTGCTCTTGCAGCGGTGTTGTGGCCCTAGGATGTACACGAGTCATAAAGTTACTGACTCTCAGCAGTCTCCAGTTTCCTGGTTTCTCTGCGTTCAGTCCTCTGAAGACTGTGGAAATCTTGAAGGATTATCCATGTCTATGAACCGTGTACATCAAGGATTTCCCTGCTTAATAGTTCAATTTTATGTTGAGACACAGGATAAAATGTTGCTGTTCCTTTGCTTTTTATTTTTGGGGGGCAAGAACATACAAAAATCAACTTCAACAGTGTATTTTATATCCAGGTAGTTAAATTTTTTCTGTATATTACGTATACTGGTTTTAAGAATACTGAGGGCTGTTTAACCTCTGGTTTTCACTTCCCATAGTGAATATTTGCCTTTTGGTGCTTAAAAATTGCCTTGAATGATTTCACTGGGAAGCGATCCTGAGCAGGTTGAGCCCCAAATGGAAGCATAATGCAGTCTAAGTTCTTCAAAGCTAGTTATCCTTATTCCTTCATTGACAGTTTATTCCATTTTCTTGTCAGCTGGTGCTTTTAGTAATCTACCCAAAAGATTCCCCTAAGCTTGACTTTATGTTTTAAATTATGACTGCAAGTTGCACAGCTATCCTATATAAAATGTAAACTGCTGCTTGGTTCTTCCCATTAATCTGTAATCCTTAGAAGTGTTTCAATCCCTTAAATCTCCTACCTTCCAATCTTATAAGCCTTTTCTTTTTAGATTCTCCATCTCTGTTCTGTATTTGTTTTTGGACTAGACTATCTGTAGACTCTTTTGAAGTCTAGCAAACTGCTTAACACTGGGCAACGGACACCCGTTATTCCACAGGAGGGGTCTCATAAGGGCTCCGTCACACATCAGAATGGTGATCAGGACCTCAATCCTTTGAAAATGTAATTTTGTTTTTATTTCCTGTGAACGCATCTTTCAGCCCTTACAAAAGCACAGAAAGTGATTGCCAGCACTCTAAATACAGGTTGATTGTTTTTCTACCAGAAAGATGTTTTGATATTTTGCTTTCAATAACTTGATCCTCTCTAGAAATACTGAAATATTTCTGTCTTACTCTTTTGTCAAATATTTATGTAAATACATGGAAGTGTGAGTTGTTAGGCATCTGACAATATTTGCTTGTCTGGAAAATATTATTCGTACTCACATGGCACAATAGCTAATATGGTTCTTGTTTGTCTGCACAGTGCTTGAAAAGGCAATTCAGAAGGCTCCTCTGAAAAATCAAAGTGTATTTTGCTTCTGTCTGTCATGTACCTATTCCTGCTGCTTAATACAGCTGTTTTTTCCTTTTTGTTCAGGAATTGACTCTGAGATCTGCGTGTTTGTTTTCTGTTTTCTTGTCGCAGCTATTAGGGATGTACAACAGAATGATTGATCTCAGTCTCTAAATAATTGATTTCATAATCCTGCAGCGTTTGAGACTAGTGATCCACAAATCCTGATGTGGGGGAAAAAAAATGTAGATCATGTCTCTTCCTTTTCCTTCTCCCAGGAGCTTCCCCCTCCCCTGTCTTCCCCAGTGGTAGATTTTTGTTTTGATCCAAAGAAGCACTGTAAAACTATGATCAGGAAATATTTATTAATCGGCTCCCTTGTTTGTGCTTGCTGGGGCATAAAAGGAGCAAGGTGGCTCAAGGGTGATTCATACGGTAAGCAACTGTAGTACTGAATCAAATTAATCCACCTATGGTTAAAAGTACTTTGGAACTTTTCCTTCCTGGCTTTCACGCCAGACATAGTCACTGTTTAATCTTCTGAATGACTTGCGATGTACTAGAGTTTATTGCTCTGAGCTCTGCACAAATACAGAAGGGTTTGTCATATATACATTGTTTAAGTTACATGTACACTGATAAAGTATAACATCACAAAACCTGTTTATTATTGACTCTTTGGAGAAAATTGTATTCCTCAAATTACCACTAAAATCAGTTTCCTGTGGACTGTGGCAGTATCGTTTCCACTTTCCCTTGCCCCAGCTTTCTCTCTGGAAGAAGTTAACCTGGCTTCCAGACTCAGTCATTCCTTAATCTTGTTTCTAACCACCTGTCGCGATGCTGGAATTTGAGTTTCTTTCCGCCCTAGGATAAACTTCCATCTCATTCAGAACAGGTTACTAGCATGTGTTTGAATGAGAATGATGCTTTATCACAATTAACTTGCCTGGCTATGAACTGGGCACAAAGGTAAACGTGTCTGGATAACCAGTTTCCAAACACCGGGGAAATACGTAATTTTCACTGCTCCAGTAATCTTTGTAACAGTCTTGACTCTTCCCTCTGAGGCCGTGCTAGGAGAGCGACGTGCTTGAGGCTCCCGTGGGGCCACTGCCTTTTCGTAAATCCCTTTCCCAACCATAGCTTTATTGTGGCCAAGAAAAAAAAGAAAGAAATTTTACTACAGCCAATTTGATGGGCTTCCAAGAAGAGGAGCCGAACCCGTTTATTCTTCCTGGGATCTTGACAAAAGCTTTGAACTAGTGGCCCTGAGGACAAAGTTTCCCTGCTGCAAGAAGGGATGGTGCCCCCCCGGTGCACCACGGTGAAACTCGTAGCTGACACAGTGCCCAGATTCCTCTGCAGTGCAAATCCGAACCGCTGATTTCAGCGCAATGGTTCTGAATCATATACGCAGGTATCAGCAATACTGGAATGGTTCTGGCTCTGTATTTCTTAAAGCATTTTGAAATATACTCGCATTCTTCAAATCCTAACTTTTTTACTATTCAGTATGATTTTCCAAGATGACTTTTTATTGTCTCCGCTCAATAAAAACTAACCTAGATGCTATACTATGTGCATAGGGTTACTGCATGCAACAGAGGTGCTGTTCTAAACGCCACTGTGTTGGTTTTTTTAAAAACACATAAAATTTTGTGAATACATATATTAATCTTATGCATACTACATTTGCACTGTTTTTATTTCAACTAGCAAACTGTTCCTTTTTCCAGCACAACTGTGATTCTGGAGATCTTTGCCTGAACGGAGCAACATGATCTATATGGGGGCAGGCTGCGAAATGAGGGGGGAGTGTATCCCTTCTGTCAGTAAGGTAGCAGGTCCTTTATCTTTCAAATTGCCTATAGAATTGATCAGGGGAACTTAAAAAAAACATTATCCAGCTTCTGGGCATGGATATTCATAGCTTATTTATTTTGTAATAAAATAGTACTGTTTGTTCTCACATAGAATAGTGTGTATGATTCATAAATAGGTTGTAAAATATATTTGTAGCATGTAACAGAGTCCTTTAGAATATCCTGCGAAAATTCATATTTTTAGTTCATAGCACTTTAAGAACATTTAGATCCTTCATTTTCTTGACATTTTTAAATAGAACATTTTTTTTGCCTACAGAAGTAAGTTTACACCATCATCACAGTATTATAGCTTGTTTAAAAATACATACAGCATTAATGGTAATTGCAAGCAAGCTATATACTTGAGCAGGGTTTTGTTTGTAAATTTACGTGTTTTCTACTTTTAAAACAATTACTTCTATTAATATTGCAGCCAACACTTTGTTAGAAAATATTACGTATATATGCTACTCACAATAGAGCTGTCATTTTTCTATAACATAATAATACAGGCTCTGAAAATAGAAACACACCATTGTATGGTTGGTTAAAAATAATTACAAGCCAAGTGAAAAAGGTGTATTAGGCTTGCTCGTCCCTTGATAACTGAGGTCCCATTCTGTGTCGTTGAATGTCCTTAATCCACTTACAGCTGGAATGCCACTAGCACCTCTCAGCACTGAACCTGGTGCGAGAGAAGCATTGACTTACAACCTTTTAGCAAATTTAGAGCTTGATCCTGCGTGATTTCTACACTGAGCTGTTGCTGAAGACATGAGTTCTTCAGCTAAAGGCTTTCAGGATCAGGCTGCTACTTGCTGAAACTCTGTGAATCTGATTTACGTAGGACTCCAATTGCATTTCAAAATCTTCGGACGGGTGATTGGATTAGTGCAAGGCAACATAACTCCATTGATTATTATCATCTGTGTTGGTTTGCACTCACCAAAATCTGACCCTTTGCCTTCCACGGGTCAGTGGGTTTTTGAAAGAGTTGGAGCAAAGATTTTTAGGTTACTGTTTTAGTAATACAGTAAAGATTAAAAATACATGGTTGCGTTGATTTTTACCTTGCACAAATGAGACTAAATATATATATATGTATAATAAAGCTGTAGGAAATCTCCAAACTGCTAACAACTCTTATAAATGAGATAAAACAAGGATATATTTGCTTGGGAATTTCAGAGTTGCCATTCTTTTATTATTTTCATTTTCCAGTAATGCAAGGCTATTCCATGTTGGATCCATTTTTTATGAAACAAGTCCGGACGTGCTTTGAAAAATGCTCTTTTCATGGTCTTTCTGATACTCCTCTTGTGCTTTCTGCAGTTTTTTACCTCTTAGTTTCCACTTGTGAAAACAGTAGGTTACTAGGGATGTCATTATCAAAGAGAAAATAATACTCAGCACTATTATCAGTGCAATAGTAGACGAGAGGGACCCCTCTAGCTGCTTAGTTTCAGCGTCTCTCGTTGTGTTTAGTTTAGTAAAGTTTTCATATTCTGTTGAGGCCAAAAGTGCGGGTACGGGAACTTCTTTGAATTTGGGCCTCATTGGGATTCAGTAGTTGTTCTCACTCAGTCCAAATTTTGCAAGAAGCAAGAGCTACGCTTCCCTTGTCACCTGTGTCGTTCGTAAGACAGTTTTTCCCTGGGTGCTCCAGGCATGGATGAGGCTCAGCAGCTTTGTTTGTTTATGAAGCCGTATAGCATAGGAATAACAGGATGTGTCACAAAGTTTACGGTGCCGGTCATCTATATCCAAACAGTGTATAAGCCAGAAACTCGTGTGTACTGTTGCCTTCTCTATCTAGAGGGGGAAAAAAAGCTGCTTAGCTGACTGCCAGTTTGATTCTTTGTTTTCTTGAACAGATAATTGAAGCAAATGAAATCAGTTTTCCGGGAACGTTGTGGTGGCAGGGCTCATCCTCAGGCTTAAAACAAAAACGAACACTGCAATAACTGTAGTTTATATCTTATGAATTTGTTCAGTGAGAGCTTTTTCTTCCCCCAAGTATTCCCAAAAGAGAGTGAAATCAAAGGCAGATTTTTTACTGAGGGGCAGGCTTGGTTCTGCTAACATCATAGGCATTAACAAAATCGGCTACAAAACAGGATCTCTCATTTTAATGAAGGGTTTTGATTTTCCCCTCTTCTTTGATACTTGCTCTCAGACTTGGCTTGTCTGGAGAAGATTTTGGTTTGGGGTTTTTGTTCTTGTTATACTGGAGTTTAGGAGACGTCCTCACTGATTGCAAATCTGGAGTCTGGAAAAATGACCTAGGCGAAAAATAACATAGGATTATTTAAGAGGTGACGTTCCCTTAAGGCATGTGAGCCTTAGAATTTAAAAAGCTTATTCTCTTATAATTCTGATAGAATTTCAAATGCATTTAAGTCATTTGATTTTGATATGCTCTGTATGTGCTTTGTGTGACAAATCCTACAAAATTTACTTGTCTGAGCAGTTCTGCTGAAGTTAGAAGAGCTGGTTTTGGGCAGGAGGAGAGCTGGTGCGAGGAAGGGTTTGCATTATCTGCCCCCTAGATGTCATCTTGGAGTTAGATGCCATGAGGAACAAGGCTGGGCTGTTCTTGGTGGTTCCTGCTTACAGTCAGGACAGTAGGATTTGGCCCCTGGATATTTTAATTTCAGGAGCTTTAAACATTTTCAGAGCTATTTATTTCAAATAACAGATTGCTCCAAACCCCCTCCACCCTACTCCCAAATGCTTTGAGGCCCAAATTAGGTTTCAGAGATCTTGCAGCATAGCCATTTGTTCTGAGATGCTCTGTTTAATAGGATGCAATTGTAGTTTGTCCTTCTTACGGAAATCTGTGGTTCATCCCACTCAGACTAGCAGAGAATTGAGGGTCTCTTTTACTAATTAACAGCACTTTCAAGCCATTCTTGTTTGTAATAAAGACTGTTTACTCTAGATTAGCATTCTGTTGATGTTAAAAGATGTAAATGAGCAGTTCTTGCCAGTTTGGAACAATATGTTCACATAGTCAAAAATAAATGTTGATTTTAAAGTTTAAAAGCCAGATTTTACTGTAGTTTAGGACAAAAAAAATGTGTTTATAAAGCTGATGGAAAGTTTATTTCATACAAGAATAGATCGAGTGCAACATACCACATCTTTGATAGATGTCTACATGTTGCACTACTAGCAAGGGGCATATCGGGAGGTTATGAGCAGTTGAATCTTTCAGTGCTCCTTAGCTGGGTATTCAGCAGCTTTCTCAAGTAGCCTAAGAAAAGAAACTGGAATAAAAGTATTTTACGTTAACGAGTAACTGCCCTTCTGGCTCATGTGTCCACCACCCATGTTGAAAGTCCAAGAGAGTGGAATGTCTCAGCACTTCTGAAAATCAGATCTTATCATACTTGCCTGAAACTGTATCTCATCTCATCTGTATCCACACCTATCAGATTCCTATGGGGAAGATGTAAAATCATTAGGAACTGTACTGTAGGTACCGTACAGTACTGTTCCCAGAAGGTAAGTGGAGGTTATTTGTAATTCCATTTCACAGCCAGTTCAGGTGGGCATATTTTCCAAAACAAAATAGGAATGCTTTTAAAATCTAGGTCTCCAAAGTATTGCTTGTGCCGAAACTGCATTTTAGGGTGTAAGAACGAGACTGCTTTTATGGATGAATCCCTGCCCTACAAAACTGAATGTCTGAGGGTTCAGTTCGTGGCTCTGCCACAGACTTTCTGAATGACTATGACCAAACTACTCAGTAGTGTGGGTAATATGGTAGTGCTGCCACCTTTTTGTAGTCTGCCTTGCTCAAAAGCAAGGGCAAAGCATGTTTCTTCCTATTTTCTGGTACTGCTACGTTCTTCATCCAGCGAGGGCTCTACTGACATTCAAAGCCTTTAGACTTTGCAATAATGGTGTGTTGTAAAACAGAAAAATAGAGGAAAGGAAGGCTATGCTCTCCACTCCATTTAATCCGTTGCTGCGCTTTCTATCATATATGTAAGAACCAAAAAGAGATGGGAAGTGGGAGTCCTTTCAAGTCAATGCAGAAGAATCACACTGCCTAAGCTGGGTCTGAGCTCAATAACCAGCTATTTCAAAATTGTCATCTGATTTGAACAATGATGGAAAAATAGCCATAGTCTCTATGTCTTATGTCTCATATCTTCTCTAAGACCCTGCAGATACAAGAGGATCCTTAGCTGTACTGAAAGAGGAGCAGCCAGAGTCTGTGCTTATCAGAATAGCTGTGGTGCCCTGGTAGGAGATGAGGGGCTGGAAGCTCTGGGTGACAAAGCATCAGTGCCAGCTGAGCCTGAATTATGCAGGAGCACCAGGAAGAAGCAGTGGGCAATAGGATTGGGAGACTTCCTCCTGTGGAGGACAGAGGCTCTCATCTGCTGACCTGACTTGCTGTCTAGGGAGGTTTTCTGCTTGCTGGGGGCTCGGATCCAGGACATTCTGCAGAGACTGCTGAGGCTTGTCTGGCCCTCGAACTATTACCCACTGCTGCTCTTACATGTGGGCACAAATGATACTGCCCAGGGAAACCTGGAGCATATCAGGAGTGACTACATGGCCCTGGGGGTGAGGGTCATGGGCATGGGGTGCCATGCATTTTTTCCCTTGATCCTGCTGGTAAGGCGAAAGGGCTTGAAGAGGAGTGGATGGATCCTGCAAATCAACACCTGGTTGCACAGGTGGATGTAAGCAGCGGGTATTTGTTTTTTACTGCTATGGGACCCTCTTTGAGGATTGAGAACTACTACGGAGAGCCAGAATCCACCTGATCAAGTGGGACAAAAGCACCTTTGCCAACAGGCTGGTGAGGAGAGCTTTAAACTAGGCACTACGTGGGAGCAAGATGACGAGCCACAAACAGGAGGAATTGGTGGACTGGGTTGGCAAGGCTGGGGGCCTGCCTCAAGTGTGTGCACACAAATAAGCAAGTGCTGAGAAGACAGCTTTCTGAGAAAATCTCTCATACTTTTTCTGTGAAATCAGGACAACTGGATGCCCGTCTGAAGTGCGTGTACTTTAGTGAACACAGCATGGAGAACAAACAGGAGGAGTTAGAATTCTGTGTGCTGTTGCAGGACTATGATCTCACTGGAATCACAGAGACATGGTGAGATACCTCAAATGACTGTGCTGCTGTGGATGGATACAGGCCCTTAGGAAGAAGAGACCCAGAAGGCAAGGAGGAGGAGGAATTATCCTTTATATAAGAGAGCAGTGGGAATGTGTGGAGCTCTGCCTAGGGACGAATGTAGAGTCAGTTGAGAGTTTAGGGTGGGACCGCAGGGCAGATCAATATGGGTGGTGGTGTGGTGGATGTCTGCTACAGGCCTCCTGATCAAGAAGAATTAGCTGAAGCCTTCCTCAGACAAGAGGAGGGAGCCTCATGTTCGCAGGTACAGGTCTTTTGGGGGGGTTTAACCCTCACATATCTGCTGGAAGGGCAACACAGCAGGGCACAAGCAATTCAGGAGGTTTCTGGAGTGCATTGATAACTTCTTGATGCAGGTGTTTGAGGAACTGATGAGGGGAGGTGCTCCGCTGGACCTCCTGCTTACAGACGAGGAAGACTGGTCGGAGATGTAAAGGTCAGGGATAACCTTGGCTGCAGTGACCACGAGGTGGTGGAGTTCAGGATCTTGAGAGGAGGGAACAAGGCAAATAGCAAGATTACAACCCTGGGCTTCAGGAGAGCAGATTTTGGCCTGCTCAGGGACTTGCTTGGAAGAATCTCATGGAGGAAAGTCCTGGAGAGGAGAAGGGTCCAGGAGACCTGGTTGATTTTCAAGGATCATGTCCTCTAAACTCAAGAATTGTCTGTCCTGATGTGCAAGAAATCAAGTGAAGGTGACAGGAGGCCTGAACAAGGTGCTCCTGACAAAACTCAAACATAAAAACAAAGCATACAAGAGGTGGAAGCATGGACAGGTGACCCAGGAGGAATATAGAGCCCCTGTCCAAGCATGCAGAACGGTGTTAGGAAGCCAAAGCCCATCTGGAGTTGAATCTAGAAAGGAATGTAAAGGGTAACAAAAAGACTTTTACAGGCGTATCAGCACCGAAAGAAAGACTAGGGGAAACATGGGCCTGCTGCTGAATGGGGCAAGGGTCCTGGTGACAAAGGACCTGGAAGAGGTCAAGGCATTCAGTGCCTTCTTCAATGTGGTCTTTACTGGTAAGATTTGCCTGCGGCAATTCCAGGCCCCTGAAACAAGTGGGAAAGCTTAGAGCAATGGAGATTTTCCCTTGGTACAGGAGGACCAAGTTGGGGAACATTTAAACAAAGTGAACATAAACAAATCCATGGGACCTCATGGGAAGCACCTGCGAGCGCTGAGGGGAGCTGGGCAATGTCTTTGCAAGACAACTCTTGATAATTTTTGAAAGGTCATGATGTTCCTGAGGACTGGAAGTAAACAAATGTCACTCCTGTCTTCAAGAAGGGCAAGGAGGGTCTGGGGAACTACAGTACAGGACCTCAGTCCCTGGAAAGATGATGGAGTAAATCCTGCTGGAAACCATATCTAAAGATATAAAGGACAAAAAGATAATTGGGAATAGTCATCATGTGTTTACAAAAGGGGAAAATACGCTTGACCAACCTGAGAGCCTTCTATGATGAAATGACTAGCCTGGTGAATGAAGGGAGAGCAGTGGATGTTGTTTATCTTGACTTCAATGAGGCTTTTGATACTGTCTCCCATAACATTCCCATAGACCAACTGGTGAAGTATGGACTAGATTAATGGACAGTGAGGTGGACTGAAAACTGGCTGAACTGCTGGGCTCAGTGTTGTGATCGGCAGCACAAAGTCTGGCTGGAGGCCAGTCGCTAGTGGAGTACCCCAGGGATCAATACTGTGGTCAATGCTGTTTATCGTCTTCGTTAATGACCTAGGTGATGAGACAGAGTGCACCCTCAGCAAGTTTGGAGATGATATGAAATTGGAAGGAATGGCTGATGCGCCAGATGGTTGTGCTGCCATTCAGAGGGACCTTGACAGGCTGGAGAAATGGGCAGAGAGGAATCTCATGAAGTTCAACAAAAGAAAGTACCAAGTCCTGCACCTGGGGAGAGAGAACCTCACACACCAGTATAGGCTGGAGGCTGACTGGCTGGAAAGCAGCTTTGCAGAAAAGCACCTGTGGCTTCTGGCGGATGACAAGCTGAACATACACCAGCAATGTGTCCTTTGAGTGAAGAAGGCCAATGGCGTTAGAAAGCGTGTAGCCAGCAGGTCGAGGGAGGGGATTATTCCCCTCTGCTCAGCACTGGTGAGACCACAGTAGCAGTAAAGGAAAAAGCCATTGCATCAGCTCATACTGCAATGTCCTACTGATATTTCAGTTTCTGAGAAAGAGTTGGACCTTATGCTTAAATTTAGCTAAGTCTTTTCATATCATCTTTAATGATTGTATTAAGTGCACACTCATACACACACAAAGTATACCTTTCGAGTTGAGTCAGATTCCATCTACTGCAGTCTCAATGTCAACACATTCTCAGGAGGAAACTTTCCATTAGAAAAAACAAAAACATTCTTCAATATCCATGCCCTAATTTAATTTAAACAGTAGAGAATAAATTATTCTTACATTGCTTGGTTATTTTTGCGTGAATCATAAGTCTTCAGTGTATTTTATCTGAGCATTATGAACACGTGAACTAGTATCTCAGGAATATACACATTTAATTCCCATTAACATTTAATAAATGTATTAGAATGGTTCAGGTATTTACAAAAATAATTCGAGTGCTTTTGGTCTGGAAATACTTATTTGTTGGAATAAACTTTGCATGAAAGCATATTGATATATCGGGAAGCTCAACGCATTTCTCAGCTTTTTAATGAAATTGTTGTAATGTTTGATACTTACATAAGAGCAGGCTATTGATGTAATAATATGGGTCCTCATCTAGAGCTGTGTTTTGCTACCCTGGCTCATATTTTTGTGTTTTTATATTAGCAAGCTGATATATGAAGTAAAGCTTAACTTAGTATAAGCTGTTGAGAACAAAATTGCTCCTTGTTTTATAATGTCCTTAGGACAGGCGTTATGTTTTCTTTTTGTTCTTCAAGTTTGACCTCTGTGCCTCTAAGTAGAGTACTCCAGCAAAGTAGAGACAATTGGATTTTTGAGTTTTTTGTCTGAGTTTTGAGGTATAAAAGAAGAGAAAGTTTGATACAATTTACATGAGAGGAACAAAGGTAGCTCCAAAATGTACAGTAACAAGAATTAGTGTCTCAAAACAGATTAATTGAGGTTACTGGATCTGATCAAATGCTGAATTACTGGAAAGAAGAAAGAACGTTAATGAACAGCTCCTTGATTTCACTGAAACCCCTACCTTTTTATAAACATTGTAAGCAAAACAGGCCTACTGTATTTTTGTGACTTAGTGATAATAATATTAAGGTTAGTATTAAAAAGAACAATGACAACTTGTACTGAATCCTTAAAAAAACAAAACGCTGGGTAGAAGACCAGGCTTATCTAGAGTTTTAGTTGCCTATTTTTCTTTTTTTTTTTTGTTATCATAACTCTGTTTTCTGGTTCTTCGTTTCAGTTGAAGGAAGGGACTGAGTTCTGCGGATATCTGAAATCTCCAGCTTCACTGGAGGGATGAGGGCCAGAAATCACAGGTTAGATACTGCAGTTTTGTTGTTTTAACATGAAGTTCATTGTACATACACTGCCTTTAGGTCAACTCACACTTCCCTTCTTTGACTTCCTGATTTTATCCATTGAGGAAGAATGGTTGCCAGAAACATATAAATGAACAGCAAATGAGAAAATCGTATGTATGATACTGTTTTCAAGTGAACACAAAAACGTGTTTTCAAAGTAAAGACCACTGGCCTGAAGCTATAATCCTACTCCTTGTGAATCAATATCAAAAATCTCTTTGATTTAGGTAGGAGGAGAATCCCTGATATCTAGCTTGTGCGCATCTCTTTCATGTATTCACACAGACTCATACACACACTGCATTTTCAAATGAAATGTAGAATTACTTCTAGCGTTTATATCGTCTTAAATACATATTGACTTTTTAATACACTTCCAGACTCTCTTTCTGCCTTCGGCTCACTTATAAATTTCCCTGATGCCTTTTAAATGCATCTTCCGTGTTTATTGCAATTGGAGAAGAATGGGCCTGCTTCTTCTACATTTGCATCTTCTTGATGTAGATGTCTCTCTGAAATGTATCTATCATGTTGTAAACCTGCTATGGAAATGATTCTTTTCTCCTCTGCTAGAGCTAGTGTAGCAAGACATCTACTAATACACTTGCGCATAAAATTGCAGATGAAAGCCAGAGTGGGAGTGAGAGCAAGAGAAAGCAGGGACAAGGAGGAGGGAAGGAAAGGGGGAAGGAATGGGGAAAGGAGAGAAGAGAGGAAAGAATTCAAGAAGCACATAGGGAGAGGTATCAGTCTTGCTACCTGTTTTTCACTCTGTCTTCTATAAATACTTGTGTAAGGCCCAATGGCCAGATTTTAAGGGTATTTCAAAGATGCAGATAGGACCAACAGAGCCATTTTCAAAAACACCTGTGCATACTACAGACAGATCTATCTCCATCTTTGGCTGCTTAAAATATCTTGGGGAATCTTAAGGTTCCCAAATTGCAAAGTGCTAATCAGCTTTCAGCTGAGAGCCAACTAGGCTTCATACTTCTCAGTCAGTTGTGTGTACTTTGAAGGTATTAAACAGTAAACACTTGGGTATTACAGAACGGCAATGCCCTCAAATATGTTTGTAATGTCAACAAGTTTGTAGGTGTTAAACTCAGCAGATTTATCTGAGAAGCACTAAAATCAAATGACTTGTTTTTACCTTTGCCTTCCTAATTGTTAGCCTCAAATAAAAACAAAAATTGATCTATATTAGATTTTTTACACTTAATCATACCTTAGAAACTTAATTTGCCTGTAATCCTTGCTATGATGTCCAATGATATAACAAGCAACTTAAATGAAGATTTAAGCAAGTCAATCAGTCTTTTCATTAAGTCTATAAAATTCAGGTCTTATTCTCTCAGAATGCTTTACTCTGTTTTTATCCTAATGAAACAGGAAAGTCTGCTTTTAGCAGTTGCTCAGCCTGTTCTGTCTTCATTATGCTCTGGAAATCTGACGCGAGTTTTCTAGGCTGTCTGATGGTTTTGTTTTGAGGTTTTCTCCTCCCTTATGCAAAAGTAGGAAAAGACCGCAAGTTTTGGAATTACTCGTAATAGCTCGTTCCAGCATTGATCAGGTACATAGATCAACAGAAGGTCCAATCTTGTTCCTATGAAAGGAACAGTATCCCGTGGTTTCCTGGATCAGGATAGGACCAGGGATATCCTGATTCTCCTAAAAACTGCAGTAGGCTCAGATAATTTTGAGGGACAGACTGAATATGCCAAAAGCAAGGAATTTTAGAGCAGAACCTGATGCCGTCTCCGCACTGAGAGATGCTGAGGACAGCAGCTTCTGTTGTTTCAGATGGAAGTTGAAGGTTTTGCTTTTATGTTCCAGAACTACTGCGGTGGGCATGTCTGTCTGTGATTTGTGAGGACCATAAATGTAATACATGATTTCTGTGGGCTTTTGGTTTGTAGAGGAGCTATGGGGAGCTACTTCTGCTTTTTAAGGTTTTAATTTAAATTAAGTAACCCCTGAAGTAAGGACAACTGAAGCCACAGACCTGTTGTTTTGTAGGCTCTCTCTGAAACTGATATTCATCCCATTGATTTTAAGGTGACTTCTCATGACGTGTTAATTTGGTGTAAGTGTGATTTGATAAACACCAGCAGCTTCCTAGGCTTGATTATAGCCTTCTTGTAACTGCATGTTTTGGCAAATGTTATCTTTTGTGTGTACACAGTACAAATACTTATGGAAGTTGCTGGTGCCTGTTTCCAGGAACAAGCTACGAGTAAATCATGTTATAGATTAAGTGCTTGATGATTTCCGCACTCAGACTAGGGCTACCGAAATGTACCCGTGTGATGTGTGTTTTAATCTTCTGGTCTACATCTTGGTGTGAAGAGAGTTGATCATCCTGAGCAATGAAATCTTCATGTAACATTTTTTGCAGTAGCTTGAAATTCTATATTAAATGCTCCTAATAAATGTGCTGAGTGAGGCTACTGCATGCTGTAATAAAACATGTTAGGAAGAGGCATCAAGTCTTACTCCTTTCATGTGCTCATATTTGGGGAAGTTTTATTTTTTTTGCTTTTTAATTTGGAGAACAGTGCTACATCAAAGTGTTGTTCTCTAAACATTTGAACAGACCTGTTCCTTTATGATGCTCACTTTGAAATAAGCTTTGCTGCATTTTAAAAACTATGTTGAGATTTCTTTTCTCGACACATCCCACAGTATTCCTCTTCTCAGAGGCTGCATCTTGCAGATAAGCCAGGGTTTGTTTTTCCTGCTACAGAAATAATCGCATATGATCAGCTAAAAAATGTATCCCAGAAAAGCTGGATCCTTTTTTCCCTTTGGAAGTTGTCTTTCACGGTTGACTTTTTGCTAATGTAGTTTGTATTCTTTTCCTTTTGCACACCGTTCTGCACGGTTCTTCCCACATCCCTTTCAAAATCAGGGGCAATTAGATCCTGCGATTACAGAGGCAACCCAGCAACTTTCCCATTTGTCTATATTTTAGATATTTTTCTGTGAAAATGAAGCTTCCGAAGTGCAAGCAATTCCCTAGCCTCTGCTGATGCTCCAAATCACTCAGTGACTTTTCCATTTGCCTCTTTCTAAGATCAGTTTGTCCTAATGCTCCATGTTACATTTTTGGGGGAGTCAGAACAAGTACTTACCAGTCCAGATACAAGTGGATTGTTTTAATCATTCTCTTGAATTACAGGATAAATGAAAACTGAAAGCTGTTTGGAGTTGAAATCAAATGAACAAAGCAAAAACCTAAGAAGCAGGATCTTCATAAAATAACATCTTAAGAAAGTCGGTGTCCTTTTCATTAAATTCTCATTTTCTCTGTAGGTGAGGGATGGTTTTGGTTCAGGGCTAATTAGTTGTGAAAAGGAAACAAATGAGATCTCTGTTCTCCTCCCTCTCCCTTTTTAAATCTCTCCTCTCCTCTCCTTTTTCTTCCCCCTTTCCTGCTGCTAGTGAGGGATGTAATTACAGATAGGACGCTTTGCAGCCTTTCTCTTGGATCTAACATTTGCCCAGATTGAAAATCCTGCAGGGATAACTTTTTTTTTTTTAAACTTTCCCAAGAGCAAAAAGATTGTTTGAATATTCAAGTGTTCATCCAACTCCTTTAAAAAGACAAACTCCTCTCCTTCCAGCCAGTGTGCTTGTTCTTGAGGAATAGTTCCAGCCTAGGGCTACAATACATGCAGTACTCGGGGAATTTCGCCTTCAAAATTGTGCAGGGAAAATAAGTTAGAGGGTGGAAGGAATCGGGGGACACCGAGGGGGAGTGATGGAGGTAATGTTAGATGCAGTCTTTACCTTTCTGGGATGAGATCGTATTGATTTCCCCGCAACACGGACCGGGGCCAGCCTGGGTGTCGTTTGGGTAAGGAAGCAGTAAGGATCCTGCCTCCCCGCTGCCCTCTTCTCCTCTCCTCTCCCCCAGCCTTAACGCAGAGCTACTTTGTTTCTGGCACAGGAAGAGCTTGCAGGACGTGCGGTGAGCGGGGCTCTGCACCCAGCCTAAAGCGCTGGCGCGCTCGTGCGAGACAGGGGGTTAAAGGCTCCCCTGGGCGTTGCGCCTGCCGCTGAGGGTTGCCTTCCCTTTTAACTTAAAATCGCGTTCGCAGAAGAGGAGGAAGTTGTGCGAAACGCCTCGCCGATCCCCGCCGGGCGATGCCTCCTCCCGGTGGCGGGGCGGAGGAGCGGGGCTGCGGGCGCGCGCGGCCCGACCTGCCGACCGGGCGGTGCGCGGAGGGCTGTGCCCCTGCCGCGGCTGCCCAGGGCGGGCGAGCAACGTGGATAACGGGGGGGGGGGGAAGGGGAGGGGGGGGGCAGCTGGATGGCGAAGGTGCTCGCGGCGGCGGGAGCGGGGTGCGCGGCGAGCCCCGGCCGGGGGCGTGCAGGCAGCGGCGCCCGGTGCGGCGGCAGCCCCGCACGGCGGGCAGGAGGGAGGCAGGCAGGGGGCTGCGGGCAGCCCTCGGGGGGACGCCGTGCCCTGGGGGCGCCCGGCGGCCGCGTCTTCCGCAGGCAGCTTCCCCTGCCCGGGTTTCTCCCTGCCAGCCTCTCCGCTCCACGCCGGCAGCGCTCCGCCAGCGATTCAGCTCACTGCGTGGATTCCCTCGGAAAGGGGCACACGTGCCGTTTGCCCTTCGCATAGCAGCGGAAGGCAAGGAGGCTTTCGATACGTTATTTATCCGTTCATTCATTTGTAATTGCGACCGCTGCCTCCTGCCGCCGGCGCTCCCCAGCGAGCCTCCGGTGCCGCACGGAGGCTCCATCCCGGCCATGCAGCACTCACCTCCTCCGGCCGCATCCTCCTCCGCCCGCTGGGCTGCTTTCGGAAGGGGACGCTGCCCGGGGGGGGGGGGCCACGCGGAGGGCCCGCGGCGAAGCCCCGTCGCGGAGGCCGCCCGGTCCCTCGGCAGCCGCCCGGTCTCGTCCCCCCTGGTCTTGCGAGCGGCGAGCGCGGCTGGTGCTGCAGCCGCGGCGAGGGCGGAGGAGCGGCGCCGCCAGCCACCTCGGCAGCACCCTCTGCGCGCTGCCAAATTTTTCAACTTTATTTAGGGGGAAGAATAGATCACATGGGGAGCTTCACCCGGCTGGGAGGAGCGTGCTAGTGCAGAATCAGGTCACTGACATAAAAGCCCGAGGAGTTAGTCGCAGACACAAAGATTAATAGTGTTAGCATAAGCCAGGCATAAAAGCAGGCTGAGACAAAGACGGCAGATGCTTATGGGAATTAAAAGCGTCTGTTTTCCTCCCTTATCTGAGTCATTAAGCAGGGTAATCTCTTGCTCTTTTTATCAGGTGAGTTCTCCTAATTGAGTAAGAAATAGAAGAGAATGTAAAATAAACGTTTCCAGCTTCCAAGTGATTTTGAGCACATTCTTCTTGGCTGTCAATCTAGGATTACTACGGGGGGGGGGGTGTTCTTTTCTTTCTTTTTTTTTTTTTAGTATCTCAAATGCTTGGTCTGCCTCTCTGTATCCTGCTTTGTTGTATCGATTCAGTCCTGGATAAATAGATGCTGCAGACCCATTCCAAAACCTGCCCGTGGCCGCATAAAATAACGTAGGTTGAACAATGGTCTCTGACTGCAATCTTTAATTTGCATCTCTTGCTCAGACAAAGGCAAGAAGGCTGCTGGCTGAGCTCTTATTGTCCCACTGACTGAGAAATCGTCTTAGAATGAAGTTTCTACAGTGCCTTTTTTCTGATCCCTGTGTTTCATTCATTAATAGATGGCAAAGCTCCCAACGGGAGTGTAGCTAGAACAGAAGCTGTCCCTGAGTGCGGAACTGATCACTGCCAGGACCGCAGCGTGGTTCCTATGACTTCTAAGATCTTTGTTTATTTAATCAGCAACTACATTGGAAAAGCCTGGGATGGATTTAGGTTAGTTAGAGGCCAAAACTCAAGTGTGGATGCCTAAATATGGGTACCTAAGTACACATGCATCTTGTGAAGAAGTGGGCCTGACTTTCACAGGTGCTAAGCAACTGTTCTTCTGCATTTCCATCTGCTTTTAAGTCACAGCCCACCCTCTGCCACCTTTCTCATGTCCACACTTTTAAAAAGAAATCAACTTTGAAAAGTAGCCAATATCTTATTCCTGTGCTTACAGAAGCATCCTGCCCGAAAGCAGCTCCATTCTAAAAACATGATTCAGACCAAGGGGAAATCAGATGGATGCACAATGAAGACAAGAGGCCTGATGTGTCCAGCTAGTATAAAATTGTCTACAGGAGATTTTATCTGCTATATGATGACTCAGCTGGTCACCCAACAAGTTGCACCTGCCTACAGAGTAACTATCCTTCTTTCAGCTTGCAAAAAAATTAACCAGCTCTGGCATTAAAGCTGAAATGGTCAAAATGTTAATTCCTGGCAACTTCTTAATGAAGGCTTCAACTAATCTTTAAGGGGCTCAGGATTAGGAATGGTGCTGAGTTACATCACATCAGGAAAAGCAACCCTCACCTCAGTGTAGATGAAAATATGCAACTCTAAGTACTTGGGTGTGCAATGTGGTTCTTTTTGCTGCGTTATTTATGGGGTATAACTTACGTTCCTTGTTCTCATTCCTCCAGGCCTGGAGTGCAAAGGGGGAACCTGTGCCTGTTCCAGGCTCCCTGCTTACCGTGGGTCTCTTAAAGGAGTGAAGGGGAGCCCAGTCACTTAAATCCGAGGAGAGAAGAGCTGCAATTGCAATTCCTCCTTTTATAGGACAAATCCATGGAGTAGAGAAAAAGCACTTTACATCTCCACTACAAGAGAGACACGCTGAAGAGTCAGCTAGAACCTGTCCCTGTGCTTGAGCTTTGAAAATGGGGTAGCATCTCTGAACTGGTCTTGCAGAGAACCTGGGTTTTTTAGCTGGAAGATTTGCCCCTAATTGTATAATTTTTATTTCAAGTGTGCAGAGGCCTAATTTTCAACAGAGGTGTCATCCTTTCCTCTGTATGTGTAGTTTGAGATGTTTTCTTTGGTTTTATTTTTTAATAATTTCTCTTTATTGCCAGCTAGCAATGAAAAGTAAGATAACAAGACTAACAAAGACTGTAAAAGATCTGTTTAGTCCTTATTTATTTTTTCATCCCCAAGTTAATTTGTTCTTACTGACCGAAGGTTTCTGTCTTATCCATTCCATGAAACTTCTCTTTATATTTCTTTTTATACACAGTTTCTTACTCAAGTCTCTTATTTCAGCCGGAAAGGATATCTCTACCTACCTACCTACCCACCCACCCACCTATCTGTCTGTATTTATATATTTGGTTGTTTTGGTCAGTTGTAAAGCCTTGGCAATACAAATTCCTACCAGTTTGTATTAGTAGAACAGTAGCTTTTTCTCCATCTTTTTATATATATATATATATATATATATATGTATGTATGTATGTATATATATATATCTGCTGCATTTTTGCTTATGAACTCATAAATAAGCCATATTTCCTCTGAAGGAATGTCTGAAAATGTTCTAATTTATTTTTATGCTACACCGAATCTTTTTTTTTTCCAAACACTTGATCTTAATCCAGTATGACTATTAAACTGAAATTTCTCATACTATCAAATTTGCCACTTCCTAAGTGGCAAATGGCTTGTAACTGGTCAGGGAGTAGATCAGCCAATTTGAAGATTATGGCAATGTCAGAGGACTATTGACCAACTACATGAATGATATTGATATGGTATAATCCTATCTCCTCCAGAAAACCTGCCTTTTCCAGAAAATTGGTGGGTCAATAAACACTTTATATCATGCTTAAGCCCACAGATCCAGATCAACAGGGACATATAAATGCCCAACTCCCACTGATTTCAACAGGACTTAGACCAAAGTACCTTTGTGCTTACGGTCTCATGACAACAAATGCTATTCGAAGCTCATGGAAGCCATTGGAAAGACCACAGTAAGTTCTCACAGTAATTGAAGGGATCAAAGAAAAATGAACATTTGAAACTCCTTGAGAAATTCTTCAAGCCTTGAAAAATGACCCAAAGCTTCTCTCCTAGTCTGCAGTGAAATGTTCCTTATTCATCGTTGCGAAAATCTCTGATGTCCCAGTCAGATTGTTGACATTTCTGTTGCTGCTTCTATTTTAAATGTTATAATTAGTAATTTTTCACACTTGCAGATTGTCCTTTCTCCTAGAAATTTAAACAGTAAACACTGTGAAATTAAATTGCATCACACACCACTCTGCTGTAGGTACAAGATACAAAGAGATTGCTCTCAAGCTAATGTTTTCTCCTATTCTACCTTCGGTGCCTGTATTGTCAAGGTGCTATCTCATTATGAAGAAACTGAAACAAGTCCACTAGATATAATGGGTCACCATTTTACGTTGGTACAGTGAAAAAGGAATCTCACTCTGGCTTTGCTTATTTAGAAGCTTTTGGAATCCAAAAGTGAGGAGGCAGGCATTAAAAAACGAATTATTAAAAGCAAAGTTTTTCATCAAAGGCAGGCCATCAAATTCCTCTTCATTTAATAAAGTTATAAATATTGACTGCAGGGGAAGAGCCAAGATTTATTACCAAATATAATGAAATGAAAACACATTATGTAAAAAGTTTCAGTGCTTGTGTACTATTCTTCTTCTCTTCAATCCTTGCGAGAAAGTTTGATTTTATTAGGCGGGATAAAATTTACTTAATCAAAAAATCAGTTAACAATCTATTCCTGGATGAGCACACAACGTAAGAATGACTTACCCCAGAACTATTACTACATCTATCAGTATCACTAATTTTAATCAAATGTAGCCTGATCATAAAATGTGGAATGAGTTTTGGAATTTCAAAGTCATTGTTGGTTGGAGTTATCAGACTATTCCACTAATAGTGTGCATGAATATCTATGAAATTATTCCCAAAGAAGACTGACAGTCTCCGAATTCTTTATTCCAGAAGGGAAGCAGGCAAGAGGGAGTATGACAGAGTATAGAAAATAAATAAAATGGAGGATGTAAACTGGAAATTTCTAATTAATCAATGTCATTTTTAAGAGTAGGGAGAAATTCAGTGAAATCAAAAGGCATTACAGATAATTTTAGTGGAAGGAAGTACTTTCTTACACAGCACATTATTCTCCTGGAGAGTCCGTTGCTGCAGACTTCCACTAAGGTTGAAAGCCTTGAAGGATTCAGTAGAGGTGTCAATGTTCCTGTGGGAATGAGAGCATTCACAATTTCAGCAGTACATTTTTATCATAGCCTCTAGTTGTAAGACAGATACTACTTAGCAGATGCAAGGAAGAAATCCTCTTTGAGGCAGGTTTCCTCTGTTGTTTTTCCCCTGGAAGTGTAAAAGCATTTTTAAAAGCATTTGGAGCTGACGAATATCAGTGTATTGGGCTATATAGTCAACGTGTGTGATCTTATATAGTGATTTTTGTTTTCTTACCATAAAACAGTTCTGGACTGGCTTTATTGCATTATGTTGCACATCTTTTAGGTGAGAAACAAATTCTGGTTCAGCAACAGCAATGTAAATCTAGACTTTTCCACTAAGGTTAACTCCTTCTGTGTATATATATACATAAATTTCTATTCCTAGCGCTGGTGTCTAGAGAGTCAATGTTTCTTTTACAGGATCAAAAATCTCCTAGAAACAGCTTGAGTCAAATAATGAATGTTTTGGAAATTTGAAATATGGTAAGAGCATTCTCATGCATGTAGGATAGGTACACCGTGTTTTACATCACTGTGTTGCAAAGGTCAGAACTGTTAAAGAAGCTGACATATTCTTAGAAATGACCCAGAGCAATCCCAGAATAGATGTCTGCCAGCGCCAACCTCATCATTTCTTGGATTTTCTTTTGTTGCCTCTCTTGCCTCATGTAGAGTGCCAGTTAAATTTAAACACCAATCATGTCTCTGGACAATAGCTCCCGTTCATGAAATAGATGTGTTCTTTTATAAACGGACTTCCATGAACTATACATAACCTCCTGTGTTTTGTATCTGTGATTCTTTCTTCCCATCTCTGATTTGCTTTTAACATGGAAATACAGAAGCTTTCAGAGCGTGACAAGGCTCTGCTCAACAGTTGGCAGAGCTAAGGTTAACTGTCTTTATCATTTTCTTTTGATAAGGAAACTGCGACAGCTGCCTGCCTTCCTGCAGAGATTGCCCAGAAGGCCAGCCAGGAAGGACAGCGGCCAGGCTCTTCTGCAGAGCGTTGCTTTCTGGGATGGGACAATAGGAAAAGGGAGTTCTGGTAAACTCGTCGTTATGAACTCCTCTTTTCCATCTTTTTATCTTGCTTCTACCATCACGACAATATATTAGGACACAAAGCGGGGTTAACATTTTGCTTACTCTATGGAGGAGAAGCTTGTTGAATCCCTGGGATGCTCTCCAGTGGAAGGTACTGTATGCTGATGGGCACACCGTGCTTTAGTGGTGGTGCTGGCTGCAACTAGCCTGCAGGAGAGCCCAGATTTTAGAGAGTGCAAAGATGGCTGAAACCACCTTAGTTCCCTTACACTTCTACAGAGCAGCTGTGTGTTCGTATTCTAAGGTAGTGTGTCGTTGCTTTTGAAGACTTTTCTAGCTGTTCCTGCTAGATGCTTCTACTCAGTAATCTGTGTGCCACCCTCTGGTCCATTCTTTCTTCTCATGCTTCAGGGACAGTCTGCAACCTCCTTCCTTACCACCAGAAGATCTGTGTTTTCCCCTTCCCTGGGCATCCTTCTCTGCTCTCTCTTCCCATGCCAAGGGATCTGTATATCCCCTCTTCTCACTTAACTGTCATTTCCAGTGAGTCAGTGGCAGCTATTCTTACATGCCATACCATGGGCTGCTGTGTATCCCTCATTGTACCCTGCTGTTTTCCTGTTATTTATCAAAAGCAGTATGGTTCTGTACATTGATGCCTGGAGACAGACAGACAGACAGACAGACAATGTCATCAGCTTGAGTGCAAGACCTCATATCCCTTGGGCAGTTACCTGGTTACCTCCTCTATTCCTGAGGATTCACTGTGCTTTTTGCTTAAGTTCTATTTCCAGGTACTTACAGATTTGCCGAACATGTAACACTGTGCCAGCTATGTCTGTCTCAGGTTTTGTTGGCCTTTTCTTCTAAAGTGTTAGTACTTCTGTTCCTGAAGCCTGGAACTGAAAGCTGATGAAGTGGTGACATTTGTCACCATGATCAGTTGTTTTCCTCTATATTAAAATTTACCCAAGTTTCACCAAATTATAAGTGCAAGCACAATACAGACTATGGAAACGGTGTTAGCCCTTGTGGACACCCTACCCATATAGCCAAGTGCCTGCAGATTCCATCTTCACAGACTGTGTTGTGGCCTGGGTCGGAAGAGGTCTTTTATGAATCATTATTCTGGGTTTTTGCAGGCTGAGTTATGCTTGAACCTGAGGGGAGGATAGCCTGGGACTGACTCAGCAAGGAGACTGGGAGTGGGAGGAGAAAAACACTGCATTTGGTTAAGGAATATGTAGAGGGTGATTAGGTTGGGGAGCCAGTACATTCAAGGGAAGTGGTTAAACTGTGCTTTACTGGAGGAGCACATTTAGGGAATTTAGGAGAGGAGCATTTAGGGGAGGAACTGATGGGAGAGGATCTGGAAGGGAAGCAGATATGGGAGTGAATCTTCAGAGACTACAACAGGAGTGTGGACACTGATGTTGTCCAGTGAGGAAAATGGGAAACTAGGATGAAGAACCAGAAGTGAAGACAGGACTGGAACACAGAGATTTCAGCAGTGATGGAGAAGAGGGGGATCTGAGGGAAATAGATCATCAGCTCTGAAGGCATGCCCCTCCACAAGCTGGAACGGAAGCAAAGACCCCCTGCCAATACTTTCCTGCCAGCTAACACAAGTGAAACCCATTGACAAAGAGTCTCATCACCTTCTCGCACTGGTCCACACAAAACATGTCAATATAGTGATAAATTCAGGCTATGTCATGAAAAAACTTTGACTTTTGAAAAACAGCTTCACTGGTTGGAGAAGTTTGGAAGTGTATACCAAACAACACTTTAAAGTGCAAGAAAAAGGAGAAGGTTCTCAGTAGAGAGAGTATGGCTGACATTGGTTCTTCTATCTAGCCTAACACCTGAATCCTTGGGGTCCGTGGATCTGGGTGCATTTGCACTCCTTCTTCCCTTGATAACCACATCACTAGGTATCATTGCTAGCACAGTTCAATGCAGCCTTGGAAAACTTGATTTAATTTCTGCCTTTACTACTGAGATCCTAATGACGAGTTGCTTAAAATGAAACCTTTTTGAAGTATTCATTAACTGTATGTTCTTCATTTTCTGGATACTCAGTTTGAGGTGATATCTGACTTGCAAAAACTATATACTTAGAGCTGCAGCTGGAACTGAGTTTTCAACATTTAAAGCACCGTATAATGCTAAGCACTCTACAAAAAGCATACTTTCATCCTCTCAATTGGATATCCCAAATTAATGAATACTTTTACAGCACAGAAACCCTCTAGTCATTTTTTCACCAGCCAATGGAGATCAAATGGAAGTGTTGGGACAATAAATTCATCAAGAATGTCTTAGTAATGTGAACCCTAGAAAAGCCATGGATAAATCAATCGTATGTTCTCAGAGTAGGGTTTGAGTAGGGTGAAGGAAAGCGGGTTAAACGAAGCAGAGATGAAATGACCTTGTTCTGTAATAAAGCGTTCAATCAGGGAGTTGTTCAACTGTTTCTGAGTAACCCCCTGTGGAGACGAGCCGTCAGAAATGGGCTACACACCAAACAACAAGAAGAAAACAAATAATGAATAGCTGCTCATTAATTGAGAATCATCCACCCTATAGACTGAATGAGGCAAGGGTCCTATGGAAAAAAATGATATTTGATCATGTAATTAAAGGCAGTAGCATACTGGGTAACACAAGGGATTCAAATTGAGATCACATAGGCAATTTTATTTCTGGAACTTCTGAACTTTTGAGTGTTTGACTTAGCATTCTCAATAACGTTCTTTTAACTTGGAATATTGTGTGTAATATACATAAGTGTTGTTTTTAAATAAAACTGGTTTGTCTCCAAGTCATGTCATTTTCGCACTGCCTGCTGTCACCATTTCTGAAGGAGAAGCAGCTGGTGTGCTAAAAGAAGTTATGGACTTTGGAATCCTGCAAGGTTAGGAACTGAGGGGTTGGAGGGAGATATTTACACAAGATGTCGTCTCTTTTTTTGGCCTGCTAGATCCCTCCCACTGCTTTCCCCACCGTATTTTATAGAGCAAAATGTAAACATTTGCTTTGACGTGTTTTGTGGCTCTAGTCTGAAAGTGACCCTAACAGGATCTTGGTGGGATTCCATGATTGCGGTTTCTCAGTGGTTTCTCTATCCAGTCTTCTCAATTAATACATAGAAAGGTAGAATTCTTCATAACTGCCAGCTGCAAATTCAGCAGGGGATCTGAGAGTCAAACAGCTCTGCTGGCTCAAATGCTGCCAGCAGGAAAGACTCTGTAATCAGAACTTGGTTAACTGCTCTGCTCATGATGTTTGAGCCAGAACAGAATCCAGCTCCCACTCTGAGAGCTGTGTAGGCTCCACCGTGCTAAGTAAAGACAAAATATCTAAAATGGTGATAATTATTAAAGTGAGCAGGTACATGTCTGACTACAGGGAACAGGTCTAGTAAATAGGAAAGTGTGGCTTTTGCTTATTTACTTTGAAACCAATCACATTTTAAGACGTGTCTTTAGTTACTTTAGGAAAGTGTGTTCTTACAGTAGTTTTGTTTGGTGTATTCATAGTTAAACAGAGTGTAAATGAAAACTGATGAGTTTCTCTTACTCTTTCTCGTAATCGCGATACAAAAGAAAGGGCTGTGTGTTTGTAACTTTGAGAAAGACCATTAGATATATTGTCACAGTAAGGCAGAAAAATTAATGGGGAGGGTTTGTGGTTTTAACTGTTTAGTCCTATTAATGAATCTCCCATTTCATGCTCATTGGGTGTTTAGTGTGTGCCGTGATTGAAGAGCTCATCCAGAATTGCTCTTAGCAGGGAAATATAAGTTGATTATGAGCAGTAAGAGTCAGGAAGAAATGTCTTGCCCAGCACATAACCCTGTCCATCTAGCTAAATATGTTGGGTTAAAGGTTTATCTTCCTGTAGTATGGTTTTCATCATCTACAATGTCATATCCTGAAAACTCAACCAACTTTTAGACCAGTCAAGATTGTGGCAATATCACTGAGATAGATAATCTTAATAAGAACAGAATGGGAACTGAGTGATCATTTCAAAACTTGCTCCATTATATATAATGAATAGCATATATATGCTGTTCATTCATTCTTTGACCAATGTAGGATACTTCCTGTACTTTTGCTGAAGTGAATCTCTTGCCTTTGGCCTTGATTGCTGCATGAGACACAGTGTTCATACCCTAGGATTTTCACAAATTGTAGCTTGAGGGAAGAGAAAATATGACCATACTGATGAGTTTTGGAAACTCACAAATTGTATGTGCTACCTTGTTATGATATACGCACAGATATATCAGAAAGAAAATGACTCTTCTTAGGAGGAGATGTTATTCTGTGCTCTGTTGACAAATTAGTGTCTCATTTCACTAAGTACTTAAAAGAAACTGTCATCAGTGCATTTATAAGTTCCCGAGAAAGGCTGCTGAATGGGAGCAAACTGCATGCTTCAGGTTCTGCCAGTGGCGTTCAATCACTATTTCCTAACAATCTTTTTCCTGTTTTGCCTCGTTTCTAGGCACAGGTGGATTTAACGTTGAATTTGACCACCATATGAGAGGCAGAGGCTTAGGGCTCTGAACAGGATGCTAGGAACAGATTCAAAGAGCAATATGAGATCATCCTGCTAAGTTGCATCAGGTTCTGTTAGCAGTGCTAAATTTGTACTCAAGGTCATTTAACCCACAGTATAATATTGCGTCACATTTCTGTGGATTTTTTTTAAGAAAAGGGGCACATTTTTGTCTCCCTCTTGCGTGAGTCATCAGGTGCGTAACAAATGAGCTAACGCTGAGTTCGTTCTCTTAGTCAAGAAACTCCTTGCTGTCAGAGGCTGCTGTAAGGAGACAGTTTCTCTCTCTTGCTCTATTCAGCCTCTTGTTTTCATGAAACATGCTCTTCTCTGAGCCTTTGTCAAATTGGATTTAAATCAGCCAAAGGGTTCAGAAGGTATTACCAGTGGGACAGTTAGATGGACATTTACAGATGATCACCTAAGGCAACAGGACTACAAATAAGAAATGTTTGGACTAAGGTTGAATATTCTTAGGAGAAAGAAGGGTACAAGTCTGAATCCTACACTCTAGTTTGATCTCCACTCTGAATCTATGTGCTGCTCCTGCTATGTGATAAAAGAACATTGTTAAAATAGGATTTCTGGGCAGTTGTGTACACATCTGTCTTCATGGTTTTGTCTTCAGTGGGCTGCAGCAGTAAATTTCCAGTTTTCCTTCAACAGCAGTCCCTATCACCCTGAGAAACACAGCAAGTGTGACGTGTTTTCGAATAATGACTCCATTTCTGGGTTTTTTTTGCTTTGTTTTTTTTTTTCCCCCCAACAGTTGCTCTGAAATTTCTTCATTGCAGTTTGAGTATGGAGCTTTAATGGATTTTTCTTCCCAAATGCTAGATGCATCTTGTATCTTCATAAGCCTTTGAATTTATGTGTTTGCATGTGTCTCGGTATATGTATTCACAACTGTGTTTCCTCTTCCCTGGGGGGAAAAAAATAACTTCAAACCCCTGCTAGTGGTGTTACCTAGTGAAAAGTCTTATTGGCTCAGTTGTGCATCTATCACTTGTTACATTTCAGAGACCTCAGCATTTCTCCCTTTTTCAGATTTATTCTGAAAAGCTTTGTTCCTGCTAATCCACACACCAGATGCTACTGTATTTTCTGGATGTCTGAACTCTCCACTCAAAACCTGTCAGTGTCTTTTGTGTAGCTAACTTGAAAGTGATATTTGTGTACCGTGTCACTCCGTGGTCTGATTTTTTTATTCACTTAGCTTTGCCAGTAGAAGTTCTTACACACTTGCATTTATGCTGGAACAATGGTATTTAAGTCAGGTCTACACCCTAGATTTCAGATAACCGTGTCCTTCAAGAACGTGAAAAGGTGTGCGATGCAGAAGTCTATAGTCTTTCTGTGGTACAACACGTTTCCCTCAAGCAGATAGTTTTGTTATATTTATACAAAGTGCAGCTTTGCTGGTTTATTTTCATTCAGCTTGGAGCTCTTTGCCAGTGAAGAATACTGTAATCCTATATCAGTAAAATGGTGCTAGTATAGACCTGACTGTATAATGATTCCCTAGTGTATACATTTTTAAACCTATAAAAATAAATTATACTTGAGAGCTTTGCCGCTGTAAATATGGCCAAATAAAAGCTGCAAAGTTTTGCTAAAGATAAAACTAGTACCAGCAAAAGGATCCTTTTGACAGTTGGGAAATTGGTATAAAAATACCACAAAAGGATACATTTGGCCCATATCAGTGTCACCTCCCTGAAGGGGTATGGGGTATATGGGGTAACTATTAATATAGTAATATATTACATTATTTATAATTACTACTACTGATAATAATCATTGTACTACTACTGATAATAATCATTGCAATAATATGTTAACATAATGAGGTATAACTATGACCGGAGCAAAGCTTTTCTAAAGGCTTTATCTATTAAATGCCAGCAAAACATACCTAGAGGAGACAAGTCTGGAGCTACCTACCTTTTCAGAATATTTTTGACATCGTAAATGGCACAGAGAAGTTTTTATATGAAACCTCAGGGTGTTGGGATGCAGGTCTAGTACTCTGCAAGGAAAGCTCCAGCAAACATAAGTTAATGGTTTAAAAAAAAAAATCCTGTCAAAATGCCACTTCTCAGAAGGGCTGTTTTTCCAGCCTTCTGTTGTAGTGGTTTAAAGTTTTATTAGCAGCTAAGGCAGCCTTCGTCATGACGGAGCTGGTTAAGCTCATATTTCACATGCACAGTTCATGTCTCAGCAGCTGCTGAGCACCCAAAATAAACGATGGAGAAGTACACCTCTTTGGACCTAAATCAGCAAGCTTTCCGAGCAAACAGGTTGCTCTTCATGTTTCTCAGTTGCAAGGAGCGTGAGTCTTCAAGCAGTTCAAACTACTGCTTCCTGCTGTCCCCCTCAGGATTAAATCCCTTGACGCCGTAGTTGGCATGTTCTCATTGCCTGAAGCCCTAATACTTTTAATGATGTCCAAACAAATTAACTATTAAACGAGTTATGAAGCAGCACAGTGTGAACTGACTTGTGTGAGCTAAGGATCAAAGCGCAAAGTTGTAAAATGAGTCCTGAAGTGCTAATAACTTCTAATAACTTTTAAAGAGAGAAAACTAAACTGTGGAAAGAGCAGCTGTAGCATATTCTGCCTATGTAAAGAGAAGCATGGCTGGGATGTATTGCTGTTTGCATTTTGACTGGCAGAAACTGGTGAGATGGCACCAAACCAGCACATGTGGTTTAAGGAAGGTCCATCCCAAAAATGAAAGAGTCAAAAGAACCAGATCGGATGGATCTGTTTTCTTTGCATGTCGGTCATATCTGCGTAGCTCACTAATAGACAACTACATGTGTTACTGCTTTTTTAATTCCTGATTGCCCTCAAGACCCAGCACCAGGGGAGTGAGGTGAAACCTATCCTTTTCCTGAACAGTTACCTGCGCAAAGCTACTGGTGAGAATGTGTTTACCTGTGAATGAGGGCTCAACTTGTCCTGAAGAACTCTGAATCCTTGTTAATATGTGCAAAATTACAGTCCAGCCGGTTCCTTTCTGCCATGCACATTTAGAGAGGAGCATCCTTTTGCTTATAGGCAAGTACACAAGGATGCCTGCATTCCCCTCCTTCTCAAAGCTATCTCAAAAACTGGAATGGCTTTTCCTTTCCTGCCTTTATTCCTCTTCATCGACTTCCTTGTCTTTGCTCCCTCTAGTGTTCCCACGTAGGTGCTGTCTTGCTCTCCTACCCTGGGCAAGGAGATTTAATATTGAAATCTTGGATTATTTTCCCTGCGTATTACATAAACTGGGAACGACAGCAGCCTACCTGTCATACCCTTCGAAAAGAGACGCTAGCAGAGGCCTCAGCAGCCTCACTTCACCTCCGTATGTCACCGGAGCAGTGCGCCAGTCCCAGCCTTTCACAAACCTTGAGGCCAACTCAAAAGCATTAGATTTTCAGTAATACATCTTTATTCTTTTGATGGTTTCCAAGCCTTTAATTCATTCTTAGTTCATAGGATTTGGATATTTTTACAACTGTAAGCATTTTTTTTTCCTTATTCAGGGAGCTGGGAATTTAAGAATAATGTAGGATATGAAATTTGGGATTAAAGCCACAGGATTTGGTAACACGGTGACAGCATCCATTGCACTATATACTGCGCTGCCTCACTCTTTCATTTATTCTAGCCACAAGAGCTTTATTAGCCATAAGAGATGTCCTGTCTTGCTTATTATTTGGAAATCAGAAAATATGAAATGGGACTGGAGATGTCTGTGCATCTCTGAATCACTGGATCCCTGCTGCAGAGAGAATGTGTAATTAAGAACGGGGACTCCCATTTGCAGTTTATTAACTGAAACTTAGTTGTTCTATGTGCTGTAAAAATATGTATTCCTAACCATTCTTAACCAGGAATCCAGGTGTAGCTGGTAGTGACAAAAAGTCTTTCCCGTCTCGGGTTTATTTGGGGATATGTGGTCTTCCTTCATCAGTGAAAATGAACTGACATTTCTGGTGTTAGGAAAGAAGACCAGGGTAAATAAGAGCAAAAACTGGACTTCATCCTTTAATTTTAGGAATGATCTGTTCCTTATTTAAAGGTTAGAAAGGCAAAGAAGAGAGTTTGAACTGCTGTAGCTTACATCTAGTCTGTGGATAACTGGTACTATAGTGATAAAAGTTTAAATTAGACCAAATATACCAGTCTAGTACTAGTACTAAATTTACTGCAAAAGTTAAAGGATGTAATCAGACTCTAAAATTTGAAAATATGTCTGGCAGAAAATTATCAGATGACATTGCATTAGCTCTCCATTGACCACTCAGCACCCTCATGATGTTTGGTGAGGATTCAGGTTTATAACTGTGAGGAGAAATCACACCTGACGCTGGGTAGATTTGGAGCTGCTTGGCTAGTGGCAAAGCGTTGTCTGGTTTTGCAGCAACAGTGAAGCAGAATTTTCTTCACAGATGCCCATTTGCACTTGACATGGAGGGATGCTATCTCCAAGAGACAGGAACGTCTTCCACAAGTTCCCAGGAGCGGGTGAGTGACAGCTGAGCACTGAGTCCATGGTGAGCCACATATCTGCTAATTACCACCTTCCTCCAATCACCCTTCCAACAAACTACTTTCTGAAATCTGTTTCGGTGAATTTTGTGTTTCTGTCACTCTGCATTAGGTCATGGTGTAGCGCAGCTTGTCACTTTGTGTTACATTTGATCGCGCTGTCTGGAATAGGACCCAACATAATGGAACGTGACGTGGTTATAGCGGAATTTAACTCATCAGATTTCTTCCAGCAAATCTTCCACATTGTGTCATCAGTCTGTTACAGAGCTGGGTGCTGGGTGTCTGTTGCGTCACAGAGGAACGGAGCAAGTGACATAATACCCTGTCTTGACCAAAATGATTATTCCCCATGGCCTTATAACTCAATGCGGTAACATTAGTTGGTAGTAGACACTCCTCACACACATTAGAAAAGAAGAAAACCCTTTTTAGAAAAGCCCAACATATTTTCATATAGTATCTGGCACGCAGGATATGAGTGAACTTGCAACATCTGCTTACGTCTGTCTCTCTGTGGTACATTCAAGGCGTTGCTTGGGGATTTTGAGTACAGAAATGAGGTGCTACAGGGTGTGGAAAGTGTTTTATGCTGTTATCTGTGAAGAAGAAAAAAAGCAGATGTTCCATATCTCCTCAGAGCCTGTGCACTGCATGAGGACCCTGTGAGCAAGAGGACTGACTATGATGATCCATATGGAGACTTTATTCCTAATTACCTGTGTCAGAAAAGCTCAGACTATGGCGATTTGCAGCCCACATTCATGTGAATGCAGCCCACTCCTGGTGACCCTACGTCTTGTGGGTGTCTCCAGGATAAGCTGCAGGCAGAAGACATTGCTGCAGGCCAGAAGGTGGTAGACATCATCTCCTGTCACAGGGTAGTTGAAGAACCCAACCAGCCCAGAGCCCCTTCCATTTCCATGCCTGGGGAGCTTGGGAAAGAGGGTAGCTGGGAGCAAGCTGCTATGAATTTCTTTGTCGTCAGCAAGTATATAATGAAAACTGCCAGGCCTTCATTCTCATTTTGCAGGGTTTTTACAACTGTGCACATGCAGCAGAGGTCCTCCTAGTCTGCAACGCTAAAATGAGAGGAAAACCAAACTCTGTTTTTACATCTGTTTGGTGAAGTTACCTGAACAGTTATGTAGATGCAGACTGAATTATTTTAACTGCCCCACCGGTATATTTGAGATCCCAAATTGCATTGAGGTTCCGTAGTATGTGTGAGTTGCATGGCACTGCTGAAGACACCATTTCCCTTGTCAATAAAACTCTTATACCTATAGAGCAGATGTATCACATTCAGGGCAATTGGGAGCCTGTTCTGCAAAAGCAGATGGTGCAGATATTGCACTTAGGACACGTGCGTTACAGGCCTGATTCTGCAGTGTGTATAGGTTTAGGCTTGAAGGGAAATAACTAGCATTTTGCAGATAATAGTCAGTGACCTCTTTGCTTCCCAACAGCTGGCTTACAAAAAGGAGCACATGGCGAAATGGCACCTGCTGAAGCCTGAAGCCTGGAATGACGTTATGTAGGACAGTCATAATCCAGGAATGTCTCATTATCTGATCAGCAGTGATACATATTTTCCTCTCAATATGCTGCACCCTCAAAGAGCATAGCTGAATACAAGGTGCTCGAGAGTTCAGGAGGGCCATTTTCAACACCGCTAATGGTGCCGGTGAATTGACGTTATTGAAATATGATTGCAGAATCCTGGCAACAGGAATGAAAGGCAGCGGAAGTGCTGCCCCTTTTGTTCTACCCAAATGATACCAATCACTGGCTTTGCTAATGATACCTTCACTGAGATGTGCCAATAGAAAATCTGTGTCTTTTTTCAGCATACACATTCCTAGACCACTTTTTTTTCCAGCGTGACCATAGGGGGTTGACTCAAATTACTATACTGCCAGCACAGCTGTCCTACATAATTTGTTGTTGCATTAAGCTATAATTAATGATTTTAACAAGTACCAAGGCAGGCATATTGTGAATGCACACTGCAGAGTTTGGGTCTCTGAGAAGACACATCTGCTATTAACCATATGCAGTTCAGAGTGAGTGCTAAGCAATGCTGGGTTTGACCACTTGCGCAGAGGTGATCTCAATACTGGTGGGACCAAACCTTGTCGAAGACCAGATTAAGGGCTTTGTGGCTTGCGCATGGTACTGGTTGTGTCAGGACATGCTCTTGCATCTCAGAAGAGGATGGTGTTGAGTAAGGAGTTGAAGGTTAGTGTTGTGTTGCATTGCGGTGCTGTGTAATTTGGTCGGCGTGGTAGTTGCTGTCTTCATGATGTTACCTGTGAGGAAAGGCATATCTTAGCCCCCCTACCGCATCCGGAGGTGGCTAGGAGCATGTGGGAAGAATAAGGCTGAAGCAGAATAACTGGAACTACAACTGGAAGCGTGAATGAACCTGTGTGATGGCAGCCAGTGGATCCATAAACCAAGCCATCCCGTCTGGGAGAGAGATCGCTTATTGTGTCCATTTATTTTCCTTGAAAAACATTTTCACTGCTCACTGAGATAAATCTCCTAGAGCTTCGGGGAAGTTTAGAATCACACCCCGAATAAGCAGCTCAGGCCTACTGATATACAGCTTTTACTCCAGGAAACATATGGGAAGTTGCAAGAAAGCCTAGAAACAGCAACTAAAGTGATATGTAAGATTTTCCTCTCATTTCTTCTCAATGAAAATAGTACAGAATGGAGATGGGAGGCTATACGAGGTTAATTTTTTTGTTGACTTAGCGTTTCCTATTATCATAGGGCCTGCCAAACGCCTGCTTTTAGCAGAGAAAGGGAAATCAGACGTGTTTAAAATAGTTTTCTTCTTCTTGAAACAGGAGAAACTAACAACCCTGTCATGCCTGATTTTCTGGGATTTTAGCTTTATTTTCCTACTTCTGAACTTCAACCGAGCACAGAGAAATAGCAGAAGAAAATTTATTGATTTGCTCGCAAAGCTCAGTGAATCTTAACTCAGAAGACCACAGGGAAAGGGAAAAGCCAGTGAATACCTCCTGGCATAGGATACCTTCATTCAAAGTCTTGTCAGGGAATCTGCAGAACTTGCTTCTTCCATCCCCAAGACAGCTGAGCACAATATTGTCATCTTTGTAATCGGTTTTGTTGTCACTGTTGCTGATTAATCCCGGAGTCTGGTCTCAAGAGTTGCTGAGCACCTCTTACTGTAGTTAGTAAAATTTTTGAATGCTTATGGCTCGCAAAATAATACTTTTGCTTTCCAGGGCCTTGAAGTTTGATCCCGTATGGAAAGCATTTTTCTTTAGTGAAAAGAAATGTGGCCTTCAGTACCTGTAGCTACAGCTTTGCTGCAATCCCTGGGATAGGGTGAGGTGATAATAGTACATGGGTCTAGGCAGACCAGGCAGGGGGTTGCAGAGCATCTTTTACAGGCTGTAATTATGTGCTGTGAGCAATGGTGCTACAGCTCCTTGTACTATACGTTGCCTGTTGGGGAGGGAATGAGGCAGAAATGTCAAGTATTCGCACGTTATTGCTCTGGGGAAAGAAGAGGTGGAAGTTTGAGTGTGTGAAAGATGCTCCAAAGTTTGTAACAAAAAGAAGTAATTCCACTGAGTCTCATTACAAAGTGGCCATTAGCAAGATTACATCTTTATATCCGCAGAACAAATAAGTGGAACTGAAAGCAACAGCTTCAGAGGAAGGAGAATCACTCCCTGAAGTGCTGTAGATGTTAGCAACTGCAAGACACGAGCAACGCAAACACCTTGAGGGGTGAGTTAAAAGCCTTTGGTTCACCTTCGAGCACTGTTATCTGAGCAGTGCAAAGAGTTCAGGGAAACTAGTGTGGCATCAAAATGTGACTTTTATACAGAGCTTGTTTACTCAAGCAGCACAAACCAGGAACGCAGACTGGTAGTATCAGACGCGCAGAGCATTTTCACTTTTGATCTGTTCACTTTTATCTGAGATAGTAACGTACTATTCTCTGGCTCTTCCCGTCTCAGCAGGGCACTTTTGGAATCACAGCATCAAAGAGGGTTTTCTGCCATTGCAGGGAAACCTGTGACTTTGCCCCGTTGCTGGACTGATGGCGTGGATCAAATATCCACTGCCTGCAAGTATGGGTTTCGTGGCATATCTCATACACATCCGAGAAAGCAAATCTCTGAGTGACACAGTTGGCTGTATTCAGATGCCCAGCTGTTGTTGTCCAGAAAGATTTAGCTGGTTAAATGACATTTAAGTTGTAAGAAGTGGTGTGTATCTCTTGCTGTCCTGTTGTATCAGACCTTGTCTGCTTATGGTCGATAGAGAAAGGCAGAAAGCACACCCAAGGCAGGAAAATACAATAAACACTCTGAAAAGACCTCCTCTCTCTCTCCTTTTTTATATAGTCTGAAGCACCTTTGTTCTTTTTAACAGTCCACCAGTAGGTGGTCTGAATTCAGCTTAATGGCAACAACAGTTGGTAGCAGAGACTGGGCCGTTTCCAGGAAAAATTATCCTTATTGGACCAAGCTATATCACTGATATAAAATCACAATCTGTTGTGTTTAGGGCAGAAGAAGGGAAAAATAATGGAAGTGTCCGGGAAAACAGGTGGCTTCCTATGCAGCTGCAAGAATAGTAGAGGAAGAGCCCTCCTCTGAGAACTACTGGAAACTTTGCCCAAAAGTGATACATCACAACCTCCCAGTGGCAGATCTTCTGCTGCTGAAGATATTCCTCCGGTGGCTTGAGAACCGTTCACCACATCCCTTCCCCTCAGCCTTGCAAACAGCAACTATCTTTCATCTGCAAAATAATGTTAAATGGCAGAAGATGTTAAAAGGTGACACTTGATCGTTGGTCGGTGTTCCTGGCACCTTTCATACCTAGAGACAGACTATAGGGTCGCACCATTAATTAATGCTCCTTAAAATTGCCTGGTTTCCTCTTCCTCTTAACTTGGCTATTTCCTGGTTCATGGGAAAGGCTTCAAGCGTCAGGATGCTGCTTTTTCACAGATGGCTGCCGAGAGGAGACACCTGGCACTCTCTGAATCTCTTTGCATTGCTCACATAACATTAATTACAGCTCCAAGGGAGGCAGCCGCCTGCCAACCTCTGACATGATACTATTTGTATTATGAATGGCACAGAACACAATTCTTTCTCTGCAGACATGCGGTTTACCCTGCTGCGAGGAATTCATTGCCACTTTCCGGGCTTCCGGATGCCCCATTAGCGTTCATGACGCTGGGGAAAGGGCCGCTCTCGCTGACTGCAGCATGGGGTGAACGTCAGGGCTTGTCGCTGCTGTCTCTTGCTTTGTTCCTAGCCTGGCTCGCCTACCTTTACAAAGGTGTCATGAGACCGTATGCATTGATGTGCATATAAAAAGTGGTTTGAGATCACTGGATGAAAGGTGGCAAAACATATTTCATTCAGAGCTGTTTCTTTTTGTCCTTTAGAAGGTCTTTGCTAGGCTTATCCACAGCCAGGGAGCTAAATATTTTCCCCGATCCGCTTCCATGTGCAGCCAGGAATTCCACGGTGATGATCACAAGGCAGAGGGAGAGGAGGCAAACGTGGGGACATTTAATGGATTCAGCACCCTGAGTAAAAAAAGGATAAGCATGGTTCTACGAAGCAACCGGGTTCATTACAATTCCCAAACACTCCTTCCCTTTCTCCACACCCTTGCTTCAGCTTTTCTCCTGCCTAGTTTCTCAAAAAATGCCTTGCATTTGCTGCGCAACTGCAGCTCTCCCATTAGTACGTCACAGCCTTTGTGCATTTACTCTCCAAGGGGAGCTTCTATGCATCTCCTTTAGGAAAGGTTTAATTTATATCTGTGGCAGAATACGTTTACCTGACACGCTTGTGTGACTGTATTTGTCTTCACTGACTGGAACCAGGCACCTTGTCTCTTCCCCAGTTAGTGACTGGGACTTATTCCAGTGAGTGACAATCAAGTAAATGCTTAACCCGGGTTATTTTCTACTGAGTACTTAGATGCAAGATCAAAGGCAGTTTTGCCTTTCTCATTTCTAAGTAGTCAGATTGTTTCTCCGGCAGGAGGAAAATACATAGTGACTCACTGATGTGCAAGACGCAGCCAGAGACTTCCAAATCGCAGTTATGGGTCTGAGGGAAAACTGTGCTTCAGAACTGTATTTACAGGCTTGGAACAACAAGGAAATCTACTGCCTGCTCAGTTTGCCCACATGCTGCTGGGAACCAGAAGTTGCTAGTGTCTCCGGGCCAGTGGTATCCTCTGGGAATTCGGTACCTGATCTCCGTTCAGCTCGCAGAGAACGTATGGATTCGTCACAAGTGGTCTCGCCTCTTTTGTATCCAAGGGAGGGCCAGAATCCAACGGAAATGTGACTTTGATTCTACCTCCTTATTCTTCCATGGACTTCACGTTGAATTTGGTTGAAAGGTTTCTGCTAGAACCGTTTCCCATTAGAAGCTGCTTATTCAGCCAGACCCAGCTGTTTCGTGGCAACATGTGTATATTCAAAAATTTCAACCAACAAACGTTCAGACATCCAAGTACCCCTTGCTTTGTGGGCGCGAACACTTCACACTGACAGAGTTAAAGACCATTTTTTCACTTTGTGTGAGAATGTGATATTTTTCAAAATGATAGAGCTGGAATGAAATGCTTCTACCTGTCGAAGCGAGGCAGTTCAGTGAGGCTGTTTCCGCATCAGCCTTTTTTAACTTATTTTTTTCATGAGCAATTTCAAAACTCCCATTTTCTGTTCCAGTTTGGGACAAAAGAAAGTTTGTGGAGCAAAAATTCCAAAGTTCAATCATTTCTCAGGCCTAGGTTTTAAATACATTACGGCTAAATGGCAAGAACCAAAAAGATTCTGGAAAAGAATATATAAAGCTCTTCATGATCTTTCACTGTTGCATCCCTGTCCTCCCATACACTCTTATCCATCATCTTCCCTTGCAATGCTCTGTCTAATTATAGATTCCCTGAGGCAGAGACCTGCCAATGTTTCTGTCAGAAAGTGCCAAGCACATCTATGATGCCTTACAAATAATGCATATTTTGTGAAATGTTTAAGTTTTCCTGTTTTTCAAAAATTATATATATGCCATATCGGGCATGATTAAATTTCCGCATGCCCTCCTTCCTTTAGTCAGATATTAAATCAGCATCTGTTTCCTCTATCATCCTTGCTTCTTCCAAGTATGGGACAAAGTCCCCTTCCCCTTCTTCTTCCCACATTTAAAAGGAATTTTATTTTAAACCCTAGCGACTTAGATGTCACTCTCAGTCATGGCAAGAGAATTTGAATGTCCAAGGTGTATGGGGATAAGGGATGATCATCTCAAATCTTCTTTAGCTGCCCATGTAACACTTGAGTTGACTGAACTTTAACTCATTATTATCTAAAATGACTCAAAATACCTTGTGCAAGAGGTTTACACAAGATGTTTAAGGCTATGCAATTCTCCCCATCTTCACGTACAACTCCTCAGGAATTGAGCACATCCAGCCCCTTGCAAAGGGATATCTCTGCCTGGCAGCTCTTCTTCTGGGCTTGCAGAAGTCTGGTTTCCAAAAACAAAGCATTTCACAGGTTACCAGTACTGCAGAGAGCTCCTGCAAAATGAGGCTTCTTAACTTTCCATTCCTTCCACTGCACAAATTATTCATCGTTAAAAGCGAACAGGCATGTAGCACTCAGGAGACGCGGGGCCTCTCGTCACCAGAAGTGTCATTGCGCATTTGCATACAGGGCGCTCCGGAGCTGGGTGGCCTGCTGCTGAGCACCCTCCTCGGCAATCAGCGGCAACATAACACAGCAAGTGCCAGATAAGCCACTTATTAATTTATTGAACGTAACAGCGGGGAACAGAAAAGTGTTTCTTTGTGCCTTAATATGAAGGCGAAGGAGCCAAACACCAATATGCAGTGTCTGGGGAAGCTGGCAAAGCCTTTTTTAAGTGTCTGTGTGATATTAGCGCTTGTGTTTGCAGAGGTCCTTAGCACTTTTGCCTGCTTATGCTTTCCAGATTGCTGGGCCTGCCTTTATTCTCTCCGCCAAAGTGGGTGCCGAGATGAGTTTTCCCACTCGTGCTGCCCTGTGTGTAGTGATGTTGGCTCTTTTTGCAGCGGTGGTGGTCTACGCCGATTGTGTTGCTAAATATGTATCACGCAGGCTCAACAGCTGAGGTTCAGATTGCTTAATGTCACTGTTCACTTAAGTCTGAATGCAAATGTTGCTGTTTACCATAATGAGATTTATTTTCTCCCCTGTTCACTCCCTTCCGTCTTGTGCCTTTCATGGCTTTCCTTTGCAAAGATAACGCAGTTCTGACAATTCTTAGGGAAACAAATGGAAGACAAGACTGAAAGATCTTGGATAAAATGAGAAGCCCACCAATGATAAAGGCTTCCTAAGATACCAGAAGTAACTTATGCATTTGTGTGGGGGGTGTGTGGGTGTGTGGGTGTAAGAAAGGAAAAATCTTGGGTTTTGAAGTCTCAGATCCTTCACACCAAGATAATGATTTCAGGCTGAAAGTAGCATTTGCTGCATTTAAACACAATTCCTGGGCAGAAGAGATCTATTCAGAGAAGTGGAGATCAGAGATAACCAATAACTCTATTGACCCTGCATTTTATTAGACCAAAGATAAGCCTGCATAGAGAAGTTCTTTTTCTGAAAACCAAATGTTGTTTTCTAGCTAGGTATCTAAATATACTTGTTCCAACTTTCTCTTCATAGAAAGGGAAGAACTATTTATTGGCTTCTTCACTTTTTTCTGAAGTCTGCCCTGCATGAGTTTGCTTTTCTCCTTCATCTGTCAGGAGTCCTTCCTGAAATTACATAATTTGTTTCTCTCTCCATAGTAAGGATTTGGGAATAGGTAGTTTTTCTGCAAGAACTTTGTTGGTGCAACAATTTTGCATTAATACCACTGTGTTACAAAATAAATTAAACCCTAAATTGCTAGAATGACTTTAAAGGGATGGTGATTCCCTGGGTGTCATCATGTGTGCTTCTGTTGATTTTTCCAGATCTGTAAAGTTTGATTCTCCAGCCCAGAATGATCAGGGTGATGACACTAGCTAGATCAAAGTAAGAAAGATTTCCATATGGAAATCAATTTTGTTGCTTACCTTTGTAAAAATAATTGATTCAAGAGTCCTTGCCTCACTAATTGTTAGGCTACATAGCTATTAGTTGCTCAGAAATCCAGTCCTGAGCTTGTATGGCTAATGTATACCTCAACGATTTGAGGTGACAGCTGGGAAAGAAATTTGATGTTAAAATTGCATTTTGCTGGTTTATTTTCTTCTTTCTGTAATCTTCTTTTTCACTTAATAATTAAGAGCCTAGCCTTTTTCTTTGCTAGAATTAAATTATATGCTTTCACCTTTAATCTGCCTGATGTTGAGTGAATTCAAGTGAAGCTGGCAAGCACAAGACAGATTACTTCTCCAGGGGAAACATATCCATTTAGGACAATAAATGCAGGAAACCTCTTGATGTGTAGCTGCCATTTGGGCGAACCCAGCAATGGAACATGTCTCCTGCCCTTCAAGAATGAGTTTGAAGACTGGTATTACCAGCTGTAGGGTGCTAGGGACAAGCCTCTGTGTCAGCAGAGATCAACAGCTCCTGAGTGGTATTCTCCAAATCATCACAGTGAGCTGTAGGATTTCAAAGATAATTGATCGGAATATGTACATTGAGATTGATTCAAATTAGTCTTGTATTTCAACAAAATATGTTGATTGTCTATAAATATCAGTGCAACCAAGAAGAAGGTCTTGATTTCTCACATGTGGTTTCTGGACCTTACACAACATCTCATCTTTGTGTTTTTTCACTAAAACCTTATTAATTAGAGCCTACTTCGTTGGGACTGTATGCTTGGCTGGTCTTCAAACAAGCTAGCAGTAAACAAGACCTTCCTGCTGATTACAGCATGACTCTGTGCTAATATCCTAATAAAATCATCCAAGCAGAATAAAGGCTAGTAAAAGGATTTCACAAAGCTCTAGAATTTTTGTGGGGTTGCTCTACAGGCTTATTAAAGTAGCAGTGGCTGGAGAGAGCAATTATATCCCCCTTGTTTTGCCCTATCTGCCTAAACTTGAAAAATCCCTGAGCAAAGGTGTGTCATCAAGAAAAGAAATGCATAAGTGTTGTAATCTCCACGGGATTAAAAAAAATAACTCTGTGTGTGTGTGTGTGTGTTATGAAAGATGAACAAATCTGCATTGTTGAATGCGATGCTGTTTCAATGGCAACTGAAGCTGGAAGATGCAAGACCTTGAACTACAAAAATAGTTGTGGAAGCAAATGTGTAATGTGACACAAAAGGATTAGTGGGAGTGAGAGTAAGGTTAAACTGCTCTTTAAAATGCAGCGTGGGACGCAGTCATGCTCAAAAGAACTAGACTCAAATATAATCACTGCTTCTTCATTTAAATGATGGACCCCATACTTGCAGTTGAACAGAATAGCTCATCTCTGAGCAGAGGAAAACCGTATTTATCAGGTTAGCAGTTAGAGCCCTGAACAGGGATGGGTAGCATTGAAAAAAGGCCCTAAAGTTTGAAGATGCTCAGAACAGCTGCAGTGACCTACAGATAACTATAGCTTAGAGCCACTGCCAGCCATTTCTTTTCCTATATAGAGAAAAAAATGTGGGGATTTGAGCATTGATCTCCAAAGGTAAGAGAGGAAGAACTTTCAGGCTGTGCATCAGCCAGCAAAGCAAGAGATCAGCTGTGAGCGCTGAAAGCAGGTGTGGTGGTGTGATATGGAGCTGCTTTGTCAGGCAGAGAAGTATCTCACCACCTCTTTGAAAGTTTTTCACTGAGCTGCACACTCCCTGGCTGCCATCGATTAGCTCAGGATTGTCCCAAAGACAGAGCAGTGCCCTCCTGATAACATTTTCAGGGAAACTACACTGGAACAGATCCATGGGCACTTCATGATGGGAGTTCATGATGTAAATATGTGGCACTAAAGGGCACCTCTCATTTAAGCTAAAGGAGGATGTCTATTAATGTTTGCAAGGAGAGATGTTGCCACCCAGCAGGTAAGTTCAGACTCCATCTAGGAGGGGTAACTCAGACGCACTAGCTGTCCTACTGCCACACATCAAAAAGTAAGGACAGGGAAACAAGAGCTTTTCCGTGATCCTTCTAACCTCTAAGCTATCCTTTTGACCCAAAAGCAGGGTTTTGCCCTCTCTGCCTACTGCCTCTCCTTCCTGTACTGCCCAGGAAGAATTTCGAGCTGTGGCTTCTCTGGAGAACAGATGCTACATAGAAGTTCAGTCCTGTGACTCCCAAGGCAGCTATATCTGATTGTATGAAGACACAGCAAGTTTCAGCAAGTTAAATCTGTTTCTAATTCTGTATTTGAAAATGAGCTTAAATGCCAGCGGTGATGTAATGTTCATTTACATTTAGATTCTGTTTCTATTTATTTTTATTCCTATTAACTGAATCTAGGTTCTAGCAGTTTGTTTTTTTTTACCCATCTAGGCTCTTTTTGATATGAACAGCTCATTTTTTACTTAAAGCTTGCCAAATTTCATGCCTTATTGATTCAATAAATGAAGAAGAATGACAGATAGAAAGAGAAATGGATGTTTCCTCCCCTTGGGAAGGCTTATAAATTTCACAGGATCTGTTTCTGTAGGAAATGTTTTCTCTGATTGCCACTATAATGGCTCTGGAAGGAAGTTAGAGGGTATCATTCACTTTAGGTTTGCCCTGGATGCACATAGCCGGAGAGTTGCTTTGGTTTTAAGATATCTCCTGCATCATATGTTCCATAAACATGAGCTGCCTGTATGTGAAAGATGGCTTAAAACATAACTGCAAGCTCTCATCGGCACCCTCTCTCTTTGTGGCTCTGCTCTTGGTGCTGCTGTGTGTTGCATCTGTCTGACACTCCAAAGGGCCGTCTTGGAGGTAGGAGCTACCAAAGCATACTGCAACTAGTTGGGTCCTCTTTGGCGATTAGGCATACTTCAAATGCAAGAATTCAAGTGGTTTCTCAGCTGCTTCATACCCACAGAGCATGAGGCAAAGACAAAGGGGCCAGGACAGAAATCACTAGAAGATTAAACCCAGGATTTGTGACTCTGAAGTGTAGGACAGAGGATTGAGGCAATCAGGGACCCACACATCCTACAGTGCAGGGGAAAGTCTGGCTCTTTCCCCACACTCTAACTCTGATCCCAGCTGGACTTATGGTAAAAAGACATTCCCCTTCTTCCTATACATGAGTGCTTCTGAGCTTTGGGCTCGTTATACTCCCAGAAAGATCAGGGAGATTTATCTTTAGAAGAAACAGAAATGATAAAAGCTAGGGTCATCAGCAAGATTTCTCCAAGTACTTGCTCCCATAAATATCCACTGGGATGACAGAGTTCCCTAACGGGATGGTGTGCAAAGAGTTGCCAGAGTAATCAGTTTTCTACTGGGCTACACAAGACATTTGATATCTCTCAAAACTATTATTTCAGGCTTTCCACAGGCGCAGGCACACTGGTTACACTGGATTCGCCTACTCACAATTTTTTTCAGAACAGAGAGGTTTACAAGAGTCCTATTTTTTAATTTAAGATCCTGAGATAATTGCATGAATTCAGGAGGCAGGAGACTCATTGTGCTGTGACTCAATCCAGGCAGGCATGCAAGTGAGAGAATAGGCAAGCCATAGCTAATAAGAAAGCTCTTTTTTGTACACAAAAAGTTACATTAAACTAATATTAGATTGGCTGCAAATTGAAGAACTCTGCAGTCAGAAAAGAGGAGAATGGAGGTTGATTTTACAAATTTAATTAGCCCTTTTGCCCATGCACATTGATATACCCTTTAATTACCTGATCACATCTTCTTCCAGAGAACTCCTGTCTTGAGGTCACATATTGTTACCAGCTTTATGTTTCATTAATTTACTTTTTAAGAGAGCGCACAAACTGGATGTAGCAATTGCCTTCCACTGGTTTTTGTGTTATGGTGAACTGTTCTTACAGTACAGGGCTGTAGGGAATGTGCATACCATATACAACGTAACCTGTCCTACAGATTTCCACAAGCCTAGCAGAGGCGGTACTACTTCCTTTAACTTATTAGCAAGGTTTCATGATACAAGTGGTCTCAGAAACCCTGGTCTCCTCAAGGAACCCCCTTTGCTCATAATCAGGAAAATTGCTGTGCAATTACTTTTGTGCTGGGCAGTTCAAATTTCTCAGATGCAATGAGACATATTTACCGAGGGTGTAGGCCGAAGGAGCTCCTGCTGACTTTGGAAACCCATGAACCAGGGTGAAATCTGATCCTTGAAACAGATTCAGTCAGATTCACAGGCTGGAATTCATAAAGTCCTGAAAGATACTTTTTTTGTGAAGCTTTTATTTCCTCACAGTTATTTGATTACAGTCGTATCATTCCTCAAGTTACCTGCCTCTTCATTTTCCCCTTTCCTCTCTCGCTGCCCTCCCCATCAGGACTAACAAGAGCACCTGGGAGAATAAGAGGCCTCTAAAAAGTCCAATACCCTCTAAAAATCCAGCTCAGCAGAAGTCCCCTCCCTGTTCCTGGTGCCTGCTGCTCTGACGACTATGCGAACGAGGACAGTCATGATCATTGATCAACGTGACGGGAGACGCGATTTGAAACTTTGTGCACTACATGCTGGTCTGAGACATACTTCCTTTTGCCACTACGTAGGTACTGAGTACTTCAAAATAGCTGCTACTCTCTTCTTCTTCTTGTGTCATATATTCTAGTCCTGAGATGGAGTGGGAAACTGCCTCTGTCCAGGACAGGAAGCCTTCACAGGAGTGGCAGCAGCGTTACGCTCCTTATCTCAGCCTTCTTGGCTGTTGTTGACCAGCGTATCTCACAGCTGGTGGGTAGGAATAGGTGTCGGAGCAGCTTCGCTTCTAGGGATTGCCTTCTTTTTGCCTACTTCAACGCAAACTGGAGAAAATCAATCGTCTCCCTTTGGTCCTTGCAGATACTCTGTCAGAAGGAACTTTGCCTTTCATTTGATGCTCATCTTTGCAGACAAAACAACGAAAAGGACCACGTCTTTCCTGCGCCAAGAGCCAAATGCAAATAGAGTGGCATGAATGTGTCTGAGGAAAGGCCAGGTATGTGGAACAGCAAAGCAAGTGGCAAGCAAAGACATCTGATTTATGCAAGAGTCGCTGGAACCGATTCTCTTCTCTTCCCAGCTCCGCACTTTTTAGAAATGGGCCCTTTGCTTTAGCTAATGCTGAGTCCAGAATAGAGTATAATGAGTTCTAGCACTGTCAGATGACAGACCTTAAATGTTTTCCCAGCCTTTTAACAGGCACGGACAGACTTCTAGCCTTTTTGGCTGGAGCTTTGATTAAACTCTTGCTAAAGTTTCCCTTGGTTGATATGTTCCCTTTCAGGCAAAGGTGAAGAGTAGGGAGAAAAGAAAATGCTCTGTCCGCGAGCGTGTAGGCTCCCACCTCCATCCCTAATAATGCCGGGGAGACCTAAGCAACTTGCTGCCTCTCCGGGCTCAGTGTCTTGGCTGGCTGGGGCATGTGGCTCATGAAATGCCTTGCTTAGCGAGGGCGCTAAGCGAGATGACTGACAGCCTTTCCGTGCCAGAAGACCAAACCGGCTCAATCCACGGCAGGGAGCTTTCAAGCCTTAACAAGAGCAGAGTCTCCACTGCTCGCAGCAGCCCATTAGTGGTTTTCTGCTTTTGAATCTAAGTTTAGGATGTACCATTAGGATCCCAGATAACCTTATCAGAGATGTCGAAAGGAGTTAGCAAGAAACTCTTGCTGTTTGATTCCCTCCTGACCTCAGAATGAAAAAAAAAGAAAAAAGAAAGGAAGATGCAGCTAGAGTGGAAAATATTACCGCAGCCTCTAAAGGAGCATTAACAAGCATTAGGGATTGATTAGTAGGTACTAGATGGCGGTATGTTAATAACAGAATATCAGTGATTATCAGGCGCTACATGATAGGTGAAATGTCTGATCACAACGTGATAGGGAATCCATCGAAGGGAAATGTTTCAAATTGCCTGCAGATTGTAATTAGCTTCCTCCCTGCCTTTTTTTCCTCTTCTTTCCTGCCCACGTTCTGATGTGCCACTCTCGCTACTTACGCAATTTTTTCTGTCAGGATTCAAGAGCAAAATGAAGCCATTTCTGATCTTTCGCCATGACTAGTGGTTCCTGAATCTTGTTAATGTTGTCAGATCATATCACAAAAGTGACACAGACGTCTGCATCAGCCTCTGCCTGACGCATCTGCCACTGCACAGAAACATGGGAACAGAAGGATGTGGCATCTCTGCCTATTATCTTTAGCTAGCGCAAGTCATGGCACAGAAGATCTGTTAAAATTTTCCCATACACGCGACTTCCAGGACTTACACAGCGCTCTAAAATAGCACAGAGAGGAAAAGCAACAGTTAATTTTATTTGCAATTAAAGGTGTCGTCTTTCAGACAGTCATCAATTAAAAATGCAACTGCTGCTCCATTGCAGTCTGCCACAGAGCAACAGGGACTGAGCACTGCTTGGCTGCAGTCGCAGTGCACATGAGAATGCCGTTAGTATTTAATTTTAATTACCTGACAGGCTAGGTGTTACTACCTCATCCTCATTTCACCATGCAGCCATACCTGTAACCTAGATTTCAACATAACTAGTGCCCAGTTCTCTTCTCGCTACCGTGTTGTATATACAGAGTACTTCCATTAAGCTCAGCAGAGCTTCACTGATGCAAAACTAGAGTAACAGGAGGATTAGGCTGTCGAGCCGAGACAAGTAACAGGCTCTCAGCCTAAGCCTTTGCTTGCTCTTTTTTTAAAAATCTGCTTATCTTCATTATTATCAACTAATCCAAGACTACTGATCTTAATTTTTAAGTGTATAAGAGGTCTCAACATTAGGAGTTGGCCTTAAGAGTCTGGGTTACCCCTCACTTTGCTTACAGGATGGGATATCTCTTGCTTCTTACCTCCCATCCGTGTGTTTGGGAGTTTTAATGATCCAGTGGAGACATTCAAAGGTAGCAGGATGATGAAGGAAGAAGCAGGAAGAAAAGTTGGGAATGTGGATAAGGGTCTCTTAGGTTGCTTATTGCTCTGCCTGCTTAATGGAACATTATGTGAGACTATCTAAGCTGCTGGGCTGCAACAGGCTCCTGTTAAAAGAGAAGGAAAGAAAAAAAAAGAACTGTTTTAGGACAACCTTTCAGACCTGAGATAGGTTCCCAGATATTTGCAGGGGAATTTGGTAATTAATGATAGTCATGAATATCTTAAGGATGAAGTTTCATCGAAAGGCAGATAAAAATAGTAAAGTCAGAATTTGTGCAGGGTGGAGCTTCTAAAGCATGCAAGGAATTGCTGGTACTTTCTCAGGAAGCAAGCAGCATGAATAACACTGCCCTTATCTTATTCCGTGAGAAATGAACTGATTTTCATGTAATTCCCTGCTATGACTATGTATATTTCTAGGGGGGAAAAAAAAAACAGAGAAAATCAGTGGTTTTTTTATTTTGCACTGAAACACATAATGAAAGCACTGAAGATTAGCAGTCAGAGACATTCTGAAAAAACCTGATTCTCCTACGTCTGAGAACAGAAATAGCATAACCTTACCTGCACATATTATGCTGGTGTAAGGCAGCAGATACAGCTATCGAAATGTCTGCACGCATTGCAAGTGTCTCTCTTCACTGTCATCCTGCCAGAGCTACAGCTGAGACTTCAGGAGAGAATAAGTCCAAAACAACGTCTCACGTTTGCCTCTCCCATTCCTCGCCTGGGATCCTGCCGGCAGCCTTTCAGCCGCCTGAGATACTTGTTTCTCGATGGTCAGTGAACCTTGACAAAGCATTAGGACAGGTCCTTACAACGAAGCACTTCATCCTCAAACAGCAACAGGGCTGATGTTCACTCTTCTGCCAAGCCAAGAGTGTCTGGTGACATGACAAAGTAGATTCATTTGACTTCATGAGAAAAGACTGTGGCACGATTAGCAAAGTGCTTGGATCCTAATGCAGTAAGGATAACATGGCACAAAACTGTAACAGGTCCAAAACCAACCTGTTAAGCAGCCTAGTTGTGCTGGGATGGAAGGCTTCTTGGCAAACCCTGCTTTTCAGGAGCTCGGACCCCTCCTTTGAAAGCCAAACCCATGCCCCGACAATGACTCCCAGTAACATTATTTCTCAGGATGATACAGTCTAGAGCAATAGGGAAGAGCAAGGCCAGGCCGGGCGATTTTACAGGTCTAACAAGTGTAAGCATGTATTGATGTCCTGGGTGACCAAGCTTGGGATGATGTGCTTGGGAAAGGAGGAGAATTATCCCTTTGTAGCTGTGAAAAATACTACAGGAAACAAGGTAGCTGAGGAAAGAGGTGTCAAATGGCAGGGATGCTGCCTCCTAGCAAAGCATGGGGGATCACTAATTTCCGCTTAAGCAAAGCCTTGCGCAGAGGCTGTCTTCCTCCACTTCCCCTTGATGTCTCTCTCCTTGTTATCCTCTTGCCTCTTCATCACTGCAAGGACTTGCACTAAGGTGCAAGCGGATGTTCTGTCTACCCGTGGCACCAACAGCTTGTAGCTAAGAAACGAGAAGCTCGGAGCGGCACCTTAAAATACAGGGTGATTTTGATAAACGTTAAATTTTTTTTAGAGGGCAGTGTGCTTGTTTATAGAGGCAGCAAATCTTTTCCCTGTGAGCAGAAAGTGAAGTATCAATTAAAATTTTTAATTGTGTGACAAATGAACATGAATGCCTCCCTCCCCCCTGCTTCATTTTAGGAAAAAAGACTGACTAGGAAAATAATTAAGTGGTTGCTTAACTTTATGCATAAAAGCAGCTTCATTTAATTTCAAGACAATTCCTGCAGCTTCCTATTGAAAGCATCAGCAGAAGGGCGAGCAACAAAATCTCCATAAAAACACTGTTAATCTTGAGAAGACCTTGAGTGGCGTCTGCATTTGCTAATGGAGCCTTTCATCGCCCTTTTCTTTTCACAGCCTCATTCCTGTGAGGAGCACTTTTGCTCGCATGCCAGCAAAAATACAATAATTCAGGAAGAACCATGAACCTTCCTTGAACTAGTGATCTGTGACTCCCACTGAACAGAGATGGAAATGGAATGGGTTTCACGAATTTGGCTTTGGCTCAGCAGTGCAGTGGGAATACAGACCTGTGCCAGCCAGTAACCCACATCAGAGGCCCATCCGACTTCTTTGATGTGTGCTAGGTACGTTTTAAGAAAGCTGTGATAAGTTGTATGAGATTGCTCTAGGTCTACAGTAAAGCGTCATCCATGATCAGCATCATGTGACTTTTTGCAAAGGAAGAAACAAACTTACGCTCACTCATCATCAAGGAAAGAAAGAAAATTTTCATATAATTAGACTTAAGGTCACATCAGAGACAACAGGTAACTCTGTACTGTATTTTGGGTGTGAGTTCGCATCTGTGCTTGAGCCCAAAGTCCCCTTTTCCCACATTTTGCATTTGAACCTGCACTCAAGCACAGCCTTTGGTAAACTTTGGGGCATGCCGAGGATGAGCGTTTGGGCTCGTGCTGTTGATTAGCGTGTTTGAAACAGGAGAGTGGGCCAGGCTGAGCACTCTGGTGAGCGTTACGTTACGTATTCCTCTGGCCCTGGCAGCGTCTTTACATGGCCAAGACTGGCCCAAGTCACTGGGGCTTTCAGGAAGGGCCCAACACAGCAGATGGAAGAGTAAATGAGCTTGGCCCACTAAACAGCCTGGGGGTATGTAGAGTAAGTGTGGGGACATGGGAGGTTTTAGCATTTAAAAAACAAAATGCGAAACAATTTAGATTTACATCCAGACAGGCTGATGTAACCTCAAACAAATCACGCGGCTCTTTTTCATGTCCTGTCCTGCGCAAATCAAACCTTCTGGGGACAGATAACCCTGAAAGTCCTTCCTCCCTCTTGCACTTGGCCAGTCCTGTCTGACTTGTCAGACCTAGCAAATACTGCTCCCTGGCAGCTGCGTGGGTGGCTGCTGGTGGAGAGATGGGGCAGGTGGAGAGATTGCGGAGCCCCAGGTGCAGATATGAAGGCTGTGCGATCCCCAAAGCAGAAGCTGGAAGCTGAGCCAGAACCAGCAACAACGCAGAAATGTATTCAGGAAGAGCAACAGCAAAGGGTAAGGCGGAAAGGAGACGGGGCATCCGATGAGACAGTGGAGGCAGCAGCAGTGATCTTTCCTCCTCATCCACTCTGTTGGACCAGCCGCTGTACGCACTTTTACCTGTCTGTGCCAGTTGTCAGGAATACATTTTGTCGTGTTGCTGCCCTTGATAACATTACTAATTTATTGAGCGTGCAGGAGTAGTTAGAATAGAGAAGAGCATTCATCTGGCAGTCCCACGTGCTCTGATACTGGCTGTCCTTGGCAGTGGGCACGCTCTTAGCCATTTGTTTGGTTCAGCTGTTTTGCCAGCTGCTTAGGTTTGCGTTGCTGATTTCTGGCCTTTGAAAAAAAATCCAGCTATTGGTTTGGTGGCAGCACAGAGCTGGCGTTCCAGCACGGCACTGAAGGGCCAGCTACCAATTTTTTTTTTAAACTCCTATGGTGTGCCATAATGTGGTGGGGCTGAGGCTGGAGAAGAGGGTCGTATGTTCGCTTTCAGTATGGCTATACCATTACCTGCATACCGCTGTTTTGTATGTGTCTGTAATATGGTACGTTTCCTTAAGTATACTTTCGGGGGGGGGGGGGGTTGTGTGTGACTGCATCTGTCTCTGTTTGTGGACCAGACTGAAGAAATCAGTCAGCCTTTTCCTCCCTGTTCCATCTTTGCCTTGGTTTTGTTTCAGCCAACTGACGTGAGTGCAGCAGCTGAGCAGCTGGAGGTTGTTTAGCCCTGACGAAGCTCTGAACTGTCAGGCTCTGCTTTTGTTCTAGCAAGGGAGTCTAATGCTGGTAGAGTTGCCTCCAGAAGTTTCATGATCCAAGGCTGTCAAATGTCAACAGACATCATATCCAGGACACAATACTTAAGACAGTTCCAGAAGTTCAGTTGTGTATTTGGACAGGCTTTTTGGATAACCCAAGAGGCCAGAGGAGAATTGTAGAGGAAGATGGCCAGTGAAAGAGAAAATTACTGCCATATTGCTACGGGTGGTACGTTATTTCTTACATGTTTAGAAAAGCAGATTGAGTCATACCAGTTCTTACCAGACCATTGGGCAAAAGGTGTGGACTTCAAGGAGTAGTGCTGGTGAGTGGTTTGGTAGCAATCCTTACTGCATGCAACAGCGGCCTGTGATGGGGCAAACTGGTGTCTCTCAGATGATGCTGACAGTCAAGATCCTGATCACTCGCACATTTTTAAAGATGAGGTGGCGCATTTTGCAAAGGTATTTTAAGTTCAGGGCCTTGGTGGTATTCCAGTGCGAGTTACCACCTTGCACTGTCCTAAGTCTCGGTTTTATTTTGGACATAGTATTCCCTTTCCATTTGCTCTTTTCAGCTGTTACGTGCACTGTTAAACGCCTGGCGCGCTCCACCGCAGAGGTAAAACGTGTGCAAATTGCAGGGCTCGTGCAGCCTTCGTTCTTCAGCTCAGCAGCAAGGCAAGGCCAGGCCAACCTCCCTGAACCCCGCTTGAGCTAAGGAAGGTAGAAAACGCTGCCAGTACACTTTCCCTTGAAACATAGCCCTGCTCCAGAGAGGGCGGAGGGAACTGGCTGCAGGCGTCTGGGTCGCGCTGCGTGGCCGACGTGGCATGAGCAGGAGGCAGAGGACGCACTCTGAGCCCGCGACAGGAGCTGTGAGCAGGTCAGCGGGCTCGACGACTAACGCCAGCGAATGCAACCAGCAATGAAATCCACCCTTCGAGTACCTCCGCAGCACCACGAGGTACCTGTTTGGGCTGGGGAGAGCGACGTAGCGGGTCTGGTGGAGAGGTGAGGCGAGGGAATGAGGCTGTCGGACCGGGGTACTTGCTTAGCGGGAGGGAATAAGGTATGAGCTGCCCGGCCGGGGTCCACCTTGTCCCTTGTGCCAGGTCCTCCACTGACCACGCAGCGTCACTGAGCTGAGGCCCGTGGCAGTCTCTGGGTTAACTGCTGCCTCTTCCAAGGTTGTGGAAAGGCGTAGAGAATACGGGTCTAGGAATACAGCGGTGTTTCTCTCAAATACGCGCTTTGACATTTAGGAGCCATATAAAGAACTCAAAATGTGGTGGTGAGGGGATTTATGGGGTAGGTGTGCATGAAATCTGTGAAGATACGATGCACCGCTGCTTTATTACTGGCATTAAATCCTATCACCTTATGAGCGCCAGTGTACGTGTGTGTGTGTGTGCACGTGGTAGGGGGAAAGCAGTGAGATACTGAACTTTAAAGAAACATTTCTATTGAACTGCAATTTACTGGTATTTTAAGTATGCTTTATCCCTGCTATTTGCTGGCACGGTAATCTCAGTAAACATTACTGCTAGTTCAGCATATCCATAATTGTCTTCAAGATCTGGGGCTGTACGGCACTAATATTAATTGCACATCATTGTTCCTGAATTAAAATGTTCCTATTTACTAACCTCCTTCCTCATTATAGTCCGGAGCCACTGGAGAGTTTGAAGCTCATCTATTTGTCAAATATGTTTTATGAGTTAATTCTTCTGTCAGCTTTATTGGATATTTGTATCCACTGGTAACAGCCCAGGAATTGCCATTTTACTCGGGAATGGATCATCCAACCTGACTGTGCTGTCAAAGATTATGCAAATAAATAAACAAATAACTTGAGCCATTATGTGCCTATGCTAGGAGTACTATGTGTAATATAATTGTTATGTGCATAAAATAACCAACATAAATGACTTCTGAATATTATAGATAGATGCTCGTTATGAAATGGGTTGTTTTGTTTTATTTTCCAAGAATGCAGTGAAGCTGTGAGCCTCTGCCTCTGCCTCCTTCTCCACACTGGGCAATAAATCACTGTAAGAACCCGTTGCTTGCAAAAAGATGGCCCTGCAGAAATTAAACCACACGTTATGCAGCACATGCAGGGCTCATTCCAGACTGCTGCAGAGTTGCAAGAGGGCTGGAGGCAACATCTGGAAATGGATCTGTTGCTCAGACCTGTCTAAATCTGGCGCTGTCCACAGCGATTTATCTTCTAGATAAAGGAATCAAACTTTTTTATTATCATTTTTAATGTTTTCATTTCAGGGCCCTTCACAGGCCTTCTCTGTAGTCTCAGAGATCCCTTTCTCTGCCCTGTAAAATAACATCTAGGCAATGGAGCGATCCACTTGGCTGAAGACTTTTAGATGCTTTCAAACTCTCCGTCAATGTCAACCAAGATATTATTCCTGTAATCCCATGGCTGTGCCTGTTGGCTTGTACGTTACCCGGGCACGTTAGTGGGAAGGAGTGGATTCCTTCTGTCTTTATCTGCAGCCTCTCGCTTTTATGACTCCTTTGTATCATCCGTCTTTATTTCCATCGTGGGGAAGAAATGTCTTCCCCCAGAGGCTGCGTCCAGATGAATGTGTTTGATTCGCGGCGAGATCAGAGGAGGGCGATTTACAAGGGTTCTGCGCACTCAGACGCAGGAGCACTGGTACTACTGAAACTTGCCTTGTATATGATGGATGGGGCATATTATCTAAATGCTAATAAATACTGAGCCACAAATTGGCTCCATTTTTCTTCATTCCTCTGCTGCCCGTGGTTGCTGAGTGACGCTAAATCTAGCCTTGGACACATTACAATACTAATTAGTTCCAATTTCTTTCTTTTTTTCTTCCTTTTCAGTAGGGCAATATGGATGTGCCGCCTCTGGGTATATTTATGATACGGCCTCGTTGGCTTGCCTCCACGAAGAGTGCGTAGCACAGTTTGGTGCGAGGGGGACAGCATGCAAAGCTGGTGTAAATCTCCTCTGGCACAGAGTTCTTGAACATAATTTTAAAAGGCCAATATGCTTATAATTCTTATTAAATGCTATAGGACTTTCCCAAGGGGTGATGTGATTAAATATACACTTAAAGGACATATACGTGATATAATATACTCTTTTGGGTGAATACTTGCTACAGTATCTTATGCATAATCTCTCGATTGTTCTTTTTAGCATTCTAATGCTAAATTTAGCATTTAGCATTAGATCCTTAAAGATAAGCTGATGAATATTGACTTTTTAACATTTACATTTTGGGGCCAAAATTTCAAATGCAAGCATGTGACTTCTGCTTAAACAACTCTAAATATGCTTCGGCAGTGTCAGAACAGATCCGCTACTGCCTGTATAATAGCTGGACGTGCTGTACCCCTGTGTCTGCATTTACAGCCATTTGCGTGTGGATATGCCGGGGGTGTTGGTGAAGCTCACAAGCATGCCTACATATAGTTTGCAAATATCTCGGAGCTGCTTGATGAAAACCTGCCCCCAAAATCTCTGTGGGATAGTGTTCCCTTGCAGTTCTTCGTAATCAAGTCATTCTCAGTACTAGCATGTTGCTTTTTGGCCAGGCAACAAATTAAATGAGCCATCTCGCACTGATGCCACACGTGCATCCTGCAAATCCTGCAAGTTATTCCAAATGAACCCCCCCAAACTGTCTCATGGTTCACACGCAGCCAGTCGGAAGGCTAAATGGCACCTTCTGGGAGCGCGCGGGACCTATGCTGAGTTTGTACCAGCTGAAAACTTTGAATAACCGCAATATTAGGAAATAATCTGTCCTTTTTTAAAAGAGCTGGTTATTACAGATTCAGAGTTTTCTCAGTTCACTTTGGGATCACTAAGAATTTTTCACCTCAGAGAATTCAGATGTTTGCTAGATAATTGTGGGAAAACTTTGCGATTTGGTGCAGTGGGAATAGCCTGTCTGAAACAAAGGCAAAAAGAACAAATACTTATTTAAAATATCAACAGCGCACGCTTATTCTGTGAAATAGGGCAGCCAGTTTTTTTCTTCCGTGGGTTTTTGGTTTTTTACCAAAAGACTTCCAAAACTGGGTGCACTGAATTTAGCAAACGGCGCTTATGGATGACTTAATGAAAATCTACTCATCCACGCACAGGGAACAAAGCTTTGGTAAAGGGCTCTTCTGTCTGCAGACAAGAGTGTAACGCAATCCCAGCTGAATCAAGGCTGGAGGTAGGGCACTCATTTTTGATTATGCCAGTGATGAATGTTGGAGATCCAGTCCAGGCACTGCAATAATTTTCTATAACCAGAAGTTTTAGTTGGGCCCATCTTCTGGACCATGTTCGGTAGCTTAAGCAAAGAGTTGCATCAAGGATATATTTTATGGTCTTTGTTATAGATTAGATAAATGATCCAAATGGTTCTTTCTGCCCACGAAAACACAGTCTGTGATTCTTATAAATAAGTGAGCTGTTATGTGCCGTCCTCGCTGGAGAGTTCTCCCAGGCTCGCACAGGAGGTTGGGTTGTGATTTGCCATGTACACACACTGTTTAAAGGAGCTTTATTGTTAAGCTGCTGAGTTTGTGGTTTCCATGTGGTGCAAGGGAGGCATATCAGATGGGTGTCAGGGCAGAAGGTCTATTGGGACACTTCCATAGACTCCTTCTACTGCAATTCCAGGCTCTTCTGCAGGTATTTATCCTGGGATGGATATCCTGTATTTATCGATGACAAACATTTTGTAAGTGAAACATAAACTACTGGAGGGGAGAAGACCAACATCCATGCTGTAGTCATCTACCATCTCCTATGGTCCTTGTCTGAAGTGTATTTTTTAATTTAACTTTTGCTTATGAGATGAATAAAGGAAGGCATTTCATATTCTTCACAATTTAGGTATTTAAATAGCCCAGGAGAGTTTGACAGGACTGAACTAATCATGCAGTCTGGCTCTGGTCCAGAGCAAAACCATCCCTGAATCCAGATGCAGGCTTCCACGTCATGCATTCACTTCCTATTTTTCCATATTATTACTGGCCTCTATGTTTATTTGTTTAGGGCCAAATCTGCGCTCACCTGATATCACTGATCTGTAGGATCAAGCTCAGCTCCAAGTGTGGGGTTTAGGTTTTTTTTTCCTAGTTCATCTTTTCTAAATAAAGCTGATAAAAAGCAATTCAAAGGTGCCCGGTGGGCGCAGAGGTACAATATGTCAGAGCTGTCTGCAAGTGTTGATGAGATGACCTCAGCAGTCCTGAGGTTTAATCATACACATCCAAATACATAAATGAGACAATCTTGTTAACTAATTGAAGTGGTATTAAGTTCAGGCCTCTCACATTTAGTGCTTTTCAACTTTCCTGCCACTTGTTCCATTGCTCTTTGCAGAGAAATTACACTTTTCTAGTTTTAGCATTTGTTCTGCTCGGTGTCACCGGCTCCCAGCAGCTTCTGCAGACCTCCCGACCTCCCTGTTTCAGCCGGTAATATCATGGCTTGTTTCCATGGAGACTGGAGTAAAGTGATAAATAAATGTGGTCGGGAATAGCAAGCTTTCACCTTCCGTAACCAGGATAAAAACGGAGGGGGACGCATTGCTAGATTGTGTCGTTTGGCGCAGAGGACAGGAGAGCCCCCGTGCCCTCCGCTTTGGGTCTCCCGCGGCACCGGAGCGATGTGTGCGCGGCTCGCCCTGCTGGAGCTCAAACAGGGATGACTTTGGGAGGCCTCGGCGTCCCCAAGGGGCTGGGCAAGCCCCAAACCGCTCGTTGCTCTTCACCATACCTACAGATTGAAACCAGAGCACTGGGTGCATCTTCCGCCCTCGATCTAGTCCCTAGATGCTGGTGTGATGGCATTTACTCAAGGGTGCACCTAGTTCTGCTGAAGGATGCTGAAGAGCTCTGTGCTAGCTGAGGGACCTGTCATTTGGTTGCATCAGTGAAAGCCTCTGATGGGATGAGGGCCTGGGAGCCATAAAAACTTGGGTTCGGATGCAAGTTGGGTTGCTGAGCCATTGTGGGATCTTGCCAGATCATGTCTCATTCCTCTCCTGTGGTTTCTTTATGAGATTATAACACTTCCAGAGCAGGCAGTTCCTTTCTGAGCATCTTTTATACGGTGTCTGTTCCAGGGCGGACTTTTTCTTCGTTAAAGTTTCTAGGCAAATTATAATAATAAATAAATCAAGTTCAGGAATACTCCTGGAGGCCAATACTATGTTTTAGCCTCCCACATACTCCCTCTTGTTGCAGGTCCTGTAATAGTAGGGACTCCTAATGATCATGGGTCTCGGGAAACTGCCCCTACAGTGAAAATGGGAAAATAGTCTCGGACTACGGTGCATGATTTCAGCCAGAATTTCCCTTCCTGTGATTCTCTGCTTAGAGGGACATTGTTCTCTGAATAAATGACTTTTCTTTTTGGAGGATTCAATTTAATCTGACATTGCAATGAATATATTCTCATATGGTAAAGTAGGTGAATTTTGTCACACTGAATGCCTTTGTTGAAAGTCGTGGTAAGTTCAAAACAAAAAAGCTAGTCCAAAATACCCTTCACCTCTGGAGAGAATAAAAGCTGAACCCATAAGTGACTGCTGTGGTCGTTCAATGCAAAAAATTCAGAACTCCCATACGGGGAGTGGAAGTTTTAAACTGTATCAGATCCGATCTGTAACCTGTTCGTGCTCACTTTTGTATCCACATTTTCACTTTCTACCTTGTCACATTTATTAATTATTGCAAATATGTTTATCTGTAAACAGATACTCTTTTCCAGGTCTTGTTAATACTCACTATTGGAATCGCTCTCTATTCACCTTGCCCGATTCTGCTGGGACATTCTGCAGGGGATTTTCCAAGGCTACGAGCACAGGACTGTGTGGCAGTCATTGCCAGGCACTGATGCTGCAGAAGATACTCTTTCTTGTGATTTACCAATAAACCAGCAAGACACTTTGCTGCTAGCAGCCCTATACTGCTGAAAATTGTTTTTCAGGCGAGATAGTGAATTATGGTCTTTCACTTTCTGTAGACAGAGCTGTTTGATAGATCCAGTTTTGGTGTTTTATGTTGTCAGACAGAAAGTCCCCTGTGGTTGCCCTCCCTCCAGGTGAAAAACAGCTGGTTTGCATTGCTCTTCCCAGAGGCGGCTGCATTTTATTAGAATTTGTGTATGCAATATAGATGGGGATAAAAATTGGCATAGCAGGAAATATCTTCTTTCTTCTCTGCTTGCTCCAAGGGCAACAAGAACGTGGATGCTGTTGGTGTGCTGGGGACCGTGCTTCTGCGCAGCTGTCTAGGAATTGTGAGGCACTGCAATGATTTCTTTTTGTGCCTGTTTTTATCTAGTCCGGTCTCGTTCTTCTGGGAATTTTTCTGCTAGGGGGATACAAGTCCGTGCAGTGTGGACTTGGAGGATAATAACCATGCCCGGGTGGCTTTGGAGGGAGCCATTCCTGCCGCCACATCTTTGGCCCCCTACGTTTTGACCTGTGGCGCTCCCTTACGCATTACGGTTCCTCCAGTTTCAGCTGTCTGAACAGCTCTGCGTTGGCAGTTTGTTATGGTTGAATACTTCTCTCTCGCTCCTGCCCCCTCCGGTTCGTTCCTTTAATGTCTGTTAGCTTTATATTTAAGATTCCTTTTAACTGTAAGTTCTGAAAGAGGCTTCTGATTAACTGCCACCTACGAACACCATTAAAAAAATACCAGAATTGTCCTTGAGCTTTGTTCTGGCCCTTTTCTACTCAGACAGGAGTGGATACCTAATTATAAAGAAATATGGAAATTTAAAGTTCGCCAGGAACCGTTATGTCCTTTCGAGAATCCCGTTTGACAGTCCGATGATCCTCAGGAAGCAAGGACCGTCCCGGTGCTGTCCCAGAGGATAAGGATTAACAACCTGGGAAGCAACGAAAGGAGATTCACGCCGACGGGAGGAAGAAAGATGTGCGTGCAGTTCGAGTTCGTCTCGGCAGAGTCATGCTGCAAATGCCAATCCGACAGTTTTAATGCTGGCGGGAAATGAAATGTAGGAGGGGGCCGCGCAGGCGATGGCTCGTTCTCGCTCAGCGTGAGCTACGGCGGGGAGGCCGTCGGCACTGACAACCCCCCGCGTGCTCGGGGTGGCTCTTCTCTGCGAATACACGTCCAGGTGACAAAGGACGCCGACAGACAGATGATCGTTCATCTCGGGCTGTTGCTGCTCGGTGGCGAGAGGGATGTGAGCTGAGATGTTTTTGCCTCGGGCAACAAGATGTATCTATGGAGAAGTTGGGGACGTAGCTGTACCTGAATTACCTTTAAATTAGCTAGGACAACTGTGACAGCAGGGCAGCTGCAGGAGCGCAGAGATCAGCGCAGGCCACCAAATTCACTTAGGAAGCTAGGTAGATGCAGCGGGGGTTCTGTATGGAGAAAGCCAATGCTGGGAAACGCTTTACTCACAGTTACCCGCTGAAATAGTCCCACTGTGGTTTGAACATACATCTCCAAGGGGAAATTCATGATAGTTTTGGTCTTTGTGGCCACAAAAGCGGTGTAAACCTTTGTTGTCCTTCTTCAGTCCTTCTCAGTCATATCTGTTGGAGTGGGGCAAGGTGTCTCTGACTTGCCACCACATTGGGCTCTTGTACATAATTGCCCTGGTACCAATATTTCACATTATTGTAGTATTAACAGACACTTTTAGTGTTGTTACTTCTGGAGGAAATTCCTCTGAGGCTTGACATCTCTCAGTCCAGAATCCCGAGCAGGTTTCAGAGGAGATTACATCCCTAGGGAAAGCACCAGCATTTTGTCTTACAAATAGCTGAGGAAAGGGAAGCGTCATGCTTCTCCCAAAACAAGTTCAAAAATCAGTTCAAACCAAGATATTGTGGCATTTCTTCCTCTGCTTTGTACGTCGGGAACACGGGCTCCTGTAGCCTTTGCAATAAAGCAAAAGACAGTATGATGCCATGTAGACGTTAAAAGTCAGGAATTATAAAACACATGGGTATCTCCTGCCCCCTTCGAGGGGTATCAACGCAGGGGCAGAGGCACAAGTGGGCAGCAGGCTGGATCCAGCACCGCGCAAGGGCGCTGGGCTGGTCTGGCCCGCTCGGGTCGTGGACCGTGAGCAGGGTGCTGGGCAGCCTTGTCTGGTTTTTAACCAGTTCCGCCTAGCTTAGACCTTGCCCGGCTGCCTGGTGGAAGCTATAACAAGGCTGGCAACGGTCAAGAATAAGCTGGGATCTGTGAGTGTGCAATGAATTCCCTCCTGGAGAAGAAACCCTGCTGCTTATTAGGGTTTCCATGGCTCTTTATAGCTGGCACCCCCTGCCCATTAAATTAAATTAGGGTTAAATTAAATTAGGGTCAAGTCTGAGCAAAAGGGTTTTTTTTTTTTTTTTTTTTTAATGCAAACTGTGGCGCTTTGCTGCAGGTATGTTGGATACCTGCTGGGTGCAGCACAGCTGGAAAGTGAGGTGCTTTTGTAGAAGTTTCTGTATTGGTGGTAAAAAGAGAGGAAGGCTTTGATGAGGCTTCCCGTAGTATTGCACTGGTGACTTGTTTTTCCAGGGAAAGTGGCCATCAGGGTGCTTATTAGAAAAAATATTTTGCTGGAATGCAACCCGGCAAACATCTGCTGGTTGGAAAACATTGAAAATACATTATTTATATACGTGTTTGGGGAGAGCTTTGCCGCTTGTTGTGTGTTTGAAATCACAGCCCCCTGAATCTAATGGAGATGCGGTTTGCACCTGGGGGAGAGGAGGAGAGAAGAATAACCCAAAGATGACGACTTTAGGAGGCGGTAACCCACGCGCTACTCTCAGTTGTGCTGCCTAAAGTTCATTGGGGGAAATTGCTGCTCATTTGTGAAACAGCTGTCACATTTCTCTCCAGAGGTGGCTGGTTTTTATCAGGGTACACACGGAATAACGGGATTGTATCTGCACAAATAAAACGCTGTCTTGGCTTTGAAATTTAAAGCAGGATTTTAGCTGCTAAGAAAAACAGCTTTTTTTTCTTTTTTAAATTAAAGGAGCACACTGTTCCCTCTCCACTGTAACTTTCTGAAGCTGGAAACTAAAATCTCCCCATTTCCTCCTTCTCCTCCCCTTTTGTTTTGCCATGAGCACATAGAGCATCCCGAAACTTCCCCTCTCTCTGCTCTGCACAAGCAAGCCATGAGCTTGAAGGGTTGTCCATGTGCGATAGATTTTTGCAGGTGTTGTTATAGTCTACATAAGACACAGGTTTGTCTGTGTTGGTTTTCCTCCACAGATCGTTTTAGCTCTCACACGCCTTGGACTCATCTCATGTCCTTGAAGCGGTTTGTCGCCTCTGGATACCCAGCAGGACAGAGGAAGCTGGTGAGCTTCTGAAGCCAGTTGCTTTGTATTTGAACTTTCTAGGTCCCCTCTTACCGTGAGTCTGACAGGCAAGGACAGCTTCTGGCTGAGATATTTCATAAACTTTTCGCTGATTTCTTCACAGGCGTCATAAGAAAACATCTGTGTAGAGATCATTTGTTGGACCTGCAGCTGGACTGGTTGGTAAAGGACAACAGAAGAAGATCTGTCCATGTAGAAAGTGAGTTTAATTGCTTGCTGTCGGTCAGTACCATTCTCAATTACGGGTATAAATCTAAAATAAAGCTTGAATCGGACAGAGCAGAACATGTCCTCAGTTTCATTGGCAAACTTTGGCAATACATTGAGATGAATTAATTTTAATATCATCTACAGAGTTACAGGGAGTCATGCTAATCTATACTACTGCCTTAAAGTTGACATTGGGAGACATCGGCTTTGATTTTGAGTTACTCGTCGCTGCAATAGAGGAGTTAGCGTACAGGAGGTCAAAACTCCGCAGAAACGAGTAATTGATAATTTTCATAATAAGGGGGCTGCGTGGGGAAGTTCGGGCCAGAGGGAACAGGCCCACCTGCCCCACGGGGAGCGTGCGAACGGAGGCGGCGCCCGCTGCGGGGAGCAGCCTGCTCCAGCGCCCGCGGGCTGTGTCCCCGCCGGAGCCTGGAGGAGCCACAGGATGCCTCCAAGGCTCCTGCGGTCCACATTGCACCGCGCTTGGTGTCACGGCATTTACATTCAACTCTGCACCTTGATGCCAGCACAGTAAGTCAGAGGGATAATAAAAATGAGTCAGGCGTTCGAAGGGCTGACTTGGATAGAAAGCTAAAATTGCTCAGCGTGTATCATTTGCCTTAAGGGCAAGCTGGGAGGATATGGCCATGAAGGAAAGAACAGAGAAGGATCTGGACACGACGGAGGCACAGGGTGTTTGTGGGAGCTGTGGAGGAGCCGGTACGGCCAGGGAATAGAGCAAGCCTCAGGAGAGTAGAAGTAAGTTCTGTCCCCAGCACCGAAACAGACTGCTTGAATGATCTCAGACAAGTTACTTACTTTATTTGGCTGTCATTTTTCTTGCACGCTGTGAGAAACGTGATTTCTTGCTGCAGTTGAACCTATTTTAGGTGGAGTCCTGAGGCCACTTTGTTTTCAGAGAACACAGAGGTGGTTGGCTACTGCCATACACTCTTGGGAGGCTTCTCTTGCAGTTCTCCTAAAATAAGAAGTTATTTAAGAGTCTTTCCTCTGCGTGCATTAAATATTACCCTCTCTGCTGAAAAAAAAAACCGGTTCTGATGATAATACATCTGTGAGATGCTCTGAGTCCTGTGGATTAAAAAGTGTTTTTATATGTTAGCATCCTGTTTAAAAATTACTGGAATGTTTGAAATCATGGTCCCAAATTGTGTCATAGATGGCAAAAACAAGGCACTGCAGTAAATTGTGTGTTTAAATACATTGCTGTTAAATATAAGAGTGTAGCTCTTGTTGCAACTACGTAGCCGGTGTTATATCAAGGGGTAGTAGGTCAATGAAATATTGGAAGTTAAGTATACGGTGAAAATGTTGACTTGTGAGATCCAATAGATAGGGATCATCTCCCTAACAAGGTTTCGATGCTGGAGAGCAGCGGTTGGTGCACTTGAGATTACAATGGTAGAGAATAATCTTGTCATGCGCGAGGGCATAGTAAATGAAAGGAGTCCTTTCCTGTTCAATTGCTAAGGCTCTTGCTAAGGCATGGAGAAGGACAGCAAATGCAAAACACTTCCCTTTCCTCTCAGACCTGTGTTTCAGTGCACAACGTACAGAGCTGTTGACCTCTGACTAGTTGGCATCGCCATGCTTTCGTGAAATAAGCATTTGAAAAACAAGGTGAAGGAGGAATACAGGAGCATGTGCATTATTCAAGCCATTATAGTGCTCGGGGAGCATTCAAAAAGAAAAAAATCCTCAAGAATCTCCTCGAGCATTGCTAAGGTTAATTGACTGCTTGAAGCTGTCACTGCAGACTTGCCAGAAACGAATGATTTTATGAACTGAAATTGGCAGTTGCGTGTCACCTGCACAGGAGCACTGCTCTCTCTTGAAGCTGAATTTTCTGAGGCGACTCAAATGGCATAGAACTGGCTAAAGTGCATGTTTATAACACGTCTCCGTGGGACTGACCTGTTGTTTAAAGGTGTCTTCAACCAGGACAGCAAGGTCGTAGGAGAGATTCTGCACCGGGCAAAACACTTTGGGAGCAGGCACGTTCAAGTTCTTTCCTGTCACTGTAGATGGACAGAGTACTCATAGGTGGTCACGGGTATGTCAAAATATTAAATATATGTCTAATTATTTCATATTCAGGTAGCGTTCAAGACTGTAGTTCAGGGAAAAAAACCCCAAATCCAAAATAGCATCAGCATGCAAATCAAATGGCAGCACTACAGAGCCAGCTGATCCTCACCTCAGGGCATGATGCATCAGTATGTTTTGCACCATGCGTACTACTGTATCAGACATCTAGGGACATACTTGTATGATAATAATACGTTACAGCTGAGTCTCTTAACGGGAAGTTGAGGTGTCATGCTTAGGTATAAGTGGAAGATAACAAGGCATCTAAAAATACCAGTCTGATTATTTCAATGATTCAGTAGTTTCTGAAATGACTTGCACAGTCCGAGAACGGTCTCCAAAGTCCCTGCTCTAAAAGTCAATGTCCTTGTGATTAATGTTCTGTAGGAAAAGCTAGAGACATATCAGAGTCGCAAGTTTATCTAAAGGATTCATTAAAAAGCTAGCGTTTGCAAACCTCGCCACGTCAAGCAGATAAATATTCTCCAAAAGGCTGAGAGATGCGTGCGTATACGTGTGCACACAAAGACCAGCTAGGTGAGGCTATCTGCATTTCCATTTGAAAACCAGAGACTGTCTTGGAGCTGCAGGTTCTCCTTTGTTCCCAATTCTTCCGATTACCATATTAATCCTGTTTACAGCAATCTCCGTACAAACTGATTTTGTTGGGGAGAGGGGGAGTTGCCAGTTTTGGGACAACTGCGCTTAAAAGTATATTTACACTATTGAAAAGTAGGTGAGTCCATCAAGCTGTCAGTAAAGCCTGCTTTTCATACAGTTCTGTATGAGACTCTTCTGTATCCTCCATACATTTTTATGCTGTCTATGCAAACGGTGAGTTGAGTATTCAGATAGCGAAGGGGAATTTGTATTCAGAAGCTCTGCGACCCTTCACTTATTTTAAACTTACCCTATAATCCCTGCTGGATCGTCAGCGGGGTTGAAGCCAGAGGCTTTCAGCATGGAGTGCTTAAGCTAATAGAAGTGCAGCAGACTGGTGGTGTTATTATCCTGGGGACTGATGTAGTCTCCGGAATATCTCAAACTGATAGTCCAATGCCTCAGTGCCTTTTTGTTAGCGATAAACTCGCAATAGAAGAAAGTTTGTCAAAATTATTTCCAGGCTTCTCAATGACTTGTCCCACTAAAAATATTACAAAAAGTATAACACAGCGAAGCTAGAAATCACTAGTTGCCTGTTTTAAAGATGTTTAAGACACGAATTATGCAACAAATGAAGTTTGATTTAAAAACCCGTGCATACCCCAGGGTTGACTCTTGTCAAGCTCAGCAACGCTGTAGCTAGAGCTAAAGAAATGGGATGAGGCTCGCTGAAGGAAACAGAAAGGCAGCAATGGGAGAGAAGAGAAAAATGAATGAAACACCAACCTTTCCTAAGGACTGGAATGGAGAGGAGTAAGTTTAGGTGTGTCTGATCCCATTTAATCTGGAGATACAATTTCTTTTTGGTTTCTTCCTAGCCAGAGGAGAATGAGTAGTTTAAATAATTAGCTCAAGAGTAATATAGACTGGATCAATAATCAGTTAACTAAACTATTTTATTGTTGTTTCAAAGCGTAGATTTAGTTTTGATCACTTTGGGAAGGATTTTAGCTATTAGGCCAGGCGTGGTAGTGCTGGTAGGGCACTTGTATATGTTTGGGGGGGTTTTTTTTACACCCCTGTTCGTCTGTTTGGGGTGGTTTTTCTTGTTTAATGTATAGGAGTAGGAAAATAGAAACCACAGAAGCAATTCTGCTCTTGGGCAGGCTGCAGAAATAAACGGATTGGGAAGACAATGGTTTGTAGGGGATTTAGAGCAGACACTGTGATTTTTCTGTAGTACTTTAAATTCAACCAATCTATTAATGCTTGGTAACTTGATCCCATGAAACGGCAAGTTATGATGCACATCAAAAATCCTCTGTCTGTACTGCTATTTATTGCTCCTTCCTCCTCCTTAACTGTCAGCCTCTGCAGAGTGCAGAAGTAGCTTGCCTAAGGCTACAGATGTAAGCGGTTACAGAGCTGTAATTAGAAGTTGTAGCCTGCTGGTCATTCTTTTGGTGTCTCTTATCTTGAATTATCTGACTGAGAGCCCAGAAAATTCAGGGCAACATTTTCAGCTCTAAGAAATTTAGGAAACTTGATATCTAATCTCTTTTTTTTTTTTTTTTTTGTATTTAAGTCCATCTTTTACCAAGCAGACACCAAGAAGCTATCTCAAACTGTGACCATTCAAGACCTGAAACACACTAGAGTATCTGATTAAAAAAAGGATCCAATCGTCTTAAAGAAATGTCCTTTTAAATTCTACTTCATTGCAGGTTTTCAAATATTTTTATTTAGTATATAATGAAGCCCCAAGCACATTCTGCTAGTGAGACGTGTAACTGTTCCTTTAACTTGGCATTCATAGACCTTTCACATCTCAGATATTCATGGAAAAGAGGTCTTTCTACTGCATTTCAAGAAAAGAGCATGCTGCTTTTTGAGGGTAGAATGCTAACATGTCATTTACAGGAATCTTCCATAAACTTCTAGTAAGGCAAGAAAATACTGAATCTCTCTTCAATTTTTCCGTGATTTTTTCTTTTTTTTTCTTTTTGCATTACCATATGTATTACAGAGAAGGACTGGAAACTATTAGGTGTATCATTTCTTGTTGCTCTACTTCCCACCTTCAAGCAATGTTCTCTGTGTGCACATTTGATGATTTATTGTATCCTTTGGGCTGTTTTAAGGGGAAGCACTGTTCTCCCAAACCTGACTTCCCTAAACTCTCTCTTCTTTCCTTTTCGAGGTACCTGAAACTGAAAATGCTTCTGCTTTGTGCATGCCGATACACGCACCATGGCCTGTCTGCCTCTTCATGCAGAGCAGGTGAGCAGTAGTGAACTGTGGAGCAGAAAGAACAGGTAACAGATGTAAAATATTTCTTACATACTTCACTATTATTAATATGAACTACAAGAAAAGATACCATGACAAGGAAGATTCAAGTTTAGGGGGTGGAAAGGAGAGGGAAAATGCATTAAAAACAACTCAAGCTGATTTGACCTACTGCTTATTTGCTCATTGTTCAACACAGGAAGAGTGAAAATACTAAAAGATTTTGTATCATATTTAGACAAAGGATTTTCCCTTTGTAGGAAGGTTGTTTTCTTTTCATGTGTAAATACTGATCTGTGCAGCATGCCAAGATAGAGGACTCTCAGACCGAGCAGAGATGCTTACAAGGGCAGACAGACCAACACCGGTACAGGCTTTCAACCCCAGACGTGCATGCCACTAGCTGTGTCTAGTAGACGCAGAAATCTTGCTCTCGGTGTAGGTTTTTTGACAGAGCTTTGTTGTGCAAGGCTGGAGAGAGACATCTGAAAACAAAGTGCACCCTGGGGAAGCGCGCGCTGCCGAGCCACTGGAGATGAGTTGGCAGGGTGCCAGCCCCGAGAAGAACGAGATGGAAAATGAGCTCTGACAGGTTAGATGTGATGCTGCAGGGCCAGCTGCGCTAGATATCAGCCTCCGTTTTGGCCTGCAGAGGGGTTTTAGCTGCAATGGCTTGCGCGGGGAGAAGTACTTGTTCCACTGCAGGGTGGGAGCAACAACCTCCTTGAGCACTGGGGCTTCTTTGGAGGCTGAATCCAGGAGGAGGTGACTCAGGTGCTCTCCTGAAGCTGAGGTTGACCATCAGTGCCTCTGTGGAGTCTGATAGTATGAACAGATACGGACCAGCTCATGGGCAGCGTGCAAGGGCCCTAACTTTGGGTGTTGGCACTGCAAGTTCAAAGTCTAGCTCATTTGGAAAACCCCATTCTAGCTTCAATTCGCATCAGTTCCCAAATCCTGCCAAATAGATACACCTGGCTCTCTGTGTGTGAGATGTTTGCTCCTGGAATAAACTGGATAGTGCAAATAGGGGCTGAAATGACACTACTCACCTCTGGGATGGCTCGAGATGAGAACGTGCAAACACAGCAGCGGCTGTGGGTGGAAGCGCACTGCTCGGTGAGTGTTTGGACAGAGGATTACAGCAGAACTAATGCTATAAATATGGGTAAAGTGTGTTGGCAGAGCTGTGTTTTGAGAGGGGTTGTCCATAACTGAGGATTATAAAGGCAAGCTGGAAGGAAATGATTCTGCTTGAATGAAAATACCTGTCAGCTTTTTTATGTACACTAAATTATTTACTTAAACAATAAATTTGCTGGTAAATTTATAACAAACCTGCTCCAGTGGAAAACTGAGCCCTAATTACTGTGCTAGTGTTTTTTCTCACCCAGAACTTAAGAAAATGAAGGAGAAGAAACAGATTTTTTCCCAAGTCCCTTCCAAAATTGACAGGAATTTGAATATGTGCCCAAACACAGTTTGGTTCCAAGCAAAGAAGTGGTTAGATAGCTAAGTGGGGTGGTTGTATGTGGTCCTCTCCAAAACAAGGGCCCACATGCAGGCGGAAATGCTGCAGAGACCTGATTTATGGGTCCAATATGACCATGTCCTCAGAGACTGACTTTTAGCAAAGAATAGGTGGAAGGAAAGCAGCACTAAGAAAACATTTCAGTCCCTTTGCTGAGGAGTTCTGCCTACGGCCAGGCTAGAGAAGGAAACAGAAGATTGGATTTGGTACCACGAAGGAGGAGTGCTTGCTGGCTGAAATATGTGTGAACACGCTACTCTCAGAGGAGACATGAGGGACAACGGGTGATTTCCCTGTGCTGCCTTGCGGGGGAAATAAAGGCAGTGAGAAAGGTAACCTGCTGCTACACTGCACCGATGTAGCTTGGAGTCCAAGTCTTGATACATTAAGATCTAGTAAAGGATTAGGAGCCTTACTTAACTGCTTCTACCACATTCAGCCTTCTGCCAATTGCCTTGAACTTGAGTGTTGTGAAATTTTTGTGACTCTTCCCAAGGGAAGTTCAAGCTCTTAGAGTTTGGTGACATTGCCTGTAGGTGCGTCTTGTGCCTCTCTCTGCTTTGAGAAGTGCCATGAAAACAGATTTGGTTCATCTTCACCATTCCTGGAATTGCCTGGTTATTCATGCCAGCTTCTAGCTTCAAAATACTTTAGAAGTTCTTATGTATCTTTCTCTCAACACTTGCTTTTTCTGCACTGATTAATCAACTTTTTCTAAGCTGATGGGTAATTTGACTGAGACCAGGTAAAATATTTCCATGGAAACCAACATTTTTTCACACATCGGAATTCCTAACTGAGGAACGTGCCCTTTACTTCTTCCCTGTTCTAGAAAACACGTGACATCTCTATGGCTGTCCCTGTGAAAATATCAGATTCATGTGGGCTCTTATGTTCCTTGCCATCCGATTCAAATGCTCAGGGGAAATGGATACACTGAATTATGTTTCCTTTATAAATTTTGAGTAAGTTTTTAGAAAAACAACCCTGCGGATAAATCTTGAAATTAGCCTTTCACCATGTGAATGTTACTCATGATGCAAGTAAAGCAGGGGACATGTAATGAGACCAGTTAGCTAATAGGATATCTGAGGTGCCAACAGTCTTTCAAGACCAGAAAAGAGCAGCAACAAAACATGTATATGGACTTTGTCTTTGAAAGCAAATTCTTTGAAAGTTGTTGTTAGGATCTGAAACTGTCATCTGTGCAGGACTTTCTTGGCAGACCTAAGAACATGCTGCAGCTTATTCTGAAGTCTCATTAGGTTTTCAGGTAAAGGAAACTTTATTTTCTGTGTGAGCACAAAGAGAGATTTTCCTGGCTTTTTAAGCTGTTTTCCTCTGAGAAAATATATTCAATTATCATCCTCCCTCAGAAGATGTCATTGTATTTTATATTAAACCCAGGCCTTGCAGTGCCCTTTGAAAAAGAGCTGATCCTTATCTTACAGATTGAGAAGGGGAAGTAGAAGCAATAAAAGTCAAAGTGATTTACCAGAACTAATGAAGAGAATCTATGATAGAGCTGAGATTAGCACCTTAATCTACTTCCTTGTCTATACCCGACTGTAGATCTAGGTCAGCTCTTGCTGGACTGAAACTGGGATCACTGAAAGCAGTGGCAAGCCTTCCGTGAACTTCAGATGGAACAAAAATTTTCCTCAAATATGCCTTGAAATAGTAATATAGAAGCCTGTAATGCTCCTTTTGCTATATGTCCCATGCAGGCTGTCACTAGTTAACATGCTGTATTAGGATTTCTCCATGACATTTGTCTTAATACAGTTTTCATCACATGGCTTGGATTATATTGAATTAAGAAGGCACACTACAAAGACTCAGAATATGGGAGAAAAAAAAGCAGATCGTTTCTACTGGCTTTTGGCCAACGCTAACCATCTTTGTGATGGTCTAAATTTGAAGGCCTCGCAAAGATTGCTGCATTAAAGGTGAAGGGGAAGAAGGCCCTCTCTTCCCCAATCTTGATCACTTAGTTTGGGATTTACGTAGCATCGGTGGGGGTTCAAAATGCAGTTGCAGCAAGGTATCTAGCTAGATTCCAGAAATAGGGTTTATGCCTACAGGATGGGAGAGTCTGGTCTGGACAGCAGTGATCAAAAGATGGATTTAAAGACCATCACAGAAAGCAACTTGAAGACATGCTCTTGGCGCCCAGTTGCGAGAAGAACCTTCAGCATGATATATCTAAGGGCACGGAAAGGTGTATGAGCACAGGGAGGAAGGCAATGCTGCTGCTGGATTCAGGTTGGCCTGAGCTGAACTCCTTGCTGCTGCACGTAGGATATAGCGGCCATCAAGCTGATGGTTGCAGAGGCGCGTCGTTGTGCCCCGTTTTCACTGCCGTGGCCGTTCGGAGGGCAGGCGTGTGGGGAACGATCTCCCGGACCTGCAGCGGCAATCGCACACGTTCTGCCCCTCTGGAGAAGGCAGGATTTTAGGCTGCTGCCTAACCCCCCTGTGCCAGGCAGAGCAGCTGGGCTGGGTAGGCGTGAGGTGTACAGGAAAGAAGGCAAAATGGGAAAAATCAGAGGAACTCCCTCTAGTTTTGACACCTGGTAGAGAAGCAGCAAGTCTACTCTGCGTATTTCATCACAGCAGATTTTCTTTAAAACTTACCTTAATTTTCCATCTGTCTTATCCATGCACTTTGTACAGATTAGGGTCAGTAGTTACAGACTCAGATGCCATGAAATAGGTTAACAGTGTCGCAGCATAAATTGTTTTATTGATAGGCATTACGATACCAATGACTATTTGTGGGTCTAGGGTTTGGCACTGCCAACAGAGAAGCGAAAAGCTGAGTCCAACATCAGTGTTCAAGATAAAAATACAAACTGCAGAACAGCAGGAGGAGACACTGAGAGGAAGCAGCAGATTTGCAGAGGCAGGAGGAGAGAGGCAGAGACAGGAGGAAGAAAAGCAGAAGGAAAGTGTCTGCGACGGAAAAAGCAAAGGGAGGATTGGGCATGATAAAAGCCCCCGAAGCCTGGGAGAGGTCTATGGGTAGCGGGGGAAGAAGGAGTTAACAGCGCTTGCTGCAGCGCTCCCTCCGCTATTAGCCCCGTTGCTTTGGCTGTGCCAGCCTTCAAAATACACAGAGAAAATTCCAGCTCAGCCGCCTGTGATTTACTTTGTTTGCCTGTGTCTTTGCTTCTGGCTCTGAATTCTCCAGGGGCACCAGAGGGGAGCAAAGGGCTTGAAAGACTTCCTTTTCTAAAAAAAAATTCCTCTGCACTGAAATACATGGTCTCTTCCAGCATTAGCCTGAAGCCTCATTTACTAGTTAAAACTTTGCATTTAATCCAGAGACCTATTAGGGAACCAGCACAGCAGGAGAGTAGACTGTTGAGTAGAAAACAGGCTTGCTAATAAACCCCTCGTTCTCATTAACAGTCCCAAGATGCTAAACACTTTTTGTTTTAATAAACAGAAGTCGGTGATTTCAGATGATACTGGTTTTGTTTTCTTAAATTAATACCCTGTGCTGTGGTTCAATGGCGAGAAAACTGGGCATTTCAGACAGAATTGCACAGTTCGTGTGTATAAGTCATCCCTCCGCCTGACAGATACGATCACAAAGAAAACAAAAACTTGGATTTTTGTACCTTTAGTGTATCTTTGTTGTCTGATGTGTCTTGGTATGGCATAAATAAAAAGAGGACAAGGCCCTGGAGGCTGTATTGCACTCATTTCATCTCATCAGTCCTTGCTTTAGTATATGTCTGTCTAGAGCCAAATTTCAGCTTGTTCTTTATGCCTGTTTTGGAGGTTTTTTGGGTTTTTTTGATTTTTTTTTGGAGACTTATTTCCATGAGCTTATCTCAGTGACTACTTGGGCTTTGCTTAGCAGCTGAGAAATACCAACCCGGTGGTACCTTGTTCTGAGCTATTAAGAAAGAGCTGACATGTAGAGGGTAATAATAATAATAATTTGTGGGAGAGAGATGAACTTGGGGGAGAGCCAGTGTACGTTACCAGCATTAGTAAAACCCTGGCAAGCTTATTTGTGAAGGTCTGAAATCTCTCTGGGTATTTCCACCCTCCCCAATGACATGGTAAAGTAGGTGTCCGAGTCAGGACTGGAACTTGGGTTATCCTGATCCCCAGATCTCAGTTTACACCTTTTCTTTTTGTTCTTCTTTCCCAATACATGTTGGATGTATTTACAAAATGGGGAAGATTCTTCAGGCATTTTTGCAGGTAAAGGTTTGGATGAGGTTACTGAATTTGTAAGTAAACCTTAATTGCCCTGAGCAGCTTCACCTGGGACCTGCTCCCACGCTGCACATGGCCCAGGAGCCAATTTCAGCTCAGCCCAGGACACCTGGTCCCTTCCCGAGCCACGGTGGAGCAGTGCCTGTCCTAGCCCTGCTCTCAAATGGTGGTTTATACCTCCTGGGTTGACCTTGGTCCTGGCTTGTTTTCCTGTTTTTTGCCTGGTGATGGTTGGGCTGTGGATGGGATCCACTGTGGTTGTGACACTGCTGGCCTGGCTCGGGACCGACGGGACCATGCACCATCGGTGGTCGGTGAGGGCATGGCATGGCCCATGGGCTCACCCTGAGGCTCCCGGCTGCCCTGCGCCCAGGGAACAGCCGGGCCTCCCTGCTCCTCGGCAAGATTTACTGGATTTCCCTGCTTTTAGCCCCAGGCAGATTCATTCTGCTGCCTGAAATGAGCCCCTTCTTCTCACCCAATCGGTTTCTCTACCTGCTTAACAAATTGCTAAGTATCTGTAAGTCCCTGGACTAAGTTAAACAGCGATTTTGCAAAAGAAGGACATTTCTGTAGTTTGTAAATGTTTTGACAGCGGTCCTTTGAGCAACCCAACTTCCACCTTGTAGAAAACGGCTTGGCGGAGAGGACCATTTGGATCAGCTGAGCTGCAGTAAGGGGAATCAATAGCTTTGTAGCCCTCGTGACCAAATATGTCAGCATTGGTTTCACAAAATTGCTTCTTATTGCTTTATTGGTTTTGTTTGTTTTTCTGTGAAATCCTAGCTCTATGTTGGAGTTAAATTTGGGGGGGGGGGGGGGAATCACATCAAAGAGCATAAAATGATTATATTTTAACTAGGGCATCCTTACATGATGAGTGTGTGTATATATGGTCAGCTCAAATCAGTGTAAGAAATGAAATGGGTTTGTTTTAGAAGTAGCAGGATAGTTTTAGACACACAGAATAATAATAAAAATATTACCAATCCGCAGGCATATGGGACAAGATTACCTACAACTAGGCTGGCATATGTGTAGAAGGAATATGTAGAAACTGCCTATGTTCCCTTACACAATATCATATAAAAATTCATTGATTTCTTTTAACACTAATCAGTATGTGTTTATTAGCGTTATTAGGAATAATTCTCATCTTAATAGTAATCACTGTCTGTCATGGTTCTCACGTGAACCAGTATGGCCGGCAGTAAATTTTATTAATTTTGTGCCATAAACTGAATACTTTGTAAATGTGCTATCAAAGGATGTCTTGCCTTCTTGATATTAGCCCTTGCATAAGGGACGAGATTTGATTTAAAATCAAATCTAGAATAAGGACAAAGACCTTGCATGCTGTTATTGCACTTCTAAGGGTAAATCTTGGTTTTGCTGCAATTGATGGGAGTAATTTTCCTTTGACTACCCAGTTCTAAAATGAATTTCATATTTTCCTATTGCATTCATAGGATTAAAAGAGCAATAACACTGGCAAAAAATTAGCCATTTTGCTGGCAAGAAAATGAATGGGCTGACCACTTCTGCACATTCATATAGACGGCGGGGCTCGCAGGTAACACCAGAAGCTACTTATCGAGACTGTGGAAAGCCATGGTTCTGGTTTCTTCAGGCATTTTTGGCCATAGGAAGATGGAAATTGCTTTGGTGGAGCTAATCTTAATTTCATCTAGTCTTAGATGAAATCTAAACTTTTTACCTAGATATCTAAGATTATTAGCTAGTCTCAATTTCATCCTAAAATGATTAGGAGGAGTTATAAACTTCTTGAGACCCTGAGGAGGTAGATCACCCTGTCTTTTACACCCTATTTTGTTGATATGCTCAAATGCTTTCTGAGGTGGCTAGTAATTCCTTAGGGAAAAATGTATGAAATTCCCATATCATCTGATACAACTAACGAGTCTGTAACTTCTTTCTGACTCATTTTCAATCAGTTTATCTGTTTCTGAGCTGAGACTAGATGCATCTTCTCAGGATTAAGCCTTCTTTAAGGCCCTCTTCTTTTTGCCATCTTTCCACTAAAATGGGTTGCTGTTCTCCTGAACAGCAGGAATGAATGAATGAATAAATGAAGCCACCTCATTTATAAGCCTTTTTGGAAGCCTTTTTTCAGACCCTTCTGTCAGGTTGTTTGCTCTATGTTTATTTTCATTGCCAATCTGGTTGGCTCGGCCCTTCATACTTCTCTTACTTTCCTTGAAGATGTAGCTCTGAAGAGTGCATCTCCACAACGTGAGCTGTGATGCAGATAAATCAGTCTGCTGCTTTGCAGCGTCTCTGTTTTGCTTAGTTGCTCCCTTTCATTTTGGCTGTCTATGGAGCCAATTGCTCCTTGAGCTCTGAAGACTTTACGCAAGGACTCGTAGCACCCAGCTAGCTAGATTAGGTGTTCTTGATTGGATCATCTGTCTTTTAAAAGACGTGGTCTTCTCTTTCTTACCACTCTGAGCATGCTACGTATGAGCTGGTCTTCATGGAAATGGGTATGGTAGTCTTAACTTCAACCCTCAGGAGAATTTTCTTTTGCAAAGTGTAAGCAGCCCAAACTTTCTTCTGAAGCCCAAGGACTTGACAGTTCAGGTTAGAGACTGTGAAACTTTTGAGAGAAAGTTGGTACTCTTTTGTACTATTAAAATTGACTTAATCAGTCTGCTGCTCAATAATAAACCATTCTGCTTGTTGGACAGCTTCTGTCTTGCAGGACGTTGGCGTCAAGACTTTGGCACAAGAACGACACAGCCAGCTACCCTTACGTAATTCAGCAAGGAGATTTCTCTGAGGAGACACAGCTAGATGCTCTGACTGTTTTCAAGGTAACCTAGTATATATGCCTTACGGTGTTAACTCCATTCCTGGGGGAAAGTATAAATCCGTTTCATGTGGTGATAGGACAGAGAGTGATGACTTGAAGCTAAGGCAGCAAACATTCAAGCTAAAGCCTGTAAAATTATTTGTGAGCTTTAGAAGTGAGCACCAAAAAATGAGTAAAACGGTAGAGGGCTGAAGTACCATTTCTTAAGGGAATCAAAACTAACAGCTATTAAGGATGACAAGCTAATCCACCAAATGTTTATTTAGGACAAATTTAGCATATTGGATAGAGCATTAGTGTTTTAAAGAACCAACTTTGTGTAGTTGCTGGGGTGAAAAAGTATTACCTTCACTAGCGCTGCCGGTGGGGTTGCCCTGAGCTAACGAACAGAAGGTTTTGATTTGTTTAAACAACTGTTTTATCACTGCAGCAAGTGTTGCCAGGATTAGCGTTATTTTGATTGCCATTAGATGGCCAGGGAATGTGTTGGATCGGAGCCAAATTCCCAAGAGCGTAAACAGAGAGCACAGGTTTGGTTTTATTTCTGGAAACAAATAAAACCAGACTTTATTTTCCGAAGTGAATAAACTTCAGAATGAATTTAGTTAATTACCCTCCAACAAAAAATCTATCAGATTAATGTTATTTATGGGTCAGCAACAAGGTCTGTACGAAGAATTTAAAAGAAATGCTAATGTTGTAAGACCAAGAACTTAGAAATTAGGAAACATACCTCAGAAGTGGTAACTTGTTGCATATATACAATAGCATAGCATCTGCCAGCTCAAGCCAACAGTAGATCTCCATCTGTTTCACTCTTGGTTGATCACAACTAAGAGTAACTGGTGTGGATAAAACACCTCACCCTACAAGTAGAGATGACCAAAACTGAAGCTCTTTTCCTTTTGTGCAGGTTTTCCACTTCTGCATTCCTGTTGAGACTGAGAAGAAATGTCTACAAAGCATTTTAAAGGTCATATTTGTGCATCCTATTTGTACCCGTCTCCATCTCTTGGCTTGAAAGGTGAAATGATGGTTCTTTATTTTGCTTGCTGTCTTTAGTTGCTTTGATTTCTGGGTTCTGTTCCGCTAATTTAACTGCTGGGTCCCCTTAATTCAGGGGAGTATTCTTGTTTTTAAAAAGGTAGAGAAACCATTATCTGCGGCATATTCTAAAAAGCGTCCTTTGTATTAAGCTTATTTTCTGAAAGCCTAAATATTTCAGTAACATTATTTAAACTACGCATCATTATATGCATCACTGACAGCATGAATTAAACCAAAAGAGTTCAGGCTACTTTGTCTTCATAGTAAAAGAATCAATAAAGGATACTCAAGGAATTGAGAGGATTATTTTGTGTGAATATAAAGTCTTCTGGAAATTTAAAGCATTTCCAGCTTGCTTGGTGCTCTGGCTCAGCAGAACTAAAACCAAGTCGTTCCCTAATACCTTATTTAGGGGTCTATTTGCCAATGAGAATTCTGTTGTTGTCAAGATGTAGAGCTAATATGGGACTCGCTCTATCATGATTTCCTATCCTGAAGCAACTTTGCACTGAGGAAATCCTGTATCTTGCAATATACCAGAGTAAAAATGACCCAATAAATCAAATCAAAGGCCAGGACTCCGGTTTGTTCTCCACTTAGATGGAAGGTTAAAATTGTCCAGGTAAATCTAGCTTTGCTGTCCTGAAGCTCAAGTAATGCGCCATGCAATAAACTTAAATGCTGAGTTTTGTCCCGAAGGTTGTACTTAACATACTGATCATGTGTAACTGCTCTTCTGCAGGGTACGGTCAACTCCCTAGTCAAAGACCATCCTGAAAGTGGGCCAAGCTTAAGCCTGTCTCCGAGAGAGCGTTGTTTTGGTTGGCAGCACGGGCAGAAAGGGAATGGAAAGATGAAAATACTCTGTTTGTGACATGGAAAACCTGCGCGTGGTCATACTGGCCTAGTGCCCCAGAAGCCAAGAGGTGAAACGCACTATAAATGCGAAGGGAAACGAAACATATATTGTGTAGGATCAAAAGAGATGAAGTGGTTTAGCAAATTGCCAGCTGGGCTGCAGTCACAGACCATGGGCATATTCTCAGCCTACCTCAGAGATGAGATAAAATCCATTTCACGCGTGCAATAGGCTAGGGGTGACTATACAGTTCGTTACGTAAGTTAGCAGACAGGTGCCAATTTGGAGTAATGGTTTCATTTTCAGCTGTGTGTCTGCACCTTAAGATGATGAATGACTGTAAAATATAAAGTAACCAGTATTAGTAATAGGAAGAAGAACCAGGTTATTGTTTTTTCTTTTTTTTTTTTTCCCATAGTATCCTAAACTCTTACTTCCATAAGATCATAAGGAAAGATGAAATATATCTTCATCAACAGTGTGTGTGTGTGGAGGCTGAGCTTTACATCCGTCTGGTTAAGCTGATATGGGCTCATGTTTTCCTATACGACAGCAAAGGCACCGACAAAGCTGAGAGGCACCTTGGCGTATTCTGGGTTCATGCCTTGATTAAAGCCAGCGGTGATGCATGGCGATCCTTCCTCTTCAAGGCTCCCCAAAGCCTGGCTGCTCCTTTTGGAGACCTTGATGAGGCTGCGCGTGCCAAGCGGAATAAGCAGCGGGGAGCACGGCGTTTTGTCACTGGGCTGCTCGCTGCCCTGGGATTGCGCACCTACGTTTAACATCTGACTCAGCTCTGCACTTTCCCACTGGAAGGTTGTTAGCGAGTCAGGTCCTAGCGCGCTTAGTTTTTTTTGGTTTTTTTTGCACCCCTGTCCTGCGCAGTTATTAATTTCATGGCTCCGTTATAGAAGGTGGCAGCTGTTGTGTTTAATTTGAATGCAGTGCTGATTTCTCTCAAGGAGTCTTTGTCCTCATATTAAGAGGGAACAGGAAAAATACTGTACTGGAGCCATCCCATGATTTTTTTATTTCTTCCTACTCATCCATTTTTTTTTCCCCCCTGACAAAGGGCTATATATCTTAATTATCTTTTGGCAAATCATCATTATTTTTCCAGTTTATGGATGCTCACCTGGGAATCCCTTTCCCTTTATGGTTCAAGCAGTTCTCTGGACAACTTAAAGTTCTCTAACGTTCCCCAGCTCCTCATTTGTGTCTCCTTCAGTGACGCTTTTCATCCCCGTATGAAGCAAGTCGAGGTTTTGCTTTCCTGGAGAACAAAGCTAACAGACTGGATCGATTTATTGCAGTTTGCATGTGTTAAGCAGGTAAATGTGCATTTTAAGACCGTAGGAGACCTGCTAGGTTGGAGGTAGTACTGCTAGGCGGCTGCAGGGGCAAGGGACAGCACGGTCACTGTTACGTGAGTAAAAGCACTGCGATTCGGGTAGTCTGTTCTCAGTGGGGCAAATCTCCGCTCTGGTCCCCCTGGTGCAGTGCCATGGAAACAGCAAAATTACAGTAATCCCTTTAGTCCAGGCCTTTGAGCCCTGGCAGTAATTGGAAAGTTATTCCAATTTGTAGTTCACCCCTGTTGATTAAGAGGTTTAGAAGAACATCGAAGAGCAGTAAATCCATTAGTGGGCAATATTAGGGAGGCGGAGAGAGCAGGAAGGTACAGCACAAGTTAAAGGGGGTCCGTATTTGTTAGGCGATGCAGACATACAGCTGATTCTCAGCCGTGGTGAGAGGAGGAAAGGCCTTCAGCACTGGTTCTGCTGCTCCCCTGCTTGACGACTACAGAAGTGGCAAGTCTGGCTCCTTTTCTGTTCTCCGTCCCACCTCCCTTCTCCCTGCCCATAGCTGCACATTCCTTCCTCCCTGAGGTGGCTTAGCTGTATAAAGTCTCTGAAAATGACTGGCAACCGTGTTTCTGGGAACCCTGTGTCAGGATCTCAGCTGGACGGGCCAACACATCGTTCTGCCGTTAAGATAAGAGGGCCAAATATGTGCGTATGCTCCAATGAGGCGCGATACGCGTTCATTGCATGACTTCATTTTTCCTCCCTCTGGAAAATGAGGTTTGTTTCCCAAGTGATATGGAAGAGCCAACTGAATGCATGCGAAGGACCTTGATATCTTCTGCGCTGACACTCGTGTCTGGAGCTGAGAAAGAGGCAGGCGCCAGTGGACCGAGCTTCCCCAGAGGATGAGCTGGGATTGTCCCCGGTGCCAGTAGTTTTCTCCTGCCGTCCTCCCATGCCTTGCTCCTCATGTCTCCCGCAAAGCCAGGCCAGACCGCCCTTTCCCTCGCTGTTAACGCTGTTTCTTAGCAGCTGTGTCCTTCCCACTGTTGGGCACCAAACGATTACCTGAACCTCCTCAAGGTCTTGCTGAGCCGGGCTGTCCCAGCAAGGCAGGTGCGTACCGCTTGCCAGGGCTTCCCCGAGCTACCCGGACTCGCTGTGCTGCTGCTTGTGCCCCTTCCTCTCCCAGAAAACTGCCCCTATCCTGTAGGGGAGCAACCTTCCCCTGGCCCTTTTCTTTCCCAATGCAACATCTTCCTAGAAAGTGCTAAAGAAGGACGGACGCATTCATTCTGCTATTGCTGGTTGTTCAATAACACACCTTAATTCATCGTTAGCCCATTTTCAGGGGTGTTAAAGAGAAAACTCTGGCGTAGCGGCCATCAGGCCAGCGGTGTCTGACTAGCGAGGAAGCAAAAAATGATGTGCAGTGTCTGTAAATGAGGTGGCTGGTTTGCTTGCTCTTTTCTTGAGGCGCTCTGCTAGGCAGCTAGCAAGGTCTGGACAAGCCCCATCGCGTCCGGAGTTAAGAATAAGAGAATGATATAAATGGTAATTTTTTGGCCAACAGTCACATTCTGCTCTCTGCTTCATTAGAGAAAAATATGTAGGAATCTGAGCGCAGTCAGCAGACCGATTCTAGATTTACATCCATGTAACGGAATTTCGCCCAAAGAGACCAAAAAGAACTGATGTAGCACTTTTATTTAGTTGAATATAGCTGTCCTGCTCTGTTCAGGAGAATATTTTAACCAGAACCCATATAATATTGCCTGTACTGTATGACTAATTTCTACAGCAATACTAATTGAATTCTGTAGCAATTTATTGACTTAGAGGGAATTAAATTGCTTGGCAGAATAATGAAAAGAAGAAAGACTCAAGCAGGAGGGTTAAGTATGGCAGATTTCATTGACCACAAGAGTCCTAACTATAATACAGTGAAACAAAGTTCCTATAAGAGCGATAAATAAGGAGCTTAATATATCACGAGCAGGTACGAGCTGCTTAATCTTTGGCAAGGCACTGTGCTTTTGCCTGCTTGGAAATTAGACTCTGTCTTGCCCAACATACAAATTGTTTCAGAGCCTCAAGCCGTTAATTTGTAAATAACACAGAAAATAATGGTTATTATTACAGTGCTTCTGCTAATTTCATCTCCATATCATTGCCATGCTAAATCGGGGGAAAAAAAACTGTTAAAAAATGTAAATTCTTCTTAAGATGAAGGGGGAGAGTGTTTGTGTGGTGGTTTTCTTTCTTTTTATTTTTATTTTTTAATATTATGGATGATGTTGATAAACTCATATTAAGTGAAAACTGGGTTTAGTTCTTCTGTTCCCCTGCAGGTTATACAATTATTAAAATACAGAGATTATAATGTAATTTATTTAAATCTGTTCTGAGGAATGTAGAATAAAATATTCTAAATGACTCAGACTTGCTGATTTTTGGAGGACCCTTTCAGAATAAATTTCTAGGTGACTGAAGGAATCCAGGAAGATTAAGCAACAGAAATACACTGCTTAAATAATGAACTAGTAATTGCAGCCTTTATGTAAAGGAACTACGTTTTGGTCATTTACCCTCCTTAGCTGAGATGGAAACTGCCTTCCCTTAATTCACTTTTACTCTACTGTGAAAGTTTATACAGAGCACTGAGGCTTTAATAAATACAATACTTAAATAGTGAGAATATAACAACATACCAGGTCAACAAATGTTTTGTTATTCATGAGAATAATTCTGAGTTCAGACTCCTAATTTGTCAAACTGGAGACCAAGGTCAAAATTTATTGTTGGTGCAAGCAGACATAATTGGTCTGAGAACGTTGGATCTTTGGAAATTATCCCACTATCATCTCGGAAGAGCAGAAGTCCTTTTGCATCACGCGTTTCTGTGAAACCCAGCCCTCCGCGCCAGTCCCCCCCCAAAAAGCAGGGGTTACGCAGCCCTTCCAGGCAGACCGACTCACAGAGCTGGGTCAGGAGAGGGTTTCAGAATCGAGAAGAAAAATAACGGGACTTCCCGCTCCTCACCCAGGAGCCCCTGAATCTGGGAGTCCCTGTCCCAAACAGGAATACATCTGCCTCTAATTTTGCCTGTTTTTTCAGACCTGTGTTTGACCTGTGATGGTTCTCATGTGACTTTTTTTAATTGACATGTTTTTTCTTCTTTCTGCTTCACTGTCTTTGAATAGGTTGAAGAGCGTTGTAATTGGGGAAAGGTCCAATCTGTATACGCAGGTCACTTCTGTGATACCCCACGTGTCCTGACAGAACGCTGTTTTCATATAAAGCAAAGTGAAATGCTAGAGCTTAGAATTTATTCAAAAGAGGAGTGATGGGAAATGTGAAATCCTTTCCAAACCTAAAGGTTTGAATCCAGTTTTGCTTAGAAAATGGTGAACTAATTTCTAATACAGCTTGGAAAGATAAATTTGGTTCCAGTTCTCCTTCCTAATAACCTTCTGCAGCTGCTGGCCAGGAGTGGCTCCTTAGTCATACATGTAGTTGAATATGACCCAGTGTCTTTCTGCTTCCATCAGAAGCTGAAAACACGTTTCAGTGTAGATGAAAACAGTGTTTCCATTGCATGTGCAGGCTCTGGTCTGCCATGCCTGTGACTGGAAGCGAGAAGTGGGTTTCTCAGACAGCTATCAGCTCCTTCCACATAGGAAATGCACTTTTATGGTCAGGTAATATGTCAAATCATGTTCTCAGGGTGATGGTAAATTGTAGGAGGACCATCAGTCTGGGACAGGCAAACTTGAAATGGTGCTGGGGTAGTGTTCAGCTTTTTGTTTGTTTGTTTGTTTTTTAAAAAAAAGGAAATTTAATGTTGGAGAACTAGACCAGCCTTGCAGTTTTGGATACTGCAACTCCATTAATCAACAGGGCAGATTCACCAATAGTTTCAGAAGAGCAAACCTTCTTTGGTAGTTTCTTGTCAGTGCGTCTCAGCCCGGAGCTGGAGAGAAAGCTAATAGTGCGAAAGAATCAGAAAGTGACTCTTAAGCTGTTCAACTCATTCAACCCTTGACACCCCAAAGATAATACCAATAGCCAGTTACAAGGCTGTGTAATACTGACAGGTGAGTACTGCTGTAAGAAATACCTGTTCATTTTCTATTACCCGAGGAAATATCTGGTTCTCCTAAAGCTTTGTAAGAGTTGACAGAAAAGGCTTTGATTTTTTTTTTTTTTTAACATGACTTCCAATATCCTCAGCCTCCCTAGGTATCTTTCCATTAAAATACAAATCTGCCTTCCTCTCAGTTCAGTCCTGAAGTATACAGGTCGTGTTTATTCTTTGCAGTTCTTGGCAGCACCAGTACTCCTCTAAAGTAGCTCTTTTTAGAGTAAAACTTGTGCTGTACTCAAATTGAGGAGAGGGATAAGAGGGACGGGGCAGGATGTCAGCAGCAGATTTATGATGGTGAGGTGGCCAACAGGTAGCTTCTGGCACATAGAGAAGCAGGGGGATATAAAGAAGCCCCTCAAGGCAGATAAAGAAACCTTTGGTGGTGAGATAGCACTTGGGCAGTAGGACCGCTGCCCAAGGCTGGTTGCTGCAAGTGTGCTCCCCTTTCCATAAGGAGGGAACGTTACCTTAGCTACACCCAGTGTTTAAGTCCTTACTGGTTTTGAGTCATTAATCTATAATGGTGGTGGAATTGTTTCTTCCTCTCCGTCTGCTAGGAAGAAGACCATGAGTTAGGCAGGCAGCTGGACTTAAGCAGGTCAAACAGCTGATTCTCTCCTTGGCTTGTGGTTAGTTGAGGTGGTTTGCATATAACACTGTCAAACTGCCTGAGATATACCCAGACTTTCATGACAAGGAATACATCTCTACCACTCTGTTCAACGAGTTTCAAGAGGGCCCTTATTTTAAAAGCTCTTAATAAGTGAAAGCAGCTGTTTCTTTCCATCTTGGAAACTCTTTTTTTCCCTTGATACCTCCTGGGTCCATATATATGGGGTGTGCTATTCTAAGCCCAGATTCATGTTTCAGCGTAATTAGATTGTCATTCCTACCTCTGTCTTAATTAAATAACAAGCCAAGCATGGGCAGATAGGAGACTTAACATTGGTTGGCTACCAGTTTGGGAGAGGAGATCCAGGTAATTTGTTTTAACTGGACAATTTATTACCAGTTTTTCTTCTCTTAAACAGATGATCGCTTATTTTTCTCCTACCTGTTAAAAATAACAAATTGCGAATGAACAGCTGTATGTTTCTTGCAATTTGTCTTAAAATATATCTTAGACCCTATCTAAGATAGGCACCGGTTGTCTTATCAGACTAGTCTCAGTGATGGTATCCCTCTGAAGTAGGTGTCTTGCTGTTGGAGAAAGAATTTGTGCCTGGGGTAGTGTAATGACTCCCCATCTTTTCGTAGCTGAGTCCGAGAGAAGGGGGAATGTTCTGCCTTTCACTGGGTTCAGCTTCTCAGCTCCCACCATCTCATTACCCTCTTCTTCCCTCGCCTCCTTCCGCTCCCTGCCGTCCCCTCAGATTCCCTCTGGGCACCTCTTGCTTCCACTTCGGCCAGCTCAAGAGCTCCACCACGCTTCCTGCCCCTCAAAGACCGTGCGGACACCTAAACCGGCCCTGCGGCGAGACCACTTCAGCTCTGCGTCTCGCTTAACCTGGGATATAGGGTATGTCTCAGTGACACAGTCGACGCAGGACTGCGATGTCGGCCCGCTGGGGCAGGGGCAGCAGGGTTGGAGCTGCACCCTGCAGTCGCAGCCAGCGCCCGGAGCGCAACAGCGAGGGGAGCTGTGAATTGGGACGGGTGTGCGTTAGCGCCTGCGTGATCTGAATAGCAGTCAGAGCTGGGGGGCTGGGGACAAGTGCATTAGCAGAGAAGAAATATGAAATAATGAAGGTTTAGCACGTGGGGAAAAAAAGAAAGGACATTGACAACAGAGAAAATTTCTTGCTGTTATACACGGGGAGCGGTTAGACAGGGAGAAATGGGTGGTGGAGGAGAAAGTACAAAAATAAGAAAAAAAAACGAAGGCAGCTCTAGAACAGGGACAGGAGGATGGAGTCTTTAGATAGACATTTGGAGCTAGGAATCTTCATTATATATCTGTTTACTTTCCATCCAGACAGATTCTTAATGTGTCAGCTACCACAGGGTCAACTCAGTGCTAGAAGTTTTGGGGCCAGACTGGAAAGCACTCTAGTGCATGTTTAGACCCTAACTAGTTTGGGTGTGAGGCGATTTAAGACTCTTAAATTTACCTGAAACCAAAATCTTCCTCGGTGGCATCAATAAATCCCTAGTCATTCATGGCTGGGAAGGAATTTCAGCAGGCGCTGGGAAGTGGAGATTGGGTTGCTTTGGGGTTCGGATGCTCTCAGGCTTTCCATCCCTTTAGTCAGGGTGACAACTGGCATCTATTTTCCTCCTGCAATTCTCCGCCAGCCTAAATTTGGCTCCGGGTCCTCCCGCCATTAAGAACAGGGTATGTGGATATAGACCTGGATGTGACCGATGGAATGGACAGATGCAAGCCCAGAGTGGTCAGTGCCTGTCCCTAGGCATGTGCATGGTCCTCTCAGATTACCTTAAGTATCCCTTACTACTCGCAGCAAGGAGCTGGCTCTGTTTCTCATGCAGATCTTGGCTGGTGCCTCTCCATGCTGGGTAGAAGAGATTCGTTCCCTCCTTCCTCCTTTTCACCCTGCGTGGGACAGGGAACTTTTCTTGACGACGGTGTGGGTGAGGAGAATGACACTGGGGTGACTCGTTCCGAGAGCTGCTGTGCATCTAGCCTTTCTCCTTTGGTACATTTAAGTGGCTGAAATCTTGTTTGCTGGGCTGCGGCTCGTGACATTAGACAGACTAAAGGGGTCTCAAGCATCCTGCCAAGACCGCAAACACGGTCAGCTTTGCACCAAACAAGAGGGAGCGAGTTCACGTGATTTGACTAGTGTTCTTTTGTGTCAGGATTTGATTTGGCTGATGGAACAGATAGAAGGATGCAAGTGCTGAGCAACTGGGGCTTTCCTCTGGAGTCTGGCTAAGCATGTGTTTGTGTGGAGGCAGAGATTACATAAATGCGTGGGAGCTGGGTAGTGTTATTTATGTTACAGGCTCATCCTGTATGTGTGAAGTGCTGGATGCAAATACTGAGATCTGGAAGCTGGGTGCTGTTTGTGTGTGTATTCCTGCACTCTGAAAGCTGAGCTAGCCGGCCAGCACGATTTGTCACTGGTCCCGAACGTCGTTCGACTTTCTTCGGTCCCAGACAGCGCACCATGACTGTCTGGGTTTCATCAAGATACGGAAGAAGAAATAATACAGTGTTAGAAAAGTCAATGCTTAATATCCAAATCTGGTTCTGGAAAATATTTCCCACCGTTACGATGAGCCTGGGGTTTGCAAATGGCTGCACCTTAAAGTATGCAGATTGCAGCCTGAATCATCTACGCTGCCACTGTCTGAGGAGGAACACCTACCGTGCTAATCTTTCCTGTCTGTTTTAATACTGTCTCCCTAGAAACTTGTTTACGACCAAATAATCCACACAGAAATTACATGGGTTTGGGTACAAATGCCTGGCAAACAGCATGGCCGGGGTATCAACGTCATGGGCTGATCTCTAGGCAACAGCTTCTCCTCTGCCTCATCCTGTTGCTCTTTCTGAAGCGGGATCTGTGCTGCACCAAAGGGCCCATAGACAAGGAGGCATAAAAGGTTTTACTAAGAATCCAGGCAGGCTGTAAAGACAGCGCACCGCTTGGGAAGAGGGTGCTGGTGTATCTTCGCTAATAAATCAGGATCGTTATCACACCAGGGGAGAGAAAGAGAACCCAAAGCAAAGGCATCTGGTGTGAATTATGTCTGTGAGCCTGCTGGAGCTCTCCATCTTCCTGAAGCACTCGCTTCAGCCTTACAGCCTGCCAACAGCCATTAATCCCAGGCGCTCCTGCCAGAAAGCTGATACTGGGCCGAGTCAAATATTTCTTCTGCCTGACAGGTTTTTTTCTTTTTCTTCTCCTTCTTCCTTTTCATACTTGCTGTAACGAGCAAGAGCCCAGAAGTGCTTGGATTGCTTTCTGCAGAGTCCATGGACACGCGTGTCAATGCAAATAAATCCAAAAGCTGGGGCAGCTTTTTCTTCCTACAGGTTAGATTGCCCCTTTTGGTTCCAAATGCAAGCGCATAAAGGAAGGAGTGACAGCTGCTGAGCGTTGGCACTGAACTACAGCAATGTACGTGCCTACGGAAACCATTGCTTACCCGCTACCGTTCCCTCAGGAGAACAACTGGAATGTGTGTGTGTGGGGGAAGCCAGTGGCAAAATTCCCCTCGAGTTTATTAGTTTCTGATTTCTCCCAGACTTGTCAAGGTGCAAATGCCCCGACTGCCCTCTTTTAAGAGTAATCCTGACTTATGCAATGAATTCTATTTGTATTTTTTGATGGGAGAGGAAACACTGAAGGGGCTTTGAGATTGAAAGCTTGCTTGGACAGAGCTGTCTTTGTTCACTGGTACTGTGATGCTGCAACCGTGGCCTGAAGACCCGCTGTTTTAGAGGATGCATGGTAACATAACGAAGCATGTTAGAGAATATTTTATAGACATTCAATCAGTATTTATGGTGGAATTTGCAGGGGTTACCACAGTACAGTAACAGCACTTACAGGAATGAGAAATTGCCTTTTCCAGGAAATATAACATTATGGATTTATCTAATCATCTTTTTTCCTCAGCCAAGGAAGTGGCACATGAACCCCTGATAACCAAGTCCATATTTTTTAAGGAATAAACGTGAGGGCACAAGAACATATTTGACCTACTTCGTCTGTGAACTCACGTAACTGACGCCAGCGAGCCCTCGTTGAGGGTTTGTCCCCACACCCCCAAGGATGTCAAGCACAGTGTCCCTGCAGCTTCTAATAGGACGTACTACTTTATGTCCTGTATGTTTTCAGCATCCTTACTTTTACACCGCTTGCCTCACGTGCTAGTCTGGAGTCCGTAATACCAGATCCCTGACAGCCATCACTAGGTCACAACTAAAGGATCGGGTCCTCTCCAGCAGTTCACGCGGAGAGAGTCTGATAACTCGGCCTGGCAGCACAGAGGAGGGGTAGAGCTCGGCACTGCTTTTCTGCTCCGCGGAGACTGATTCAGACGAATCGTTTCCAAAGGAACATATCCAGCAGCTGGGCAGGTTCTGACGCTCTGGCTCTCAAGCTGCTCTGCCTTGCGTGAGGCATGTTTTGATGATTGGGGGCGGGCTGAATGAACGAAATGATCAGCCCCAAAACGCTGATTTGCAGTGCCTCGTGCCAGTGCTCGTGAGAAGCTAGAGCTGCACGCTGGATGTTTACCAAATGCTGAAAAACGTATAGTAGTGAATCACACAAAGACTTCCCTTTCTTCCCATTAGAGTTATTGTAAGCAATAACAGGAATGACCTGGAATAAAACTAATGCTGACGGAAGACGATATAGCTAGGTATTAGGGGATGCTCCTACCTATCTAATAACCAAAGCTTAACCCCTGGATTTGCTGTTTCCAAAAAGTTTACCTCCAATGCGTGATGGCCAGTGGTGTACTAAGACCTTTCCTTTAAGGAAGACAAACAAAGAAAGAAAAAAGCAAAAGAAGGTTGTAAAAATCAATGCCTAAATTTAATGGTGGCTCATCGAAATTAAAATGCACAATTTATCTGTTTGCTGTAGAGATGGAATCAATGATAACAAACGATGACAGATAACAAAGGAAGACTGGTGAACAGATTTTTATGAATAATATCTACTGAATTGGATAAAATAAGGGAGCAGAAATATCACCAGGAACTCCTCCAGAAGGAGGTGTTCCAGCTTGGGTAACTCAGATAACTATTGATAACAATCATTTGTTATTTCTGTCTCCCTAGGCTAGCTCAGAGGAATAAGTAATCCCTTCCAGCCACGTGGATATTGTTAACTGTATCTAGCTTTGCTTTGCTTTGCTTGTTTCTGTTTTGTTTTGTATATGCATGTGTGAAAAGGGTAAGAGCTGATACTTCTGCTTTAGATTAATTGCCACGGGTGAAGTTCAAGAGAAGACAAAAATGTAAACCAACTGAAGTAATAAAATCAAATGGATCCAATTTACAGCTGCCTCCATTTCCAAACAGGAGAAACCCTGTTTCTCCTGTAAGGATGGCTTTACTATTAATACTGCTTTTAATAGTGATCAGGATAATAGATCACCAGTATTCCTCTTCTTGGAACTCCCTTCTCTTCTGCTACTCTGGTCCCTTCAAACAGTTTCCGTTTCCAGTATTAATAATAGGCTGTACATCTTTCCAGAGGCTTCCTGTAAGTAAGCAGGTTCAAGTATTGTTTGTACTTTCAGGGCAAAGGTCCTTCACAACTGATGCTTTATGTGGTTGTTATATTCTGGATTTTGCTCCCACAAGTTACTACTTATTCCAGTATCGAGTTACAAAAATAGCTTTGCTGTAACAGACAGTTGGAGTTGCGCATACACTAGCATGATAGTACACAGTAATACCAGAGCCTACAACACTCGTAGCACAATAATTGGACAAAACAGTCCTAAAACACCAGATGTGTTGCTGAAAGATGGCTTCCATTAAAAATCACTAAAGGCCACTTCTGCTATGTGCCATTTTGCACCTGAGCCCCGTTCTGACTGGATGTGCAGCACAGCAAGCTCCTTTTTGTAGAGCAAGGTTTTCAACTTCAAAGCGTGTTCCTTTTTGTGAAGACCACTGCATACCGCCTATGCTTTTTCCAGACTTGAAAAGATGGTTCTCGGATCAGACGACTTCCTTGCAATGATTGATATCTTCTGCTGTTTTCCCCAGACAGGAACACTGTAGTCGTACATGTTTACAGTTCACTAGTCATCTCCTCGGTAACAAAAATCTCTTTGTCATCAACCTGATGCGTGAGTATAGATATCGTATGCGTGCAGTGCTTTGCGGTGCCCACAATCGAGGGACCTCTGGCTTCCGCTGCGTGTAATTTTCTGCTCTTCCTCGAGCAAGGATGCATGCAGGCGCAGCCCTCCTGGTCCAGCTTTGAAAAGCTACGCCTAGGGGGATGCAGTCTGTCCAAGCACAGTGTGCCGTGGAAAGCTTTTATAGACTTAAGTCATCTACCTGGGCTTCTCGGAGCTCTCAAAAAAATATTATCTTTTGTAAGTGCACAACGTGGCATCTCTATAAGTCTTTTCTGTGTTACATATAGAGATGCTGCCTTGTATGTCGGTGAGCTGTTAATCACGATAGGGAACGATAAGAGGGATGTCTGTCCTTAGCGGGAGAAACAGGACAGGCCGGAGCTGAGGGGAGGCAGCCGGCCCGCGGGCACGGGGCCGAGGGCGCGGGGCAGGCGGGGGCGAGCGGGGCCGCGGTGCGGCCGGGGCTGGGACGGGGGGCGGGTAGGTCCCCCCCAAACGGCCCTAGGCCCCGTTCGCCCCCGTTCAGTCCTCTCAAGCCTGAACTACCCAGAGGAGCCACAGCACCTAACTAGCCTCCCTGTTTCCAGCCTGCTGCCGGGCTGCTCCGCCGCCTGAGGCGACGGCCTCCCCACCGCCCCCGCCCCGCCGGGCGCCCCCCCCCCCCGCGGGGCAGCGCGCATGCGCGCCGGTCGGCTGCAGTGCCGCGCGCTGCGCGCACGGGGGCAGCAGCGGCTGCCGTGTCGGCGGGCGGGCGAGCTCAGCGCGGCGCCTTGCGCATGCGCCCTGCAGCCGGCGAGGCTGGGTGACGTCGCCGCCGGAAGCGGCGCGCGGCGGTTTCCGGCTCGCGGCGGCCGTTGCCCGGTAGCAGCAGCGGGGCGGAGGCCTCTGGCTGCGGGGTGAGGGAGCGGCGGCGCCGGTGGTGGAGCGCTCCCGGCTGGAACCGGGGCGCCGGCCCGGCGGTTTGCCCTTCGCTGCGGTGCCGCCCGGCTCGCTCGGCCCGGGACTCGCAGCAGGAGCCGAAGCCCGTTGCAGCCAGGTGACTTGAGGGAGCTTTTAACGGCGCCCGGGGCTCACGCTGCCCGCCTCGCACCCGGGAACAGCGGCGCTCCCTTCCTGCCGGTGCTTGGTCGCGGTTTCAAAGGCCTCTTAGTCCTTGCTGGGCTCTGAGCTCTGTATTGGGTTTTTCTGGGTATAAGATCTATAACTGATCCTGAAGTTAACTTGTGGTTTTTTTCACCCCTTCTGATATTTAGGGTGGAGCAGGTGCTAAGACAGTTGAGAAGATGGATGATATTTTTGTCCCCTGGAAAATTACACAAGTTGGCAAAGCGTGCTGGTGGTCCATGTTTTCTGCAGCTATCTGGGTAGACATTTTGGGAGCTCTATTTGGCTGGCTCACAAGCTCCGTTTGGCTTTTGGCAATGTAGGTCACTGATCGTGGGCGAGGGACCCTTTCCTCCTTATTGCTGACGGACTGAGTTTCGTCAAGTAACTTTTGTGGTTTTGGAGGGCTGTGTAAATATAAATCAGTTGGTTGTATGGTAATGTTATTCCCACCACGTAGCAGCTTTTCAGATATAGGGAAAAGAATACGCAGTGAGGCCATCTTCGAAGAGCTGTCCAATTTGCAATTGTGAGCTCGTGTTGCTTTGTGAGATGTTGTTTTCTAAGCTGCTTATGGTGAGAAACGGGAATTTTATTTGTGAAGTGACAGTAATATAAATTGTACCGTTTCTTCTGATTTGCCTTTAACTGACTAAAATTTTGAGATGCTGCTATTACCACTGTTTCAGCCAATTTTATTTTTATACGTGCAGATATTCTGAGAAAAGAATCCCAAGGGAAGAAATGCTGCAAACGCACAGAAGAACATTTGCACACATCTGCAAATGCACATCTTCATCAAGGACAAAAGGCACTGAGTGCAAATGAATGACTGACCTCTCGAATGACCCATCTTCCTTCTTTCCATAGGAAATTGTGCTGGTAAAGAGGTAAAGAAAATGGACACAAACTATAATGCCACAGTCTGTGGCAGTTATAGATGAGACTGGGGCTCTGTGACATTGTCACGTTTATTTCAGGCTAATAAGATGATGAATTTACTGATATAAGACCTAAATATTGCTAGTGTGACTCTTAGTTTTAATATATGTTGTTCCTTTTGAGAGTCAGTTTATGTTGGAACCCTGTCCACTGTTCTAGTATTAAGTCAGCTGGCTGGTTCAGTCATTAAACACACACAAAAATAGTTGCTCTTTTTTTCTTGTCCATAAAGAGCAGAATGAACTGTTCACTTTGTTTTATCTTAAGAGCATCTATACTTCATTATTGTAAAGTACAGGAGGAAGTTCTTGGGTGTTTTCTGAGATGCAGAGTGATGCTAAATCTTTTTGGTCTGATAGAAGAGCAGTGTTCTTACTTGAAGATCAGTTTTTCACAAATGTCTTGGATAATCGCTGACTGTTTTCTATTAGAATAACACGTTTATAAGAGTAGGGGAGATGAATGCCCCTCAGTGTTAGTGTAGCTTCTGTCTGTGATGTGTACCGGGGTTCAGACACAATGCTTAAATGTTAGCTGCTCTCATTAGAATGGACAGCAGTGTTCACCCAGAGGGATTTTTCTTTGCTTCTTGCTTTCCTAGACACGGAGTCAAACAGGGATATGGATGTTCTCCTAACCCGCCCGAGTTTCACATCTGAATCATCCAAATGGGTATGTGTCTTTGTGTTGTTATGGGTGACTACCATGCCTTAGCACCAGAAGGGTGCGTTTGTTTAAATTCAGCAGGAGATGCACAATCTCAGACTCGAATTGCGGTTTCTTACATCTGGTTTTGTTACTGTAGTGGTAACCTATTCTCTTTGATCCACATGCTTATTTTGAAGAGTTACAGGCACTTCTCGTGTCTATGTATTTTATCTATTGTTCGTCTTGCAGAAATATTTAGTATGTTAACTCTTATCATTCCCTCTTCCCCACTCCCTGCCCTGCAATTTTGTCTACTTTTACAACCTCTAATTGAAACAAGTAGCTAAATAAAACAGCGATTAAAGGCAAACTAAGTATCTCTTTATGTAGCCACAACCTGTTGGAGGAGAGGCAAGTACTCTCCTGTAGTTTGTAATCTTTCTGGGCTAACTCAGGAAATCCTAATAAAATCTTGCACTTTTTGTGTCACTGCTATAGATTGAAAGTTCACAACTCAGACTAAGAAACAAGTTTTCTTATTTCTAATGACAGCAATCTAATGACATAGATTTCAGTGGAAAATCTTCTGTTTCACAGTTGTAAATTTGTCAGCTTTTCTCAGTATTGCTGTAATCTTTTCCCTCAGTCAAATTTCATGTAGAAAAATATAGAGAGTAATGTATAGTACTTATGCAGGTCATTGTTTAGTAAACAAGATTTTCTTGTTATTTGTAATTTTTTGTCACTTTTCATAGTCAAAACCTTTGCATCAAGTTGTGGAAGAACTGGAAAAAGTCTGCTTTGGCACAGATATGCAGTCTAATGGTGAAACCAAATTCATGGTAAGAGGTATTTTTTGGAGGTTAGGGATGTGGGAAGATTACATCTCATGACAGAAGCTAGGACACGTACAAAATGTGGTGTTTAGACTGAGTTGTGGGCAGTTAGTTAATAACTTTCTGGCAGTTAGTGCTTAGTAAATCTCTCTTGTAAAGATTTCAGTATTAGCAAATCTACAGGTATTTTTGTAGTTGTTCCTGCATGTTTTGTAGTTGGATCCCACTGAAATCACATTCATGCTGAAAATATCTCTGTTTTACCTAATGTTTCCCCATAAGCTTGGCACTACCAGATTTCCTCAGCTGCACTGTTACCCCCCCCCTTGTTTTTCTGCCTTAAACATCTCGAAAAAACATCTCTGATTTCAGGTGCATCTTTACCTTGTTTTGTCTAATGCTTAATGTACTTTTGTTCCCTTTCCTGAGGATTTTGTTGCAGGGTGAGTGTTAGAGGATACATTGGTATATTCAGGATGTAATATGGAATGTGGGAGGCATCTAGTGAGCGCAGTGAATTATAGGAAGTGTAGGTGTGGCATTTTGTTAGGTCCCTTGCGAAGTACAATTTTTTTAAACATGTGGATTGTACGTTGTCTTGCTTCACTTAAGAGTTTTCTGATCAGGTGCAGGTATCCTGGTTAAGCGGCCTTGGTGAAAACAGGAGCACCAGTGTTCAAAATTGCTTTTAATGTGTAGGAGTTGGAGGGGGTCTAACCTAAGAGACTGCGATAATCCTGAAAAAAGTGAAGTTCACTGGAAAAGCCTCGCTGGCTTAGCTGGACAAACTAAAAAGAACTGCCTTAAGTTGTAATCTGGGCTGGAGGTGAAGCAGTGGTATGTGTATCTTACTGCTATTAGGTGAAGATATTTCCATTCCTGGACTTCCGTCAGCGCATACTTTTCTGTTAATGTCACTCCTGTCACCAGTAGTACTCTTAGATTACCTTCCCCGAAATCTTTGCCATTTGTACTAGTTTTATCTTTGAAAAGATGCAAATGTCTGTTTTTTTGGCACATCCTATTTTGACCCACCGAATTTCTCAGGACAGTTGCAACATTAGAGTTCATGCAGAAATAACTCCTCTCGTTCCTGCCTGTCAGTTTGAGTGTGCATATTGTATTGATTTAAAGTTAAATATGCATCTGTGAGCTCGAGCAGAGACACTCGGCATCCCAGTTTGCATTCAGAGTTCTACAAGCTGATTAACAGTTTGACCATTTGCTCTGTGTAATCCTGTCAGGTTTAAGAAATGGTTCTGTAGTAGTTCTCGTCTTCAAAGATTAAGAAAGGAATGTTGCAGAAAACAGAAATGCAATGGCAGCTGAGAATCTGAGAGGAGCAAGTCTCGGTGTGGAGAAAGACTGCATAACTTGACAAGCATACGCAGTGTCAAGCTTTCAAAATAAAGCTAAAAATAGAAGGGGCAATCATCTCAGCGTGAAGCTGGAGGACATATCTCCAAGGCTGTCTACTGTGTAAACACATCTAATGATTCATTATGGTTCATTTCTTCCCCCACTTACTGCAGTATCATTTTAGGTGATTACAGACTAGACATAAAACAAATTTTAAAAGTGGATTACATAGAGATTACAAAACGGTTTGATATGAAAAGTGTCAGAAGAGTTGTCAAGAAAAAGCTCAAGCTGATAGAAGTAAAAAAGGAAAAGCTTTATTGGCATCTTCCTTAAGCTGCTGTGATCTGCTTATGTTTGTGCATTGTTAGCAGCCTGATAATAATTAAGGTAGAGAAACAGAAGCTGGGAAGTCCTGTGGTCCTTCCTGCTTGAATACCTACCAGTTTAAGACGTAGTTATACACTAAGTTGAACTGCAGTCCTCAAAACAGCATAAAATAGTGATGAACAGTACTATATGACATCCAGATGTTTTTCTAAAATATTTAATCACTTCAGCAGGGATTTATCTTTGCCCTCCAGTATGATGGGTGATGAGCCCCAAAGCCAGACATATATTGACCTTAATGAATATGGATTTCAGTAACTGGCTAAATGCAGCCTTGTGCTCAGTCCAAGCGGCAGAATTACGATGCAAATAAGCTATATTAGCATGGTGTTGCTGAAATCTGTAAGGATTTTTTTCAAAGTATTTTGGTTTTCCTTTTTGGTTTATCATAATGTGTATGTGCCATAAATCCCTTTTGAGATTTCTAAGCTCTGTATTAGTATTTCTCTCCTATTTAACAAGCACCATCTATTATTAGCCTTTCAAGAACACATGTGCTTACAGAACTACATTTAGAAATACACATTTCAAAAAGTGGTAGTGATGGAGATCAGTCTAACCCTATGAGACTATCTCAAATCTGTTTAATTTTATTTTGAATGTCTTGCCTTCTTTGCTTCCTCGTAGGGTATCTGTTAGCAGCCATATAAAGAAGATGGAACAGCCTATCCACATACAACTGTACCCAGCAAACCTAAAAGATATACTAGATCTCTGGTATGTCACAGGCATTTGCTTAAAATTGTGCATTCACGTGTCTATTTCCATGGTCAAAACAGAGCATTTGATAGGTATTTCATTTCTTTGGGTACAGCTGCTGTAGTGGGAACACCCGGTGAGGAGTCGGTGACTGGCAGAGTACGTGGTAGCAGGCCCAGCGTGTAAAACTACACACCGACCAAATTCCCATCAGGGCCAGACACGCATATTCCGTTTTGTCGACAACATCTAGCTGCTTCCTGGGCAGTAGCTACTCAAGGTTAGTGCAACTGAGATAAGAAAACAGTTCTAATAGATTTGAGGGGCCCTTACGAACAATGGGGGAAGTCCTGTCCGTGCATCCAGCCTGCGCGTCTGATCCGTACCTCCAGCAGCCTCCCATCAGCAACCCTTCCATGCAGTTCCCCGTGCAGTCTGTAGTGTAAGTAAGTCCTTTCTTAAATCTATCCTCTTTAACCCCTTATGAACCTTGAGCATGTCTCTCTGCCGGTACCTGACCCTCTCTTGCCTGCCTTGCGGTCACAGCTGCCAATCTCTATAACACGTTATGAGCGAGAATGCTGTTTTTCAACTCATGACTGCAAAACAGGCTCCTTTATATCTAGTTTCAGAATTATGACCTGCTTTGACAGTTGTTCTTAGCAGGTATGCTAGCACCATAGCCATGCAGTGATTGAACACCAATACTTTACAGGCCAGGGCAGTTGTGCTGTACTTTTCTTTAATAAGCAATTCATTCTTGTATCAGGTTTCAGGGAAAATAGTGTCCAGCATCCCAGAACATGTGCACTTAAATAAGCAATAAATCTAGAAAAATGTCTGAACTGCTGAATTCCGAGTGGCTTCAATTTATATTTTTCTTTCTCTCTTATTCCAGGCTCACCTCCCAAAGATCACCGTGGTATACTGTATTTCATATGCAATGATATATTTCAAAAGAAATAAGAACTCATGCTCTGAAAAGAGGCTTCGCAAGCAGCAAGCATCCAGGCTGTCCCTAGGCACCACTGGTCAGTTCAGGCCTCTGTGCAGAATATTTTTTCTAGTTACAGGCTGTGCGATCTTAAATTGCTTCCTCATTGCGCTGAAAGGCTTTTGGTAATACTGTAGTTTATTGAATTTTTCACTGCAGTACAAAAAAAGTTACCTCACCCAGCTAATCTACCTGAGAGAGTTTTATTATTGACCTAAAGACTGAATCTTTGAGTGCTATGCATAGCACACACTTGTCTTCCTACTCTTTTAGCAAGATTATCGATGTCCTTGAGCTGTTTTTTTTTGAGGGGGGCAGGGGGGAAGGACTGGCTACCTTTTTCTCTTGTTCTCAAATTGCATAAGCATAGAGCCTCAAAGGTAATTAGATGCCTTATTTCCTTCGGCATGAATAGGCATTAATGCCTAAATACCTTTGAGACTATGTGAAAAGGCCAGTAGTTCCTGCGCGAATCTGCTTGCTTACAAGAGGTTGTATTAATCTCGCAATGCAGCTGGCAGTTCAGAGCAGTACAAAACTTCCACCTTTTAAATCTCATCTCTAATGTGCTTGCAGGAGTTGCGGGGGAGCCCTACCAGGAGAATGTGAAGACATCTTTGACTGCATTGAGTGGAAGTACTGAGAGCCAAAGGATCAGTGAATAACTGCTTGTTTAAATTTGTTACTTAGCAACGTACTCATGGTTTTCCATGAACAGTCACACTTGATCTCAAGTATATGTTCATTGCTTGAGCACTACTGCAAAAAATGTATGTTACTGATGTTTTAAAGCAAGGGGTAGCATGTCCAGTGAAGACTAAATCCTGTAATGCATCATTTTGATGTCTTTCTCTTATATAAGAAGGTATTTAAAACAGATTAAAATTGTTTTTCTACTATTTTGTTTACTGAATGGACCATGCTGCTAAGAAAAACCTGCACTGAAGGAGATAAAATAGTCAGACCCCTTGGAAGAAAGGGTCTTTTTATTTGCTTGAGGGTTTAATACAAGTTTTAATCAGACAACAGTTTTTCTTTAAGCCCTGGGGAACAAAGTTCTCCCTTGAAGGCCAATTGTTTTGTCTTGCTAAAGTTTTTGCAGCTTGGTTTGAAGAAAGTGTTTACTGATTAAAACTAGTGACAATGATGTAGAGTTGCTGGAAACTTTCCAAAGAAAGTATTTGCCTTTTTTATAAAAGGTTATTTGCTCTCATTGATAATATCTGTAGTAATCAAGCCAGCAAAGTGATATATAGGTGATCAAGCTATTAGTGTTTAGGCTGTGATCACTGCTAGGCAAGTCCAGATACCTTAGAAACTGAACAAGACTGCTTAGCTTGTTCCCTGTAAACCTGCAAAAGCTGATCATTACTGATGTTTTCATGCTTTAACATGGTAGACGTGCTCTTTGCAAACATCCCTTACTATTATTAAAAACAGGGCAGTCTGTCAAGGAGATAGATAGCATAGGTCTCTTCCAGCTATTTACTTGTAACTTTGTTAAAGTCAAGAGGATGAAAGTCCAAAGTAGTAAAATCATTGCTTGTTTTGTGGTTGCAAATTATCTCATTAAGTGGTGTTATTCCTTTTATACAGTCTGTGAGTAATTTTGTCTGTAGAGCATTTTGGATTGTTCAAATGACAGTTCTGCCACTCCAAGCTTCTAGCATTAATGATGAGTATATAATATATAGCATCTGTGTGTAGCAGCAGGCATTTTATAGACAGATTAGGTGATGGCAATGAATTAATGCTGGCATTGTACAGGTAAGTCTTTAATTAAGTTTACTCACATAGTTCCAAAACTTGAGACAAGTTTATCCCCTATATAAATATCAAGAAATTAAAAGTTTATTAGAGCAATATGATTTTTTATAGCACTTAAGTCTCAGACTTAAACAGTTTTGTTCTTTCTTTGAAAATGTATTTGAAAGATGAAGGCAGGGGGGAATGCACCTAAAATTCTACTCCCCCCCACCCAAAGGGTAGATGAAAGTATCAGCACCTTGTAATACTGATTATAAACAACAGTCTATTATGACTCTCCCCCAGCTGCCAAACATACTGTAGTGCTTTTGAAAACATATCAGTTCAGGTGAAGAAGGCTGCCTGTGGGCTCAGTTTCACAGCTAAGCAGGCCTTTAATTTTTTCTGCTTAAAAACATATGTAATTGGAACACCTAAGAGTTCAGCAAGAGAAAGGAAGAACAGAAACATCTCCGAATTCCAGTGCTGAAGTTGTACCTTGGCATATAGTTATAGAATGCAAAGTTATTGTCACAGCAGCTATTGAAATATCATTGTGTGAATGTAAAATTAATATACCACAAAAGCTAGACATAACTGAGTTTCTCTAGGGCTTCAGGTTGAAGATCCAACAAGAACGTTGTACTAGATGTCTGAAATAACAAATAAGAAACAGGGCTAGATGTCTTCTTGAGATCATTTACAGTCTTAAGAGCGAAACTATAAAACCATTCCTCATGTCTGTTAAAAACCTTCAATAGTGGAAGTCCTAAAATCTCCTGGGTCAGTCATTCCCTTTGCAACATTAAACAGGTAAGGGTCATTTTGCCACAAAGCAGGGAAAAATGCAGTTTTTCTTGGTTTTGAAGGAAACTACATCATTTAACTTACTTGCCTAGGGAGAAGGATTTCCTAGCACTGTCGGCCACATGTGGGGCACGCTATTGTGCATCATCCGGGTTTGTGAACTGAGATAACCCCAGGTACCAGTACTAGCTGGGAACGGACTGGCTGGAAAGCAGCTTTGCAGGGAAGGTACCTGGGAGTCCTGGTGGGCAAGCTGAACATGAGCCAGCAATGCCCCATTGCAGCAGAGAAAGTCAACAGCATTGGGAGCTGCATTAGGAAGTGCTGCCAGCAGGTCAAGGGAGGTGGATCCTTCCTCTCTGCTCAGCCCTGGTGAGGCCACAGCTGGAGTGCGGTGTCCAGGTCTGGGCTTCAGGAAGCAGTAACAGGAGGCAGCATTCTGGCTTTCCCCGTCATCTAAGAACGTGACTATTGACATCATTAGTTTACTGTTACAGAAATTGTGCCATTATCCCATTCTTCAAATGGAGCCTAAAACAGAAGAATGACAATGTGGAGCCTACATGCATATGCATATGTTCCTGCCAGGAATGACTCTTCCTTCATTTAAAAGTCAAGGAAACACCTTTCTGAGCCAATGCAGAATGTCACTGTCAGTATTTAATGCTAATTTACTGTCACAAGGAGGCACGTGAGAACAGTAAATAGAGAAGTGTTCCAGATATGCCAGGACAGGAAGAGGAAGACTGGCATTGCAAGAATAGAGAAAGAGGAAGAGAATCTCTCTAAATATTCTTGACACCTGCACTGCAATGCATTTCTCTCTCCTAGTAGGCCGAAACACTTACCTTTTCCCTCTTAAGGTATAACCCCCCCTGACTTCCTCTCCCTCCTCCTTTAAGATCTTACCTTTACTGTTTTGAGATCTGATATTTGCATTCTTCGAAGAAATATCTTGATTCTGGTACACTTTGAACCACTCTTTCATCACTCCTTTCTTCAGCTGAGTAACTTCTTCAGGCTGGCTACAGACTTCTGGTGCCAAAAAGCAGAGCTATAAATACTGGTGGAAAGTTTGATGTAGACATGCCTGTTTGGAGAAAATTAAAACTTCTGTCTTTCTATCTTTCCCTCCCTTGTCTGATATTCTCAAATATTCAGAGATGCAGCCTCCATAAATTTTGAAGATAGAAGAGTCCATTCTCAAATATCACAGATTCTATTTTTGACCTAAAGCATAACTTATTTTTCTTCCTTTTTTAGGATATCAAACCTAGATCTAAAAACTTCAGCTGATGAAAAAGAAGCTAGGTCTCTGGTTTTAGCAATTTTCAAAAAAATGCATCTGGTTTCAATATATAAAATTGTCTAATGCAGGCTTTTAACAGGCAGCTATTTAAATCTAGCATCAACAATCCTGCCTCCGAAAACAGGCAACAATACAAACCCCTTCTCTCCGGTAACAAGTCTTCTCATGGTTAAGAGACTGATCTTTGGAGTTGCTGTAGGTGTTCTTCCGCTTCAGAACTTAGATTGCTCCACTAGCTTTCTTCTTTGACCTGTTTTAGTTGTTTCCTATCTGATGCACAGATACCAGATTGAGACACATGTTACACCTGGCTGTCCCCTGACCCCTGAAAAACCATTTTCTGCTAGTATTAGCATCTTTGTGATAAGTCTCCCAGTGCAGTGCTGAAGCTCATGGCAGCTGTTTTTCTGTCCTTACTTCTAAATCCCTCCAGTACAGCAATATGTTAATGTGACCCCTCTCTCATTGCATGTGATCCACACTTTTTGTTCCTAGATATGTTGTAATACAAGTTGCAGAGCTTGAAGTTTTGTTCAACTTATCATTACCCAGAAGCCCAGGCTGATTAACTGATATATTTTCCTACCATTCCTATGGAGCCAATTTGCTTTTTCACCTGCAAACCTGACAGCTCTGACTTTATAGCTCCTCTTAAATCATTTCAAAAGGCATGAATATTTTTGGACTTGAGAGCAGATTCCAGCAAGACTGCATTATTAGCAGTCTTTGGGAAAGTGATTCTGTCAGTTAGTGGACAGTTCTGTCACTTGAGACTTTTATTCTCATCTGTCCCAAGCCTATACAGAACTACAACATTTTTACTTATTCTTATGTAAATAATGTTGACCATTCTTAGAAATGTAGGCTACAGCTTGATCCTCTTCCTTTTCCATTTCCTTCTTTATTTTCTAGCAGGAGATTTGAAGTATTTTCTATGAATGTTCTTCATTACTAGTGCATGCAGCAGTATGTAACATGACAGTTAATTTGGTTTGAATCTTCCAGTGCCTCCTAGTAAAGAGGCATTTAGCTGCTGCGTTCAGTATTGTTTACTACTTATTATTGAAGACAAAATGAGAACTCCATCACATATGTATAAGCCTGTTTGACTCTTAGCTATCACTTAAGTAGCATCAAAAACCAACAGCAGGAGCTTACCGGGTTTACAAGTGTTCCCTGGGCAGCACTTAGTATTACATTCACATATTCTCCATAATCCTCAGCAGGCAGCACAGGCGGCTACTTTATTTTGGGGCTTGAGGCAGAACGTGATGGCCTCGCAGTCTCTGTCCATAGCACACTCCAAACTCTTCTAGAAGGAAGGAAAACAGTTTGTTCAGAGATTAAAAAAACGCAGACTATATGAAACGCATGATGCATGTCCTCCCCGCCCCAAATAAACTGGCTTTTGTTCTAGGCTGCTTTGGGCAGTGACTTACTAATTTATACTCCTTCCCCAGGCTGGATCACAGTACCTGATAATCACAGGAGGTGGCTGCTGCACTCCCTGGGCCCATCATTAGGGCTCTGTTTAAGTGGGGGTGCGATGTACCATTGTCTGCGCATATGGATGCGTAACGGATTTGCAAACTAGCATTTTGGATTTGCCAGTGTTGGTGGCTGCATGTCCATTCTGTGTTTGTTCCTGTCCCATTTGCAAGGTCTTACATCAAAACTGGATGTCTGTCTCCTTCCTTTGACTCAAGGCTATGGTGCCCTTCAGGGTTTGGATTTTGTATTTTCGTAACAAATTGTTACTTCAGCCTTTAGAGTACTGATTCATGCACATTTCAAGTCTAGAATTACAGCAGTGCTTAGTGTTTACTCTACACCCCATTTAGAAACAAGCTTGTCAAGTAAGATGCATCATCATAACATTGCATTCTTATCTGCTGGAATTTTTGTAGGTCAAAAATACTCAGCTTCCTTGTGCTGCCCAGAGCTTTTGATGATACTGCAGTCCAGAACTGCAGCTGATAGCTGTTTCTTTGCTATGCCCCTTACTGAAAAAAGGGAGTTTAGATTTGCTTTCAACTGTGAAAGCAAACTATTTAGTATTTCTAAGGTGCTGCAGGAGGTTCACAACACATATGCAGTAATGTTATAGAAGCATTAGAACAGTTATCTACAGAGAATAAAAGTGTTATCTTACATGCCTGAAATTCTGCTGACCAGAGCTACAGAAGAGGTGTGAGACTGAAAAATCGCAACTTTAAAGTCATTGGCCTGGACAAGATTTAAAATCAGTTTGGATAAGGTACACAATTAGTACAACCCCAAATGAGTTATACAGGAATTATAATTAAGGAAACAGAAAGCTGACAGAGACAAGGTTAAAGCTTTGTGTGAAGTAAAGGCTCCTTCCCATCAGTCCTGACTTGGAATACAGCTAGGAGAATTGCATTTCTTATGGTTGCATATCCATAACTTGGCTGGTGTTAGCAGACCACGACGGAAATTACTGAAAAGGAGTAAAAGGCACATGGAAAAAAGGAACATGCTGCTTTCTTTTAGTTTAGGGACAGCAGCACCTGTAAACGCACCTGCCCTAGAATACCCAGGACAAAGAATCTCTCCCAGATTGGAGACCAGAGCCTGGAGAGTGGGGCCCAGGGAGACCTTGAGAGACAAGAGCCTCACAGTGAGCCCCACACTGTGGGGCTGAGGGGGATCCCAGGATCCTTACAGAGGGGTGCAGGTGGAGGCTGCCCATGCCTAACCCTCACCTCTTCAGGCCCACGAAGCCATCTAGCTTAGTCCCCACTGCACAGACCATGGCTGATGTTGGGCATGAGGAGCTCAACGCTGGTGCCTTTTTAGGACATACAAGGTCCTGGCCGTGTCACCACAAGCGAGACTTGAACAGCCTTAACAGGACAAAGACTGTTAGTGATGAAAAACAAACGAGACAGAAGCAATTAAGCAGCCCACGGGGGCACGATGGCGCAAAGCTTCCCATCAGCCTCCAACCCTGTCGACAAACAGGAATCACCCCACGAGCGCGCCAGGACGGCTCGGGAAAGCAGGAGGGGGGGCCCGAAAGGCGACGTAGGGCCGCCGGCCTCCCCCCTCACGTCCCCGCTCCAAGCCACCGGGAGCGGGGGGAGCACCCACCCCGGGTCACCTCCCCCTCCGGACGCGGGCTGGGCGCATCCGGGAAGGCCCCAGCCCCGCTCACCCCGGGCAGCCGCCATGGGGCCACCTCCGCCACGGAGGGCGCCGGGTCCCGCGTCTCTTTGCCGCGGCGCCAAGCGCCGGTACCGCCGCGGGCGGAGGAAAGGCCCAGACAGCCCCACCGGCGCCGCCATCTTCTCGGGGGGGGGGGGTCCCCCGCCCTCCACCGCGCCTATATATGGCGGCGCTCGGCGCGCCTGCGCACTGCGGCCTCTCCCGGCGCCGCGCGCCGCGTAACATGGCCGACGGGAGGCGCGAGCGGCCGTTGCTTGAGCCCCGCCCCGCCCCGCCCCGCCCCGCCCCGCGGAGCTCCGCCATGGGCCGGTTGGCGGGGCTCGGCTCAGCTCTGGTGAATCGGGAAAATAAGGCGGAGAGCCCGGGCTCTCTGTGGAGGAGAGCTCGCGTCGGCGTCTTTGCCCCGTGGCCAGCAGCAGCAGCAGCAGCTCTGGGTGCTGCCCGAGGGCTACGTGTTGCGCCCGTCCTCTCTCACGGCCCGGCTGACTCGGTGGCTGTGGGTCCCGCGTGGCCGTGGGTGCCGAGAGGGTGCAGGGGCACGCGGCAGCCCGGGCGGCTCAGGGTGTGCTCTGCATCGGTGCGCTGCTCTGCGCCGGGCGGGTGGCGTGTCCCATAGCGTGGGGCACTGGGGGTTGTTTGGGACCGCCAGCTCTTCCCCCCGGGGCCCCTCGCCACGTTACGGGCACTGTTGCAAAGCACGGGTCAAACTCTTGGAAGGAACCGAGGAAAATCCGGGCTTGTTCTTGCACCCTCTCTGCCACACACGAACAAACTTCCAAAGGGCCGAGAAAAGTATCGGGTCCGTGCCCAAGAGCTCCTCTTTTCCAGCTCCTTTCAAATCTGGGGGCAGAGGATTTGCTGTGCTGGGATTTGATTCAAGCATTAGGAAGTGGAGCCGGCAGCCCGACTGGGCACAGAGGCAGTGTCTGCCAGAGAAGGGTCACGAATGGGACTGCCGCCCGGAGAGGCGCGCTGGTGTTTCTGCAGCCTCCGGCACAGGAGCCAGCTGGGCAGGAGCAGTTCAGGACCTGGGAACCTCAGGCTGAGCTGGGCTGGAGCCAGCAGCGTGTGTCTGGGGGCGCCCGTGTGCACTCTTCGCTTTGGAAAGAGGACTGGCGTCTCCCCCACTTTGAATAGGTCAAGAGGAGGCTCTTTGGGAAGCAGGCACTGCATCTAGAAAGATGCTGGTCGGGAGATGTCGTTAGGGATTTGACAAATTTGTCAGAGAAACATGTCCAGACAATCACTTCAGGGCGGTGGGAGGGAGAAGGTCCTGTCCGTCCTGCCATCTCTCTGCTGAGAGCGCAGGTGGGCTCTGTGGATGGGGTTGCTGGCAGGTCCCAGGACACCATGTTCTGGATCTGCCACACTCCCAGGCTGGGGCTGCCATTGCCAAGAAGCCAGGACCCCCTTTCCAGCTTTCCCAGTTCCTGAGCACGTGTCAGGGCGCTCAGTCACTGCGCTTCCCTTACGAGCAGGAGCTGACAAAGATGCCCGTTGTGTCCGCTGCAATGGTCTCCTCACGTTTGTGGCAGCACATGCGCTGCTTTGCTGCAACGTGCCTGTGTCAAACCTGAAGTGCAGAAGCACCTCTTCTGTGGAAAGACAGATCTTCTGGATTAACGCGGGAAGGCTCGCTGATGCCAAGATTTCCGGCACTCAACGCTCCCCTGTGACCAGTCACTTCAGGAATATACTGATGACACGTGACGGCTGGCTCCTCTCAGTTTCACAGCTTTGGGGAGACACAAGAGGACCCCTCTGCCCCATGCAGACCAGAGGACTCTTCTGCCCTTGCTAGGTGATTCAGATGACCTCCCTTCTGTGGAGACAGCCTGGTTCATAGGCACACCGTTCCCCACCCTGTACCTTTGCCTCTAGGCCAACTTGCTAACAGGGCTTCTGTGGTTTCCTTCCAGCCCTGGAAATGACCAGGGATCAGTTTAGCACTCTACTTTCAGAGCTTTCTTGCTTTCTTCTTCTTTGGGCTTGCAGGCAGAGCGCTTTGCATCTCTTTCTTTTGTAGGACCTAATGTTCCTTGGTGAGTAGGCTATATAATTCTTCTGCCTCCCCATCAGAGTATCTAGATATTCATAAAAAGTTGTCTGAGAAATCTAGCTTCACCAAGAAAATTCGCTTCATAAATGACTAATCCTACAACCTCACTATATGTTTGCTTGTTTTTACAAATTATCTTAGCAGATTTTTGCTGCTAGAGTTGCAGCAGGACACTACCCGTTTTGAACAACAGTCAGGGGCTTTTAAACATGCTGTGAAATACAAGCAACCATCTTTCTTGGTTGGGTTAGAGGAAAATTCCAATAAACTCACTGTATCTGTTTAGGTACTCTGCTGTCTGACTCACCTGAGCACCTTAAACTGAGGCAGGAGACAGTTTGCCATGGCAGAACACACCTAACAACTTCAGGAGATTCCTGGGGTCCTCGGTCCCGATTTATTGCACAAAACTGCTATCCTAACTAGTCGGGAGAGTGACTAGGGAAAACGAGGGGAATGTGGTTTGCACAACGTACATATACAGTCCTTGGGGCGGACAGAACGGTTGCTAAAAAGAGGTGCGGGTAGCGCCAGTCTTCTGAAACCTGCCTTGTGGGTCTCCAAAAGCCCAGGGTTCAGCCCTAAATTGCACCTGAACCTCTGCCTGGGCTCCCGCCGCGGCTGCGTCGCGCGGAGAGGCCCGAGGAGGGGGCGGCCGGGCCGGGGCTTCCCAGCGCCCCCCCTCCAGCCGCGGGAGCGCGCTCTCGCCGGGACTGTCCCCACGGCACGCGGGGCAAAAAAGTGATACTTCCCATACCGGGAGTCGAACCCGGGCCGCCTGGGTGAAAACCAGGAATCCTAACCGCTAGACCATATGGGAGGTGCTGAATGGTTTTTCCTCCGCGCGGCTGATAACGCTCAACCGCCCATGACTGTTCTGTGCCCACAGCCCCAGAGACGGGGCAGAGGCCCAGCCCAGACGTACCGCCGCCCTCTGCCCCGTGCCCGGGCAGGGAGGCCCCGGGACCGGCCTTTGCCCGCCTCCCACTCCCTGCACGCCCGCTAACACTCCGGGTCCGCCCCTGCCTCCCTGTTGTGGGCACGGCGGGGGTGCACCCGCCGCCCGGCACCTCCGCCGAGCGGGGGCACAGCGGGGCACCACGCGGCCTCCGCCTCGCTGGGCGACGAGCGGCTCTCAGGGCTGCCTGGCCCGCGCCTACCCCCTGCGCCATTCCGCGGCGGCCGCCCTCCTCCCGCCGCCTCCATAAAGCCCCCCCGGGAAGAGCGGTTTGCCCACACGCAAGATGGCGGCCGGCGCTTCACCGCAACTCCCTTCCTCCTCCTTCCCTCTCTCAGCCCCGCCCGCCCTGCCGTTGGCGGCGGCGCGTCACGTGACGGCGGGGGGCACGGGAGCGCGGGAGAGGGCGGGGTGAGCGCTCACGTGACTGGCGGCGGCCGCCTAGCGCTGGGTCTCGTGAGCGCCGCTGGGGGGGGGCGGGGGGTCCCGGGCGCCGCGGCGGGAGCGGGCGAGACCCCGGCGGCGCGGCGGGCTCACGCGAGGCCGCGGCTTTGAGGCCTAGCCCGGAGCGCGGGAGCGGGGCGCTCGGTCCTCGCCGCCCGCTGCGCCCTCCGCCTCCGGCGGGCAGGCCGGCAGGCAGGCACCCCGCTGCCGCCCGCGGGCACCGCCGAGCCGGCCCGGGAGGCGCCTATCGCGGCTAGAGGTAGCGGGGGGCGGCGGCGGCAGCGCTGCCTGGGCCGGGGGGAGCGGCGGTGGGGGGCGGCGGGCGGGGGGTGAGTGACAGCCCCGGGGGGGCGGCCCCGGCGTGGGGGAGCCCCGCGGCGGGGCGGGAGGCCGCGGCGGCCGGGGCGCGGGGCCTGGCTCGGCCCGGGGGCCGCCGCGCCTCCGGCCGGGGCGCGAAGGGAAGGTGCCGGCGGCGGGGACAGTGCGTTTGGGGACATGTGACTCGCTGGTCATGGGTTGCGCTGCGGAGCATCTCCTGGAGCGGCTGGGGAAGGAGGCGCCGCGGGGCGGCGGGGGTGGCGGGGGCGCCCGGCTGGGCCGGCGGCGGCGATCAGCCCTGCCCGAGCGTCTGCGCGGGGACCGGAGTTGCGCGGCAAGACTGTGAGTGTCTAACGCTGCCTCTCGGCACTCGCTGCATCCGTCTTGCTTGGGCTTGTTTCGGCTGAGTAATTAAGGGAATGTTGTTCATCACGGGCGTGCTAGAGGGTTTTCTTGTAATAAGAAGCTTTCCTTAAAGTTTCCCCTTAGCAGTGTTGTCTGGAACAGAAGCTGTCAAGCGTCTTGCGAGGTGGAGGTTGGGATGAGCTGTGTCAGTTCTGGGAGTGCTTCCCCTTTTGCATGACGCTTCTGTGGGTGGAATTTGGATGTTCAAGTGAAGCCTATAACTGAGAAAAGTAGAGCAACATAACGAGATGGTCTTGTCTCCGTAGGTGGGTGATGCCGAGCACAGCCATGAAGAAAAAGGTAAGAACTGAAATAAGAATCCTTTGTAGATAGGTTTGCTTCCCCTTTTGCTAATGTGGTTATGTGTTTACACCTGTATCTTGATATGTTCTTTAGCTGTCAGCTACCTCTTAAGACTCTCACAGAGCTGATAGATATATTCTTTGGTTAAAATGCTGGAACTCAAAAACAAATTTGAGTTTATTGCTAACAAGAGCAGCTGGGCCCAGCAGAACCATCCACGATAACTGCTATGTGAATACCTCTGGTACATGTTGCAAAAACCCTCCGCTTACTATATACCTTGCGTAGCGCGAGGGAAGAGGACATGCTGTAATCGACTTCGTTGGCCTGTGGCAAGACCCTTCTGGTATGTTACAGAAACTTGCACGGGAAGCTTGTAATTCTCTTGAGGGCTCCTGGGAGGATGAAACTTAACACACAGTGAAAAAGTAGTGCATTTATTAAGGCTTGGGGATGTGCGTATGACAGCAGTAAGCATATTCAGAGCTGTCAAAATGGCTGTGTAAAGACTGTATGACTGTCCCTCTGTGTTATGCTAGGGTTGGATTTCCTTTCTGGCCCCACGCGCTGGTGTCTGACCTCACTGAAAGTCCAACACAGCCTAAAACTTAGGAATTAGGTTTGCTTTTAGGTTGACCTTGTGCTGTGTCTCTTGGAGCTGTATTGGGTTTCTGCATGTGCTTTTCCTGCAGGTGGTATGAAATTAGAGGCGATGCTGATTTTATTTTTGGGCTGCTCTGTGTGTGGCTAAGGGGAAAAAAAGGCAGTGTGGCTTTTTAGGGGGGTGCTTCAGAAGTGCTGGTAGGTGTTACCTAGTCAGCCTACTTCTTTGGAGAAAAGAGTCCTTGTTAGAAAATCATCGAGGTCTGCTCTCCTCGGCGCTTCTGAGCATAATGGGAGATTCTTTGTCATTTGTATCTTAACTGTGTGGTCAGCTTCTTTTGGAAAGAATTTGCCAGCCTGCGAAGTGTTGCGGTAGCTCTCGAGTGGAAGAGTGACTCGTGTGAACAGGATGGTGTGATTCTGCCTCTCCTGTTTTGCTCTGAGACTCTGGCAGTTGTTGCCGTGCAATCCCAGAGTGAGGTCAGGGAGTCGAGCGAGTGCCTTTCCAGCCAGCATTTGGCACTAGTCATGGGCTGGGCAGGCAGACTCGGGCCGGCTGCACTCTTGTTAAAACTATCCTTGATGATAGATTTTCAGAGCTGTTGCCAAAGGCTGAAGTTGACTTTGTAACTGGAACTTGTTTAACAGCTGTTTTTGTGAGCAAGTCTGTGTTGGCTGTCAGAGACTTTTTAAATCACCACATAGAGTCTTTCCATGTGTGATTGATTGTCTCCCCTCTTCCTTGGTTTTCTGCTACCTGTTAACTAAAGCGGTTGTCTTTGGCATGATGATCTGCAAAGAGGCCTCTGGAATTGAATCTGTGTCCCCTACAAAATAAAAAGGCCGGTATATTTGAACTGGTGCCGCATCTGCTTTTAATTTCTTTTTGGTCTTCTGACGCTCTTGAAACTCAACGTGCGACTTGTATTTCACTTCTGCCAGGGAAGAGAAACCAAGCTGTGTTGTAAGAAGGAAAAGAACAAGATTAGAAGAGAAGTAGTGGCAGGGGGGAGAATACCAGGGCAGAAGGTGCTGAGTGGGCAAGTGATTGTTTTCAGTCTAGGCTTACAGGCTTGAGATAAAACTGTTCTTTGTTTTGCTTAAGTCCTTTGCTCTTGCCAGAAGAACACCAAGCCTTCACCTTTGGTGCCAGTGCCTTTGGAAAACGTGCAGGCCGCGAGGGATGGGGGGAAGGGAGAGACTGACAGCAGCCTCAGGAGCAGGCCCCGCTCTTCGCCCCGTGCTGGCGGTCTAGCTGGGAACGCAGGAGAGCCCTCTGCCAGCGTGTGTTGGGGAAGAAGGGGTTATGCTTGATAGTGGCTGTGGGCTGGCTGAACTTTCTCTTGGGTGTTACGCTGTCAAGCAAAGGAGCAGGAGCGTAGTGTCCAGCAGGGAGAGGCTCCTGAGAGAGAAGAGCAGAAAGGGGGAGGCCAGGGAAGGAGGGGGGCATAGTTTCAGGAATGCAAACAAGATGAAGAGGTTTTTAGCCTTCTAATTGTGATCCAGTGACCACGCTTGGCAAGGAGCTAAGAACATCTGTCTTCTAGGTTTCCAGGTGTGGTACTCTTTGCCACTGTCATCTGAGGTATTCAAATCCTGTCTTCCAGTTGCTTCAACAGTAACGTAGAAGGCTGAGAGGGGATCTTATCAATGTGTACAAGTATCTGAAGGGAGGGTGTCAAGAGGATGGAGCCAGACTCTTTTCAGTGGTGCCCAGTGACAGGACAAGAGGCAACGGGCACAAACTGAAACACAGACGCTTCCATCTGAACATGAGGAAAAACTTTTTCACTGTGAGGGTGACAGAGCACTGGAACAGGTTGCCCAGAGAGATTGTGGAGTCTCCTTCTCTGGAGATATTCAAAACCCGCCTGGACGCGATCCTGTGCAAGGTGCTCTAGGTGACCCTGCTTGAGCAGGGGGGTTGGACTAGATGATCTCCAGAGGTCCCTTCCAACCTCAACCATTCTGTGATATTAACCCAAAGGGAGGCCTGGAGGACTTGGTGCTTTATGGTAGCTAATTCTTTCTTCCTCTTTCTTTCCAGGTGCTGCTGATGGGTAAAAGCGGGTCTGGGAAGACCAGCATGAGGTCCATTATCTTTGCAAACTACATTGCCAGGGACACACGGCGCCTGGGTGCCACAAGTAAGATTTCTCTCACTTAAATTGGAAAGTCTCAGGGCTCAAACTCTGGTTATTAGAGTGGTGAGACTTTTTTGGATCAGGAAGCAGCCTTTGCTGCTGCTACACCTGCTATTGGAGAAGTGATCGGAGCCTTCTCATGGTCTTTTGCATTGGAGAAGCCTTCCCATTGATAGCCTGCTGATCACTAACACAGCTGGGGGGCACAGTGGTCTTACTATAAACACCTGTGGTTTGGCAGGATGATGCACTAGTCCTAATTAGTGCCTTCTGCGTTTTGTGTTTCTCTCCAAAGCCACTGATCTGAAAAAGTAGTAAAAGATTCTTCTGAAACAGTGGTTTGAATCCATGAGGATCTAACAGTGATCCCTGGGAAACACCTGTGAGGACTTAATGTCACAGGTTGATCCATCCTTGGTGATATTTCCTCTTTGTCATACGTTAGGCCTTTTCAAAAAGTTTATATCTGATTACTAATTTATTTTTAAGGCTTGCTTAAGGCCTTGCAGAATGTGCTGGTACTAGTATCATTCTTAAAATATCACAAAGATTGGAGAACATGTTGTTAAAGGGGACACACCTACTGTATTTCTCAGGAGAACAATATCCTAGTTAAGCAGTGGGAAGGCTTGAATTACTCTGGCAACTGTATTTATCCATAGTGTGTCCAGCTTCAGATTTACATCCAGTGGTGTTGTTTAGATGGAATTTTATAAATTGTAGGCCGTGTTGTGAAGAGTGATGTTTCTGGCTGCCTGAGGAGGCAGCAGTCTGATCTGAAGCTGCTCTGGGTGTGTCTGGTGAGCGGCACAGTTTAGTAAACTCCTGTTGTCTCTTTGCAGTTGATGTGGAACACTCCCATGTTAGATTTCTAGGAAACCTGGTGTTAAACCTGTGGGACTGTGGAGGGTAGGTACTGTCTATTTTCTTACTTTTGTAACCTTTGGGGGTTAGCTCTGGTGGCCAAGATGGAGATGTAGTACAGGGATCCTTCTGCCTTTACGAGACTAGTATGCTCGTTGTGTATTAAAGGAATAGAACAAGCTTTACGCGTTAAACTGTAAAACTGGTGAGACAACTCTGGAGAAAGTGACTACCACATCTTAGACTCGTGTGGAGGTGGGTGGGAGAGGTTGACCTGATTACTGCTGTCTTTTGAGTTATGCACTGCTCCTTTGATGTGGAAAGATAGGCCCACCCTTTCCGTGCTGGCTGCTTTTTCCTGTTGGCAAAATGTCTGAGCCTGTCGCCTGGACTTTCTCTTGGGGTGGCTGGTGGTGACACACGTTTCAGAACTGTCACCAGCTTGATTCAAATGGGGTGTGTGCTGAGAAGTGATGTCAGAGACTAGTGATCCTATGGTTCCTAGCAAGCAGCTTTTCAAGGAACAGACCCTCCCGCTGGCAGAGCCTCAGCAGAGCTGTCAGACTTACTTGCTAATCTGCCTCAGATCTAAAGTCCACGTCCTTTGCCTGAGCCACTTTCGGTAAAAGTTAGTTAAAGTAGATGCAGGTCCTGTAATAGCAAGATACAATGATGATTTTGGACATATTTTATCTACTGCTGCTGTGGCTTTTTTGTATGCAATTTCCCAAAAGCCAATATGCGTCAAAAAGCTCTGTAGCTTCATTTGCATAGGACGCTGCCCAAGCTAGCCCGGAGCAGCCTGCTCTGATGTGTAAAAGCTTCCTGTGAGAGATGGAGAGGCAGAGAGTACCCCTCATCTTCAGGAGCATCTGACTTTGCTTAGTTTGAAATGCCTTGGGAGCCTTATGTCATGGAGAATTTAGCCATCTGTGGAGCTCTTTCCTAGTCTTGTGTGATGGGGACTTTAGCTAAGAATGTAAACCTTCTCTTTGCCTTTCTAACGTGAGGTGTTTTACACAGAACACTCTTTCCTGACGATACTAAACAAGGCCTGGTTGCTCTAATGGAAGTCTCTCTGCTTTGCTGCTCTGCCCCTTCTCAGGCAGGACACCTTCATGGAGAACTACTTCACCAGTCAGCGAGACAACATCTTCCGCAATGTAGAAGTCCTCATATACGTCTTCGATGTAGAGAGCCGTGAACTGGAGAAGGACATGCACTACTACCAGTCATGCTTGGAGGCAATTCTTCAGAACTCTCCTGATGCAAAGATCTTCTGTCTCGTGCACAAGATGGACTTGGTGCAGGAGGATCAGCGGGATTTGGTGAGAAGCTGATAGTTGCCATAGAAATTCTTTCAAAGAAGTAGAGCATCTTATGACTGTGCTAAAGCATTGCTATTTCATGCTTCAAGGACAGCCCTGTCAGCACCCTTCCTAGAAGGGTTTCTCAGATATTCAGAAATCCTCAAAGCCTGAGGGTTTTTTTTTCTGCCTTTTGTAAACTGTATGTTGTTGTTCATCTGCATATAATCTAGTGGAGAACAGAACTAATGATTTTTAGTAACTAGTCTTAGCCTTATCTTTGGTAGCATCAGTTCTAACATTTTCGCCAGACCTTGGCTGCAGAGGGTAGGGAAAGAAGGTAGAACTGCAAGAAATCCAGCAAACAAACTGGCATCTTGCCATTTGGGTGTCTTCAAGGACTCTGACAGTGAGAATTGATTTCTTTTTAGCTGGTGCTTTCAGTCTAGCATGGGTCCTGTTATAAAGTGTAACCAAAAAAAACAGTGAAACTTTCCCAGTTTACTAGAAAGGGGCTTGCATCAGTTGATTCCTCTGGTTTCTGTCACAGGGCATTCTATTTGGCCTACTCGCCCAGAGATCACCTCTTAATTTAACACTTCCCAGCCCCAGGAGCTCAGTGCAAATCCTGCAAAGTGGCTGGGGAATCAATCTTTTGGCAGCATTTGGTGTTTTAGGCTCTTTTCAGAGCCTTTGAAAGGTTTGGAGGGAGACTGGTGGATGCTGAATTTCTACCAAACTCATTTTTCAGCTTTGAAAAGCAACCAGCTCCTGATACCAAAGGAGAAATTAATTTTGTGAGTTAGACACTGTAGGTTAGATACCTTTGCTTGACAAGGACATCCCTGGCTGATGGGCCCCTTCCTGATTTGGAGCAAATCTGGAGGCCCCTTTAGGCTGAAGTCTATTGACTGAAGTAAGAATTCAAATAGTCAACTTTTCTTCCGGTTCCTGGTGAGTATGGGTCTGGGCAGCTGCAAAGGAGACCTTGCAAAGAAAGGGGATCCCACGTCTGAGATCACAACCTGGCCTCCTTGCATAGACTTATTCCATGTGGCAGTTTGGCTGCAGATCACTCGTGCGCTCTGAGTATGGTGATCCTCACTTTCTCTTTTGGTTCTGCCCTCCAGCTCAGTGGAAAATAGATCAGAGCTTCCTTGTAGGGCTGATTGGAGGACCTTTTCCTTTTTTTCCATCTCTTTTTCCCTCCAACCTGTAAAAAGGGGTTGAAATCTCCTTGAAGCTCCAAATTAAGTAAAACCTTGCACTTTCTAGCTTTGGTATTTTGGGGATTAGTAAGCAGATGTTGGTTTTCTGCAGTTCACTTGTGTAGATTCTAGTGAGGTCCTGAAATGAGAGGTAGACAGAAGAGCTGCCTTGCTCTGCACATACTTTCAGCACATATCACTGCAGACCCGTCAAGATCTGCTTTATGGTGTCTGCTACTCAGAACAGCCAGCAAATACTCTTGAATTGGGCCAAACAACTATGCCTGTATATCCTACTGAAGACTTTGGCGTTTTAGGCCCCAGATGGTAAGTGTTGGCCTAGGCAGCATTTCAGACATAACAGGATTTATGTTCTGTCATGCTCCTAAAAACACTAAGCTGTGATGAAAGCAGTGATCGCATCTTCCCCAGCAGAGGGCACGTTGCTGGCTGGCTGGCTGCTCTTTTACCAGTTCTGTAGGGGCACGTGCTGTCTTCGCTTTTTTTTATTTAAGACTGTGACTTCCAAGGGCAGAGTTTGATGTGAGAAGGCTGTATCAAAGTACGTGTCTTACAGCACCTTTATTATTGCAGTTCATATTGATGAACTTCTCTAGTGCTTTCCTCCCATCTTGTTCTCGCTGACAGTTTTTTTTGCCTGCGACCAGGGACTCCAGAGTTCCTGCGTTGTGATTATATATTACATTTAAATACTTGCCATGGTTCAGGTCCTCTGTGAAACTCCTCCTTCCTGTCCCCATTCCCACTCCGTAACACCCGTTGTTATTTCAGATCTGAGTTCCTGTCAGCTCTATTGCAAGACAAGCCATGGTTTGCTTGCCCCTACTACTTCTTTGCGGGGTGGGTTTCTGACAGTCTGTCCTAGCCAGCAGTCGCTGCTGCTGTCTGTTCTCCAGTGCTGTATGTGCCTGTGTGGTTTTATTTTATTTATTTATTTTTTTGAAATGCATGGTTTCTGCTATAAACACAATACAATAATGCACCAAAGGCATAAATATTTATATTCAGCTGTTAATTTTTTTTTCCTCTACCAGATTTTTAAGGAGCGGGAAGAAGACTTAAGGCGCCTTTCTCGCCCCTTGGAATGTGCTTGTTTTAGAACTTCCATCTGGGATGAAACACTTTACAAGGTCTGTACAGTGTCCTTCCTATACCTGGTGTGTGGTTAGTTGCTGCAGGCTTATTAGTGACTGATCCTTTCTAGCTCTGCAGTGAAACTACTTTTGGAGGCTCCCTGTTCTTAAGGGCATCCAGAAATCTTGTTTTCTTTAAAAGAAAGAAAATCTGTCAACATGTTAGTGTCATGGTTAATGGTGTCACTGGTTAGCGCTGTCTAGACACCCTGCCTAGCCACTTTGGAAAGAGCTTCTGCATCTTTTAGTCATGTCTAGCCAGCATAGATTTGCTTCCTGTTTTTTTTTTTTCTACAACTTTGTTAAAGCACTTAAGCATTTAATGTCCTGGGGATTTGCTTGCTGTCAGGAATTTTTCTTACTCTCTGTCATTCCGGACTGCTAAGTCAGATCTTTCTGGTGCCGGAGTGATGAGTGCTGCCTGGGCTACACTGAGAAAAAGGGATCATCAAATTGCCAGCTAATGCTAATAAGCAGCGGTAGTAGCGTAATGGTTAGGTTGCTTGCTGTCTGAAGGTGATGACCATCTGGCTCTTTCTGCTGATATCAGTGAGACTTCAGATAATGGTGTTCACCATCTTGGAAAATCCAGCCAGAAGTGTAGCAAATTCCCCTGCCTTCACTATATGAAGAGTTTGAAGGAAGCTGGTACACAGAATGTGTGCCAGGTGTTGCTCTTTCCAGAGCACCTACCTACTCCCTCTAGGTGACTAGCGACCTTTAAAAGCAGTGGCACACCCTGTCTTCTTACAGGAATCCCTCAAGTTGCTCAGTTATGCTGGTTACTTTATTTGGGCTTCTTATATTGAGGCAGACTTGTGCTATTCTAGATACCACCCTGCCAGAGCTCTTCAGAGCTCGTACCATTGAGATGGGTCTAATTTTGCAGGCAGGATGGTAGGGTTTTTTGGTAAATATCAAATACTTGGTAAATATGAAACATATGCCCACCGTGACACCTGGGGTGAAGCATGGTGCAGACCTGGATCAGTAGGTAGGCAGTGAGATGAAGCCACTGCAGATGGAGAACCCAAGTCTGAATGAGGACAGATGCCTGTTATAGCATGTCCAGTTCCTCCTGGGTTGGTAGTTCCTGACTCAGTGTAGTAGTTTAGAGCTTTCTGTTTGGATCTGTTATGAGCTGTCAGGTATCTGTCTGCTCAATGACCTTGCTCAAGATTAAGAAACTTTGAAAACTTGAGTGGGTTTACCTGAAAGCAGTAGATAGAAACATTGCCAGCTCAAAATGAGAATGGATTTAAGTCTGTTTTATAATAGTCTAGTTCCTGTGTGACTGCTGTGGAGAAAATTTGACCTAGTTAAGAGTTTGTCCCAGGAAAACAGGTCTGGGATACCACTGAATATCCCTACCATAGTAGAGAGATCTGGATGCTGATGTGGGAGAAGCTTCTCAGTCTTGCCTAGGCTTAAAAAAGAGGAAAAAAAAAAAAAAACCCAGCAGCTGCAAGTAGGCAGTTCTTGAGCACTTAGTGTAGCAAGAGGATGAGGCAAAAGCGCTAATACAGCCTTTATGTTGTGTCTTTCTTAATTGACAGGCTTGGTCCAGTATAGTCTATCAGCTGATCCCCAATGTCCAGCAGCTGGAAATGAACCTGAGGAACTTTGCTCAGATCATCGAGGCAGATGAAGTGCTTCTGTTTGAGAGAGCCACTTTCCTGGTGAATACAGCTGTTCTGCCCTTCGTGTTCTTCTGCCCAGCCTAGGATGGCGTTCCCTGGATGGAAAGTGCTGTTATGGCAGTAGCCCAAAGAGAGGTGCCAGCACCACATGGCAGAACATTTTGATCCAGGCCTTGTGATACTGAAAGTAGTTGATGTGACTCCATAGCTCATGCAACTTTCCCAAAATTTCCACTTGTAGCATTTGAGCTGAGGGCTGCAGGAGGGTTTCATATCTCCATTCTCATGTTGGCCATTGGACTTTTTTGAGAATTCCTTTCTGTACGTGGCAAGAACCTTTTTTAGCTTGAAAAATCTTTTCAGTTCCTCATGGACTGGCATTTTAACTGGTCTTGATTCCCTTTTTTTGTCAAGGGTCTGATGCTCTACAAACCTGGAGTATGGACAGGGGATTGCAAGCTATTGGACTGCTATGGCTTCCAAAGTTACTAGCTGTGTGGTAACTATGCCTCCAATCCGTTGTGTCTGCAGAGGAAAATGTGTTAAAACCACTGTTGTGGCTTGTCTGTCCATACTCTCAGTTTCTAGATTGGTCTCTTCAGACTCTATACCAAAACTCTTCCTGAAATGAAGAAAAGGTTTTGAATTTTTTTTGAACTTTCTCCTTAGCAAACAAATACCTGACTCTGAAATGGCGAGTGTGTAAGGAGGGAGCCATTACTTCTCTCACTTAAGATATCAGAAGTAGGCACCTGTCATTTCTGGCAGGCTCTACTTTTTTGACCTTTTGTACCTGATGTATACCACCAAGGTGGAACTATTAAACAATAATTATAATTGTATTTATCACTGGGAAGGAATAATCTTTGCTACAAGAAATCCGTACTTATTTTCAGCGTAGTGTTGACTTTAAAAAGACTTTTCTCCTTCTCATTATCTTTTTTTATGTATTTAAACTTCCCCAAGGACTCCTTTCTCCTGAAGTGAAATAGCTTTTTCCTGTTACTGTGATTTGAATATAGCTGCAGAATAAGACATCTGAGGAGTTAAGGAACGAACTTGCATACAGTGAAGGCTTTGGTATGAATGTAATCCTTGAATCTGGCTCATATTGTACTTCTATGAATAATTGGGCAGGCTTAAAACTAGGAAATAGATAACTTTTTAAGGTGCACGAGAGATTGTTAGTTACTGCAAGCCTGTTAAATATGATTCCATAGGTAGAAAACGAAGATTTTGATGTTCTTGCGCAAGGGTGTGTGACACTTTTGGTAATGGATGGTTTCATGATTACGAATACTTTTTGGGGGTTTTCTGTGGGACCAAAGATGATGCAATTACTTGTTTGTGTGCAGTTCCTCTTGTACAGTAAACACAGTTCTTGGCCCATTGGCAAATTTGGCTGAAGAGTGAAGGTCTGTAGGGTACCAGCCTCATGAAGACGGTCAGGGAGAGGGGAGAGATGGGCATGGATCCTTTTTTGCAAGCGTTCCTAATAATACTTTTTGATCCTTGGAATTTTTGCAGTGGGGTACCAAGGCCTGCATGTTGCTGCCAGATGACAAGGAGGGGAACGGATCTGTTTGCAGACGACTTAGCACAGTCTTGGTCTGACTCAGTTAACTGATGGAAAGAGAGCTCCCTGGGAAACCAGGCTTCGTCGGCTCTGCTGTTCTTAGTCAGAAAGACGAACAGCTTGCTCTGGTTTTCCGAGAGCCCTGCTTGTGCATCCTTCGTGTTGCATAATGACAAATTTCTCAGGTTTCTGTCCTTGGGAATCTGCAGCATGATAGACTTGGCAAGAAAAATCTATTCTAGCAGTTGTCAAGTATCTGTTTTCCCCCCCACCTGAAGTGATGCTCTTAAATTATCCCCCTCCATTGTGCTTTTCTTGTTCTTTGAATTGAGGCTTAAATTGCTGGTAAGTTGGGGTATTCAGTCCTCAAATGAAGCAGAGTGCCTCTTCTGTATCTCACATGCTTACATGTGTTCATGCTTGTGAAAGGCTTTGCAGTGATTGTGTTACTGAATCTTGTTTTACCGTGAAATGACCATAAGTATTGTTGTAAATAGTTTCCCGGGTTCAGTCAGCGAAAGGCAAAGGGAATTCCTGTGCTGGTCACCACCCATTTCCCATAATTGCTATCAAGCCTGAGAAACCGGTGCTGAAATAAGTTACTAACACTGCAGTCTCTCTCGTTCTCTCTTCCAGGTCATTTCTCACTATCAGTGCAAGGAACAGCGGGATATCCACAGATTTGAGAAAATCAGCAACATTATTAAACAATTCAAATTGAGTTGCAGGTGAGCTGGTTTAGTCGTTAGTTGGGAAAGATACCTGAGCAGATACCAAATGTATTTTGCTTTCATTTGACAAACTTTCTTGCTTCAGAATGAATAAAAGTTCTGTGGCTCCTCAGCAAGCTAGGGAGGTGCCTTAGTTAAATTGCTGTCTAGAAAGCACCATGTTTAAACACGAGTGTCGTGTATCTTTCATAGTTTCCTTCTTTGCTGCTCGTTGAAAGAGGTTTGTTTTGAAACAACTGTTTCCCTCTAGGCCTTATTCTCCTGGGCAAGGTAGGGAAGTTCTGGGACTGAACTGATAACTTGGTGATGGTTAAGTGCTCTCTAAATTCAGATTAAGAGCTTTGCTTCTGACCCTGTTGGTCTGGGAGGAAGGGGCTTGCAAATACTCTTTACCACTATTTTCAAAGGAAAATAGAAAGTTTACTTCAGAGTAACTTGTCCTTTGAACAGCCTTCAGGTTCAACAGCCTGTCAATAGTACCTGGAAGTGTTTAGACCCCAAGTGGGATGGAGGAGAAGTGGCTGCACAGTTGATAAGGCTGTCTCCAGATTTTTCAGCTTCATGCTTTCTTCTGCTGGTTATCTGCAGAGTGTAAAACTGCCCTTCCAAATGACTGTGGGGGCTGTTACATCTCCTGCTGGACAAGTGACAATGACTGCTTGGGCACAGCAGGCTCAAACAGGCAATGAGGTTGTATGACTTGAGTAACAACCTTGGTCGTTCAAAACTCAGATCGCTTTATATTGTTCTCATCAGATCAATTAAGCCTAAAGCTAAGGAGTTTGTTTTTTTTTTTAAAAAAAAAAGTCTCATGTGGTGGTTGTCCCCACCTGGCAAGCAGCACCTCTTCGTTAACAACACCTCAAATGAATAATGAAATGTTGGGCTGCAGAGGGGAAGCAAGGTTATGGAAAAAGTTCACTCACACTTTTTTCTTTTCTTTTCTTTTCTCCTCCCCCCTCCCCCCCCTTTAGTAAGCTGGCTGCTTCTTTCCAGAGCATGGAGGTCAGGAACTCTAACTTTGCTGCTTTCATTGACATCTTTACATCGAATACATATGTGATGGTGGTTATGTCAGACCCTTCAATACGTAAGTTGAAGCAAATATAAGCCTCTGGCCTGCTTTTGTTCACAGGAATGAAAAGCTGGATAAGTCTAGTTTAAAATGTGTTCCTGTTAAAAATGATGAACACCAGATGCAAGCAATAAAGAAATAATGCAATTCAAAGATACAAATGGATTTACTGTCCTGCCAGTTTGCCCTGTCTGAGCTAAGGGTGAAGGAAGAGACTTACCTAGCAAAAGGAAGATGAGCTGTGTACCTTTAACAACTGAGCTGTCTGCTGCTGCTGCCCAGTGGAGGGTTGTAGCAGTGGTGGGGAACCACTGAAACAGTGACCTGATTTCATAGGTCTGGTCTGGTAACCTATTTTGGACTGTTCTGATCTGGCAGCCACAGCAGTTTCTGGAGGGGAAGCAGAGATGGATTGTATTTGAGTTTTTGCTGCCTGAATTGTCTTTGTGGGCAAAGATTCCAATTCTAGCAGCATCTATTTCTCTTAAAGAATAAATTGCAACCAGTAGTGCCAACTCCCACATGAACAGTTGGAATATTTAATTCTCTACACAACTGTAATTGAAGCTGCTTTTGTTAGGACTTGAGAATCTTAAGTGAGAATCACTGTCCAGGACAGCCTTGTGGCATGCAGGGTTAATGCCTCCTGTCCTCCTCCTCTTAGGCTGTTTACTAAATTAAGGGAAAACTTGTGTAAACTGCCCACCTGGACTGAATTATTGGCTGTGATAGTGTTGTGCTCAAGGAGCAGCAGAAAAGATGCTGAAGCAACTTCTGTAACAATCCCCATGAACGAACTGTGCTGCTGCGGTTCACTCTGACTCTCCTTCAGTGTTGCTCCGGGATCAGCAAACAAAGCCCAGACCTTTTAGGGTTAAATATTGCACAGCTAGGGAACAGCGGGGTTAGTATAAAAGAGCTTGCTGATAAGGACATTGGTACTCTTAGGAGTATTGTGCCTCTTGGAAGAGAGCCTGCTTCCCACTATATTATTTTTCCAAATTTAAGCTGTAAGTTTCACTTTTACTTTCATTGATTAGCACTAAAACAGTTCTATCTCTGCTGAACAGAAGGCTCATTTCATCCTGTAGTTATCATGCAGACGTTAGAGTGGCAACATGAACCCAAGCCACCCAGGGCTTTTTGCTTCAGTGCTGCTGATAGGAACCAAAATAATCTATGTTCTTAGGTGGCATTTAATGTCTGAGGACTTTGTTACTCACCTCCCTCTTAACTTTTCTTTTTCTCCCTCTTCCCTTACCCTTTTCCATCCTAGCTTCTGCAGCTACACTGATCAACATCCGCAATGCCAGAAAACACTTTGAGAAGCTGGAGAGAGTGGATGGACCAAAGCACAGTCTGCTCATGCGCTGAACATTGGCCAAGACGCATGGTCTTTGGGGGGAGAAAAAATGAATTGGAACTACTTTTTCTTTTTTTAGGAGAATCTAACAATGTGGATGTCTTTGTGGGCTTTGAAATGAGTGTGCTGCTTACCACCGCAATCTTCTTTATTTTTTCTCCTTTTAACGTTGGACACTAGTTGCTCAGATGATGTCTGGATACACTGCGGACCTTCAGAAGAGACTTCCTGGCATATGTGGGGTTGGGAAGAAGCAAGGACAGGTGATGTGCACATGGTCTCATACTTCTGGTTGTCATAGTGGCACATGGCAGAGCCTTTTCGGATGTTCTGCTCCCAGGTGATCATACAAATCACAGGGGTGGAATATTTACTATTTTATTGGTAGGTTGCTAGAATACATTTATAAATTTCTCCTTGTCTTCAGTCATGAAAATAAATTTTTGCTACCAGGGATTTTGGATCCTAGAGCTTTGGAAAGTGGGCTTTCTTTCTCCTAAAATCTAGGGCAGCTTTGGCAAGCAGATGTATAATGGCTGCATTTCTTCTTCCATGCTACTTGTCGGGGGGTTGACTGAAGGTCATGCCAGACTTTCATTTGAGAGCTCTTCATGTTGAGGCAAAATTCACTTAACGGGTAAAGCAGTCAGGATAACACTGGTCTCTCTACACTTTTCAGTGTAGAAAAGATCAGAGTAAATGGAAGGAGCCAAAGGCCCTTATTTCCTAAGCAGTGAGATAGTCCTGGCATACCAAGTCCTCATCCTGGTGAGCCAGGAGATGCTGACATGGACAAGTAGGAATACTAGAATGTGACTGTTATGGGTTGTGTGTGCATGAGCTATATTAGCTATGTTTACGAAGAGCCAGTTGGACAGTGTTTGACAGCAATATGACTTGACATTACCGTCTATTTTTAGTGATTTTTTTTTTGTGTGTGTGCATTTCTATTAAACATAGGAACAACAAAAGCCCTACGAGTTAGGGGAATCTCTCTGACTTGGTGGATGGGAGTTGGTGCTTGTCAAAGCATCTTTTTTTTTTTCTTGCTGCATCAAATTATACATATGAAAAAAAGTGTGGTAAATCTGAATCTGAGCCTGGCTCTCCACTTTGTATTCTCTGAATCATGCCTTTCCCCTGTATCTGTGCCTACACACATACTGGGGGGGGGAAAAATCTGAAAGGGTGAATCTGTTATGTGAAAACTGAAAGCTAAAGTGCATATCTCGGCTGGAGAGCTGAGGATGGGTTAGCCACAAAATCTTTCATTGATTCTAAATCTTTACAATATTAAACACCCATGTCTTGCACCACCTACTCAGCAGATGTATTTGTAATCTGTAAGGCTAGGTATATTTTCAATGAGAATCATCAAGTCGGCATCCCTGTGGGAGTGGAACTCTGTTACCAAGATTCTTATTAAAAATTCAAATGTCTGAGTTTCTGGAGAACTTGTGAATGGACTAGAGATGCCAGAGTGCTTCAGTGCTTGAAGGTGTGGCATATGGTGTCTCTTCTGGCACGGGAAGAGCAAATCTCGCCCACCCACAGCAAGATCGGTTTTGTCTGACGTCTGGCTGGAGCAAGTCAAAATGCAACCGCTGCTTCCTCTTGCTGATGCTCCCCTGCTGCTTTGATGAGGTCAGTCTGTGCTTTCACTCCAATCAATGGAAACATTAGGGTTTTTCTTACACCCAAACCCTGCCCTCGGTGCTGCTCAGCAAAGCAGGAGGATGAATAGCTTTCCTGCAGATGCATGTGTTGTCCGAGTTTCTGGAACTTCAACTTCAGAAGCCTCCAAGCAGTTCCCGGGAAGGACTCTGCTTGCAGAAGGCAGGCAGGCTGCTGTCGAGATCACAGGAAAGTGGAAGATTGCTTAGGGCTGCAGTTCCAGTGCAGGCTTAAACACCTTCTGTTGAGAGCACTCTTTCATAGGTAGACAGCTGTTGGTGAAAGAGAGACGGAGGAAAGAGTGGGAAATCAGTGCTGTTATCTCCATGGTTACAGAAAGTAGTGGGGCTTATCTCTTGCTCTTTATGTGGAGAGCAGCTTGGGAGTTGCCATTCAGATTCCTTAGAGGATAAGTTGTTTAGCATGTAAAGTGAAATAGCATTAAAAAGGAAAAAGCGGAGTGGGGGAAGCAAGTAACAAACTGGTGCCAAGGAAGAACAGTCTGATAGTTGGTAAATGGGAGTGGAACCCGGTTTGCAGGTATCCTGGCTTGCTGAAGCCTCCGAGGGCAATGGTACACCGATGGTAGCTGAGGTACTGCTGTTCTCTCTTATTCCAAATCTCTTTTCCTAAAGGTTATATATCTTGCGGGTTCTTCTGGAAAATATTTTCCTTTTGCTCTCTGGCCGAGATGCAACTTGCGCTGCTTTGTGTACACGTCCTCCAGCACAGCTGTCAAGTGAACACCAGTGTCGATGAAAATAAGCCAACAGTTTTATTTCAAGACAGCTCACTCACCTTTTGACGGTACTGTGTTGCATTTTGTTTCCGTGTCTTCCCAAAGCAAACTTTGGGGGCTTTTTTTCTTTTTCTTTTTTTTTTAAGGCTGGGGGTAACTCGCTACCAGCAGAGGTCAGTGTGCAGCTGTGCCGGTCAGGATGCTTCCCCCAGACTAGCAGCCAAATTCTCCTGGCCTTTCAGAGGAGCAAGGTTTTGTGGATCGAGATCTCCAGAAGACTTGTTTCCAGATTAACTAGGCAATAGTGAGGCTTCCTCTGTTTCGGCAGCTCTAGAGAATATTGTTATTAAAAAAAAAAAAAAAACCTCCCCAAAACCTGATACTGTGGCTCCAGGTACAACCCTGTCCCCAGAGAGCCAAACGACTGTAATATCTCCGTAAGATCTTAGAGGTCTGTCCTTTTTCTTTAGGACTTCACACTTCAAACTGTAGAAACTTCATGTCACCTATAACTAAGTTTAAGACAGAACTAGGCTGTGCACATCCAAAAGATGGTGTCCATCTTTTGGACACCAGCCACGCAGATGCTTTAAATCCTCAATATCCTCTTTTGGTGAATGAATTCCCCTGCTCAGCCCTGTTCCTTTCCAAACGACAGCTTTCATCTCTAAGCTCCTGTGTGAGCTGGCCTGTTAGTGAGCTTTACTGAGGATGGGGATGGGGAGATGGGGTGGTAGCTGAAAGTTCAGCTGTTCCTTTTTAAATTAATAAGGACAGGTTGGGATTGCCAGTGTATATGTTAGTTCTGTGGCTCTTTGCTCATTAGTTCTGTTTTCCTTCCTGCTACCTAAATTGGACTAAGCGTAGATGAAAAAATGTTTTGGTATCAACATGAGAATTATTCTTCTTCGAAGTGTCAATGATGAAAATGGATCTTTGCTTCCTGTGACTTGAAGGAGTAGCTTCTCTGATGAAGCCATCAATGTTCTTGGCCCATAGTCAAGTCTTTTTGCTGCTTTCTCTGTTCTCCTGGGCAGAAACGGAGTGAGCAGCTGAAGTGCGAGTGCTACTTGCTGAACACTGGCATGTCTAACTGTAATGGTTTTGTTCCTGTTTGGGAGGCTGCTTCTGTTTATAACCCCTTCGGTTTTGGTTCTTATCTCTGCTGATACACTGGAGGCCAAACTACAAAGTGGTGCCCTTGGTCAAGGAGTCTGGCTCAGAAGTGAATCGTTGCAAGCTTTCGTGCCACTGTATGGTTGACTTGGGGGCTACCAAGTGGCTCTTATCCTAGTGATGAGCAGTGTTCAGATTCTAGCTTGACTTGCAGAGCTCTCTTACCAAGGGTACTGCACGCATAATCTGCCACCCAGGGGCTCCTCAGAAATATCCCATAAGCTTTCGTAGTTAACATACTGAGGCTTAATGCTACAGAAGGGAAGCATATTGAAAGTGTTTTGTATTTACAGACCACAGCCTGTGCCGTCTGGCCTTGCTCTGCCTGGAGTGCGAGGCCCAAAGCTTTCCCGACTCCTCCTGACTGCTGTCATTTGGGATATGCCCGACATAGTGCCCTGTGATTTGCGAGGAAGAGTACAGAAATGTGAATTAGAGTTCATTTTACCTTCTCTTTGCGAAGGAAGAATAGCTGCCAGGCCAGGTTGAACTCATCCACGTTTGGGAGACTCTTGGACAGTGAAACCTTCAAGTAGTAGTGGAAACGGTGTTTCAGACTGAGTTGGAGGGAAGTCTCTGGGTTAACAGAGCACAGGATTAATATTAGGGAATGTGTTGACATGCAAGTTCAGCTCAGAGGAGTTGCCTGCAGATGGTAGTATGGTTTGAGTCCAGTCACAAAAACACTTACCCTGTGAAATGGCCCAGCAGTCTCCCTTAGCGGTGCGTATTCCTAGCTGTCTGTCAGGACAGCGTTGAACTTTGCAGGAGACGTGAAGCACCCAGGTGGCATGGACGTGGGTCTGGGGTATGCTGCTGCACCAGTGTTTCTAGTTCAGTACCAGGACCTTCTGCAGCCAGGGTGTTTGTGCCCATCAGCCTCCTCTTCTTTGTGGGAGTCTGGAGCTTGGTACCCTTGTCGAAATAGTCCCCTCCTCTGCCTCTTCCAACCTAGCCATGAAAGGCTGTGGAACAGATATAACACTTCAGCTGGGAGCTTACTCCTATGACATTTCCAACTGGTGATGCAGATTCTGCGGAGTGAGGTTTAAATTCCCTAGCAATAGGCTTGCTTTGGTTAATTGTGGTTTATGGACACCTGTAGCATCTGGATCATCCCTAAGGGCCTGGAGTTCAGAAGATCACTTGTCCAAATCATGTGCAGCCTCTGTGCCCATCTGGGGAACAGCCTGGAACAGCTTTTTGCCATATGAGGGATCTTAGCCATACATTAGATGGGGGAAGGGATATTTCAGGTGGTTAAAACTGTACAGTGCTGCATCTCAAACAGTTGCAGCTCAGTGTAGAATTACGTAGGTGAGAAGGGACCTCTGGAGGCCTCTGGTCCAGTATCCTGCTCAAAGCGGGTCCAATTAGATGAGGTTGCTCGAGGATTTGTCTAGTTAAGACTTGAGTACCTCCGAGCATGGAGTTTCCCCACCTATCTTGGCCCCTGTTCCAATATGTGATTGCCCTCATGGTTTAAAGAAAAGAAAGAAAAAAAAAAACCCATATCGCTAATCAGTTTCCTGTGTTGCAACTTGAGCTATTGCCTCTTGTCTTATCACCATACGCCTCCACAAAGAGTCTGGTTGAGACTTCTCTTGTTAGGCAGTTGCAGGCAGCAGTAAGATTGCCCTACACCCTCTCTGGGCTGAACAGACCTAGCACCTTCAGCCTCTCCTCATACCTCCTGTGCTCCAGCCCCATCACCATCTCGGTGGCCTCTGCTGGGCTTGCTCCAGTATCTCCATGTCTGTCAGTCTCGTACTGGGGTGCCCCAAACTGAACGCAATGTCCAAATGTGGTCTCACAAGTGCTGAATAGAGGGGAATAATGACCACCTTCAGCATTTCCCTACACTCTTGCTGCTATAGCCCGCGATGTGGTTGGCCTCCTCTGCTGTAAGGGCATGCTGCTGACTCCTGTTCAACTTGTCCTTTTCCATAAAGTTGCTTTCTAGCCAGTCACCTCCAGCCAGCCCTGTCCATCCCAGGGCAGGACTTCGTATTTACCTTATATTTTGTGGTGTTAAGCTCAGTAAGGCTCCTGTCAGCTCCCTTCTGCAGCCTATTGAGGTCCCTTTGAATAGCAGCCTTGCCCTGAAGCTTATCCACTGTTCCTCCCAAGGTGGTGCTATCCATAAACTTGCTGAGTGCATGCTTTGTCTTGTAGTCCAGGTCACTAATAAAGGCATCAAACGGTACTGGCCCCAGTATTGATGCCTGAAGGATGCTCCCGATTTTCAGCCACCACTGGACTTTGTAATGCTGATCACAACCCTTTGAATCCAATAGTTCATTCAATTTTCCACCCACCTTATCATCCATTTATTCTGTACGTTTCTCTAGAAGACTATGTTCATACTGATATTAGTTATTCAAGTATTCAGCATGTCGAGAACTAAGTATTCAGCATTTAGCTGATCTGGGAGAGGTTCAGACGCGCACTTGGAAGGATGCAACTGGTCACTTGATCAGATCACAGCTTTAAGAAGGAAGTGCTAGTGTGCTGGTTCTAGTGACTTAGGGACCTCCTTCCCTAAGCGGAGAGGTGGGAGCTGACCATCTCGCTAGAGAGTGAAAGCAGTTTGCCTAAACTGCTCAAGTACAGTAGGACATCAAGACACCAATGGTGAGAGATCAGGCTCATCATAAGAGGAGAAAAGTAGGATGATGTATTGCCAAAAATCCCCTGTAGGTTTTACTTCATTGTATAACCAACGATCACATCTGTGGTTAGCTTTGAAAATTGAGGTATAGAACTAGTGTACTCAGTTTAATGACTACACTGAGGAGAGAGGTCTAGTCCTATTAAATACACAGTTCCTTGCCTCAGGATAGCAAGTGAACAGCAAAACACACCCATTCTTGGGGTGCTTTATTTCTTTATTTTTTTTTGTCTGCTCCCATGGCAGGGAAGAACAACTTGCACTGTTTCCCTAGTTGGGCAGGTATTTCTGGCCTATCTTCTGCTGGATAACAGACTTCAGGGTTGCTCCTGGCCTTTGGTGCCAATCGGCGCATTGTAATACCCTTTCACTGTTCCTTCTTCACGTGACCAGCCCTCCCCTTTTCCTGGCGGTACGATGGAGTAAAGACTGGAGGTTTTGCCAGGGTCCCTTTGGAGGGAGCACAACTACGCTTGATGTTGGCAAAGGAACTGGAGCTGTGCCTATTTCTGCCTTTGCTGCTGTCCTGCTGCGTGGCTTTGGGTGGGTCACATCACTTACCAAAAGCAAAGCTGAGGCCTTTTGAGGGAGACTTGAGGCCCAAGAGAACTTTAAGAAAAATACCACACTTTTAAACAAAAATCTCCAATAATATTTAGTCTTACAGGAGGTAGCTGAAAAGCGAAGGCTGCTGTTACATGAAGCAGCATGGAAGAGTACAGTATTAAAGTGTCAATGCCAACTGGCTGACACCAGCTGAAGCGTGGGGTGTATCAGCAGAGGGCTGCCTCTGCGCTGGGAGAGGCTCCTCAGCTTCAGCCCTGCCCTGCTGTTGAAGGCTGCCCCTGCTGACTGCAGTCTGGGATTCAGTCTTGATGCCAAAAATCAATGACACTTCCTTGTTCAGAGACTTCCTCTTTGAGCCTGAAAGCTGCCTGCCTAGTAGGACCTTCCCCATTCGTCTCGTGGCTAGGCTTCCAGGTGGTTTAATGAGCCCGCTACTGCTGCTAAACTCAAAGGACCCATGGGCCAGAGTGTAGACAGGCTTTGCTTGCTCTGACCTTTTGCCGGGAGGTTGGGTTTGTGGTGTCTATGTCTCTGAGCCTGGGTGCCCACGCTGTGCTCGCTCAGCCTGCCTGCAGCCCCGTGGTTGCTGGACACTTGGGCTGGTGGGAGGTATTCCCCAAAACCAGCAGGTTGGGCACAACTGAGCAGCAGCATGAAATCCTTCCATCGCTGCTGAGTGACCTTTGCCTGGGTCACCTTAGCTAGCAACGCGTGTCCAGGGGCAGGCTGGTTGGTGCAACTTCTCCGTTGGAAACCCTGGAGAGGCTATTTAGGGCTTCCAGCTCTAGGCTGCAGCTGCTCGCTTGGTCCGGTCCTTTGGGTGCCCAAGGCTCCTTCAGAGGCCAACAGGGTTGCTGGGTGGCATCCCCTGTTACCACTGTGGTATTGGGCAAGGCTGGAGAAACTAGTGTGAAGAAATTCACTCTGCCATGAGTTAAGTTCCTGTATTGGGAGAAAATTAGAGAAAGTCATTTTCCCAGCCTGAGTGCGAGTCAGCTCTGCCCCAGCGATTCCCAGCAGAGGTGTCTGTCCTTATTTTTTGCCACTGCCATCAGCAGTGTGTCCCTTTCCTGGGAGGAGCTAACCCAGTCCTTCACTAATCTGCTAAGAAAGCTGCTTGCACATCTCGCCTGTGCCTTGCTGGCCACGCCGAAGCCTCAGATGCCTGGTCCTAGCTTTGGTGAACAGGGAGACCTTGGTTCTTCTTGGTGTCTCTCGGTAAATAAGTGTCTGGACCAAATGCCCTTCCTCTTTCATGAAGACAAGGACAAGTTACTGCCCCTACATCTCACTGGCACCTGAAAAGCAGAAAAACCGGGTGGTTTGTTTGGTATTTTTTATTCAATTGCTGTAGAAAGTCTCAGCTCAACAGGAAGCCAAGAAAATGCATTAAATAAATAAATCTGGAGTTGACCCTAGCCGTTCCTCCCCCAGTCCCAGCCTGGGGAGAGAGCAGCCGAAGCCTCCAAGTGCTTGAACGAAAGCCCCTCTGCGGGAGCAATAGCAGCGCAAAGAGAAGCTGCTGGAACCAGGGCTGGTCGGCAGCAGCGTAGCGAGAGTCCCCGGCGGCCGCGGGGGCGGCAGAGCCCTTCCCTGGCACCGGCACAAGCCCTGGGCCCGGGCCCTTTCCCTGCTGGTTTTCTTTTTACAGGCCCTGGGCTTTCCAGAGGGAAAAGGCAGGTGAGACAAGGCAAAGGAGATGCGCTCCAGGTCAAAAAGATTCAAACCTTCTGCTCTTGCAGCCGGGCCTTGAAAAAGTGAAGGAGAGATTATGGAGGAGATGAAGTAAGTCCTGCTCTGCTAGGCTGGACCTTGAGCAGCGGGCAGTCTCGGTGCTAACCAAGGCAGCCGTGACTGAGAAACTCCCGAGGAGGGTTGTCCGCAGGCGGCGGGCGAGCGAGGATCCTAGGTCCTGGATCCAGGATCCTGGATCCACCTGGCTGCTGGCGCAGGAGAGGGCACGAAGAAAGGCAAGGGGGGGAGCCCAGCTCTCGTTGCTAGTAGTCTCTGCCGAAAGCGGGGAGCTGGGCTTCCGAATGCCCGGCGCATTCGCCTTGCTTGCGGCTGGGCTTCTCGCAGTGCCGGCTGCAGCCGGCCCGCCTGGGGCCCGAGGCGCCGCTGGGGGTGGAAGCGGCCGCCGGGCCTGGCTTCTCGTGGCTGTTGCAGCGGTGGACCAGGACGGGCTCCCTGGGGCTAGACTTGCTCTTCAGGAGGCGCTGGAGCAGCTGCTTGTCCGACCTTTCTTTCCTGAAGTCGTCCTCAAAGATCTTCAGCTGTGAGAAAGAGCAGGGGCAGAGTGACCGGAGGGTGCGAGGTGGTTTTAGGTACCCTGTGCTGCAGGGGCCGGGACCGCAGCTTCCCCCAGCCCGGTGTGCAGCGCGGGGAGCTGCCGGCGGGTCTCATCGTCCTCCCGCGCCTCGGGAGCGCTTGGCGGCGCGGTGCCCAGGAGCTGGCTCCGCCTGGGACCGACGGCTGCCGCGCGCAAGGGGCGGCTGCTGCCTTGGCTCACCTGCTCCTGCAGGAGCAGCATCTGCTGCCTCATCTCCTCTTCCTTCTTCCGCAGCTTCTCGTTCTCGGCCTCGATGCGCTCGCGGTCTCGCTGCTCCGTCCTGTAATCGGCCTCATAAATTTCTGTCTGTAAAAGCGGGATGAGGTGCGTCAGGAGCTCCAGCTGCTCCTCCTGGGCTCGGGGGGGGGTTCAGAGGCTCCCTGCCTCCCCTGGGGCTGGGGGGACCTTCACACTAAATGACGGGCCTTGGAGGGGTCCGGGTGCTCCCAACGTGTTGCACCTCGGCGTTTGGTCTTTGCTCGAGGTTTGAGGTTTGCCGCCGGGCCGCGACGTCCCCTGGGCAGAGCACAGCAAGCGCCTGCCACGAGCTCCTCTTTGCCCCCCCTTTCCCGCCCGGGAGCCCCCCGTTCCCCGCACAAGGTCACCTGGCACTTGAGGGCCTCCAGCTGGTCCTTCAGGTCGGTCACCTCCTTGTCGGGGCCCGCGCCGGCAAGGCGCCCGCGCCGCTCGCTGCCCAGCGTCCTGGGGGAGCGCTCCGCGGAGCCCTCCCGGGGCGGCAGGAACGGGGCGTCCGGGCGCTCCTGCCGGGCCCCGGCGCCCGGCGCCTCGAGGCTCTGCGGAGGGCGAAGTCGAGAGGTCGGCCGTGAGTGCAGCCTCGGCCGCGCCGCCGCCAGGTGTCACGCGGCCGCCCGCCCCGAGGACGCGTGCGGCGCCCCGGCCGTGGGGGCCGAGAGCGGGGCGAGAGCCGGCAGCCGCGTGACGCCCGGCGGCTGGGCAGGCTGGTTCGTGTCTCCGGAGAGGGGCTTCAAACTCACCCCCGCGGGCCGCCTGTCCTGGCCGTGGTGGCGGCCGCCCTCCAGCTGCCGCACGTACTCCTGCAGGTGCTGGTTCTTCTTCAGCTCCTGGATCAGGGTCTGCTCGTAGTACTCCCGCTTGCTCTGGAAGGAGGCGCGCTGCTGGGACGGGCGCGCTCCGGGCTGCCCGCGGGCGAGACGGGGCCCGGCGCGCTGCCCCGCGTCGCGCGAGCTGCTGCTGCGATGCTCGGGGCCGGCTTCGGCTTTGGGTGTCGCGCGAGGGCCGGTCCCCGCCTGGGAGCGCTTTGCAGTGGGCAGCTCTTCCACCCACCCCGGGCAACCCCGAGGGGGGAGCGGGTGGAGCAGGCTTAAAACCTGAGCTGGGCTTTGCGCCCCGCTCCCACGGCTCAGCAGAGGCCTGGCAAACTCATTTCACCAAAGAACGAAAGCGGGTGGGAAGCAGAGGCTCTGGGGCTGAGGTGGGTCTCCGGCACGCAGCAGCTCAAGGGAGATGACCAGCACGGGCCACCACCCTGCTCCCCTGCGCGGCGGCGCTGATTCAGGATACTTTGGCCGGAGCAGGGCTCAGCTGGGAAGGACGAGAGCCTCGGTGCAAAGCCCAGACTTCGTCCCCGAGCACCCCGAGATGGGGCTGGGGGAGGACAGCACCCCGCACCCTTCGTTGGTGGGAGGGCCCCAGGGCCGGGCTCTGCAGGGCCCGGGCCACCGTGCGCTCATGGCTCCGTCCGGGGACCCGGCCGCTCCGGGGATGATGGGGATGGGCATGCGCCTCACGCACCTGCTCGTGGTCCAGCTTCATGGTGAGCCTCTCCGTCTGCTGCCTGAGGGTCAGCATCTCCTGCTGCAGGACCCGCACCTTCTGCTGCAGCCCCAGCGTGGTGCTGTGGTAGATCTGGTCCCACTCCTGGTTGAGCTTCATGAGCTGGGGGAGAGCGGGCAGGCAGCGGTGAGCGGGGGGCCGCGCGCCCCTTCCCGTGGGGACCGAGGAGGTCAGAGCAGCCCCGAGGACGAGAGGTGGAGCTCGTCCCTTCATGCCACGGCACTGAGCGCCAGGGCAGGGCTACGCTGAGCATTTCCCAGGGCGCCATCCTGGCACATCAGGGCTCTGGAGCGGGACCGACGGCCCTGGCTCCCTGCAGCCGGACCTGCCGCTTGGGCACGGCTTTGGGCTTCTCCGCAGGAAGGTCTCAGGTCCTCACCCACGGGGAACCCCTACCGCGGCCTGGGGGGTCCTCCATGGCGTTCATGGGTCCCTCCGCCCTGGCTGCAGCGCTGCGAGTGCCCGGGGGGTGTCCGGACGTGCCAGCCCCGACCCCCAGGCCCGGCCGTCCCCGTCCCCAAGGCTCGGCTCCGGCGGGCGCCGCTCACCTCCTTGTTGAGGCGCCGGAGCTCCGTGTTCTTGTTCAGCAGCTGCAGCTTCTCCTCGTCAGCCGAGGTCACCGTCATGCCCTCGGAGATGTAGGTGACGATCTCCTCGGAGTCAGCCCTGCCGAGGACGGAGGGGGCTCGCTGAGGGCGCCGGGGCCCAGCGCCGCCCGCGAGCCGCTGCACCACGCCGTGCCGCGCCACCACAGCCGCCTTCCTCCGCGGCCGCCGCTCCCCGAGCGGGAGCGCTTCCGCGTGCAGCCCTTTCCCGGGAAAAGGGCTCTGCGCTCACCCGCGCATCGTGGTCGGCGGGCTGCCACCCGGCCACGCTTGCCAGGGCCGGACCCCCCTGCCGCCCCGGGTCGCCGGCCTCTCCCGGCGGGGAAGCGGCCTCGCGCGGCGCCGGGACGTTCCTAGGAAGGGCCATTTGCATGGGCCGCATTTGCGTAGGGCTTTGCATCGAGGGGGCTTTCGGAGGGGAATTTAGTGCCGGGCCCAAAGTTGGGGCCCGCGCCCGGGGAGGACGGCGCGGCGCTCGGGGGAAGCGGTGCTTTTTCTTTGTCTTTCTCGGCCGCGCGGGGGTGTTCCGGCCTCCTCCCCTCGCGGGCCCGAACGGGACCCGCTCGGGAGGGCAGCCGGGCCGCGAGGGCCACCGAGAGCAGCCACCACGCGCCGAGACGCCCCCGGCGCCTCGGGCAGCCTGCTGCGGGCAGCGCTTCCCTGCCGCCTGCTCTCAGCCCCCGGGGCGGCTACCCCGGAGTCAGCCGGCGACGCCGCTCCCGCCGCCCTCCAGCTCGGCCCTGGGGGCTCGGGGGCCAGCGGCGGCTGCGCTGGCCAACGCATCCGGGCCGGTCCCCCCCTTAATCCAGGGGGTTCCCCGCTTCCCTTGCCAAAATGGCTCCGGTGCCCGCAGGAAGCCCGTTTCCAGAAGCACGGAGCCCCGGGAGCGCTGGCAGTGGCTGGTGTGGCCCCAGCACGGTGCCCGGGGCGAGGTGCGGGCGCCCGGGCCGCGCCGGCCCCGCGGCTGCCCCGAGGTGCGTGCCGGGGCCAGGAAGCAGGATGTCAGCGCAGGAAGCGCCGGCCCCGGCGGCAGGAAACCCCGACACCGGAGCGGCGGAGAGAAAGCGAGCGAAGGGACGGACGCGCTCCTGGGGGAGCAGGGCCGACCCGCAGCGGGCGCCCGCTTCTGCCCCTGCGCCGTCCGTGCCGGGGAGCGCGGCCGGGCTTTCAGACCGGGTGCTGCCCAAGGAGACAGCCCGGCTCGGCTCGGACCTTGCACCCCTGCTGTGCCGCGCTGGATGCGGCCCAGAGGAAGGCAGGGCCAGAGCTCTGCTCCGGGCTGAGGCCTCCTGCCGCCTCCTTTAGCTGCGTTTTGGTGCAGCAGCTCAGGCTTCGAGCGCGACGAGCTGGCGGGATGAGACCGGACCCGCTGCGCCGTCGTCCGGATGGGGCTCCGGCTGGGGCACCGCTCCGTGGGCTGCCAGCTGGTCTCGCCGGTGCTGCTCCCGGTGATAACGGAAAAGCCAAGCTTCGCGCTTCCCTAAGGGCACGTTTAACCCAAACACGCTTTGCGCTCACTTTTTCTCTACGGCGCGCTAAGCCTGCGTGCGGCTTGACCACCCCAGCTTAGCGCGCCTCTGGCTCAGCGCTTCGGTTTTGTAGCGTTTCTGTTAGAAACGTGCCTTTCCCACTCGCTCCCGGGGAGCCCTGCCTCCCCTGCCTGCCCCTTGCACGCCGGTGCCGAGGACGGGATGTAAAACACGCTTCAGTAATGTGCTCGTACGGTGCCTGCTCGCAAAATGGCTTCAAGCACGCTGGAAGAGGGAAACGCCGGGACATGGGAAGCATTTACAGCAGCAGCTGCAAGCAGGCACACGTTGCAATGGCCTTTGGGACTCAGCGGTGTCCCTCCGGCCCGTCCTTCCTCCCCCTGACGCTGCCGGGAAGGAAGCCACCTCCCTGCGTTTTCTTACTTGCCGTCGACTTCTCCACTTTGAACGCAACGGTCGCCGAACAAGCCTACGGATGGCGAAAAATGTTCTCCCACGTCCCGCGTGAGAGGCCGCCAGGGCAAGCGCTGGGCCGGGAGCCGGGGTCCCACCCGTGCCCGCAGCTTGCTCCCGAACCTCGGCCCCAAGAGCAGCCGCCCCCCCCCCGGGCACCCGTCCCCCTCGGCCCCGCGCCGGGGCGAGCAGCGGGGAGCAGCTGTCGGCCTTGCCAAAGGGCCTCGCCGTCCCCCGTCCCCCTTCGGACCTGCCCCGGGAACAGGCGGCCAGGTGGTGCCAGCAAAGCCAAAGCATCTCGGTGCCGTCCAGATTCAAACCGAGCGCCGTGAATGCTGAGCGCGACGCGTGGGAGCTGGGCAGCGGTGGGGAACCGGCCCCGCAGGGCAGCGCCTGGCCTGAGCCGTTCCGGCTATCTGAAGATCTCACAGGGAGCCGCGATGCCAGCGTGGCTTCGCTGCGATGTTGGGGACAAGGGGTTCCTCTGAACCGGGGAGCCGGCAGCGCGAAAGCCGGACTTGCACCTAACAGGGGCTGTGGGCGTTGGGGAGCCGCGGCCATCTCCCTGAGCCTGAGGGTCTCCCTCGGCCGGGGGCTGCGAGGACCCTGCCCATAACCTGCACAAAACCCAACGCCGATCACAGCTAGGGGAACGCTTCCCCCTGCCTCCATCTCTGCTCCGGGCATTGGTTTGTCCTGCCTGGCAGAGCCTACGCTGAACTGGCCGAGCAGGGCCTGCGGTGGGCTGGTGGATGGGTGGGTGGGTGGATGGATGGATGGATGGATGGGTGGTGAATGGATGGGCAGTTGATGGATGGATGGATCGTTGGTGGATGGATCAATGGATGGATGGGTGGTGGATGGATGGGTAGTTGATGGATAGATGGATGGGTGGTGGCTGGAACAATGGATGGATGGGTGGATAGGCGGATGGTGTGGCTGCAGATCTGGAGATCCCAGGGCTCCACTCATGCTAGACCTTTGCTTTTAAAGGCAGCTCGGGGTCACGGAAGGAGAGCGTGAGTCTCTGACCTTGGAGCACATCTGGCCCCACAACCTTGTTCCCACTGCAGTTGCCCCAACCCGGGGAGGGTCCCTGCCCCTGGCACTTCCAACCTCCGTCAGTGCTGCCGCAATGGGCAAAACAAAGCCCTGGGCACGTCTGTGACCTCCTGTGACGCAGGGCCACGCAAACACCCCCTGTTTCCACGCTGACGCCTCCCTGCGCCCGTAGGGGCCAGGAGCCCCTGCAGCCAGCTGCTGGTGAGCAACCGCCTCCCCGCGGAGGAGAGGCACAGCCGCCCGCGTACAGCCGGCTTCGTGCGCGGGGGAGACGGGGCCCGACGCGCATCAGGGCCGTGCCGGGCGCCGGGAACCCCAGGGCAGCGCTTGCTGCCGGCTCGGCGATGGCCCGGGGCCAGGTCACGTCCCTGCTCCCTGCCTCAGTTTCCCCAGCGGGGACACGGGATAACGCGCCCGGTGGCCGCTCGCCGCAGTCAGCAGGGAAAGTGTCGTGCTCAGCGGGCCCGAAATAACCTGCAGGTTGCGGCAAGCCTGGCGAGCAGGTCTGAGCACCCCGGAGGAAAGGGCGGGGGGGTTTTAGAAAGTCCCCAGCGTTTCATTGCTGCCCTTTCAGAATGAACCTCGCCTCTCTCGCTCTGAAATGTTTTCGCTCTGAAGCGGCGTTTTCGCTCTGAAATGACGTTTTTCGCTCTGAAAAAGGCCTCCTTTCTGATAGCAAAACTCCTCTGTTTTACCAAAAATGCCTCAGCCATTTTCAGAACGCATCCCGCCGCTGTAGTACGGGAGCGAGATGTTTCTCCTGGCACCAGTGGAAGAATTTATCCCCCTCTCGACACTTCCCATTTTGCAATTCGGCCCCCAAAGCAGTTAATCCCTCTGCGCTGGCTGGGGCTGCTCCCTGGGGGCAAAGGCTCCCCGGATCCCACGGAGGGAGCTGGGGCTCCTGCCGGCTGGTGGAGGACCCTCACGGCCAGGAAGGACCAGGGCAGCAGGGTGCTGCTGCACCAGGCACCGGGACGTTCTGCCCTGGGAGCCTTTACAGCGCTGCAGCCCCTGCCGAAAACCCTCCGGAGAGGCTCACCCTGAGCTCGGCCCTGCGAGGACCGGGCTGGCTGGGGGGGGCCCATCCTGGTGGGGGGGGCCCATCCTGGTGGGGGGGCCCCGGCCGTCCCACTGCCAGCAGGGCTGTGGGGGGGTGCCAAAGGGCAGCTCAAATCTCGTGGGGCACTTACCTGGGCAGAGACAGGGTGTCTGGTGGTGGGGGCCTCTGGAAGCAGAGATCTGGCGGGGGCATGTGGGCAGCAGGCAGGGTGGCAGGCAGGGCTGCAGGCAGGGTTGCAGGCAGGGCGGCAGGCAGGGCGGCAGGCAGGGCTGCAGGCAGGGATCCAGATAAGGTTGCAGGCAGGGCTGCAGGCAGGGATCCAGGCAGGGTTGCAGGCAGGGCTTCAGGCAGGGCTCCAGGTAAGGTTGCAGGCAGAGTTGCAGGCAGAACTGCAGGCAGAACTGAAGGCAGGGGCAGCATAGGGCAAGCGCTCGCCTCCATACAGCCCTCGGGTGGGCCCAGACCCGACCCCGACGGGCTCTGCAGCAGCCTCTGCTGCGGCCCCAGGAAGTCCCGCAGCTCTTCCCCGGGGAGTTTCGGCGAGCACCGGCGCCTGGGGCGGGGGGATGGCCGCCCCCGGAGCTGCTGACTCAGCCCAGCCCCGGTGTGCGGCTCCCGGCCCGTGGCTCACTTCCTCCGCCGGCAGCGCCCGGAGGCGAGAGCTCGCCCTCCCCCGGCTGCCCCCTTCCCTTCCCGGCACCGTCCCGCCAAAATCCCCCCGCAGGGCTCCCCCAGCCCGGGGCGAGCGGGCACCGGGGCTGACCCCACGGGCGGCGCGTGGGCGCCGTGCCCTCCGGCCCGGCCTGGCCCGGATGAGCGGCCTGCACCTGAAGTCTCCAGGCTGCATCGCTGCGACGGGCTTCGCTCAAATCCTCCGCGCAGGGGAGGGCGGCTGCGGGACGCAACCCTGTAAAAGCCGCCTGAGCATCCGCAGCCGGCTCAGCCTCCGAGCCCCCTCCCCGGCTCTGTCGGTGCCGGTGGTCCCGGCAGGGCCCGGGCGGGAGTTGGGTAACGCGCTGCGTTCCCCTTTCCTCCGCGGCCGGGGCGGAGGCGCGGCGGCGCTGGGGTTTCTCAGCAGCAGCCGGGGAATTTCCCGAGTGTCGGAACGCCGCAGCGCCCCGGCCACATCCTGCCTCGCCGGGCCGCGGCCCGCGCCGGGGGGCGCACGAGGGGGCGCGGGGGCCGTGGCGCACGGGGGAGGGGGGGGGGTGCGGGAGTGTGCAAGGGGGCAGGTGGAACGCGGTGGTGGGGGGGACGCAGCCCCGAATGCCCCGGCTGGGGTTCCCCCGCCCAGAGTTTGCTGGGTCTCAGCCTCTTCCCGCAGCTCGCCCGCGCCTCTCTGTCCCTTGCCCTTTGCTGGCATCCCCCCACCTGCATTTGGGGGGTTCCCTGGGGGGGGGGCAGCGGCCGGGAGGGCTTGTGGGGGGCAGGATTGCCCCAGCTCCCCACCTCGGGGGCCGGGGCAGCCGCGGCCGGGGGGGGCAGGCAGCGTGGGGGGGGGGGCTCCCTCCGCCCCCCCTCCCTGAAGCCTGCATCTGTTTCCATGGCGACGGCGGATCCAAGGGAGCCGCCCCATTGGCTGCTGCTGATGTCATCGTGGGGCGGGGTGCCCCCCCCCCCCGCCGCCGGTTTGGGGGGGGCCGGGCTGGCCCCGGCGCCCTGCGCTGGCGCTGGCGGAGGCAAAGGGCCCCGAGCCGGGGGGCGGCCCCGGCTCAGCACCAGCGCCACGGCCCCCCCCCCGGGGACACGACCCCCCCCCCAGGGGACACGGGCCCCCCCAGAGGACACGGCCCCCCCCCCCCAGGGGACACGGCGCGCCTTCATCCGCGGGCGAAGCAGGAGGCGCCCCGGAGCGGGGGGCCCCGGGGAGGTCGCCGTGGGGCTCGGCGTCGCGGCTGCCCCCCCGCGGGCCGGGTCCCGGCAGTGCCCCTCGCCCCGCGTCCCCAGCCCGGGGTGTCCCCGCCTGCCCCAGCCCCGTGGGGGGCAGGGACACGGGCGGGGGGACGAGGGGATGCGAGGGGGGCAGCGGCTGCTCGGGCAGCTCCCGCGGCCCCGACACCCCCCCGGGGGCACCCTGAGGCGGGGGCAGCCTGCAAAGGGGGGCGCAGGGGGGCACAGGGGGGATGTAGTGTGTTGGGGAGATGCAGGGGGGATGCAGTGTGTGGGGGGGCACAGCATGGGGATGCCGGGGGGATGCAGCGTAGGGAGGTGCAGTGGGGATGCAGCGCATAGGGGGGTGCAGTGAGGGATGCAGTGAGGGATGCAGGGGGGGATGCAGTGGAGATGCAGTGTATGGGGGGTGCAGTGGGGGATGCAGGGGGGCTGCAGCGTGCGGGGGCTGGGCACGGGGCAGCGGGGCGGGGTGGGGCGGGGCCGTGAGGGGGCGGGGGCGGGGCCGTGCCGTGCAGGGCGGGGCCGTGAGGGGCGGGGCGGGGCGCGCCGCGCGGTGCCCCGGGCTGCGGCCGTGCCGGGCGGGGCGGGGCCGGGAGGGGCGGGGCGGTGCCCGCAGGCATCGCCGGGGCGGGGCGGGGCCGGGGGGAGGGGGCGCATCGCCCGGCTCGGCCCCGCCCCTCTCGGCCCCGCCCCGCCCCGCCCCACCCCGCCCGGCACGGCCGCTCCCCACGCCCGGCGCCGCCCGGGGCCCGGGGCAGCCGCGCCGGCGATGCACTCCGAGGACGCTCAGGGGAAAGTAAGTGCGGCCGCGCCGCGCCCGTCGGGTCCGGTCGGGTCCTGTCGGGTCCTGTCGGGTCCGGTCCGCGCCCCCCGGGCGGGGAGGTGCGGGCGCGGCGAGCCTCCATCTTGCGTGGCCTCTTAAAGGGCCAGCGCGGGCGGGCGGGCGGGGCGGCCCTGGCGGCGGGCAGCGCGGGTGGCGCCCGCGGGCGGGACCCGCTCGGCGCGGCTCGGCTCGGCGCGGCTCGGCGCGGCTCGGCCCGCGGGGGGCGGGCGCGGCTGCAGCGGCCGGGGGTGGGGCCGGGCCGGGCCGGGGCCGGGGCCGATGGCGGCGGCTCGTGGCCGGCAGGTGCGGCCGCCCGTGCGCCCGGCGCGAGGCGGGTCCTCGCCGTCCGCCGCCGCTCCGGGCCCCGCCGCCGCCGCCCCGCGCCGAGCCGTGGCGGGGAGCGGCCTCACGGCCCGGCGGCGGCCACCTGCAGCCGGGGCTGGCGCCCGGAGCCGGGGCGCCGGCGCCCTGGCGGCTCGGCCGGAGGTGGAGGCCGCGGCGCCCGCCCGCTCCCGCTGCGGCTCCCTCGCCGGGCGGCAGCTGCCGCGGTGCCTTTGGGGCGGCTCTGTCACCGCGAGGGCTCTGTCACGCGAGGCGGCTCCCAAAGCCGGGGCCCGGAGCGCGGTCCCGCGGCTGCGCGTCGCCGGACGACGGCCGGGGCGGCAGGGGAGCGGGACGAGCCCACGGCGGCGCTTCTCCGAGAGCCCTCGGTGCGAGCGATGGGCCGGGGCGAGTGGCCGCCCTGGGACCCGCCCGTCCTCCGCCACCGCCGAGCCGCGCGGCCTTGGGCGAGTTCCTCGCCGGGCCCGCGGTGCCGACCCGCCGCAGCCAGCCCCGACGGAGCGGCGCTTCGGCGGCCGCTGAGCTCCGGAGCGATCTGCGAGGAGCCGGGGGCCGCGAGCGAGCGGGAGGGAGGCACCGGGAAGGGGAAGGATTCCCACGGCCCCGGAGCCGCAAGAGAGAGCCCGGGCGTCGTGTCCGGAGGGGCTCCTTTCCCGTAGCGGCTCGCCCCGAGGAGGAGCTGGCGGGGCCGTGCTGCGGAGACGGGAACTTGAGGGGCTGCTGGCCCCGGAAGGTGTTTGGGGGCGGGTGGGTAATTAAATGGGCCCGGCAAATGTGTCATAAAAATTAAATCCTGAGCATATGCTCTTCGCACTGCTGCTGTGCCGGTGAGAAGAGGCCGGTAATGGGCGTGTTTAAATCCTGCTTGATTTGTTTTAATGCAATAATGTGTTGGTATGCTGGTAAATATGTATTTGAGGCCATTTTGGGAATGAGAGTATTTTAACAGCTCATAGGAGGAAGAGGTTGTTTGACCAAGACTATCTCTGTGCATTTTGTTAACGGGACACGGATGTATAACGAGCCCTCCAGCAGCGAGTGGAGAGGATTTCCCAGTCCTCTCCCGTCAGGGCCTCTTGCCGTTTCCATCGCTGCTCTCCCGCTGTTGGTGGAGGTGGGCAGAGGTGGGTGGCAGCAGGTTTAGGAGAAGGATCCTCCCTGTGCTTCTGCTGCAGACAAGGACAGATCTGGTGGGGGGATGAAGCCTCATCTTGCGGTTCCCCATCACCTCCCAAGCATCGTCCCTACCCCGTGCCCTCCGCGTGCCCCATTTATCTCTTTCCCTGGAGACTCAAGGTCTTGCTCTCGGCTCTGCTTGACACTCACGGTGCCGCTTGGCTGGGACGGGGATGGGAGGACCTGACGTCTCCCTGGGAGGATACCTCCTGCAACGTTGCCCAGCCTCAGGAGAGGATGGATGCGGAGCGGGATCTGTTGCTTCAGCTCGTCAGGGCAACCCCAGCCTTGCGCTGCTTTTTGGGGTCTCATGAGAGAGCTGTTGGTGAGCAGCCCCCCGAGTTGGTGAGGGCGTGCGTCCCTAAGGATGAGCGGCACGGTTTGGGCTGGCTGGTGACCCGTCATCACCACATCTGCTGAAACCCCTTCTATAACAGGGATTGAGTTACGCTTGAAACTGTTCCCCTCACCTCTCCTTGCCGGTGGCAGAAGACTGTCCCGCTGGCTGGCGCAGAAGGAGGTCTCGCTGGGTGAAAATGTGCATGTTTCTAAGAAATGCATCATTTTCATGCTTTCTGCTATCGGTATGAGGAGCAATTCTGAAAACAGGCTTGCTTTAGCTCCAGGGTATCTAAGCCTGCCTGACTGCAGCTCAGTTGCTTTTTTGGAGGTTGTTCTCCTGCCCAGCCCCGACCATGGCAATGGTGGATGCTGAATCTTCAATGCAGCTTCTCTGAAACATGTAGTAGGTTTTGGAGTTCAATGGCTGTCCTAAAAACACGTCTTGCTTTTCTGGCTTAGGGACATCCCCAAAAACGGCTGAGAGGAGACAACCCTTAAGAATCTCCAGCTGCCCTGCAAGCCCTGCAGATCTCGAGGTCCTTGTGCAGTGCTTGCATCCTTCTGGGAAGAGCTTGTGCAAGTGTTGCAAGGGGGGCAAATTTGAGGTTTTGATGGAGTCTCTGGGTGCCCCCATAGCCAAGGGGAGCTTTATAAGCTCCCAAAGGGATGAGGATCCTTCTAGGTGGCAGAAACCAGCTCTTGCCTGCAGTGTCTCTGCTGCTGGCTCTGCCGGCGTTGCCACTGTTCCCACGGATCCAAGTCCAGCCCGAGCCTTCGGGTGCCTTTTCTTAGCCTTCAGCCCAAGCCACCAGCTCTGGCCCTCGTTGAGTGGGATGGCACTGGCATCTCTTGCTTTCTGGCATTGAATGTCCTCACCCAAGGTCTTTGCTGGCCTCCCAGCCCTCGGCTTCCTCACCCGCCTTCAGGGAAGTGAGGAACGCGCTGCCCCGAGAAACCTGAGCCCTGGGCCTTTTGGCGCCGACCCCGTCTGCCCGGAGGGTGTTTTGCTCCCCCCTCTCCACGCGGGAGGAAGTGTTCTCCCCCCTACCAGGTAGTTATTTTTGTCAGGAGTCTGGGATCTGCAACAAAAGGTTTCCTCACTGGAGGAAACGGTACAGCCGGCGGGGGAAACTGAGGCAGGAGGGGACTCGCAGCTGGTACCGGGTGCAGGATCCCGGCTGGCCGGCATGGAGAGAGCCGGGGTCTCTCGCCCAGCCAGCGCCCTGCCCGCAGGGGACCCGGAGTCACGCGCCGGCACTGGGACCAGCTCCGCGTTGCAGCGGCAGGAAGCGGGGCAGGCCCCGCGCTCTTGCCGTGTGCCCCGAGGTTTCGGGTCAGGCCGGGGCGGGGGGGGGGGGCTGCGGATCAGACCCCGCTTCCTGCGGCACCCCCAGAACCGCAGCTGCTTCGCTGCGAAACCGCCCCCTCCGGCTCGGGGCCCAGCAGCCGCCTCCGCTGGGTTGTGTTTCTTCCCTCCCCGAGGCTGATTTGGTTCCTGTCCCCCCCCCTCCTCGCCCCGGGCCCTGGCAGGGGTCCAGCGGGCGCTCGAAACCCCGCGGCGTCTCGAGGTTTTGCATCCAGGTGTTTGGGGACGGAGGGGTCGGCGGCTTTGCAGCTTAGCGTCTCTCTTTCCTTCCCGGGCCGGGTGGCTCGGTCCCCGTCCGCCCCCTCGTCCCCGGGGACACGTGTCCTCTGCACGTGCTTAAATATCCGGTGTTAACCCCGGGCGCCGCTCGGCTGGGTCACCCCGCGGGGCGCGCGGCGACTGGGACGGCTGCAGGAGACGCTCGCTCGTGGGCTCCCGGTCTCCCGCGGGCCGGAGCTGCTGCGATCGCTGGAAGCGGAGCGTTGGGGCCAGGCACGGCAGCGAGGCCCCCCTGGGCGGCAGCCCCGCTGTCGCCCCGGTCGTGGGAAGGGCGCTGGCTCGTCCCTGGAGACGTCGCTGAGGCTCAGCGCCTCAGTTTACCTGGCTGTGCAATGGGCACAGGACGTCCCATGGGAGAAGCTGGGGCAGCCCCTTGCTGGGGGGCGGGGGGGGGGCAAGGCAGCCTCTCTACGCGGGGGATGGTGCAGGGAGCGGGGGTGGCGGCAGGGGACTGTGCTCTGCTGAAAGCCGGTCCCCCCCCCCCGCCCTCCTCCCACCCAGCTGCCGGTAAGGTGTCTGGCTCCGTCACGTCCCCCGAGGGGGGGGAGTTGCCCCCTTTCGCTGCTCGCCAGGGTCGCCTTCGGCAGCGGGTGTGGGTGCCCCCGCCCTCCCCCCCCCCCGAGCCCTGGCCCCGGCCCCGCCGCTGCTCTCCGGGGGGGCTGTTTCCCTCTCCTCCGCCTCCTGCTCGCCGCCGGCGGGAGCTGCCCGGCCCGCGTCCCACCCTCCCCCCCCCGCCGCAGGGCCCCTCCCGCCCCGGGAAAGGGGCTCGGCGCCTTTAAGAGCGAGCCCGGCTTCCGGGGCGGGGGGGGCGGGCGCCGCCGCGCGCTTGGAAGGTCACAGCGGGGGGGGGGGGGGGGAGGGCGGAGGCGCGCGGGGGGGCGCGAGAGGCGACGTCGCTGCGCCCGGCGCGCCGCCCCGCCCCGCCCCCCACGCCCTTTGCTCTTAAAGGGCCAGGCGCCGCGGGGGGGGGGGGCGCGCCGCCCCCCTCCTGCCTCAGTTTCCCCGCGGTGCCCGGCGCGGCCTGGCCGAGCCGAGCCCCCGGGGCATCCCGAGCCCCGCAGGGCGGCAGGGGGACGCCGTGGTGGGGGGGTCCCTGGGGGGGGGTTCATCCCCTCAGCAGTGTGGGGGTTCCCGGCTGCGCCCCCTCCCACGCCCGGCCCCAGGCTGGTGCCGGGGGGGCTGGGGCCGTGTGCGAGGGCAGGGCCCCCCCCCCCCAAATGCTCCGCGCGGAGAAAGCCCACACGGCCGGGGCTGCCCCTGCTCCTTCCCCGCTCCCCGAGGCCTCGCTGCCTCTGCGCCGCCCCGGGGGTTTCCGCCGCTGAGCCGGTGCGGGAGCGGTTGGGAGCAGGTGGGGCCCGTGTGGGGCGCCCCGGCACCCCGCCCCGGCACCCGGCCCTGTCCTTGCTTGTCCCGCTGCCGCGGCCTGCCCGCCCGGCCCTGCGGGGGGGCGCTGCCGCCCTGGCGAGGGCGGGGGGTCTCCCGCCTCCCCCCGTCCCGTCCCGGCCCTGCCGAGCCCCGTTCGCGGCGGGGGAGCCAGGGCTCTGCCGGGCAGGGTCTGCTGGCGGGGAGGTGACCCCGGTGCGGGATGGACCCCGCTCCCCTCTTGGGGCCCCGATGAGCCCTTGTAGGTGAAGCCAACCTGGGCCAGGGCTGCCTGGGCTCGCTGGGGCCTGGGGCTGCCTTCGGGGGTGGCCAGGGGTCAGAGGGCTTGCTGGTGTGGTGTGGTGGGCTAGCTAGTGTGGTGGGCTAGCTAGTGTGGTGGGCTACCTGGCGTGGTGTGGTGGGCTAGCTAGTGTGGTGGGCTACCTGGCGTGGCGTGGTGGGCTAGCTAGTGTGGTGGGCTACCTGGTGTGGCGTGGTGGGCTAGCTAGTGTGGTGGGCTACCTGGCGTGGCGTGGTGGGCTAGCTAGTGTGGTGGGCTAGCTGGTGTGGCGTGGTGGGCTAGCTAGTGTGGTGGGCTACCTGGTGTGGCGTGGTGGGCTAGCTAGTGTGGTGGGCTACCTGGTGTGGCGTGGTGGGGTACCTGGTGTGGCGGGCTACCTGGTGTGGCGTGGTGGGCTAGCTAGTGTGGTGGGCTACCTGGTGTGGCGTGGTGGGCTAGCTAGTGTGGTGGGCTACCTGGTGTGGCGTGGTGGGGTACCTGGTGTGGCGGGCTACCTGGTGTGGCGTGGTGGGCTAGCTAGTGTGGCGTGGTGGGCTACCTGGTGTGGCGTGGTGGGGTACCTGGTGTGGCGGGCTACCTGGTGTGGCGTGGTGGGCTAGCTAGTGTGGTGGGCTAGCTGGCGTGGCGTGGTGGGCTACCTGGCATGGTGTGGCATGGTGTGGCATGGTGTCTCAACTGGAGCAGGAGAGCAGGGTGGGTGCTGTGGGGCTTCATGCCATAGGAAACCTCGTCCCCCCCGGGCTTGGGGCAGACCAGGCGGGGCTGCCACTAGGAAGCGATGGATGGGGACCGCCGGGACCTTCTCCTCCGCTCCAGGCAGCCGGCAGGCAGGAGGCGGGGGAAGGCAGCAGCGCAGGAGGCGGCAGGAGGCAGGCCCGGGCGGCCGGCGGGGCCTCCCTGCCCGGGCGCGCTGGGCGGTGGCTGGGTGGGGTGGCCCCGGAGCAGATGGCGTTGGCGTGACTCGGTGCCCTTCCCCCTCGCTGGCGTGCCTCCTGCCTGGGAGCTGCAGGAGAGGCTATAAAAAGAATGTATTAAAGTGACACAGCAGAGAGGAAAACCGGAGCGGCAGAGGGGGACGTGCCCGCGCCGCGTCCCGCGCGCGTGCTGAGCCGCTGCCGCTGCCGCGCCGGGGCCGCCGTGCTGCCGTGCCGGCGCGGGGCCCGGCCTGGCTCGCTCGCCCTCCTGCTGCTCTCGGCGAGATGCCGCTCTCGGAGCTAAGGCGCCTTAAAGTGACGCGGGAACCGGGAGCCGCGATGCCTCTAAAGCTCTTGAAACGCTGACTGCGGCGGCCAGGCTTCCTCGGGCTCCCGTTGCCCGCGGGCCGTCCCCGCGCGGCGCGCGGCGGAGGCGCGAGGGCAGCGCGGCGTCGCCCTGCCCGCGCGCCCGGCCCTCCCTCCTGCCTGCGGCTAGGGCTGTGCTCGGCGGGCGCTCCGGAGCGGATGTGCCCGGGAAGCAATTCCCTCCCCTCCTCCTCTGCCCCGGGGAGGCGAAAGAGGGGGCAGCGAGGGGAGAGGCCAGCCGTAGGCACGGGGCAATGTCGGCGCCATCTGCCCTGGGGCACAGGCGGGGCGACGGTCCCTGGGGAAGGATGCCAGCCCTTCCCAGAGCTGTTCTCCTGGGAAGTGGTGGAGGAGCTGCCTGGGATGCCCAGGCGCAGCAGCAGGTCTGGCTCTGGGAGCTGTGTCTCTTGCCTGAGACCGGAGAGGTTCCCGCAGGGAGATCCGACATCCCGGGTTGGTGGTGAGCACCCAGATCGGCCTCCTGGCATGGCAGCGTGGGTGTCTCCACGCTCTCTCTCTCGTGTTATTTTTGCTCAAGCCTGTTGCCTGGATCTGCCTGAGCTCTTTGTATCCTGTCTCCCTGCCACCTCTGTTTTTAACTCTTGCTAAGCAAGGCCCAACCTTCTCCCCAGCTCCACGTGTGGAGTGTCACCTGGGCGCCAGCTCCACTTGGCAGGAAAGGACAGAACTGGCCTGCTCGAATCAGCCATGGACCCGCTTCCCGGCTGGACCCAAAGCAACACAGGCCTGAAGTTTGGCTGGAAGTGAATAAATAGGAACCATCCCCTCGAAAGGGGAAAACTGAGGTCCGAGCGTGGACCTACCTAGAGACCACAGTCGAGCGCTCGGTCGGGTGGAGATATTCCTAGCTTAGCTGTCCACCTGACAGGCTTGGAGGGTGTCCCCTGGCATGTCCGGCCGCATGTCCCTGCTTGGGGTCAGGCTGTGTCACCTGTGTGAACTTGGTGTGTGGGCGACTGGGGTTGTCCGGCTTTGCCGACTGGTGCCTCTGGAGCAGGGCAGCCCCCAGCCCGCCTGATGGGGCACCACTGGCCATGGTGGAAACGTGGTGACGTGGAAACAACACGCGCTGGAGAGCCTCCTGCCCGAAAGGAGCCAGGAGACACTGTTGGCTCCAGTGGAAGATGCAGGAGGGGAATGGACTCATCCTGGGCTTCTCTCTCTCATCCATGGAGTGTGGCTGCTTTGGGTGTTGAAAGAGCAACCCCCAGAAGTGGCCTCATTTCCGTGGTGGCCAAACAGGTCCCTCTCTCCCACTGGGCTTGCTTGCTGGGATCTGCAGGGCTTGGTTGGCTTGATTCCTCTTTTAAAGGATGTTCCTAGGTCTTCAAAGTGTGAAGTTGCTTAGGAGTGGGAAGAGGCTGAAGCAGGGGCAGGAAGGAGGGGACAGAAGAGGAGCAAATGGCAGATGGAGCAGATCTCGCTGAGTAGTGCACAACACCAGAAGAATAAATAGCAATTAAGGCTAATAGCTAATGGGCTGGTTACTGTACCAAGGTGTGTCCTACCGTGCATCTCTGAGCAAACCTCCCACGGCTGCTCAGCCTTGTCTCCCAGGGCCTGTCTGCTTGGGGATTCTGACCCGATTTAGCTGCTGCGGAGGAGCTATTTCAGGCTGGTTCTCCAGGCAGGGAGCTCCTCCAGCGGAAAGTGGCTTTATTCTGGAGTAACTGCTGCGCTTCGCCATGTCCTCCGGCGCCGTGGGGGCTGCAGGGCACCCCGGGGAGAGGCAGTGCCCTGGCATTGCAGCACCGCTGTCTCGCCAGACCTGCAGTGGCTCTTGCAGGGCTGGAAGAGGACGTCCTTGGCTTTCGCTCCGTGCCTGGAAGGGGAAGGCTGAGCTACCAAGTGCTCCAGGGTGCCAGGGAGCCTGTGGCAGAGGGGTCCCCCCACCGGGTCTGGGGTTTGCTGGGGCCCAGTGGTATGAGCTCTACCTGATCCCATCCCTGCTTTCCAGCTGGGGACCCTGGCAGGGAGACGGCCGTCCTGCCCCGAGCCGAGCGCAAGCCTCGCTGCGTGTCTGCCGTCAGGAGGGTGCAGGGTCCAAGCCCCTGCTCCCTGCAGGGTCCAGGCGGGCTCGGCATGGAGCCAGCTCACAAGCGTCTGCACCCGGAGCGCAGTGAATCCGCAGCCCTGGGAGCGGAAGGTCATTTCTTCCTTTGGGAATAGCGTCCGCATCAGTGCGGTTCTGCGTTTATCGGCCCAGGAGCGTTTATCCTCCCGCTGGTCCTGCCCTGGTGCCCTTGGCTGAGCACTTTGCGTCCGCTTTTGGCTCGGGTCTGGGAGGCGACAGCCCAGCTGTGTGAGACCTTTGCACGACTGTGGTGTGCGCACGCGCACGTGCACGTGTGTGAATGTGTCTCCGTGTGTCTCATGATCACACGACTGGCTCTTAGGGTGGGTTGAAGGTGCCTTGGCTGCGGTGGGTGACGGTGTGGGTGTCTGCATGAACGTGGGGCTGGTGGCCATGTGGCTGGAGGTGGCCACCTGCAGATGACTAGTAGCATGTTTCCCAGGCAGGACAGCGCTGCTTGGTGGGGGCTAATCTGTCTCCTGTCCCCCCCCTCCTGGGAAACGTGGCCTCTCTCAGCTGAGGTCTTTGCTCCGGAGGTTGAAGTGGACTTCCCGCTGCAGCTCACAACTTCCAGCCGGGAGTCGGGCCCCTCGCTGCGGCACCGGTGCTCCGTGGTGGGGCAGGCGACTCCATCTGCGGAGCTGAGCATCATGCCCTGGTCCGCCGGAGCTTTCGGCATGGGGGCAGTGCGGGGGGAGGCAGCGAGAGGCGGCTTCCCCGGGGGGGCTGCAAGCTCGGGTGACGAGCCGAGGGCTCGTGTTTGCTCTCGGCGGCGCCTGGAGCAGCTTGGCGCGCTTTAACTCCAGCAGCAGGGCGGGAGAATCCCAGAGGCTTTAGCGGGGTGGTGCTGACCGGCGGCAGGCGTTTTCCCTGCTTAACGAGACCTTGTGGCTGAAATCCCCCGCTTAACGCGGCGTTTTGGCCAAACCCCCCCCACGGCTGCGGCCCAAGCTGTGCTGCCCCGGCGGCAGCGGCAGTGGCGGCGGGGGGGGGCCCTGCGTGGCGTCGCTGCGTCCATCCCGGGCTACTCCCTGGCCCCCGGGGAGTTTTTCTCCCTTCCTTTTCACCGCCGCACTCCCGTCTCGCCCTTCCAGCATCCCTGGGCGGCTGCTGGGAGGCGGAGGGTGGAGCGGGGAGGAAATTCCTCGGGGAGGCGTGACGGCGGCCAGCGGCAGGGTGTGCCCCCCCCACGCCCCGCCGAGGCCCCCGGCCGCCTCCGCCGGCGCGGGGGGCGCGGGCAGGGCCGCCCCGCGCTCCCGCAGCCAGCCGGCAGCAGGAGCGGCCCGCCGCTTTCCCACGCCTCCCCGCCGCCGGCCCGCTCCCCACGCCTGCCCCCCCGCCGCCGCCGCCGCCTCCCCCCTCAAGGCCGGCGGACCTACGCTCCCGCTCCCGCTCCCGCCGTGGGGCTGGGCACCGTCAGCCCGGCCCGGCCACCCCAGGAGCCGCCGGCACCGAATTAATTTTTAACTTTTTTTTTTTTCTTCAAGGGGGGGGAATCGCCATTTCTTTCTTTCTGCCTGGCGCCGTCGTGAAAAATCCGGCTGGATTTGCGCACTGCCGCTGGCAGCAGGAGGTGTCGGCCTGGGGTGAATCCGGACCTGCCCTTTCTGCCGTCGGCGGGGAGCGGAGGCGGCCGGGCCGCGGGGTCCCCGTCACGCCGCCCCCCCCCGCCGCTCCGCCGCCAGCTGGGCCTCGGGCTCCGGCGGGCGCGGGGCCGGTGCCAGGGAAGGCGATGCTGGCAGTCGCCATGGAAACGCTCTCCCTGCGGAGGAGGGAGGCGGGCGGGAAGATGGGTGCTGCCGGGAAGCCCGAGGCTCCCGGCACGGGGACGCCCCGGGCGTTGGCGCCCCCGGCAATGTGCCCCCATGGCTGCTCGGGGCGGCCGCTCCGAAGGGGACCTCGGCAGCGGGAGGCAGCCCCGGATCCCGGTGCACGGCGAGGAGCGGGAGCAGGAGTGTTGCCGAGAAACCCGCCTCGCTCCACAGGCGGCCAGGGCGGGAGAAGCCGCGTGCCAGCGCCGGAGCCCCTCCGACCTGCTCCTCGTGCCGCGAAGGGCTCCCGGAGCGGGATCCCCTCCGCAGGGGGCTCGGGGCGCCTCTGCCGCCCCCCTTCCTTCTTCCTTCCCTCCTTCCCTCGGGGTCAGGGTCCCGTCACCTTCCTTCTCCCGCTCTCCCCCCTCCAAGGCTTGGCGGTTTTCCGGGACGACCTGGGCAAAGCGGGGCCGAGGACGCGGGCATTTGGCCGGGGAGGCCCGGGCCGGGGTCGGCCTCGCCGCTGGAAGCGCCGGGGCCGGCCGGGGAGCCGCGGGGGCCCCCGCGGGCGCCTGCGCCGGGGGCTGCACCCGGGGAAAAAGCCTCTTTTGTCTGGGCCGCGGCGGTGAGCGGCGCCGCGTCTGGCCCTTTCCACCCCCTCCCTTCCTGGTCACGAGGCCGGTGGCTTGCGGGAGGCGAAGGAAGTTCAAGCGGATTTGGCCCCCCCCGGCAGCCGCGGGGACCCGGCGGTGGCGGCGGCGGCCCCCTCGGGGGGGACCTTGTCCTATGACCCCCCCGGCGCCGCTGCGGGCGCCCTGCTCCGTCCTCGCGGGCCCGCGGGGAGCGTTCGGCGCCCGGCGCCGGGGAGCAGGCCGACCCCGGCGGCGCGGGGGCTCGGGAAAAGGGGGTGCCCTCGGCAGCCGCGGCCCCGGGAGAAGTGGGGCGCTCGCCTCGCGGCTCCTCGGAGTCTTTGCCTAGGGCTCGCTTTGGCCGTCAGGAGGCCGGTTTGTTCCCTCCCCTCCTTTTTGGGCGGGAACGTATGGATGCTGTAGGACGCCTCTGCTGTCGGCAGCCTCCCTCCATCTGGTCCCCGCGGTCGGCAGCACAAAGTGAAGCGCGGCGGGAAGCTGAGGGGCTGCCCCCCCCCTCCCCCCCCCCCCCCGGGAGAAGGGCCTTTGGTCCCCGCCGGGGGGCGGCGGGGGGGCTCCCGGCCTCCGCCGAAGGGCCCGGGCCGGGCAGAGCCCCCCTGGCCGGGCAGAGCCCCCCGCGCCGCTCCTCCGCCTGGGCAGGCCGTCCCGGCTCCCGGCGGCCGCGGGGCTGCCCGAGGGCTGGGGGCGAGGAAGGGGCCGGAGGGCGGCGGCGCGGGGGGGGGGGGTGGCGGGGTCCCGCCGCGGGGTGCGTGTCGGGGGTCCCCGGCTCTGCAGGCTGGGTGCCGGCTGCGCGTGCGCGCTGGGGGCCCCCGGCTGCGCGGGGGTGTTGGGAGGCGCCCCGGTTCCCTGGGTGCGCCGCGCGCGTGTGTGTGCATTGGGGGTGTGTGCAGTGTGCACTGTGTGTGTGTGCACTGTGTGTGTGCTGTGTGTGTGTTGGATGTGTGTGTGCATTGGGTGTGTGTGCAGTGTGCCGTGTGTGTGTGTGTCAGGTGTGTGTGTGTGCATTGGGTGTGTGTGCAGTGTGCATTGGGTGTGTGTGTGCCGGGTGTGTGTGTGTGTGTGCTGGATGTGTGTGTGTGCATTGGGTGTGTGTGCAGTGTGCCGTGTGTGTGTGTGCTGGATGTGTGTGTGCATTGGGTGTGTGTGCAGTGTGTGCCGTGTGTGTGTGCACCCTGTGTGTATGTGAACCAGGTGTGTCTGTGTGCACCAGGTGTGTGTGTCCCGGTGTGTGTGTGCATTGTGTGTGTGTGCGCCAGGCGTGTGTATGCACTGTGTGTGTGCCGGGTGTGTGTGCACTAGGCATGTGTGCGTGCGCTGTGTGTGTGCAAGGTGTGGGCCCTGGGTGTGTGTGCATGCCGGATGTGTGTGCACTGGATGTGTGTGCACTCTGTGTGTGTGTGTGTGTGTGCTGGGCATGTGTGTGTGCACTGTGTGTGTGCCAGGTGTGTATGCACTGGGCATGTATGTGCTGGGTGTGTGTGCACTGTGTGTGTGCTGGGTGTGTGTGCCAGATATGTATGCACTGGGTGTGTGTGTGCTGGGTGTGTGTGCACTGTGTGCATGCTGTGTGTGTGTGCTGGATGTGTGTGCACTGTGTGTGTGTGTGTGTGTGCACATCGGGGTGTGTGTGTGTGTGCCGTGTGTGTGCCCTTGCTGGGTGTGTGCCCATGCTGGGTGTGCCCGTGCTGGGTGTGTACATGCTGGGTGTGTGTGTGTGTGCGTGCTGGGTGTGCCTGTGCCGGGTGTGTGCGTGCTGGGTGTGCCTGTGCCGGGTGTGCCCGGGGAGGGAAGGCCCCGGCTGTGTGCATGCTGGGGGAGGGGGCCCAGCCCCGTGCGAGTGCACTGGGGGGGCCGGCGGCGCCTGTGCGCGGGATCCCTGCTTGTGCAAGGTGTACGCTGGGGCTCCCTGGCTCCGTGCGCGCGGGGACGCCTGTGTGCGTGCGTGTGTGCTGGGGTGCCTGCGTGTGCTGGTGCGCCTGTGTCGGGGGGGATGGTTCCTGCCTGCCGAGCCGCCCCGTTGGGAGGGGGTCCCTGGCCGCACGGATGCGAGCCTGTGTGCGAGGGTCCCCAGCGGGGGTGTGTGTGGGGGTGTGTGTGTGTGTGTGTGTGTGCATGCGCTGGTGTCCCCAGCTGTGTGTGTGTGCGTGCATGCACGGTGGAGGTCCATGTTTGCATGCGTGTTGGGTGTGTCCAGGGGAGGGGAAGGGCCCTGGCTCTGTGTGTTTGTGTGTGTGTGTGCGTGTGTGTGATCCTGGCAGTGCATGTGTGCTGGGGGTCCCCAATACCTGTGCGCGCGCGTGTGTGTGTGTGTGGGTGCGGATTTCGGGGGGGTCCCGGCTATGGGCGTGGTGGGCTCCCCAGCGGTGGCTGCGGGTCGGGGGGTCCCCGCTATCTATACGTGCTTCTATACATGTGCAGGCACACACATGTGTGCATAGACGTGCCGCGCACACGCATGCGGTGCCGGGGGTGGGCGCCGGGCCGGGCCGCCCCCCGCCGCGCGGGGCTTTGTGCGGAGCCGCCGCCCCGCTCCGCGCCGCTCCGCGCCGCTCCGCGCCGCCGGGCCGCGCGGTGCCCCGGGGCCGCGCCGGGCCGGGCAGGGCAGGGCCGCGCCGCTGGGCCCGGCCCGCAGCCCCTCCCTGCCGCTCGCCCGCCGCGGCCGGTCCCTTTTAAGGAGCTCCACCCCGGCTGAGCCCAGGGTGGAGCTGCCGCGCTGTTCACACCTCTCGCTCGCTCGCTCGGCGCGGCTCGGATCGGCGCGGCGCGGCTCGTGCGGGGACGCGGCTCGGCGGCCGGAGCCGGAGCCGGAGCCGGGCGGCGGCGCTGAGGCGAGGCGAGGCGGGAGCATGATCCTGCCCGCGGAGGGGATGAGCGCCGCGCACTCGCGGAGGAGCCCTCCCCGCGGCGCCTGGGCGGTGAGTGGCGCCGCCGCTTCCCCCCCTTCCCCCCCCCCCCCGCCCGTCGCGCGCGGCCCCGCGGCGGCGCCCGGGCTCTGCGGCCGCCCGAGCGCGGCCCCCCCTGCCCGCGCCGCTCACCTGGGGGCGGGGGGGCATTGCCCCTTTAAGGGGTGTGTGTGGGGGGGGCGCTGGAGCGGCGGGGGCGCCGCGCCGGCCCCTTTAAGGTGGGGGGGGAGGGGAGGGGAGGCTGCAGGGCGGCGCCGCGCCTCCTCCCCCGGCGCTGGGCGGTGGCGCGGGCCGCGCCCCTCCCCCCCCCGGGGCCGCCCCGCCCCCTCCCCCCCGCGGGCGGGGCGGCGGCACAAAGGCGGGCTCGGGCCTCCCGCCCGCCCGCCGCGGGGTCCCGGCGCCGCGGCTGCTCCCGCGCCGCCCTTCGCCCCGTGCAGCGGGGGCCGCGCCGCGCCGGGGCAGCCGGGCCTCGCTCTGCCCCCGTCCCGTCCCGCGCCGCACGGCACAGCACGGCACGGCACGGCACGTCCGGGCCGGCCCCGCTCCGGGGGCACCGGGGTGGCGGGTGCCGCCCCCGTCTGCCGCCCTCGGCCGGGGGGCGCGGTGGTGCCCGGGCGCCCCCGAGGACGAGCCGGGCCCGGAGGGGCCCCCCCGCCTCCAGCCCTGGTGCAGGGCGCTGCTGGAGGGGGGGGTGGCGGGGTCCCTCCCTGCCCCCCGCCCGCTCGGTCCGGCCCGGGGCCCCGGCCGTGGGTCTGCCCGTGGGTCGCGGCCGCCTCGAGGCGCGCGGGCCGAGCGCGGAGCCCACGTGGGAGCAGTGCTCGGCGCTGGGGCTGCAGCCGCTGTGCCCGGGGCTCCTGGCTGCGGGCCCGTGCGGGTGCCGCCTGCGCGGGGCTCGGGGCAGGGGCTGCAGCTGCCCCCGGGCTCGCTGCCGCGGCCTCGGCTGCTCTGGCCTGCGCCCCCGTCCGTGTGTCCGGCTGCCTTCGGGGAGCCTCCCGCACCTTCCCCCTGCCGCCGCACGCACGCAGCCCGGTGGCATCCCTCCCACCTCGGGGGCGACCCTGCGGGGGTCCCGGTCCCCCCCCCCTGCGGGGAGGAAGGGGTTAGCGGGGGGCGACAGGCACCCTGTGCCTGTGAGCAGGTTTGGGGTGGGCTGGTGACCCCTGGGCCCCCGCGGGGGGCAAGGGGTGGTAGCGCTGCGCCGGGGCGGGCCGGGCTGCGCCGCCGGCTCCGGGAGGACGAGGCTCGTCCGGAGCAATGGAGGCAGCCGGGAGGGCGGCGGCGTGGGTCGGAGCCAGCGGCGGCCGGGCAGAGCCCAGCCCTGCCCAGCCCTGCCCGCCCCGCAGGGCCCGGCCCCCCCCCCCCCCCCGGCCGGCCTGGCACGGGGCCTTTGGCCCGCCGCAGCGGCGGGGGTGTGGGATTGCGGGGGGAGGAGGCGCGCGTGACTCCCCGCTCGGGCCCCCGGGCGGCTGGGGTCACGGGGAGGCTAGGTCACCAGCGCCGTGAGTTTGCTGGGCCTCTGCCCGCCCCGGGGTGGGGCTGGTGCCTCTCCCCTCGCTCGCTCGCTCGCGCGCGGCGCGGGCATCGCAAAGCGAGCTTGGATGGCTGCCCGGCCTCCGGCGTGGGGGGGCCCTGCTCCCCCCTCCTCCTCCTCCTCTTCCTCCTCCTCCTCCGCGGGCGCCCTGCCAGGCGGTGCCAGCTGCCGCTGCCACTGAGCCCTGCTGCCGCCGCCGCCGCCCCGGGCCCCCAGCGGGCCGGCCGGCTGCCTCGCCGCACCTGGGCCGCCCTCCGTCTTTCCCCCCGGCCGCCCAACCTTTCCGGCTGAACCAGGGCTGCTGCTCCCGGCCCTGCTGAGCGCCGCCCTCCTGCCGCCCCGTGCCGGGGCGATGGGCCCAGCGGCGCCGCCCGGCTCCTGACCCTTCCCCTTCCGTTAAGGCCTGGGGTTGGCAAGGGCCCGGCGTGGGGATGGGACTTGTGCCTGGCGGGGAGCGCCCGCACCCCCCCCCCCGCGGTCCTGAGCACCGGCCCTCGTTCGGGGGGCTGGAGAGGTGCCGCTGATTTGGGCAGGGGGGTTCGGCCGGGCTCTTGGTGCCGGCGGAGGTGGACGCGCACTTGGCACCGGTCGCCTTGGTCCCGTGGCCCCAGAAGAGCAGGGGTGGCCAGGGTGGGACTGCAGCCTCGCCTCGGGGCACCGCGTTGTCCCTCCTCCCCAAGCCTTGAAACGCGAGGGGGGGGCGCCGGGCCGGCGCTGCCGCCCCCCCCCCCCCCCCCCCGTGCCTGTTCCTGCCGGGGCCTCGCTCCTTGGGCCGACGCCAGCCCGGCGCCCTTGCGTTGCGCGAGGACGACGGCCACCTCTCCTCCGGCCTTGGCAAAAGCTTGGGATTATTCGGCTCCACCCGCCGGCCTCCCCCTCCGTGCCCGTTGGGGGCCCGGCTTGCTTTTGGGGTGGTCCTCGTGGCAGCATCCCGAATCGGGGCGCTCCGGGGCCGCTCCCAGGGCCGTTTGCGGGCGCCTCGGGCAGCGGAGGGGCTCTGCCGCCGCCGTGCCGGCCCCACGGAGAGGGGGCAGCCCGTGCAGGCGGGTTTCGGGATGCGCCTGGGTTGCTTCCCCCTCCCTGCGCCTTGCTGCGTTGAAAGGGCTGGTCGATAACGGTTTAGCAGTTAATTAGCAAGGGGATTTGGGGGAGGGCGGCGTGAGTAAGCGGTGTGTGGAGGGGTTTCTCTCTGCTCTCTGTTGGGGAGAGAAAGCGGTAACCAAGCCTGGCTTCAGCCTGGCTTGCTGCTGCCAGCCAGGCCACCCAGGAGCAGGGAGGATTCAAGGCTGCCTGCTGGTCTGGGCAGCGCGGTCTTCGGGGTGGGCTCCCAGCTGTGCCTCGGTTTCCCTACGGGGACCAGATCATCTTCCTCTTCCCTCTTTCTCATGGACTGTTTGGTTTCTCCTTGTGTCCCCTTGCAGACCGGCGGGTCGGGCCACGCAAAAACGGCACCCAAGATGAGCTCGTCGTCGCTCCTGGCCGAGGGCCCCATCGACCCACCCGTGCTGCTCTCGGACATCAAAACGGAGCCCCCCGAGGAGCTGCTGGCCAGTGACTGCAGCCAGCCGCAAGCCGAACCCGTGGACCTGTCCCTCAACAAGTCGAAGCCCTTGGTGCCAGTGGCACCCCCGCCCCCTGTCTCGGTCCAGTCCTCGCCCATGCTGGTGGCTCCCCCCATCCCGGCGCCCACGGTGTCCATCTCGCCCTCGGGCCTGAGCTCCACCTCCGCCATCCCGGCTGTCCTGTCTCCTGGCTCCATCCTGGCATCCACGCAGGGCAGCGGCGGGCAGCAAATCCTCCACGTCATCCACACCATCCCCTCCGTCAATTTGCCCAGCAAGATGGGCAACCTACAGACTATCCCTGTGGTGGTGCAGTCCCTGCCCGTTGTCTACACCACCATGCCCACAGACGGTGTGACCGCCATCACCGTCCCGCTCATCGGGGGCGACGGCAAGAACGCCGGGTCCGGTAAGGCATGCATGGCCGTTTGCATGGGGGAAGCCGGAAACTTTCTGGGCCCTGCTCGTGGAGCAGCACCTTTGGTGGTCCTTGGCACCCTCCTCGCCCGGGGCATGGGGAAGGGTGCGGAGCTCTTGGGAAGGGGGCTGGATCCCAGGCACGGAGGAGGGCGAGGAGCCTGGCACGTGTGGTGGGTCTCACCTTGGGTGAGCGGAGGAGGGTGTTGCTGGGGGGCAGGGTCCGCCTTCTCCCCGGTAGGGTGCAACCAGGAGACCCCCGCTCCTTCCTCACGTCATCCGGGTGCCCAGGCGGAGGTGGGTATCGGGCGTTTTCCCCCAGAGGGATGCTGTTTTTCCCCCCGGGGGTGCCCCGAGGTCTGTCCCTGCATCCCGCACGTGTGCCAGGGACTGGCTTGGCAGGGCCCCGGCACGGGGGCCATCCACGTGCCACGGGGAGGGCAGGGGACACGGGCCGGTGCCGCCCGCCCGCCGTGCCTCCCGCTGTTGGCAGGGTGCCCGCCCTTCCCCCTTGCGGTCTGCAGAGCAGCTCTGGTTTCAGTTAAACTGGCTCCCCCCCCTGCTCCCCATATCCCCCCCCTTTCCCCTTCCCCAGGACAATTCCAGCTTCCCGTCATGAGAAGTCCCCAGCGTTTCTTATCGGGGGGCCTGGCCTGGATCTCTGCTCCTCTGGGAACGGGGTGGCACCTGGCAGAGGAGGGGCAGGCAGCTGAAAGGAGGCAGCCCCCAGCAATGGGCGAAGGTGCGATGGGGGAATAGGGCAGAGGCTGGTATCCCACATTCCCACGTCCTGCCGGGGGCTGAGGCCAGGCCGTGGGCAGGGGACAGGTAGCGGTGCCCTGAGCTGTGCCCACTCGGAGGTCTTTCCCCGCCACTGCCAGGGGTGCCCCCCAGTAGCCCTGTGCCAACGTGCCCTGCGGACACCGGGAAGCCTCCGGCACACCTCTAGGCAGGGCATCTCCCTTGCCCCCAGCTTGATTTTATTTTGTTTTTTGGCTTGGGGGGGGGTTGGGGGGGGAAGCAACCGGCTGAACAACCCCGCTTGCTGTTAGCGTGCGGCGGGGGCGCGGGGGGCGGTTGGCTGGGCTGCCCCTTCCGTTCCTGAGCTGGCGCGGTGGCGGCGGCGAGCGCTGGGGTTTCGGGGGGGGGGGTGGTCGGGCTGCTGTTGGTTGCTTGCATCCCTCATCCCGTCTACTCTCGTTTCTCAATGACTTTTCTTTTCCCTCCCCCCCCCCCCCGCTCCTCCAGTGAAAATCGACCCCAGCTCCATGTATCCCATGGACATGAACAGTGACAGTGAGGACAGCGTGTCGGAGAGCGGCCCAGCCCCCTTCCAGGACCTGCAGAGAGAGTGAGTGCACGTAGCGTCGCGGGGGGGGGGGGTGGCGGTGGTGGCCCTGTCCTAGGCCTCGGACCCCGGCCTGGCGCCGGGGGGCCGCGCTGGCGGGCGGCGCGGCCATGCCCTCCCTCCCTCCTCTCGGCAGGTCGGCCGTGGCGCGGATGCAGCGGGCGGACTCGCCCGACCTGAAGAAGCGGCGCATTCACCAGTGCGACTTTGAAGGCTGCAATAAGGTCTACACCAAAAGCTCCCACCTCAAGGCGCACCGGCGGATACACACAGGTACGGGTGAGTGAGCGTTGCGGCTCCCCGAGCCCGGGGCTGCCCCCCGTTGCCCCCTGCGCCCCCACGCCGTGCTGCAGACGGGTGCCGGGGGTCCCCTCTTGCCTGCTGCTGTGCCGGAGGGGGAGGCGCGCAGCCCCGCTTGGGTGGGGGGGGGGCACCCGGGGTGCCAGTGGCCGCTAGGTGGCAGTGATGCTCCATGCCGGGGCCCGGGGGACCTCAGGGGCAGCGGGCTCCTTTGGGGGAGCAGGGGCTGCACCTCGGGGGGGGGCGGCACCGGGGTGACCCCCAGCACCAGAGCTTGGCCCTCACAGGCTGGCCCGGGACCTGGGGACTTGGGGGGCAGGATGGGACCCCCGGGGGGGGGAGGGGGCCATAGTGCACTTAACGCACAGGGACACCGGCTTGTCACCCCCCTGGGGCTACCGTAGTTCACCTAATGCACCTGGGGCGTCGCGGCTCCGCTTGCCCTGGTGAACTGCCTTAGTGATGCTAATAGATGTGGCACGCCGAGGCTCCACCCACTGCAGCGTGCTACCGTAGTGCACCTCGTAGACGGGGCATCCCCAGGCCACATTTCCTCTGGTGCGGTACCGTAGTGCACCTAATACTACACACACAGCAGAGACCAGCATGTGCTCTGGGGTGCTGCCCTGGGAGGAGCGTGGGGCATAGTCACTACTGCAACGACCAGCCCCGTGCGAGGGAGCTGCTGTGCTGCACCCAAGAGGAAAACCACCTTCTGGGCATACACCTGATCAGCCCGTGGGCGCTGCCGTAATAACCTAACGTGCGCAGCCTCGGCACCGCCGACCCACAGGTGCCGCCTGGCGACCCTAATGCACCTAGTAGGCTCGCTGCTTGGCGCGTGGTGAGATGCCGTATTACACCCAAAAGCAACATTCGTCCACCTGGGGGCGCTACGGTAACATGCCAAATAAGTGTGAAGCTAAATAAGTGTAATTAAGTGCTTGTGTTCTTGTGGCTTCCTTAATACATCTAATACACCCTGCCATCCCTTCTAAGGCTCACGGCTGTAACTTTTGTACCCCGCTGATCCCTCTTGCACCCGTGTGCACGTACGCGTGCTCTGTTGCCTCTCGCGGTGCTGACCGCTCCTCTCTGCTCCCCTCCGTGCAGGTGAGAAGCCCTATAAATGCACCTGGGAAGGCTGCACCTGGAAGTTTGCCCGCTCCGATGAGCTGACCCGGCATTTCCGCAAGCACACGGGCATCAAGCCCTTCCGCTGCTCGGACTGTGACCGCAGCTTCTCCCGCTCTGACCACCTGGCCCTGCACCGCCGGCGGCACATCATGATGTGAGGAGCGAGGCCCCAAGGCACGTGACTGGGGAGAAGGGGGGGAGAGTGAAAACGGGGGGGCGCTCCCCACTCTCCCAGGTGCAGCGGAAGGACTGCGGGGGCATGGGAGCGAGCGAGGCCCATCTCCGCCGGCGACGAGCGAACTGTGGCTACCTGCCTCTCCGAGAGTGGAGCCGCCCCCCCACCACCACAGGTGCAAGATGTAAAAAAAGATGGTTTCCAGACTGATCCTCCTCCTCTCTTGCTCCTGTTTCTTCCTCTTCCTGGACTTCTCTTCCCTCCTTTCAACATCTGGAGGCCACTCCTCTGTTTCTTACCCCGGATTCATCCAGCGGCTGCCTCCGGACCTGTGTGTCTGCCCTTTGGCCTCTTGCCCATCTCCAGCACACACGTGGAGACGTGCACGTGTGCTTCCGGCTCTCCTCCCCTGCATGCAAGGCTGCTCTGCTCTCAGTCCTCCGCGGATTCAACCTTGCCTGGCTGGCAAAATGACGGAGAACCGGCAGGAAGGACAGAGGCAGGGCGGGATCTGGGATCGACCCCACGCCGTGGCTCTCTGCCTCTTTCTGTTCCATGGTACGCTCAGAAAGACGCTGGCTCCCCTTCCCCAGCCCGCTGCTGGCTCCCCGCGCGTCCCCCTTCCCCGCCTTGTCCCAAGCCGCCTGGATGCTCCGGAGAAGGAGTGCTGGGCTCTGCATCCCTCTGCACGTGCTGGGCTTTGCGGAACGGGCCGGGGGCGTGCAGGAGGGCCGAGGAAGCAAAGAAAAAGCAAGAGGGGAAAAAAGAAACCCAACAACCCACCAACAAAAAAGGGAAACTTTGCGGAACGTGGAACTGTGATTTTACTGAGTTTTAAGGGGGGCGGGATGGGGAAGGGAGGGGAGGGCAGGGGCGGCCAGGTCTCAGTTTTTGAAGACTATGGGACAGTTGAAGCGTTTCTAACTTAAAAAGGCAGCAGCCTTGTTACAGACTGTGGCCACGCGCTTTTCTTTTTAACGGTAACTATGATTTTTGTGGGCCCCCTGCCTGCCCGGTTGCCGGTCGGCGGAGTGAGCCCCGCTCCCTTCCCGGGGGGGGGCGGCAGGCGGTGGGGTCGGACCCTTGGGGCGGTTGGGCGGGAGGGCAGGATTGGGGGACGTGACCGTGCCCCGGCACACGCGGGGGCTGTCGGTGGCGGCAGCTTCCCCCCCCCCCCCCCAGCTCCCTTTGAGCTGGTGTGTTGGGCGCGGGGGCCGCTGGGCTGGCTTATGCCTGGTCCTGCAGCGTGTCCCCCCCCCCCCCCCCCCGTGGCGAGGCTGGGGCTGAGCTTGGGGGGGTGCGCAGCCCCTCGACCCCTCTCAGCCCCCCCCCCCAAAAGGTCGCTGACAGCCATCCTGAGAAACTACCTTCCCTCTTCCCCTCTGCTTCCCCCCCCCCCTCCAGCCGGGAGCTGGGACGCGGGTGACCCCCCCTTGCCTGGGGGGCTGCTGGCGGGCTTCGGGGCTGCGGGGAGGCAGGCCTGGCCCCGGGTTTGGGGAGGCTGCGCCGTGGGGGTGCGTGGGAGGGCCGCCGGGGCGTGCGCCCCCCCCCCCCCCCGTGCGCCCCCCCACAAGAAGCCTCCCGCGCGTGGCGGCAAGGGGGCGAGAAACCCCGGATCGGGAGGTCGCAAGAGGGGTTTGGGGGCTGACTTTCACGGGGGGGGGGGGAGGCGTTGGGGTCGGCACTACTGACGTACCGGCGGGTGTCCCCCCCCCCCCCCCCCCCCCCCGGCTGGGGATTTTGTGTTGAGGCTCGAGCTTTGGGGGGGTAAAAGCAGCTGCGCCGCGGGCGCGAGGGAGCCCGGGCGGCCGGGGAGGGAGCACGGCCGGAGCCGCCAGCCCCGACGTCCCGCTCGCCGCCCGGCCGGAGCGGCGCGGGGAGGCTCGGAGGCGGCGCGCGCGTGTGTGTGTGTGTGTGCGGGGTGCATTTCTGTTTTCCTTTTTTTTTTTTTTTCCCCTTCCCTTTTTTTTTCCTTTTTTTTTTTTTTTAAACCATGAAATTTTAAACTCTCGAGCTGTGATATTTGTACAAAACTGTTTGACGTTTTTTCTACATGGGAATAATATTGAAAGTAGACGAATTTCCGTGGTGCGTGTCTTGCTTTCGCGGGGTGGTGGGGCAGGGGGAGAGGGCCCCGCTTCTGGCACCATCGGAGCGAGGGCCGGAGAGCGACGCTCGCTTTGCTGCTGCGGGAGCCTTTGGCTCGGCGGTGGCGGATCGAATCAAGAAAGGCCAAAAAGAAGAGGCGCTGGCTCGGCCGAGAGGAAGCGCCCCTTCGTTTCAAGGGGCTTTGGCTTGCGGCCGTGCAAAGCCGAGCCGCTCCGCTCGGAGCTGAGAGCGCGCGGATTTTATTTTTCCTTAAACTGAAAATATTCAGGTCCCCAATAGTCCCTTCTGAAGGCAAGCAGACAGCTGATTTTTTTTAAATTATTTTTTTTCTGTCCAAGATCAAGATACAGGTTTGCAGGCGCCTTCCAACCCCGGCAGCGTCGGAAGGCGGGATGGGGGCGCTGGAAACGGAGGCTTTTCGCGCGGCTCCGAGGAAAGAGGGCAATAAAGCGGAGCTTCCCCCTCGCAGAGGATGCTGTGCTGACGCCCCTTTGAGAGAGAAGAACAGACTCTTTGCAGTTGCACGGCGAAGCGCTTCCACCTCTGGGCGCTGTTTACTCAGGAAAGTGCCCCAGCGCGTGCAACAACTAGGCGCAGCCCAAACCCAACGGCGGAGCGCTCGGCTCGGCGGCGGCCGCGAGCGCCGCGGATGGGCTCCCGCACGCGCGCCTGGACGAACGCGCCGCGGCGCCCGTGCTTTTGCCTGGGTGCTCGTGCACGCGTTGGTGGCGCCTCGCTTTTGCTAAATAGGGGGGGGAGGCAGAAGTGCAGGTTGCTTTGGGGTCCCCCCCCGCTCTGGCCACTTGGGGCTGCTGCTTCCCTGGTTTTTCCGGGCTGGCCCCGATCCTCCTTTTCTCCCCAAAGGGGCTGAGCGAAGGGTGGTGACTCCGGTGGCCTCCGAGGTGACGTCTGCTGCTCGCTGGGAGGAGGAGGAGGAGGGGGGGGGGGGAAGCGGGGGCGAGCAGCCCTGCTACCTGGCGTATCTCCGTGCGAATGTGAGCTGGGTTTTGCAACGGCCCCGACCGGAGGAGCAGCCGGCTGTAAATATTTACCGTGGCGACGGGTGCGGAAGGAGGCCCGGCGTGTCTCCGCAGGCAGCGCCCGCGCCCGCTCCTGGCCGCTCTTCCTCGTGCCGGCGGCGGCCCCGAGGTGCGGCCCTGCGCTCGGCCTCTTCTTAAAACTCCCTTTGGCCGCTCATCTCCCGGGCAGGTCGTCTCCTGCTCCGTGCCTCGGTTTCCCCAGCGGCGGCACCCGGGCACAGGAGGAGTGCGGCGCTGGAGTCACCCCGGGAGGGGGAGAAGTCCCTTAGCGGGGAGCAGCGTCGACAGGGAGGCGCCAGCAGGCTCCGGAGCCCCTTTCCAGGAGGCAAATGGGCCGGTTTCCGGAGCCTTTGGGGATCTCCCCCGGGTCCGATCTGCTGAAACGCGGCTTGCCCAGGCGCCGGCCCCGGCGAGGCCTCTGCGCGCCGCCCTCCCTTCCCCATCGCCCTCGCGAATCCTCCCCTGCCCCACGCAGGGAAACTGAGGCAACCCAGCGACCGGGCCCTGGAGAGCAGCCGGGCCTGTTTCGGGTGGGAACGGAGCGAGAGCTGGGTGGGAACGGAGCGAGAGCCGGCCACGTCCCTTGGCCCCGTGGGCCGCCGGCCAGCTGGTCCGTCCCCGTTTTTATGGCAGGAAGCCGCGGCCCTTCCCTCTCCTCGCCCTGCCCCGGCGCTCGGCACCTGCTGCCCGGCCTCTCCGCCAGCGCGCGGCGCGAACGGGGGCGACGCTCGCCCGCACCCCGGCCCCAGCGGGAGCCCGGCGCCCGCGGCACCCGCGCAAAGCCCCGCCATGCCCTCGAGGGCCCTGCCAGCCCCGCGTGGCGGCTCCTGCCCTCGTCCGGCGGCCTGCGGGCATCCGAGGGCGAGGGGGGATCCCCACCGCGCGAGGCTGCAGCTGGGGCCGGAGGCGGCCTGGCCCAGGGGAAATGGCATTTTGGGGGGGGGGGGGGGGCGCAAAGTCCCCAGCATCGGAGCCAGGCACGAAGGGCGTCTCGTGCAGCACCTAGCACGAGGGGGGGGGGGGGGCTGCCCGCGGCCCGAGCCGGGGCCGGCGTGGAAGTGCAGCTTTGCGATTCGGCCGTTTCCCGATGCCCCTTCCGTCCCTCTGTCCGTCTGTCCCCGCAGGTGCCGTTTGCTTCTCCCTGGGTTTTTGCATGTGACCGGGCCTGAGCGGTTGATCCGAGCGCGACCGGCCGAGTGGCATTATCGAGGCAAGGCAAACACTCCAGCCCCTGAGCAAACATCCCTCCTCTCGAGCCGCGCTCATGACTCACGGCCTTTCCAGCCGAGCCCTGAAAGCAGAGTGCGCCGCCTGATATATGAGCTTGTAAAACACTCAGTGAGGGCCTCCCGGTGCGCGAGAGATCCCGCGGGACGGGCCGTGTGCCGGGGCCGTCCGTCCGTCCGGCACCCGGGTGGGAAGGGCCGGGGCGGGAAGGTGTGAACGCAATGGTTATTCCCCGCTTGCGCGGTGCGATTTCGGCTTCGGAGCCCTCCCTGCGCCCCAGGAGCCGCCGGTCGCACTGCCCGTGCTCCCGCAACCGGCTTGCCGAGGGAAAAGGTGGATTTTGGGGGTTTTGGCCGCCCGGGAGCTGCCGACTCCCGCAGCGAGGTCTCGCCGGCCCCGAGCGCCGTGTCCCCAAGCCCCGGCCGGGGCGGTGGCCGAGGCGGGTCGGCTCGCGGCTCGGCACCGCTCGTTTTTGCCCCGTGATGTCAGCACTCCTCCGGCAGCGGCAGGATTACGAGGGAGGAGGCGGTGGTGATATAACCGGGGAGCAATCCAACGGACGGCAGCGGTACCTGCCAGGAACGGCAAGAGGAATGACGTCGCCCAAGGAGAATGACCTCCTTTCACCTGCCACCCATGCAGGGGACGTCTCGACAGGAGAGAAGCCGTGGCCCGAGCACCTGCGCTCTCAGCCCCGGGGCAGCCCCCTTCGCCCCGAACAGAGCCCGGGGCCTGGTCGCACTTCGTGCAACGTTTGATGCAGCCCAGGGCGATGCAAACCGCAGTGGGGAGGTGGAGACCCCTGCAAGAGCTCCTGGCCTTGCTCTGCGCCCCACGGGGAGCGATGCACGGGGGGCAGAGCGAGCTCCAAGCACCGGCGAGCTGGGTAGTGACGGACCGAGGGGCAACAGGAGACGTGTGTGTGTGTCTGTGTGTGTGTGGTTCAGCTGAAAGCACTGTTCCCCTTGGGGCTGCAAGGGCTTGTCCTGGTGGGCTGCAAAGGATGCTAGGACCTGAGCGATCAGGGTTAAAGGCCCAAAATCACACCGAGTGATTTGGACGGTAAAGGAGCATGATAAAACCAGTGGGACCCTGCAGCCTCGCTCCAGGTGGACACCAGAGAGCAGCTGGATGCTCCCTGTCTCCACGCATGAAGTGGATCAGGTCTGGGTGGTTTAACCCTTTTGCTAAAGGCAGGGACAAGCGGTGCCACCGCTGGCGCTGTCAGGTTGGGCAGCGCTGCGGTGTTGTCTATGGTTTTTGCCTTAGCCAAGGGAGTGCGGAAAGAGCAATCTCCCCTTCTCATCCCAGCTGTCGTTTCTGATGTGCGTGCTGGTCCTGCATCCCCCGCGCCGCTGCGCTGTGAGCGGTTCCCGTGTCCCCTTCTCCCGGGAAATCCTGGCCTCGCGCAGGGTTACCACTTTCTAAGAACCGGGCTGCTCCGTCTCACCTCTGCGATACTTGGCCGGGGGCAGGAGATGCCTGCTGCCAGGCTGCCGGGCTGACTCACCCGCTCAGATTCCCGGGCCCTGGCGTCATTGCGGCTCCGCACAATGCCTGACGGTTCCTGGGGGCTGGGAGGTGAGGTGAGACTTCCCGGGGGCTGCTGATCCAAGGGAGGGATTTTTCCTGGGGAGGAGACACTTGTGCTCTTCCCAGTGCTGCTGGGAGCAGCCGTCATCCTGCAGCCCGTGCTGCCTTCCCCAGCGTCGATGTCTGGCCCTTGCTACTGCCGGTGACATGGAACAAGTGCAGGTCTCGCCCGTGCCTCAGTCTCCCCATCTTCTTCTGCAAGAGGAAAGAAAGTGTTTGCTTTACCAGTCATTGTGATAACAGCCAGGGGTCAGCTCGATGTGGTGCAATTGCCGGAGGAAAGCTCCAGCCCGACAGGTTCATTCTCTGGCATCCCAGCCTCTGAGCACCTTCCCCCTCCTCCCAGAGCCGTGTGCTTCCTGCACCAAGGCAGCAAGGCAAGGGCCTGCACATGGGTGCCTCACAGAGGTGACTTTTGCTGCAGATCAGCCTCAAGTCCACCTCTGGTGCCCCAAACTAACCTGTCGTTTCCTTGCTGGGACCCTGGTCTCTGCCCAGAGCTGCTCTGATGGACCCTCAGCTATTTTAGGGTGACTGGGAGTGTTTGGAGCTCTGGGCCAGGTTGCTCTGAGGTTTATTCAGTCTGAAGATCTCCATAGCCTTTTCCAACATCCATGAATTGTAATCCTACCTGGGGACACAGAGGACAGTGACTTACGTTCATGGTTTACGGAAGCGTTGGCCTAAATGACCTCTCAAAAGGGTGCAAGCATTTCTGAGCCCCATGCAGAGTCCTGGGCGAACTGGGTCATGCCATGCATTCCTGAAGACCTGGCCTGCCCACTGCAGTGGTGGGGAAACTGAGGCATGGGGTGGGAAAATGTCTTTTCCATGCTGGGCAAGGCACTGGTGTTTTCTGATAACCTCCTACCACCAGGACACCAAGGTGCCTAAAGGAGTTAGCCAAGCAGAGGGCTCTGGCAGTCTTCCCCTGCCGGGAGGCAGCATCCTGTTACGCAGGTGTTTGCTGACTCACATTTGCTGGCATTTCTGCCCTGCCTGTAAATGGTCTGGCTATTTATATCTCCTTTCATTGCTCATTCTTGGCTTTTATGAGTTCTTGGGAAAGGACTTAGGCCTTTTTCACTCGCCCACTGAAGGCAAAGAAACCACAAGCCATTGTACGCTCGTGGCAGCTCAGATCGCGGGGCAGGGCTCTGCAAAGGAGACAAGGAGGAATTGCAACGCTGGCGCCATCGGTCTTGGAGGGGTTGGTGTAGCCCAGACTGAAAGTCCTTGGGCTGCGGCTTTGTTTCAGAGGTGACCACCCTTCCCAGGGTTTGCTTGGGACTGGGGGAATAACCCTGGGGATGGCTATTAGGACGGCCTGTTCCCAAAGACGGAGGCCATTCAGCTTCGTGGAAGGCTGACCTGTTTCTGGAGCCTGCTCAGGCATGCGAAATGCAGCAACTCAGCGCTTGCTGATGAGCTGGTCGCTTGGCTTTGGGCATTGGACTGATTTCTAGTGAGGAGAGAGAGTGAGGGGAGAGAAGGGAACAAAATCACTCCCTGCAGCTCGAGGGTTGTGGTGGGATGGCCAGACAGGTGGCAGGACAGATATGCAAAGACTGATTGATTTGCCAGGATCTAAACCTTGACAACCTTCTGCTAGGACAGCCCCAAACCTGGGAGAGAGGACCATCTGGGCATGTTTCCATGCTCTCTGCACACTTCTCAGTGTTGGTGTGAGAGCAGCGAGGCAGCAGCCCAGGGACCATGGCTGGACCCGGGGCTGGAGCAGGTCGGGTACCACACTAGTAGCTGGGCTGCCTAGCCGTGCTCCCCATCACCGTTAACGTCACAGGCTCCCCCTCCTCGTGAACTAATGTGATGCCCCTCCAGAAGGAGTCCCTCTGACCCTGCTGTCTCTTAGCCAAGCCTCCCTTGAAATGTGAAGGTTTCTTTGTAGGTGGTGATGCAAAGAGGCATCAAGGTGGGCACCTGAGCTCTGGCATCTGGGGACTCAGGGGTCATTTCCCCAGTTTCTCTAAGTGTGGAAGATGTTTTGAGGTGACTGGTATCACAGAAACAGCATGCTGGTGAGGCTGGAGTGAGACTCAGTGTGCTATGGGCTTCAGAAGTGCTTGAAATCCTCGCGAGGCAAAGACGGGTAGGCCTGAAGGGGTACTGGGCTTCGGCCTGGCTTAGATCTGCATCCAGCTTTCAGTTCAGATTTCATGGTATTCATTCTTTCAGACGCTTCCAGAAGATTTTTTGCAGTGTTGGACCTCAACAACTGTCCCAAATTTAGATCTGAGAGTATGGGATCTGGGCAAGGTGATGAAGAGGATAGCTCAGAGCAGCTCAGGCCAGAGGGGGTGATCCTGGCCTGGTCCCATAACTGGGGACAATTGTATCCATATTCAAGGATGAATTCTGAAGTTGGGGCATGTTTGGGTCAAAAGTGAGGAAGGCCTCAATCCTAGAAGGAGGTGTGTGTGGCACAGAGTTGTGGGAGAGTGCGTGTCCTTGCCATTTGCGTAGGGGCCTCTGGTGAAAAGCATGTGTCAAAGGGAATGTTAGTCCTTTTTCCAAGCTTAGTATCTCTCTGTGGTTTAGGAAGACACTCAGGTCCTGACAAAATGGCAGTGGGGTCCTAATCCCTCCCCAGGACCACAGACTAACATCATCATTTCATAAGGCTCAAGGGACTGTTGTTTCCCTAGTCTGATCTCTTGTGCCAGAGCCTGGAGGGCACAAATTGGCCTTAATTGTCCTAACCAGCCTCATCTGGGACCTTCACCTCCACCCTGCCCATTGGCCCAGGAGCCCCATTTAAGCTCAGTTCTGGGCCTTTGGTCCCTTTCTGGGATATGTTGTAGGTGTTTCTAACTCCAGTGTAGCTATGCCTGGCTGCAGACCCTTCTGGTCTGGACCCTGACACACAGACTGATGTTCCAGTCTGTCCTTGACCCACTGCCACACAGGTGTCTGATGCCTGGGGCTGTCCTCCGGCCTGCCCTGCTCCTTTGCTGGGGGGTGGTGGAACTGGCCCTCACCGGGAAGGCTGTGCTCTGCAGGCCTGGGGATCCCTCACAGTGCCCCTTCCCCAATGGAGCTGCTGCCCTGAGTGGTGTCTCAACTCCTGTGTGCCGTGCACAGAAATCTGCATTTCATGACCTTCATGCTGAGGCTCCAGGCACCATTCGGTAAAGCTTATCTTCCCCCAAAGCCAGCCAGGCTCTGTTTTGGAGACAGCAGCTCTGAATCTTGACCCCATGGTACCCATAGGTGCCTTTCCCACATCTCTGGGAGCCCTTGAACTTTCTAGCTGACCCTGCTGGGACATGTGTTCCTGCCCAGACTGACTCGATGCCTAGGAGAAGTCATGTTCAGTCCTTGCTTTTGCCTTTGTGTGTCCGGAGAAAGAAGAAGGTGAACTCCAGGAAAGCGTGTGCCAACCCCTTTCTCTCTTGGGGGGAGCAACGCCAGGTCCAAACCCAGCCTGGGTTCAGCAAAGCCCCTCAGTGGCCTCCCAAGGCTGCTGAATTGCATGACATTTTGGGGAGCTGCATGGGTGCCTGCTCTTATCTACTGGGCATGGAGACAGCTGATTGCAGATGAAGCGAAAGTGAACAACATGCAGGTGAGTGAGTAATAATAGAGGTAAAAGGAGTATAATAGTAGGATAAAAGCAGGATAACTCCTTGAATTTGCAGAAATATAGGGCAGGAAGAAAGCACCAAGACTTTCTGGTGATGCTGAATCTGGCTCTAGGGAATCTCCATCAGGGTGGCCCATGTTTCCACAGTTGGGGCCCTCCTGGGGCAGTGGTGTTTGGATCTACCTTCCCAGCCATGGGCCAGGGCTGTGGGAAGCACTACGTGGCCCTCCAAGAAGCTACTCTCCCATCCCCACTGAAACTGTGGTGATGGGTGCTTGTGAATTAGATCCACTGCCTGGACCTTGCTGCTCCCCTCCTGGGACGCCTCTTTCTTCTGCCATCACGTGGGTCCTCCCCATTGCTGGAGGTTTTTGTTTCCCTCCTCTTGCAGGTGTCATTGCCCTTCCCTCCATGCTGGCTTGCACGGCCCTGTCTGCAGATGAAGCCAACTTCTTTCTGTCCCATCCCTCCTTGCCCTGTCCACTCACTCATACCAGTCAAAGCCAAACTGTGATTTTTTGACCTGCACCCAGTGCGTGGTGTCCTGCACTGGCAGCCTGATTGTGGTCCTCTGCTGCACCAGGTCTGTGGCAGCCTCCACACCACCCTAGTAGACATGGCTACCCTGAGACTCCGTGTCTCAGGTACAGCCAGGTAGCCCTTTTCTGCCAAAAACCTTTCTTGGGGGGCTGCTGCTGTGGTCGAAACTGTTCCTCCAGCAGGTTGTGGAAGGAGAATCAGCAGTACAAAGGCACCTTCCAGCTAGGAAGGGCTGCCCCAATGTAAAGCCCTGCATGGTGTAGCTGAGTGGATCCACACCAAAGACAATTCCTCCTCACCATGGAGCTGAGACGGTGGAAGCACTGGGGCCTGGGCAAGTGCACTGCAGGGAATGAAGTGGGAGAAGAAGAAACCTGCTGAAGCTGTAAGGAACTGTGTGCACAGGCATGTGTGTACGTGCAGTAGCTGTCCAGGCTATGCCCAGCTGGGGCGCTAGTCCTGCCTAGCTTGAGACCTGAGGAAGATGTCCTTCAGAGCTGCAGAGGGTAATTACGTGGAAAATGGGGAGCCAGGAGATCTTCATGGCATTGCTGCTGATTCAGGTAGATTGTGGACTGAGGAAAGATCAGGCTGGAAGGAGCAAGGGCAGATCTGCATGTCTCTCCCTGTCCCAGAGCTGGGGCAATGTTGCTACACTCTTTGTGGAGGCTTGTGAAGCCTGTTCTAAGTCACTCCAAGGAGGACAAATCTGCTTGCTCCATGGGACATCGGTCCCAGTCTTCAGTAGCTTTCCCTTTAGAAATACTTTCTCTGAGCTTGTCTCCAATTCCCTGGCTGTCAGCAACCCCTGCTCACAGCCCTTCCCTCCGTTTGAAACCCAACCAATCTCCGTGTGAATTCCTCCAGCGAGTGAAATCTCTTCTGGACTGAAACCTGGGCACAACACAGAGGCTGATGAGCTCTTCCCTACAGTGTCTGGGCCTATTTTTTGGTTGTGGGCTGTAAAATATCCTTCCCTGCCTTCTGGATGAGCCCTCTCTGTAGGACCCCACTCCAAGCCTGACCCTTTCCCCCACCGCCTCCCCCTGCCATGGCATGGCCCCCCTGCACATTGCTCTTCTGCCTGGTCCCAGCCAGACCTTTGGAGAAAGCAGGTGTGGGGTGGAGAGGTGGTGGTAGGAAGGGGTTAACCCTGCAGGAACGGTGTTCTCATCCCTCCCGTGGTGGTGCTGAGCCCTAGTCTTGCTCCAAGCTGACTTGGGCTCCTGGATGGCTGCCAGGAGCAAAATGCTTGCCAACGCACCTCCGCAACAAAGGCTGACGCTCCTGCCCTGGCGCTTGGTGGCAACCTGGTGAGACCCAGCCCCTCGAACAGCGGCCAGCGGCTCCAGGACTGCAGTGGGTCTCACCACACCTTCCTGTCCTCTCCACTGGCTTCCAGTGCTTCTGCCAGCTGCTCAGGCCTGTCTGAGCTGTGCCCTTCCAACTGCCTCCCTCTGCGTCAGGCTCTGACTGGGTGCCTGCTCCCCATCTCCGCTCTGCACCTACGTCCTCGTTCCTGAGGGCCCTGGCTGACCCATGCCGTGGACATTCCTGCTCATGGGTTGGTTTGTTGAGAAGACCCAGGTGGGAACAAACTTCCTGAGTGTTTTCTGATGTTCTTGGCATAGCAGACTCAAAGGTATGAGGCTGAATTTTTTTGGGGAAGGAAGGAGACAGACTCTTTCCCCTTTCTTCCACACCCACAGATGACCTGGAAACCCACCTTATCCTCAGACCCTTCTGCTTCCTCACAGACATCCCTGCCTGCCTGCCTTCTGCTTTCCCAAGAAACCTGGGATAACTGAATTCTCCTGCCCTCAGGAGCAACATCTCCCAGTGACCCTGCTCCAGTGACAGCCACCTGGGGACACTCAGGACCTCCCTGGCCTTATCCTGTCTTGAATGGGTCCATAAGCTTGTCAGGGCGTGGGCTGGGTCCCCCAGTATGATTTGTACAGCACCGGACGTAATGGGGCCTGAGGGCAAGCAGGGCCCCTTACGTCACAGACCCATCTAGTTGCATGAGCAGAAGTTTCTTTCCCCCCGCTGTGGATGAGCAATCTCTGCTCAGAGGACTTTAGCTTGCCTATGCGTTTCCTGTTGGCTGCCAGACTTCCTGTGTGTCTTCTTTCCCACCATGAGCCGTGCCACTGTGGGTTGTGTGATGCTGGTGGGCAGGGGGTCCCGTGTCAGACAGGGCTGTGGGAAAGGTGCTGCCAGCACCGCTCTAAATGGTGCGGGGGTCCTGCAGGGTTGCCCAGCCGGGTAATGTCCCTCTCCTACTGGATCCATGCCATCCACACTTGCTGATGTGTGGGGAGCAGGGCTTCGGTGCTGCAAACATGCAAGAGTGGGATGAAGCTATGAAGGGACAGAACAAGGGAGCAGGATAGATGAGCATTAGCCTCATCTCAGGCCAGAGATAACTGCCAGGACTAGCAGGAGGTAGAGGATGGGCCTGGAGATGCCTTCATCCCGGAGGGATCCGATGCTCCTCGAGCTCTTTGCTCTGGGGAGGTCACACAAGGTCTCTCCGCTGCAGCTGACCATCTGGCTGATTTCTCAGCAGTTTCCTGGTTCTGTCTCTGGCCCAGCTTGTCATCCCGTTGATTCCTGTTGCGTCAGGGAGGTGGGGTGCCGGAGGCCTCCCTTGTCTCTCCTGGCCTCTCCTCCGAGCCAGGACCGCAGTGATCAGACTGGTTTAGCAAGTGGATGGGCTGCGAGGCTTGGGGGGCTGGGAGGGGCGGCCGCTTTCCCTTTGAAGGGCTCCCAGGAAGGATTTGATGGCTGGAAATTTCACAAGGAGGAGAAAGAAAAAGACAAAATAGGTGGTTTTGGGTTTCGGTGGGGGAGAGGGAGTCAAGACAGCAGGCCACTGGTTGTTCTGTCAGCTTTGCAGACCTTTGTTTCCCGGCTGTGCTGAAAGGCAAGCGGCAGAGTGGGAGGGGGGGACTTTCCCCCCTGCTCTGGCCAGTATGCTTCTCCCATAAGGCTCTAAATCAGCACCTGAAAGCACAGAGGCTGAAGCACAGCTCCGTGCTCAAATCTGGTTTGGAGTCACCCCAGTGAGGCGGAATGGGAGAGGATTTGGGTGTTACCAAAAGGTGTGACATGGGGACGTTCACTTCTCTGCCACGGTGCAGTGAGAGGTTGGTGCTTCAGTCTCTGAGCAATTCCCACTGCTGTGACACTAAAGCTCTGTCTGGCTGTAGTAACAGCAGGTGAAGGGCTGTATCAGGCTTGCAGCAGATGCAGGTGTGGGGAGCTTGGGTTTTGCTGGGTATGAGTTTTGGGCCATAGGGTGGGAAAAAGCCACTGCAGAATGAAAGCAGGGCTCAGCAGCCGCTAGCTAGACATCCACAGGAGGAATCAAACCTGCAGCATCTTAGACCGCAAGTGTCATCCCCCTTCCTATGCCCCAAGTGTCTGCCTGCCACAACCTCCTTGGCAGAGCATGCTGTGGATTCATAACCTCTTGGGGACCCCAGGCAGAGCTGCAATCTGGGGTTTGCTGCTCAGCTGTGACCACCTGGGGGTCCTGGGGTGGGAGGCAAGTAGAGACCCACAGGGATATGGCTGCCTTATGACCTGACTCAGTGGTGGCTGGGCATATTGCGTTGTACAGGCTGGGACCCTGCTAACTGGAGAGGTGTGGGGAAGGATCTAAATACCTGTGTCCCAGGAAACACTGCTGGGTACTGGCTTGGAGGGTTTGGGATCATGGCTCTGCAGCTGCTGGCAGTGGCACGGATGGTTTGGAGGTGGGATCCAAGATTCATTTCTCATCCCGATCCAAACTTCCTTAAAGTTCAGAGACTTTCTTGCTTTTATCTAACCAGTAAATTGTTAGCTCAAAACTCTGCATAACTCAGTCCAGGGCTTTCACCTCTTGGCTCCTGCACCTTACTCCTCTGCTTACTGTTGAGGAAAGGACCTGGACATCCTTCCTCACCATTCTCATAAATCCTGACTGCTTGATTCCCCACCCACTCAGAGCCGGGAGGAGAACTGAGGTCCAGCTCCCTCGTTCTTCCCCACTGACCATGAGGAAGCCCCCTTCCCTTCCCTTCCCTTCCCTTCCCTTCCCTTCCCTTCCCTTCCCTTCCCTTCCCTTCCCTTCCCTTCCCTTCCCTTCCCTTCCCTTCCCTTCCCTTCCCTTCCCTTCCCTTCCCTTCCCTTCCCTTCCCTTCCCTAAGATGTCAGATATGGCCCTAGGTTTGAATGTCTAATGTCCAGTTGCCTCTGTCAGCTCCACAGTGAACCTTCCAGGGCGTTCCTGATCCAAAACCCCTTCAGCACCTTGGAGTCAGTTTTCTACCACAAAAAAGATTTTAACAGCACTTTTTGTACTCTCAATGACTGGAAGAAAGTGGATTGCGTAGTCAGGTCATAAGAGAACTGCTGTTATCATTGTACGTCAGTTAAGCAAGACATATTGTCCTCGCTGTTGCGTGACACATCAGGACAAAATGGAATTTTAAACCCACGCCTCTCAGGTTTTGTCTTACTTCATGGATTTGGTATCTCAGGGCCTCCTTGGAGGCAATATCTGCCTTTGATTGGAAAGGTTGCAAAGGTGTTGTATGAAGCAAAGTGCCCTGAATGTTGATAGACTCAAGGCCATTTCCTTTTGATTGGACTCATGGCAGATAAGAGTGCTGGAGATTGCTTTGTCTGATTCCTGAAATCAAAAGCTCCTCTTCCTTGGGAAATCATTTACAGGCAGAGCTCTCCAGCGGCCCCCATGGCTCGGGTGGCCTGGATGTGAAGCAGGCTCTGAAGCAGGGGAGAGCTGGATAGGCCTCCATCCTGCAGGCTCAGGCCTGGCTTTCACCCTGCTTCCAAGAGTGGGATTCCTCTGGTCTCACTTTTGAAGTCTGCAGGTCTCGCTGCCTCCATTTAAGCTGATCGCCAGGCTCTCTGGATAAGCCCAGCAAGAAATGAGTGCTTTCTGGGCCATGTTTTGGGTATCTTCTTCAGGCGAGATGAATTGCTCTCCCCAGTCTTTCTCCATCAGCTGCAAAGGGAGCCCATGGCAGTGTCACCCTGACCGCATGTATCTCTTAGTGCTTGATGCAAGCTGTATTGGGGTTGTACCTGGTTGGTGTGCACATAGCATGCTGAGGCCCTCCACCCTTAGCTGACAGCCCTCACTGGCTACAATCTGGCAGGGCTCAAATCGGACACAGCAGCGACTGAAAAGAAGAACACCTGAAGGTCCCCCTGAACTCTTAGGGAGCCTCAGGAAATATGAGAGGTAGTGGAAGATCTGTTTGCTGCAAAGGGGAACAGTCTGGGGAATAGTCACCTTAAAATGAGAACAATGAATATCTGGTTTCAGAGCCTGGGTCCTCAGAAACACCTCCTTCCTCAGTACTTCACAGGCCCTGATAAAGATGATGGGAAATACTGTTTTTTTTCCAAAGGGTAGTTATACAAACTACAAGATCACGTATATTTGTTTATCCTCAGCTGTGCTCTGGGAACACTTTTAACACTGCTGAAGGAGAGTTAGTGTTGGAAAGAGCTTGCGCTGCTGATGTTGGTCCACTGACTTGTTTCATTCATCACTGACGGTGAATACTTGTTTTTGCTTTCACTTCCCTGCTTCTGGTGTTCATTTCATGGCCCGAGGAACTTTCATCTGAGCTCATAAGCTCTGTTGGTTGGTTGGTTTAAACTTCCAAGTGTGGCTATGCAGGTTCTGCAATGTTTTGTGGAAAATGTCCCTGATTTCCCCACCAGCCCCAGCATGATTTGAGAATTATGAGCTTCACACTTAGACTGCTCCTGTCCTGGTTCCCAGTCTGCAGTGCTGCAGGTATATAGCTGGCTTCCAAGAACAACACTTGCTACAATCCTGCTGTGACTGGGTTCCCTGGAAAACAAAGAAACACCAGAAAGACTCTTCTGATAAAGCCTGATTTATTCCCACTTGTGATTAAAGGGACCAACATTTCTGAACATCTAGTCCTGCCTGCCTGCCACATTAGCTGAACTTTCCCTCATTCAGTATGCTGGCTTGGAGCTGTTCCTGGGAGGGAGGATCTGAACGTTAGTCGGTGTCCCCAAGTCCAAGGTCTTGCATCTGATGTAAATGATCTGGTTTGCATATTTGTTGTGCGTTACAGTGCCAGAAGCCACGGGTGATTAAAAGCTGGTTGATTACTATCATACATTGCTTTTCCAGTGTTTATCAGTGGTGGTTGTATTCAGGGCTTCATCCTGTCCAGGGCTGGTTGCATTCATTTCTCACATGCTGTTGCCTGCTGCAGGGCTGTTGAGTACATAGCTGCCTGTTTATACAGCTATGACTGCGGTTTACTTGCACCGTCACTGTGACGAGGGGCCAGGAACTGACTGTGTAGAGGCTGTTCATGAGTGTGCTAATGAAAAACTTTTGATGCTTTTGCTTGTTTAAAAAAACCCAAACAACTACTAAAGCAGCTGTGATGGCTCCTGCTCTGCCTCATCAGCAGAAGTTTCTTGTAATTGGAGGCTGTTTTATGCAAGGCACTGAGTGTTTGGTCCAACTGTTTAGACCTGATGCCCTAAAGGAAGGCATTTCCCAGGCTGAAGGCCCAAAGCCGTTGTCCTGGTCAGCTAGACCCACTTTCACAACGCACAGGGTAAAGAAGGGAAGTCTGAACACAGTTGGCTTCTTAGCATGACCCCAGCCTTTTCATTCCACCATCTGGATGGCTTCAGCATGGCCAGGCTCAGTCTGGCCCACCAGCAGGTACCTGGCACAGGGTTTTTGTACACCAGTTTGGATGCAGCAGCTCCAGCAGGGAAAAAGAGCCAGCTGCAAGACCTGAAAGCTCACCAGCCACAGGTCCATGCATAGTTTGGTTTGTAAATAACCATGGGCCTCAACTGTTTGTATGGCTGGTGCTGAAGAGGTCTGCATGGCCTGAAAGGATGGGGGAGAAAAACCTTCCATGCTCTTTGGGAAGGCAGCAGCCCCATGAAAATAGGCTTTTCCCTTCCCTTGCAGGAACCCAGCTCCTTTCTGCTTCCCTTTGGCATGGAGGCAGAGTGACCTTAGGTGGGGGGGTTTCCCGGGACCCTACTTCTGTGGTCCATGCATCATCTCAAGGTGCTGGGCATGTGCTGCAAGGTGGTGACTGTGGCAGCACCAGGTATCTGATGTGTCCCTCTGCAGGGACTCAGCCTATGCTGTATCGTGTTCAGGAGACAAGGGGCCTCGGCAAAGGGCCAAGAGGGCACCAGAAATCAGGGAGGAAAGTTCTTGGGGTTGATTTGGGGTTGAAAAGCAGTAAGAAGAAGGAAAGAGCCTGGGACTGGGTTGTTAGTGTAATGGCAGCTTGGATATAGCTTGGGAGGGAAGGTGGGTGAGCGGGTGCTGGGGAGAGATGGAGCTGGGGATGTTTCCAGCATGTCTGGAGGAGAAGTCACTGAGCTGGGAGCTAAAGTGGCACCAGACCTACTGCAGCTGGCAGTGCCCCCACCACTACACTGAGATGCCACGAAGTGGGGCTGCCGGGGAGCAGAGAGACTCTGCTTCGCCTGCAGTGACAATACTGATGGTTGTGACAAATGCTGGAGGAGGCTGGAGCCAGAGGCACTGGGAAGAGGCAGTGTCCTGGCAGGGTTGGGGGGGTGACCTGAGGACCCTGGGAGCAGCAATGCTGGGCAGCAGTGCCTCTGCTCAGAGCAGAGGCAGCAGCATTTTGGGATTTCCTCTGAGAACCCATGGAAGAGACCAATGGACAGGTGATTTTTATTCCCTGGCTTTTTACACTCCATTTTCCCCAATCAGAAAAAGACCAAAAAATGACTGCTTGGCTTTTCCATAGGAACCAGGCTGGAAAGCAGTGTGTCCTCTTCTCATATATGCACCTTTTGAACTTCTCCTTTGCTTTTTTTCCTACTGGGGGGAAAAAATAAGATTTATTCTCCACCTCTCTTCCACTTAATCTATTTATTTTTAATCCTTCTTTTCTCCCTGGGAATAAGAACTGAGATGAAGCAGGAATCTCCTTGCCATTAAAAAGGGGAGGGAGAAGTTTTTCCATGAGCTTTTGTGTGAAAAACCGACGCTTTCACCTGAAAATGGCATTTTCTCATAAAAATGCCATCCTCTTTTAAAAAATAAGTTAAAAAACAAAACAAAACCCAGACCCCTCTTTTCAGTGCAGGGGGACCAAACTCAGGAGACACAAGTTTGTGCTGTGCATTGTTTTGGCCTTGGAGGGCAGGGTGGTGGGGTGGGGGCCAAGGTCAGGGCTGGCCAGGGTGGCGAGCAGTGGCGTGAGCAGGGACCCAGCCACGGCCAGGTGCCCTCCAGCCAGCCACGGGCGCTGGCGGAGACCCAGCTTGTCCGGAGAGAGCTGAGCTGTTGTGCTGGGTGTGAAACATCCTTTGCCCGGGGGTTGCACCCAGGCTGTCCCCGCGCTGTGCCAGGCCTCTGCCTGTGCCCCCAGCGGGAGAGCGGCCACGGGGCACACTTCCCACCACCGAGGAGATGCTCCTGGGCCACGGCCTTCGCCGGGGACGCGCGCCCGAAAGCGCCCCCGTGACGGGGAGCGCCGTCCCGCGAGTGGGCGCTCCTGCCCTGGCGGGGTCGGGGGTCTGGGGCGGTGACCCCCGCCTCGGGGGCTGCCGGGCGGCAGCGGGGAGGGCGGCGGGTGGCAGGGCTCCCAGCGCCCCGCTCTCGCTCCCGGCAGGCCTTTTATGCGCCCGTGGCCCGCAGGAGCCGTCAGCTGGCTCATTGGTGGGGCGGCGGAGCCTGATTGGCTCTCCCCGGCGTCGCCGGCTTCCAGGTTGGCGTTCCTCCTCCCGCAGGACAGGTAAAGCCTTCCCGCACTGCTCCGCTCCCGGCGGCACCTGGCTTCCGAGGATTAGCCGCAGGCTCGCCGGCTCGCGCTTCTGGGTTGCCTTTTTTTTTTTTTTTCCTTTTTCTCCCCCTTCCACCCCCCGCCTCCCCCATTATTATTATTTTTTAGATCTTTTTTGCGCTCTTGGGGGAGCGGGGCTGGGAGGCTCAGCGCAGGGAGCTAGCGGGGCGCGCGGGAGGAATGAGCAGCGGCGGGCTGGTGCTGCGCACCCCGCTGCCCGACGAGAGCTCTGTGTTCGCTCCCCTGAAGCCCGTCGCCATGTCGGGGGAGTCCTGCGAGGACGCCTCGGTCTTTGAGGACATCAAGTCGGCCGGCCGGAGCTTGGAAAGCCAGCCCGACTTGGCGCAGGTAAGGCAGAGGCCGGCAGCTCTCCGCGCGCGTCGGGGAGACGGGGCCGGGCCCCCTCTGCCCAGAAGGGGTTTTGTGTGCCGGAGTTGGTGTTTCCCTCTTCCATCCCCTGAGCGATTTTCTTCCAGAGCCTCCGAGTTATTTGGTGCTTTTCAACGTAGCCTTTTGTGAGGCCGAAAGGATCACACAAAATCCGTTTGAAAACACGGAGCAGAAAAACGGGGAGACGTATCAGCTCCTCAGCGGGCGCAAAGTTGGGCGGGTGCTGCAGAGTCCCGGAGAGCTGTGCTGATTTACGGCCGCGGAGATTTTTTTGCCCAATTAGGTGTACTTAGACTTCTAATGCCTTCAGCTAAAGGCAGTTGATTGCACAATGATAGCTCCGTGGATGTGATTTAATTCTGCCCTTTTTTTTTTTTTTGGTAAGACATTTCCGTTGCTTCGTACACTTTGTTTCCCCTCCTGCTGGCTTTTCTCCTGGCTTTTGGGGCGTGTTTTGTTCCGTATTTTGCTTCTCCCTTTTAAATACCCCCAAACCATTGCAACTCTTGGAGGAGTGCGCTGCCGGACGGCTTTGCTGCCGGGAACAGGTTTTGCTCGCTCTCCGGAACATGGTTTCATTTCACCTCTGCCGGCGGGTTGTTGTGTGTCCGGGAAGGCTCCGGCCCCGTGGCGTCCCGGGGAGGTGTCCAGGTGAGGGGGTATCGCAGGGCCGGGAGCGACCCGGCTTTGCGCTGCCTGTTGGGAAAGACGTGGGGAGCAGGCTCTTTCCCTGCTGTTGGAGTCGTGCCTGTGTGCATGTGTGTGCGTGGGGGGGGATGTCTCTTTTTTTTTTCCCCCCACCTGGCAGAGGCAGGAAAGGAATTCTCCTTGAAATTCCCTGGCTCCGCAGCTTCCCCCTGTGAGCAGCCAGGCTGGAGATAAAGCGCCGGATAAGCGGCTCCGGGCCGGAGCGGTGTGTGGCCGCACGTGCGCAGTCTCCGGCGGGGGCACGCGCGGCCTTGCACGTGTGCGTGGTCACGCGTCCGTGGCGGAGCGGCGGCGGGGCTGGCGGCCTTGGGCTGAGGGGGAGAGCGAAGGCCCGGACCCCCGGCGGCAGGCGGTGGCCCACGGCCGGCCCCATCCCGGCCCGCAGCCGCGCACGTCGCCCCGCGGCGACACGCTGGGGCACCATGTTACGGCCTGGTCACGCTGCTCCCCCGCGGCCACCGCCTCCTGGCCCCATCGGAGGCGAAGGCCAGGCGCCCGAGGGCTGGTTCCCCGGCCACCTCTGGGTGGAGGGAGAAACGGCCTTTCCCCCGCCTTGGCCCCTCTCCCCCGCTGCGAGGGAACGGGGAAGAGTTTGGAGCTGCCCTTCCCAGGGGAAGAAACACTGGGGAGAACGGGGCTGGCGTAACCCGGCCGTGCCCCTGCGCCTGGCCTTTCCCATGAGGGAGGACGAGGCGACTCGGAGGGCTCCGGCCTGGTGACGCGGCGGTGCCGTCCCGCCGGGGCGCCCGCGTCGGCACGCTCCCCTTCTCATCGGCGGCAGCTAATGATTAACCCTGCGCTCCGGCCTCCCCAGCGCCATTTTGGTTCGGGGGCCCCGAGGTGCGGTGCGGGGCAGGGAGGCTTCTCCCGCCTCCGCATCCCCGGGGCGCAGGCCCCCTGCTCGCCTGGCAGGCGCTGCCTGGGGCTCCCCTGGAGCCCGTGGAGCCTCCTCCGTGCCACCCCTCTGGCTGCTGCCGGCCGCGGGCCTCTCGGGGGTGATGGGGAACTGAGGCAGCCCCGGGAGGCTCAGGGCAGGGGATGGTGCTGCGGCCATGGCGGCCGGGCCGGGCCGAGCTGGCCCCCGTTCAGGAGTGTGCCTTCCCCAGGGCAGGCTGCGGCCGCCGTTCCCGACCCCGTGTCGCTCCCAGACACCAGCCCAGTGTGGGACCCCCAGCCCAGCTCTGGGCGCCGGGAAGCCGCCTGTCCCAGTGGGCCGGGACCGCCCGCGCCGCCTGGGAGGCTGCGGCATGCAGCCCACCCACTGCGCCGCCCCTCGCCCCCGGCCGCAGCCGGCCCCTCCGCCGGCTCCCGGGAGCGCTCGGCGCCGGAGGGCACGGCACGCAGAGGGGGTGGCTCCCGGGAGCCCCGCAGCAGGGAGGGGGACACCGCGCCAGCACTTCTCCCCAGACCCACAAGGGCACTGCCTGTCCTGTGGCGGCCTGCGCGATGGCCACCTGCTCTTGGCTACGAGCAGCCCAAGGCCAGGCTGAGGGAGGCCCTGGACGGCAGCTCTCTCCGGAGGGGCCCCGGCCACCGGCCCCTTCGCCGGGGTTTGGCAGCCCGTGAACTAACTGCCTGCGCTGGTGCACAACTCACTGCTGCGCCCCAGGCACGCAGCCTCCCCGGCAGGGACTCGTCCCACCACCTCCCGCCCTTCCCTTTGCCCCACCCGCCAGCCACGCGGGGGGCCTCGGTTTGCAGAGACCCCCCACTCGCTCTGCCCCAAGCGCCTCCCAGTGTTTCCTTGCATACGTTAAAACCCTCCTCCGCAAGAAATCCTGCACCCCCTCTGCTAGCGCTTGCTGCTGGGGGCTGGAGACCCTCCGGCAGCCCAGCCTCGCCTCTAACAGCCGTTCCCTTCCTGCGCCCTCCCAGGGAGGATCTCGTACTGGCAGCATTGCAGACTGCCTTGACGGGGGTCTCAGGAAGGGAGCCCCCAAATCAGTGTGTCTGTGAGACAGGGATCCAGTAGGGCTCTGGTAAGCACGTGTGATCTGCAAGAGCGTTCACCCCATGCAGCTTGGAAAGGGAGCTTTAATTTGGGCTCCGTGATGGATCAGGCTCGCTCAGGTCGTTATCCTCATGGCAGGTTGCTCCGGTCTGGCTGAAGGGCTTGGGCAGAAGTGTGGAGCTATGGAGAAGGGGTTAGGGCTTTGTCCTGCTCTTTCCTTGCTCGCTGTCCTCAGTTCACCTCTCCCAGCAGCAACATGCCACTCTGATGCCTGAAGGGTCAATCTTGAGGCTCCTAGCCTGGCTTGCTTCCTAGCTAGTTGCCTCCACCAATTGCAGGGCTTGAGAACAACAGCTGAACGGATGTCTGCTCAGGGAGCTGTTTCTTTTCCTAGGAAAATTGCCCCAATGAAGAGAAGGCCAAGAAGGAAGTTGGTCAGAGCCCAGGATGGCCATCTCCTGGGGAGCTGCTCTTCTCCCTGCCTGATAAGTTGATTGCTGGATGAATGTGCTGTGCTGGTGGTCCTGAGCGGGGCCAACCCATGTGCACCTGCCGCTTGTGCCAAGGGGTTGCAGTCAGGGATATCCTTCAAAGGAAGGTTGTGAAATGAAGGCAGTGGCTCCTCTTACCCTATTTTCGTTTCCATAATTCCCTAGTGATCCAGCAAATAAAAATGCAAAACAGTGGCAAGAGGTGGTTATGGATGTGTAGGGATCAAATTAGGAGAGAGAGTGCATTTGCCACCCAGGCCTCCTCTTTTCCAGCAATACCTGTATTTCTCATTGCTCAGAGCTGCCCTGTTTTCTCCGTCATCCACAGGCTTTGACACTCCTTGTGCTGCCTGCTTTCTCCCCAGAGCCCCTGTCCCTCAGTGCCTGATTTGGGCAGGTTATCTGAAGTTGGATAGTAAAGAACCACTAAAAAAAGGAGGTGTGGGTTATCTCGAGTGCAGGTTATATGTGTGAAAGTATGGTAGCTCCCTATTTGATCTGGGAGGAGGGTGAAGTTTGCTTTCTCCCCGTTGTGCAGCTCGTTAAGCAGCTGTAACCCAAGCTGCCGGAGGATTAGGCAACAGGGCTGGTGCTTACTACTGCACCAAGGGTTCAGCACGTGACCTGGGGAAGCAGAGCTCACGCCTTGTCCCTGGCTGGTGGGAAGCACTATGGGGAGAGATGGGCAGTGGCTCTCTCCGGAGTGGTGGTTCCTCTCTTTGGTCAGCCCATTGCCACGTCTTGCCCTCGCACGTGGTGAACGTGGGGACGCAGAGTCCACCGTGCCTCTTCCACTGCTGTTGGGAATGCCTTCATCTCAGGATGCTGTCTCTGCTGCCCTTCAAAGGGAAGAAGGATTTCTCACCCCAGTTTGGTCACTGGGGCAATTCAACCCCACTGCCAGTTTCCCTGGGTTGGAGGCAGCTGAGGGGAAGGGTGGGTCTGGTGGGAAGCCCTAGGGGTAGCCACTCAGCAATGTCAGCTCTTTGGCACAGGACCAACGTCGTGCCACTCAGTCCCTGTTTGGACAAAGGGGTCCCTGGTGCTGGGGACTGTTTGGATGATCAGATCTGTTGGTGGTGACTGGGGGCATTTCCATGGGAGTGTGATAAGTACCTTGCTGTGGGCATGACCTGTGTGTTGTGCAAGGCTGTGTGTAGGGGTGTGTGAGGCAGAGATTCCTTGCCAGCAATCCATATCCAGCTGGAAGGAGGCTGGAAAGCAGGGAAGCTGTCCTCAGCAACGTCCTGTGCATCACCAGCTCAGCCTCCCACAGCTGTGGCAGGACTTTTGACCAAACCTACCTTGGGGCCTATAGTTACAGGTGGCAAAACCCTCAAGGAGCAGGGCTGGCCCCAGATCTCCCAGGAAGGAGCTTTCTATGACTTGGCCCACACAGCTTTTATGAAGGCCAAATGCTCTGATCGCTGTAGAAAAGAGACACTGAAGAAGCTGCCATAGCTGCAGGGTAGAAAAGCTGGATTGCTTTAAGTTTGGGAAACCCTTTGCTCCAGGAGACTGTTTTTTCAGAGCCATTTGACAAGACTTATGAAAAGGGCTATGACCTGTCAGAGATCCAACGATGGCTGTTGCCCACAGGGCATTTCTAGCTGTATAGTGCTTGAGTTGTCCTGCCTTTCTCTCTCACTGATCACCAGCAAAGACACTAACAAACTCCAGCCATTCTTTTTATCTTATTCATTGGAAAATTCCACCCTCCTCCACAAACAGCTTTTCAAACAATAAGGGAGGGTGGGAGATACTTTCTACTGAAAATATTATTCAATATCTGGTTCAGGTGGAAATGGATCATTGTGGACTTTACAGATAATTTTACCCTTTGCTCTGCCTTTTCAGCCACCTCTTCTCACCTTGCCCCAAAATAAAAAAAGAAAAAAAAAGTGAGGCGGGAAAAGGGATCCACATGTATAAAAGAAAAGCATTTTCCCATTCTGATTTGAGTCAGATTGACTGGAAATAGAATTTTCCCCTTTTAATCTCAAGAGACCAATGCTAGAAGGAAGATAAAGAAGAAAAACAAATGAAACCCAAAGCAAAGCATGTTCAGGGAAGCGTTTTAGAACAGAATGGAAATGTATGGTATGTATATCTGCAGCGAGAGGACTAAGAAGGATTCCAGGGCTTGTCTGCTATCCTACCCCAAGGGCTGGGCTGGGCTTGTAAGGCCAGGTCCTGCCCTTGCAGGGTCTCTTGCCCTGCCTGTTCCTTGTTCTTCTTTCCCACTCTAAGCTTTGGGGGGCTGGGAGGTGTGGGAGAGCGGGAGGGTAGTAGCATTTCCCCTCTTCCCTGCCAAACACCTGCAGGACAGTAGTGGCGGATGCTGGCTCCTGAATACCCTTTCACCGAGTCAGTGGAGCAGGTACTGGTGAGGTGGAAGGGTTGGCCCACGCTCATCACCATGATTGTATTTGCTAAAACTAAGGAGGTGGGGAGAACTGGGGCCAACGCGAGCGTTAGCTTGCTGGTTGCAATAGCCTGTGCTCAGAGGATTAGGGGAAGGAAGCAGGAAGTGCATATCTCAATGAGTTGGGCTGTCTGCAAATTCAGGCCTGCTCTGCTGATGTTAGAGGAGTCACTCATCAGAGTTACCTGGATATGCAGCAGCTGAGTGAGGTCAGGACCCAGGGAAGAAGGAGGAGTGGCTAGGAAGATAGATGGAAAAAAAACCAGGCTGTCCCACTGGGTTAACCCCTCACCTGCCTCTCTCTGTAGCCACAGGAGCAGTTGGGTTGAGGCCAGCGAGCACCCAGTAGGGGGCATGGGCTGTCACAGCATGACAGAGGAAGGCCTTGGTGAGTGTGGCTGGGGAAGGCCCAGAGCTGGCATGTCATTCATTGCCTCCCTTTTCTTGGGTGGGCTGTGCAAGTAGAAAAACAGGAGCAAATCACTCCCCCAGGCTGGCTCCAACAGCTGCTAACCTGGATTGGGGCTGGTTTGGTGCATGGAGCTGTCCCATGAATGGTGAGGACGTCCTCCACTTTCAGCTGCTCCAGAGTGGAAAGTTGGCCCCTTAGCCCTATGTACTGTCTGTTCTTCTTTTAAGCCCCACAGGGCCCCAAACTGCAGGTTGATCTGAGCTCTCCTTGGGTCCTCTAAGCTCAATTTCTACTCCACATGCCACGCTTGGCACACCTTTCTTTTGGCCTGTCCAAGGGCTGGGTAGGGGGTAACACAGGAGGAAAACAGCTCCAACATCAGGGAGGCATTTAAACAGATTAGATGGTATCAGAATGGTACTGGTCTCTGAGAGCTTTTCTTGGCACTTCAAGTCCTTGCTTCTGAGAATGGAGTTTCCCAGGCCCTTTCAAAGGAGCAGAGGTATGTGTTGTGGTGTTCCTTTGCCTCTGGTATCGCAGAAGACATTGGATGAAATAATTTTAACTGTGCCCTGGCTTTCTGAACAATTTTGGAGCTATTTCTTTCTCACTCTCTCCATGCTGGGCCCTGCGTGATGTGTCCTGCTTCTCATGGGTCTCAGCCCTTTCAGCCACATCATTGTTGTAATGCATGTGGCTGCCCTGTAGTGCTGACTAGATGTTTTGCCTTTTTTGGACTGGGGACTGGCCTTTCTGGTCTCCAGTGGTACCGCACCTTGCATGGCCTAGTAGGAATCTGGGTGATGGGTCTTGCTCATACAGATATGGTTTGTACTGGGGTCAGGAAGCTCTACTTTATTCATTAGTAGAGACATGGAAGTCCACAGCATAGCCATCAAAGAGTGATTCATTTCCTTGGGCCATCAGGAGTTTCATGTAATGAATGAATTCAGTTTTTCTGTGGGAAAAAGAAAGACAGTAGCTTTGGAATTTTACTGCAGACCTGAAATTTGTAATGGGATATTGACAGTTTGTTTTGGCTGGGGGTGGCTTATCTTGGGGTTCTTTCTGCAGTTTAATGCCACTCCTTGGATGGCCTGTGCTCAGGGAGGACTGAAAGTATTGTGCTCCTTGGTCCCTTCTATCCCTCTTCTGGTTTTCTCATAGTACCCAGCAAATTGAGGTCAAGGAGCTCACAATACTTCCCTGAACACTGGCCCAAGTATGGGGACACCACAGACATGAGCTCAACAGTGCAGTGCCCATTTTCAAGGCTGTGCCCGCGTTTGAGGAATGGCTTTGTGTGTAACGCTGAGCTCTTGATGTTGCAACGTGGCGGCGTTCCCCTGTCTATCTCTTTGCCAAATCATGACATTGCAAGGGGACTGTGCAAACTTTACACCATCATGCATCAGACAAATCATGATTCAGAACAGTGCACAGGACCTGTGTGCTGCCTTGAAACCTCACCCACTCCTTGCTCCACATGCTAAGCAGGGAGCTGAGCCCAGGCCTCTGTACCAGGATCCCGTGATTACGACTGTGCAAACAGGCGTGGAAATGGAGCAGAGTGGTATCATTGCCTAGGATTCGGTGACTCAGTCCTTTCTTCCTCTTTTCAAGCTGTCTAGTTTGCATAACGCACTCTTGGGCAGTGTGAAGTCAGGGCACTCATCTTCCTCTTAGGTGGCCAGGATGTTCTGCTCTCTCGGATCTTCCTGACTTTGTGGAAGAGGTTAGAAATGTCTGTGGATCCCAGAGAGGAATGCAAAATATTGTGTGCCAATCACATTCATTTTCCAAGGGTGCCAGCAACCCAGGCAGGCTCTACAGGTGTGCAGAAACAGATCAGTGATACTGAGATGTAGAAATAAAGGCTGGGCAAGGAGGAACTTGCTCATTTGATCCCTCTTAGTACAACTGGAGATCGTGGGTTGGCAGCCCTGAGTCAAAAAGAGCTGGTGCGGCTGAGCCCTGTGTGGCCTCTGGCTAAAGGGATCTCATGACGGGGTGATCCTCTCAGGCTGCAGGTCAGATGGAGCCTGATCCTTTCAGGGCCAGCTGCAGTTTGCCAAGTCTGGTGAGACTTCCCTGCCCGGTAAGTGGCTGCAGGGTCAGTGGAAATTAAGGTGAAACCCCCAGAAAGGAAGAATTCGTTGCTCTGCTCCTGCAGGAAGATCGTACCGGAGCCTACCCCAGGCCAGATGCCTGCCTGCCGTAGCCCTGAGTCCAGGTGGTGGTGGGTGCTGTGACTGGTGGATCGGATTGGATCCTGTCATGGGGGCAGGCAGCAGTAACGGTGGCTGGGATGGGCAGGTTGCTTGCCTGTCTCCTTCCTTCTAATGGCTGAGCGATGGCCTGGTGGTTAGAGTGCCAGCTTGCAAAGACAGATGCTCAGTTCCTGGCTGTGCCACAGATTCCCTGTGTGACCGTGGCTGGACCTTATTTCAGTCCTTCCACTTCCTGATTTGCACATCTCAGGTGATAGCCTTGCAGAGCCTCTGAGCGGTGCAGATACGCTGGCATCATGGTTATATAAACACTCGTGGCTGCCAGAGTCAGGAGAAGTTGGGACTTTGCTGTTTTGCTTCCTGGTAGTTTTCTGTGACCTTTATGGCCAGGTCCAAAGTCAGCGCTGAGCTTCCTACTGCTCAGCAGGCTTTGGACAATACCTGTGCTACCGGTGAGCCAATGACTGGGCAATTTGGGGGAACTTAGCCACCACAACTGTCATTTTTTTTTTAGTCCCCCAAACCAACAGATTTCATTGTGTTTGTGTGTGTGCGAACACAAGAGCTGCTGGAGGCAGACAAGGTATAGGATGAAATGGTTTGGTCGAACTTTGAGCTCATTTGAGCACAATGGCTTTGTCCACGTGATACAAAGGCTGATTGTTCTGCTTTGGGGAAGTTTAGCTCTGCAAGGTGGAGAGTGAGTGAAAGGGACAACACAGAAAAAGAACAAGATTATAGGCCTGCAGTTCCTTTTCCTCCTGCACAGACCTTTCTGGAAACTGGTTTCCATTTCCTGACACAGGAGAGGTTGCAGGTTAGCTAGAAAAGCATGTTTCATTTTTGAACATTAAAAAAGCAGGTATTTAAGTGAGGAAATGAGCAGGGGACTCCCACTCCATAATAAATGGGATGGATTTCCCTTTATCGCTATTTCTGAGTGATCTGTGGGAAGCAAACACAATTATCTGAAATTAATCATGAATGTCTTGGAAAGTGTGTTTCTGGCTGGTGCATCATCAAATGTGATTTTTCACATCTCAAACCTGTTTGGTCAGCTACGTATGCTATTTTACTCTCATTCCCTGGTCCAGTGAGTTCCTTTATCTAACCATGCACTGCAAATAATCACACTTACGACCGTCTTGTTAGCTGAGCTCCTTGATTAGAATATTTGCTTTTCTTGTGCTCTATTGGTGAATTACATGAGTCACAGGGTACAGTTGGTGTTTGGGGATTGGATAACTAATGTTTACAATTCAGATATTCTCGGAACTTGAGCTAGTATGAAAACACTCAAAAAACCATGGGCTGTTTCCCACATCAAAGAGGTTCAGCTCCCTCCAAGCTCAGATTGAAACTCAAACAAAGAATCTTTCATTAAGTTCAGAAATGCTTGGAGAGTTCTTTTAAAATTATTATTACTTTTTTAGGGTGATGGGGACCTTCAAGTTTCCACCAAAGACAGGATTTCCAAGTATTAAAATGTATTTAACAGCCTTGCTCTTTGTAGTATTCATGGTGCAATTAAGAGAAGAGAATTGCAAGCAATTGGTCATAGTATAATCTAGTCAGATCTTTCAGCTTCCAAAACTGCAGGTACTTATCCCTTGCAGGAGAGGACATCCATCCATTATCACCTCTATCATGCCTGTGGCAATTGTTTCACAAATCTGAACCCATCCAGGAGAGGGCAGAGATCTGTGGATACCTACTCACCAACCAGTTCAGCCCAGCATTTTAATGTTGCCTGTACAGCATTATCATTTTCCATTTTGCTGCTCCTCAGGGACAGTTTATGGAGCTGAACCCATGGTTGGTTGAACAGTTTCAAGTGAAAATTCTTCTTGCAATGAATAGAAAGTGTGATGGTGTTCTTTAAAGTGTGGAAATGACCCAAGTCTCTGACATTGAATGAAAAAATTGGGCCATTTCTCCTTTCCAACTCACTATTCAAAATATTGGAATTTTAGAACAAAATGTTTTGTTGTGAGTAACTTCCATATTTGATACTGTGGTGGTCTAAGTCGTGCTTCTGGGAGAACTCAAAATCTTTAGCTTGGTTAACTGTTTTAGCTCACCTTTTGGACACAACTAGTGTCACAGTCTTCACATTTCCTAGGGGCTGGCAATTCTAAGTCTCTGAAATGCTCCTGCTGGAACTTCTCCAGGGCTCAGTGCCTTCTCCACAGGAACTGTCAATTGCTTGTTAATCAACCTGTGCCATAATCAGTCTCCCTTAATTAACATCACTTGGCAATTCATTTCCATACAGGGGATATGTGGAAAAGAGGGTTTAAACTGAGTTTTTCTCTAAATTCACTGGCTGTGGTGATCTTGATCTTTGAGGCTTTCTCCTCCTGGGCTAAAGGAGAGACTCTCTTAGGAGCACACATGCTGGGAAACACAGATGGTAGGAGCACATGCAAGAAGGGGCTGCAGCAGACATACCTGCTCCCATGCCTACCTTGGTCCATGTCAGTAATTCTGGCAGTATTTAATTGGCCCTATACTGTGCTAGGTGCTATGCAAGCCCATAAGAGAGAAGTTGGCCCAAAGATCTGTTCACTCAGAAACCCTGTTTTCACATGTCTTAGTTTTCTCTTGCTTGCCATGCGATGCCACTTTCTCCCAGCAAGGCTACCGGTCTTGTCAAGGGCCTATGCAGTGCCCAGCTTTTTCCTTTACATCAGGCTCTACCTGGCTTACCTTCCTCTTCCCCTCAACCTCCTGCTGCCCCTGCCCCATTAGCCAAATAGTCCTTAAGGACTGAAAAATCAGGAGGGTTATTGCACCTGGGGGAAAGAAATTGTTCAGTATTATCTGAAGAGGGCTCAGACTCCAGCACTAGCTGGGCAATCCCTACGCTGCTTGCTAAATTGTTTGGCAGGGAAACTGAGGGCCGTGCTGATGGTAGGATCTGCTGTCTGCACGTGAAACCTGACCTGCTTTTCCCAGAAATGCATGGGGTATTGAGTCTGCTTTGCTGCTTGTACTGGGAAGAACAGGCTTTATGGCCTGTTTTATCACTTGCTGAATGCCATGAGGACTTCACAAGCCCCAGCAAGCAGCAGATGACTCATTCTGCCTTTGTCAGACCCTGCCTTGGGAATGTGCATCATCTCTTCTGATCGGAGGAGGCTAGATGATGTGTGTGAGCTTTTAGATGGTTTGTGTGAGGTGGAATGAATCCCACCCATCATTCAGGAGTGTCTGGGGAAAGCTCCCTCTGTGCTCTAACAGCCTCTCCCATGCCATGCTCAATTCAAGACCTGCAGCATGGATGCATAACTGGAAGGGAGCTGGAGAGCTAAAGGACACATGCTGTGTCCTGTGGCCATGCAATAGCTAGAAACAGGTGGATGAATTTGTCCAGGTAATCCTGGGGAATGGTGACATTTGAGATGCTCCATCTTCTCAGGTTCAGAAGGGAGAGAAAAAGAGAGGGAGGGCTGGAGCAGAGGCTGCAGCCACGGAAGAGAAATGAAGCTGCAGGTGGGCCTTCTCTTAGCTGATGATGCCAGCTGGGGCTGTGTGGCTATCCAAATTCAACTTTTGACTGTATGCATGCATAAACTGATGAAACGCTTGAGGGCCTGGGTGTTTTGGCTGTGGCTGAAATAGCTCCAAGCCTCCTGATCTTCCAGGAGTTGAAATAACATTAGACCACCTGATCTTTCCAGAAAAGTATCCAAAGGGCTGTACCAGCTCATACCAAAGTCCATCCAGCTCAGTCTCCTGTATCTGACAGTGGGTACCCTCTTAGACTGATGGAAAGCCTCCAGTTGGCTTTGATGGGCTTGACCCAGGCCTTTGCTGAGCAACAGCAGTTTGGAAATAGAAAATTGCATATAAAGACATGAAGTGGGTGTTTTCATGTCCCCCCCCTCCCATACACACACACTTTAACAGAGTTGCCCTCCTTTCAGGGCAGAGCAGTGAGTAATAGGTTGGAAGAGAGGGCTGTTCTCCTTTCCCTACCTGCCTTTGGACTCCGTCTAGCTGTTTGTTCTGTGCTGAGGTTGTGCAAGGATTGTGTTTGGTAGACCTGGGAGAGGGGAAACGGGTGTGGCTATTCTAATATTGACCTGTGACTTCCTCCCATGAGTGTAGACCTACCTAAGGCCAGATGGGGAAGCTGCCTTGAGCACCTGCAGAGCAGTCCGTTTATTCTGGTGTCCTGCTTGGTCTTGGCACGGAAGGCCAATGTTTTCTGCCACAGCCAGTGACTCTGGATGGCCACAGCATTCCGTACAGCCTAGAGATGATGCAGCAGTGCCACAGCTTCCTCCAAGCTCCCTGCCTCCAAGGTTTATTGTGCTAGTTGTTTTTCAGTCCATGTATGGCACTGTCTTTGGAAACATTTCTGCTCGCTCTCTCAAAGCTCCCCTTGGAGCCTGGCTGTTCAAAACTGCTCCTCTTCTGGGCACTTGATCTTGGAGTTGGATGAGGGTTTTCTCCTGGTTTCTCTCTCCCTTGGGATCACTGACCATAGTGGCATGGTTTCTGTGATAAAAGATCAAGGTAGGCTGCCTTTTAGTGAGTCTTCATCAGTTGTAGGAGGAAAGGAACAGCGAACAGAGTTACCAAGTCTGCTGGGAACATTGCAGCCTACTGTCTCAGCCAGAGACCAGCCAGCATCCTGGCTGCCCACATCTGCCCTGATGGGTTTCTTGGGCTCAAAGGAAATTGCTTATTTCTGAGAGGTGCTAATTAACTCAGGTAATTCAAACAAAAAGGCAGAAGAGAGTCTTCTTTTCTTCCAGAATAAACCTCCAGAGCAGTGGAGCAGTGAGCAGTGTGGCTCAGTTCCTGAGCCACTTATGAGCTCCCAGCAGAAAGCTGGGGAAAAGGCTTAACTTAGTAGCCTTGTCCTGCTCCAGGAAGTCCTCTTTCAAGTGGAAAGGTGTGAAAGTTTCAAGATGGAAAGCTGGCAGGGTAAATCACCTCTGGCAGTCTTCCCATGGACTCCAAAGAGAGCCTGCACAGAGAGTTCAGCTTAGATGCTCACTTTCCAGGTGGCAAAAGTTAGTGAAGCTGCATCTTGCCCCATTGCATGTAATGCAGACAGAGCTGAATGCTTTGAAGACAGTGCTGGCTTCTTGGAGTTGCTCCTAACCTCTTTGGGAGCCTGTGATGGAGCAAGCAGAAGACTCCAGCCGGGCCCTTCTGCAGGGCAGCAGCCCTTGAACATAAGCACAGGACACCGCTCTGCTGCCTGCAGTGGCGCTCTGATTATTTACAGCAGCCAAACATTTTGGCCCTGCGTGCCTGTGTGTATTGAAAGGAGAGTCCTGGGGGTTTCTTTGCTAATCCCTTTTTGCAGAGAGTTCCAGAAGACATGAGGAACAAACAGAAAATAACGTCGATTGAGGTCAATATCAAAACTGAATGATCAGAGAAACAAATATTTACTCAGGTCAATATTTAACTAGAGAGACAATAAATGCTGATATTGAACCAAATCTGTATATAAATACAGTCTATTTATAATGTGTCCCCTTAAGGGGGTACTGCCAGGTACTTGCCATGGTTTTTGATTGATGATTTTCCTCCCTATTGTTTGCTGATTCCCTTGGAGGCTGGAGTTTCATGCAGGTGCACGTATGAGAAAGAGGTTGCACTGCGTAATCCCAAGGCCCGGACAACAGGCACAATCATTGTCCCCCACGTGTGTGCTTGGGGAGGGTCACTTGCCTGAAGGAAGGGCTCCCTTTGCACCTGGAGGAGGTGCCCTCCCTTTCCCCATGGGTAGCCATGCCCACGAGCTCCCTTGCCTTGAACCTCCGTGTTGCAAATACCGCTCACACAGGGGTCATGTCGCTGGCTGATCTGCAAGGGGGAAGCTGGCATCTTCCTTGTACCCCCCTCCCCTCTCCCAAAAGCTCTTTGCCTCTCTGGGTTTGCGCAGTGACTAGCACAGCAGGGTCTTCTTGGATGTTTTCCCCAGATATTGCCATGACCAGGGCTCACTGTGAGCCAGAGCTGGACACCCAGCTGGGGTTGGGGGTATCAGGCTTCAGACTCAGGCTTGATGCCCTCCCAGTATTGCAGAGCGGGGCTGGGGCCAGATGGAGGCTAGCACAGGGCTTGAGGCCGCCGAGTGTAGAGAACCAAAGAAACTCCTTCCCCCCAACCCCTCCTTCTACCAGCTTAACAAGCTCATTCCCTGTTTAGCAAACATTGATTTCTCTCCGCGTTCCCTGGTGCTGCCTGTGTGGTGACAACATTTGATGTTTCTATGGCGGTTTGTTATTTATCAACTTCAGATTAGAAAGTGTTTAATCATGGGAAAGACATGTCCCGCCTACTGTCTTGGCTACTTGCAATGCCTAGCACTGTTCTAACGATGTTCTTGGTTAATCACTAGCAAAATGACATGGTTAGCTCAAGCATCAGTTTTACTGTGTCCTCCCAAGAAATGGCGATCTGAGACTCTCCATGTATTGATCAATGCCCTGGTAACTAGTCCTTCCTAGAAAGGCAAGAAAATGGTTAATTCCCTGCCTGTGGTTAGCAGGCAGGGAGAAAACAATGGACTGAGTGCTCCCGGTCATTCCCTTCTCATGTGAGCCATCCAGCACATAGCAGAGCCCACCACAGTGTCCTCAGCTACCCTTTCCTGAGCTGTCCCTCTGCCAGAGCTGGAGTCCTGCTGTGAGAACCCGCTCCTGGGGATGGGCGAGGAGTCTGCAAAGAACATGCATCTGTGGCGTTTCTTCCTGGCTAGGGCCAGCTTAACCTGGAATTGCTTCCTTGTGTATTGGTGCTGTTTAATAGGGCAGGCCTTGAAAGCAGCCGTCTGGCAGATAAGGGCTGAGACAGAAAAAGGTTTTGTTCATCTTCTGGGAGGGGGGTGGGGTGGTGTTGGCTCCTTCCTCTTCAGTTCCCAAAATGGGGCTGCTTCAGCCCTCCCCTCCTTTCTCACCTATATGAGGCTGGACCACCACTTGGAGGCTCAAGTGTTACCTGTGAAAGAGTTTGGCAGAAGCATACAGGTGTTTCTGAAGCTATTTTGTCCTCTTCCAGCCAATGGGCATGAGTGGGCGCAGCTCTTATCCCCAAAGCCCTTATGGCTCTGACCTGAAAATTTCATGTTAAAATATCTCCTCATAAGCAGGCCCAGGCTGCACATGGGAGACCAGTGGTTCTCCAGGGATGGCTGGTGGTTCTCAGTGTCCTTGGCCCAATTGGCACCCATTCTTTCAAGGTCATATGGCTCCGTGGGCTATCAAGGCCTTGCAAGGAACACCCTCTCATTTAGAAGCAACTCCCAGAATATGGGTGCCCAAAAGTGGGAAAACTGAATCCAGAGAGTTGATTTTGATGGTTCATTGTGGGAGGCAGAGAAGCCTGGCCCATTTCTAGCCCTGGTTGGTCCAACTGGCCAGTCTATAAAATGTATGAATGACTCTGAACTGGGAGGGCAAGACGAGGATTTACCACAGTGTTGATTAATTGGAGAAATGCTAATGGTTAGGGTGAAGCTAAGCGGTTGAGGAGAAGAAACTGAACACAGTGATTAAAAACAAGCAGGCAGCAGCAGAGAAAAGAAGGATGTGGAGTTAAAACAGGGCACAGGCTGATGCCAAGCCCACAGAAACCAGACAAATACTGTTTTGGGCTGTGGAGATAATTATTCCCCATTGCTTGGTGCTAGAGGACTGTGGCCTGTTTTCAGCACTGAACTTGGAGAAAGAGTCCAGGTCAGCATGAGAAATGTGCAAAGAGATCAGGTCCTCAGCCCTCTGCTGAAATGTGGAGGGAATCCACTCTGGAGAAGAGAGGGACGCAGGAGATTTTTCAAGCACGCTGCAGGAGGTGTGGGGGAAGGATAACAGAGATTTAAGTCAGGTCCTGCCAAAATCTTTCTGCCTTGGAAGGTGGCTAAGCACAAGAATGAGCTAGCCAGAGGGGGATTGCAGAGGTCATCACTGAGGAGTCCCTGGGGACCCACCTGCCAGGGATGGCCAGGGGCACGGGATCATGTGCCTCAGAAGGCAACACAGTAGAGGGTCCCGTGGGATGCCACAAGTCCTCTGTTCGTAGGAGTATGGCAGTGGTGTGATACTGAGAACTTGACCCTCAGAGGGGCTGAGTCATGGCTGGATCCACCTTGCGGTGCTGCCCGACTTCTGTGGGAAAGTGTGGCCTGGCTGAGCCTGATGGGCTTGGCCAATGCAGCTCTGAGGCTGTTCATGTGGGAAAGCTTCTCCTGTCCTTGCTCTTGTAGACACCACGGGCACCTCTGGCCCATGGCACAAGGGGTTTCTTGTTTGTCTGAAGGACTGTGGCTGAAGAGCTTCCGGAGGAGGCGGCCGTCCAAGGCGGTCATGGAAGCACAGCACACCACGGACGAGCAAGAGCTCCAGAGGGCTCTTGCCCAACTTGTCTCAAAGCAGGGCTGATTTCAAAGCCAGATCTGTCTGTCTATGCCCTCTCCTGGTTTTGCCTGTGGACCCATGGTAGGGCTGTGGGTGGGTGCTGTGGCCCAGGCGAGCCTGCAAACCCTGGGGAAGGAGGCACTTCCTGGGAGCTGCGTCATGCGCCTCTGTGCACCAGGGGACACATGTTGCGCTCCGCAGCATCATTCACGTTGCACAGCTGGTGGGGCGGTCTGTCCTGCACACGCAGCATGAGACTGCCTCTTTTTTTCTCCCCAGAGCAAGCGTCCTCATTTTTAAGCTTGCCTTGTCCCTTTGGACGAGCTTTCTTGTCTGGGGAAGGTCTGCTTTACCTCTGCCTGGTGGGAAATGGTTGTGGAGACCAAAGAAGTAGATGCACATCCTGAGGAGTCTCAGGAAGCAACCCCTTCTCTCCCAGGCTGGTATTAGGCAGAGAAGAGGGACTGTGTCCGAGGCCCCAGTCATGCAGCTGAACAAAGCGTCTGCCCAGGCTATCGCCGCACTCAGCACATGCAGGACTGGGTGCTCGTGCTGGGGAGGGGGTGTCAAGATGCCAGGGGTTTGGCACCGCCCCAGTCTTGGGGGTGCAGCAGGTCTCTCAGTCTTCATACTGTGCCTGAAAGCCTTCTCTAGAAAGCTCTGTGTTTCTCAGCTTTTTCCCTGTGAGAAACCCTGCATTTACCAAACTTTGCAGCCTGATTGAGCTGCTACCTACATTCCCCAAGAGGATGTCCTTCCCAGCTGAACTCCAAACACCTCGGCAGATCCCTCTCTGCCTCTCAGCAAGGATTAAGAAATAAAAACAGAGACTTGCTGTGCAAGCTGGGAACCAGGTCCTCACTCATCCAGCGGGTTGCTCTCTCCCTCCTCCCGCCTGCCCTCAGGACAAGTGCTGTTCAAGAGGAAAGAAAGAAAGAAAGAAAAAAAAAATGTTAGTAAACTAAAGGAAGATGATGTCATTGCAAAACCACGCTCTGTTCCTACCTCCTGACAGGAGGAAAATGGAGGTTTTTCCCCTGTGCTAACTGCCTCAGGCCAGACTCCTGAACACCATGTACCAGCTAACCTTCAATACTGGGAAGCCAGTGATAAATAGCAATGATGTCTCACTGCTATTTTCAGACTCCCGGTGCTCTTCACAACCCAGCCTACCACCGCAAGTACATGTTACCTAGCTCAACAGGGAGGGAACTGAAGCAGGAAGTCCTTCAAGTGACTTGACAGCAGCCATATCTACCCATAGGCGCTGGTGTTTTCTTGGCTTATGCTCCAGGGACTGATCCCAACCCCTTTCTTTATTAGTTCTGCATGGTATAGTTTGGGAAAACCAAGCCCAAACCATCAGAGCAGATGAGGGCACGATCCTTGCACATCTAAGGCAGCCAGGGTCATCTCTTGGTGCACTCAGCACAGATAACAGGGCCTCAGCCCATGTTTTCCATGATCTCGCACTTTCAGCATTTCATGGCTTTTCTCATAGATCAAACCAGAAAGGGAAAAAGGGTGCAGGAAAGGAGACAGTAGGAGCGAATTTCTGTTCACCATCTCCTTTCCCAGATCTGTTGTCCCCTTTGCTTCTGCCAGACATGGTCACGGGGGTGAAAGTCTCCAGCTCACACAGTTTGAGCCCCAGAACCAGAGAGGCCCAGAACTTGTCGGGGCTGCGGTGGCTGTATCAATACCGGCAGGCTGGGCTGGTGGGGATCCCAGTTAGCTCCTCCCGGTGTTCCCACTATGGAAAAGGTCTTGGGAACCGGCAAACACAGTGAACTGCTACCGCTATCTTTCCTACACCTCAACCCTGAACTGTACAAACCACCCCTGCAAGACACACGCGTTTCCCTGCACGCATGAACGCAGAGATCTCCTAGATTTGCTTCGGCCTTTCCCCCGCTTCCTGCAGGAGACACACGTTTTTGTCAGTCATTGTTGCCCCGAAATCGTGTTTGAGACATTTCTGACCTGTGGCAAGGCAGGACTGCGGGTGCCCCTGCGCCTGCCGCACCAGCAAACATCCAGCTCCAGGTGCTCTTCAAACGCCCTTCAAAACCCAATTTTCCTTTCTGCATGCAAAACTTTGCAAAGCTGGATTTGCACAACTCTGCCAACGGCTCTAGGGAAAACAAATGTAAACTGATTCCAAGTGCATTGAAACGCTGTCGGGTTAGAATGTATTTCTGAGCAACAGGAAGTTAAAAAGGCACCAAACCAAGGGAGGGGGGAGATTTCTGCCATCAAGGTAACCACTTTTTAGGGGCTTCATAATGCTGGAAATTGCTTTTTGGAGAAGTACTCTAGAGTTGGCCAGTGAAGGCCTTAAAGGGGAAAAAAAAATCTCCATCACAGAGCCCATGCCAGCCTGGCACTGTGGCGTTTGCTTCGTGGCTCTGCAAATACCATTTCGAAAGGGGCAGAAGCTCTCCCTGCCCAGCCCTGCCCAGCCCACGGGCGTGCGAGACACGTGGGCAGCGCATCCACGTGCCTGCCACGCGGGACGGGCACCGCCGGTGGTGGTCGCCCATGAGGGCTCGGGCCTGCACGCAGGCTGCTGGGGTGCCAGGCCGGGGACAGACATGGCGGCTGCCTCGCCCCGCCCACCGCGATCCCCGCCCACAGCTAACCCCGCCCACAAACCCCGTGGCCCCCCCCAGGAGGGGCCGCCCCTGCCCCCTGGCGCCCCCTGCGCTGTTGCTCCTCCGGGGCTGCAGGGGGCGGCGTGGTGCTTCCAGGCGGGGAGGCGCTCTGGCCTGGTGCTGCCTAGCAACCGTCGCCAGGCAACCAGTGGCCCCCAGAGGCCTGGGGGATGCTGCAGGCCCCGAGGGCGGGTGGGAGGGAGGTGGGTGACGGCGACGGCGGGGGTGATGGGGGGTGGTGGCCCAGGGTGGGCTGGGCTGTTTGAGGCAGGTGCAACCTGTGAGGGCTGTGGGGAGGTGTGTCCCTCTGTGCCCCGTGGGGGGCCGGCAGGGCCTGTGCGGGAGCTGGGGGCAGGGGTGCCCGCGGTCCCCGAGCTGACGTGTGCCGCCCTGTTAACCCAGCTGTGTTTACTCTACAGCTTCACCCCATGAGGATGGAACAGCGAATGCCGCTCATTCTAGAGGTGAAGAGCTTTCCTCACTACTTCCTCATCTGCATGTTTCTGCCCCACCTCCAAAAGCTATCCTAGAGCCTGCAGGCAATTCCTCTGGGACCCTTTCACCCTCCCTTCTTGGTGTAGGACGTCCAGCAGTCCCCTGAGGACCCAGATAGAGTGACAAGGACATACTGGTACCCCCACTCACTCCTTGAGTCCCCACACTGCCACCCAGCGTGGACTCCTCCCACCCAGCTGTCGGTGTCTCCATCTGTGCTAGCTGCCTTGGGCACCAGGGTGTAGGTACCTCGTTTAAGACAAGGTCAGTTGTTCTTGGGCCTGCATTAGCTGTGCCTGCTGGATCAGCATAGACTGTAAAAAGAGCCCTAAGTGACAGCTCAGAGACACCTGCGTTCAAGATGGTTGAGTTGGATCCCAACCAGGCATGTCAGGAAAGCACCCATACTTAGTCATCCCAGCTATTGTGCCAGCTGTGGGCTGCAGAGTTGATTTTTGGGTAAAGCAGTGGGCGGGAGCTGCTTAGACAAGTGGCTTGGTGTTCAATATTTGCTCAGCACCTAGCACAAGCAGTGCCAGAGCTGACTAGGGTTGCTAGGCATTCCTGGGCCACAAACAGAGAGTGCCCCTTCCTCCCTCTTCAAAGCACACTGGGGCCCTTGGGGGTCATGTCGTAACTCTAACTCATAAAACAGCATTATGACAATCTGCATTCCACCAGGGTGGGTCCTTCACCTTCCTGGCCTGGTCCTACACTAGCCAGTAGGTCTGCAGCTAAGGTCAGGGCTGGTATCCTTTCCTGTGAAATCCCATTGCTCGCTGTCCTGACCCGCTACACCTTAACACCCCCTTTCCCCAGGACCCTGGGGCTGCTCAGGATCAGGAGAAGTGGATTTATCAGGCTTCACTGGAATGGCAGGAAGGAGACGTTGCTGTGCAGGTAGGGGTGGTTATGAGAGAAAAGGAGACTGGGAGACACTGGACAGGGACTGATGGTACACAGGGGCAGATAGTGGTGGTAGGCAGATGGGGGGGTCTCTGGCTGAGAATGCAGTTTGGGATCTGAAGTTAGGGCCCTCTCTACCTTTCTACATCCATATGCCTGTCTGGCCACCTGCTGTATAAGGACCTAATGGAAGTGGGGGGGAGACCTTCCCTGGGAACTGAAGGTGAGAAACTTAAATGCCGGAGATAAGGGAACTCTAGAAGTAAAAGGTATCCACTACTTTCCCCCTTCCCCCCACTCCTAGCAAGTGGGCCATTTCATTGCTTAAGTATGTGTGGCATTCAGAGCCTCAGGTACTATCTAGCAGCAAGCTGACTCCCAAGGGTAAAAATAATGTGCCAGTGTGGGTGCATAGTGCAGGAAGAGGCTGGAGTTTGCAGGGTTCAGCTCCAAGGCTTTGGCATGGTTCTCCCTATGGTTGTCCCTTGAGGAAGAACCCAGGTTGGAAATGGTGGAGCAAGCAAGGGGAGGGTAAATCAGGAGTTCAAATCTAAATGACTCCCTGAAATGTTTCTGGACCAGGTCCTGAGACCTGTGTTGAGAGTATGTGCTACTCTACCCCCAACACTAGCTCTAGGGCATGCTTGGGATGTCTGATCCAGGGTTTCCTCACTGCAGCACTGGGTAGGTGTTGCTGGAGGCAGCACTGCTTTGAGCAGAGGCAGTTAGGTTAGGATGTGACAGAAGCCGTGTGTGTCAGCACATTAGCCATGCTCCTCTGCTACAGCTTTCTTTCATGAGAGCAGGGAGCTTTTGGGGCTCCCTGAACGTGGATGGCATGCAGAGTGCACCAGATGGGGATGCATGAACCTTCTGGTTAGGATGGAGGTACTGGAGATGGTGGGGCAGTGTGAATAGTGTAGGGTTTGGAGCTTCAGCATATCTGTTGACCCCAATGCAGTATAGGATTCACAGCACAGTGTGTACATGCACACAATGCAGTGAGTACCGTCTCAAAAGTACAGTCCCAGTGCGGTGTGCTCAGTTACAATGCAATGTGTACAGCCCTGCTGCAGTATAGCACTTCCAAGCCCAGCTGCTCTGAGCTTGGTGCATCTTGCACACTACCCCCATAGAAGAGGTAGTATTTGGCATGTACCTGTGACTGGGTGGAAGCCAGCTTACCCAGGCATTGCCAGTGTGGCTTGTAGAGGTGCAAAAGCTCTCTGAATTAGCTGGAAGCACATGTGATGTGTTTCATTGGAAAGGGTGAGGAAAGTAACTTGGGTCCAGTCCAGCTTTGTGAAGAGCAATGAAGTTGCAACAGGGATGACTTTGGCCCATTGCACTCCAGTAGCATAGTTCAGAGCTGCAAAACCTTCAGCTCAAGTGTGCTGGGAGTGGGGTGAGATCAGCTTGCTCTCCTGAAGTGCGCTGCAGGCTCTGCCAGGGAAACCAGGTGGTTTTGCCAGCTCCTCTACATATGAATGGGTCTACGAGGGCTTTCCAATGAGCTTGACACATGGATAACCACATAATTAAAGGCTGTAGCTTTATAGAGGAGTATTAGCAGTGGTATCTCTAACCACAAAGAGCAGAACTTGAGTCATCAAATGCCAGGGGATGAATTTCCTAGCGGATTGCTCCATCAGACTGCCGAGTTATTGGGCCTGGATCCAGCGGGATGCCACATCAGACATGAATCAGGAGAGAAAGATATCTGACAAGTGGCAATAGTCTCAGCTAGAGGTCTTGTTAGCTTGGAGAATCCAGACTTGTAAAAAGAACCCTACAAAACTAGAACTAAACAAAAGATTAGGTAAGAGCTGGGTCACTTTACTCAGACATGACAGTAATAATATGCCTAGCAGTCTCCATTTTAGGCTCACAGTTCATTCAATTACTGCCCAAATCACTTAAGTTGCTATGGCTGTAGTCCAGGTTATTCTCAATTAATTAAAGATGTTGCCCACCTTAGTCTTAGAATAAAATGTAATACTCCTCAGGCTGCTGAGTTAAAAGAAGACCAGAGTTAGCATTTCTAAGGTGGGTTGCAGACCCAGCTCCAAACACGTCCAAAGCATGAGGGTGACTGGAGCAAGGTTTCTGATTTCATCTCATTTCTAGTATTAAATTCTCATTTGTATGACTGAAATATTGTACCAAAAGCTTGGCTCTTTATCAGGCTGTATCTTTCTCATGATTGTATCCTCTTGACTAGCTCACCCTTTGGTACCAATGCAGACAGGTAGGAGGGAAGTGGGCCAGAGGACAGATTGAGTGATTCACCCCAGGGCAGTCTGTGGCTGAGTCAGAGGCAGAATCCAGGTCTGTCCCACCTGTGACTCCTGGGCCATCCTTGCTGCTCTCTCAGTGTCCTTCTAGTTTAAGTACTTGTTGAACTCCCACCGCTAGTGTGTAAGTCTCACTTCTCACAAATTCTCTCTTCTGTATTTGTCTCCATAGGCACGGTCTGAAATGGATAAGTATCTTTCAAACCAGGTGCCACCCCTTCCAATGATACCAGACAAGAAATACCGCCGGGAGAGTGCCTCAGTGGTGGATGAGTTCTTCTCAACAGAGAAGCCAACTTCTACACCGTACAGTGTGAACATCAATGTGATTCTGCCAGACACAACACACCTGCGCACTGGACTTTACCGGCCACCCAAACCCATGACGCCATTCCCCCAGATCAAAACAGAGCCTGGCACGAGCTTTGCCCAGCCCTGCTCTTCCACCTCTGGTTCCACACAGACCCTGCCTGATTTCACCAGCGTCTTCAGCATGCCCCAGTCAGTGGCGGTGAACAACATCTTCATCAAGCAGGAGATGCCCTCTGACATCCCCTTATCTACCAGTCCACAGCAAGCCCAGCTTTATCAGATGCCTCTTGGCAATGGAAGCGCTGACATTACCACTATGACACCCTCCTCCAACAGCACCACAGCCATCAACTCTCTCAGCGGTGTCACCATGTCCACAGGTAACGCCATGTCCAGTGTGCTCCACAGACCTGTTCAGCCAGGAGGGCCAGTTAAGCAGTACCCGCATGTGTCCCAAGGACAGGGAAACTTCAACATCACAGGGCAGTTTTACCCTGTTCCAGGAGTGAGCCTGCCCCCCTCGCCCCCCAACTCACAGCCTGGCAGCCCAGAAAATCAACCAGAGCTCATCAACACCATCTCTCCCCCACCGTCCTATGAAGCCACTTTTGGACTGAAGCTGGTCCAGTCATCCCAGGTCCCCCCAATCCCCAATGGCCTTGGGACCCTCTCCCAAGGGCACATTATCATGCAGCCCCCCAAATACAACAGACGCAACAACCCTGAGCTGGAGAAAAGGAGGATCCATCACTGCGATTACCCAGGTATGGTCATGGCTGCTGTATTGGCTTGGTTTTGGGGTCCCTTCTTGACACACTGAGACTGGGGGCTGTCTTGGGCCTCCCCATGAGTTTAAGCAGAATTGACTTTGTCTATCTATCTGCATGACGAAGGGAGGTATGGAGCTGTGTGGAGAGTCCCAGGGAAGTGGGGTTCCTTCTGCCCCAAGGGAGTAAAAAAAGAGGCTGATCCTGTCTATGCTGACTGAAGCCCTTCCCCCCCCCCCTTCTCTTTTCCCTTCCCACCGTGGCAGCAGCAAGCCTGACTGAGAGGCAGAGAGCTCCAACAAAGCAAAGGAATGCTCCTGAAAATCTGCTGCCCTAGACAGCTGCCTGTTTTGCTCATACATTGCCTATGCCTGTACAGCTGTATGGTCCCTCTGTGCGCTCCACCGGTGAAACCATGCTGGCTTTCTGACTGACATTTCCTTTCCCACTGTCCCATTAGGAGTGGCAAAGCATCTAGTAATTTCCATAAGCAGCCTTTCCAATCTCTTTGTGGAGCCTGAACTCTCCTATTCCAAAGAGACTAGTGAGCTGACTATCTCTGAGTCATAATTCAGCAACTTCATGTATTGAATCAGGATGGTGTGGGGAAGGCATTCAGGATAATGTTCAGTCCAGAGCTGTGTCATGCCTACAAGACTGGTGAAGATGTTCCCTTTGTGTCTCCTGATTACAGGAGCATGTGCAGGGAAAGATCCATCCAAAGACCTGTAATAATGCCTTGGCACCTTGTGGGAGGAGATATTGCATGATTTCCTGCACTGTGCACAGGGAGCTTATGGACCCACTGCTGAAAACTCTCATTCATGCCACACGAGAGAGCTATGTCCCTCATGAGAAACTCCAGTGACACCAGAGCGAAAACTTGAAAATTACCAAGCACTTTTAAAGGGACACAGACGTCCTGCTTCCTGGGCCAAACCCCCAGCCATCAAACTGTTGGGGATTAGCAAAAAACTTTCCCATGGGGACTGTGTGAAGTGGGGAGTTCATTTCCTAACTGCCTCCTGCGAGATTTATTTGATCCTTTCATGGCACAAGAATGGCTATAAAAGGTCAACCCAGAGGCCTGTCTAGCCCAGATCCTGTCTCCAGCAATGACCAAGGAAGTATATAAGAATAGGGTGTATTTAGAGAGATCTTTCCCTGCTTACACACTCCCAGGCTTTGGCAGCCTTCAGATTAGGGACTTTTTGAGCCAGAAGCTGCACCCATGTTTTTGTGGTTAACAGCTTGTCCTGCATTTTTTACCTTGTGCTGGTCACTGTGGGAAACAGAATACTGGTATAAATGGACCACTGCTCTGAGACAGACTGGCAGTTCCTCTGCTTTTGTCAGAACAAGAGTCACATCCTGCAGGATGCATTACCAAGGAGAAGCTTGCCTGCTTTCAGTAGGATTTTGGCCTGCATAGCAAGTCAAGACCACGTCTGTGGTGCAAAAAACCTGCACTGAATAAACACTGGGTGGCTCCAGGTAATGTGTACGTGCAGAGACATTGGAGGGCTTCTACAATCCTTTACTCTGAGGTTCAAATAGAGGTTAAACCAGTCAGCACTGATGACAGGGAAAGGAGTTCTTATTGAGGTGGTCTGAGTGAGGAAGTGACAGGAGTCATGTTGAATTCACACCAGTAACTGGATGAACAGGGGAGACCTGTTTCCAAAATCCTGATTCAGTTTTCCAAGTGGTGGCCCCAGCATTTCTCTGCATGTTCCTTGGGAAATGCAGCTCAGCCATGTTCTGCTCTGGCTTCTTTGTGCTGCTCCCTCTGGATCTGAATAGCCTGTTCGGAAACTGCTCTGGGTTGCTCAGATAGCTTCTGTTCCATGCCCAGCAGGGAGGCAATCTTTCACCTCATGCATCTCCTGAGCTCTCTGGTGTGAAAGACCTCTGAGGCTTCAGAGCCTTAGAAGTAAAATTGAATTGCGTGACCATCAGGTCAAGTGGGCCTAACTGCTCCTACCACAGGGAGGGGAAAGTATAGGGCTGGACCAGGGAGCTCTAAGGAGAGACTGCAAGCCAGGCTGGCCTCTCTGGGAAGACGAGGGGAGAAGAAAGGGGTGATCCCCACACCTTGATCTCTCCTTCAGCAAGAGTAGCCAAACAGGGTTCTGCCATAGGTGAAGAAGGATCATTTTGCTTTCTCTTCCTGTCGATTACCCTAGACACAAGCCTGCTTTGCTTCTGCTTAGAGCTGAACCTGTTTCAGCCGTGTTGTCCATTAGGAGAAGAGTGCAAACAGATATGAGTTGAAATGCAGAGGTAGGCTTTAATCTTCTTCAGCACCTGTTGCCAGCAAAATCTTGTGCCAGGGAATTCAACAGACTAGTTGTGTGCCATTGTAAAAAAGACCATTTCCCTCCATGAGTTTTCAGCATTTTACCAATTGTTAGCCTTAGCTTTTCTCTGATGCTGTGAACTGAAAAGGGATAGTCAGTCTGGGAGGAAGAACAGAGTTATGTCCAAGTGGGATTTTTGCTCCGTAAGCTGTCTACTTGCCCTCCTGGTTGACGTTTGAGGCTGTGGGCCTCAGGGGGCCTGGAATAGCTTGTCTTAAAAAAGGGAGCTTCCAGAATTTGCCTGGGGAAGTGTTGATCGGTCATTTTTATTTTCATGGATGGGAGCACAGTCACTCAGAGGAGAGGGTGAGTCTCATAAATCCCTGCTGATCCAGCCAGGAGTTACCAGATGACAGGGAGAGAGTTCCCATTCAACTGAGTGAGAACATGCTCTGTTCTGGGGACATCTTTTTCTAATTGGCTTTAATGCTGTATCTAAACTTGGCTCAATATAGCTTTCTCAGCCTTTGTAGCTGGGAAGCAGTGACAAAACAGACCCTTGCTGCAGGTAGAAAGACAAGATTCAGCATAGGCTTGTGTGAGCTCTGTTTTGCCCGCCTCCACCAGTGGGACATAAATTGGCTCCTACCAAAAGTCCTAAGATCCCATCTATGCTGCTCTGAGCCATTAATGCTATATTCCTCAGTGCTATGCTAACACCAAGCATCTTGGTGTTCATGCCATGGTGTTCACTCTGCCATGGTGATACAGTGCTGAGGAAGTTGCGATGATTCATTTTGACATGTCTATTGTTGAAACTTTTGTCAAAATCATGGTGTTTCTGTTTCTTTGAATAAACATCTTCGTCTGATGTTCTGCAAGCTTTATTCTGAATCTTGAAAACTGAACTGTAACTTCTCAGTATTCCTGCTTCCTGGAACATTTACAGCTGCATCTACTGGGGCTGGGACTATTACAAAATACATCTTCCTTGAAGGCTTGAGATAGCGATATCAGTTACGTCTGGAATCCAGAAAGACAAAAAGCAGCATAAAGCCGAAAACTAACAGTGCTGAATTTAGTATTTTCATCCTGCCTCAATGGTGTGGTCAGGGGAGGGGAGGTTTTGGAAGCCTGTGTCTGATTTTCTTTTAAGTCCCATGAACTCTTCCATTCCCAGCACAATGCACATGGGTGTCAGGATTGTGTGACAAAATATAGGGTGTAGTAAAAGTCTGTCTTATTTGGAGATCACATGTTCTTTATTTACTGCTGAAACAAAATTAGCATAGCCAGACTTATTTGCATACTGTTACCCAGAGTCCTTTACATGCCTGCTCCGTCCGTAACCTCAAATATAAATGTTCTAGATTTGTTTGAGCAAAGGCCTCTTTTCACAGGGAAGATGTGTCTTTTCTGTTTTCACAGGTTGCACAAAAGTTTATACCAAGAGCTCCCATCTCAAGGCACATCAAAGGACTCACACAGGTAAGAGTACCAAATCATCAGTAGGCTCTGCCCCCCCAACAGTTTTTATACTGTTCCCGTTACTGCCTGCAATGATATTACTGAGCCGATTAGCAAAAACCTGGGGATTGATCTAGGGTCATTATTGGGTTAAGGAGCACAGTTTGGTTAAGCTGATGTTAATGGTGAAAATCCCCCATGGTTTTACTGTGTTATAGCGACTGTATATTGCTGTGTATGCTTGCCTCCCTTCTTGAGGGGTGGCCTAGGATTTTGGAGATCTCTAGGAGGGTCTCAAGTCAATGGATTTGCAGGAGGAAATGTCCCCAAATCACTCACTGTAATGTTGGGACTCTTCCTTGCAGCTCTCCCAAATCCTAAAAAGGTCAGATCCTGCTTAGTCAAGAGAGAAATTACCTAAAGTGCATATACATGACCTCTGAAGAGAGAAGGGCTGTCTGCTTTGTGACAAGCATTCCCTTAGTTACCAGAGAGACACCTCACGTTCACACGGCTTGATTTTCTGGGCTCTTAGTAGGGCTGGAAGAAATCTCTTGTGTAGCAGCTGCACAGACCACTTATATCCGGTGACTGTATGCTCGGTCAGTGCAAGCGGCGCGTTAGCTGCAGAATAGATGTACGGAATGGCTGTGCCCTGATTCCCAGGGCAAAGGTGCGGTGGGCTGGCAGCGAGGAGAGAACTGCATCCCTTACTGGCGTAAATATGGTCACTAACACAAAGGAATACCCACCGTAACCAGCTTGCCCTGAACAAACCTAGTTCAGTGGCACTTGCGCATTCAAGCTCAGGTCTTCTCATTAAGACATTTATTATACCTGAAGCTTTATCAGATCCCCAGCTAGTCCAGGAACCATCGGTGCCCTCATAAATCTCTTTTATAGAAGGGCTGATCTTTACTGAAAGCAATTAAGCTGGCCCAGAGTTCACTTTTCTTTTTTATTAACAACGAACAAAACCCGTCCTGAGGCTGGGAATCAGTTCTCACACTTGGCTCTGTTCTGTTTTCATCTTATCAGTTCTCCGAACAAGCCAGTGAAGAAATTTTCTTTGTGCATGAGGTACAATATTTTCTGGCAGGGCCCTGGGCAGGAGCAGGCTAGAGAACAACATGGAAGGGCCGGAAGAAAGGAACAGGAAGGACATTGTTGCAGCTCCTAAAGCTGGGTGGTGATAAGCATTTGTCACAGTGGCATTGTCTTCAGGGCTACATTGGCATTCTCTAAAACTAAAGATCTCCTTTTCCCTTCCATTCAGACCACTGGTGTTAGTTCTGTGCTTAGAGACATATGATCTATATGAGACATTCACCATTCTTACAAGCTGCAATATAAGGTTGCATCAGGCAAACTTGGACCATTTTTGGGCCCCCCAAAAATGCAGTCATTTTTGGGAGTGTCATAGTAACTAGGCTGGAAATCCAAGCATGTCTTTTTCTGCTTTACCTGCTCTAAGTGGAAAGGGCAGAGAGCCAAAGAGGATGTGACCTGAGTAGTTAGGAGGGTCAAAAGAAGGGAAACCTAAATAGCAGAAAGGAAGCCAGTGGTGAGCCTGCACTAAGAGCCATACTGAGAGATGGCTCTGATGAATCAGTTATAGATTATCACATGGGCAAGCTCAGGGTGGCCACATTCAGCTTATAGCCTCAGCCTCACTGAACACAGATCACCAGAGCTGCAAAGGCAGGGCAGCCTGTCTGCAACTACGAATTCTTGCCAAATAAGTGCACCTGATGCTGATTTAGCTCCATCACTTGAAGGGTTAATAATGCCCTTTCTCTCGATTCCTTGCCTGATGGGAGCTGGGCTGAGAAGTACATGATCTCTAAGATCTTTTCTTGTGGTTTGCCTGTTGCTATGGGCTGGGCTGTATTCATCTCCTGGAGACACCATTCATTTCCTGGGTGCCATTGTGAGATTAAATATATAACCCGATGGCTGCTCACCCGCCTCCCAGGGGCTAGGAATGCCAGTTTGGGTCCTTTGTTTGAGCTTGCCCTGCCGTGCTGTCCTGGGAGATGGAGCCAGCTTGTGGGACAATGGAAAGCATTTTGTTTCTATCCTGGAGATCAACCTGTTATTGTTTGAAACTAAAGGGCCTTGGTAAGGTTGACCCAGCCAGGTGACCTGGCTGGGACAATGTCTGTGGCTGAGCAGAGCAAATCCTGCCTTTGTCTTAGCGTGCTAACACAGATGATGACAAAACCCCAGAGATCCCCAGCATACTGTAAAATATCCAGTGTGCTGCTTGTAAATTGACTTTAAGTTCTGTGTTTACCTGAGTCATAAAAATACAGCTCTCTTCTCCCCACGGTGCAGAGCCCAGGAGCTTTCTGGGGAGCAGGATGTGGTCTCAGTGCCCTGTGTGCTCCAGGTTCATGTGTCTGTGCTCTCAAACCCTGGAATATTTTGTAGGGTGCACGCGGGACATTGCAGATCTTGCTGTGGCTGTAAGACTTCTGTTTCCTGTGCAAATCTGCAGCCTATCTAGCACACGGGTAGGGGGAGGAGGAAGAGCTGTTCACTGGGGAAACACGTCAGTGCACAACACACATGCCTGTGCATGTATGGTGCATGTGTACGTGCACTCATGCTGTGATGGTGCGCTCAGCAATTGGCCAATGAAATGGTAAATATTTGAGGTCGGGAAAGTCAGCACATTCCCTGAACTCTGCCTGCTTGTTCAGGCTGTTAAGAGCGAGGGCTAATATTTGAGAGTACCACACCCATGCACAGAGAGGGCTGCAGCCAGGGTTCAGCTCTACAGCATGGGCATGCAGGCAGCTGGAAGCGGGCACAGTCTTTTCCAGCCCAGTTACCAGCTGGCTGAGAAGTTGCACAATGTAATTGATTTCAGTTTGGGGATAGGTGTGTATAGGGCGGGGGGGGGGGAAGTGGGGAGGAGAGGGTGGAAGTACTACGTCACCCAAACACTCTGAAGAAAACACCAGATTTTGTGTACACCAAGCTATTGCAGGGCTGAACTTTGAGGCAGAGCGAATTAGATGGTGGGTTCAAAAATGCAAGGTTCTGAGAAAAATTTAAATGGCATAACCCCCTTCTTTCTTGTGATGACCCCTCCCCAAATTAGTAGCAAAATTTTCCATAGAAATTTTTGGCTTTTTAATTAAAAAAAAAAAAAAAAACTCAGAAAAGTTTCTACCCAGAAACGCTCCAAAATCCAGCAGGAACTTGAACAGCACTGGGGAAACTGGCAGGAGTGAGCATGTCAGCCTTCAGAACTGGTAGCCCACTAAGAAGGATGTAGTCTGAAAAGAGGCAGTTAGTAGATATCAAGCCTAAAAAGCAAGGGGGAAGGAGTAGATGAACAAGACCAGGTTGCCACAACTGCTTAGCAATTTATTCCCCCTCAGTGGCAACTGACTGTGTACAGCCTTTCAGCTAACCCTAATGAGAAAATGAACCCTGGCAGTGTAAAGCATCAGCATGGTCAAGTACTTTATTTGGCAGCTGGGCAGCCCTAGGACAGGTGGTGCTGGAGGAGACCTCCAAACAGAAAGCAGGCATTTCTTAGCCCTCAGTGACCTGAGTGCTTTTTACCAAGCAACCAGCCCACGGATGGATGTCCATCTCATAAGAGATCTCCCAGCTCTCAGAAGGGCTTCTGAGATAAAGGGATATGTGTTTGGGAGGCTGGCTGGGCAGATGTGTGGTTGTGCAGGTCCTAGCTCTTGCACGCTGTGGCTGCACAGCCTGTGACTGACCTGTGGCTCTGTCCTGCAGGAGAGAAGCCCTACAAATGCACATGGGAAGGCTGTGACTGGCGCTTCGCCCGCTCTGACGAGCTGACCCGGCACTACCGGAAGCACACAGGTGCCAAACCCTTCAAATGCTTAGCCTGTGGCCGGTGCTTCTCCCGCTCAGACCATCTGGCTCTCCACATGAAGCGGCACCAGAATTAGGAGCTGCCTCGTTCACCATCTCTCCTCTAGGAGCAGCTGGAACTCTTTCTTTTCCGAGGGACCTCTCCTCTTCTTGTACATAGGAACAAAACCATGCTGTGATCAACCAGCAGGGTAGGGCCAGTGGGCATGCCCCCTCCACAAGCCCTGTCCCCATCATTTCTGGTTTTAAAAAAATATTCATTAAAAAAGAATAATAATTACAGACTGATCTTATGACAAGCCTCCCTGCAGCACTAGGGAGATGGGCCTTGGATTCCAAAGTGCTTTCTTCCAGCAAATCTGCTATTTATTTGTCACTCAGGAGCAACCGTCATTCATGTCTCAAGCTCTTTGGGATGTTTTTTCCCTTTTCAGGGCAGTGTCTCTGGTGAGAACAAGGAGGGTTGTGACAGGTTGTTAGACTCACTATGCATGAGAAGTGTCACTTCAAGCTGTCAGTGCAATTCTCTTGGACTCTTCCATGGCATGGCCATGGATGTGGCATCTGTGACATTCATTAACAAGATCACATGCCCAGGGCTGTTTGGGTTGACAATCCCAATCTCTGTGGGGGCACAGAAGAATGGGCAAATGAAATGCCCACCTGACATGCCTTCAAGCAAGGGACGGCAGAAAAGCAGATGACAAAGCCATCATCTAAGTCCCATTGATTCCATGTGGTTTACTGGCAGCCAGCTCACTGGAGGCTGTGAATATCTGCCCTGCTTGGCCAGGTTTTCTGGTTGTGTCCTTAGCATTTCTGCTTCCAAGATGAATTTTGACTTCAGGTGTCCCTGGGAGGACCAGGGTGGGTCTTGGAGCCAACCAGGGGACTGCAAAAACCCACCTATAAAGCTCTGGTTTCCCAGAATACAATGTGCCTTTCTCTAAAATGCACTGTGTAGGTTCCGCTCATGCCTTGAACACACACACAAGGAACCAGTCATTGCCAATCACATTGGTCTTTTGCTGTTGTTGTTCCACCACGTTCAGACAGAAAAGAGACCAAAAAAAGCATCTTTGAAACAAATTCTGATAAATCCTGCTGTTCAGATTGTAATCGTGTTACCTACCTCACAGGTTCACAGCCTTGGGCTCTGTAAGGCACCTTCTCTCATCTTCCTTATGGTGCCATGATGCATGGTGCACATCATCTATTCTTCAAAGCCTACCAGGGGTTAAACTTAGGCAGAACAAGAACTAGGCCATGCCAATTTAAACAGCAGCCATGTAGGTAATAAATAAATCAGGAACAAATAATGGGCCTGGTGTGTTCAACAGAATATCGATTTTTTCCCCCCCTTCTCTTTTATTCTTCCTTGAACAAATGTAAGTAACATTCAGACTGTGATGAGTATTTGCAAAATGAACTGAGAGGCCGCACTGAACCACGGCATCTTCAGGCAGTGGAAATTCAAAGGGCTCCAACCCCCCGGCCCCCTCCACTATTGCCTAACTGCACATTAGCCGAAAACTCCAGCGATGTTCCTGGTCGCCCTTTGCCTTGGATAAATAAAACTGATCACACCTGCAGCGAACACAGCCAGTCTGGCATGACAAGAGCTGAGGGAAGGGCAGAATTTGGGATGCGTGTGCGCATTATAGGCTTTGAGATTACACGCCTGAGCCTGGAGGTGCAGAGCTGTGGTGAGATGCCCATGGGGCCCATTGTGTGGTGCAAGAGCTGAGCTGTTCTTCGTGAAGCACTGTTTAATCTTCCTGCCTACCTAGTCAATGCGGAGAGGGGGAGAGGAGGGGTGAACTAAGGCCATGATTCAAACCCCAGCTACACTGAATTCCTGGAATCCTACTTGAGTGACTTCCCATGGCAGTGGGTGGAAAAGGTTTTCCAGACCTCAGTACTGAGGCCAAGACCAGGTCTTAAGTTCATGCCTTGGCATGCTGAGCTCTGCTCCTTTCTTGGTCTCAGAGCTTCAGGCTTTCTCACTTGGTTGAGCATCTGTCTGACTGGCTGGGAAATCTGGTGCCCTTGACTTTCCAGAGGGTTTGATGCCAGCACCCTCTTGATGCTGATTAATAGCAGCCATATTTAGACAAGGACTGGAGGGTCTGGCTCATAAATGAGATTCTCCTAACTGTAACCACAACAGACAAGGCCTGACTCTATGTATGAAGCTCTGGATGTCCCCCATGTCCTTTCTCCAGCTCTTCTTTTATCGCATGCCTGCACAGCTCCCTGGGGGTCAGCAGGTGCCCTGTGCATATCACTGTAACAAATGCAATCTTTTGCCATGTACCTTGTTGACTGGGAGGGGGGCTGGGGGTCCTTGTGTGCCCCGGGGACTCAATCCCCTTCAGGGCACAGAGCAAGGCCTTCCTAGTGCTGCTGTTGTAGACTGGGTTCCTCCTTTTTCCCACCTCATCTCTGAGGTCAGGCTGATCCTAACAAATGGGTAAGTCATCTAGTGCCATCTCCCCGCTAAACGCAGAGCGGGTTTTGAGTGGTGCATGGCCTAAAGCCCTTACACTGCATGCAGATGCTGCCAGTTTTGCCTTAGTAACCTACTTACCTCTGTTTAGAGGCAGTGACTCACAGAGCAGAGTCTAGAGAGGGTCAGGGCAGATGGGGAGAGTCTCTTACTATGCAAGAAAAATCCCTTCCAAGAGTGGTGGCCGTTCCAAGTGTATGAGTGAGTGTGCTTGCATGTGTGCATGAGGGCACACGTACACACACACACACACACACACACACACACACAAATTCCCCTTCCTTTCTCAGGTAGGTTTAGCTCACATCATAGGAATTTCAGGGTAACACTGCAGATGCCCCAGGCAGTCACAGCCAGTGTCTCCAGGAAGTTCAGGCTGGTTCAGTGATGTTGGTGGGAACCCAAAGCAGCCATGCTGGGACCTGCTGGGCCCCACCCAGGCATCGCTGGTGCACGTTCAGCCACTCCGTGGGTGCAGCGTATTGCAAATGTGAGTCCTTGCACACCAAGCCCGGGGCACTGTAATCTGCTCGGTCCCCTGTGGAAGCTGTATCACAGTGAGCTACAGCAGTCCCCATGTTCCTGCAAAATACAACCTTAGGGCAGGAAAATGTTGTCACCTGGTGCCTCTTGTGCTCGCCTGCACCTGGAGTGGCTGAACGTCCTGATGGTGTGAGCCAGAGACCAAAAGCCAAGGACCACAAGATGTGTCTCATGTTCCTTGGTGAGGCATGAGGAGGGACTGCTCAAGAAACACGTTATGGTTGGGAGATGTGGGTCCTGGGAGGCTCAGCCGTAGCCTCCTTTGCTCACCCACACCCAGGGTGCCCTGGCCACCCCAGCCTTCCCGCCAGGCTTTGGGCAAACGGTTGACACAGTCACCACATGTGCCATTGGGCCAGTAGTGGGCTTATCCCACACCATTGGCCCTGTCTGAGCAGTCTCATTGTTTTCTTTTTTTCCCCCATAGCTTTTCTCCCTTATGCTATTTTTCTTCTCCTGTGCTGCGGTGGGCTGTCCACAGCCTGGGCACAGTCTGTTCACTAAAGTACAGTAAAATCCCCCAAACCCAACAGGCAGCTTTAAATCTGTTTCTTAGGGGAATTTTGAATAATTTTCCTAATGATGTTTTTTTCCCTACAGAGAAAATGCACCTGCTCGTCGTCACCTAGACATACATATATATATATATATATGTATATACACACACATACATACATACACACACACATATATATATATATATTTTTGCATTTGAAATTATTTGAGATGGGGAGAAGTGTCTTAAAAACACTCCAATCCAGTACTGCTTCTCCCATATGTCACTTCTGGTCTGCATATAAAATGCTGACATGCAAATGTTTTACTAGCTCAAAGGCAACACAAAAAAAAATTGTTTGAAACAAACCCACGAGCCTTAGCTTTTTCCCCCCTTTATTTTGGTGTGCACAGGAAATGGACAGCTTCTATCACTGCATTTCACTGATGTTTTCAATGGTCAAGTGCAGCTCTTTGCTCCTGAGCTCCACCAGACAACCAGGGGAGATGAGGAGTGATGCTGACAGAGCAAAGTCCCTCTTTCCCTTGGGAGGGACAGCTCAGAGCCCAAAGATGTAGGTAGGGATGTGCTAACCACAGCGGAACCAAGGTCCGTCTACCCCATGTCCTCGTTTGTGGGCCTTTAGGTGACAGGGCCATTGGAAAAGGTCTGCAAGCACACTAGAAGCTTTTTCCTTGGCGGGTGCACTGCAAGTTTTCCTGTGCTTCATGCAGAACAAACGGGGGTGACTCACCCGACCTTCGTCAGCAGGGAGAAACAGGGGACGGTCTCTTCGTCTCTGCTGAGCCTGTATCATAGCGGAGGAATCTCTGTAAATAGGCAAGAGCACTGTATCGCTTATCCGGTTTGTATGTGGATTGAAAGTGATTGTTTATTGTCCAAGATGAATACAACGTGAAAAAAATTGGGACCTGGAAAACTTGGGTGGAAGGTTTATTTTCTGGTGATGTTTTTGTTTGTTACGTAACCCCTCTCCCCACAAAGCTCCCTTACGACTATTAATCTATCTAATATTTTGTAATAAAATTTTATCACACGGAGACTTGGTATTGCTTCTGCTCCCACTCATTGCAAGTGCTGTTCTTGCCCGTGCTAGCTGCTGCCCTTCGTGGCTCAGCATTGCTGGGGCTGTGCCTGACATGCAGGGGCTCGGAAACGTGAAGCTAAAGCGACTGGGCGCCGCGGTTTGGCCGGGCAAGCTGATCTCTACCCAGCAGAGATGGGAAGGCACACAGACGTGCATGTGTGTGTGTGTGTGTGTGTGCGTGTGTGTGTGTGTGAATGTGGGTTATACAAGCTTAAGAAAAACAAAGTTTTTTTTATTAGATCGGATTAAGAAACTGGGTATCCAAATGTAGCAAGGAACTGTGGGCAGCATAAACCTGGAGCGCCAGGCAATGTTATGATGTGGCCTAGGCTGACACTCCAGGCGGGTGCTGAGTCCTCCTTCAAACTAATTCTGCAATGCTGTGAAGGGAAAAAGGTGGGGATGGGACCCCCTTTCTTATCTCCACGAAAGATTGCCTGACACACAACACAAGCCACTTCTGTGTTTACTTACTATAAGCTCCCATTTTTTGCGCTGGAAGGCAAAATACAGAAAGGCAGTTGGAGGGTTAATGGGCAGCTTCCCCTAAACCCCGGGCTGTGACCCAGTCTGAGGCTGGGAATGGGTGCGCTGAGTGCACAGATCAGGGCAGATCTGAAACGACTTCTTTTTTCCTTTTCTCTCTCTCTCCCTCTCTCCCTCCGTCCCAGGCCAGGGACCAGCCAGCTCCCGTGTGCACGTGCGCAGACACACACACACACACACACACACACACACACACACACACAGCCCCCCCCTCCGTGCCCATACCAAGCGATGAGCACATATCGTATCTCCTTTGCATGCATGACTTCTCTCTAGCATCCTGGTTCCTGCAAGGAGAGAAGGGAGGCATTCACAGGCCAGGCCATTTAGAGGAAGCAAGACAGGAGAATGAAACTCCCTCCTCTGGGTCAAGCAGGGAAAAAAAGAAACAGAGTGAGAAAAAGAGAGGCAGGCAGAGACGGGGAATGGCCAAGGAAGTGCTGGACTGGTGTCCTGGCTTTCAAAATCCCCTTCTATGAGCTATTGTGTTTGTATATAAATATGCACACACACACACACACACACACACACACACACACACACACAAATGTATATATGAATACATGCTATGTATATATGAATACATGCATATATAAAAATATATACTGAACTAAATAGCTCTTTATAAACTCTCCCTGGCTGGATCCCATGTGTTTTCACAGAATCACAGAATGGTTGAAGTTGGAAGGGACCTCTGGAGATCATCTAGTCCAACCCCCCTGCTCAAGCAGGGTCACCTAGAGCACATTGCACAGGATTGCATCCAGGCAGGTTTTGAATATCTCCAGAGAAGGAGACTCCACAACCTCTCTGGGCAACCTGGTCCAGTGCTCTGTCACCCTCACAGTGAAAAATGTATTTCCTCATGTTCAGATGGAATTGTCTGTGTTTCAGTTTGTGCCCGTTGCCTCGCGTCCTGTCGCTCGGCACCACTGAAAAGAGTCTGGTCCCATCCTCTCGACACCCTCCCTTCAGATACTTGTACACATTGATAAGATCTCCTCTCAGCCTTCTCTTTTCCAAGCTAAACAGGCCAAGCTCTCTCAGCCTTTCCTCATAAGAGAGATGTTCCAGTCCCCTGATCATCTTTGTAGCCCTTCGCTGGACTTGCTCCAGTAGTGCCACATCCCTCTTGTACTGGGGAGCCCAGAACTGGATGCAGTACTCCAGATGTGGCCTCACCAGGGCTGAGTAGAGGGGGAGAATCACCTCCCTCGACCTGCTGGCAACACTTCCTGATGCACCCCAGGATACCATTGGCCTTCTTGGCCACAAGGGCACAGTGTTGTCTTTGTGGCAGCTTCCCACAGTTGGCTCCTGGCCTGGCGATGCTTGCAGGGCAGCAAGGGTGCTGAGCCCATCCTGGAGCCCATCCCAGCCCTCATCCCTTTCCCAGCCATGGTACCTGTACTAGGAGGCCCCTTGGCGGCACCCAGGTCCCTCTGGCAGGGTGACACCCCAGAGATCCTGTCTGCATGCCCCCAGGCCCATCTACATCTGGGGCATCCAGGATGGGTGGTGCACAGGTGCGAAAGGGCCACCCCAGCCCAGTCTGCAAGAGTTAGCTGGAACTTGGCTCTCCTTAAGCACAGCAGGACTTTGGTACCAGCCCATAGCCAGGCTAAAAGCCGGCACTGTGAGTGGAGCAAGCATCACAGCCCCTTCAGAAAGCTCACACCTTCATGTGAGCCTCCATCAGCTCACAACACACTGCTCTGTTGTCTCTTCTTGTCACACTCCTCTGAACACTACTGGGTAACTCCCATATAATCCAGCTGCTGGGACAGATGTTCGTATGACACGTCTTCAGCTTACAACGAGTTTCCATGAGTGCTTGCAAACATGGGGCTTGGTCTGCGCAGGCAATCTATGGGCTTTGCTTTGAAATCCAGTCTTACAGCTGCGCTCAAGGGGGGACCTGAACTAATGCACCCTATGGCCGCTGGTTCCAAAGCAGGTGTAATCTCTGCCTCAGTCTACAGTTTTATGAGGCTCGTTTACAAGAATCGTTCAGAAAAATGATCATTGCAAACATGGGGAAATCCACTGGCTTTGTCCCACAGTGGCATACAATGTTGAAATAACAGTGATGTTTCTGTGGAATAAAAGTCAACAAGAAGTGTTTTCTGGAAGAGCAGAATGAAAAGGGGAAATAACATTTTTAAGAAAGCCAAGTGCTCAGTTTGGAGGTACTTTCTTTTTTCTGCTAAGTTTGAAGCATTCATCCTATTTTATGTCTTCATCTCTTGATATGGCAATATAAATATCTGTGTGAAATGGGTCATTCTTAGTTTTTTCTGATTAAAGGACACCCCACCCCCCAGTCTTGTAAAATCAACAATCTCCTATTGATTTCCAAAGATCTTATGTTTCAGCTGCCTTTTTCATTAAAAAACCCCTCATCTTTCCTCTAGTGCTCATGTTCCCTTATTTTGAAATTCATTATGCTGCTAAATGGTTTTACATCCATCTCCTATGTTTTTTATACCCTGTTGACAGTCTTCAGTCATTGCACAATTTTACTATTCAAGTCCTTCTCTTCCCTCTGTTATTTCCAGACTTAACTATCATTTGAAGAATAACTTGAGGACTGAGATCTAATTAAGATTAGGGAGGCAGGAAGAGTAGGATATCAAGTCATGTCATCCACTGGTTTCATCCCACAGTGGCACACAATGCTGGAATAACAATGATATTTCTGTGGAATAAGTCAAGAAAAAGTGGATTTTGGAAGAGCAGAATGAACACCTTCTCTTCAGAACGAGCACCTTCTCTTATTGTCCCCCATTGGGATGGGGACTCTCGTTCTGAAGCACAGGGCTAGCATGGTGTGCCTGCTGCACAGGAAGAGTGGTTTGGGGCTGGAAAAGGAGACAGGGAGTTTCTGCAGAGCTAGGAGTTAGGAAGATGTGGGTGAGTGTTTGGAGTCACTGTGGAGGTCCAGCTGGCTGAGAAAAGTCTTGTGGAAGGTCCCCACAGGCCCATCATGGACTGACTGACTTCTAGGTACAACCTGCCTTCTTTGAAGCCATCTCCTGCTCTGCAAGTATTTGTGGAGACTAGTTTTGACACATCATCTCATGCTGGCTGGTACAGACAGTGCTTGGATCTCGTTCATCTTTGTTAAATATGTTCCCGGTTCCCATGGTGAGAAGCAATCACATGCCTGAACACCTGAGCATTATATTGAACCGCTCCTTCAGGTCAGTGCTTACTGCAGCATGTCCTTTGGCACGCACCTATTCTGTGGACTTTACTCTGGCTGTGAACCCAAGCTGTTCCTGTCGAGATCACAAAGATCAGTGAATAACGGGGAAGATCTGCTGTGACATCATGAAAGTCCAGAGAATGACTGTTTATTGCATGTGAAACTATCTTCCTCGACAGAGCTGCAGCTGGGAAATACACCCAGGGCCACCCAGGGCTTGGGGAAGGCCCCCTGCATTACTGAAGAGTGCAAGGATGGGGTCTGCCACTGCTTTCTCTCCTTGCTGGCTCTTGCTGGCTTTGTTATTACATGGGATTGGGAGCAGGTCCAACCCCAGGTGCATAGAAAGGCTTCCCATAGCCGTGGACCATGGCTGTGGGTTGGATGGAGGTGATTCCGGAGGTGGTTCATGGGCACATGAGGCCTTGGGATGCAACACCTGCTGAGGAAGGGGGGTGGAGGCTGAGCAGCACTGGAGGAAGCTGCTCACCGATCTGCCCATGCATGGAGCTGGTCCAGGGCCATGGTGGGGAGCAGTGCATTTCAGAGCGGGATTTCATAGCGGGCACACTCATAGACAAGGCTAACTAGAGTACCAGCGAAGCTTTAGAGAGAGTAAATCCAGTTGATATTGGCAAAAGGGGAGCCAGAAAAACAGACACAGGAAAAGGGGAACCTGAAGGTAACTGTGGGTGGCCAAAAAAGTTCAGAGGATTGAGAGTGAAGTGTGCCCTCTCCCCAGGACTGGGACCGCAGCCACCTCTGCAGCCCAATGGTCCCTCCACCAGAATGTTCTGCTGATGCCTCAGTAGTTCAAGTCCCAGGTGGACAAAGCAAGGCTGAACACATTGATGCTGCAGGACAGTGGGAGTTGGCGCCGTGCACCAAATTAAGGATTAGTAAAGGGTACACTGTGCCCAGTCCTTCTGGACTGCAATTTCAGAAGCAGCCTTTCTGCTTTCTTAGGGGTGTGCTGAACAGGGTGTTCCTCTGGCAGTGCATGCCTTTGGCTCTGCTTGACACCTCTGGGCCAAGGTGAGAGGAAAAAGCACATATCCTTATTTGTCTCCATTGCCCCACAAACAGGCTGGCAGCCAATACTCCATGGAGTTGCAGTAGCCAGCACAGAGAGGGCTCTCTGTCTGCTCAGCTTTCCCATGAGGAGAAACAATGAGGTGGAAAAGGCAAGGGAACTGTGCCTTCAGGAATTAAGGAAACATGGCCAGCTTTGCAGCCCATAAGAGTGAAACATCTCTGGAGAGCATGGCTGGCACCATGCAGACTCAACACACACGTTTACTTGTCCTTCCATCCATCCACCTGTCCCTGCACCTATCACTGATGGCCCTTCTCTTGCCCCACGTCTATACTAAATGATTTTTCTTCCTGGATGCTGTCATCTCTTCTTGCTTCTTTCATCAGCACCAGGCCTTTCCCTTGGCTGACATAGCTCCTTTAGGTCAGTGGAGCAATCCTGATTTACTCCCCTTGAGAATTTGGTCCTTAAAGGCAAGCCTACACCTGCCTACCAGAGGGATCATCCTGTCTCCAGGTTTCCCATTTTTGAAGACAGCCTTTGGGCCTCCACCAGGCAGTTCTGATCACCTTAAGGCCCTGAAAGACCTTGCTGCTGTTGTAAAGGATACATTTCTCTCTCACATCCCTCCACGACCGCCTTTCCTCTCCCTTGTGCCTGATTTACCCACATGTCCATTCCCCCCAGCACAGAGGGAGCCAATTTTAAACTAGTTTTTATAGCTTTTTGTGAGCAGGATTAATTTTCAGATGAATCAGTGACCTGATCCAACTCACCTCACAGTTGCTATATTGGAAGCAACAGTGAGCTGGGGACAGTGCGGTGGGCAGGGATGTGTGACCAGGGGACCACGGGTGCATGCATTTAACAACAGCCCTTCATTAAATCAAACCGATCTGAGCATCCAGCTGCTCTGTGATGGCACTGCTGCCGAAGAAGATCTCTCACGTGAGCAATTTGTAAATATACCACCCAGAAACAGATCTAGAGCAAAAGCACCCAAACCAGCTCTGCTACAAACTCACCTGCTGGCTCTCAGCATGTGTGAACTACATGCCCACCAGATCATCCCCTCTCCCTTGCAACACTGCAGAGATTAGACTAGAGAGAATAATGCAGCAATTAAACTTTTAGGAAAGGACTGGCTGCAGCTGGGAAGAGTTGAGATGGATGTGCCCAAGCCAGCCCATGGGAAAGGGGCAGGTGTTTGCCCTCACCGTGTCTCACACAGGTCAGCTGACGTGAGGCATTTGTGGGGTGCTGTCATGTTCCCCACTTCCTCTCTTTGCTTCTGTGCTGGAGCCACTGGAAACAAATGGGTGCTTGCTCCAAGGAATGTAGATGTGAAGGGGCAGGGATATTTTCCCTGAAATGAGATGCAGAGGAGAGTGTATCTTCCCATGAAAAAGACTGTTACATTGGAAAGACCCAAAGGAAAAACAGAGTTTTTCCAAAAGGGAGGAAAAAAAGAACAGCTACAACACTTTGCTCTTGAAGGAAAATAAGGCTGCTTCAAATCATTTTGTGCTTCTTCATCCTCCAGGTACTTTTGAATTCTTCTGATCTGTTGTCTTCCTTTTCCAACATACTGATTATAGCAGGCAAAATAGGCTGCAAATGAGAAAGCTTGTCAAATACATAGCCTGTTCAAGCGGCTGTAATTTTTCTTCTGAACTCCTGAGTAGATGCTTAAAAATGGCCAAAGCCTCCTGCTCCCCTGCTTTGCAGGAAACAGAGACGAGACATGGTGCTTAGAAAGGTTTGGTGGCTGTGAGTTTATGGTCAAAGAATGTTCCACGTTGCTTCTAGGATGTGTCCAGGTTCATGGTGAAGGTGAACACCTGGAGGTCTTCAAGCATCCCAGACAGTCAAAGCTGCCATGGGATGGTCAGTGTATGCCAAAGCAAGGAGAGGGATGCAGCCTGCCCCGTCCAGCAACCCCCGGTGCCTGGCCCAGGGCAAGCAACCCTTCAACCTTAGTTACCCCAGATGCATTTATCTACTTGCCCTGGCAAGACTGGAGCCCATGGCAGCAGCGGTGGGCAGTAGGGGCCTGGGGAAGGGAAGAAATCCCCATCCTGACGGGTCGTGGCACTGGGAGTGAGGAATGTCAGGGCTTCTGGCTCTTTCTGCATGTCGGGTCCATGTAACCCTGTGCATCCCACCACTGAGTGGTGCTTGGGACTTATCACATTATTGGATCAATCAAAATAAAATGCTGAGGGCAGAAAAGCCTCAGGAAGCCTAGCAGGGCAGAGAGGAGGGCAGGGGAGGGGATTGCCTTGGAGCTAGGAGCTGCAGCTCATCCTGCTGCCCTGCCTTGTGCAGGAGGGGCACTGCTGCACCCGCACAGTGGCCCTACGTCCAGGCTGCAAGCCACTTGGCAAGGCTGCCTATGGGTCTGGTGTTTCAACCATCAATCATAAAAGCAGGGTGAGCTTCGCCGTAAACCAGGGCTGTTGTAGCAAATCTATTCCACCAAGGAACCCAGGTGTTTGCGACTCTTGGAACGCCAAGGCTCCAACCCTTGGCTTCCCTTGGAAAGCTGCTTCTGGCTGATGAGGGATTAACATTGAGCCCTGGGTGTGTGGAAAGTGAATTTCAAAATGTTCCAAGCCTGTCTTTTTGGAATACAGCATTTCAGGCCTGACCACTGTGATTTCTGCTCACTGGTCTCCACCCACTTGCCAGAAGTGATTTGAACCACCCCCAGTTTTCTGAGGAGGAAATTGAGGCAGGGATCTGGGGAACCTGCTCATGGACAGCTGGGGGACACAGTAGGCAGGTGCCAAGGACAGCAGACAGCCAAGGACACCAAGATGCCCATCGACTTTCCTACCTTTGCTGTCGGAGCACTGAAAAGCCAAGAAGGGATTGAGTATCTCCTGATTCCCCATGCTGGCCCTGGCCCTTTCCCTGCCCAGTCCCCGCAACCCCAGCTGTTCAGCCTGGGTGCAGTGAGAGTCTGCTGCACCCACACTTCATGAAGGCCCTGCTCCGGTATGAGGGCCAGCTGCTGACTCAGTGTTTGTGAGTCCGTCTCAAGGTGGGGCTGAGACATCCTGGGAGGACACAGTCTCTGAGTGATGGGGAGTTGTTTTACTCTGGGCCCTGGCTGGGATCCAGAGGAGGAGATGTGTGCATTGGGCATCGTCAAGGGAGAGATGCGTGACCCTGTACCAGAGAAAACATTAAGGTGCAGTAGTCCAGGTGACCTCTGGGTCATGTCTCTCCCTGAAACGCAGAGGAGAAAAAGACAGTTAAACCCCCCCCCCCTAATTTTTCCAAATAGTAGCAAAGTTGTCTTTTGGGAAAATCAGAGCTGACCATTCAGGCTCATCCAGTGAGGGGGCCCTCAGCGCAGCTCTAGCCCTGGAACAACACACAAGGACCTCATGCTGCTGAAAGCTGCTCACCCTGTCTGCAGAACCATCTGGCAAACAGGAGCCCGTTGCCCTCCCATGACTTTCACTGTCTGCAGTGTCTCCCCAGCCGCCAGTACCTGCTCCTTCTTAGCCTTGTTTGTGCTCCAGTGATGAAGCAACACTGGCTGTAAAACCCTGGCTCAATCATATTAACTGTTCCTGAGCAGTTATGGGGTTGTTAAAGCTGCAGGAATGCCAAGAGCACTGCTGGTCAAGGACAGGGAGGGAAGGAGGAGACAGAGGAGGAATAAAAAGATGAGAGGTGAAATCCTGGAGAAGGAACCCTGCACCATGGTCTAGCATGGCAGCACTGAGTTGTGCCAGGAGATAAAGGAACCTCCATGTTACCCTGTCCTCCATACTTTCTGGAGAAGACCCATGGATATATTGGTTTTGTGTTTTTTTTTTTTGTCTGGCATCATAAGCAAGCAAAGTGGATGCCATTGTACCGTCTGTCTATCTAGTGCCCAGGAAGAGATGAAAGTCACAAGGACAGGATGTTCTGACAGGTTTTGTGGAGATAGATAGGTAGCTTGGTAGAAGAGTCCCAGTTAGTGCCCCGTTACCCCCTCCACCTGCCTTGGATGTCTTCTGAGGGGAAGGCTGGAGGTTGAGCCCGCCCTGTATCAGACAACAACGAACCCACACAGCAGCACCCTACACCTTCAGCAAAGCAGGCACTGCTGGGTTTGTTGTCTGCAGGGACCCCACCGCTGCTGTACTCAGTGCTGCACATTGGCCTGGGCCTGCGCAGAGCTCTCCTGGGGGGCTGGCAATGAAAAGAGGAGAGCAAGGGAGGAGGAGAGATGGTGGAAGATGTGAAGATGTGAAGGTTGGGGGCTGCCTTGGCTGCAGTGACCATGAGATGGTAGAGTTCAGGATCCTGCGAGGAGGCAGCAGGGCACCAAGTAGGATCGCAACCCTGGACTTCAGGAGAGCAAACTTTGTCCTCTTCAGGGACCTACTTGGAGGAATCTCATGGGTGAGGACCCTGGAAGGAAGGAGTGTTCAAGAGAGTTGGTTAATATTCAAACATCACTTCCTCCAGGCTCAAGAGCGGTGCATCCCTATGAGTAAGAAGTCAAGCAAAGGAGGCAGGAGACCTGCATGGATGAGCAAGGAGCTCCTGGCAAAACTCAACCAGAAGAAGGAAGTATACAGAAAGTGGAAAGGGGGACAGGCCACTTGGGAGGAATATAGGAATGTTGTCAGAGTATGCAGGGATGCGACGAGGAAGGCTAAGGCCCGTTTGGAATTAAATCTGGCTAGAGATGTCAAGGACAACAAGAAGGGCTTCTTCAAATACATCAGCAGCAAGAGGAAGACTAGGGAAAATGTGGGCCCTTTGCTGAATGGGGTGGGTGCCCTGGTGACGAAGGATGCAGAGAAGGCAGAGTTACTGAATGCCTTCTTTGCTTCAGTCTTTACTGCTCAGGCCAGCCCTCAGGAGCCCCAGACCCTGGAGGCAAGAGAGAAAGTCTGGAGAGAGGAAGACTTTCCCTTGGTGGAGGAGGAGTGGGTTAGAGATCATTTAAGCAAACTTGACACCCACAAATCCATGGGCCCTGATGGGATGCACCCACGAGTGCTGAGGGAGCTGGCGGATGTTATTGCTAAGCCACTCTCCATCATCTTTGAAAGGTCATGGAGAACAGGAGAGGTGCCCGAGGACTGGAAGAAAGCCAATGTCACCCCAGTCTTCAAAAAGGGCAAGAAGGAGGACCCAGGGAACTACAGGCCAGTCAGCCTCACCTCCATCCCTGGAAAGGTGATGGAGCAGCTCATCCTGGAAGCCATCTCCAAGCATGTGGAGGAAAAGAAGGTGATCAGGAGTAGTCAGCATGGCTTCACCAAGGGGAAATCATGCCTAACCAATCTGATAGCCTTCTATGATGGAATGACTGGCTGGGTAGATGAGGGGAGAGCAGTGGATGTTGTCTACCTAGACTTCAGCAAGGCTTTTGACACTGTCTCCCATAGCATCCTCATAGACAAGCTCAGGAAGTGTGGGTTAGATGAGTGGACAGTGAGGTGGATTGAGAACTGGCTGAATGGCAGAGCTCAGAGAGTTGTGATCAGTGGTACAGAGTCTAGTTGGAGGCCTGTAGCTAGCGGTGTCCCCCAGGGGTCAGTACTGGGTCCAGTCTTGTTCAACTTCTTCATCAATGACCTGGATGAAGGCACAGAGTGCACACTCAGCAAGTTTGCTGATGATACAAAACTGGGAGGAGTGGCCGATACGCCAGAGGGCTGTGCTGCCATTCAAAGAGACTTGGACAGGCTGGAGAGGTGGGCAGAGAGGAACCTCATGAAATTCAACAAAGGCAAGTGCAGGGTCCTGCACCTGGGGAGGAATAACCCCATGCAGCAGTACAGGTTGGGGGTTGACCTGCTGGAAAGCAGCTCTGCTGAGAAGGACCTGGGAGTGCTGGTGGACACCAAGTTAAGTATGAGGCAGCAATGTGCCCTTGTGGCCAAGAAGGCCAATGGTATCCTGGGCTGCATCAGAAAGAGTGTTGCCAGCAGGTCGAGGGAAGTGATTCTCCCCCTCTACTCAGCCCTGGTGAGGCCACATCTGGAGTACTGCGTCCAGTTCTGGGCTCCCCAGTACAAGAGGGATGTGGCACTACTGGAGCAAGTCCAGCAAAGGGCCACAAAGATGATTAGGGGACTGGAGCATCTCTCTTATGAGGAAAGGCTGAGAGAGCTTGGCCTGTTTAGCTTGGAGAAGAGAAGGCTGAGAGGAGATCTTATCAATGTGTATAAGTATCTGAAGGGAGGGTGTCGAGAGGATGGGGCCAGACTCTTTTCAGTGGTGCCGAGCGACAGGACGCGAGGCAATGGGCACAAACTGAAACACAGACACTTCCATCTTAACATGAGGAAAAACTTTTTCACTGTGAGGGTGACAGAGCACTGGAACAGGTTGCCCCGAGAGGTGGTGGAGTCTCCTTCTCTGGAGATATTCAAAATGCGCCTGGATGCAATCCTGTGCAATGTGCTCTAGGTGACCCTGGTGGAGCAGGGGGGTTGGACTAGATGATCTCCAGAGGTCCCTTCCAACCTCAGTGATTCTGTGATTCTGTGAGAGAGGCGGAGGCAGGGGAAGCAGCCCTCCCAAGCCTAGGTGGCTGCGCAGACCAGATCCCCCGTGGTGACGATCACATCCGGCCACCACAGACCATCTCTGCCGGATTCCCCACCTGGAGCGAACTGAACCCTAGGCACGGTGGGACAGGAAGGGCAAAAGCCCAGGCCAGCTTCCTCTGGGATCTGGAAAAGACTCTGCAGCACGGATGTCTGCGTGGCCAGCCGTGCCCCATCCTGCCCCTGGAGAGGCATCTCCTGGTGTTGTTTTGGGGAAGAGGGCTCGCAGAGCTGTCCTGTAGCTGAGCGCTGAACTTTGCCCCTGGGCGCCTGCCAGATGCGGCATTGACTTTTAGGATGGTTTTATTTTTGAACTTTATTGGCCCTTCCCCCAAATGACTAACTTGACGTATCTCTCTAGCATTAGATAGCTGTCTCCCCAAGGTTATTCTGTTTGATGTTTTCATGGCCTGGGCTGTAAAGTTATCCATTGACTTGGGAAAACACAATTAAGAGAGAAAGAGCTGTAGGGCGGGTTATTCAGGTATCTCTGCAGCTCAGCAAAGGATTCCAAGATGGGCCTGTAAAGCAGCTCCTGGTGGGTTACAGCAAAACCCCGACTGCTGCTGAACAGCCATCCCACAGTCAGAATGGTGTCTGTGCAGTTTCTACAGCAAGAAGCACCAGGTGCCAAGCATGGGCTCTGGGTGCTGGTGTCATCAGATGCAGCGGGGACTCAGCACCAGTACCTGTGCCTGGAAAACGTGAAAGCTGGAAAGTGAGTGCCTCCTGAAGCCAGGAGGTTTTGGAGAGAGAGAGACAGCGACTGTGTGTAGGGACCTCCCAGGAAGAAGCTGCTCTTCTCCCCTCTGCTTTTCCGCCTGGCACAGGTCCCTTCTCTCTGACAGGGAGAAAGCACCCATCTCACCCCATCCCCATGCAGAAACTGGATCTGCCCCCTGGCCCAGGGCAAGCCGGGGAGGGAGATGGGATTTCAAGCCCCCTCCGTGCTGTAGTGCTGGAAGATTTCCTCTGAGAGCTGTGCCTGGGAACCCCCGCAGGAACAACCACACTTGTTTTGACAGCAGCCATGAGTGTTTCCCTTCGAACTGAGACATTATCTCCTTTTCCTGAGGACTATAAACCCCTTGAGTCTCCCTGTGGTGCCCTATCAGGCAGCCAAAGCAAGGGCCGAGCCATTAAAGTTAACTATTACCCAAAGTGAGTGTTTATTTGGGGTAATACAGGCCCTGGGGAAAGTGAGGGAGGGGAGGAGGAAGGCTCTTGTTTCTCTTCTACAAGATATCACCAGCCTTGCAGCACAATGGGCCAGCCCTTAAGTGGTGCTTTAACAAGATGAATGCTTAAATAACAGACAGCAAACAGTGCTGCTGGGAAGGTGGCCTGGGGGAAGCACTAGGCCACCCTCCAGCTGGTGGCTGAAGAGGGAGCCTGAGCAGCTCCATACAGCCCCAAGAGGTCCTGAAATGCCTCAGGGCTTGCCTGTTCCCGGGGCCTCTCTCCATCCCTGCTCCGTGCAGAGGTGGGAGGGATTGTTTTGTACCTGCCTGAGGAAAGGCCCATACAAGGTTTCCCCCTGCTTTTTGTCACCAGACAGGACAGATTCCCAGCCCCAGGTGCCTGGGCATGCACTTGAATGCACTTCTTGGGAGAGGAAGCATCCCCAGATATCAGATTTCTTGCTTATTCTCCTTGTTTCCTTTCGCCCCCAAAAGCCAGAGAGGCTTGACATTAAAACAAGGAAAGGCCTTGGTGAGCATGAAGGCCAGAATTCAAGAGGCAAGCTTGCAATCCAAGAGTTAGGAGCAAAGCAAGGGTTTGGAGCATTGCAGTGGGCTGTAACAGCAGGCCTCCCAAACAGCTGTGAGGGATATTGCTGACCTAGATTTCCTTGATGGCATCATAGCTGTGAGATCTGGGGATGCGGGAGAAACCCTGCCCTCCCAGATCTCCCCCCATTCTGGATGTCATCTCCTTCTGCCTGCACATCCACTTTGTATCTTCTTCCCCTGGTCTGCTGAAAGGCAGCTCCACCAGAACTGCAGGTCGTCCTACTCCCTCTCCCTCGTCAGCCGTATGCGTATCACTCAGGATAAGGAGCCAGGACAGGGATTCTTGCCAACCTATTTCCACAGACCTGCTGTCTCTTTCTCCATCCTTCCCTCTTTGTCCTCCTCGTTCAAGCCTCAGATATCTGGGTAACCTGAGCATACAGACGGGGAAACATCCACATGTAGGCGTTTTGCTGGGTAGCACAGAGTACCCAGACACTTGGCTTCAGCTCTGAAACTGAAGGCCCCCAAAGGAGAGAGCATAGCTTGATCCACAGTCCCAGCTCTGCCCCAGGCAAATCACTACCCCAGAATCCAATGAGTGCTCCAGAAAGCAAGCACTTTTTTACCAGCTCTCAAGACCCTTTCTTTCTCTTTCCTCTCTCCCCTCCATGGAGAGAACCCTGTGAAGGAGCATGTGTGAACCTCTGCTACAGGGCAAAGGACCTGCTTGTTGTGTTGAAAAAGGGGCAGTTCTTGCTGGCTACTGTGCCCACTTAGTTATGGGCAAAAATAACACCTGGTACTGTCAGTGGAATTGTAATAGCGCATAGAGTTCTCTAACCAACAGACAGATCCTGTGGTCCCAGTGTTACTGGTGCAGTGTTGGGTTTCACAGGCTGGTGAGTGTATTACAAGGAAATAGGGCAGTCTGCATAGCCTGATTCCTAGAGAAAGTTTTTGGAGGTGAAAGTGACTGGCGGATACTGATAGGGAACCCACCAGAGAGCTCCAGGAGGGCCTTGGGAAAAACATGGAGAAGGGAAGAGGAAGGAAGGTGTCTAGGGCCTTCAAGAAAGACAGCAAGGAGCAGTGATGGGATGCATAAGGCTGAAAGCAGTCCATGAAAAACCTCATAAAGGACATGGACACTGTGGAGCAGAAAACACTTTGATGGGAGGCAATGCTCAGGCAGTGAGAGGTGAGCAGTAGCTGGGCTGCAGGACTAGCTGGGGGACAGAGGCAGACCAGGAAGCAGGGTCAGAGTGGTGGGGAGAAGTGTGATGAAGGCACAGACCTCTGCTGCCTCTGTCCTGCTGGGGCTGGCGCAGGCGCCTGGGCAGGGGACAGAGCGCTCTTTGCCGTTGTCTCCTGTTTGGCTGTGCGAGTCATGTGTGTGCCCAGAGCCCTGTCTGGAGCCACCAGTGGGGCGGAGAAACCAGAACAGTGAGTCTGGCAGAACAGAAAATCTTGGGGGCTGTCACCCACAGTGACAGAGATGCATCTCTGCAGAAAGTTGGCCTGGACAGGAAGAGGGCAGAAGAGCATCTCCAGAAGCAATATCACAAAAGTCCATGAAGAGTAGGCTGGGAAACAAAAGAGCACCGTTTTCACACTGAGTTGACTTGCTGAGAGCAGCGGGAAGGGAGAGAGCAGGGGACACCCAGATTTGCTGAAGCTTTCACAGCCCCAGGAGCACGTTCTGTTGGTTCTTGTCCTTCACAGGTGTATATCTAGTCACACCGCTCCTGTGCTGGAGAGGTAGGGAAGGGCATGGGGCCACCATTCCAGCTGGAGGGGGTATTCCCACTCTCTTCAGGGCTGCTCAGGACAGCTAGCATTGCTGGGCCCCCACTCTAAGTCCCCCTAATGGCCATGACTGCAAGCTCACACCGTGTGCAGCATGCGCCAGCTCACCAACCTGAATGAGAAGGACCCTTCCCCCTCCTTATCGCCCACCCTCTGCCTGTGTGCGATTCACTCCTGGGCACGTGGCAGCAGCAGGGAGGCTTCCCACAAAGTGTCGAAACGATGCTGTTCCCCAGAGTAACTGAAACGTGTGCACAATAGCTAACCTGAACCCTCTAATCCCTCGTAATCCGTCGCCAAGGAGACCCGAGCATTACCTGGTGTCACGGAAAGCGAAGGGGCCCACGAGCAGGAGAATCAGTTTCTGCCACCGCTGAAAACTCCTTTCGCTTTTTGGCTCACCCTGACGCCTCTCCTGGGCCCGACAGAGCTCACCTTGGGTCACCAACTGTCATAGACAAACCGGAGGCAGGGAGAGGACTCGAGAAATCATTGCTTTCCTCAGCTCCTTGAGGGGAGACGCCACTTCAGCAAACCACTCCTGCATCCACCTTGTGCATATTTTGCAATTCACTTTTAACAGCATTCCTACAGCAGTTCCTGTGGCTCAGCCACCATCAGCACTTAACCATCCCCACTCCCGAAACCACTTTTCACCAGGGTGGACACTGGGCCAGTGTCTTTGCGGCACCATGAGGGTGGGAAGTCTGCACTGCAGCCGGCTTCGGTTTGAAGGGCACAGGAACCTTGAATCGTTGGCTAGCAGGGCTGTGCTCTCCATGCTCTCCTCTGCCCTAAGCCCTGGCAGGTTGCAGTTCAGCTGGGTAAGATTTTGGTGAAACCTCCCTACTCACAACTGAAGGAATCTGGGATTTCTAAACTGGGTCGAGAACATCCACACTGAAGCTCAAATCTATCTCAAGCATCAGGTAAAGGGGACAAACGCAGAGGTGGGGAGCTTCGCAGAGGCCAGAAAACAAGCAGGGGCTCAGTTGCTTACCTACAGCCACCTGAAGGGGAATATTGAGTCTAAGCTTGTCACCAGAGCTGTCTGCATGGCCAGCATGTACAAGTGTTAGGAGGGGATAATTCAGCCCACTTGCCTCTTCCATTTGCCTTCCGAATGCACCAGCCTTTCTCCAGTGATTATGAAGGAAGCAAGAGGAGGGAAGCAACTTCTATAAAGTTTATGTGAAAAGGGATTAATTCCACCCTTTATGGAAACTCCCTTTCTGCTCACACTGTCTCCTCTGACTTGCAAGGGTCATAGGACATTTCAGCCCCTGCAATCCATCTGCTCCTTGGCACTAACGGGATTGTCCTTTGAAGCTCCCAGCTCTTGTGATGTGGACGCTAGCTCACCCTGGGCCTGCACAGAGACCTTGCAACTCATTTCACCAGTGAATGGATTTTTTTCAGTGACTAACTTTATCTAAAACCCCTAAACTGCTCCCTGTCAATGCCTCTACTGGTCCCTCCCTCCAGACCTGGGTCCTGAATTGCCCAGGCTGATGTCTGCGGAAGGAATTTACAAGAGAGACTACAGCTTGGAGCAAGGGCAAGGAGACTTGGTGCAACTCTTGAGGCTGTCCCTTTGGTGAACCAAAATGCAGAGAGCCTGGGAAACGCGGTGACGGGGAGTTACCGGCTGCGAGGGGGAGGCCTATGCAAACAGGCCCAGCGGCAGTGCCAGCGCGTCCTGCCTTGCAGAGAGGACGCGGAGCCAAGTATGTCCTGACCAAACAAACGGAGTGACGGGGCTCCACGTGCTCGAGCTCGCCGGGCGGCTGCACGCCCCTGCACGCCAGCACGCGCAGCAGTGCCGGAGAGCCGGCCGCGAGGCAGGACCCGCACTTTGCCCCTCGCACCAAGCGGCAATGCCCCAGATCTTTAGGGCGGTGGTGCCCACACCCCAGCACCACTTAAAGCTTGTCCCAAGCACTTTTTTTGGTTGCCGTTATCGATGGTCTACATTTCAGGCAGCTGTAAAACAGGATTCCCTCTCAGGCTTGGGTTAACTGAGCCGACAGCTCACCTCGGCAAGCAGCTGAGGGCCTGTGGCTTCATGCAGCTGAAGAAAGGTGTTTATTAGCACGTTTCCTCACTCACAGGCAGGCCTTTGCGCTCGGTGCTGTGCAGCTCGGACAGCCGACGACTCATGCTGGCCCTTAGCCTGGGAGAGATCCCACCCCGTCTCCCAGAACAGGTCTGCTGCTCAGGAGGAGTCAACGCGCTGGCTGGCAATGGTGGCGCAAGGAAGAGCAGATGCAGCCTGTCTCTCACCCGCCTCTCCGGCCGGCCGAGGGAAAGGATGCGCTGGGGCCGCAGTCTTCATGCATGAAAGCGGGACTCACGGAAACTGGATTCTCACCCTTTGCTGCTTCAGCACATGGGTGTCGCCTTCTCAATTCATCGGCTTTAGCCCTTAGCTCTTAAAGACTCAGGTTGCCCTGAAGCGGTTCATCTGCACAACGCTTGGGGCAGCAGAGTGCTGCTCTTGGTTGAAATACTAGCAACAAGCTCAGGGAGCCGTGACAGTATGCAAAAGCCAGACCAGGCCGATTTTTGGCAGCAGGGTAAGAGGGCCATCAGAGGTAATACCTGTCTAAGGAGCTCCTGTTCTTCTTTCTCACTGCCGCTAACCCTGGCTCTGCAAAGGGAGGGCGCAGGAAGTTGCAGAAAGAAGGTATTTTTCACCTACATCCATTCACAACGGGACTCTGGAGGGGGATGTTAAGACAAGTGCTCAGACAAAATTTCCTCCAGCCGGCAGCGTCACAGAAAGCGGTGTTACTGAACTGCAGCCTGATCAGGCATCAGAAGGGACTCCAGGAAAATCAGAGTGCCAGGGGGTGGGGAGGCCCTTCCAAACTGCTGCTCTGTTCTCCAGGGCCCCGGATCACTAGCGGTGGTTGTCCTGCTGTGCCATCTAGTGGGACACCTGCACAGCTCCGAGAGCAGGAAAATCCCCCTGGACCGGAGAGCACAGCACAGCCCTCTGCAAAGCCCCCCAGACCCGCACGCCTGCCAGCGAAATCCTGATTTTGCACATCCAGGGGCAGCAGCAGAATAACCCTACTCCCATTCTTCAGCAGTTTCTACCCCCACTCCCCTTTCCAGTCCTCCGGCTGGTCTCACTGGGAAGGGGGTGACAGGGGCTCATATGTGGCTGGCTGTGAGACCGAGCTTTGGGTCTCGCAGGGGCAGATTCTACATTGCTCATTGCCAAACTCCGTGCCTGGCTTGGAGGACCTCTCCCTCCTTGGTGCATCTACCCCACAGCTGCCACGTTTCGGGACAGGCACATTTACCCTGCAGAAACAGAAGCTGGGGGAGCACCTCCTGGCCCCAAATACCTGGCTGTGCTTGATAAGCTGTCGCGTAGCATGCATGCCTCCTCAGGACCAGGGTAACTGTCTTTGCTCACCAGCTTGAGAGCTGGTCTTATCCCTGACCTGGGGAGAGGATGACACCAGATCAGGTCCCCTCAGGCAGAGTGAGGCAGGAGACTGCAAGCTCTGAGGGAGACAGAGCCTGACAGACTGCCTACAACCCTCCCCATCCTGCAGCTATCACTGGCCATGCATATTCACCCAGAAGGGCCAGGAAAACAAATTAAAAGCCTCTAACACCATTACTTGACTGCTTCCAGAAGCTGCCCAGAGAGCAACACTTAATAAGGGAACATCGTTACTTTCACATTAATTGAATGTGCTTTCAGAGCCCACTCCAAAGGCCTGTATTTTCTGTATGTATTGCCAGAGAACATAGTCCGCGCACATCCCTCCACCACCAAGGACCAAAATAAAGCTTTTTCTTTGACTGTAGGATCAGAGCTCCCACCTCCAGCCAGACCCTAACAGTGGCTTAAGGGCAGCAAGTGTCAGTGCATAGCACTTTCCTGTGGAAGCAGTTGGCTCTGTCATTCCATTTCCCCAGGGCAAATACGGTTGGGTATATCTGGGAATGCAAGTGTGGGGCAAAACACAGTGGCGTTCAGAAGAAACTGGCATTGCAGGAGAATGGAGGCTTGCAACAGGCTGGATCAACAATTTGGCATGACTTGGACCAGCACAAGAACAGGGGCAGACGAGATGAGTTTCTCAAGCTTTCACACACAAACCACAATGCTATACGTGGCGAGCATTTCTTGTGGTGTGCGTGATGACTCAGGGCAGGGCCTGCCCAGGGGTTGTTCCCAGCGAACGGCAGCTGCCTGCAGACTGGGGATGTGCTGAGCACTGGTAACTCTGCGGCAGCTCCCAGCCCCGTCAAATTGCAGAGACCACAGCTCAGGAGGAGTTGGGAGCGGTGCTAAGGCAGGGAAGGTGCACGCGGGAGAGGCGGAACAAGGAGTTAGATCAGACATCTTAAATGGGGCAGGAGGCATCTCATTATGGACCTGCAAGCAGGCAGGGATCTCTGGCTGGGGTGAGAAGCTACAATTCCTCACAAACCAACACAGACTTCAGCTAGTGGGAAGTCTTGTTTTCCTAGAGCTACCACAGTACCTGCATAAGTAAAAGCTGGTTTATTGAATTTCTTATCTATAGCAGATGGAGTTCAGCTTTGAAGAGTCATTCCAAAATTAAGAAGTGAAATCTACTTTGAAAGCATGACAATGAGCTGTCACTTAAAATGCTTCCTTTCAGAGTTTCATAAAAGCGAGATGCCATGAGGATGGATAAACTTTCTTAAACATTAGCTACTGTGGCAAGCAGCAGGCTTTTAGGCAGAGGAAGAATTTCTAGCCTGTTCCATCACATTATCGCAGACACTGCCAGAGACTGAGAAAACCTTCCCATTGCACTCGTGGGAACCAGGCCCTGGTCACACCAGAATCCCCAAGGCTGCAATAGGAAACATCCTGATGTTGCCCATGAAATAAGAGTTTACCAAAAAGGCCACACGCAGCTGCTGATGGCTTCAGCTTTTTTACAACATTTATCTGCTAGCTCAATAGTGTCCCAAGTGTTTGGAGGACCCTTCCCCTGGGCTGGTCAGCTGCATGCTGTAATTAACACCATCCATCATGAGCAGGGACAGGGCTTGTCACTAAATGTGATTAGGTTGTACCAGCAATTGCATTACTCCCAAGGGGAGCTTCTCTTTTGAAAAATAGCCCCATCATTAGATCTGAAGCATTAATTGAAAATTAAGCCCAATGAATAATCCTTTCAAAATGGATTGATCTTCTCTCCAGAGCTTTCACAAATTTGCTGGAAGAAAAACTGAGCCGTGTTTTACCCAGAGAAGGGCTCCCAGAGACCTCTTAAGACCACCTACACCAGTGCCATCTTCCTGCAAGCAGATTTGAGGCCCACCTTGAGGTGACTGGGATCTCGGCAGGGTATCTAGTTGCAGGGACAGCCTGGATTAGCAAAGGATCCAGCAAGCTCTGCTCTGAGGTCAGCTGTGCATGCAGCACTTTAAGCTGAACAGAAAAGATGAACCAAGTAGGTTCACATGCTTGTAAGAGCTGCCTGGGTGATTCTGATGCCTGATCCGCAGCCATTGCCAAGGCATCACTCAGTGTTAACTCAATTTGTAACACCCAGCAAGCTCTGCATGGCTGTGCATTTGAGTGAGGGAGCTCCGCATGGGTGTACAGTCAGCAGAAATCAGGGAATTCTTGGCAGACTGTCTTTTGGGCTGCTCCTTTTCACCTCTCTTTTAAAGCAAGTAGTGGAACCAGCTCCCTTTTTAACAGTCCTACCAAGACCAGCACTATTAGAAAGCAACAACAGCTTGCTTGAACTATGCTGATGGGGAGACTTTGAGCTTAAGATCACTCTCCAAGGCATGATCAGGAAAAAGACTCCACCTGCTCCACACTTCTCATCTTTTAAGTGCTTTAAAAACTCTTTTGTGCGTTCAAAGCTTGCATTCCCATTCCAGTCTAATCCTGTCGCTTTAAGGTTACTCCAGTGCTATAGGAAATTTCATAGAACATCCTGAACTTTTCTTTGAAGCTCATTTGGACTGATAGTCCTCCAGGGCTTTCCCACTCCTCCTCTAAGAAGATTCATGAGCACTGCCATGGAGTGAAGGGCACAGCTGTCTTCCCTGGATTATACCCACAGGGAGGGCAGACTACAATTAATAACATTCATCTGAAGGAATGAACCATGGACTGGGGAAAGAATCAATTAGGCTGCATCATAGCTGGATGGCATTTGAAGGAGGACATGGACAGCTTTGAAATATGGACAAAGAGTTGCAGATTGCAGCCGGTATCTGTTAACCCCTTCTGCAATTGTGGAGGGTGGCAGAGGCTTGCCTGCAGGGGCCCCAGCACAAGCTTGGGAAGGTCAGTTTTGGAGCTGATATGCCAGCATTCCTCTGAAATAGTTCAGGGAGGAGAGTCAGCTAATGCTTTTAGAGAAAAACATGAAAAACAGGCTGCAACAGGAATTAAACTGGGAAGCAGTATAAGTAAGCAGTTGCTGGGAAATCAGTGTGCAGGCTGCAATGCAACAGCTTGAGAGGCTGGTACAACTTGGAGTTACTGCAGAAACACTGTCCCACTGCAGCCTTAACTTCAGAGCATCAAGTTACCACTTACCAACACGATCTACAGAACCACCTTCCATTCAAGCATCTGGTATTTAACATGCAACACCTCTCTACAGGTACAAACTTCCACACAGCTCAGGTTCCAACTTATGCTCTGTTTACCAGAGACCAAATCTTGCCAAGAGCTGTAAGCAGCCCGGAGATATGCATTGCATGAGCTGTTTTACTTGCAGCAGGTCACTACCTCTATGAGAGGAATTAGATTTACTCAGAAAAGCTGTTCTTCCTTTATGCTGCTAAGAGAATCACTGTGGGAATTTGCTGAATACTTGGTGTTCAGTATTAATGGGTACAATTAAGTTAGATTAACATTTGCTTGCAGGAGGAAGTGAAGATCTTTAGAGTTTCTAAAGAATGGATAATTCTTGTAGAAGTTCAGGTTTATAGGCCTGGATTCACAAATTCCCTTGGCCTTTCAACCTCAGGGAGACAAACTCTGCTCACATCAAAGGGATTGCTGTGATTTTACCCCATATATATAGAAGCAGAGTCTAGCTCTGTAGGATGGGAAGACATAGGTCCTTCTCAAGCACAGAGAGGTGAGCTGCGTTAGTGCACAAGTTCGTGATTGCAGGTAACCTCAGTTAAAGGTTTTCAATAATAGTACTAAAATATTAAGATAACTATGATCTTTATTTTGAAGATTTTACTGCATTTGTCAGCCTCAGAAAGACATAGTGAAAAACAGTGAAAGTGGCTGGCTGGTAGAATGCTATTAGATCCATTAATCACCATTAAGTACTAATACATATGTACTGCCTCCGTGGTGGTATTCATTATCACAGTCACTAGGAGAGGGAGTTATCCAGATCCTATCCAACCAATTCATTCTTTAACCAGCTGGAGGGAAAGGGGCTCTTGGGATCAAACTGCTGAACTCAGCTTTATAGGGTTATTGCAGTGCCGCTCACAGCACTCAGCTCTTCCCCTGCTGGCATCCACTAGCCCGCAGGGCAGAGAGCTGCCTGCTGGCATCAGCGCAGCTTTAGGCTCACCTTGACTAGATGAAAAGCTTCAGCAACCAACGGTAGGTAGAGGCCTCTCCCTGAGCCCATGCTTGCCTGAGTGGGGTCCCCACATTTTCCCCCTAATACCCTCAGACACGAAACTCCCTTTTCCCGTGGTTCCTCCACAGCAGCCTACCTGCAGGGAGCACGTGACAACTGTAGCAGAGAGAAAACAGACATTGTAAAAGCAAGGTCTAAAGCATCCTCTGCTTTGGATAGTACCAATTAGACCAGTCCAGCAGGAGCAATACCCACCTAGGTGCCATTCCTTACCTGGGCTCTTGTCTCTTGAACCATCTCCAGGAGTTGAATCAAGAGCCTCTCATAGACTTGGGAAGCTACCCTGCACTGCCTCCTCCAGCAGGGACAAGGTCTGCAGAGAAGAGAGCAGTAGCAGACTTAAGAAACTCAGCCCCGTTGAGCCCTGCAAGAGATCCACCTGATCTCTTTGCAGGCTTAGGTCTCTCTCTTTGCTCCCTACTTCATATATTCAGGCTCAGACAGGCTGAAAGGGACCTCAGGAGGTTTCTAGTCCAACTTCCTGCTCCAAGCAGGGCTAGTGTCAGAGAGTAGCAAGGACCAGTTGTTCCCTCTGGGGCAGGGAGCTGGGAGCAATAACACAAGCAGCAGAGCGGGGATCCCACCCCACCACAAGTGGAATCCACTTGTAAGCAGATTCCCCAGAGTATGAACTATTGACTGCTACCCTTGGAGCATGATAATCCTGCCAGTTTTTCACCCATCTAGTAGTCCACCCATCCAGACTGTAACATCCCAACAAAGATACAAGGGTGTGGTGGGTGACCACGTTGAAAGCCTCGCTAAAGTCAAGGTAAATAACCTCCACTGCTCTCCCTTATTCACAGATCTAATCATTTTATCATAGAAGGCAATTGGGCTTAACACCGGCTGGCTGCAGAAAGCTGTTTTCACCTGAGGTTCTGCTTTCGCATTGTTCTGCTCAGGCGCTGATGGCCTTTAACCACCATCCTGTTCAATGAGTGACAGTTTGGTAGCCCTCTCTGCCTCCTCAGCAAAAGGCAACAAACCAAAACCTTCCTACAGGCTTTCTGTGCTCTACAGAATAAAATAGCCAAGGCACAAGTCCTCACAGCACGTTATGGGAACTACTTGACTGTGGGGCATTAAGGAAAACATAGTTTGGCTGTAGGAGATCAGTGTATATAGTTAATTAGTGATAGGAAGCAATTGAACCACTATTCTGGAAGGCCATGAAGCCTGGGAGTGTTGAATAATGATTCTTAAAGGTTTGACTTTTTTTGGAAGAAAAGCAAAAATTTTTCACCAAACGCTAACAGCAGAGTTCATCGAAAAGCCAATTTTCCACAAGCCTCTAGGACATTCCTTGCTAGCATCAGTGCTGACTGGTATTTCAGCATGCAAGCAGCCCCTGTAACTTGTCTTGATTTCTTTCTGGGTTTTTCTAAGGCCCAACTGCCAGAATCAGGAGATGAACTAGGTCTTTCATGTATTATTTGGCAAGAAAAATTTGTTCCTGCTGGATCTAAATTAGAACTTCCAAATTTGGGCATTTCACCACAGCAGAACCCTCCCCCCCCCTTCAATATACTGTTATTTAAGTCTGACTTTTTTTTAGCTAGTTTTCCCGGTGCCTATCTCAAGATTCTGCATCTGCATCCGCCCCCTCTGCCACCCCCTTGCAGAAGATAGCTCGCCTTGGGGTGACTTCCCTGTCTCAGGTGGGAAGAGGGCACAGGCTGTGTCAGCCTCAGAGCATGGCCAGGGTTTAAGAGACTGGCTCATGTGGAGCCATGGATAGTCACACCATGCAAATGTCGTCCATGGCCAGCTCTCCCCTTTTTTTCCTGCTGGAGGTCTGTTCCTTCCATTGCTGAGAGGAGTCGAGGAAGCCAGCCCAGCTGAGGAGATGGCCTCTTGTGTCTGCATCAGGCCTGATGAATCCCTGTGATGCAGAACAGAGAGGAGAACCATGCTCTCTGGACTGCTATTCTGGGACCTCCATTGAGGCTGAAACACACACACTTGTTTCTCTGCCTGGGGGGAAGAATGAAAAAAATGTTCCTCCATCCCTAAAATTTCAAAGGTGCTTAAATTAGTCATGACAGATGTGGAGCAGGACACAGGCACTGAGGAGCTGTGTCTGCTCAGATCCTCAGGCTCATGGAAAGATGGAAAGGTAGCACTACCCAAAAGTCTCCTTCATGCAGGCTCCAGTTTCCACAGCCTGCAGGGGGATCTTGTCTGCTCGGTCGATATCCTGTGTAGAGAACCATGATATATATATATAAAAAAAAAAATGTGGATAATGGATTCATTTGGTTTGTGCCAGCATTATTACTTGTAGGATATATTTTTTTTGTTCACATCCTACATAGTGCTAAGAAGTACTGATTCCTGCAATGTTGTTTCAAAATTTACTGCAGTAATCATGGTGCTTTTACTGAAAATGGGCAATGACAACCCCTCGGAAGTGTGCAACTAAGGGAAAACTTTGTGTCAGGAAGAAATTCAGATCAGAAGCAGTGCAATAAAAGTGCTTGGTAATAACGTTCTCTTCTGAATGTCCCTGCAGGCTCTGTTGATTTGGGAAACACTTTGATGTAGACACATCAGCGTATTAGGGGATGAAAAAGGAAGCACCAGCTGAAAAACAGTGAGTGGCTCTATGGTATCTATTGCTAAAGCTGAGGAAAGCAAATCTATGGGAGGCTGGAGGCTGTAGCTGAAGGCTTCTACTAGCTCTGAGATATGTCTGCTGCTCAGCTGCTGGCACGGTGCTGCTCTGGGCTGCTCCAGTGCCACGTGCAGATGGCAGCCCCTGTAAGAGACCTCACTACCCACAGCCATGGAGAGCAGGGCACAGAAGCTGCTCCCCTCGCTGGGGCTGGCAGGTGCCAAGAGCAGGATGGGAGGAGCGGTGCTGCGGATGGCCAGCGCTGCACATCCAACTCTGCCAGTGAAGACCTGAGCTTGCTTACACTGGCTGAGTCTTGAGTTGCTGTAAAAGTTTTACATGGGAGTGTCTTACCAATCTCCTTTCAGAAACCAGGTCTTGGTGTATAATAATTGGAGACATTAATACAAAAAGGCCCCTTTCCTCTGGCTCCTTGCTTAAAATGCCAAAAACACTTAAAAAAGTAATGACCAGCTAAGCTGATCAGAAAAATAAGCAGGCTTGAGACAGTCTTACCATGGGCCAGAAGGGCCTGTTCACCCCTGTGGGATTCAGAAAGACACTCCTGGTTCTGCCCACATTGCAGATGCACCACTTTTAAAGCTGGGAAGAGCATGTCAGGCCTGCCATGGAGGAGCTGGAAGTTATCCCGAAGGTGGCAAACAGTGGAGCTCGGCACCCCTGAACTAATTACCCCTTTGTAATGGACCTGCGACTGCTAATTCTGTATGAACCTCCTCATGGAGGCTTAAGCTGACACCAGTGTGATCAATGACTGCAGGTCAGCTGCCCAGTGGTCACCCACAATGTTGGGGTAACTCGTCTCTAGCAATCTTAGCCTGCTCCTAAACAGGATAGACTGCTTACACTGCTTGCGTTCAAGCCTCATCTCCATACAGATACAATCAAGTTTAATTCTTTCTGGGTAAATGTCTTTATGGACCCTCCTATTTCAGTTTAATGGGGGTTGTCTCAGTGCAGAGCTGGAATATGGTCACACAAGTGAACCTGATTGAATTATGGCGTGTAGTGATTTGCAGCTCATCAGCTGAGCCACAGTGACTGGCTCTACACATTTTTTCTTCTTCTTTTTCTTTTTTTTTTTTTTTACCATAGCCAGTAGCCAGATAAATTGATTACTTTATACTTTCAGTGAAAGAGCCAGCAAATGAAATCAAATGCATAATGGCCATTGATTAAACCTAGCTGCAGTCACACTGAGGCTTTTTCTGTAGACAGGCCATTTTTTGGCTCTCTCCATCTGTCCCTCAATCCTTCCATCCATTTTTACCTCACAGAGAAGAACAACGTATTTTTCAAAATACTACCCTGCTGTGTGGTCTGACTGTAACTGGTGCAGCAGATGGCAGATCTGTGCAGTGGTGGCTCCAGTGGGGAACAATTTGAGGTGGGAAAGGAGGGAATAAAATAACCCCTCTCCCATCAAAATTAATTCTGAAAAAAATCTCTGAAGCCTTCAGTGCTTTCTTGAGAAAATGTGTCAGTGTTTCTATTTGACTGCCTAAATTGTGGTAGACATCAACACTTATAAGAAAGTCAAGTATTTCCTGTGACCTGAACGGAATTTGACTTTGGTTTTGGTGCATCACATTTTTTTGTAGAACTGTAATTTGCAGCACCCCCGCCCCATTCAGCTATTCCCAAAATGCAGCAACGGTCACGTACATGCTCCCTGGAGCTAGCAGAGGTGCGTGCATGACACAGCCTGGGTATGTTTTACAAGACCCCTTTCAGCTGCGGGTTCCCCAGGGGAAGGGGTGAATGGTCCCTCGGTGTTCACACTGGTCCCTGAATCCCACAGCCTGGCGCATGTGGCCTGGATGGGGCTGCTTCCCCCTGCAGCTCCCTGTGCCTGGACTGCTGCCACCCGAGCCCTCCCCACCACCAGCGTCCCAAGCCCAGGGCAAGGCAGAGCTGGTGCTGCAGCCAGTTGTACTCGTAGCACGCAAATTCCCCTGATCATCCCTTGATGCAGCAGCTGAAATGACAACCGTCACACGTGGCTTCCAGGCTGTAAGTGGGTGCTACGTTTGCGTGATACACTTTTCCCCATACATGGAGATAAGTGCAGGGAATATCCTGCAACACTCATAACCAAGAACGCTGGAGGGTCCTGTCCCAAAAGCTGCCGGGTATCCTTGACTGGCAGTCCCACACAGCAGCAGGGCCTTTAATGGGGCTTTACATAAGTGAGGTTATATATGTACCTCTCAGCCTACAGCAGAGTAAATGACCTTCCCAACAGATAATTATTACTGGTTTGCCAAGTAATAACAGAGCTCTTTTCTAATGAAACCTGTGATTCCAAATCTGGATTTACAGCAGCAGTGCTGTTTGCTGTATGTGCTCTGAACTCCTGAAATTAAAAAAAAAATTCTTTCCAGCCTCTGCTGATGGAGGAATCATCAAGGTCGTATTTATATTTATTATATTCATCCCAATGGCTCCCAGGGAGTGTTCCTGTGACACCCAGAACAAATCACAGTGCTAGTGAAGGACAGAGAGAATACACAGGCAAATCGGAGCGTTATTCACGAGAGGAGGCACTCCATGACTGCCTGGCATGCTGAGGGTGCTGCCTGGTGCATTTGCTCTGGACAGAGCCACCAGCTCCCAGTGTCATGAGACTGAGCCTGTCTTTCATGTCATTTGAGAAGTTAGAATAGTCTCCATGCTCAGCCAGACAGCTTGGTCTGAGACTGCTGGGAACAGAAAGTGAATGGCAGTGCTTCCCACTTTATTCCATTTAACCTTTTTCCATGGCATGAGCTGCAGTGCTGGAAAATTTCATCAACAGGAAAAGTCTGGAGCCTGCAAAGGATGTGGCCAAAGTTACAGGGTTCCTTAAGGAGATAAGACTTGGGGAAGAGACATAACATTTCTAGTTATCTTTGTGCATACACACATGCCCTCACTTTGCTCTATCCCTCCAACTACATCCAAACCCCTTTAACCAAGCTTGATAGATTCAGTGGTACCCAGGAGTTCTGATTTCCAGGGGCTCATGCTATCCCTAACACTCTGCTCTTTGACCTTGCTGGAGGAGTCATCACACAGGGTTTTGTCACTTCACTACCTGGAGTCAGCTTGTACAGTTATATCCCAGGCTCCAGGGCCCTGTGCTCAAAGGATCACATCTCTGGGTGCCTGTTTGCCAAGGGGAGCAGAAATATCAATGGCACCAATACACTTTGCAAAGCCTTTTAGCAGCTAAGGGCAGATATGCCAGCCAGGATGCTAGCCTTGTCCCATCAGATCCTAGGTATCGCTGAACAATGCTGGATGGAGCCATGAACTGGTCTCCTTCCTGCTTTCCTATGTACTGTTCCTATGTACCTCCTTCTCTCTGCTTTTCTATGTACCTCCTTTCCTGCTGGACATGTTTTCCCTAGAAACAAAGGAAAGGAACTGGAATGTGCTTATAAGGCCCCATTAAGACGATATCCCAGCAGGAGAAGAGCAAGGACAAGATGGAGGGGAACACCCAGCGCTGCACAGGGAGCTGACTTCCAAGGTGATGATGCATCAAGATCTACTGAGGACTGCTATACCTTCTTGAGGGACCATGCAGCTGGGCAAGGCTGGTTGGCACAGGATGCAAGCCTGGACATCACTGGCGCTGGAGGGATGTTGTGAGAGGTCCCCTGAGATTTCCGACCCTGCCTGGGGAGAGCAACATCCTTTCCAGCAAAGGGGAGGAATGCAACATCCATGGCATCCTTTTTCCCCAGTACTGGAGGCTGTGATCAGAGCTTGGTGACAGACCTGTGGCGCTTTGTGGCATGGCCAGATCTCCATCAGAAACCTGCTCATGCCTGGCAGGAGTTGCTGTCAGCTACAATCAATGTAGACCCAGTGCTGTGGGGTGAAACTTTCACATTCACTGCCCACTCCTAGGTCAGCCCTGGGTTGACAAAGATCTCTTACTGCCTAACAGCAAGAAGCCTGGACTGTAAAACCTGGGAATGAGTTCTGTCCAGAGAAGAGATGAGACTCAGAGAGAAAGCCCTATCCCGAGCCTGTTCTGCCCCAGCTGGTCCTCAGCTGTACTCTGGATGAAACTACTGAAACTTTTCTTTCCTCCCCAGGGAAAGTTCTTACTGGAGACCTTCTGATCCTATTGCTCCAAAGCATCCAGCAGTGCTTCTGCTTCCTCATCTTGCCTGGGAATCAGTCTCCTTCCAACTCAGTGCAAAATCCTCAGCCTTTAATGACAGGACCAAGGTTGCATCTAATGGAAAGTGTGTCAGTGCGCCTGGGTCAGTCAGGCCCCAGAAAGCATCCCAAAAGGTCCTACTCTCATCTTGCCTCCTTGGCAGAAGAGTTATTTACGGAAGAGCTGCGATGAAGGAAGGATCACGCTCTTCAGCACTGAAGGGAAAGGGAAAAAAGAGAAAGAATCAGAAGTGCAAATTTTTCTTCAGAGTCCCAGAAGAGCTTAGCTTTCACAGTGAATGGTGCAAAATGCAAGGAGAGAAGACAACCTTCTCATTCTCTTTCTCTCTCCCTGGGCTCCAAATCTGTCACAGGCCTTGCTATGATGGGCCAAGACACAGTGGTGAGTTTATTCCTGGGATCTTTCCTTGAGCAGCTGGGTGTGAAGGGGAGAGGCAGGGGAGCCTTGACACATGCTGAAATGGCACTTGCTTCAGCTCTTGGGGTAGCCACAGCACCAAGAACATGTGAGGGAGCATGAGATAGGGCTGGTGACGCCCCTGTGAAGTGGGCGGCAGTGCAAGGATGCTGTGGTAAGAGCGGTGGGGCTGATTTGGCCTTTGCGATGCTGAGATTTCTTGTACAGCAGGGGGCCCTTGGCTGCTTTTCCCCCTGGAAGGGTCTGCATCCAGTAGGAGACACTTCAGGTTTCAGTTTGAAATGGTTAAAGATCAAAGCCTGTCTGCAAGCCTTCATCCCAGCAGGCAGGGAAAAGAGCAGTGGGCGGACAAAGAAGCAGCAGATGCAGTAACCTTTGCATCCTGGGCAAAAGGAAATTGGAAGTAAAATGCCAGCCCCATCAGGCTGCTTTGCATCCAAATCCAGTGCTTGCTCCTGCTGCTGCTCTTCAGAGGTACCGAGAGCCTACTCTAGCCTTGATCTGCTCCTGCTATTTGTTTCAATGGATTTATTTTTGGATTTGTGGAAAGGAAGAAAGTAATAAATAAATAAATAACCTCCTATCCCCACCCCCAGCATTTCAGATCCTGGCAAGCTCCTTGCAAACTGTCATTTCTGCATGGTAATGTAAATCATCTCCACACCACCCCCTCCCAGCACTCCTCCACCTCCCCGGCTTCTCCCCAGTGACACCCAGCAAACTATCCATCACTCACTCCACTGAGGTTTGGGAACAGAAGGGCTATTGGGTCAGTGGACACTCTCCTGCTTCAGCTCATGCTGCTAAGCTCAGACCTTCTCAGGATGGGGCTGATATGCTGGCTAGGGAGCCCTGTTTCGTGGAGTTGTGCTGCTCTCTGGATGGTGCTTCAGAAAGAAGCTGGCACAGAGGACCTGGTGATTAAAAAGGTGAGGGCAAGCTGTGGCAGGTGGTGTCCACATGTTCCCCTGGCCTTCCCCATTCTTTTGCTGCTCTGCCCTCCTGTTTTCTTCCCTACTTCAGCCCTGAAAGCTATCTGGCACCATTGCAACAGGGCTGGTGGGAAGGCAAGAAGGATGGGATGTGCTTTCCAGTCTGCTACAGCTGTATGAAGATATGGGGTAAGTCAGGAGTTGAAGGGGGACAACACCTTCAGTGTGGGTTGTCCACAAGGCACCTGATTGACTCTGGCTGGGAATCCACAGGTTCTGCTGGGCACTGAGACTGACAGTCTCCCTCTTGTGGTCCATGCACGCTTGCTCCTGGCAGCTTTGATCTGACTGCTGATGTGGAGGACATTCCCCATTAAGTCTCCTGAAAACCCTCTGCAAGGCACCAGAAGCTGCACAGCTTGGGAGCCTCTGTGCCTGCTAGAATTTGCCTTGAGGGAGGCAGGAAATGGGACCGCAGAGTTAGGGACTGTGAAACCTTTTAAGTTGAGGCTGAAAGCCCCAAGCAGAAAGAGCAGTATTCAACTTGTGGTTGCCCCAGGAAGACCTGTGCTTCCTCTGATTATGTAGCAAAGAGAAGCATTTGCCTTGGATGACAAGAACAATGCAACCAGCCTTGCTGGCCGTGTTCAAGGCTGTCAGCCTGATGGCAAGAAATATTTTTACATAAGAGCTGTTAAGTCTGTAAAAGGCACGCTGCATCATGACTTGTAGCATGTATTTACTGTGAGTATCCCCTTTGAGCCTGGCCAGCAGTCCTGCCTCTGTCTGCAGTGTCGCTGGTGCCCTGTGCCCGCTGGAAGCTAAAGTAAGGGGTGTAAATGGAGCCAAGGCACTGGAATTGCTAGTCTCCTCCTTTGTGGTGTGTAGCCCTGGGAACCAATATGTCTGTTGCAAATGAAGGGCTGGATTTTCCAGGTCACTTTGCCTGTTCTCCACATCCACTTTCCTATCAGTATCCCTTCCTGCCTGACTATACCCATGCAAAGCCGCTGCAGAAGAAGGCTGGTGACTGATCTCATCATGTTCTCTCTTCAGCTAGTCTAAGCTGTTCGTCTGACCTGGCTGAAGCCTATAAAACCATCACAGTGAAAGGAAGTTATTGGCAATACCAGGGCTAATCTTGTGATGAAGTTGACTGGAGTGATGTACTAGAACCTCTCCAGAGTCCGTGGAGCAGTGATGTTAGTTCTCATGTTCTTACATTAGTGATCCAGCATCTACTTACATTCAGATGTACCCTTGAAAATGCACTGATCTGATGCAGACTGATGTCTTCAAATGCAGGCCTAGTATAACAGTCCAGGGGATTTTAATTATGTGGAAAGTTTGAAGAGTTGGTCTTAATCCAGGACTAACCTGAACAGGACAATGGTGCAGATGCTGTGTTTCTTACCCATTTTTAAAGGCATCTTACCCTATGTGAGTACACAGGTTCTCTTGGGAATCCTTTCCACATAATCCATCTCTAACTAGAGTCTAAGACCTGTCATGCTGGTCAGCAAGACCATGTGTTCTGCTCAAGAGACAGGAAGGGTACACTTATTTTCTGGTCAAATAGCACTGCAGCCTTGAGAATATTCTTTGCTTCTTCATCCTAATGTTTCATCTGCATCAATTCTATCTTCCATCTTTCAGCTACCTCCTCCCCTTGCCCCTGCTGACATCAGAGTGTACCTTGTCTGTTCTGTCATGAGCGGCTACCAATACCACATCAGGACTTGGGTAACTCCCCACAGAGCAGCTGTGTCCCCCAAATGGTTAGAAGTTTGACTCAGTTTCAGCCAAACCATAGCCACTGTCATCTGCCTGTTTTTTATCAGGATCTAACTTCCTGCATACTGCAGATAAAAAAAAAAAAAAGAGAAAGAAAAAGTTCATCTCTGCTTCCTGACCTATAGGAAATGAAGGGCACAGTCCTCTGCACCACTTCCCAGGTAGATCTCTCATCTGCACTGCAGCTCAGTGTTGCATTATTCTCTGCAATCATTCAAGAAATGCAGAGGAAGCACAGAATATGCAGTGCTGAACCAGCCTGCCAGGCAGGGTTACTCAGCATGAACAGCCCCTCTCTTTCTTTAGCCTCTAAGACCTAGTGTTTGGTGCAAAGAGTCTGTGCAGAGGCACAAGGCTGCATAGCAGAATCATCGCCATTAAGCAGGGACAAATTAAATGCCCTGGGAGCAGACCCATTCAGCCTCATTGCATAAACATGTCTGGGAAGATTTCTATCTAAAACGTAGCTTTAATCTCAGTCAGCTTTCGGTCCAGAACAGAGCCGTAAGGTGTTAGTCACATATTTTGGGATGCTACTAATGTAACGAATAATAATTAGTTCAATACTAGCAGTAATTAGGCCTCGTTCTTACTGGGAATCAGGAACATAGTGTGGCCAGCTGCGTCGGCAGCATGCCTAAAATTGGGAATTGAGCGGGGTCGGCCTTTGTACTCTCTGGAGTGACTCTGCTTAATCCAAGTGACCAGGCAACGTGTCTCTGGACTCAGCAACAAGCCAGGTCTGCTGCATGGGATCCTGGCACAGGTGAGAGGCTGTGGGGCTGAGCTGTGAGGTCCAGGCTTGGCAGTGAGGTGTAAGAGATGGGACCCAGCTGCATTGATGCTTTGGGTACGATTCCCCAGAGTCGATGGCAGAAAGGCAGTGTGTGGACCCTGCCTTCCAGGGAGGCTGGATGGCTGCTTTCGTGAGCAGAAAGGAAAGTTGCTTCAAAGAAGGGATGTGAGATTCATAAATCAGAGACTGCGGATTGCACAAGTGACGTTTACTGCTCCCCCAGCACCGGTGCACTGCCGTGGAACAACTGCAGAGCCCTTGCTCAGCTCGGCTCTGCTCCCAGAGCATTTCACATCCTCCTGTCCCCTACCTGCTGCCACTATCCATCCAGAATGTCCCTTTCTACATTGGGAAATGCTGCCTTTTCCCGTTGCCCTGACCTTTTACCTGATGCTGCCTTGGCAAGAGGCACCAGGAAGTTGTGCCCAGCACCCTTTCTTCACTCACCTACACCTTCACTTCTCGTGAAGGTGATGGAGACTGTTCCTGCAGGTGAATCTATAAATGATTGCTCTAAATTGAAGCAGAAGAAATGTTTGAATTTACAAGTCTATAAGCACTTGACAGATCTCTATCTCCCCAAGAGAGTAGAACTCTAATCATGTCATGCCACCCAGCAGACATTTTCTCAGATTTAATAACTTCAAGGAATATCAGTTAACCCCAGGCCACATCTGCAGCGGCCATATCTTTCCTAGATCTTTGACAGCCTCAGACATGTTGCAGGCCTTTCTCACAGCAAATATTTCTCTAACTTATCATGATATTGCCTATATTCTGCTAAAATAACCATCCTTCCCATCATGCCATCTGGGAATATCTGGCCATAAAGGAAAAATTTAGGACAAGAAATCCCTATGCCTCTGCAGGTGTCCTGGAGACTGAAATGTTCAAGCAGAGAGGTCAAGATCCTGGGTTTTAGGAGATCCTCCTCTCTCAGGTTAATGCCATTTTGTTCAGCTGGGAGGTATGGACATATTCTCCTAGGACCAACAGTAGCCATGTGGCATGTTCTGACATGAGCCAGTTTTTTGTGACCTGAATCCTTTACCCGAGGCTGGGAAGAGAGCTCTCCCCTGTCCTGGTCCCCTGACAACATCCAAGTATATAAAATAGCTCTACCTTCTATCACCTTTGCTAACATCAGTACTTGCAAAGGACTGCAATGCAGCTCCTTCTCATTTGGGCAGGGGCTTCAAATGCTCAGGGGTATCCCTGTTTCTTATCAGTGAAGGCCATCAAAGAGAGGACCAGCATAAGCAGGGCAGTGGGAGACTCTCAGTCCCTCATGTCCTCCACAAGAAGGGCAGTGTGCACCCTGACCCATGCTCCAGGCATCACACCGCTGGCAGTGCCCACTGCTTGTCTAGCTGTTCATCCCATTTGTCCCTGCAAGACAATGCTTGAGGCCCCCTTATAATGGATTTTGACCGGTATGTCTGTCTGTCATCAGCTGTGGATTGCCACCAAACAGCAGTGTGTAATAGATGATGGAGGACTGATCCTGGAAGGCTTAAATGACATAACTGACTAATGCACACATATCCAACTGCCATCTAGGGTCCCATGTTCAGGGATAAAACACAACATAGATATGTGTTGCAGATGTATGGATTGTCCCCATTCTTCTGGGGTCATGGAGAGAGCAGGGCTGACTTCACTGCCGGCAAACCTGAGGACTTACAGCCCTACATGACTAGAATCAAGCTCATGTTACAGAGTCACCTACTAGGGGAAAGATTTTTTTTCCCAATGCACAACCAGCCAGGAATGTTTTTCTCCCTCACAACAACCTCTGAACCATATGGGTCCATGCCCAACTAGAGATGGGGATGGAATGAAGACCCTCCTACTTGTTTGATATTCCAGACAAGGAAGTGAGAAGCATGTCGACTTCTTGTCTCTGTCTGACCCACATCTCTCTTTATGGCTCTGGCCCTGCCTAGGATATTGGTTGCACCATGGAAAATCCAGAGCCTTCTTCAGTGCTCCTCCAGTATGCTGCTTCCCTTGGATGCACCTTAGCAGACTTCACTGATATAACAGTGGATCCCTTGATACCTTTGACAAAGGACAGAAAGGCAGAGCTTCATCACACTGAGGTCCTAGTCACTCTACCCTACGGTGCTCTACTGTGCTTTTCCTCAGCAGATCTAAAAGTCACTTATAAAGGTCAGGTACACACTCTAGTCTTTTCATAAAGTGGGAAATAAGGCGTGGAACCTTAGTCATAATGACCCCATGATCCAAGGATCCCAAATTCTTAGTCAGCCCTCCTTCTGCATGCTGCTGCTTCCTCTTGAAGGAAATGGGATTAGCTCTCACACTGCAACATATGCAAGTGTCTAGTCATACATATAAAAGTGTGTAAAGTCACCATGCTGGGTAATGAGTTACTGCCCAGAGAAGTGGGTAAACTCCATCCATTGGTGTTTGCCCTTGATCACCCCAGTGAGCTCATAGATTTTTGCTGGCTCAGAGCCGCCTTCTTACATAAACTGCCTTGCACTCTTTCTAGGGTTTGTCCTAAGATATTGATTCATGAACTTTAGGGCCCTTATGCCTCATATTACCATATGTATGTGTGTGTGTGTGTGTGTGTATATATATATATATATACACATATATATATATATAATTTTTTTTCAAAGATTTGAAAAAAATATGAAAACTCCAAAATATAATAAATGAGAAAAAATGATGGGCTTTTTTTTTTCAAAACTGGACAAAACAGAGGCTTCATGAATTCCAGGTATTTTGGCTGTATCTGCTCCATTTTGTCATGTCTCCATTTTCTAAATAGCATATAGTCTTCTCTGAATTGGTGTGTACTACAGTGGAAGTTTGTGTGTGCTTTTTCTGTCTGGTTGCACATGGCTGTCTGATATGTATATGTAATGTTTGCTGTGGAGGGACCAAGTACCTGTTATGAGCAACCAACCTACTGTGTGAAAGTGGATGTGTTTTATGAGTGCCAGAGTTGCAAAGGACGTGTGCATTCGATGCAGTCTTGCAAGTGTGATATACTGTGTGTGAGATGTGATGGTGTGCTTTGCATGGTTATCTGACCATGAAATCATGTGTTGAGCACTACAACATGTATGTGTTTCTGTCTGTGCTATGAAGCCTAGTCCTGTACTCCCTTTTACAAAGAAATACTAAGAAATGGAGCCCTTCGTAAAGACTCATCCATGATGGAAACAGAATAAATGAAGCAGGATTAACTTAAATGATAAACAGTCTCAGTGTTTTTATAGCAGTGTCTGCTGCATTATACCTCATCTGTGTGTACTGCAGGAGCAGCAGGACAGTTGTCCTGTGCATAATTGAGCTCTGTTGAGAGCAACTGAGACACAGAAGGGTTTTGATTTTCCACTATGCTGGCACCCCACTGGAAAGGCCTCCTTGGAAAGCTGCCAGGGCTCCTGCTGCAATTAACCCAGCCAAAGGCATCTGCAGGCAGGAAATCCCTGAAGAATCTGAGCTGGGATACTGTATTCTGTGAGTCCAGGCATAGTGAGAACAGGGCCATCACCATTAACACAGTGTTTTTAGAGGTCTCTGTGGATGAGTGAGGTGGGTCAGCATTCATGAGCTTGCTACAAGAACCCCAGGTACCTCAGGCAATAAGCAGGCACTGCCAAATGAAAGGCAGGACAGGGCTGCAGAAAGGAGGCTGTATAGTAAGGAGGGAAAAGCACTTTGAGGCACAAACTCCTTCCCTCCCCTGAATGAAGGTTTAGGTTGAATTTGATGATCTGTTTTCAGATGAACAAGCAACAAACAAAAGGGGTGTCAGCAGGCAGGTGTGGGCATTTAGCCTCCATCTATCCCGTCAAGCAGCTTTCCATGCTAGTTTTGAGCAGAGTTGCCTGCAGGGAGGAACCAGGCATCCATGGGTGGGCGCACACAGCAGTGTGGACCAGAGTGGGATGCATCCCTTCAGTGGGCTTCTGTCTCTCCTGCTTGCACCTATCCATGTCTGTCCCTGTAAGATGATGGATTCAGGGAAGCAACATTGTTTGGAGTATTTCCCCTTGCCTCATTCTCTTTACTGCAAACACTGAGATGGCTTGTGAATTCTCCTTCACCCTGCTTTCAGCAGGGAGGCTGTCTGATCCTGTCTCTCCAGGCTTCTACAGTTCATATGTCTCCCCTTTCCTTCCCTCCCCCTTTTTGCCTCCAGCTACACACTTCAAGCAGGCAACACTCCGCTGTGCAGATCATGGAGCTGCCTCACCTGTTCCTGGTGTGTGAGAGAAAACCTGCTGTGCACATCCCACTGGAGAGGAGCTGGCCTGTTAGGGACTTCTGGACTCATTTGGCCTTGTGGGCCATGACTATGGTGAGCTATGCACAGCAAGGAACTGACAGGCTGCTGTGACCAAAAAGGCCTCAAGCTGGGCTTGGAGGCAGCACCAGGTTCTTAATTAAATTCCAAGCCAGGCCAAGGGAAAGCTGCCTGGGAAAGCCCCTGGCTCTGTTGCAATGGGAGGCAGTGAATCAGTTCGGAGGGAAAGGTGGTCCAACTTCAAACACCATTATCTGACCCCTGGGAAGCCTCTATCTGCAGTAGAATGGAAGAAGGACTAAGGGAGAGATGAGAGGGAGGGCTAAGTTCTCCAAGCCTAGCTTTTGATCAACAGCTCTACAAGTAAGCAGATGAATTTTTTTATCTCCCACTCACTTGGGCAAATTAACTTTTAGGAGTTTATTACCAGGAGAAAAGAACAAAGGCAGCAGCATAATGGTGCCTACCCCCTCCCCATGCTGTTCAACCAATGCACCATACTGTGCTCACGCTCAGGTCTTCTCCTTGGAGTGCATTTAGTCCTAGACTTGGGGTTTAGCCAGTGAAAATCAAAGGACAGCTCAAGTTGGGCATATAGGAGACTCTTCAGCCAAACCACAAGAACAGAGAGAAGGCTTGAGATGATCAAACAGAACTGAGGGGTTGGTGTTGTTTGGAAACAGCGGAAGAGTGAAACCATTGTGTCAGCTTAGAGCCTGTCAGAGGGCCCCGTTCTAAACACTGTGTTGAGGTTACTGGAGTTCTGTCACTTTATGAGGCCCTTGAAAACAGACAAAAAAGTGAGCAGATGTAATTTTAAAGGAAGAAAATGTTGCCCTAGAGCCAGGAAATCCTAAAGTATCGTAAGAAAAGGTCAAACGGAAACACTTAGAGACATGTCAACAGATGTTCTGACACTTTCAGAAAGTTTTCCCCTCATGTTTTTGACTAAAGCTATTTGTCAGATATGACCTTAATTTGTAGATACTAAGGTCTCTCTCTACTACCTTCATATGTTAGACAAAATTCCCAGCAGCCAGAAATGTCACTCAGCTCTGAGGACAAGCAAAGCCAGGTGGGGAACCTGTACTGTGTGTCCCTGGCTCCTGGTTCTTGGCAAGTTACACAGGGCCTCTCTGCTGTCCTCCTGGGTCTCCAGACGGAGCCAGCTGGGCTGATGGAAGGACTTCCTTTTCAGCCATTTCTCCTACAATGCCAAAAGGTTTTTTTTACTTTTGTTATTGCATCCAGCTCAGGAAAGATACTCTTTGAGATATGAAGCAAGTGGGGAATGAATGTTGCAACTCCAACATTGTTTACTTTACAGTGCAGCAGGTGAAGTTCATCTTGCTCTAGGAAGCTGTTATTTTGTTCTCTAGACTGTTCCTCGTTCTGCCTTTGCCTGTGGAAATCTCTCAGCACATCTTGAAAGCCTTCCTTGTGCACAGCGATGTGTGTTACTGAGGCTGGACATCCCTTTGTGACGGCCTCCTGAGGCTGAGCCGGCTTTATTCACTCCAGGGCATGCAGAGCTATGCTGCTTCTCTGGTTGGTTTCCTGCAGGGAAATCACTGTCCCTGTGCCAAGCTGAGGAGTGGGTTACAGGGGAGTGTGTGTTACTGGCGGTGAGAGTGTGCCCTGTGGCTATAAGTACAGGCATGGGGACATCTCTTCTAAAGTAGCCAGGGGACATGCCTTGTTTAACTGCTACTTCCTGGCATGGTTTTGGCTTGTGTCAGCTAGCACTTTCCTAGACAGTGCTCAGGCATGGTTTGGGGTAGCGTGGTTTGGGGTATGTTTCCAAGAGGCAGTGAGGATGAGAACAGCCTGTCCTGGGTGGTAAGGGGAAGCTAGCTGCAGGGTGGTGACCTGTGCCATGACAATGGACCTCAGGGCCCAAGGATAAATCCTGACTCATTTTATTTATAAGCAGAGATGCAGACTGTGAGTCGCCTCTCCATGGTGGGTCCTTCCAACCTACCACCCTGAGCTCTGTCCTGGAAGACCATGCCTTTGATAGAGGCACTTGTATCTTTCCCATGTCTAGCTGCAGGTCCTCTTGCCTCTGACACGGTTTCTTGTTCCTTGGACTTCCCAGATCCTTGCAGTCTGCAGTAAAAATGACAGTGGCTAGAGCACACAGAGAGACCAAAAAGAGCAATCATAGAGCACCAACCTCACAGCAGAGAGAATACTATATCCCACAGAGCAGAAAGTGCACGGATGAGATCTGTTGGGGGATAGCACCCATATGCTGTTGTAGGGCTAAGCCCCAAACTAAGAGTGACAGGAGAAATGACAGATGTGCCAAGTACTATTTATTTCGATGCCATCCTTTCTTATTGGTATTCACATGGTCTCTTCTCTCCCCCTTATGACAGATGCAACTTGATATCTTTGGAATAACTCAATGCAGAGATCATTCAATGATCTATTGACCCTCCTCACTACTGACCACTAACCAGCATCTCCAGGCTGCTGCACACACAGTCACGTCAACAACATAATTTCCTGAGCCCTTCCAGAGAGTGATGCCCATTTCTTGTGCTGGGATTAGCCAGAGCAAGAGGGAGATAACTCTCCCTCCAATGATATAGTCTGTCACATTAGAAAGCAGAGAGATCAGGGGAAATGTCTACAGTGTCTCCAGCAACAGCAGCTGGACAGTCCTACCAGCACAGACACTGGCAGGCCATGCATAGTCTTGGCTCTGCCAGCTCCTGCACTGTTTCTGTGGGGTGCCCCCATCCACGTGGTACTGAAAGACAACTTCTGGTGACAAGTCTTCGTCAAACCTGTGAAAATAATTTCTTTAAAATCCTATGTCATAAGACAGCCCTTCCTCACGGGTCCAGGGAATAAATGTCTTCAGTAATTGCCTTGAGAAACTGCCAGGGCTACAGTGGATAAAAATAAAAGGATCAGTCAGTTGCTAAGCTCCTTTGTGTGATGCTCAGTTCCATGTCATCTCCTGGAGCCCAGATCTGCTGCTCTGTAGAGCATCCTCAAGGCAAATTTGCCTATCTAAACCTTTTAAGTGGAATCACGGGACTAACCCATCTTCCCAGGCCAGCCAGCATTTGCTTTAGCTGCTATACTGGTGTCACAGCCTGACACAGAGTGGAGATACAGCCAGAACAGAAGGGCTTGAAGAAGCAGCTAAGATTGTACATCCCTAAAGATTCAGGGAAAGGGATGAAAATGCCAGTGGGATCCTTGGAAGAGGACCACTTGATACCTCCTTATCCACAGAGAGGTTCCTTTCAAGCCTCCCTCGACTAGTGTGGCTGAAATGTTGATACCAGGGATAGGGGAGTTAATGCAGGTCACGTTTTGATCTCCTTTACATCTCTGCAACAGAGCATCCTGGAGAAGCTGAGTGTGATGGCTTTCCCTGTGCCCAAGTCTGTCAACAGAGTGGTCTCAGCAGGATCTGCCTTCAAGGAGAGGTATGACCTGCTGCCCTACAGCACACACTGACAGGACAGTCCGGGACTTGACCCAGTATGAGACAGGTAGAGTGGAAGAATATTGTCCCATGCCACCTCTGGCCAGGTCCATTGGCATCTTCCCCAGAGCACCTGGCACATCACTCACTGAGCCACAGTGAATTGAAAAGCTGTGAGTTTTCAGGAAAAGGGAAAGCACAACAACACACCAGTGAGGCAGCTCCCTGCAGAAAATCATTCAGCCTTGTTGTCCCATCTGCTCAACATTGGCTTTGCTTTGGCAGGGAGTGCGGTCCTTGAAAGCAAATTCTGAGAAGGATGGGGAGAGGAGGTGAGTAAAGCTAAAAACAAGCACGAGCATCTTGGGAACAGTTGGTTGCTTCTGCACTTGGAATGTAACAATGACAGACCACTTACAGCTGTTTTTTAATGCAAGCAATTAGCCTAATTTAGTATGAGCTCAGATATCAGCAAAAAAATCTAATTATAAGGATGTGTCAGGCTCACTGATTACTTTAAACAGCAATGTAAAAAGTTTGGCCCATTGCATAAGAATTGCAGCATGTTTCCACTTTGCATTGTGTTTCCACTTTGCTTCCCCAATTAGCTTGTACTGATGGGAGTGTGTTGTTGTGCTGAGGACATTTTGTGGCTTGTTTTGTGTTAAAAGTATAATTTCTGTTTACTGGAAATAATAAAAGGCGATTCCAGACCTATTTGACTCAAATGTACTAGATTCCAGGAGTATTTCACAGGAAATATGACATTTGCACCAACTGGATTCCCAGTGTTGGCAGCATCTCTGGCTGGAGTGATGTGCAGGCTAAGAGTGGGATTCTTGTAGCTACGGAGGACTGTGGCCACCACACAGACCAGCTGAGAGAGAACACAAAGCAAGGATGTTACAGCTGTCTGCGTCCCTCTTCCCAGTTGCTCCCTCTTGCAGCCAAATACCAGGGGCCCTTTGCTGTCATTGGCTCCATCAGCCAGTTTCAACCCTTCAGTGCTCCATCTGGCAAAGCATCCAGAAGGGTGACACCTGTCTAGATGAAGCCAGAGCCCTGATCATGTGAGGGCAGCTTTCAGGCTGACAATAACATGCATGCAGCTTCCTTTCTTATAGTTTAATATTTCTGGCCCCTCTCCAAACTTGGCAGTGAAAATGAGTGAGGTGCAAAAAGGGACAACTGCATGGAAGCTTTCTGGACCTCAGAGCAGGGCCAGGTTTGTGCAAAGCATCTTGTTTATTGTCTATTTTTGCTCTAGCTCTGGAATATTATCAAAAGTGTTTGGTGAGGTTTGCATGGACAGATGGTAGCTCATCCTGAGCAATTGTGACCTGGATATGAAGCCAAAGCCTCCAAGATCTGTGCTCAGCTCAGACTGGTTCCACCTGTGACCTTGGGCAGACACCAAATGGCCAAGATGCCTCAACGAAAAGGCTTGCTCGATCAGGGGGACAATCTGTTTTCCTTCAGTTTTTGTGCTCAGACATATCTGAGTATATACTCAGATGCCCCCAAGGGTCTGCTTTCTCCCACAGCCAGGGGTTCAGCATGCCCAGAGGCGCCTCATGGCCCACTCATCGGCATATGAAGTCACCCGTGCGTGAGAGGCACATCTGAAACTGCACATGTGCTGCACGCGCAGTTTCAGGACTGCTAAATTAGGGATGAAGGGGGCAAGGCACAAGGCTATATGGCTCCAGACCATGGGACTTATCACATAAATGTCCTAGTCTGGCAACATTTAGCTGCTGGGAAATTAGAGCTGCAAATGTTCCAGGTGCTGAGAGAGAAGAAGAATCAGGGAAATAGCAAGGTGACAGACCTTCCAGCCCTCTGTATGCAGAAACTCAAAGCTTTGAGACTTGATGAGGGGTTGCCTAAGCTGTTTGCCCATGTCTGTGGTGCAGACTGCAACCTGTAACCTCTAAGAGAAGGGTCTACCTAGAGCAAGCGGTGCCAGACTCTGGCCATGGGTCTATGTCTCTTTCTGTAGGAGACCACCCCTTAGGCAAGGGGAAAGGACAAGATACCCAGAATATGAAGGCTTGAAATGTGGCCTGAGTGTCCCCATCCCTGCCAGTGGCTGGCTGCAGGCTGGCTCTGTGTTGTGCTTCACTGAGTTAATCAGCTAAGCTGCAGGAACAGATCAATTAGTGCAGCTTACTGGGAGACTGCTGCCTGGCTCCCTGCCTGTCCTGCCTGCCAGTCAACAAACTGCTGGGGGGGCCGCAAGGGCAGTGTCTTGGCAAGGCTTGGGCACATGGGTTTCAATGGAAGTTGTCCCAGTCTCCCTTCCTGCTTTTCGTTGCTGATAAATCTCCTGCAGAGAGGTTCATAGGGAAGGAATAGCACCTGAAGGTTTTTTTATGGGACTGAACCCAGTGCTCCCATAGTGGCACCCAGGGAGATGTGGAGCACCTTGCCTCCCTCCCACTCCAGACACATGAGCCCCATTTGCTCCTGTGGGGTGTCTGTCCAAGAGGTGCTGAAGAAGCAGACTCGGTCCTTGAGATGTCCTGTCACAGCAGCACCCCTGGGGAGAAGAGAGTCAAAAAACATTATTTCCCCAAATTTCTCCCTACTCCCAGATACATAGTGAGCCATTAATTACAGGCATGCCCTGGTCTGTTGTGGTGTTGTCATAACAGAGATTTATAACCAGTCTCTTGCTTGCTTCTCAAGTGTTATTATACCATCTTCCACTCTCTCCAGGCAGGTAACTGCAGGCTGTGGTTGCTGATCCCCAGCCACCTCTCTCACTGGATGTCATGACAGCGCAAACAACCCTCGTGTCCGTGTGCAGAGTCACGTTGGTCAGGTGCAGTCCAGCCTGAGGCCAGAGACTGGGGCTTCCTCTTGCCCCAGGCGAGGCGATGAGGAGAGTCTCTGGCTGTGCTTTGCTCTCAACTGCAGGGCTGCAGGAGCTGTTTTCATGCTGTCTGCTGGTTTCTCACCACATCCTTTTTGAAGCCCATTGCTCCAAATTGAACAGGGCACTCTGCCTGAGGAGCTGCCAGTGCTGAGGAGGGCAAGGGTCTATTTTACAGGCAGTGCTCTATGTTATTCATTATATGGTGGTGTCAACATGCTGTCTGGGCACAGCGAGGGCTGGTGGCTCCCTCAGTGCCAGCAAGTCGTGGGGCTCCCCGTGCTGGCAGGGCAGGGTCTTACCATTTGAGGGCCTGTCCCACCACCCCCATGAGAGAGCAGGGCAGGCAAGGTGGGCAGCTGCAGCCCCGGCCAAGGGATGGGCTGAGGTCAGGCTGGGATCAAGCTGTTTTCTGCAGAAACTCAGCTCTTCAGCACATGCAAGTCTACTCAGGTTCAAAGTTTGTCCTCCAAAAAGAGGTCACCATGGCCAGACAGAGAAAAAAAAGATCTGTCAACATTTACACAATAGAAGTTTTTTTCTTTTTTTGTGCTCCCCTATGGCAGAACGGCTGTTGATTGTCTTGTTTTGTGCAATATCTATGCACAAGAAAGTGTCCACACATGAAACTGTTGTTTTGGAATTCAAACAGTCAAGCTTTGAGTGCAAAATCTTGCATGAGACATATTGTCACCCTGCAAATAAATAGAGTAGTAGATGAGAAGACATTTTAAAAGATAAAATAAAGCCCAGTCAGTCAGGAACCCTCTTGATACTGAATCAAGATACATTTTGGATGAAGAGCTGTTTTATAGATGGGCTGATGTCTGTTCAGACAACAGTCTTGTAGTGTGAGGGAGACAATGAGGATGGAGTGGTTCAGTAGTGGGTTTTAGTGTGTATCACCACAGCTCCGGCAATGTCCAACGAACCAAATGATTGCATTTGCAGCATCAATCATTTAGTGTCATTAGGCAAGAAGCTCTGTCACAAGATGAGCATCTTCTGCTTGGAAAATAAGTGTCTCAGCTTCGTCTCTGTGCTGATGCATCAGTGGGGGACCCATTATCCTGTGACAGCAGCCTCCAGCTGGTAACATTCTGCCTTGAGAAAATCAAAAACAGAAGAACCCTCTTTGCTACCCAGATGTGTTTGTGCACACTTTCCAGTTAGAAGCAGAGGGAAGTTCTTCTGGCCGACAGGTCTCCTAGCTAAATACAGGAGTGACACTGAGCCTTTAAATGTTGGTATGTAATATTTGAATTTAAGATGTACAGGATACCATGAGGCCGGGCGGTTTATTTCCAGCCAGGATGGACAGTGTGTGGCTGTGGGGGAAGCTGAAATACAAGCAAAGGAAGAGACCTCATGTTGTCGCAAAGCGGGTTGGTGGTCAGGGCAGCCTTTGAGTTGGTGTCCTCTGAACACCACTCTCCCACCATCTCTTGCAGGGGGCCACTCCTTGAACAGCCTTGTCAGTGAGTCAGGACATCACATCTTTGCTACTGACACAGAGCATCCTTTGACATTACATCCCCATCCTGCTCACAACTGCAGGGTCCTGTAGCTACCTCCTTCAGGAAACAGGGAGACACCATCTCAGCAAGTTATTTAGTTAATCAAGAGCACCCAAAGAAGAGTGCAGGAGCAGCTGTACTGGCTGGCTTAGGAAGCACCAAGTTGCAGCAAAAGCCAAGTTTCTCCTGTGCTCTGAGTTTGCTTGAATGGATGCTGCAGTGAACTGGTACTGGACAAAGTGGGTCTCAGGGAGACAAAACTAAGCCTAAAATGGTTGTGAGGGGATGGACAACAGCAAAAAGACTCCAATCACACCTGACATTTACTAAGTTTATCTCTGGGCAGGATGATTAAACTTCTTGTATTTGTGAACAACAAAATTATCAGCAAATGAAATGATATACACTCCTGTATTCATTAATAGTTGATTGAGTCCCCAGAAAAAAAAAAGTTTTCTAATTACCTTAGCTGCTGAATGAGGTTAGTAATTATTCACAGCCCTGAAATGATACATGACCATGGTCAGGTAGTAGCTATCCATAAAGGCATGGTCAAAGGCATGAGCTATTATCAGAATGTCTGCTCTCCTTGGGAAGCTCATTTCCATATGGAACTGCACCTTGTGCAATATATTTCCAAGAGTGATCACTTAGTGCCTTAGCTTCAGGGAACAGGACCAAAAAAGTGAGTAAAAGCTATTGATCTGGTTTTAAGTAGAGCGGTACCTATTAATCTGGAAACACTACTCACTGGGGGATTTGACAAGAACAGGAAGTTTTCAGTGCTATGGTAACATTCTTTATCCTCTTGGGCAAAGCCTGAGGAAGATGAAGCTGCTTTCATGCTTGGTCTCATGGGTGAGCACAGAGTGGTCTCAGACCAGCAGGTCTTAGAGACATCTCCATGGAGGTAGCAAGAAGTAGCTCTGCCTACACACACACACACACACACACACACACACACACACACACACGCATGCACGCAGACATGCACTTAGTACTTGATATTTAACAACTTTCCAGTCTAAGAGGATAATACAGAAGAGAAAGTTCTGGGAAGCTCTGAGGACAATCTTCATGTTATGGTTATCCCTACGAGCCTAGACTGGATGTGACATTACAAAAAGGTGGTAGAATTGTGGCTTGTTGTCTCTTCAGGAGGACTGATTACTGTATTACTTTCATCTTTCAGTAAGCCAAAAATGACACAATGAAGCTCAAGTTTGACCATGCTGGGTAACTTTGAAGGGGTAAAAAGCAGCAAAGAAAGAAACTCCTTGCTGGTTGATTTTGATTCTTAGTTTTATAGGGTAGGCTGTAAAACTCTTCACAAGCAGCCAGGGGGCGTGGGGACAGAAACTTGAATTTCAGCCCAAGTGAGGTGGGAGGAGAAGGGGACCCATACTCCAAATATGGCAGACTCTGTGCTGCTGCCAGAAAGAGAAGGAAGCAGAGTTTACCGGAGGCTGTTTTTAACTGTTCTGAGGCTTGGCTGTGATTTTCCGAGCCAGAAGTACTGCCCCTGGTCACAGTGATGTCTGCACTGCTTGGTTACAGGGACATAGCTGAAATTTCCATGTTCATTTTTACCCATATTCCTTTTTCTTCTCAGCTAGCTAGGGGAGAACTGTCTGGGCAGGGCAGCTGAGGGTTGGGAGAGTCATTTCTCTAAGTTAAAAAAAAATCAAAACCAGATGAGCAGAAATAGAAGAAAGACTAACACAAGCTATTGAGTGATCTGTTTTCTAAGAAAGAATCCTGGATATTTTTCTCTGTTACTGTTCCCCTTGGCAGAAACCCACCTTTCAGAAATGTGACGCATCACTTTTTCACCTCATCTTTTAGCCTGGGTCACGTCCTTCCTCTCTCATCCCCAAACACAACCTTGAGTACATATTCTTCCCTTCTGAGGGTCTCATAAGCATAGAAACATCTTGGCTAGCTTCTTGTTGCATGCATGAGCGAAAGGGTAAGGTATTTTGCTATGTTATGTAATTTGTAAGCTGAGGACACTCTCAACGACACTCTTCAGATAACCCAGGCGCTATAGTCCTCTGCCCCTCCTGCAGCCAAGAGAAACATGGGACTGGCCTGGAGCAAGCTGCCTAGATGTCTGGCCATAGGGGAGCAGTTCCTCTCGTGCAGGTTCTCCAGTGACTCTTATTAGGGCAATATCCAGTGAGCAGGTTGGGTTGGAGATCTCACAGCTCCTGGATTGTTATCATAGCTGTACGAGGCACCTTTCCTCCTCAGCTGAAGAGGTCTCACCTGTGGGTGTGCTCATCCCCTTCCCCTGGTCCTTGGATAGAGATAATAAGAGGGGTGACATGGTAATTTTGTGGTGACATGGGATGTGTAATGTCTCGCTGTAAGGGAGAGACCTGGGGATTGCTGGGGGAGGGTGGTAGGGAGGGTAGGATGTGGATGTGCTCTAGGTGATTGGATAGGGGGTTTCTTTGAAATGAGTGGCAGCAGGAGAAAAGCTGCTCTGAGTTGTTGCAACAGCCACACCTGGCTTTTTTGCGCAGTTTTATCACTGCTGCCTGCAAGAACCAGCTGAGAGACCTGAACCTCAGCAGAGTGGAGATGGACTGCCTGAAACCAAGGAAAAGACTAGCACTCTCAGGGTGGATGGCCAGTGCTGTGAGTCTGGAGTCCAGCATTTTGGTGTGGGGAGGTGTGCTGTGCTGTCAGGATGGTCTCTCTGCTCATGGAAAAAATGGAGCAGTGGGAGAGTTTCTCTGGTCATAATTCCAAACCTGTTTCAGCCAGCACCTAACCCAAACACTCTCTATTTGCTTTTTATTTCATATTCACAGGGCTTTCTGGCTTCTCTTCGAACTCTCTCAAGGCTGTATCTCCTGTTTCTCTTTGACATATCCAGGTCCACTAACTACATCCCCAGGCCTGGTCTTGACAGTTTAGATTTTTCTCCAGCCTCGATCTGTGGCCAGGAATTGGCTGAAGACTTCCAGTGTTTTGGCAATTTCATTGCATAGGATGTTTTGATTTGTAGCTACACATATCCTGCTGGAGGCACAGTCATAACCTGCTGTAACGAACAGCAGGTTATCACACAACTTCTCCTCCACAGCAGAACAAAACAGACTAAAGTTCCTGCAAATCTGGCTCTGGGTTATAGCTGCTTGGCACAAGCTCCGCCAATGGACTGTGAAACAGTTTAGCACTCTCAAGACCTCCCTTGCAGAGGATCACATGCACAGGGTTCTGCTCTGGCCTGACTTCCTCCCTCTTTAACCCTCATCCTAATGGTGATATTCCTGGGCATCTTCAAGTCTAGGCACTGAAGCAGTTGCAGGGACGATAATCATGTTCACTCAGCATGTATGTTCACCAGTTTCCACTCAAACTGATAGAAATTTGGAATCCAAACACCAGACACACACATTTTAACCTATGTATTCAGGGAGTACTGAGAGAGTTATATTGCAGAACATCTGCTTTTTGTTGATGGCAAAAAACACATATTAAAAATACATATTTTTAAGAAAAGGCCTTTTGATTTTGCACGCAAATCCCATGGCTGGGGAAATGGCTTATGTGAATGTCCTGTTCCTTTGACTGCCAGGACACAGACCAGCCCGAAAGTAAGAACACAGATGTCACTAGCAAGGTGGAAGCTCTGTACAGGCATGATGCTTCTTTGGCTGAGCTGTGCTTCCCTGCCATAAGCAGAAACTGCCATTTTTGCAGCCCCAATGAATTACAAATACAATCAGTTGCTGCAAAGGTAGCTCTGCCAGGGTGCTCTGCACATTAGAGGGGACCTTTTCAATGCTAATGCATGCAACAAGCAGGGAGTAATCTTCTTGATTCAGATGGGCAGCTCTCAAAAGGCCTGATTTCGGAAATAAGTAAATAGAGTCACCTTCTAGTTTCTCTGGCAGAACTGGCTACTGAATTTAGTGCTGTTGATTTACAAGTAGATGAAAGCAATGGTACTCTTGAAGCTTGTCAATCTTTATAGCCCACTCCATGAAGATGGATCTTTCTTTTCTTCATCTTTTTTTTTTCTTTTTCTTTGCTTTGCTGTTGTTTTGATCTATCTTACTGCCCAATGGAAAAACTGTTCTACTGAAGCTGTCTTCTCACCTCCCAGTTATCAGTTTCACCCTTTCCAGCTGGCTCACATTTTGTCCAAAGACAGTCTCTAGGCTTTTCTGGCAGAGTCCTAAGGCAGGGCAGCCTGGTTCATGGGACTCTTTACGTGGCTGCTGCCCACAGAAGAGTGAAGGTTGTTTTGGCTACATCAGCCAGGAAACAGGCCTTAAACCTGAGCCAACTGTCCCTTCTGTTGGGTTGGTGCAACCAGCTTTAAAAATATTGCTTGGTTGCAAGAGATATTAAAAGATCTCCTGTCCAAAATTCTCCATCTGTCCTTCCTCTCCCTACACACACACACACAAAAAGAAATGGGTTAGCTGAACAGGACTGTGCTTCCTCCCTTTGCCCTGGCCTCTGCCCAAAATCAGTGGTGCAATCATTATGCAAAGCAGTCCTAAAAAGAGCTTCTTTTGGCTAAAATGACCCACCTCAGCCTGGAAATGCATGTTCCCAGCAGGCCTGAATTTAGCTAGTAACCCGCCTTGAAGATATTGAGCCATGGATGGGTGAAAATATCAGCTAGGAGTTATATTTCTTCTGCAACCAATTCCCCTTGACAGGGGATCCATCTCTTCAGCTTCCAGAGCAGGGGTGAACCCTCATGCAGTGTTATAACCATGGATCCACATTCACTGATACTAACTCAGCACATGGGTGAATGACTTGGTGTATATGTGATCTGGTCCAGGAGAACCCATTATTGCCTGATAAATCAGCCAAAGGAGACTGTCAGTTAATGTCTCCCTGACGTTAGCTGTGGAAGGACAAATAATATCTGGTATAGCCTACAGAAAAAGTGGAAAGTGGTGATCTGGCACAAAAATCCCTCCCCCTTCAGAGCACTCTGAAAAGTTGGTGAAACTGCAGAGTGTTTTTGTCCCACTGCAGCTCTTAGTGTCATGGTATGGTGGTGGTATTTCTGAGATAGTACAGCATGCCCTAAGACCAGAGCCAGCAGCGGTGGGGCTGCTGCTCCATCAGTGGGAGTTCTGCCCTCACCTGAGGGAAGTGAGATACCAACACCCACATCACTTCGAGATTCAGGGAACTACAGCCATCATGAAGTTAATGGAGAAAGATGGTGCTCTGTGGCAAGACAGAGTCAAAGCAGGGTTAGGTCTCTGGTACAGCCTGAAGTGGATATTGTGAAGACACCCCCCAGTGTCCACCTACGTCTCGGGATGAAAGGGTGAAGTAAGGAATACTGTTGTTTCCTTGGAAGTAGCACTGAGGTCAGGGCCCGCAGTGCTAGGTGCTGTGCAGATACGTACAGGAACAGTCCCTGATCCAGTAACTTGAATTTACCATAGACAAAAGACAGGCAAAGACGGGAAGGTGAAGCAGCAAGTGGCTGGTGGAGGTAAGGAAAGGTCCTTTGGCACTGAGACCAGAGCAAACATGCTTAGAGCCCAAAGTGTCAGATGAGCTCTAACCCCCAGGATATAGCAGGCTAAGCACGGATAAATCATAAATTCCTGTGCTGGGCCCCGGATGGCAAAAACACTTTAGAGACATCATTAAAACATGCTGTCTTATCTCTCCCTTGCCCTAAAGGTCTGCTCCAACTTTCAGCGTAAACAACACAAACCCAAGAAATGGAGCAAACACCTAAGTGCATGGAGCAAACACAGAAGGATCTGAACAAAACTCGTCTCCTGCAAAGTCAAGAATCCCAGGGATAGCTTCATCCAAAGCCTCATGGGCCTGAAAAAATTATCCTTCTAGTATCCTGGACATATAACCTGGCAAGGGATATGTTTTAGCTTTACTGGTTTTGCATTGGAGATTATAACATTCATTTCTCTCAGCAGCAAAAATGTGCAGGAACAAAGCTGAGAGATCTCTCATCATTAGTAACATTTTGCAGCTAAGTTTGAGGCTTTGGTATTTGTTACAGCTGGCCCAGCAACTGGGAATTTTTATTATAATAGCTTTTGCATTAAAACAAAAAAACAAACAAACCCAACATATGTTATTTTGGCTTTAGGAAACCTTTTTCCTGTGGTAAAATCTGGAGGAAAAAAAATCTAAGATGACCAGGTGGAAAAACTGACTTTCCTGCATTTTATGTTTTCCAGCTTTTGCTGGTTGGAAAATGATAACAAAATTGTGGAAAGTAGTAGTCCCGTCCCGTTGCCCCCCCCCCCCCCACTTTTCACACTTCCTGCTTATTTTCCAGGAAAAGAGTCAACAATCTCAAACACCTTTGTGATGTTTTACATTATTTTCCAGCTGGAAATCAATAAGAAAATGTAAGCGCTACTTTCAGGGCTGAAGTTCCCTTTACACTCTTAAGGTGATACCAAGGCCTTGTCTGCTCACAAAGTTGCGCTATTTTAACCATCCCAGTATGACCAGCAAGTGTGATGACCGTGTCTCCGGGTCTCCCCCACTGCAATCCAGATTTACTCTCTTTCCAGATGTGCAGCTGGAGGATATCTTGTATATATGTTGCACCTCATGTGCTGCAGGACTCCTGCTAGTCAAGACACCACTAACTAGCTTAGCATGTGTCCCTGAGGCAGCCATGGGGAGGAAGTAAAAAAGCATTATCCTCATTTTTGTGTTAAGCCTGATAAATGAGTATGTTATCTTCTGCCATCTTTTTAAATCCTTAAGTAGTTTCCACCTTTCCTGAGGGGAGGGGAAAGCAGAAGGAAGAAACCCTATGAATTGTTTGGCCACTTCTCATAGTTTAAAAACAAAATCCTTCCAGGAGTGGTCCCAAGAGCAGTGCACCCCAGAGAGCCTGGGTGTTTCTGTGGGTCGGCCTCCAAAGTTTCTCCACCTCACTGCCCTTCTCACCTGTCTGTCCTCACTGCAGTGTGCCCAGCTGCTTTCAGAGCAGCGATAGCCTCCGTTCCTGCTGCGGGCCCTAAAGCCTCCGCACATTGTCCCTGGTTATTTCCCATGCATCCGCTTTACGAGCAGGTTATTGGCAGCAGGTCCCGCAGCTCATTTTGAGCTGCAATTATGCTGATTGGCGTGCACCGCATGAAGTAGAGGAAATAATTGCCAAACTGTGGCTCTTCCACTTCGGTGGCACCCTCATATGCTGTTTCTGTGAGACCAGCAACAGTCTGACTGTCCACACTTCTGCCCTCCACATCTCCTGCCTTCCACACATTTGTTCAAACTGGTTGAAGGTGGTCATCTGGTTTGGTTGTTATTCAAGGCAGGGAATGACAGACAAAGAGAGAGACAGTGACATAAATTTTATTGCTGTAGCAAGATAGGCTAAAAATAATGGTTATTTTTTCTAGAATTTTTGCTCTCAATCTTTTCTAAAACATGAGAAATTTCATATATAATTACATTTATTTGCCAAGAAAAAATCAGTGCATAGGGAATCTGACTTTTGAGTGAGATCCTTTCAGTGAGCTAGTGCCATGTGCAAGAGCAACGATATACAAAGCAGGCTTGAGATTCAACAAAATCCTGAATGAGAATATGGGAAGAGATCTGCCTGTTATCTTTCATGGGAGAACAAGTGGCAATATCAAATCAAGAGTATTTTTGCTGTCTATGCCAAGCTAACAAAGATATTCAAACAATTAGCAGTTCAAGTGATCTTCTGCAGGACAATTCTCTTTCCTAGAGCAAGATGAGACCAAGAAAAATCAATTTGTCTCTGAAGTGGTGAGGTTAGGAAGGTGTGGAGATGTTTGCCCATTGGGAAGAAGCACGCGCAGAAGCCTCTTCTCAGCAGATGGACTTCAGCTGAGGCCCTGGCCTTTTCGGATTACAGCAAGCATGGTAAATAAGTAGAGCTTCTATTGAAATTTGGGATGAGGAGGAGACTGGAGGAGGATAAAGATGTTAAACAGGACAGATCACAGGATAGACCCCTGACGTACTCCACTTTTTACTGATCTCCAGGTAGAGTATAGTTTCTCAAGGTCATGCCCAGGAGCCCCTCTCCATATGGGCAGAGGGTTCTGTCTCCAGAAGAGCAAACAAGAGGCTAAGAGAAGGTGTGAGTCCAGCCTTGAGGAAAAGTGACAGTACCTTATCCGCTGCCGTGCTGTGTACTACAGAAGAGCCTGGATGTCCCTCTGACATTAAAGATTTTGGCCAGACAACGCTGCACATTTTTACTTCTTGACTGCACCAGCCAGATGTGACAAAAAGCATTCAAGTCTTTAGCTGTATGGGCAGAATAATTTCTGCACATTTACAAGGTCATTCAGGTAAACTTCAGGTGCCTTTTTCAAAGTACAGATGCATTTACAGGCCTGAAAGAGTCCCTTTTCAGAGATTCAGAGATTAGATGTACATTCATCATGCATTTTTCAGGAGATCTATCTATATTCATTAATTGGTTGAGATGTCCTAGTTGCTGAAGAGTAGAGAGCTCAAGGGATTTGCCAAGGACTCTTTAGCTTCAGAGTCTTTGGTTTCCCTCCTAGCTCAGCAATGGCTCCGAGAGCGGTGGGTAGCATGAAAAGCATTGTCTGTTTTTACTTCTTCATAATAAACACCCTTCCCCTGAGAGATAAGGGTCTGAATGGTCCATAAAAGGCCAACCATTACCTCTTACTACAGTGGCCCCTGCCATATTGGGGTTGTAACAGGCCAGACCTTATTTATTCTGCAAAGAAAGAGGACTTCAGCTGTCTAGAGATCAAAGTATTTTAACATGTGGTTAAAAAAAATCTAGCATTCATAATATTCTAAAATAGATTTCCTTGGGTAGTTGCTGCAAACTGCTACTCCCACCCTGCTAATTATATTAATGTATAAGCATCCAGCCAAGGAAGGAGAGGTGTGATTTAGCTGGAAACTTAAAGAGGAAGTAGGAGATATGGCTGGTGGTGTGTTTGTTTTTCTCTGCCCTATTTTGGGCCAAACCTCATTTCACTTGACAGACCACTCCATTTCATTTCCACTGATGTGAAACACTTTTAAGAAGAACTGCTTCTGCTATCCCATGCTCAAGCCTACTTCAATTTGTACAGCTGTTACTCCTCATTTTACACTCCCAGCAGAGGATTCCTACCTGCAGCAACAACTGTATGCAGTTCAAGGTTTGTGACCCTCTGCTTGCTCCCACTTGCTGCAGGTCCCTTCCTCTTGATCTGCAGTGTCCTTCTTGTTCCAGCTCAGACCAGTTTCTCTCCCTGCTCCAGACTGGCATGCTCATCTCAGTGCCTGAGGTAGTTCTGTGCCAGGACATCAGAAAGATGTATTGGACCAGGTAACAGGGAAAGCACTTTCTGCCATGCTCCCTTGAGCCCTGGGGGAGGTGATGTGCCTTCCACCTCTGTCCTGCCTCAGGCATGAGGAACAGATGGCTGCAGACCGCAGGGCAGCAGGACCAGCTTGACCTTGGGTAGTGAAATGGGAGGGAAGTTGCCATGATGAAGGTGCCTACGACACCAGCCTGGTGGGAGCAGGCTGTGTGGCTGTGTTCTTTGCTGGATCTGTGCTCCTGCCAAGTCTCCTTAGCCCTAAACCTCCCCACTCTACCACCTAGTCCCTTTATCACACTGGAGCCCTGGTTTCCCATGGGCGGCCTTAGCAGGAGAGCACACAGTGAAGGAGGTGGACAAACAATGGCACAGCCTCCACAAGGCATCTCACACAAAATCCCAAAGGGATAAGAAATACGAGGCTTGTACACCACTGCCACAGGCAGGAGGATTGGGATCCACCATCTGGCTCTCCAGCAAGTGTAGGCTGCCTGCCGTGAAGGAAGGGTATGTGCAAGTAGTCCCAAATAAGCTAGAGAAGTGTGCTCACCTCCAGCAGTGGGCAGAGCTGCATGGCTGCACTTGGTTTTACCCTCATTGCTTGACTCCCATTGGGCGCTCAACAACGTCCACCTCCAGCAGAGCCACTGTCCACAGCATCCTGGTCTTTGGACTGCCCAGAGGACAGAGGCACTGATGTCTCCAGAAGGCTGTTACTGTTCACCAGGGAAGGTATCGGACATTGCAACCCACAAGCTAAGCTGTCAGGAAGCCTTCTGAGGCCACTGAAATGATGGCAAAACTGCCGTTGACTGCAGAGGCTGCACTTCTGAGGGTTAGCCTGAAGCCTGGATAGACCAGAGTGGGTCACCCATGCTCGCAAGGTTTTGTCCCAGCCTGTGTGTTCCTCGCACAGCAAAAGGGCTGGGCCTGCATGCCCTGCTCTCTGTTTGCATACAGGCAGCAGGGAGCTGTGTTTGGAGGGGATGGGGAGGAGGAGAGAAGTCTCAAACTCAGCAACATGTCCTGTCCGCCCCAGAGAAGGGGAGAAGTGCCAGAAAATAGCTGGAAAACAAATGACCTCTTTTCCTGTCAATGCTCCATGCTCAGATGATTTTGCAATAATCTCAGGGTCGATGGAGAATGCTGTGCTCTGCACATCCAGTTGAGTCTTTTCAACCAGACTCTTAAAGATTGCTTTTTTCTTTTTTATTTCTTCCCTCTTTCCTGCTTTCATTCATCCTGTTTTATTCCTTTCTAAATTGAAAAACCAGATAGAGTTTTATCCCCTACAGTACGAAGCTGTCAGTGTGATCAACTGGAACGTTCCCCAGTGTCAGGCATTTACTGCAGAGTTCAAACTGCTTTAAATGTGTTATGTCCACTTAGAGTAAACCTGATAGATTTTTGCACTGTATTATAAGATGATCTCTGTGGGTGTGTTTGGAGACCAGTGTGACAATGAACTGCACTGTTAATAAGCAGCAATATGATATTTCTGAAACACGCAATGGTTCATTCCTTATGAATGAATCATCATTATTAGTAAAACGTGCAGGTCACAGAAACCAGAATCAGTTTTTGAAAGAAGAAAGGCAGTTTATTGTTTTTTCAGCAAAGAAAATATGCAAGTCCTTGGCTGAAAGAAGAGAAATTTCTGCCAAATATTACAAGAAGTGGTAAAAGTTTTCTGGGTAAAGCAGATATCTTCAGCATGTGAAAAAGAAGTAAAAAAATAAGCTGTTTTATTAAAACCTGCTTTCCCTTTAGCCGTTATGCTTGACAGCAGTGTTTTCAATGTGGTTTCTCTGATCTTTTCACAGTTAGCAGGCTATGAACAAACCAGCCAAGATGACCAGTCAGAATAATTTTCTGATGTCTCCCTTTTTTGTGCGTCAGGGAAACTCAAAACCCATTTTCCTTCTGACTTAGCAAGTCTCTTATGTAGCGGCAGTGTGAAAAAAAATCTAAATCAATTAAGAAATAATGAAGTCATCAGGCTGTGAACACTGGAGCTTCCCAAGGCCTGGCGAGCTGCCTGCCCTGGGGCAGAGTTATCTTTGTGGGTTCCCTTGTGGCTTTCATTGATGGGCTGCTGTTTGGCCACAGGCTCCTCACTCATGTAAGAAAATAATGTTTATTTACCTAATAATTACTTTACTCCCACCTTGTATGGGTATGCCTTGTATTACTGAGGGGAGGATGAAGCAAACCTGCACGGCATGGGTGCATCCTTGTCCCAGAGCTGGTCCTTTTCGGCTCTGCTTGCAGGGCAGGAGACCTGGGGGACCAGGAGGAAGGAGAGGGGGGTTAGTTTGGGGGAACCACAACCGCTCTCCCTGGGTCAGGGTGAAATTACCGAGGTGTGTAGGAGCCCTGAGAGGAGGCTTTGAAAGCTCTACCTCACTCGCCAAGGCCGAGGTTAATTAGAAAAGACTGCAGTGAGGGCACGAGAGGTGCAACGAACCCCTCCGCACCTCCAGCCCCAGGTTCACAGCTCCGCAGCAACCCAGCCCTTTCACAGAGAGGCATTTTCTTTATAACCCAGATCAGCTCTGAGGCCCTGTTTGAAGCTCAGTCCCCAAAGCAGTTAAATCAGAACAACAGCGTGTGTGAACTGTCGCTGGCGGGGAGGGTGTCTCTGACCCCAGCCCTGCCTCCTAGGAACCTCTAGCCCAGGAGCACCTTCCAGCACCGAGAGCACTGTGCACAGCACAAACAGCATCAGCCATGCAGAGCTACCCACGCATGTTACCTGGGCAAAGTGTGAAGGAATCCAGGTGTCAGACACAGACACATACCTTGATTTATCCCAGCAGACATCTCCAGCAGAGCCCAAATGAGTTCTGTTTCTGCTCCCAGCATTTCCTTCTGCAGCTGGCCTAGAAATACCAACAGAGGCAGGGGCTGGAATAAGAGGTTTACTGGCGTGAGCTGGAATGGCTGAGTTATTCATGAGCAAAGCCAAAAGCCTCAGTTCTGCTGACTTTAATGGGAATTTTGCCTGCAGCATGATTGTGGGGGTTGGTTTGCAGGCTGTGAAGTGCTTACAGAGTGCTACAAGATGTGGAATCATATCTACGCTTTATTACTAACTAATGCTTATTAAAAGGCAGAGCTTGCAGGCTGGTTCCACAAGCACCATTCATTCACACATGCTCTGAGATCCTCCTCGAAGGTAGCAGTGGTATTCATACTGACAGTCCAGTGATCTTCCTCTCTCCTCACCTTCCCACTCTTTGAGCTTTGCTGCAGTGTTGGACCCACCTCCATCTACACACTAAGCAAAGATCCTTTGCTTTTCTTTTCACCTGATGCAAACTGCCCAGGCTGTGAGGTTCTTTCAGCTTCACAAACTGATTCAATATCCAGTGAAGAGGATGATAAGACTTCAGAGGAGAACAAGGGGGAGTGGAGCGTGCAGACTCCATAGGCTTCAACAACTTTGGGTCAAGCCTTGGGGCTGAGATGGTTTTGTGGGGAGCCAAAATGCAGTGCTGTGCTCTGCAGGCTGCTTTCTCCTTCCTACTTCTCACAAACAGGTCTGGACTGAGACCCATCAGAGAGCAAGGAATCCCCGTGTGGTGCCTGGGCTCCCATCATCTCCCAGTCACTGCAGAGCAGGGGACACTCCTGCTTCAACAGCTCAGGGACGTGTGGAGCCTGTTCTCAGCTCCTGTGGTGGAGCTATTTGTCTCATGCTTTTGCAAGCATGAAATTCAATGTGGCAGCTTGAAATGCACCAGCAGGAGGGAACACCCTGCCCTCCCTTCCTCTGCTCACCACCTCTTCTAGGAGGCTTGAAGAGCAGTCACGTCTGTGTCTCCATTCATTCTGGTCATGCCTCATTTCGCTATTCAATTACACAGCCCCTGGACCAGGCACTGTTCCCCTCCTGGATCACAGCAGCAAAGCCTTAATTGTGAGTGGTAAATTGAGCTGGGTGACAGAACATATCAAATGCTGTCAGCAAGTCACCCACCCTGAGCCTTCTTATGCTGCCTCTTTCCACAATGTCATGCCTCCCCTGGCATGGAGGAAGGGAAAAGTTTAAACGGGCTTTCTTAGAATTAAATGGTCATAAAAGTGTGTGCCAGGCCCTGTGGGCAAGGAGATGCACTTCATATCTGCAGAAAAGCTGCTCACTACCTTGAGGGAGCCTCCACACCCATGTGAGCCTCTTGTCCCTGCTGGAACTGCTCAGCCAGTGGGAAGTGGCTTTGGAGCTGGAGCTAGGTGTTATGCAGGAAGGTGAAGAGGGGTGCAGAGCCCCAGTAGGGCTGATGGGAAGGCACTGGTAGATTGGCTCCTCATCCTTTGCATGTCTGCATCTTCCCAGGGAAGAAGGCAGGGAAGCCAAGCCAATGGTTGGCATGGGGAGCTCCCATGGCAGGTCTGTGTCTGTCATGCATGTTGATTCGGGCACTAACACCTGCAACACAAGTGGTCTGAGGGACCCCGCTCCCCTTCAGAGCTCGTCTCCTCCATTCCTCTACTCCAAAGCAAGGCCAGCCCTGTCCAAAGCACTGACCTTCTTAAAACTTCTTAGAACAGATTCCTCCAGATCCCAGGTTTGATTGCTGGCCTTTTGGGGAGGTCAACACACTGTTCTCTGTTGTGGGACTCTGCCCTCTAATCACAGGAGGGAATTCTCATGGTTTGTGAGGAGCTGGGCTCGGACTGGATCCTGCCAGCTTCCTCCTTCCTGCATCTGTTCTTGAAAGGTGTTACATGACTCCACAAGAAAAAGGACATGCAAAGCATGGAACAAACAAGGCAGCCCCCAGGAACAGATTTGCACAGAAAGGGGCTGTAAGAAGGAGATGGAGCCCCTGAATTAGCATCACAGGGACACACATCCCAAAAACCCAGTCCCCCCAGTGTGGATCACATCCAGCCTTTACCCCTACAGTGTGTTTTAAGGAAGGGGCAGTGGGAAAGGACTGACTAACACTGGCTGAAGCCAAGTGTCCTGATGCATCCAAAACCGTCCCAGCTAGCCTGAAGAATGGGAATGACTCTCCCTTGGGTTTAGTGTTGTGGCTCTCTCCCAGCAGTGATACAACACTAATAACCAGCCCATACCCTCCAATCGTTTGCCATTCATTGCAGGCTCATTTTTTGGAGGTGAGGGATACTTAGGGTATGCAAGGCATGATTTTGTTTTACAAATACCTAGAAAATAAAGAATTCTGGAACTGAACGTTTCCAGGCTCAGTCCTTCATGATGCAGAACCACTGATATCGTTGCAGTCACCTGCCCTTTCCTTCTCAGGACAACACTCACCATGTGCAGCACGTCCCCTTCCAAAGACCCTGATACTCACAGGCCTCTGTAAACCTTGACCCTTAGCGTCACCAGGATTGTTAGATTAGGGGTTTCTTTGGATTCTCCTCTAGACCCTTTGAGGTCAAACTCACCTTAGCATAACCTTTCCTGGGACCCTTCTAGGCCTCATCTCTAATCATAGTCCCAAACCTAACCATAGTCTCACAATCCTAACCTGGGGACTCCTGCAGACTCCTAGCCCAAAGTGGAGTACTTCTACAGGCCCAAACCAAAGTGTTAGCCTTCGGGGCCACTACATGTCTCACTATAACTCTTGGCAGAGGATGTCTAAAGCCTGACCTGGGCTCAATCCAAGGAGTCCTGGGCAACACCATTTAAAGGGTCCAAAGAAAATTCCCTTGGAGTTTCAGTGCCTGGCAGTTATCTGCTCTGCAAGCTGCAGATCTGCAGGTTAATTCGTTATAACCCTGCCTTCCTATTGCGGCCTCCACTCTCCAGAGATGGATGGCCCGGTGCCATCATTAGGAAAAATGATCTTGTAAGCAGCACTGGCAAACATTTTGATAGGGATGTTCAGAGAGGACCATAAGTGGCTGGAGCTCTTTCAAAATGCAGTCAGTGCTTGGCTTTCCTATAACATTGTTCACCTCAAAGAATCCCAAGGTCTAGCTGTTATTTAGCAGGTAATTACATGTCCTGTCTAGATATGGATCTTTCCAAGAATCATCATTGAAATTCACACATCTCTGTCAGAGTGCAAGAACTATTTAATGGCCAGAGGTGACACTGCACAGAAATCGATCATGCTTGGGCGTGCTGAGTGGCAGAAGGAGGTCCTGAATCACCTTCCCAAGAGCCTTAGGAGCACAGAAGAGCACGGCAGGATTGCATTGCCCACATCAGCTGCTGTTCTGACCAGACTTGCAGGGGAAAGCAAGGGTTTGGCAGGGACTAGGGAGCAAAATGATCAGGATGGCTTTATTCTGACTGTGTACAATATTCCTACACTGCATGCTCTGCCCATGGGATTAGCTCCCATCTCTAGTGGGAGGAGTGTGTGGGTACTATTTATATCTTCAGGAGTGGCTGGATTAAACCAACAGAAGAAATGTGCCGTGAAAACCTCTCTCTCTTCATACACTATTTAGGGAGCTCGGACTGCAAAGCATCAGCCTTTTTTTTTTTTCAGCTGCTGGTGACTTTGCTGCTGGGAGGATATGCATGGGGAGCGGAATGTCCCCGGCATCCGTGCTTAAATGCCCGCTCACCATCCTGTGTCAGAACAGACCCTATTTTCTGTGTTCAGGGGTGCCAGGATGCTTTGTAGCTCCCAGGGACCTCCCTTTTGCTTCCTTTTTGTGAAGATTGGGAGGGACTGTGCTCTTGATGAGCACACTGGGTGCTCAGGTGGTCCAGATGCTGGCCTGAGCACAGCAGCATCTGGGAGATGCACAGCAGCTTCTCTAAAGAGGCTTCACATGAACTCTTTTCATTCACCAGAAAGTGGGGTCTTCATATTTTCCGAAAATCAATCACCTCTAAACAGCTCAGCTTGGGCCACTGAAAATTGCAGCTCTTGAAACCAACAGCTGATTTGAAAGTTATGTCCTCGTATTTTGCCCTGCTTAGATCTTTGGGACAGATTCTGCTGTTATCTTCACCAGAACCAAACCCAGGATTTCTCTGGTGATGCTTGGCTTGAGGCTGGCATAAGGGAGTTTGTCTGACCACTGTGCCTTATGGTTCCTATTGCTTTGCTACAGGGTGGGAAACTGCTCATTTCTATTTGCATATATTAATACTGTGATGAGCTGTACACTCTTTTTCTTTCCATTTTTTCCCCTGCTGTTCATTTTCATAGCTGAAGCTGTCTCCTTTGATTACATGTATCATCTTTACAGAGGGCTGAGATCACGGTTTAGGGATCGTTTGCTCAAAGCCTTCTATGCATTATTTTGCTTTTGTTCCCAGGTGGTGGTCAGTGTCTGAAAGGTCAGGAAGTAGAGGTCTTCCATCCCCCCCTGCTCCAGGCTGCAGCTGTGCAGTGGGGCATCGATTAGCATGAACCCTAAAGTTCAAATAAATGAAGAGAAATAATATCAGCACAGTTCCCTGAGTGCTACCTTTTCAGGAGATTTTGGTTTCAAAGACATTCCTCTGCCGTCAGAAAAAAATACTATAAAAACAAGAGGTGCTTCTGGTTTGCGAACATTCAGTTCTTGTTTGCTAGATTTTCACTGTGTCTTGATTGTAACCAGGTCCCCGGGGTGTCTGTGGAAACAGATGTTAAGAGAGCAGCAAGTGTCTCTGACAGACATGAGGTGGGGGACTGCCTGGAGGTGTTATCCTTTCTGCATTCTTAGATTTTAATGCTTCTCCTCACCAGCTTTTCTAGCAACGGGGAAGGAACAAGGCTTCTAGCTCTGTAGAGGAAGGGTCACTATTATCTTGTGTTGCAATGCTATGCTAAGTATTGTCTAGGATTTGTTTGCTTGTTTGCATGCAGTAAGAGTTAATTCTTGTCTGAAATACTGAGCTGCGATAGCCCCAGAGAAATGCACATGCCTTACCTCCAATTGCCTACATGATAAGCAGCAGGTCCCTTCTCCCAGCTCTCTTTTCTGCACACCAGCCCACCTTGCACATGTCAGAAGTGAAGTCACCAGGGGCCATGTGGCCAGTTGATTGTTGGGGCCATGTTGCTTCTGCAGATATTGGCCTAGCAGGGGAGAGGCAGAGGCAGAGGCAGAGACAGAGACAGAGGCAGAGGCAGGGGCGAGGTGAGGAGAAGAGAGATGTTTCCTGCACATGGTCTCAGCCCCCTGCCAGCAAGAAGCTGTCTGCGTGACTGAGGCAGTCATGAGAAGGTGCCATGCTGGAGCACCATCTAGCAAGTGCTGCTCACCAGCAGTGGGTTCATGATGCCATGTGCTTAATGCTTTCATGGGTCACACAGCTTTATTTGCCCCAGTCCATACCCCAAAAGGGAACAGACTGAGTTCTCTCCTCACTCAGGTCCATTTGCTATTTGTGTTGCTACCTGTCAAACACCTTTCATGTCACAGACGTAGTCTGGTCTGAAGCAACCTCTGTCCCTGCAGCAGAGAGTGGTCTCTGTAGTGCGAGATCTGGCTCAGCTTTTGAGGTAACCCTGTCCCATTTGCACCCTAGAACTGCCCAGATGTCCTACTTGTCCTGCTGAGTTTTCAGCTCCAGCAACGTGACTTGGGACCCAGAAGATGCTCCAGGCTGTGAAGAGGGGAGATTGGGAGCTGCCAGTGCCCTTGCAGGAAAGGGAGCAAGCACAGACAAGGAGAGAAGTAACCTTAACTACTCACCGATCATCGGGCAGGAAGCAGCTGGTGGAGAGGTCTCCATTTTCCTTCCCCCAGAAATGCAAACTTTGGTTGTACCACAAGATCTGAAATTTGTTTTGAAAAGATTCAAGGCACTAGCTCAGAGAGCAGAGTGGACCAACTGGAAAAATGGACAGAGAGGAACCTCAGGAAGTTCAACAAAGGGAAGTGTAAAGTCCTGCACTTAGGGTATAATAATCCCATACACCAGTACAGGCTGGGGCCTGACCTGCTGGAAAGCAGCTCTGTGGAGAAGAACCTGAGAGTCCTTGTGGACAACAAGTTGACCATGAGCCAGCAATGTGCCCTTGTGGCCAAGAAGGCCAATGATATTCTGGGCTGCCTTAGGAAGAGCATTGCCAGCAGGTCGAGGGAGGTGATCCTGCCCCTCTACTCAGCCCTGGTGAGGCCACACCTGGAGTGCTGTGACCAGTGCTGGGCTCCCCAGTATAAGAGAGATATGGAGCTACTGGAGCAAGTCCAGTGAAAGGCTACTAAGATGAATAAGGGGCTGGAGCATCTCTCATATGAGGAAAGGCTGAGAGAGCCTCTCCTCCTGGGATTGTCTAGTCTGGAGAAGAGAAGGCTCTGGGTGAATCTTATCAATGTGTATAAATATCTGAAGGGAGGGTGTAAAGAAGACAGAGACAAACTCTTTTCAGTGGTGCCCAGTGACACCACAGAGTGTGGTTTGCAACCACAGCACTGTGGCCTAGTAAAGTTTGGGAATGGGCTGGAGACTGGCAGCCCAGGGTTCACTATAGCCTCTATCTACTGTTGTTTGCAGCAGGCTGGAAAAAAAAGACATGAGCATACATAATAGCATGACATTGAATATTTTTGGTTTTCTTTCCCCCTCTGCAAAATGGAGACAATACAGAGTCCAAAGGGTGAACTTTGGGATCCTCCACAATGTATCCCCATCCTACACCCCAAAGCTACTGCTCATGAGAACCAACTCACCAGGAGGCTGAGGGCATAGCACATGTCTGTGTCTAGCTGCTCTGATGTAGGCCTGGAAATCTCCAGCAGCAGAGTAACTTGCTCCGGTTTTGACTCATGTATCTGAAGTCACTACAACAAGGCTCCCTGTGCAGAGGTTGGTCTTGTCTGTTGGAGCCCCATTATTCCCCAGGATGTTGTTCCGGTCCTTATATTGTCCTCAGCACTATAGCCCTAGTTTTTTTCCAATATACACTGAAGACATCAGTAATATTTATGGTGAATGACTTCCCACATATGGTTTGTGAAGATTAATTACACTGATGTTTGTCTGCTCTGTGTGAGCATAATTGAAAGACAGCTATGGACTGAGTTTATAAAGATAGTTTAGTGGGATGAATTACATAGCTCATGATGAAGCTTCCAGTTAGGTTGAATGTCTTACCTGCTTGCTGCCTGTGTACAGTGCCTTGTGCCTTTCCCACGTTATGGCTTTGCACATGACCTCTTGGAGTGGCAGCCTTGGCTGTTTCCAGCCCAATGTCTACTGTGTACTGGTACTGCTGTGCTGGAAGATGATACAGCTCAGCCTGCCATGCTGCTAACAGGCTGCCCCATCCCACCAGACTGCCTGCAGAAGGACCTGTCCCCTCCAAGCACTGCTCCTGCCCAGCTCTCGTTTCCCAGGCACCTCTTTGCCATTGGTGGGAGTCTGCAACTGCAGGGTACATTCACTGAAATTGTCCATGTTGGTCCTCCTGAAACCATGAGTTAATATCTCCAGATCAGCTTGCTTTCTGTCTGGGTCATTCCTGCAGAGAAACCATTTATTTTCTCCTATAAAAGCCTCTCTGTCTCTTCTTCTCTTCTGCCTAAAGGTTACTCTGTGGGACTTCTCTTTTGTTCCTCCCACCATCTGCTCTGTCCCTTTGCCATTGCTTCTTCCCTCCAAAAAGTTGAAAGAAAACCTAGGATTTTTGGCTCCAGAACAGCTCTCTGGCACACTCAGGGCTTCTCTGAGCACAGCCATTGTTCAGCACTTGAAGTCAGAGATTTTTCTCTGTTTCAGAACTTACCCAATCAGGTTCAGAGTTTCTGTTTTGCAAAAAGTTTTGATATTTCATCTTTTACCCTGATTTGGGGCAAAACCAAATGTGAAAATATCATAATTTCCCAGAAGACAGAAATTCCATTTTTCTACCCATCTCTCAGTTTCATGGTTTTAGGGATAATATAGAGCTTTTTGGGTTTATTTTAGGAAACACTTGACTCCTGGCCTCAGTTTTCCTGCCAACCAGGCAGTTCTTTATCCTCTTTGTGTTTTGGCTTCTCTGGAGGATGGGGTGAGCTGTCAGTTTGGGAGGTTGCCACTGAGGCTTAAATTGCTTTATGGATTCTGCTCCCATTGACATCTGTGTAAATCTGGAGCCCAAAGTCAGAGGAGTGACTCCAGGCTCGTGTCAATGTGTTTGAAAACGAAATCAGAGGTACAAGCATAAATAGATCTTGGCATTCTCAAAAAATAAATTGAGTTATAATAAACTCTAGAATCACTTTAAGTAATTAAAACTGAACAGTTTGTATAGTTCTAAAGTCTTCTCAATCTGATCTCTTCAGTAGTTTTTGCAAGTCATTCATCTTAGCTGTGGAAATTGGAATCATCCCTAGTACTACCTTATGTGCTGCAAATACTGTAGTTATTTCAGCCCCTGACACTGCAGGGGAAAATATTGAAGAAAAACAGCCTTGTCGCTGCATTTCAAAAGAAATTTTCATTCATTTAAAAAAAATAGTTGCAAGAGAATATATCCATGGATCCTGGCTCTTTATAAAGTTTGGATATTGGTAACTTGAGAGTGTTTTTTAAAGGCATATCAGGAAGATTTGGGGGCTTTGTTAGCTCACCACCATTCAACATACTAGAACTTTTCCCCCAAGAAAACAAAGAAAATAGAAACAGAAGCAGAAGCCAAAAGACACTGCCTTCACTTGAAGTGATTATCATGATTTACCGAACCAAGAAGTAAATATTGATCGAGGTGAAGTCACAGCCAGTATTTACTTGTAAGAAAAATAAATTTATTTTCAGAAACCAAGAAGTCAATATACATGCGGCTGCGTGACCTCCTCCCATAAACCCACATCCTATCTTGGCTTGAGATTTGGCATAAGGATCAGCATGCAGATATGGAAGAGTCTTTTCAGATGACCAGATCTGTCTCTGCTGATGTAAGCTTGATTTCAACTGAGTTTTTCCCACTTTCTGTTTAATTTATCTGTGGAGTCTTCTTCTGAGCAGTTGTACCATGGCTGGCTCCTGGGAGTTGAGTCCAAAAACCATCTCTTGAATCTGGTGCACTAGTGGCCAGCAGAGCTGATTTTGTGGGTTTGTTCACATCTCTGGTGTTTCAGCTGGCCACAGCTGCTTCGGTAAAACAAGGACTGCCACCAACTCATACCAAATGTACAGAGCCCCGGGGTGAACAGATGCTCTCTCCTCACTGATCAGACTGATGGGCAGTCTGTACATCTCAGAGTCTTTGCTTTCTGCATCTGTTACTTGGTAGTGCTTTCAAAGAACAATGTTTAAAAATATATAACAAGAAAAGCCAAGGCAGGAAACATACAAAGAAAATAAAACCCCAGAGACATCTGACTGCAGCAATACTCTGCCTGCAAAATCCACTCAGTGATCCAGAGATATTCACAAGCGTCATGTCTTGTTCTGGGACTGAGTAAAGGACAGGCCCTTGAGTCAAATATGCACTTGACACTGGAGAAATTGAAGAGCTCATTGTATTATAGTTTCCTGCAAGGATCAAAATATTATGATTAGGGCACCTATTTCAGTGCAGCTTCTCTCCATATTAAGGTTTGAGGTGGATCACATCAAACTCTGGGGTCCGGACTGCTGCTGATGTTTGGAAGAGTCAGGACTGAAAGTTATGGTTCACTGGCATGTCTTGGGCTGAGCTTAGGAAATACTTCCTCCACAGAGGTTCAGGTTAATAATCCTTCCAAGGATAAGATATTTTAAAGTCATGGATCAATGGGCTTCCCCGATTTCCCAGAAGAACTGTATGCCTTGTATCTCTGTTCTCAGTACGACCCTTCTGGATAGGCACCCCTCTGTTGAAAAGCAGGACTGAACAAAGGCTGACAGTGCATTTCCCAGAAAGGTGCTGGGCGGGTGAGTGATTGGGCAGTCCAGGAGGATGGTGAATGTACTGCAGATGCTAAGTGCTCTTGTGCAGATGATACGTGGACACTGAGAAACTGTTGCTACAGCAGCAGTATACATTGGGCTAGCAAGATGCTTCACTCCCTGCACTCCGTTCTTCACTAGGCCCTGATGGCTGCCTCTCCATGGTATGCTGACAAGCAGGCTGAAGAGCGCAAGGAAGCACTCAGAGCCTTTGATTCACCATCTTTTGTTCATGCTGTTGATTGTTTCTCTGCCAGGTTCAAAGTACTCACAGCAAGGATCTGACTATGGCCTGGGCTGTAAGACATTCAGCCTATCCATGTCTGATCCATCCAAAGACCAGAAACCTTACTGATCTTAAGGCATTAAACATCCTCTGGCTTTTCTTTTCTAGGAAGCTCTGAAAGACCACCTAGCATCAAGGCGAAGGTTTACAAGGTAGGTAATGTGAGGATGGATGTGTTGGGTACTTGGGGAGACCTTGCACCCTGCTCCACACCCTCTGCTACTCAAATCCCACTGCAGGAAAACCCCTGCAATGCCACTTCTCTTACAGAAGAGAAGAAACTAGGCTGTTTCCCCACCTCCCAAAGCTGAGTCTTCCCTGCAGTGCCTGAATTGTCCCTTGATCCCAATCACTGACTTTAAAAAATCGAGATAACATTTCCTATGCAGAAAAGGTGGGGAAAAAAGTGCTGTTCAGTGGCAACCACCCCATTGTGCTCAGTACTGAAATGTCAGCTGGCAATAAAAGTATTCCCATAAATACTCTTTATTAACAGGGGAGACATTTAATGTCTCTCACATACTGTGCTTCTCCGGGCCAGTTGTTAAAATATTAAAGGGACAATGCTCTTTGGATTGATGGGTTCCTATTTATTTTTCTTTTTTTCTTTTTTAACCTTCCTTCAAGAGCAACTGTTTGTTTCACAGTATCTCATGGATCCATAATATAAGCAGTGCAAGAGGGTCTAAACTGCCATACAACTAGTGCTGGCCCCTCTGCAAATCCAAACTACCACCTTCCCTCCCCCACCAGGCTCTGCCTTTTTTATAGGCAGGCCAGTCAGCTGAGATTTACAAGATCCTGCCTTTCTCTGAGCTGCTCAGCGAAGAAAATGCCTGCACAAAAAATTTTTAATACATGCCCCTTTCCAGGTCTAACGACCACTGCTAGGGCTGCATGTGGATCTCTCAGCTCAGAGACGCTTTAATGGACAAACGCAAAGGCTTGGCTGCTTTTCACTCACCTTTCACCCATCAGAGACTTTGAGAACCTGGGATCGAGCCCAGCAGCCAGAACCAATAGCAGACAGTGATCATAAAAGGGAGCATAAAGGCCCAGCCAGATGTAACAGAACAGTGCTGGGAGAAGCAGGTGTGTGCCTGTAAGCAATGCAGACCTACCTTAGCAGGTCCCCATTCATATTTCTGAATAGAAAAGAGCTGCTCTGTGGAGGATGGAAGAATTTTTTATTGGGATTCTACAGACCAGCCTCTAATAGAAAGGGGATTTTGCTCCTGCAAATACTGCAGTAAATGATTCATATATGAAACTAGGTGTGGCCATTACATTATGTCTGGGAAATCTGTCCCTGAAGGACAGGTACCTCCCAGGTATGTGAGAAATTCATTGCTTCACTGATGTACACAAAAGGTAGGGTCATCTTCCCTCACTTGGAAGGAGGCATCTAGAATAAGCCTGTTTTATGGAGAAGGACTCAACCATTTAAGGAGAGTCTCAGAGTATAGACCCTGGACTTCAGAAAAGCAGATTTCGGCTTGTTCAGAGAACTGGTAGGTGGAATCCCATGGGAGGAAGCTCTAATGGGTAAAGGAGCTCAGGAAAGTTGACGTGTCTTTAACGACAACATCTTCCAAGTGGTCCATCCTGCCACTTCAGAAAATGAGCAGACACACCAGGAGACCAGCTTGGCCTAACAGGGAACTGAAGTGTCAGCTCCAATACAAAAAGGAGGTGTACAAGAGGTGGATACAGTGCCTTGGCAGCAAAAGCCAACAGCATCCTGGGCTGCATTAGTAGGATCACAGCTAGCCCACAGCTAGTCACTTCCAGGAAGAAGTGACTATTCCCCCTTTACACAGCACATCTGGAGTACTGTGTCTGGTTTTGGGTCACCCAATACAAGAAAGACATCGACAGACTGGGGCGAGTTCAGCAGAGGGTGACCAAGATGGTTGGGGCTGGAACACTTATCCTCTGAGGAGACACTGAGGTAGCTGGTCTTGCTCAGCCTGGAGAAGGGAAGACTTCAGGGGGACCTGATAGCAGCTTTACCTACAAGGAGTTATCAAGAAGACAGATGAAGGTCCTTTGAAACAAGAGCTATTTAAACTGGATATAAGGGGGAAAAAATCACCAGGAGGATAACTAAGTGTAGGAACAGGTTGTCCAGAGAGATTGTGCGGTCTTTCCATCGTTGGAGTTTTTCAAGCCTCAACTGGATCCAGCCCTGAGCAACCTCATCTGACTCTATCGCTGACCCTGCTGTGAGCATGAGGTTGGACTAGTGACCTCCAGAGGTCCCTTCCAACCTGAATTGTTTTGTGATTCTGTGATTTTAAGGAGGTAATGCTTTGTTGAGGACTAGATGGGCATTTCATTTTAAATCTCTTTTTAAAAAATAGTCTTGGCCCAAAACAAAGTTATTCTTGACTTTCCATTTGTTTGACCCAACTTGTTTGTGGTTTTCTCAGCTTGAAGCAATTCTCCCTTATAATCTTGCAGCTTGGCCAGAAACCCACCCAAAATATTTTTATATGTTTTTGAAGAGCTCTTGTCACAGGAAGAAAAATACCAAATATTGCTGAGAGACCTCCTCCACTGTGGGTCCCACATCCATACCTGTAGTTTTTATGCACATTGAACTGTGTGCTTATACCTACCAACAAGATTGTGCCTTGCTGTATACTTTTATAATCACTGTCGTGTCACTCACATAACCTATGGGCTATCTGTAAAGAAATCATCATCAACATCTATGAAACGTGTGGTTAATTTTATCTATAAATCCTTCTTCCTCACAACCTCCTACCTGTGCTTCTTCTACACCATCATGCCTCTGTCCCTGGCCCCCAGAGCCTGCTCTCTCTGCCTCAGTAGATTTCTTCCATCGCTTCTGCCTCCAGTTTTGTGGGGGCTCCCTGTGGACTGGTCTGTGTAAAAGGGTGTGAGTCATCTGAGGTGTAAATTAAATGCAAGGAAGAGGGGCTGTTATTTGCAGCGCAGGGCTTTGTGGGAGTCTCAGGCATGGATTAGAGCCCCCTGTGCTGTGTGCTAGACACATGCACACAAGGAGGAGAGGGGCCCTGCCCTGAGGAGTTATGCTGTAAAGAAGGGAGACTGGTATATGACACGGAGGACAGGCCAATTCTGTTCTGGTTTAGTGGCCGCTAGAGCAGCCGTAGGCACAGGATACTTTGTCGGTGACTCCTCTCTGCCCTCCCAGCCCCAAGGCTGTTCTGGCCGATGGGCAAAATGCACACTGCCAGCTGGTGCATGCCATGCACCTTGTCCTGAAGGCTTTCTCCAGCCCCTCTGAGGCCACACTTCTGGCTGTGTGATGTGGCTGGCTGGCTGGACCACCCTCTGGCTGTCTGTGGTCTCCCATGCTGGCCTGCGAGCTGGCCCATTTCTGCCATGCTGGAAGGTGAATGCAGTACCCATGGTGTGTGGTGGCACCATCTTATCTGGTGCTTGGGGTTATGTGTAAGGAACATTTTGGGGGATGCCCTGGGAGCTTTGGGCTTGTTTTCATGAATATAGACCAACACAAAAACACCTAAAAGGGAAACGAGATCTGAAACACTCCAGAGACTCAGCTTCTTCTGGATCTAACATATATCAATTTAGACCAGCAGCGAACAGCACCCCTTGAGGAGAAAAAGGAAGTTAGTTGCATGAAAACAAGCTGAGCATTTGGGTTAATGTAACACTACAGGTCCCAGTCATGGGCAAGGTCACTGGGAAACATGCTACATACATAGATGTAAGAGAGAATCTGTGTGCTGAGGAGATCATAACTTTTCTGCATGGCTTACTCAGACCTGGAGGTCCAGTGAGGGATTTTTTAAAGGACCTGTTATGCTATCTCCTTCCCTTGCATAATCCAAATCCCAGCTGATCCTAAGACTTTGTAGGCTAGATGCACAGGGTTATCTGAACAACAAGATTAGGTATCAACTGGGGAATCAGAGCCATGGTCAAGACACTGCCTCCGCAGGCCCTCTTCCTCTAGGGAAAAGGGAGCTCTAGTAGCAATGCTTCAGGACATTGTAAGGAGAGAGGCTGAGGCCTTCTGAGCTACTCAGCAAGCACAGAGTAGGTTTTCATTGCTCCAAGGAGGGCCTGATGAAATGGGAACCTGGGGATGATTTGGGGTCAGAACCATGGTGCAGTCAAGGTCCAACGTGGCTTGCAACTTTTCCTTAGGGTATTCTGCCAGGGAGGGACAAATGCTGGTTTTGTCTGCCTGGGATGCATGGGGAGTTCCGGCATTGCTGCTGGCTTTAACTGTTGTGCAAAGGTTTTTGTGTTGTTGCATTTCCTCCCCCTCACTGCTGGCTGCAACAGTTGAGATGCAGGTCCCAGTTTCTACTGCCTGTAATTTTATTTTTGCTTCTGCTGCAACAGCTGAATGGGATTAAAACTAGGGAAGATGCTGGCAGATCCCAAACCACTTTTTCCCACCAATCCTCAGACTGGCTGCTTCCCTTTCTCTCTGTCCTGCTCCTTACTGCTGGTCCCTCCTGCTGAGAACACAAAGGTCAGCCTGTCCAGAGGAGATTTCTCCTCACACAGCTGGTTGACTTTGCTGTTCCTTCTGCTTTGCTTTATCCCATCTTGCAGCTAGAAGCTTGCACTGCTGGCATTAAAGATAGTGGTGCCTGAAAAGCACAGCAAATCCACCAGAGAAATGAAGGAAACACCAAGTCCTTCTCGGAAGGTCAGAAGATGTGCCAGGCAAGTTGGCAGATAGATGTAAATGTTTGCCAGTTCCCAGGGGTGGAGCAGAAGCTAGTCCAGCAGCAAGCCTGCTCCCCCACTTCTGTGGCAATCCAAGAAGTTACTCATCGTACCTAGTTTCACAGCAGTCTGTCTTTGCATGAAAATCTGATAAAATCTCTTGACTTTCAAGAGTTGCTCAGTGACTTGCAGGGTCAAGTTTTGTGTTATGAAGCTACTTCAACTTACACTACTGCGAAACTGCTGCAAAGTCCAGGTGAAATCAGGTGGAGTGACTGAAGAGTGCTTTAAGTTCCTCTGGTGGAATATTTTAAACACAAATCATCGACACCCTTTGCACATCAGCATTTCTAAACTATTGCTCCTATAGCAAGGCACAATGCACTGTAAACAACAATGAACAGTCCAAAGTAAGAAAAACAAACTGGTATAACTTGTCAGAGAATAAGTGGAGAGGAAATGTTCTTGTCCCCTCGCTGCCTACATGAGATCATAAAACGTTGATTATTCAGTAGCTCCATTTCACATATTTTGATGTAGTTAGTGCCCAAGCAGGTCATGAACTATTTCTCCACATTATTTTGGGACCTGAGCTCCTGCAGAGTTTATAGAGGTGTGCAGAATGTATCAAAAAGAAAAGTAAAAAAACATTATAATGAAAATAATTTCAAAAATATCAGCTCAAAAAACCCCAAATTGTTTCTTTCTGATGACACAAAATATTTTGTTTCAATAAAGATGTTTCTCTCCATGGATTGTGAAACATGATAAGAGCTATAAACTAGCTGTGTTATATATTATCATATCTATAAGTTAATATTGTATTCTGCTATATACATGTTAAAATCTATATGATAAATATTAAACATCATGTTTTATTGCAACATAAAAATTCAAATAAATGAAATGAAACAATAAAGTCAAAACAAAGTTATTTTACTTTACATGCTGGCAGCATTATTTGATATTAGCAAACCAGAATGGAGTGTCAAAAGACTTGCTTTGATTTTTGTCTATCTCTGTGGGTTTCTGCAAAATGTTCTAGTTTTCATGTCCTCCTGTGTCTCCAGTGGAAAATCCTTCTGCTGAAAATCTCTTGGCCACTGTTTCTGATGACCAAGTCTCTGCACAATAAATGCTTTCTCATTTACTGAGCAAGTTTTATTTAATTACACAGCAGCTACAGTGTGTGGCTGTTTCTGTCTTTTAAATGGCAGCTGGGTCCCCTTGCACCTCCTCATTGTAATTTGCTTTTATTCCTGTGGGCAATTGGTAATTGCTGTGAAATTACATAGCATTAGCTGCTAAAATAATGAGACTTCTCTAGGAGCCAGGGTCTTAGTTTGTCATCGCAATGTGTCCACTAGCCCTGAGGTCTGTAGCCAATCCTACTCTGCTGTGCAGGTTGTTTGGGTTCTTCAGCAATTCTGGATACTCTTGGTTGTGAAAAACATGCACTTCTGCCTAAGGTGAGCCAGAAGATTTGACTGCAGTCCCTCTGAAATAGAGCTGGTTGCAGCATCTCATCCGCTTGAGTCCTACATGTTCAGTTTTTGCAGTTCCACTGCTGCAATAAAGGTCACTTGGATCACAACGACCATGCAGCCCAAGCTGCCCCCTGGCTTGTGAAGTAGTGCAGAGCCTTGCTGAAGATAATCTGGAAGAACTATGGTCATGGGCTGATTTCTTTTGGTGGAAGGCCAGGTTGGTACCATGCAGAACAAGCCTGAGGATCTTGTTCCACTGACATGCTCAGTTCCAATGACGATGCTCAGATTTTAAGGCCAAAGGGACCGTTTGGTCATCCAGCAGGTATCCTGATTGTCATCCAGGTACACCTTTACTGGCCTCAAAACCTGAGGATGATGAGTCAGACCTTGACATGAAGTTGGCTCCTTTCCTTTTTGATCATTCTAGTGAGTTTATCACTCACTGTAAAATGTGTCCTACATTTTTCAAGAGGTTTTGCCTGGCTTCCAGCTGTTCTCCATACATCAAAAGGCTTGTGCAGGCTCCGGCATACTGGGACTTTGAGATGGATCTATGCAAATTCTCCATTTTGTCATAGAAGGTGTCTGCAGCCTTGTTCCCTGTACTTTGAGGGTGTTCCTTGCAAAGTGGGAAGGGGACTTCTGAGATGCTGTGCAGGTGACATCCTCAAGGGAAACTTTGGGACAAAGCTCCAAGGCTGAGCTTGAAAAGGCACAACAGATGCCCTCCAGTACTGCTGCTTGTTCTGTGGGGATATGGTGAGAACAGAAAAAAGGAAGAATAAGAAACTGGAATAAAACTCACCATAGAAATTGATAAAAGCATTGGCCTGGCAAGGTAGGTCCCAGGAGATCAAAGCTGTTTATCTCTAATAAGTGGGCATGGCAAAAGCATTAAACAAACAGAAGAGCAGCTTAATTTCCCTGCAGTGTTTAGATAGGCACAGCCTGTAACTAATGGTGGTTAGTTATAGACTATAATATGTTTTCCTTATGTAGGCAAAGTCCCGTTGGATTTTCTGGGTGTTAATATAACAGGACCTAAATGATTTAGTCTCTGCCAAGCAGGAGTGGAAGGGACATACAAATACACCTCTTTTTCTGCTCTACTTATGAAGCCCATCCATCATTCCTGAAGTCCCGATCCCCTCGGCCGCGTGTTCCCTCCCTCTCTGCCACCACCTGCTGGGGCCTCTCTCTCCTGCCTGCAAAGTACCCACAGCTGGCATCAAAAGCAGAGGAAATTTCTTGCATGGGAAGGGAAAGAAACTTCTGTTCCACCTCTTCTGGTCACTTTGGCCAGGTCCTAATCCTGCCAAGGGTCCCCACCAAGCTCCTCTGCCTCACAGCAGTTCTTGGTGTTCCCTCTGTTACGACTTAGGCTTCAGTAGCATCTCAGAGACAGTGGCTTGGTGCAGAAACGAGGTCTGCATGCAGGGCTGGCTGCTTGCTAGGAAACAGTTGTCCTAGGGATTAACCACGTGTGCTAATGCCCCAGCTGACCCACCTCTCCCAGCGGAGGATGACCCATCAGTTCTGGCCTGCAATCTGCTCATCCCACATCAGCTTGTTTTACTCTAAATGGAAATGACCATCTAGATTGTACCCCAGCTTCCCTGACCCCAGTTGCAGCCTGGCAAGGCTGCTGCCCCCCTGCAACAGCTGCTCCGTATATCAGGCCTGGGCACACATGCTCATCGGCAGTCGAAGGTGAAGAAGGGAATAACTTCCAGACAACATGTGTCCTCCTGTGATTTTATTTTCCATGCAGAAATGATTCGTTGTGCTTACCCCAGGCTTTTCCAGGCCATGATGTTTCCCCTGATGCCACCTGCACTCCTGCCCTGTCCAAAAGACATCTGGAGATGACAAAGCAAGCCACATGGATGAGAATACCTGAGGTTACACACAGGTGGTGATGGAAACAGGGGCGATGTTGTGTCCTCTGTGGCTGTGCTGGGTGCCCCAGCCAGCTTGTGCTTCAGCATCAGGTCTCACCACTGAACCACACTGCAGCTGTGATCCACGCTGACAGTTGTGAAACACCGGTCCCCAGGATGAGACCAGAAACAGCGCTTGTGTCTGAGTGGCCAAGATGAACTGTTTGCAGACACTCTCACAGGTGACCTGACAAGTGTTATGGTTAACACAGCATGAGATCTGTCCCTGATCAGAGAGCGAGCTGCAAGGACATAGACGACATAGAGAAAGCCCCATGGCTGTGGCCTGTCCTAGCTCCTGGGCTTTCTCCTGCACTGCTCTTTGACAGACAGATGTAGTAGGTACAACTCCCTAGCAGAAAGCTAACTAAACCGCTGAGGTCTCAGTGGCCAATTAGCAATTATGAAGAATTTAGTAAATAACTCCCCAGGAATTACAATTAAGCCTTAAAATTGATGGGAACAAGATGTCTGGTGTCCTCAGAGAGCTTTATCTGCACAATGCACTTGCTCCCACAACAGGGTGAACCTCTCCTCCAGAGGAGTTTTTCTGTTCCCTTTGTGCAGTACTCGCAAAACAAAGATTTGTTCTCATCAGTTTGTACAAATCTGTACGACTGGCTGTAATAAGCACTGATCCTGCCTCTCTGCCTGCCCCTGTTAACCACAGTGGGTGTAGTGGGTGAAATTTGGGCTTTTCCTTTTAATGAAAGATTTTTTTTTGACTTATTTAAAGTTTCTGGAAAGTTCATCAGTCCCAACTTTAATCTCCCAGTGCCTGGAAAATAGACACAGATCATTTTAATTGCACAAGAGGAAAAATGAGTTTATTTGACATAACTCAGGCTGCAATGTTCCTTTAATAGAACAATAGAACATTGGGATCATTATATCAATTAAATCATTTTATTCTGTTAAACCAAACAGGCTTCTTTTCTCTTTGCCTGCTGCACAATTAACTATTTTGATCAGCTGCTCTGTTTTTTGAAATGTTAATGATCAGTCCCAAGTAGTACAGTTTCATGATTGCTAAACATTTCAGCCACCCCCTTAAAATATGCCTGCTGTGGTCATGACTCAGGCAGCACAGGTGGGAAAAAGATTGATAGCGGCTTTGAGGTAACTTTGGGAAGGGAAATAGATCCAGAAAGTTGTTGGCATGAACTTATTTAGGGAACAGTCAGACAAGTGTTTGCAACCACATTTGCTTATTACCTTCCCCATTGACATGTTGAACCTGGATGTATCTGTCCTGCTGCATATTCCAGAAAAAATGGAAAAAAGTCTGAAGTAAAATGGTGGTGCAACACGTTACTCTGCCTTTGCCAAAGTGTAGTACCTCTGGCTGAGAGGCAGGAAGTTATAACTGAGGGGCAGTAGCACTTAAAACCTTCTAATGTCATTGTAACTTCTTTTCTGGACACATCCTGGAGCAAAACAACACAGACATATGTTTAATTTTAAGCGGGTGATTAAACACACCTGTCCTGAGTGCCTGTTTAATTGCTTTGCTACACTTCAGTCATAGTCACTCTTCAAATACTCTACACTCGGCCTGTAAAAGCATGCACTGCAGCATCTACAGGAGTGTGCTGTGAGCCTGTGAGCTCCAGTGCTCACAGGACCTGGAATGGTGCTCTGGGGTTAATGCTGTAGCTTGTTTCATTATGCCCATCTCCACAAGGAATGCATCAAATTTATTATATCCTCAGTGTGCATGAGGCTTATTGGGTATCTATACAGGCAGGGAGAAAAACACCATTGGCATCACCTTACTTAAGGTACAGTCGGATAAGTGTTTGCAACCACATTTGCTCATTACCTTTCACCATTGACATGCTGAACTTGACTATATCTGTGCTGCTGCACGTTCCAGAAAAAATGGGAAAAAGTCTGGCTACTGTACTACTTTGGAGAATAGGAGTGCTGTGTTGAGGCCAAGGCAGCTCGGTGTGAAGGGGGCTGGCAGGACCTGGTGTGGTTCCCCAGATGGGGGCTGGTGAGCAAGGGCAGACAGATGATGGGGGATGCCAGGCTGGAGCAGCACCCTCATCCCCGCTGGCTGCAATCTATCTTCCCTTTGGATGTGATTTGCAATGATACCTGGGAAGACTTCCATGCACAACTGCCTGGTGGTGAAAACGGTGAAAGATCTGTGTCTAAATTTCTGAGGCAACCTGAACAACTCCCATGTCACTTTTGCAAAGCCAAATAGTTTACTGCAACATTTCCCTGAAGGGCAAGGCAACATGGCCCCAGACTGTCCTGCTAAAATGGACCTACTTCTTATGTCTGAGCCTCTCTGTCACCTGCAAGTGCCTTGTTCCTACAGCTAAATTCCCTTCCTAAACCTGGGAGGGCACTACTGCCTTGAACAGATGCCAGCCTGCCCAGGAAAGCATCCTTGAGAAGGTATCTGCAGTGGAGGAAATGCTGAGAACTAGAAATGCTGAGTCTCATCCCTAACCTTTTATTAAAATGAGTTGATTTTCCTGCTGGCAACATTTTCATTGTTGGAGCTTTCTGACATCTGAGGAAAGAGGCAGAAAATGAGTTCATAAGCAGTCCTACAGTGAAGATATCCTTGCAGGATAAGAGTACAATATTAAAGGTGTCTGATGGCAACCTTTCAAAATAGAGATATTTATACAGGAGGGTACTTCTAGAAGGCCAATTATTTCATCTTCTTTTGCTTCTGTGTACATGCCTTTGTTTCCCCCTTCATATGTGCTCCTGGTTTTATTGCCAGTTTAAAATAAAAATGTAATCCATTTACAATCCTCCCTTACAGCCATTAAATGCTAGTCTGAGAAAGGCTATTATCTCCGCTTGGGTGGTGGAGAATTCAGAGCCATGTAACGGTTTAACTCCTCCATGACTGCGTGGATAAAGAGAGTGTCTCACTTCCAAAGGCGGGAGGGAAGGAGAGGAAAGGAGCTGACATGCACCATGTTTTACTGAGTTTCCATGTTGCCAAGAGCCGTGAGGTCCCAGCTTACAACTGGGGAGCCTGGGACTGCTGCAGCTCTAATTAATTATGACAAACATGTGAGTCAGGCTTTCTCTAGCCCCTCTCACTACAGGGCCTGGTGTTTTCCAAACTCATTAATTCTCCACGGGAGGCAGGGAATCTGTGCTACCCTGGTTTTGCCACTGGGTCACAGGGAGAGAGATGATGCTCTTTTTTAGGAGACCACAGTCCCTAAACTATAGCAATGAGCCCGTCCTTGCAGCAAGCCTGGCTGTTGAGCCCCCAGGTTGGTGGGACAAACAAGGGTCACCAGCCCCAAGCCAGGTTGTCCTCATACTTGGGAAAGGGCCATTGGGGGCTGCTTCTCCAGCATACAGAGGCAGCATGTCCTGAGAGGACCCCCACGCCCAGGGCTCAGCAAACCCCTTAGTGCACGTTGCAGAGCAGCCAGCTGCACAGGGGCGGTGGGGACCTGCCCCTTCCCCTCTTCCAGGCTTTGTGGCCTCCGGCAGGGATTTCCCATTGCTGCCCAGTGCGGAGGGGCTGCAAATCTGCAATGCCCTCAGGATGGTTGCCATGGGCCTGCAAACAGCTGCTACCTCCCTGCACATCACCCAACCACAGGAGCTGCAGGGAGGTTTTATGACTTTGTGTCCAAGAAAGAGGCAAAGAGGAAGATCTCATTTTACCAGGCACAGCTCCAGCTGTAAAGCCAGTGCTGCTAAAGGCAGCAAAGAAGAATAAGGAACCAAGCCCATGTGAGGGTTTTACACTAAGACAGCGAGTTGGGCTGCAGACCTTGAGCCTCAACTCTGCCCATGTCCTGTGTAGCTTGGGACAAGGACCACAACCTGTGGGCTTCATCTTGGAAATGGCGATAACTGTCCCATGCTCAGGGAATGCAATTTCTGCTATGTGCAGAAACCCAGTTCAGCAAGATTTCTGCTAGAAATTCAATATTTCTGCCCCATGGGAAATGCAAACTTTTCTATTTGCTCAAGATTGGAAAGAAAAGTTGAAATTTTGAATTTTCCTGCTAATGAAAATTCTGCTGCACAACCCAAATGGGGCAATCACTTATTTCACTAGTGTGTTTTCACAAAATGTTTCAATTTCACTGAGTCAACATCAGTGGAAAGAAACCTGATCTACAACGACTTTCTGGACCAGCTTTGAATTCACAGGTTTCAGATGAACTCAGCTGATGCCATGCTTGCCAAGGCTTCTGTCTGCTTCAAAAACAAAGGTCCAGCTTCCTTGTTGTCTCATGAGTCTGAAGGACCTTCCCTGTATGTGTGTTCCAGTCCATCTGAATGAAATGGCAGTGAGATCATTATATTTTCTTCACTGGACAATTCCTGGTTATTTTTATTTGGGCCATGTTTACTGGGTTTTAAATTATTCTTTCTCAACTAGCTGATGGCATTAGTTACATGTCATGCAATGTTCCTGATAATTAATTGGTATTTAATTAATTAAGGGATAATGACATTCAATTAAGGGATGCCTGTGGAACACTGTCACAGGGTAATTAATGGCTTCCTGCTGCTCAAGTAAAGCTGAGGCATTTGTGGAAAATAAATACAGAGGAGAAGATAGGATGTTTACTCCCTTGGCAGGAGATAGTGTGGTGTCCCAGTGATCTCTAGTTCTCCTGCATCCTCACCAAGATGAGGAGAGAACTCATGGCTCAGGAAAAGATGTGTTACACGACCCTGCATCAGTTGGGCACCTGTTCACATGCTTTCCGCTAGCAGCGAACATGATGTGTAATCACCAGCAAAGAGGATAACTGGGGTGTTCAGACTGACTGAGGACACTGAGCTCCTAGACAGCCAGACTTGTGGTCACACTAGCTTCAAGTGATGGAAGTGAAATGGATTCAAACCTGCAGCCTGAATTGTACTAGGTGTTGTGGCCTTCACCATTCATTTTGGAGAGCCAGATGTGTCAACACTGCATTGCAGCCATAAAGCTGAGGGGCGATATCAGTATCACTTTAAAAGCAAAAGCCAAGACACTTACCAAGAATAATCATTCCTAATTCGATGTAGACTTCAAACACCTTACGAAGGACACCTGTGCTATGGACACTATTGCACAAATAGTGTGTACTTGATATTTCTAGAATCATACAGCAGGTCAATGGCAGAAATAAGACCTGGTTTCCAGACTCCTTGTCCAGGGTTTTGCTTAGGGTGAGTCAGATGGGAGGACTTTTTCCCTGAAGTAAACTTGATATAACTCCCACTGATATCAGGTACCAAAGTATCTGGGAGAAAATAAGCCTCACATCTCATGGACTTTGGAGCAGAGCACAGGTCCAGAGAGTGCAAGAGCTCCTTGAAACCATGTCTGCACCCTTCTTCTCTCCATGCTTTGCTTGAGCTCTTCTGTGTGTTGACTGCTGCTGCAAAGACAGAACAAGTCCTGCCCAGCACTGTGGTCTGGTTGTTGCACAAGCCTGACAAAAGCCATATGTTTTACTCAGTGAAACGGGGTGAAGCAGGTTTTCCTCTGAAAAAATATTAATTACCCTGATATAAAGACAAATGAAAATAGATTTCTCATATCAAATAGAACAGAGCACCATTTTGAATAAAGAAAGACAAATGTTAAAGAAGAAACAGGAAAGAGTTATGTTACCAGCTCTTCCTAACTGGCTGGACATGCTCTGTTATGTTGAATGAACCCTGTGTGTCTCAGTTTTAAATATCTCAGGCACCTCTGATAGGCCTCAGACGTGTTGAATTCCTCTGAACTATGCTAGTACAGCACCCTGCACAGGGGGTCTGGCCCATGGCAGGGACTCCTTCCTGCTACCACAGAGCAGAGAAGTAAGCAAAGATGGGTGATAATCGTATCTTCCGCTAATGCTTCTAGCCTTTCTCACTTTCTCAGACATCATTTCCACTGCGCCATTCTTTTGGGAATTAGGTTGTTTCTGGGCAGAATGGGACTTCAGGGATATTATAGACCTAGGAGGGAGGCAGGAGCCCCTCCAGGCTGGGCTGTGGGCTGCCTCTTCTAATGTTGCCGGAGGCTGTCTGTAGTGTAGATGCAGCGGGTGGTCTCTGGGCAGTAAACCCCAAAGCTCTTTAGTAACAGGCTTCCTCTGCCAGAGCTGCAGTAGAGATAAATAAGTAAATACAAAACCCCTCAGAGGAGCTGTGCTTCAAAGCTCCTGGTTTCCTCCTGCACCAAAGCAAACCCAGCTGTGCCTTTCCGGGCCGCTCTTCCAAGAGACTGAGCAGCAGCTATTAATGATGCAGAAGATCCACTTCCCCCACCCCACACGCTCCACGTCCCCCTCGCACACACACATAAACCACAGTTCAGTGCTGATATTTGTGTGGCCTACATCAGAATATGATTTTCATTCCTATTCCTACCAGAATCAAGAGAAGAAGTTATTACAGCCTAGGAAAGAAGCACAGATAAATTACAACGCATAATATTTAAAATGATGTTGCTGCGAACATTTAACTTTTTTATTTAGCAATGAGCCTAGACCAAGAGGTACACGCTGGACCATTTCTGATGTTAGTTTGGGGCTCAAGCTTCTAGCTTCCCAGCATATAACTTACGGAGTGATAAAGATTCTGACCACAGCTCAGCCCTGGTGTGCGTGCAGCTGTCTATCTATTAGCCTGTAGAAGCCTTGGTCCAGCCTGTATATCCTGTAGGCTAACATGTAAGCTTGAAGATATAGAGAGGATCAAGACTGGTGGCTGGAGTGCACAGTGCTCCGGATGGGCAGCCCAGCCAAGCTGTGTTATTCTAGGAGATATGGTATGCAAATTACCAAAGACTGTGGTGCTTTTGTTCCCTGGCAGTTTGCAATAGGTTTTCCCTAAAAAGCTGCAAGCCATTTTTGTTCCAAATTCACACTTCCAGCTGAGAACTTCAAAGTAATTAAGGAAAAAAAATGCAAATTATCCTTTCATAGTTTGATTGCTGCTGCTGCCTCTGAAGGAATTGCTTGCTGGATCTAATTGTTTAGCCCAAGAATTTAATGACACCATTAATATTTAACTGTTCCTTTACACTCATTCCTTAAATGCATTGGATATTAGTTATTTTGGGGCAGTCCTGTATAATCACTTTTTCTGTCCTGATTCCTTTTCATATTTCAGCTTTACCTGGGTAGAATTAGTATGATATGCAAATTTCAGAAAGCTATAACTGGTAGTTGCCTCAGTTCCTACAGCAGGCTTAAATTATGACAGATTCCTTCCAAATGCATGTCAGTGAGGGGCAACTTTCCCAGGGAAAAGGTGACAATGTTGAGCTAAATATCACACCAGTGACCTCTAGTCTTTTCCAGGGGTCTTATTCAACAGGGCAAAGATGCAAGGAAACTTCTGAGTGGAGGAAGGTGAAGGAAACTTTCCACTATGAAGTTATAGGCTAAGATCTAGTATTGTTAACCATTTCTTTGTCATTTCACCAATGTGTGTATATGTGTGTTTGTCAGTACATGCGCGTACCTGAAGTCACTGATCTTGCAAAGCTCTTCAGGATTTGTGTAACTTTGCTGACGAACCCTTTGTTTTTTTCCAAATGAATAATTCCATTAATTCCAGTAGGGTTACTCTTTTGAGCCTCATTAAATGTTTCACAGGATCTTGACCTAATAGTGAGCTGTGTTTAACCATACTCTGCTTTGTTGTTATTCACTGTTAGGCTTGTTATTCTCATGCCACAGATGGGCACAGTGAAGGTGAATGCGATGTACATGGTGGGGTATATACAGTTTCCTGAGACCTTTGAGATGGAAGGTACTGTGGAAATGCAAGCCCTAATTACAGCTCCAGTAAGCTCCAGTTTCTAATTAATTGCAGATTAAGTTAAAAATAGAGTCAGTTATGTAAAATATAACTAGAAAGTCCTGGACTACCCGGCTACACAATATCCGGAACAATGATCTCTGCTGATGGTTAATTAAGTGTGAAAACTTTTCAGGTGTGATTTTTGGAAACACACAAAGATCAAAATGAATCTCAGTGAACAAGTCCAGTTCTCCTTCTATGACCACTCTTAATGCCCACTTCCATCTTAATGCAAGGCTGACTTTTATACTCTGCTCCAGTTTTCAGAAAAGAACTCCCCAGATTTCCCCTTTTACACCATGCTGTAGGCACAAAATTCACATATCGGTTCATGATCACTACTCACATGTATTTAAAGTCTGGAGGTCCCAAAATGCTTTACAACCCAACATGCACAGTTCCCCTGAAAGGTGAATCAGACCTCTGGGATTGAGGACCCAGCATTTTTACCCAGTGACTCAAGCAGTGCTGATGTTTCTTCATTATTATTTACCAGGCGGGATTTCTGTTGCACCACAGCCTTACAAACCACTCGGGAATTCTTTTCTAAAGGTCATTTGAGTTGTCTGGGCCCAGTTTAACAGCAGTTCATTTGTCTTTTTTGTGTATGCAGAACTGGCTTGTGCTAAAATGGGCAATTCTTTCGCTGCTTAGCATTTACAGTCAGAGCAGCTACTTGTGATGGATGTGATCAAAGAGCAGCTGAAAGGAGATGGAAAGACCTCCAAGGGCTTCTGCCAAGCACAAGCCACCCATTTTCTTCCCCAAACCAGTCTGCCCCTGCAACCAAGGAACCAGTTTTGGGGTAGTGCTGGCGCTTCTTGTAACCAGAGGCTGATCAAACTGTATGGAAAAGACTGGGCTGGCTGGAGCCTGTCTAAGCTATCACAGACCTTTGAGTGGGAGAAGCCCTGATCACCACTTTAAGAAGTCTTGGGAAATAGAGATTGGTGCAGGGACACCTTTCATTGCCAGATCAAGTGGCAGTCATTCGCACCCTGCCCTCTGTCTCTGGAGATTCGGTACAGGGCTGCGGTGAGTACAAGCAAACATGCAGCGTGGTGGCAGCCTCCCCCAGAGACTGCAGCAGGGACATCCCCACAGTCCTTTACTCTCAGGTTTGGGCAGGAGAAAGCAATAGCAGGGCCCTGAGCTGTCTGGAGGGGGTGTTTAATAGCTGATCTTAGCACTAGCAACATCTTTAGTAGCTCATTCTACTCCTTCCAGCCTCCAGCACAGCCGTGGACATGCTCCAGATCTAACGCACTCTGATTCAATCTCTTCTGGCAGCTCTTTTGCTCTTACAGGCTCTGTGTCCATCTGTCTCCCAGGAACTGAAAGGCCTGTGCAGGGGACTTGGGTTGATGTGTTTTCCCACTTTATTGAGGCTTTTACTGACTGCCAACTCCACTTCGAAAAGGACATTGCTCCACCATTATCTTGCATTGCTCTAGCTGTCCAAGTTCCTGTAAACACTTTTGTAGTATGGCTGCATATAAAAGGAAAAAGAATGTAAATCTGACCTCCCATGTCTGCTTCCCTGACAGGCCAAGCAATTACTCACTCCTGACAGAGTTTCACCAAGGCCAAAACTTGGCAAGTTTTTCATTTGGTTGTTTTTGTTTGATCTAAAAAAGAAGCCAAAATTCTTCTGTGTATTTCATCAGCATGGGAGGGCTGCTCTGGCACTTACTTGTTGGATGTTTCTTTCTTATTCTTTATCTATGGAGCTGTTTGAAGATCACAGTCAGAGCATGAGGTGGTTTCTCTGGGACATGCAGAGATTTCCCTGAATCATCCCAAGAGCCATAGCAAGGAATGGGTGTGAAGAAAGTTGCTGTCCACAGAACTACTACCATTCCCCAGACTTCTCTGATCTGCTGGGGAACAAGGCTGGTGCTGGAGGTGGTGGGATGCAGGATGTGGGGGACTATCTAATGGGACTCCTTAGAGTGAGGGACTCTGAAAAAAACCCAATTCCCCTCTTTTCTTGTGATCCCATGGAAGAGATTGACAACAGGGTCACAGAGCAGGTCAGCCAAGGTCTGCACTTTACTACTCATCTTTCTTACCCTCTAGAGATCTTGAACTCCACTATTTCTGGTTGCTAGAGCCAAAACTGCCTTTGATTACCACAGCTCCAACTAGTTCTTCTTTGCTGGTGACCAGCAGACCCCACAGTACATCACCCCTGGTTGACCCATCCAGTACCTATATGAAGAAGTTATCCATGAAACGCTCCAGAAATCTCCTGGACTGCTTGCTCCCCCTACTCTTTTGCCATTCCAGCAAATATCAGGGTGGTTAAAGTCTCCTATGAGATCGAGGTCCGTGACTCAGAGACTTCCTTACGTTATTTAAAAAAGGCTTTGTCCACTTCCTCACCCTGTTGGGGTGGTCTGTAACACTCTCCCATTGCAGTGTCACTCTCACTGGCCTCTCCTCTGATCCTGACTCCAAGCTCCCATCCAGACTATCACCCATCCCACAGAGGAGCCCCATACATCCAAGCTGGTCCTTCACAGAGAGGGCAATCCTCTCACTCCTCGTCTTCTCTGCCTGTTTTTCCTGAAGACCTTGATCTGTCGACTCCTTGTTTGCTGCTCTCTGACCTCTTCTCCATGGTCACAGAGGTTGGAGACCTGCTTTACCAATAAAAAGAAAGAAAAAAGGGACCATGCCAAGAACAAGGGCCTTGACCAACTGCAAAAGCTGTGAGATGCTCGTAGCGGGAGGCACTGAGATCCACTGCTACCTAGTCCCCCACATTGACTCTCCACTTCATTCAGTCACCGCTAAACATCCTTTCCCCCTTCTCACACTTGTGGTGTGAGTCTCACACCTGTATTGAGACACACAGTGTCCCTCACACAATCTGTGCTCTCATTTTCTTTCCAAGGTTGGGCTCCTTCAACACCCAACAGCACCTGTAGTGCAGGAAAGATCACAGGCAGAAGAAATGGAGCAGCATGGGAAATAAAGCGTAGCCAGGAAGCTAGGGATGTACAAGAGGAAGATGTGAGCCAACTTGTCCACAGCTTCCCAGAGGCAGCACCCTCAGTAGCACATTTCTGGCCATAGACCCCAATGATGAACTTGACTGTGTTCAAGTGTCTGTGTAAAAAAAAGAAAAAAATCAGCAGGACATCATGACTTCACACACAAAAAAAGGTTTTGTTGAATCCCAGCTTTCTACTTGCCAATGTTACGGACAGAGAAATTTTGACCAGAACACAGGGGAGTTAGATATGCAACTTCCATTAATTTCAAGAAAACTATATGTCTAAATCACTTGTGCAGTTTTGAACAACTGAATTCAAACATCTGTACCAAAGAGATTAGGAAACTAGAATTCATTTTTTACATCAACTATATTTTGTTCTTTGAAATGTCAGTAAAATTCATTCTCATGAATGTGGGAAGTTCTGCTGGATGGTAGGTTTGGCCCTGAAGATTCATCCTGGGACCCTTCCTTTTTCTAACCTCTCCATCTGTGTTTAAGCCACTTAACACATCATGCATCCCCCCACTCTCCCCATTGCCATGGTAAGAAGCATGCTGTCATGGCCATAGGCCTGCAGCCCTTCTGGTTGTTGGATGGGCTGAACAGTAACCTACACACACACTCTTCATTTCAGGTGCATGGGGTAGCCTCTGTCACCCACTGCCCAGGGGACTTCAGTGGAAAAACTCAGATTACCACCCCCACTCCTGTGGGAGGCCATCCTCCCCTCAGTGGAGGCCTCAGTCCCAACCTGTCCTCTCACAGGTGGTATTTTTTCAGCAGCTCACTTTGCCACTGACGCTTCTTGTTGGGAAAGGCAGCAGGGATTTTGATCTTCCGGAAGTCCTCAATGCACTTCCCCAGCTCAGACGCCAGTGCCTTCCTCTCCTCGCTCATGGCTGCTGCCTCGGGTCCACCTCCGACCCCATTCTCCTTGACGTTTGAATCATCACTGTTACTTCTCTGCCCCATCTGCTTCACTTCCTCCAGCTTCTTGAAGGACTTGGACAAATTCAGGGTGTTGGGACAGGGTGGGAATTCCTCAGGGGCCTCTGGCCACGGCAAGGAGTCTGCGGGGCTGGGATCCTCCCCCTCCGACGGTGGACCTGTGCTTGGGAGTTTCTCACCCGTGGCCAGAGCTGGGCCAGGCTTGCTTGTGTCAGTGGTTGCAAAGTCGTACCCACTGCTCAGGCCGGCCGAATCCTGCTTCGTCTCTTGGCATTGCTTTGGCTCCCCAGGGGCCTCTGGGGTGCTGTTGACTGGGGGAAGAAAATCAGAGAGTCATGTTAGGAGCAGGAACTTGCACAACCCATGAGGACATGCTACATCGTGAGCTAAAGTAGAGGTATGGCCACATGAGTGGCTGAGCTCTTTGAGGTACAGGGGCAGTTCTTCTGCAGTCATCTGACGTTCCCTGTGGGCTACTGGGCTGAGCTGAGGCCTTGTGTGCTCACCTGGGAAGGTGCTACACAATCCTAGGGCTTGCACAAGCTCAGCTCTTGCTGTCCCACTCTGCACTGTACAAACAGGCCAGCATCAGTGGTCCTTGGCACCCAGACAACTGCACAGAGGTCAAAAGAGGACTATAGACTAAGGCTTGGGGCCAACTGTGGGTACGCCAGGATGATCCTGAAAAGGTTATGAGTTTCATATGCTCTATGGCCTACTCTGTGGTGGTGCTGAGGGATGCGGCGCGCAGGAACAATCCAAACCAGAAACCTAAGATGAAAGGAAGCCTGAAACGGAAGAACAAATTGCACAGCATCCTGCAGACCTCAGGCAGAGACTGCACACACTTTTGTTTGTCAACATTAGTGGAAAACAAGCAGTGACTTTGCATTGGAAATAGCCACTCTGTTTCAATTACCAGCTGCCAGAGAAAATCATTCAGGGAGAAAACTTAATGGAAACTGATAAAAAGGCATTTAGCATAGAGTCTCCTGTTCCCTCACCTCAGGTCTGCAAAGAGCAACATATGCATCCATAGCTGAACCTCAGGGAGCTTTTACTAATACCTGGAAGGAAGGTGAGAGGGGCGCTTCACCAGGTACAGCAGACCTTTCCAACACATCCTTGCTCACCCCGATGCCATCCAAGGAATGACATTCAGTGCTAGTACTATCTGCCCCACGGTACCTACTGTGCTGCTCTTTGGAGGAAACAGCCCAGGCAGAAGCAACTGAGAGAAAGCCGGACACTGGGCTCCAGAGTTCTGGAGGTGCTGTTGGCATGTGACAGACTCAATGATGAGATGGCCAGAGGGGTCCTCAGGTGCCTGAGGGCTCTGTCCACATGGTGGGTCCAGTACTGGGCAGGTCTGTGCCTGCCTAGAGCCAGACCCTGCTCCACAGCTGACGGAGGAATTTTCAAAATCCTTTTTTATTGCAGGTTTGGCTGTTCTAGCAAAGATTTATCTGAAAGTTTTTTTTTTTTTTCTTAAAGATCCTGTTTTTCTAAATATTTTTGGCAGAAGCCTTGGCCTGTCTGTTCTTTGAAATCTTTGGGGAAGGGGTGTGTTTTTCTTCATTATTTGGTTTTCATTTGCACTGTTTTTTTTTTTTTTTTTTGGTTGAATCAGATGCATGGAGACTTTTTTCCCCTCACAATGACAACTTTTGCTTTTCTGAGCAGCAGTATTACCTGGCAGTATTTTTTGTTGCTTCCTCTCAAAACATTTTAAAAAGCCTGCTGTTGCACAGAGCTTTAGCTTGAGTGATGCCAAGGGCCTTCCATTTGCCACTCTCTAACTTTTCACTTGTAACACTGTCGTTTGCCTTTCATTTTGCAACCTTCCACCCACATCCCCCTGCATACTGCTAGGGCCATACTTTTTACCCTTTTATTACAAATGCTCTGGCCCTCATAGCCTTGCGCTGGTGGATTCTGAAATTATGTCTGTTATGTCAGATTTTATAGGAAGTGATTGCCATTGGCATGTGATTTATCCTCCCTCTTTTTTCACCCCTCACTTAGTTTTCTGTTTATAACTTTATACGAGGGAAAAAGCAGAGCTTAGTAAATAGCATTAGTAGCTGATAGCCAAGTAGGCAGCCAATAAGCATTGCCCAATACTGCACCTACACAAAGCTGTACAACAATTAGTGCTGCAACATCTGCCCTCATCAAATGTGCTCCAGTCATCATGATGAACATGAGTGAGAGCAATCAAAAGGGACTGTGAGCAGGTCCTGGTGAAAACTCTACAGTTACTAGAGGAAAGGTATCACGGGGAGGCCCTGCAGCACTGCAGAGGGGCTGGAGAGTCCGTTCTGCTGTGGAGACCCCCACTGCTTTTCTTCCTGAAAGAGGTTTCCCTGTGCCTTTTCTCTCTCTTTCTTTGTCCTTTTCTTTTCCTTTTCCCCAAAGGTAACTTTGATGGTCAGAGTCGATGTATGCCATCAGTGATGAACTTCATGAGCAGATTTTTGTGCACTTAAGTCTGTCTCATCACCCTCTGTGCAACACTGCTGCGTGCGTGGGGAAGCCGACATATGGAAAAGGGAGGAGACTTGTACAGATGAGCAGCACATGTGGGATTACAGAATGGAGAGAAAACAACTGCCCATGTTTCTCAAAATCAAAACAGAAAAATGTAGAAAAAAGTTTTGAAAACAAAGCAAAGATTTTTCTCAAAGATGGTGCACTGAAAAAACCTCATTTTGTCTAAATTTCTAACCTGATTTTTTTTAAGCAGCTCTGTCAGCACAGATATAAAACAGGGTATAAAGTGTTTCTAATTTAAATTCCTGATCTGAGCCTAAACTTTTTCCCCATGGAAGCAGAAAACGTAATTTTATTTCTCCCTGAAAACCTTTCAAAAAGACAGGGTTGGGGATTTTATTTTTTTTCTTTCTTCCTTACTCTTCTTTTTTATTTTGACATTTACTTGAACAGCACCACCACTAAAATCACTAGAGGTGGAAAACTGAAATGTCATCCATCACTGAGAAAAAACTTTGAAGACTGGATTTTCTTTGGCAAATCTCTCCAGGATGTCACAAGGATGCATCTTTGCCCCACATTCTTTGACTGATGGAATGAAATCTCTAAGTTCTTATACCACTTTAATCATCTTATCTGAGAGGCTCACAATTACCTTTGTGAAATGGGGAACTATGGCATAGGGAGCATAAGCTGACATACTCAAATTCATACAACGACTCTGTGGCTTAGCTGGGGATTGAATTCAAATCTCTTAAGTTCTTCTCCAGCACCCCAGCTACAAGACAACCCAATAACGATAGCTAGCTTGGTATAGCATTTTTTGTCTAAAGTTATCAATGCATTTTAGAGTTCATTATTCCCATTTTAGTCACAAATAAACAAAGTAATTTGTTAAGGTCACCTATCCCATATACCAGCCTGAGAACAAAACCTCAGTCTCTTGGGTGCTGTTCTTGTACACTCTCCATAACAGACTGTGCTGATTTCCTTTGCTTGTTCTGGGAAGGGTAGGTTGAAATTCAGCTGCCAGTCTACAAAACTTGCAGAATCCACACTCCTGCAAACTATCTGTTGTTGCTATGTTCCCATTGTATCTGTGACTGCCTGGGGCACATCATGGGCTGCTGAGCTTGGGGAGCTCAACAGGGTGGAGCCACACTGAAAAATCTCCTAGAGTATATGTCTGCCAAGGGATTATAGCTCTTTTGAATCTGCCGGGAGGGTGATCTTCAGTCTATTCCTGTACGTCTCCAGTACACAGTCCCCATGTGAGTGTACAACTTGGTCCAGATCTTATGAAGGCACAATCAGTATAACTCTGCTAATTCAGGTGTGATGAAGTAGTTGAATCCTAACATCTATATGAGGTGAAATAGGACATCTGCAAGCAGTCGAGAGACTTTGCCTAAGGGAATTAGTGACTCTTAATGATTGGTCTTTGGAAATACTCAGTAATTACTCATAACAATTTACTTAGCTTCCTTTCATCTCATTTACTAAGAGTATGTTCTCTCATAGCCTGTTGTGGCTGGCTTTCATGCTAACATCTGTAGAAATGATCTTGTACACATTGAGGAATGCAAATATTAGCAGGTTTTTATTTTCTCTTCATACAGGGCTGTAACACTAGCCTCCTCCTGGCCAAACACCACAGCCCAAGCGTTCACCTGCGCAGGCACATATGTTTCCAGATGGCTAAGGACTGGACTGGAGCCACAAGTGATTCAGATTTGCGGAAGTATTTCAAGGGAAGACAATCCATGCTGGAATTTGCAGGATCCAACAACAGATAGATGTCAAAGGGCAAATGTTCACTTTGGCCACTCTTCTACATGGGGAACCAGCAGATGCTCCGATGAGTGATACAGGATACTTGGAACTAGGAATCTGTGCCTAACCCTGACTATGCGATCAGGGTCTTTATGGCCCCAATTAAAAGACCAGAATGTGCTATGAGGATAAGCATGTCTTTTCTTTCTGAGTGCTCGTGATTCCAAGAGCGTGAGGATCATGTTGGCTAGCGACTGGTCTGGACCAAACCTGACATTGAAAGCCCCAGGCTTTGAGCAGCCAGGTGCTGCTCCAAGTCTTCCATGATGTTTCCTTGTCATTGATCTTCTCTGTAGCTTTGGACAAATAACTTCATTTTTCCTTGGGCTAGCCTTCCCTCACATTTTTGTATCTTGTCTACAGCAATAAGAAGCTCTGTGGGGCCAGCCTGTGTCTGGTGATAAGCAGGTATAGCTCCTACCTTGGTCCTAACACACCTTACAGCTCCTCTTCTGACTGCTCCTCACTGCACTCCAGTTACTCAGCTGGGAAAAAAATATCTGTTATGTAGACTGCATATTTCGTTCTTATTTAATTTTCTCAGACTTTGCTTCCTATGTGACACTTTTGTCTGTTTTAGAGCATCAATTAGAGTGCCGAAGTGACACTTCCAAAGCAGTCCTACAGTGCTGATAGAAATCCTGCTGAGTGCAATTAACAGGCTTCTGCACACTGTGAGCTGATGCTTTGCAGGGTGAGGCACACACTGTCCCAACCCCTTGCTGCTTTTTTGGATACATTTTTTTTTTCCAGAGTACTTGGCAGGGAGATGAACTAGCCGTGTGCCAGAAGCCCAGGGCCCAAGCTCATACTGTTTGGTTTGGTTCTTTGTGTCAGTGCTTTCAGCTCCAGAAAAGATCTGATCTGGGAACAAACCCAAAGGCTCTGGCATATTCTTGTGGCTCTGGACGAGACATTTTCACTTCCCCTTCTGGGAAAGGCAGGCAGCTGACTACTGTCTGGGAAAGACATTGAGCTTTTAAGAGGGATCTGCGTGTGGTCGGCTTTCCAAGTGGCCCAGCATGTCTCAGTGAAGCGGTATGCTCAAGTGCCAGCCCAGCTGCAGACAGGGCTTGCTTCTACAGATGGACTTTTGTGTTTCCTGTATTCCAGATTTCACAGCCTTCCCTCCAAACAAAGACAGCTTCCTTTTGCCCCACCGACTGCACTTGGCTACGTCCTTTGCTGTCCATCTGCCATTACACCTGCCATGCTGAGTACAGACTCCATCTGAGATCTTTGCAAACCTGAGGGCTGATTGGGATTTGACCCTCCTTTGTCAATTTGCAGCAAAGACCTAAGACAGAAGGGTCTTGTCTGGGGAAATGTTAATGAGGCAGATATCTCGTGGCAAAGCAGCATTAGAAGGGGTTTGTTGCCAGATCCCAAAACAGACAGGTGAAGAGCAGTTCATTCCTGTGGCACCTCCCCAGCCAGATGAGGGATCTTCAGCTCACAGCTTCAGCTGTGTTTACTTCAGAGCTTGGTTTGTCCGTCACACCATTTTCTGGAGAGACCCAAATCTCCTCCAGATAGAACAGGGACATTTTTTTTTTTTCCCTAGCCAAAAGCAGTCTCTCATAAAGGGTTATGTCCATACCAGGCAGCCAAGCAGAGAGCCGAGCATCGGTGGGAACCCTCCAACACACAGGCAGAGGCAGAGCTTTGTCAGTCATGGAGCGTTTTCATTTCATGGTCTTATTTCAACAGTTATTTTCCTTACAGATTTTAAATAAATAAAAAAAAACCCAAACACATTGTTTGGGGTCAAAAAGAAATGCCCCAGTTCCTTTACAAGCCTATTAAACTCCTTTTTAGCCTCTTAAATTTAGGGCATTGTGACACAAAAACAAAAGGTTGGGGAAAAGTTTCACAACAAGAGGTGGAAGAGTGTATTTAGTTTGTGTGTGTGTGTGTGTGTGTGTGTGTGTGTGTGTGGAGAAGAGGGGCAGGGATCTAAACAGTTCATTTCAACAATACAGCATAAGTTTAGGTTGCCTTAAAACTGCATTTGAGGGACAGATTTACTCTTTGTCCAGAATGTTTCTCAATGAATTCTTGCTCGAGCGCCTGACAGGGACGGCAAGCTTAGCCCCTGTGCCAAAGGCAGGTGGTGATGGAAATGACTTTATTCTGCGTGTCACGAGTAGCTTCCTCAGGGAAGTGCCAGCCTGTGTCAGCCTTGAGTTATTTGACCACGAGTGGTGATCAGGATAGGCTGGATGCTCTCCTGGATGCACAGGATGTATCTGCAACTTATCCATGCCTGATGCCAAATGGCTGCTGCTGGGGAAGCTCCTAGACCCCCACGAATCTCAGATCTTGCCTCTGCCCAAATTGTTCATTGGAAAGTCAAGCAGAGCCCAAAAATTGATTTCTGCACTTCTGGCTGGCTCTAATCCCTCTTACTTCATCAAAGAAGGACTCTGCATAAATAAATGTCTCTGACCCTATACGCCCTCAGCAGCAACCTCTGCCTTCCCAGGAGCCTCAGTAACACCAGTTGTGCCAGCAAAGCTTGTTGCTAAATCTGCAGCACTGGCAACACTGTGAGTGGATTAATTGCTGTGGCAACCCCGGCAGGACACTGGGGTGGCAGGACCGGGAGAGACAAACAGCCTTGCATTTTAAACTTCCTTGCTAAAAGTCAAGGCCCTTTCTATTCGCTGTGGCAGAATATATCTTTTTTATCAGCACAGGCTCTGCTTTTGCTTTAATGGCCTTAATCCAGCTGGCAGATAGCTCTGGGGGTTTCACCTGCAGCTGTACCAATGCACTTTGCTCTCAACCTTGTACCCAGGCCCCGGTTTCCCTGCCACACAGGTCTGGTAATGCCCTTCAGTGCTGAGCTAGCTCTCCAGGTAGGTCCTGGATCCCTTGGCAGAAAGCACCAAACTCAGCAAAAACCAGCAGGGAGGCTAGTTATCTGTGATGTGCAGGGCCAGAGATTGGCTTGAGCCAAAACTCATTTCATGGGTGGAAGAAATTCTAGCCTGACTCTTCCTTGCTGTTACGTTTATAATCAGTTCCTGCTGTTGTAACATCACAGCAAGAAACAGAAGGGGGAAAAAACAAAACAAACAAACCCAAGCTGGATCTCTCGACAGACCTGACCTTACAGCCTTGAAACAATAATCAAGATTTTCTCTGCCATTCAGGTTGTCCTTTGCTGTCAGGTGGAGGCTGTATGGACTCGGGAGTTGAAATGGCAAAATGAGAGAAGAAGGGTCAAGGCAGCATCACGTGAAATTAAAATCAAAGAGGAGTGGTTACCAGCAGCAGCAGGAGAGAGGGGCTATTTTAATTAGGGGCGGGAAGGCCAGAAGGGGTCTCTTGGCCTCCCTCTCGAGCCCAGCCTGCTCCCACGGCAGGACTCTGTGTGCTGGAGGGGAAGAGAGTTGGCCCAGAGTGCACAAAACTTCCACAAAACAGTTTCAGCCTTTGTGCAATACTTGGAGAGATGGGTTTCAGCTAGAGGGATCTCTCCTTTCTGGCTTTCCTGTTTTATAGTGCCTGTGTGACCTGTGCTGAGTGTGTTCCACCTGCATCAGCACCACAAAGGTGGACTCGTGTGAGAGAACCCATGCTTTTCCACTTGGGGATTTCAGACCTGTTCCCAGGGTGTGACTGAGACACACTATTGCCCCTGATGGAGGGTCTGGCTCTCAGCAGTGAAGGGAAACTGGTCAATGGCATCTGCTGATGTTGGTGTTATACGTGGCACGGTTGACCAATGCCAGGGATTGCCTCTTGCTGTGAAGGGGAGAGGAGCTTAGCCCCCCTCCCATTCCTCCTGGCCTGGGTCCCTCTATGATATAGATATTAAGGGAAGTGTATGATGGTGATGGACTCACAAACATTGCCCTTTTCATCTTCCGCTGGTGTGAAGGCCACAGCTTCACCTCCTTTAGGGTATGTTTAGCTTGCAGAATCACTGTACCAGATAGTGTGGCTGCAGGAAACAAAATACTCTCAAGAGCTCTCATCAAAATACAATATGTATTTGCTGGAGTGCAAGTATATGTTTATGTATGTATATGTATGTTTATATATATATATATAAACACACACATATGCGCACAGTACAGGAATGTATACAACATGGAAATGCTTACATCCTGGAAATGTCTACACTGCAGAAATGCATGCAATGTGGCAATATATGTGCTGTAGGAATTCACACATGTATGCTGGATCAAGCAAAGCTGTGTAATTCAGACTTTTTTGACTTTAGCTTAATATGCCTATCATGAATGACAGATGAATATATTAAGTTAGATACACCTTTTGTTATACATTACTTTTATGGACACCTGTGTTCCTGGACATGGAACAAATAAAGGACATGTTTCTGAAGTTAATTCAGAGCCACGTTCCTTCTGTGAACTGCATCAGCACTCATCACCTTCAAAATCCCTCAGCAAACAATGACACTATATCCATCAGCAGGCTAATTGCTATTCTAAGTTTGTCCCATGATGGCTTTAATCTTTAACTTCCTCCTTATTTCCTCTTCTCTCCAGAGTTCAACACACAGATGGCAGGAGCTGACATTGCATAAGTGAGGCAAGTTGTACTGATGGCTAGAAATTGTCTTGTAAAGAAAGGAGGAAACGTGCCTATATGGGGCTTGAGACTGTGACTATATGCTCTTTGAGTGCCCTACAAGCACAGCCTATTACTGTAATTCAAATACATCCCTGTGAAAGCATTCATATTTCCCAAACCTATCTTTTTCTGTTTTAGAAGGGTAATAGCTCTGCTAGTTCTGCTTTCTCTTTTAGAATACATTTCCTCCTCGGTGTAGTCTCTTCCTCTGTGCAGTCCAAATATTCTTTCCTCCTTCAGGCTATCCTTATTAGTAAAGTGGTAGTTTCTTAGCCCAAGTGATAATTTCACTGGCTAATTTAGCAGCCACACTAATTTGCCTCAGTTCAGGCACTCCTGGGGAGGGTGGGGGAGGCAACAACAAAACCTGAACAAGCAGGAAATTCCCCCAAGGGTCTCCCAGCTCTTACTGCCTCAGAGATAACCATTCCCTCGCTAACACTGGTAGCCAGATGTTTTGCTTTGCCCTGATGCTGGGAAGTCCCAAGTCCTGGCAAAGTCTTTTCTGAGAATGATGTGGGCATGTAATCTGCTGAAGGAGTTTCTTTGGAGGAACTGTGAGATGGACAGCCAAAAGAATTGCCAGCTGAGGTGTGGTGAATTTTATATGATTGACAGCAGCTTTAGCTGACTAAGAATTTGCATGATTGTATCACTTTGGTCATGGTTTATGAGTGAAACGAATCCAGCTTTATGGCAGGGACACGAAAGGCAACACAGTTTATTTTGACAAAGCAGAACTAATTCAGAGATGATAGGTAAAATTCCAGTGACAATGAAAAACCAGATCTTCAGATGTTTTAAGCTGCTGTAACTCAAGCCAGTGGAGCCATGCTGATTTACACCAACAAAAAATCTGACCTAGGGTAGATGTTTCAATCTATATCAAGTACAAGTGGCTTTCACTAGGCACTTCTTGTCAAACAGATCTCTTTAGGCAAGTCCTTCATGTATCTTGGCGGGTGTTAGTCATCGATACTGTATGTGGCAAAAACTTTTCAGGAGGTGCTGTTTCTGGCAAGAGGAGCAATGCTGAGCTGCCTCACTGGCTCAGAAGCCACAGAACACAACAGCAGCTCAGCATCAGTTATCCTGATGTTGAGCAGTTCAATCTGGAAGAGGTCGGTGGGGGAACAGCTCTGCTGGAAAGGACCTGGGATCCTGGTGGGCAGTGAGCTGAACATAAGCTAGCCCTGTGCCCTGGCAGAAAAGGCCAACAGCATCCTGGGCTGTTTGAACAAGACTGTAGCCAGTAGATTGAAGAAAATGATTATTCTCATCTACTCAGCCCTTGTTAGACCCCATCCAGAAAACTGTGACCGGCTTTGGACCCCCAAATAGAAGAAAGACATTAACAAACTGGAGCAAGTTCAGCAGAGGATCACGGAGATGGGCAGGGGCTGGAGCACTTATCCTCTGAGAAAAGGCTGAGGGAGCTGGTCTTGTTCAGCCTGGAGAAAGGAAGGCTTCAGGGGACCTGATAGCAGCTTTACCTACAGGGAGTTACTGAGAAGGCAGAGCCAGGTGCTTTGCAGAGGTGGATAGTGGGAAGATGAAAGACAATGGGCTTAAGCTGAAACAAAAGGGGTTCTGACCGGTTATAAGGAACAACTTTTCCATTATGAGGATAATTAAGCCTTCAAACAGGTTGCCTAGGGGAACTGTGCAGTCTCCATGCTTGTAGGTTTTAAAAATCCAGCTGGAGTTGGGCTTTTGGATTTGGGAGTTGGTTTTGGAATTTTGGAGTTGGCAGTTGGTTTTGGAGTTGGCAAATGGGGTTGCTCAAGGCCTGAACAACTGGGTCTGACCTCAGAGCTGTCCCTGTTTGGAGCAGGAGGTTGGACTTGAGACCTCCTAAGATTCCTTCCAGTCTGAACTGTTCTGCCATTCTGTGATTCTCTATGGTCTCTGACTCTTTATTTAGCATGGAGTCTCTGGGAAAGGCTTTGCATCCTAGCACTGCTGTGCCACAGATTTGATGAGAGCCTCTAAGACATATCTCTGTATCCTTCCTGGTCACTTGGCAGTAAAGAGGGCTTATTGCTAAAAGAAAGGTTCAAAGTGCCATTGTGTAAGAGCATAACTGGACTCCAGGGAGCAAATCAGACTATTTGGGGTGAGGGAATGGGATACAGCAGGAAGAGGAAGAGACTGTGAAACAGGGCCAGCAGGAATGCATGTCCCTACTGAGTGTCTATTGCTAAGCGGAGGTGCCATCAAGACCAGTACATTGCTCTGCATGTGACTGAAGGAGCCTGGGATACTAGAAAGAGCCTCTTCTTGCTCCAGCCTTGCCCAAATGGTTTGTAGAAGCAAACTGGTAAGTGTTTCTCACCTGGAAGTGCTGCTGCCATGTCTGTCTTGAGGTCCAGGATGGGTTCAGAAGAAGAGATATGTTTTTTAGGGCTCTGCTCCGTTTCAGAAGAATGGGGAACAGGCAGGCTAAGCCAGGAGCTACCTAAAAAATCAAGACCCAAAGAAGAAACTCTTAGAAGGCAAATGACACACAGGGAGAGAGGATTGGCATTGTATGCAACTGGGACACATGACAGATGGTAGTCCAGCAGGAGTCTAAAACGTATCTAACTGCACTTCCCACCCATACAAGGGACTTACCTCTCCATGATATCTATAAACATCTCCCAGGTCTAGATCATCGTATCGGCCTGTGCTGAATACATTCAGGCTGTTACATTTCCACTTGTTCTGCCCCTGACAGCGGCTGCTGCCTCTGCAGGACATGCTTGTGGGAGGGCAGATCTGCTAGGAATCTGCATATAAATCTTTCAGACTGGCATCTCTGGGCTACTCATGGATGTGTCCAGAGGCTTTCATCTTCACTGTTGGTGTGAAGTCAAGGTGGGACACACATGTATGCATATGTACATAGCCCCATACTCTGTCTGGCACACACTCTCGTCCTCACAGGTCCTTCTTCCTCCCTACATAGACATGCAGGACACCTCACCATCTGGTATCTGAGATATCTGCCCTGAAGATGAGCAATGTCCTGAAGTCTGTGAAAATGGAGATAGCAGAGAGTCTCTGTGGGACATCTGTGTTTAAAATTGCAGCTGGGCAACGACTGGAGTTTCCATTTTTGCAAGGACTTTTTGAGATCTGAAGATGGTGAGAAGCACTGTAAAATAGTCAGTAATCAGATTTAGAGCAGACCGTAGCCTTTCCACTTATTTGAAATGGTGACCTCTTGTGCCAAATGGGGAACAAAGCCTGTGCTTTCCCTTTCCAAAAGCTAGACCATTGCCTGCTCCATGGACACAGCAGCTGAATGGTGCTTTCTCAGAGGACGCAGCACCAGTCCTCTCCCACTGGACCCAGTGGGAACTGCTGGTTCTGCTGGGCAAGCAGAGCCTTTTATGCACAAAGCACTCCATGAGCCATTCCTGGAGTGCAGCCATCTCTGCTCTTGGAAAGGAAGACATTTTTGGCCAAGGTCACCAGGAAATCCCTGAGTGGGTGTGCACACAAAAAGCGCTCCAGTTTGTAGTTTTCCAAAGCAAAGGGTGGAAGTAGGTGCCCCTACCTCTGAAAGGCAGATGGCTGAGTAGCTTTTCATGACTGACAGAAGCTGGGATGTCACAAGCCTGCCTTGCAGACAACCATGCCATGCTCTCCTGTGCTCATACTCTACAAACCAGTAGACTTGTGGCCAGAATAAGTTATTGCATCCAGGAGAGGGCAGCAGAATACTAACATGCTCAATGCATGTTGCCACTGCAATTATGTTTCCTCAGAGTAAACTCCTTACTCTTTCCTAGGCTGTAAACATGGCCTTCTACTTCCCATAACAATAATCTTCACCCAGAGACTGTGGCAAAGTCTGTGTGGTCACCATCTGTCAGTGAGTCTATAAAAGTTTCTAATTAATGTCCTACAGTTGCTATTTTTGTTCCCTTTTAAACAGAGAAACTGTTTACAATCCCAAATCTAGATCTGGAAGAGGAAGTCTGGGCCAAATTCAATGCCACTGGGCCCTTGCAAACTCTTTTGGGAGCTGTGTGGGATAAATGGGGCAGAATCCAGCCATTGAAGGGTCTTGTGAATTTTCCCCTCTTCCCTTTGCTGCTAGACCTTTCCCTTCTCTCCTGTGGTTACAGATCACAGAATCACAGAATCGCTGAGGTTGGAAGGGACCTCTGGAGATCATCTAGTCCAACCCCCCTGCTCAAGCAGGGTCAGCTAGAGCACCTTGCACAGGATTGCATCCAGGCGCATTTTGAGTATCTCCAGAGAAGGAGACTCCACCACCTCTCTGGGCAACCTGTTCCAGTGCTCTGTCACCCTCACAGTGAAAAAGCTTTTCCTCATGTTCAGATGGAAGTGTCTGTGTTTCAGTTTGTGCCCGTTGCCTTGCGTCCTGTCGCTCGGTGCCACTGAAAAGAGTCTGGTTGCTCACAGGACACAGGGAACAGCAGCCTCTATATGGGACATGGGAACAAGGTCCTGGACTCAGGCCCCAGGCATGTAAGCGGAGGAGGAAAGACTTTCTGATGGAGTAAGAACTGCAATGATGAGGACACATCCCAGTATTTACACTTGGCTCCTTCACTGCATTTTAATAACTGAGTATCCCCAGGTATCTATCAAACACCCGCCCAGCATCCAGCAGATCTTAGCAGGGGTCACACTGCTGGGTTTCTGCTTCCACATGCTGTCATGCAGCAGATCAGAGTGGCAGTGCAAGCCAGTGCTTATTAAAGATTTAAAAGGCAAGCTGTCAGCAGTGCTGCTAAGAGATGGGCTTTTCCTCTTATAGCTCTATCCCTTTCTAATACTAATAGGCTTGGGAGGAGGATGCAAAATGGAAGTGTGCTGACCAGCTAAGGGTGAGGGTTACTCTTTTCAGAGGTTTTGCACACCCAGGGAGGTCTTTCTAGCAGTTTGCTCTTCTTTCACCACCCCTCCTTGGTCTCTGAGATTTCAGGTTAGGCTTGGGAGGTTGTGGGTGAGGGTCAGTACAGCCTCAGAGCAGTGGCACAGAGGAGAAACTATTCCCTCATGGCTGCCCCTCTGCCACCTCTGCCAAGGGAAATGAAACACCCTTCCACATTTGCTGTGAGCTGGCAGACAGATCTGAGCTGTGGTCTGTGTTCTCTGCTGGAAGAATGGCATTATTCCTCATTTTGTTGAAAATTGCAGCTGGGCATTGACTAGAGTTTCCATTTTTGCAGGGACCATTTGAGATCTGAAGCCTAGATTTGTATTAGGGTGGAACAAACACAAAGAGTTTCAACCTTCTCTATAAAGGAAGATGCTAAAATCAAAATTTGTACCAGGATCAGTCCATGAGAATTTCAACCTTTTTTTAATGCTGTATCTTATCAAACAATAAAAAAAAGACATTCTGTTATTATGTGAACTGCTTGTATGTGTGATTTCCTTCTAAATTTTAGCAAAACCAGACCAATTTCAGAATACATATTTCAGTTAAGATTTAATCTATGGCAAAAAAAGCTTGTTTCATACCAGTTTTTCTTTCCAGCTCTACTTAATATTTCACTGTCTCTTTTTCCCCTTCAGTTTAATTAATTAATTAAGTTTGTGAAGCACTCAGATCACTTGATGTTGAAGGACAGAGTATAAATAGTTTTGCTTAATTGCTTGGAGGGAAAGGTGAAGTAGCAAACTCTATGTCTTTTTCACAAATAAGTTTTTATTTTTAGAAGCTACTTGCAAGGAGTTGGCACAGAGCATAACTGGTGAACCCTCTGCCCATTGTACTGGAATCAGCCTCCTTGTCCTTCACGGGATTTCACTATTCTCTGAACCTTTCTCCTGACTTGCAGGATTTACCCCATTTCTATGGTACACTGCATTCACCTGGAACTGCTACAACTGCTTGTGCAAAGGTGCAGGCACTCTAACAAGAGCGACCCAAGAGAACCCTTTGCATCATTTTGCCAGGGTGAAATTCATCATTGTGTTGGACTGGATGAAGAGTTAACAATGAGAGAGCTGCCCGATTTGTAGCATTCAGGATTTCACCTAGTGACCAGGGGGAAATTCCTAGTAGCATGCCAATGGTCACATGTGAAGATGGAAGCAGGGTCAAGACTCAGCTCAGGCCTCCTCATTCAAAAAACCAAACCTCATAATGACCCCATCCAATGCAATGTCCTGGGAGTTTTGTGCTGCAGCGTGCGCTATGCATGTGAGGGATACCATGTGCTAATAGCAATGATTTCAACACCATTAGCTCAGCTTTCTCCTTAATCCATGCCAAATATGCAACATATAGGTAAGCTGTACCTCACATCCAATTTATGACTTCATTGAAAGTAATGGCCTCGAAACCATAAAATTCTAGTTAATGTCATTGCAATTCATATTCAGCCTTTTGCCTCCTATGCTTGGGACACTACAAGTGACTGGTGCTCTTGATGTTAGTTTTGGGTTAAAGCCTTCTTCAGTGATGGGTAAAGCAAGACTGGAGAGGGGAAGGGAGGGGAGGAGAGGAGAGGGAATGGGGAGGAAAGTCAAGAAATGAACTCTCCCTTAGAATCAGCCAGAACAGGGCTTACGAAAATCCAGAGCCTGGTTTGTCCATCTATCAGGATCAAATCATGAGGGAAGCAGTTGTTAAAGAAATATAGATTTTTATTGGATCCCTGCCAATTTTCTTTCACAAGGAGGCAAAAGATGATAGCAAATAAAACAGAAGTCCCTCTATTTGCACTGACATTGTGTGAGGAATGAGGCCACCAGAGCAGGGCCAGCTGTGCCTGCTCTTGCCAAAAGCCTTAGGTCTGGCCATCCTGCAGTGCTTATCAATGAGAGGGTCAACTCTTCCTGCCCCCCACCCCCACCTCACAAGCAGGGAAACAGAGGTCAGGATGCACCATGAGTTGTCCAGGGTTGAGGGGGAACCCCTCCTCCTGAGCTAAAGCATTATGTCTTACCTTCCTGGGGTCATACAGGGCCCTTCCCTGAGCTGAGTTTTCCCTCATCATGGTACAGTCTCAGCAGCAAGACCTGAAAAGTCTGCTGCAGCAGTGAGGAGAAGGCATAAAGGACAACATTGTCTTGGCTCAGCATTTGCAGCTATCTAGGCTCCTTGCTGTCTCAGGGGAAAGTTTCTCTGCTTCTTTGGCCTTGTTATTTATTGTCTTCTGCCAACACTCAACAATTCTTTGTGCTTTAGCCTGAAAGAGGTTTTCCCACCATAGCACTTCTTGTTCTTTGGGCTACTTTTCACTAATTTATGGAATTCCATCCCATTCCTAGCTACAGCCCCAGTGTGCAAAGTGGAAGATTCCTTCAAGAGCATCAAGGCAGCACTCAGATGGGAGTCAATGAAGAAGGGTTGGGAAGATGTTTGCCGTGCCATAATTTCCAGGAGGACTGGGAACGTGCTGTTCCAAGCGATCATTCCTTGGCAGTATCTGCTGCACAAAAATGGCTCCAGCTGTCTTTCTTGACATGCAAATCTGTTTTTCTCTAAATTTTCCAGGAGTCACCTTTCAGAAAGCAGGCTGCCTGACAGTTTCCACACAGATGTAACTGTGCTCACTTCCTATCTGTATATTTTTGCCAAGCAGAAATTCCACAATCTAAAGACCTCACAGGAGAGATTCCAGCCAGGGTTAGGAGACTGCTCAGTTTGCGGGCCAAGCTGGGGGTGTTAGTGGCAGGAAGACGAAAGGGAAAAGTGGGAATCATTGCAGCTCTTAGCATTTCTTCATGCCAGATCAAATGTTTTGCTCACCTCCAAAGGCAAGAGTTGCATTTTGCATTTGTTTAAGAAAAGAAAAGGGCTTAAATTCCTCAAAGCAGGGGGGAAATTCTCAGCTCCCCTGAAAGGACATTGCCTATCTGTACAGAGCAGGGGATGTGGTTGCGGGTCTTCCATTCTGACAGAGTGCCCTGACTGGCATGGACTGGCACCAAGGTTGCCTTCATCCAGGCAGTGTCTCAACTTCTGGGCTAGAAGAAAGGGGGAGATGCCCTCTCCTCTTTCTCCTCCTTCCAGAAATTCTTTTCTTATTTTGCAAAAACTCAGTGTCCAGCTTAACCCAGATCTGCAAGTACTTGGGGTCAGTCAACATAACAATGTGTCCTGGTGTGCTCTGTGCATTAGTGCTCCTGGTGAGCCTCTTCCTCTTTAAGGCTTACAGAAGAGTTTCTAGTTTTCCTTTTTTTTTGGTGTTGATTTGGGGAGCTGAGGTCTGCAAAAGTCACAGTAATTACATCAGTTACATGAGCTAAAGCCTTTCCAGTACACCGAGATGCACCAGTAGACCCTCACATCCAGGTGAATACCCCATCCCTTATGTCAGTGGTCCAGCCCATATCTGCAAACACTCCTTCTCCAGCTAGCAGACAGCAGAAGCATTATGTCTTGTTCCACAGATGAGCTATAGAAATATGAAGAAATTTGCAGAGAATTGAACCTGCCTCACACAAGCAAAGGAGACAAAGTCTAAAACCTGGCAAGTCCTCCTCATTCTTCACCTTTCTCTCATTCTTTGTGCCTTTCCCTACTCAAAGAGAGGTTGAAGCCAGGATACCACTCAGTGGAAAACCTGCCAGAGTCTAATCCAGTTCTGGAAAGCCTCCCTTCCATATTACATCTGAAATTTGCTCCCTTTCATTTCCATTTTGGAACTTCAGTCATCTGGCAAATGGCTGTTTATATCCCCGGATCATAGCCTTTGCCAAAGTGCTGAGGAACGTGCAGAAGAAAAGCTCGCTGTATAGTGATGGGAGCCAAGCATAAGCTGAGCAATGCAAGAGGGAGACTGTGCTTCCAAGTGAGAGACAAAGCTGCTCAAATCACCCTCTTGGCCAGCATTTCCAGGCATGCAGATACTCACTGGAACGTCTTATTAAATGTCCCTGCTCATTCGTTAAAAGCCGTGTATGACAGACATGTCTCTGCCTCATGCTTCTTCCCTAGCTAACCTAGGCAGCGACCAGCAAACCGCAGGTCAGCCTGCCTCCTCATTGACCTTGAAGAGCTTGGACTCTGATAAGCACAGGCCCAGCAGCAGACTCAGTCTCCTCATCCCCTCAAGCCTCTCCAGAAAGGCTCCATCTCCCACAGATTCTAGACCCAGAGAATCCAGATCCACTCACTGCATTCAAAACACTGGGTTTGTCCCATTCATCTGGCAGTTTGAAATGATCCTATGTTGTGCCCATCCACTGCAAGCTACTGGGGCCCTGCCTTCCAGGAGTGGTGCAGGTTACTTGGGTCCCGGCCTCCTCCTTCTCTAAGGAAGTTAGTTTCTCACTCCACCTGCACAAGCCATACCTTACTGCATGTTTATCCCCAGGAGCTAACTTCCCTTCGCTAAGCAGCCAGGTCAGAAGCAAGCAAAACTTGGTGTTATGTAATATTTTGTCCCTGAGACAAAGTTCCTTCTGACCACTTTTCAAAGAAACTTCAGGGCTGGACCAAAACCCAGGATTTGGGAAGATTTCAAACTCCCCATGGAAATGTGTTGGCTTAACTCCACTTTTGGTTAAACTGTCTCAAATCCAGTTTGTCTGAGAAAGAAAGTTGGTTAGATCGTATCCTACAGCTGGGGAGAAGGGACTGAAGCCACAGACCTGATTCTTGTGGCTGGTGAGTTTTGAGGAGAAGATTTCTAAGGTCAAGTGCTGTCACATGCCAGGTCTGGCCTCTTTGGCATCAATAGCAAAGCCTTCTCTCATTTTTCCCCATAGATACATAAATAAAAAGGACCTGTGGTCACACCAGATGGCTCTTATGTTAATGGTGTAATCCATTCATTAATCCTCAAATGAATAGGTCTGGATCAGCAGCACTGAGCAGCCTCTGTGTGTTGGTAGGAAGAGGTCTTGCCCAGAACAGCTCATGGGGATTTTTTTTTTAAACCTATCAATAGGAGATGTGGAATGAAGGTGGCATTGTAGGAAGAAAGCTCTTTCAGTATGCAGAGGGACCAGGATTACTTGCTAAAAAGCATCCTTTTATCCAGTGGCAGCTAGGCCACTTGGTCTCTGAGGCAGACCTGGAAAGGTCTCTCCTGAAATGGCTCTTCTTGTTTGTGTCCCTCCCTGATGGCAGACTAGAGAAAAAAATGGCAAGGATGTCTGTACTGAGACTCACAGGGCTGTACATGCTGTGGAGAAATGCCTGCGAGTTCTCCAGTTTTGGCACTTGAACCACAAAAAAATGCATGACTGAAGCTCAGATCCCTGAGCCTCTCTAACCCACAGCTACACCTGCACCTTCAGCCACTCCGATGCTTTCTCCAGAAATCCTTTATGGCAGTCTTTACCTGGAAGGCTGAAGTGTCTGGATATCTGCCTGGAGTTTTGGCCTTGCACAGCAGGACCTAGAAACAAAGGAAAAGGTGTGGGTCTGACTCTGTTCCATGGTGACAGCTTTCTGGTGACCTCTCCTTACACAAACACATCGGTCTGGGAAGGGATACAAAGAAAGCAAAGATCACAGTGATCCCATCCTGTGACAAATTATTTCCATGGAATTGCCCTTAGAAGTGCAGTGCAAACCCAGCCAGGTTTTATATTGGACATTTACATTGAATTGTATCTGGTAGGCACTCTGCTGCACTCCTCCAGAGCATTTTATGTCATTTTGAAATGGAGAATAAAATGACACCCTTAATCCAGGAACAACTTCAGCAGCTCAGGCCCATTTTACTATTTCTGTTAAAGACATGTCTTTGCACTAGTGGAAACCGGCAATTTTCTGAAGGGAAGATTTCTGTCAAAGATGCCAATCTGTTGAAAACAAACTTGTTCAGGAAAAAGACTGATTTTTCCTTATCTCCACTGTTGAAACATTCTTTGAAAAGTGTTTGTAAACTATGAAAGTGAGCTTGTCCAATATTTCCCAAAACGGAAAAGCAGGACTTTGTGTGGGAAGAGCTCTTTGTTCTGAAAACCTCTGTTCTGTAGACTGAAAAAGGTTGGGGGAGATGAGACTGGACTTAAAAGCTGAAATCACAATGAAATATTTGGGATCTTTTCCCCCCTTTTATTGTATCACTCCATTTCATTTTAGGACAGGATAAAAACGTGAAATTGCCACTTCTCTGTTAAGTGGTGAAATCTATTCCTCATCCACCTTTCAGCCTTTCTGAGCCCTGATCTCCAGGGCTTTCTGTCTCTACGGGCTTTTGTCCAGACCTGGCACCTTGTGCTATTTGCTAAAACATACCAGCCGGCCATCAGATACCGGTCTGGGAGGGCACAGCTCTCTTACAGGTCCTGTGGCATATCTATCAGCCACTGTGTGTAACTGTTAAGTTCCTTGTGCTGCATTTATATACATATATATGGTACATATTATAGATACACATACATACATATATATGCATACATATTTATGCATATATACGTATACACACATACACACATATAGATACATAAACATCAGAAAGTGGAGGCTTACAGATAGTTCTGATCTGTTGAAAGGGTACTACTAACAGACTTCAAAGCCGAAGAAGTCCTTTCACTGTCCACTTGTTTAGCCACTGCTGGCCATCTAGTCCCTAAGCCATGTGTTGCACCATTGTCATGATCTAGCTCTCTGAACAACTGAGCTGGCCCAGACCAAGTCTCTACTGGGGCAAATGCACACAGCCCTGATCAAAGTGAGGACCTGGCCCTCTGATCGCAAGCCTGTGTTTATCCATGGGTAGACTTCCCTCATCGTGTCTCCACAGAGACACTAGCATGTGCTATTTGTGCAGTGTGGTGGGCAGATCCTGTAGGTGCAGGAACAAGGAAATGAGATAGTGTATCCCTTCCCCAGAGGTGAGGAAGTTTTCTGATCAGACTGGCATGACTTCAGTTGAGTCCTCTAGGGCTAGGATATCTCCCTTGGTACTCTTGAGGGGTTCCCCAGCCTGGACATCGCAACATCCATGTCCCTACTGATGTCTTTTGCACCCAGTATGCAGAAGAGCAAAGGAACTGCACTCTTGTTCCTTTTGTGAGGTTGTGGAGTGGTTTGAGGTCTTCAGAGTAGGGGAAGACTGGAAATAAGCACTAAAAAAGTTGGAATCTGCAGAGCCTGGGAGGCGAATTGGCTACTGGTCACTGCCACCAGGGTTGCGTGGCCAGGAAGCTGTGTGGGCCCTGGGCACTTCAGCAGTGTAAGTCACCAGGGAGCTACTCAGAAATATGGAGGTGTTGTCCAGAAGATGTTACCCACTGCCTCCAGCAAGCAGCAGTGGGGGTCTGAAGGATGTGGAGAAGTTTGTTCACCTGCCTGAGCATCAGCAAAAAAGGAAGCAATGAAAGAGAATAAGGAAATTGTAGGGAAAAGAAATCACTTTGTAACCCCCGCCAAAGAAAGGGTAAGAGTGATACTTGAGGCAGCTTGACACAGTAATAAAATGAGACCGTGCCAAAAACTGAAATGCAAAAAGAGAAAGCGCTGTAACAATTGGACTGACCGTCTAGCAGCAAACCCCGCGCTGCCCGCGTTTTCCCCGGAGAGCTGAGGACAGGCGGGCAGGAAATGACAGAGCTCTTCTTATGAATAAACACTTCCTCAACAAAACCGGCTGCTAGAATGGAGGCCTCCAGGCCAGCAACCGTTTTTCATCTCTGAAAAGTTGCTAGGGCTGAACTTTAGAAAGGTATAAACAACCGATTTCCTGCTTGCTGGGGAGGAGGGAAATGTTTTTGAGAGCGCCCCGAATGGCTGATTAATTCCTTTGGTTTCCTTATGGAAGAATGTTGGGGTGAAGCAAGACATCTCCCTCTGTCTGGTTCTAGCTGGTTGAATTGGAAAGAAATTTTACCTAGAAACACATTAATGCAATGTGCAGGGGGAGGTTAAAATTAAACTTAATCTTGAAATATCGTTTCAAAAGGAGAAATTGAAGTATTTCATTCAGAAACTGCAGAAGGAAACACATCCATTTTTTCACTTGACAGAAAAGGTTTTTTCAGCACTGTTCCCTGTATTTTTTTATGAATTTGCAACTAGTCTTAATTAACTCCAAATCTGCATTTTTCACCAAATAAATGGTTCACCTGAGCATGTTTACTATGATCCATTTAGGAATTGCAACCGCTTCTGTGCATAGCAAGTGAATTGAAATAATAATTAAAGGCAGTATTAAAAACTGCCTGCATATTCCTAATACACAGGGAAAAAAAAACATTCATCTTGCATTAAGTCAACAAAATAGTGGATAATGGAGAACAGTTAATACATTTTCCTGAGTGCTTTTTGATAAAGGCTATCAAAGAGGCTTTTAGGGAAACTCAATAGCCAAAGGGGAATTGTCTAAGTTCCACAATGTATTAAAAGCTTATTAAGATAGAGAAAAGAAGAAATGAAATCCAGAGTTCATTTTCAACATATAAATAATATAATAATAGGACATCCCTGAGAGTCCATCTTAGGATTAAAGTCTTTTATTAACGATGCAGGGGAAAGGGTAAATAGTCAAGCAGAAAAAGTTTGCACAGAATAGAAAATAATATCAGCTGTTTGAGTCTAGGAAAGCTGCATGGGGATATCTGAGAGACCTGGCAAAGGTAAGCTAATGAAGAGCTTCCCAGCAGGCTGAATGAAATGCTGAGCAATGAAAAGCGATGCACATTAGAAGGCATCATTTGAACTTCTCTTACACCTTGGTGCGTTTTAATTAGCCATAGTCACTAAGGAAAGAAAAAAAGGAAAAGGAAAAAGAGAAGAAGATCCTGGCATAATTATGAGCAGACCAAGAAATGATTGTTCAGCACTCACCTGTGACCTCAAGCACAACACTGACAATAGACTGCATTGGGCAGGGGGATAAGAAACAGTACAGAAAATATAAAAACACATTAGGAAACACAGTAAGGCTCTACGTTCAGTGCTCACCACTTCACCTCAAGAGAGACGGAGCAGAATTAGAATCTGCCCAAAGCAGCTCAGCAGAATTATGAGAGGCATGAAGAGGTTTCAGAATGAAATGGGAAAGATCAGGAGAGACAAGTTTAAAGCATAAAGAAATAAGAAAAAAAACCTCGCAGGGGCATTATCGTAAACATAAAAACACATGGTAAAGGGAAGATAATTCATGATCACCTGCTTATCTTCTCTTGGTTCAGCAGGAAAGGGCCATGCAGTAAATGAAAAGACTCTGTATTTGAGAAGAGATGACTTCCAGGCTCTGCTCATCTGTGGAACTTGCTTCCACAGGGTGTTGGGCACTGAATCCAAACAGGCAGAGGCATCTGTATGGATATACTTTTACTGGGAAAACTAATCATTGGGGGGTATATTACCTCCATGGAACCATGCCAATTTACATCAGCTCATGATGGTGCCCCACTTGTAAAATTAGTTTAGACAAGTTTGAACAAGATAAGAGACAGAAACCACAATGCTACAGGGTACTGGACATCACTCACCAGCTAAGGTTAAGAAGAAATTCTCCCAGAGCTGGGCTAATGCAAAACAGAAGGTATTTCACAGGGATTTCTTTCACCTTGGTCTGAAATGTCTCTACCAGGCACTATCAAAGACCGGATACAGGGCTGGATATAGAGTTTGCTCATTCTTCTTGCTTCTGATCTTGTTTTCTAATGTAATTGTTTGAGGTTTTCAGCCTGCCCATGTATCATTTCTGGACAGGCCAGGGCACTTAATCCACATTTGTTTATTCATTACTGGAAAGCTTTTCAGTTTATCTTTAGTATCATTCAGATCTAATTTGATTACAGGATTTGTTTAGTGGTGAGTTCATACTCCGAGAAAGAAGCATTAATTAGATCACGGTTGCGCAGCCTGGAGGGAGACTCATAGAAAGAGCTATTTGGGGAAGAGAAAGGGCACATGGTGTGCAGAAAGGCCACTCACAAGCCGTCATTTCCAGGTCCGCGCACATCAGCGTGTTTTACCTGACGCAGATTTGCAATCCCCCCAGGAGCTGGTGGGCCTGAACAATTCCCCACCCTGCAGACGGACACATGTGCCAGGCTGGTGTGGAGGCTGAGGGAGATGCTCCAGCTGCTCCGGTAGTCCGGGCTGCGTGTCGGGGCAGCAAAGCCCCTCCTGTGGGTAGGAAGCTCTGAACAACTGTGGTACACAGCTGGATAACACAGAAAAGTTGTCTGTGGCTATGGATGCTGCAATGCTCAGGTCATACATATAAAAAGATGTTTACTAGGGCTTGCATGTGAGCAGCAGGGTGAGCCCGGGGCCAAATGTGCTGTCAACGGTAGAGCTGGCACAGAGACGCCAGCTCTTGATAAGCCTTTTCCAGGGCTTGGGTGGCTCCTGGTGAAAAAGCAGGAAACTGCATTAACACAACATCCGGTGTACAGGGCTCCAGGGTAGTGGAGACGGATTGGCAGGCCTAGCATTAATCCGGAGGGCTACGCCCATCACTGACGGAAAGGATCCTGCTTCCCCTTGCTTAGCAGGGAGGCACTGACCAGGCAACTGAGGCCTCATGGGCAGATTTCCCCTGAACAAACGTCTTCAGGCATTAGAGACCCTGAACTTGAACTGCCATGTTCTTACTCCTCTTCAATTTCAGTGGCAGGATAGCTGTGCGTGGTTGAGTACCCAGGGCCAGACTCTCCTGTCTCTGCTAGCCATTGGAGGCTCGCTTGCTGCAACATGTTAATAGCAAGAGCAGGGTCAAGGCCAGGATGTTTTTCCCCCATTGTTTGTGGAAGAATTAATCAGAAAATTGCAGTCCACCAGGCTTTAGGGTTGGAGCTAAATCCTTTCAAATCAGTGTCATCAAGCTCCCAGACACTGATTATTTAAATAATGGCTTGGATTTTTTTTTATTGTATTTTATTCCAGTCTTTGCGGGGGTGGGGGGGAGGGGAGGAAAGCCCCAGGATTTTTTTTCAGTTTAGATGTAAAATGATATAAATCGTAAAATACAGCTTTGCTGGATTGTATCTCCATGCCAGCTACACAGATGGCTGAGGGGAGGCAGAAAACCTGATACCCCTCACCCTGCGTGCAGTGAGAAAGCCAGCCTGGGAAACACGCTGGGAGGTGACCAGAAGACCAGGAGGGCAGATGGCCAAGAGGAAAGAGAAGGGAGGAAGACAGGCCTGTCACTCTCTCTTCCCTGTGTTAAAATTCAGATCAAGGCTGATTTCAGTCTTGTCGCTGGCAATGTTATGCCTGGTGAAGCTGCTGGAGGTTAGGTCCTGAAGCTCATAACCATGACTGACAGCTCACATCCCAGGCAACCTCTTTAGGCTCCAGAATTGCTTTATGTTTCTTACTCTATACTAAATTAATCCCAGACCCAAGCTGGAACAGTTCAAACTGGGGTTGGTCTCATGGACCTGTGCTACAGTGGATTTCTTCCTTAGGTTGTCAGGGCTGTGTTCTAGATCAGAGGACAAAAAGATACCGTCAACCACAGTAGTGGAAAGAAGGGAAACAGGCCTTCGGAGGTCTGTTTTTGGTGGGACCCATAGCTTCTCCGTAGAAAACGGGATCTAAGCAGAGAAAGCTAATAGTATCTTGTGAAGCCATGAACGAGAGAGAGCCTGGATCAGAGCTGGGACTCATCCTTCACTGCTCTTTCGAACTGCATCCCATGTGCAGGAAAGGCTGTTCATGCTAAACAGCTGGATTGTGGTGTATTCACAGACGACACTGAGCAAAGGGGAACTCAGTGCTGTGACATGCAGTTTAGCAATCACGGACCAGGGAACAGGTGTCAGAGGCTTGAAAGCCAGGACAATTTGGGGTTCTTTGAAGGCAGAGCTCGTGAGGAGGGGTAGTCACACAATCTACTGTCGGCAATACACCAAAATCACAGACGGAAGTTCGTAAATAGGCACGAAGAGCCTCATTTGGGTGCTTCCAGATGTTTGCTAGAGTCTTCTGCCCCCAATCTGTTACATGGGCAAGGTGTTTAAATTTAGGTGTGGTACATATCCCCCACCACTAACTAGCTCACTTCCTGCAGGCAGCCAAAATAGTTAAATAGATGTTAGATCACATAGGGCTGTGGGTGGAGGTGCAGGCTGGTGAGAAGACCTGCCCTAGGCAGGAGCAGCACAGAGGTGTCCAGGTGGTCATTGGCAGAGCAGAGGAAGGGAAGGGAATGTAAAACATTGAGATCAGAGATAAGACTGAGACAGAAACAAGAGAGTAGCAGCATCTCCTCAGTCACACTCGTGGAGCTCCAAAACAGTCTAACCTGGCAAGGTGGCAAGTGAACGAAAAGAAATGGGGTTTCACATGTGTTGCTGCTGGCTCTGTGAGAAAATATTTACATTTAAACTGATGAACCTATTGCTTCTCCTCTCCATAAGCCTCCTCAGGGCTTATGTGTGAAAGGCCATTTATTGAGGCTAAGGTTGGATGCAATGGCATCCCATGTTAAAATATGGGGGGTGCTTTCTCTGCCTTAGGACAGCAAAGATGAGCAGCTCTGGCCCCTGTTTTTACGGCCAATATTTTCAGGGGCCTGTCTGGGGAATGGAAGCTGATGGATGTATTAATCTTCCTTATCTTAGATCATAGACTCTGTAGGGATCCTAGGGGATCATCTCTGATGCATGTTTGTCTAACCTTAAATCTTCTAGAGAAGGAGATACTGGCACTGCCCCATTGGCCAGCACCACTGGTGTTGCACACCACTACTGTAGCTGATAGAAAGCTTTTAGTACTATCCAAACTAGACCTTCTATATAATGAAGTAAACTTTTCTCTTCTTGTTCTTTCCCCCATGGTCTTAGAGTACAATTGATTACCATTCTTTTTATAATCAAATTTTGCCTGATTATGGACTCTTTTCAAGTCTTCTCCTTTCTAGACTAAACAAAACCCTTTTCTTTAACATTTCCTAATAAGTTATGGTTACTAAACCTCATTTTATTATTCATACTTCTCATCTGGACTTCCTCCAATTTGTCAAAATTTTTCTTAACTCAGTGCCCAAAAGTGGACAGGGTGTTCCATTCCCAGAGTTAAGCTGAGAAGAATAATATATCCCACGTCTCCTGTACTTGGTTTTCTAAGTGTAAGGCTCCTGCAAATACATCATCATCTGACAAGTGTCTTTTTGCAAAGGCTCCACCCTCCTAACTCATATTTCCCTGGAGACCCAGTATGAGCCCTCAGCCCTTTTTTCAGCTTGGTGTCTACTCAGTTATGCCCTATTTTGCACTTGGGTGTCTGGCTTCTCCTTCACAGCATCTTCAATGAATTCCCATCCTGCTGCTTTTAGACTGAATTTTGAACTTGCTCTCTCCAGTGCTGGCAAGGCCTCCCAGCTTAGAGTCACCCATGCATTTTACACAGGCACTGTCTTTGCCATCAGCAGAGTTGTTAATGAAAATATTGATTACAGCCAGTCTGTGGACAGACTCCTGCAGTGTCCCAATTACTGTGTTTTCCTGCTTCAGTAGTGAATTGGTGATAACTACTCTGAGAGCAATTTAAAAGCCAGTTGTGCATCCACTTTCCTCTGAATTCAGCTAGACCATGTTTTCTCAGCTTGCAGCTACAAAATCCTGCTTAGGAGAAGATCAATCTGCTGTTCCTGTCCCACTGCAGAAACTTCTGTGTTGCCCTTCAAGCCCATACTAGCTACAGCTAAAACAACCAGGGACTATTTCAAGCAGGTAAACTCTGAATGGCAGCGAGACTATTGGTGGTAAGAGGTGAAACCCAAATGGTTAGAGAACATCTGTGTGAATAAAATTGCTGAGTTGGGGTCATGAGCTCATGTTATTTGTTTGGGTTGTTTCCAAGTATTTGCTGAAAGACGCGAGACTCCTGAACTGTTCAGAGAACCTTTGCAATACAGGCAATTACTCAGTGGATGCTTCATTTGCTGTCTGAGAGGCCAGTCTCTGCACTGTAGCAGTCAAGGGGAGAGGAGGAATAGCTCAGGGTGGTGGTGATGTGGCCTGCAGGCCCCTCAGGGCTGGACTAACAAGGCTTGAGGATCTCCAGCAGTGGCCACGGAGCCTAGGCTTCCCCTTGCAGCATGTGCTCCCTTGCTCATGGGTAGGTTCCCAGCTCAGTGCTGGGATGTCTTGACTGAAATGGCAGCTATCTCATTAGCCAGGGACCAGCCTTGTCACATACCCACAGTCCATGGGGACAGTTACATGTCATCTGTGAGCCTGAAAATGATGCATCCAGGCTGCTACCCTCGGGAGGCTGACAAACATGGTGAGGAGTAAGGAGCAGTGCAGAAACAAGTTAAAGCCTGTGCCCTGGACTCACAGAGAGCACAGCCTGCTCTGGACGTGGCTTGTAGCAACATCCTGGCACAAGACCTCTGTGAAAAAAAAGTCACACTCACATCCAGTGAGAGGCTGAGGGCATGGTTACTTGCGGTGTGTTGCTCTCACCAGAGTTAAAGCAGAGGCCACTCAGGTCTCTGGTGAACAGGGGACACAACAGAGGACTTGGGCAGTGCAGCTGTCAAGCTGAGCCGGTATTAATAAATGCCTTAGTTTACTACGAGCTGTTTGTCCATAAGTATGGCAGTGGAGGGTTTGCTGCTGTATTAGCTGCAGTTGGGGGTGGCAGGAGGAAGAGGCACTGGTCTAGGTGTTTACGAATAAAAAGTGCCCAAACTGAATGGCAAGTCATGTATTTAGCTAGTGGCCTCAAATTTTAAAATACTTCTGCAAAATGGTTATGTGGGTGTCTGAACAGCTGCAAAACCGCAGGCTCTGTTTGTTTTAATTTATATGTATTACGTTGGATGGCTCCAGGCTGCAGGGGCAGGGAAGGCAGCGATGCAGGTGGAGGGGAATGGCAGAGACTTCTGCCAGATTTGCCCTGGGGATCTGACCCTCTCTGATGGGTTCTTTGTGTAATTTTGTATTTAATGTATAAATTTAGCTCTGCTTTACCTCTTGTGTTATTCAGTTGAGCTGTCAGCAGTCTGGCGGGGTGCCTGGGCCTTGTGAACTGTGCAGGGAACACATATCGTGATAAGGAACACCTTTGGCAGACAGCGAGTCTGGAGCAGCGGGCTTGTCCCAGAGCAGCCTGCAGCCTGGCAGCTCCTTGTCATTTATGGGGAGGAAGCAACCGGAAACGTGAGGGCTCTGCAAAGCTGTTTTTTAAGTGAAGTAAGCAGTGTGCTGGGCCAGGCTCCCCAATGGCTGGCAAGGAAGATCACACACTGGCGACATGGGAGAGCAAGACCCTGCTTCTGAAGGAGTGCCAGAGGATACTCCCTGTGCCCCCCATGTCCTGCTGTGCAGGAGGAGGGACAGAGGTGGGGACGTGTCCGTGAAGGAGGCTGTCCCTGCCCTCTCCTCACCCTGCCCACGGAGGGAAAGCAGGAAAACATCTTCCTCCCAAAGAAAAAGGGCTTGAGAGAGCCTCCAGGTCAGGAGAGGGAAACCTGGGGCCTGATTTTGAGGTGTGCAGGGGTTTGGACTGCTTTGGGCATTGGAGGGGTCCTTCCGACCAGCAGCAAAGAAAATTGCTTCCCACCACACTCTGGAAGCTTGACACAGCCTTGCTCCATAGGATATCCCTAGTCCCAGTCCCAAGTTCTCGAGTGGCCCATGGAGGCTGATCTTTCCTCTCTCTGGTTTGAGTACCAGGGCTGATGAGGGGCATGGAGGAAGACTGGGACTCTTCTGCTCTCTTCACAACCAAAACCAGGCAAGAAAGCTATGAGAACACAGAAATCAGAGATACTCATGTGTACGGACTAGATCTGAATCCCAGTACTTAAATCCTTGCACGCACCTTGGCAGGTGCTGAGGTCCAGCCCCTGGACACTACATGGTTCTAGTCTGGGGCTAATCCAGACCTGCCAGCCCAGACCTCAGCTCAAAAGGGTTAGTGTCAACCCCAGTATTTAGAGATCACAGCTCCAGGCCCTCCTCCCCTGCAACTGCCTACAGTCTTGAATCTAAAATAATTTCTTCTGGATTCTTTTTATTTTCCTTCATCCCCTCTCTCCCCACTCCAGGTCTGTGCTGTGATTTCAAAGTTTGCTCCTCAGGCAACAAGTCTCAGACTCTTTACTTTTTAGAAAAGCAATTAGAAAGAAGCTCCCTGAGCTCCAGTAACTGGGGGGGAGGAAGCAGGTAAAGCTGTCAGTCCCAAGTTAAACTGTAAGCATGTGAAGGGGGCAGTGTCTCTGGCTCATGATATCTTTCCTACAGACTCTTGTGGGATCCATTAACATCACATCTTGCTTTTCTGGAACCAAGGCTGAGTGGGCCCAGAGCACTTTAGGGAGCCAGGACAGGTGCTGTCTGAGGGCTAGGGACCCTTTGAGAATGGGGATAGAGTCAGGAGAGAACAGGAAAGGCCCTAGTAGATCTTAGGATGCTAGAAGGACACTTCAGGTCACACTGCTGAAGTCCAAGAGATATCTTTTGCACCAAGGGAGCCCAGAACTTAGCGATTCCTCCAGCAGCAGCCCAAATGCCCATGGTGCAAGGTGCTGTACGAACAGGGAATACTTTTTGCACCAGGGATGTTGCAGTAATGCAGCCCCTTTTCCAGGGAAGACACCAGAACAACACAGAAGAACAACCAGAACAGTGCAGGAGAGCTGAGGGCTCCTCCCTGAGCCTGAGAAGATCAGGTAGAGCTCATCATCTGCTTCTACACTGATCAGATAGTCTCTGTACTGGGGTGGTGAAGTTCCAAGCCTGGGAGAGCCAGGTGACCAGTAGGTCAGGGCATAAGGAGACAGAGGAGATGGAAGGGGGGTCTGACAGGTCTGCTGAGCCTGGGAGTCAGGACAGCTGCGTTTCTCACGTACCACATGGATGTGTATCCCTCTGATCTCCATGTTTTTCCACCAGGAAAAGGAGATACTGCCTGGGGAGAAGAGGGCAACATGCATTGTTGCTGAAGGAATGGCCCCCAGCAACCCTCCTGTTTCAAACTGTCTGTTCCCAGAGTTCCCAGCTGTGATATTTCAGGTCTTGCCATACCACAGCTGGCCTGGTCTTGTCTGTCTTTCCCTTCTTTCAATGCTCCCCCCATCTTTTTCTTTCTCTGTCTTTTCCTCCTAGAGCCAACTTCCCTCTGCTGTGAAGGTTCTGCTCCCTTCAAGTTTTGCTTTCTCAGCTCTCTTCCTGATAGTCTTCAAGAAGAAAATCTTTCACCTCCTGGACAGTGTATGGCCTCATCTCTCCCCATACCATTCCTCCAGGTACACACAGTCTGTGTACCTTTTGGTACACACAGTCTGTTTCTTAAATCCACCTGCTGCTTTGGCAGGCACTTCTGGCCCTTCACCTCTTTATCTGGGATCTAAACCATATGAGGAGGAAAAGATGGAGCCAGAAATGGCAAGAAATGGGGCCAGAGGAAGTGTGTGGTCTCCTCCTCCCCCTCATTCTTCCTCACAGCTCTCCTCACTCATCAAGGCCTCTCCCCTGAGTCCTTCCCCAAGAGACAGGTCTTTGCAACTGTGTAAAAGCTGTGGGAATACCACACTGCCAGCTCTTGCAGTATGAGCTCAAACCTTGTAGCAAGCAATACTATCCCTCAAGCCCCAGCTGCTGGAGTCAAGTGAATAGAGGGAAGGCTCCCCTCTTATTTAACTGGCATAGAAAAGCATGGGAAATAGATGCTCACAGCAACCTAGCAGCTCAAAACTGGAAGGTAAAAAAACCAAAAGCACCAATTGGTAATGAAACCTGGGATTTATACTGCTTCCCACCCTCGAGTGTGTTGACTTGATATTGCTCCAGCCTTGCAACACTGAATGCCAGATTTATGATGCATGCCCTGTTTTGTTGCTCCATTCTTCTTGCTGCCCTGGTTCTGGCTTGGAAGGTGCTCTTTGCCTAGTTGCACCAAAGCCTGGTTGATCTGCTCAGTATCAATGATGCTGACAAGTGTATTTGGGCAGCTCCAAATTCCTTTTTTCTGTACCTGAACCAGAAGCACCAGTTATCCCTTGCCCTGCTGTGCCACTGGGTGTCCAGTCCCGCCACACACACTGCTTTCCTGGTGCCATGCTCCCAGGAGAGCTCTTCCCTTGCTGACACCACAACACTGCAAGGGATTATAGGGTGAAGAAGAGACACTTAAGAGAGTCTGCTCTAAAAACCTCCCCACTGAAAGAGACCTGCTGCTCAGATCATGGCAAGTAAGTCCTGCCCATCTTCCCCACCATGAAAGAGCTGGGAACACACTTGTGAGGTGTGCTAAAATGTCTCTGTTCTGCTCTGCAAGCACCTTCCCTAAAGCAGAAATGGCCAGCTGTAATGAAACACTGAGTCTGGAAGACCTCAGCTTGGCAGCTGGGGGAGGCCCCACAAACTCATTTCATAAGTGGTTCACCCTTTGACCTCAGGTCTTCAGATTATCAAGAGCTGAGCTAATGCCAAAAGTTACCAGACAAGCAGCTTTCTCAGGAAGTGCTGTCCTGGAAAATGCAGCCTGACAGAAAATAAACTTTTTAAAGCCACAAAAAATGATCCTAGCCTGCAATTTCTTCCTTGCTGTCTGGAAAAGAGAAGCCAGCAAGACTTGGATTGTGTTTTCCAAAGGTTAAAACACAGGGTAGGGATGTTATTTTAGTGAATGGCTGAGCCCATTCAAACCTCATGATAAACGGATATGTCCCTCAGTCCTGTTTGTGCAGATCCAGTGTCAGGCTGGGCTTCAGGCCACATTCCTCCCACCGCTAAGGACGTGACTGTCTGCCCCCATGGGAATGGCACTGGGCTTTGGAAAAGTTATGCAAATGGGGAGTGAAAAAGGGGCTATTTTGCAGATGGTGCTGACTTATTCCAGACATGAAGTGCAAACACAATTACAAACAAATGAAATCCCCTCCTCCCCCCCAAAAAGCTAGTCTGTGCCCATAATTAATCCTAGGGATTACTGGTGGGGCAGCAGTGGTGAGGGAAGAGACTTGAAGGGGTTGGAGGGTTCCATGTGCATAGTGTAATCTGAGAAACATGTTACAGAGGTGAACTATGTCTAACCCTTCCACAGCCAAGTTTTGCTGAGGCAGAACAGAACTGCAGGTTTCAAGGTTTATCTTGGACCTGATGGAGACTGAGAGCAGGAAGGAGACCATATGGCTGAGACATTGATTCCAGCCATCCAGAGCTCTCATCATATAAGCAATGCAGCAAAGCACAAAGAGACTGCCCAGGGAAGGACGGTCGGAAGGAGCAGGAGCAGGAGCAGGTCCATCCAACATCAGGCTGGTGGAGCACAAGAGCAGCAGAGCAGTGCCCAGCCCTGCTCTGCAAATGTGAGAACTCTGTCTGGCTGCAAGGGAGCTGGAGATGGTTGCGTGTGTGTCACAACTGGTGTGGGAACTTTGACATCACTTCAGAAGGCTGCTGGAGGTCTTTTGTGGTTGTGGATTTTGGCTGAAGTGACAGTGTCAGGTGAGGAGATGCTCCATGGCAGATGGTAGCCTCCATCACAGTGAGCAAATTCATGGTGAAGGAGCTGGGCTGAGTTCCCACGCTTCGTGAAGCCCCAGGAGCTGATGCACAGAAACAAGCCTGCCTCCCCACAGGTCAGCAATGTGCTCAGGCCTCTCACTCTCATCCTACATCACGTGGCTGCTGTGTGCTGGAGCTCCCCATCAGCCTGATGCTGGCATGGGGAGGTATTTCTGCTGGGGTGGGAAGAGGAAGCCTAGTTAGGGTCACTGAGCCAGCGCATGCCAAGTCCTGCTCACTGGGCGAAGGGGCAGCTTGAGAGGAAGAAAGAGAGACATGAAGTCTTTTGCATGTCTAATGGGATTTTGCTCATGATGGCTAGCGGGATGGCCTTAAAGAGCCCACTTCTCTGGCTTTTCTTGCCTGAGGCATCTTGGTTTCGTACATCTGAAGAGGTGAGGCAAAAGGAAAGGAAGGGGCAGAGTAGTCTGGGAGAGTCCCAGCTGAGTGCTATCCACAGCAACATATGGCATTTTTATCTGCACACCATGCCTGTCCAGGAAGTCATGGGGGGCTTCCCTCCAGAGAAACCAGCAGAGTGAAGAAGGACAGGCAGGGGACCTGCCTACCTGGTGGCAGAGCAGTACTAGGCAGATTTCAGTTATTTTCCAGACCTTGCAATTCAGTTTGAGTTATCAGGCCTGGGGGGGCAGTTCCCAGGGAGGGAGTCTCACCTGAGTTACTGGTCTTCGTGGCCATGGAGGAGGTCATGCTGGATGCTAAGACTTTGGTCAGCATCAACACTTCTGCTTGCTGCAGCCCCTTGCACAGGGCATCCCATGGTCCTGACATTCATGCATTTTTGACAAAAAAATCTCTTCAAAAAAGACATCCATTGTGGCTATGGCTGAACTTGTTCTATTAGTCACAGGTCTGAGAGAACAACTGGTGGGTGCCAGCCTGGGCTGCCAAAGAGGGAAGAGAGTCAAATTTGGAGATTCCCCCTGCAAATTATGAAATATGCAACTAAATGCTGCAAGCTCTGATTCCATTTCATGTTCCTGTATTGGACTTTCTGTTACGACCATACCCTGCAACTGAGCAACTCCCTTTGCAGGTCGAACACTGGTGGCATCCTCAGGATGCACAGCTCCACCAAAGAGTGCACCTTGTTTTGAGGACCACAGTGTAGGCACAGTCACAGTCACCAGAAACCAGGAGTGCTGTTGAGACTCATGCTTCTCTAGAAATGTGCCATGATTAATTGCAAATGGCTCAGCCTTCTGAACAAAGGCTTTAAAAAATAAATAATTGCCTGCTCCAGGTAGTAAAGTAGGATAAGGAGATCTCACTGTCTGATACAGTCATTCAGCAACAATATGCATGAAGCATGAGGCACACCGCTTGTCTTGTTCAACTTCTGACAAAGGCATCAATCAGGTCACTAACTTGAATTTCCCAATTAGTTTTGCTACCAGAAAGACCATCTATTATTATTGTTACACAGTAAACCTTGCAAACAGGACACTCCAACATACCATTCTTTTATCGTGTGTAATCAGGCCTCCCATCAGAGGGCTTTGCTCTTTTGGTTTTGTGCCTAGTGTGTTTGTTTGTTTAATGCTCCTCTTTTGACACTGGATCACTTTTTCTATTGCATATTTCTTGGCACAGCACTTTGTACTATGGCTTTGTACTATGTTATTTGAGAGCTGCAGCTTTTCTGAGCAGACTGCTGCTCCCCTGGGGAGGTGGGAATGTGTCTTTATTATTGAGCACAAGTAGGGAAACTGAGATACACCACAAACAGCTTCCCCAACCTCATAGAGGAAATTGGTGGCAGAATCTCTAAGGGGACCCTGACTCTGAGCTGGACTGTCCTCCCAGATTGGCAGGTCCTCCCAGTCAGATAGAGGAAAACCTCTGAGTGCTCTTATCACAAATTCACAGAATAGTTGGGGTTGGAAGGGACCTCTGGAGATCATCTAGTCCAACACCCCTGCTCAAGCAGGGTCACCTAAAGCAGGTTTCTGAGGACCATGTCCAGTTGGGTTTTGAATATCTCCAAGGATGGAGACTCCACAACCTCTCTGGGCAACCTGTTCCAGTATTCAACCACCCTCACAGTGAAGTGTTCTCTTGTTTCAGATAGAATTTCCTGTGTTTCAATTTGTGCCCGTTGCCTCTCATCCTCTCACTGGGCATGGGCTGGTAAAGTCCAAAGAGACAGAGGTGCTGCAATACCTAGACTATTTCTTAGGCCCATGTGAACTTTTTCCTCTGAGAAGACTTCTGGTGACTTTGCTTCAAAACACTTAGATCAATCTACCAGTCTACTCAGAAAGGCCACAATCACTTCCTCAGAGGGACTGTACATGGATCCCCTTCTGGGCAGGAGCCCCTCCAGGCTCCCCTCATGAATCATGGCAGCTCTCTGAAGGCATGTTCCTTTCTGTAGTGTTGGTAGCTTGCACAGAGACACACACAGATCCATCTCCTTTCCTTGTAAGCCTTAAGTAGCATGTGAGGGGAGGAGAGAAAAGAGGGAGAAAAAAGAAAAACCCTTCCTCCCTGGAGTCTGAGCCTATATGCAGTGAAGTAAAGTCCATGGTTTGTAATCCATCCTGAGATCCCTTGAATCTCTTTGTGGTCACTGTGTGAAATGATCATGTCTGAACTATTTACCTAGCGTGGCAGGTCTATATTCAATTGTTGTACGCTGACAGAGAGACCCCTTAGGCAAAGAAGGGGAGATAACTACTCCAAGTCCCTCTCCAGTGCTCCGTCCTTCTCATCCACATGGCCACCACCTGACTCCATCATCACGAAAGAGTGGGCTGTTTTGCTGACCTGCACAGCTGATTCACCAAATCCTTTCTGTTGCCAGCCAGCCTGATTGCCCAGTGATATCCTGTCTCCTGCTAGGCAGAGGGGCAGAAGTTTATAGCCAAAGATAAGCAAACAGGACGTCCTCTGGCCCTGGGCTAGTGCAGATCTTGAGGGGTTTTGCCTGCAATGCATAAGAAAGAGTTTGGTTGGGTTGCCTGCTGCAGGATGCGTGGTGTGTGGGAGACTCCTTGCTTAGGAATGAGAAGGTGGTACAGGAAAATAGAAGGGGCCATGGCATGAGGCTGCAGTACAGGCCTCTGATCAAGGGTCCTTTGGACTCAGAACCCTTTAAACTGTTCGTCATCTGCTAATGGGGCACAGGCTTCCACACTGTGGGCCTCAGCATGCACTGGAAGCTACCCAAGAAGAGGGAAAGGGGCCTGCAACATCTGAGAGCGATTTACTCAGAGACTCTGCTGCAAGAGGTGGGAACACATCTGCTCTAAGAGCACACTGCAGGGCCCCAGTGGGAGGAGGAGGGTACCTTGGAGAGCCTGCCCTCAGGCATCAGAAACACTTCTGAGTTTCTCACACTGGGTTTCCACACCACCTGGGTGAAGAGACCTCAAACGACCCCTCTGGACAGTTTTTCTGTCCTACCTGTCACTGCTCATCTGTTTGGTCAACAGGCTCTTTCTTCAGTTGGTAGCACTGCCTAATGGGCAGAGCCCTTGGGAGAGATTTAAGGGCCTCAGGTGGCCACTGGTACTGTCTCCATCGCCCACTTACTGGAACAGCCGACCAGCGCCTCCTGGCTTTCTCCTGTGCATCCCCTAGTGTTTGGAGGGTGATGTATAAGCACCACCTCCTCCCAGTCCCAAATTGAAAAACTCCCCTGATGGGGCTCTGGCATACTTTGGAGCGTGGTCACATCCCCTTTGTTGTCTCTCTGGTTCCTTGCACTTCCCTCTCTGTCTAGACCAGCCCTCCGTTAGCTGATGGGGACATCAGGACCTCCAGAGGTAACTGACTCCATCTGAAGCAAGTACCCACAACTATTTGGGGGATATATCCCCTATAGGTAGTGCCCCTCTCTTCAGCAGGCCTATACAACAAACTGTGATTGATATCTTTCACCTTGCTGAAGTTAAGGTCAGTCTTCATGTCTCTCACTGTGTCTCTTCTCCTTTTGCTTTGGGAGGGCACAGAGCCAACATGGGGGCTGCGGCCCTCCTCCAGTCTCCCAGGCACCACAGCAATACAGTGAATGAGCTGTCTTACGAGGAATAATCAATATTGCTGGCTTGAGTATGGGCTTGGCCTGTGTCTCTAGATTTTCCCCTCTCCCCCTCCAGCTGGCTTGTCTCCCTGGACTGTCCCTGACTCTCCCTCTCTGCCAGCTTGATGGGGCTCTGATCCTCAAGTCTCTAAAAGGACAATTGTTGTTCATTTTAACTCATAAATGTAGCTATGAAAAGCCCCATGGCCTCTCTCATACCTGCAGCCTCATGCAGCTGGGATCAGGACCTTTCAAGAACAGCAGTTCACACCTTTCCCAAAGGTGTGTTTCTTTCCCCAAATCAGGCTAAGAGAGGTGTTGCCTCTGAAAGAGGCAAAACACTGTAGGTCAGCTGATGGCTGGTAACTTGTGCCTGTGCATTCAGAGCTCAGGATGCCTGGCACCTGGGTGCCGCTGACTGTCACGCACCCTCCATTCCCAGCTCTGCTGCCAGATGGCCAGTATGGCCTTCATGCCGTCTTCCGTATCTATGCCCCACACTGCTGACCCCTGCCTGAGAAAAGGCACAGCAGACTTTGGTGTCCACACCTCTCTTCTTTGGCTTTGATTCTCACTTGGTCCCAGCTGACCACCTCTAGCACTGAAAAAAACACTGTCTAAGGAGAACATTTTTCTGAGTGTGAGCTCTAGAGGACTGCTAGTGAAGTTTAACACCACTGTCACATCCTGGCTGGGTACAGTGTCACACACAGACTCACAAGGAGGACTCATCGGTCAGATTGCTCAGACAACAGATACAGAAGCCCAAAGTACAGTATCCAGGACAGTACAGGAAGTCTATCAGAGAAACTGTTGGTGGACTGAGTGGCAGAGTGGCTTATTGCACTGCCTGCACCCCTCATGTCGGGATGGGCAGTGCAAACACACCAGCAAGTATAGAGTGTCTGCAGGTATAACTTAGCTTTAGGCCCCTACAGCTTTGGTGTCTCTGGGGACTCCTGTTGGAGTCCATGGAGAGAGATCTAGAGATCTGCACCTCTAGTGCCAGCTAATCCTCCCTGTGTTAGGTGTCTAGATGTCATCTCCAAACAGGCATCTAACCCTCCAGCACTGCATGCTTCTTTTGCTTGACTGTCAAAGGAGCTGGGGACAATCATCTCAGGCTTTGATATCCAACTTTAAGATACTGAAGTGAGAGCAGATCAGTCTGTCTGATTACATGAACTGCCAGCTTCAGGGAAGTAAGTAATTACTTTTGTCAATGGGTCCATTTTGAAGCTGCAACCTCAGCTGTAGCCAGTCTCCCCACTGATGCTGGCCTAGCATCAATATTCCTCATCCCATTGGAGTGTTAATGTGCTAAGAAGGTGGTTACCTAGCTCCTGGGTGACACCCTGTCTCCGATTGCCTGCCCATCTATGAATCTCACAGTCTGTTGCCTTTTCACCTCTCCACGCCAGTTGTTTAGTTCCAAATAAGTGGTCCATGCTTTAGCACCATAGCCCTAGAGTTCAGCCTGAATCCGTGGTTTGTCACATATGTGTTAAATTACAGTTGTTCTTAGCCCCTTCCAACAATTTTTCATTCAAGAGCTTGCTAATTATCTGACAGTACACAGAGCTGCTGATCTTATCCGTGGCTGGATGTACATCCGCACAACAGGTCACAGTGACCACTACTACCCAGGGGATGTCATTCAGTGTGTCTGTAATTTTAGCCTTGGGCACATGGGGAAGCTTCCTTTGCTTTAGGTGGGCTGTGAAGCTGTGTGCACACTTCTCCTTTAGCTAGCCTGTAGGCCCTTCTCTGTGACTTGTACAAAAAATTTGCCTTCCATCACATTGTAATGCTCACTCCTGCCTGGCTGTTACACATGGCCAGCTTCCCTTGATTTCCACAAGTATTCAATCTAACTACCACTGAGCTGCCAAAGAGAATGGATGAGATGACAAGGGCTTTTTTCCCATCCTTAATGTGTAAGCACAATGGTTTGAGACATTCTTTTCTTTGTGCTTCAACTGTTTGTGAGCTACACAAAGACAAGACACGTCCCAGTGTATGACAGGTGTGAATTTTACTGTCCCCCACGGCTAAGGCTCTCAAGTCCTTTTAATAGTGTCCATCTACTCAGCACTGGACCTGGGGGAAGAACATTTTGATGAAAAATTTCTATGAAAAATAGTTTCTTATCAAAAGACATGTTGGGGAGAATTAATGACTTTTGGTGGAAATATCCTGCATTTTTGATGAAGAACTACACAATGAAAACCAAAGTTTCTGGAATAAAAAAGTGCCTAGAGTTAGGTTTGAAGATCACAGGGGATTCAAAATCAAGAAAATGAATCTCTAATGTTCCTAACGAAATAACAACTTATTCAACCAAAAATAGTTTTTTTGAAAAACAAAGATGTCTCACTTTTTAACAGAGGAATGGGAAAGAAAAGTAGGGGAAAAAGGAAAAGGGGAAAGGAGAAAGGGGAGGGGAAGGGGAAGGGGAAGAAAAGGACATGCCAGGGGAAATGCAGACACTCTAATTCCTGTAAGAAACAATTCCCAGCATCAGTGACTACTTGTTCCAGCCCATCAGAGAGGCTAGTCCAGATCAAGAGGAGTGGGCCTAGGACAGGAGCAGCATGAAGCAGAACTTTCTCCTGATCCCTCTGTTCCCCAGTCCCTCTGCACCAAGCTGCCCCAAGGCAATTAGCTAAAGCTGCTGACAGGTACATCAAACCTTTATTGATCATGGAGACTTCACATGTTCCTGCATCTTCTGCAGGCTTTGCCTGTTTCTTCAGGTCACCTGAAGCCTCCTTGCAGTCTTACTTCTTCCTCTAGACCCTGCTTTACAGAAGGGAAGGAGTGGGGGTTTCTGGATCTTGTGTGTCAGCAGTACTGACTTGCCATAATATTTAATCCATGAAACGAGAGAGGCTGTTGGCCATAGTATGCATGTCCACGCCCTACAAGGAGCCTTCTGGGAACCTCCTGAAGCAGGTGAAAGTGGAAGAAAATGCTGTTGCAGGTTTCAGTGGCCACAGCAACCTCACCAGGAAAAGCAGGTGAGGCTGCAGGTCAGCACTTAAGGGCACTGGCAGACCCACATAGTGGGACGAGGAGAACCACAGCCAGAAAACAGGGCTCCCCCAGCAGGAACCTGCACTGCAGTGTTACGTAGGGCTGACTGGAGCGTCTTCCATCCACAGATCTGAGAACAAGGACGGTTTCATGACTCCTGCCAGCTCTCTGCTTGACACAAGAAAGGGCAGTTTGTCCTTCATTTAGATGACACTGAAGTCTGACCTCAGCTCCTGCAAAGGGAGGGAGGAGTGAAAACTGTACTATGAAGTTCCCTGGTGCCAAGACCTCACCACTCATGGCAAATATATTATATTCCATCACATGGAAAATCTGTGCTGTCTGGAGTCTACAAAAGCATAGTTTGCTGGAACGTGGAATTAACAACAATAGTAAATGGTGTGTGTGGGGGGACATCAGAACAATTCCAGAGATTCTGGGTAAATGAGCCCAGAGTCATTTGACATAAAGCAACAAACTCTTATTATAACGCTGATGTATTTGGTATGTGTTCAGATTTCTGGTGTTTTGAGAAGTACTTCCATGGCCTGTTCTGCTAGTGTGACTTCTAGAAGACTGGGAACTCTTCCAAATTAGGACTTGGGGACTTAAGTTCCACTGAGGAAAAAATAATAATTAAAAAGCTGCAGCATGGAGTTTTGTTGATTTTTGTTCCCCTGTGGTTTTGTGTTAAACCCTATCCAGGCATGCAAAGAACAATAATATTTTGGGAACGCCCATTAGGAAACATTAGCCATACCCTCAGTTTCTTCAGGTTTGGAGTTGCTCCAGTAAAGTGTCTGAACTCAGACAAGATGTTTCCACTTACACAAATGAAGGATCAGCTCTGCTGAAGCTGGAAACCCAGCTGCATTGTAGGAAATTTAAAAATGCAAGATCTACAGAAAAGTTACAAATGTCAGGGCAGTTCTGTCTCTCTGCCTGCTCCCAAATCACAGGTAAACCCAGGAGATCCTGGATTGCAGAGAAAGCCATGGGTAGCTCCCCTTCCCATTCAAAGCCTATTGTAAAATACTGGAGAGCAGGCTGACTCCCGATCTTCCCCTCTGCTGTCCCTGTGCAGCAAGTGGCACGCACAGCCTAGATGCCAGCAGAGGTACGGTCCTTCTAAAGAGCTTTATGGTGCCAGAGTAGCTACTCTACAGTCCATGTGAACAGCACATGCAAAACAGATCAAGTTCAGTCTGAAACACAGCCCAGGAACCATCAAAAGACACCGCATCTCTCGGGAGACTTTGAGACAGGCAGCGTCCGCAGAAACATCAGAAAGGCTGCAGAGCTAACTGAGCATGGAGCAGCCTGGTGACAGGAGGGTTGCGAAACAGTTTCCTGTTTACTTGTCTCTTATTTTCTTCTCCATTAACTAAGGCCTCTACCTAGCATACTGTTGCCCTTAGCAGCAGCTGATGGGAAAGGGCCCTGTCCCCCACCACTGTTACCCCCATCCCTCCGCCCCTGCAGCCAGGCCTGAGGGGGACAACTGCACACAGCTGTCCGCTTGCAGCTGGAAGAAAAGGGGAAGGGGTTGCTGCCCTCCCCCTGGGTCTTTAATGGCACTTAATCCTTTGAGTTGATTAAAGTCATATATTAACCAGAAGACCTGGATGTGATGGGAATAATAGATGCCTGCCAACCCTAATTGCATGGCAAGTCAGACTTTGCTAAATGAGCTCTAATCCATTGTTCTGATGTAGAAGGGAAGGATTAAAGCATTATTCTTTTTTTGGTTGAAAGCCTCAGCTCCGAGGAAGTGATCCTCAGCTGGGGTGAAACAGTCTAACCCAGTGGGTTCCTTATTCGCACTGTGGACATTTGAGCCTATTTTAAAAGAAATTTGCTCACAAAGGAGAAGTGCCCTCTCTTTGCAAGCTGGCTTCAGGTTCCTAGGTGAGGAGGAGACGCAAATAGGTCATGTCCTGTGTTGTGCTTGGCCTGACATTTCATGAAGGCTCAGAGATGAGGGAAGTGCTTGGCTTTCAGTCTGCAGAGTCTCTATATGAGGATCTCCAAGCTTGTGGGACTTGTTTTCCTTATGCTGCAGGTGGAGGAAATGGAGGCATGGTGAGCTGGGAAAGGTTGCAGTGATGCAGGATAGGCCTGAACTTGGAGACCTGGGGCCCAGGCCTGCCCCTGGCAGCATCCCTGTTCCACATCGGGATGAGACCAAGAACTTCCCATGCTTCCTCTCCCTACATTGGAAGGAAACTGAGGCCATGGGGGAGAAGGGAACCATTGCCACCTCAGTAAGGTCCTTAAAGCCCATAGCAAAAGAACCAGGGCCCAGGGGCATCCAGCAAAGCACAGACCCAGCCAAGGTGAGCTAGGGACAGAGCCAGCAGCTTGGCTGTATAAGGACATGCAGGGAGGATCCTTGCTCCTTTTGCTTGCTCCTGTAGCTTTTTCCTCTGCAATGCAGTGAAGAGTCAGCAGAGGCCCAGACCTGGCTCTTTGGGTTTCCTAGACACTATGTTTCTCTGGGTGCTTTAGGGTAGTGTAAGCCATCAGCTTTACTGGCTGCAGTTATCATGCTACTCTAGTACTGATAAACATTGTTTATCTGGCCAACCCCAAAGCACAAGGCTGGGTTAAAGAAAACTTGAGATCTTGAGAAAAAAAGATTCCTTTATTTACTTTTTGATCTTTTTGAGCCTTAAACGTTTGTGCCTTTGTTTAGTTTTCGGTTCTCAGCCCTCCCAGTCATGGAAAAGACTCAGAACTAAAAGCCAAACAAACTGTAATGCTAAGAGTCTAATGAAAACTCAGATTCCAGCAAAGCCAGGCAGGGCTTTCAGTCACACAGCAACTAGCAGAGGCTTCATGAGCAAAACCTCAAGGGTGGGCAGCACTCAGTCCCTACCACACAAGTGCATATGTACATGAATGTGAAGTGCATATGTACACGAGTGTGTGTGAGCATGTAGGTGTCCAAAGTCTATTGGTGGCACTCTAAATGTGTGTGCACATCTTCCTTACATGTTATATTGTGAATGACTGCAAGGGTGTGTGAACACAACAGATATGCATGAGTGCATCTCTCTATCTTGTTTGTACTTGTGCGTGGAGCCTGCACGCAGGCATTTTGGTGTCAGTGGGAGGGGATCATATGCTTGCACCAGTGCAGATGAGTTCCTGAGCAGGTGCATGCTGTTTCCTGGGAAATATTTTCACATACACTTGAAGGTATCAGTCTGTGCAGCTGTAGGTATGGACTAGGATTTTATTTGTGTGTGTAAAACTCAGAAGCTTGTACAGGCACCTAGTGAGCCTATGCCGCTGAAAAATCATTTCCATGTTTCTGCATGCATGTGCATGCATGCATGTGCACACATGTGTGTGTTTGCATGCACATGCATTAAGGGGAACAAGAACATGTCTAATTGTGGAGACAATGACAGGCTCCAGCCAACCATGACTCTCTGGCCCAGAGTGAAAGTGTGAAAAATGACTTCTGAAATGGCACTTGCTGAACCTGAAGTGCCTGAGGACATGTACAGCACGGCACTGTGGAAGTAATTAATGGGTCCTTTTTGCAAAGGGAGCCTCAGGTACTGGAGGCAGGTAGGATGGGGGTCACACAGAAAGCCCAAGTCAATACACAGGAAGGTGCTCAGCGGAGGAACAAAAGCAGTGTGTGCTTGTCTTTGCAGATGCTAGAAAGCAGGGTCCTCCCTTGGCAGGCTGCCCCAGTCTGTATCCTGTCTTTAGGGATTCTCTTTCTATTGGGACACAGAAGAAAAGAGGATCTTGGCTGTGTCACCTTTGCCTTGTCACTGCCACTCAGGGAGAGATTTTGGAGGGGCAGCAGCTCCTTTCCAGGGCTCACAGGATTGCTGCCTTCACCCCCTCTCTTCAAAGGTACTGAGTGCGAACACCCTGCCTCCCGCACTTCCAGGGAGGACTCAGACCTAGAAATAGCTGCAGAGGAGAAGGGAAAAGTTCTTTCCATATTGCAAGGGGACAGCAAAAACATGTGCTTTGCATCTGTAGCTTGGCCCTACAACACATTCTCCAATGCTTGGGAAGAGCTAAGCCTGGGCACAGTAGGTAGGGTCACTTGCTGCCACAGAGGTACAGCCTGTCTAGGATCAACTCTTGAGGCAAGAAGACTCTGACCTCTGCTAAGCCACCCCTTCCTGCCCCTGAGTCAGGGCAGGCCAGTGTTTTCACAGTGCGGGTGGCAGGCAGGTCTGGCCTCAGGAGTGGACTGGGAAATGTGCCCTGCTGACTTTATGCTCCCATAGGGAAAGGGACGCATGGAGGGATGCAAACAACAAGTAGCCAGTGCCAGGGCCTCCCTCTTTTCCCTCTTGGACACAGCATTGAGAGGAGGGCTATACCAATCCCAGCACTGCCTCCAAAGTGTCTGCTTGAGGGAATGGCCAACTCAGAGCACCCATCACTTTCAGAGGTTTCTGTATCAACATCTCCTCGGGTTGCGCACCCCAGACCCCATATTTCCAAGTGAGCTCTCATTTGAGGGAAGGTCACTGTGGTAGGTGCTGCCTCTCCATCATTTAAACGACTGTTCATTGCACACAACTGTGGTGCAGCTGAGCACTCAGACTGTTAGCAAACATGTCTAGGAAGCATGTGCAAGGAATGAATTGCTCCAGAAAGTCTCCTCCTGGAAAAGTAACCTACCACCCTCTTGGTTGGATGCCTTATGAACCAGGCTCAAGCAGGAACACAAAGCCTCTGTGCCCTCATCAGAAGAGGCAAGGCAAAGCCTCCTCTGCAATTCAGATGCTCTGGTTAACCATCAGTCTCTTCAGGGCTGCTGGGATACTGGCATTTCCATAAATGAGGCCCAGCCCTTCTCTGAATGTTAAAGAGGATCAGTCAAGATTGCTCAGAGGTTTAGGAAGAAAATGATGCCCTGTGACATAGACTCTTAACCTTGAATGTCAGCTGGGGTTTCCTACAGTGAAGGAAGATCTGAAGCAGGAGAAATGAAAGTGAAGGCTGTGTAGGTGAGGGAAAAACTAGTTGTGAGGGGCCTTTTTGAGAGCTACTAGTTGCCTTTGTCCTCAGCACATACTTCTAGGATGTACTGAAGGGAGGACTGTGATAGCCTCTGCTAGCGCTGGCAGATAGCTCTCCCTGGGGACAGGGAAATGCCCCAATCCCGGTATGTCTATGGGGACAGTCAGTTACACAAGGTCTCCATTGGAGAGCAGCTCAGACTCTATATAGGAGATGGGAATGTACCTGTAGCTCAAGTCCTTTTCTCCTACCCTGCTTTCCTCTTGCTCCTTGTCCTGTGCACAGTCCTGGTTTTAACTGGGGACACACATGCTCGGGATTAAAGAGTGGTGTGGAAGAGATGTCCAGATGTCCCTTAGACTTGGGCTGTGAAGCACTAACCATTAGCCGTACCCTAGCTACACTGAACACTAAACAGCTCTGGTGCTGGGATATAGGGCATAGCAAGAAGCTGATGCTGGGGTGTATGGAGGGAGAATAGCAAAGCCTCAAACCAGTTGTTTTTATTGTTTCTTTATACGGCAATGTTCCCTCACCCTCCGCTGGGAGCTCCCAGGCCTGCTCCTTCCCTTTTGTACTTCATGTCCCGCTCTAGTAGGACTGCAGAGATTTTTGAAACCTCATCCACAGACCACAGAGTACAACAGCCCCCCCAAAAGCCCATCCTGGAGAGTGACCCCAGTTCCCAGCCTCTTGCAGCCCTCACAGCCAGGCCAGGTTCTACACTGCTGCTCTTATGATCTCACTGGTGCTGGTGCCTTGCACGCAGCAGACGCTGCTGTGGAGTTGATTCTTGGGATGTCTAGGTGCAAATGTCATATGCAGAAATCCCCATGGTTGTTTGGGAAACTGCCATGTCCTCCCATTGAGCTTTGGTCTGGATTTTATGTTCTCTTTCCTTAAATAAAGAACAAACACTTGCTTATATAAACCTACTAGTTTGTCCCAGTAATTCTCCTCCTGCCTCTCCTCCCATTAGGGACTTCTTCTGTCAAAAGTATGCCCACCCCCCCTCCAGATTCAAGTGAAAGGCAGACAGTCGTTTAGAGTTTAGTGGATGAAGAAGCTCTTCTTGCAGGTCCCTAGCTGGTTATTCTCTCTTAGCAACACAATGCCATTCATGTTTGCGAAACTGCTGCTTGTCTCAAGGTGTCCCTCTGGCTCAGGTGCCTCGCTGAGCTCTGGGGATTACACTTAACCTCTAATCTCAGGGGCTATTGACCACACATCTTGGGCAAACTATACTGGGATGAAGGAAGAGCTGGTACAGGCAAGCCACCACTCAAGCAGAGATGTAATGGATGCTCTAGAGGCTCAAAACTGCCTCAGAGCTAAGCTCAAAGCTCATATTTTGTTTGAAACATGACATTGCTTTGCAATTGAGAGGAAATCCAAGCATTTACAAAACACTCAGCAAGCTAAACTTACAGCTCTGCTGTCTCAGCTGCATGATCAGAGGCCTCTGGACCGAGCTTAAAATAAGAAGCTTGTCTGTTGTCCAGGGGCAGGAAACTGCTGTTATTTGACCTAGTAACAGTAGGTCTAAATGTGCTATACAAATCTCTGCTGTTCAACACCCATGGCTCTGATGGGGCAAACCAGCATTATTTATACCAGGTGAAGTCTGGCCTTCCACCTGCAAAATAGTAGATAACTGCATCATACTGCCTTTGCTTCCTCTCTCCACTTCTGCTCCTTCTGAAGACCAACTCACTTCTCGTGTATACATAGGGCTGGGCATTTAGGGGTACAGATCCCCAAAGATGGGGCCTGGGTCCTCAGAGCAACAAGCCCACACACTTTTGTGGCTCCACCTCCAAGCCCTAAGCATCTCAATATCATACTTCCTTGATCTCCCAGCTCTGGTTGGTTCCTTGTTCTGCATCCATAAGGAATGTGTGAATTAGACACCAACCTGACCCTAGTGCACTCCAAAGCAAGCCCTGACCAGCTCACTAGCTCCTGGCAAATCAGGCTGCTTGCCCATGTTCTTCCCCCTGCTGCAGGCTCTGTAGCTTACAGATGGTTACTTCACAGACAAAAAAAGTCTGTTTTCTTGTGTGGTTTTGCTGCTTACGTGTTGAATTCATGATCGGGGGGTGGGAGGGGGAGGCGGGGGAGGGCAGGATTTGAGGAGATCTACTATATCCCAGAGCCTACTTTCATGAAACTGGCAGGTTCCTAATAGTTTGAAACATTGCCAGATTGGAGCAAAACTGGCCCACATATTCAGGTACTTTAAGAAAAGGGAAGGAACACGCTGTTACATCAGCCCTTCTCCTTAAGAAACAAAGCTAAAAGCACCTAAGCATTTGGGAGGGGCCCTTCCTGAACAATAAAGAGAGCTGAGCAGCCTACAAAGTGGGCTCACTGAAGGCTGGAAAATGGAGGCTTTGCATCTTAATTCACATCTGAAACATTTGGCTTCCATTTGAAAAATGGCCCCAAAGCCTACACCACCCTTCTGAGTGTTCGTTGTGGGAGGAGGCTGTTCTTCTTGGCCACATCCCCTGGGGATGGGAAAGAAATGTCCCATGTCAAGCTTTCCAAAAGCATCAAGCTGTGCTGCTGTGCCCCAGACAGGCTGTGCCAGTTTCTTGCCCCTGCCCATGGTGCCTTTGATATGGTTCCTCCCCTCAGGCATTAACCCTGGATGGTCCTGGACTCAGACACCACATTAGCTTGGGATAATGTGCCAAAGACCTTGTGTCTCGAGAAAGAGGGTGCAATGCGCTCCTCCTGCCTGCCTTCCTGCAAAGATCCTCTAAGCAATCACGGGAGAGGACCACAGCACAGCCAAGCTCCATCTCACTAATTCCACTGATGAGAAACATCAGATCATCTCTGCCTGCTAGCCCCTTGATCAGCCTTTGCCAGAGCTCCTAAATTAATCCAGGAAGGCTGGGGTTGTACATCTTCTCCAGTTACACCAGCCAGGTGATTTGTGTTTCCATACGGATGCTCTTCTTTATGCTGCTGGCAGGAGAGGCTTTTCGTGTCCCTGATTAGAATTGCAAGATTGGATGGCACTTGGCAGTATACAGTAAAGAGCTGTGTTTATCCTGTATAATTGCTGCATGTCCCTGTGCCTACTGCTGAACCACATCATCCAATTTCAGACTGAGTCTAGGAAACTGCAGGACTGAGTTAAGGCTTCTGTGTTCCAGACAAGTCTGTGAACATGCAGAAAATTAATTCCTGACTGCAGATTTGTCCTGCTGCCCTGGGGTGTTGGGGGTTAATGTGCCCTTTAGGGTCACTTTAAGGATATTGTTGGCTACATGGACTCTGCAGCATGGTGCCTATAGCCTGGAAAAGGGTGAGGAGGGAAAGGGGACAGACATCAGGGATGAAGAGGCTGTGATGTAGCCTCAAATAAGATTTAGAAGAAAATCTGACTTAGACTATTCGCAAGAACATATTTCAGTCAGATACTCTACAGCTGTCCCAGAAGAGGGAGGGTGATAATTCCCAGCCATTTGCCACCTAGAATTGAACAAAACTTTTTAACTGCAAGAGCCTTTTAAGAAAAACATCTGCACATCTCAAAGTCTAACCTGCTTTAGCTCAAAACAAGCTGTCAGCACAGGTTGAACAAGTTTGATTTGGCAAGTGCGTCCACAGCTGTCAGCTGCCGGAACAGCTTACCCAACCCAAAGTCTTTCTGACTCTCATGACTACCAGCAAACACAAACATTGACTGGCTCAGCTGGATTTCCTCTGCTGCCTCTCCAGCAGCCCCAGGAAGGAAGCCCACGGGCCTCTCTCTGTGGCTGGTTGGAGCAAGGTAAGACGGCTTAGCTCCAGAGCACGTTCTCAAGCACCTGCTGGGGGCAAGGAGGAAGCCACGGCCTGAGTGACCTCAGCCCACGTGGCAGACGTATCCCTGCAAGACTAAAGTGTACAAGGTCTCTGATGGGATGAGTACTCGTGCTGAGCTGGGACTGGGATGTACCTGCCCTACCGCAGGTCCAGCAGTACCATTAAGTTTCAGTTACCCACTCACTGGAGCCCCTTCATGTTAGGATAGAGGGCCTATAAAAAGCAGCATGAACAAAGTTGTATTCTTCTGCCAAAATTCATTTTGTCTCATTTATATGAGACAAAATGAGATATGTATGTATAGGATATGAATATATATATTCATTTATACCTCCTGTATATCGCAGCTGTCTGATATCACCTGCTGAAGTGAGCCTAAAAGTTTGTTTAGTTATACCCCTTCTTCTAGAAAAGCATTCAGTCTGCATCTTAAGCACTGAGAGATGGAGAAGCCCCCTTTCTCCGATTGCTTTTCTTAATGATGAATTACCCACGCTGTTAAAAGTAGTTTGTTTGTTTGTTTTTTTCACTTAAATCAAATTAGAAGAGGTTGGTTTCAGCTTCTAGCTACTGCTGCTTCTATCCTTTATATGCTTCTTGATTAATAAGTCCTTTGCTATTTCCACACTGCAATCAACTCACTCTCAAATCTTTTGGATACACTGAGCAGCCTGGACTTCTCAAGTCTCTTGCTGCAGGACAGGATTTCTGGGCTGGGGGTGGGGGGTGGTTTCTGTGTCTCTGCTCTAGCTTCTCTAATCTGCCATTTCTTGAAGCAAGGATGCCACAAGGACCCTGCTTGTTCTCTTCCCAGCCCCTCAGCATTGATCTGCTTCGCCCTTATTGACTCCTGACTACTGGCAGGTTGGGGAGAGCTCACCTTTTGAAAGGCAGGGCAGGACTTTTCTGGAACAACCAGGCATTTCTGCCTAGTCTTAGAGCATCCATGATCTTTCCTGAGAAAGCATCCTAGCAACCCTCCCAAGCCCCTGGGCACTGGCTGACCATCCAGGCATCCCATCTCTGTGCCTCACCACCAGTCAGCCCCTCTCCTGCCAAGGACGGCACTGTTTGAGTCCCCTGGAGCAGAGCCTAGCACCAGCCTGGGGGAGTAGAGGTAGCCAGGCTGGCAGAAGGAAGCCTTTTATATTCCTCTTTTGAAAGACAGGATCCCTGGCAGAAAGTCAGCTCACCACCTTCCCTGACTCCCTGTCCGTTAACACCCTCAGCTTGGTCTGTGAATGGCAGGAACCTTCCCAGCAAAAAAAAAAAGCTTGTCTATCCAGTTTGATTTTCTGTGGGGTTAGGGGAAAAGCACCGCTTTTTGGTTTTGCTGCAAGTTATGCACATGGTTTCTATAGCCTCGTAGTGTGTTGTCACAGGCAAAGCTGTTTGCCTTCCTCATGCTCCCATCAGCCAAGGAAGTGACACATCTATGAGCCCTTCATGTGCTGCTTCAGTAAATTAAGGAGCCACGTGCAATGCACGATTACTGTTTTCTTGCCCATCAGCTTTACGCTGAATCACTCCTTTGGTCTCTGCAGGGAGGGAAACTGAAGCTTTGAGGAGATGACTTGTCTGTGTTCATCCATGAGGAGAGGAGCAGAGCCCTGATACAACACAAACATTTCTTCTGAAGGAGTCCTCTTAAAAAGGGGCTGAGGACAGAGCTAGGAGATAAAAACGTTTTCAGATTTTCTCTACAGGTGGCAGAAGTGTCTAATGGAGACAGACAGGTTTTGACTCTTTCTTTTATGGGTAAGGCTGCTCAGTTCCTGGAATTTCTGAGCAGAATGAGAATGAGCCACCCTGGAGTAACCAGCAATCTTGTGGGCAGGGTGCTTGCCTGACTGAGTTCATGTTCTCCCTGATTTGAATTTGGGATCTTATTTTGGGATGGATGGTTTTCTGGGGACTTCTAAATGAAAGGGTAAGTTACATTACCTCTCAGAGAGAAAACAAGCTTTGAAAGCTCAAAACCCCTTTATGAAAACAGAATCTTTGGTTTCTGGTGAGCTCAGCAACTATAGCTGCAGTCCTGGAAAGCTTTACAGTGAAACTAGATGCCTTCCAAAAGGACATTCTCACTCACTGTGGTCCATGCTCTTCCATGAGAGGCCAGATGCAACACTAGGACACCTTGGGAAGTTGTGCATTTGCAATGATTTGTCAGACCATTAAGCTGTATCTGGCATATGGGCTTCTCACTCTATCCTAAAAACTGTCTTCAAGGACAAGGTGATAGGTGATTTGGCATCTGAGGCTGAATCCAACTTGTAGGCATCTAGCTTAGACACAGTCCCTATGGCTCATTCAGAGCGGGACTTCCTTCAAGAAAAACTGATGACCGCTTGGTACAGATCAGATTAAAGTTATCACAGGGATCCCTCCCAGCCCTGGGCTTTTGCAAACGCATGATTAAACCCACAATGCACATGCAATCCATTCCGATTTACTCTGTGTGCACATTGCAGTCTCTGTCCAAGCACAGTACATGTGCACTTCCTTAGAGGTGCCAGCCCGACTGTGCAGGGGCAAAGCCACCGACAGTCAAGCTGGGAGCAGCTGGCATGTCTCCAAAGCACTGGATCTGTTGTGCATGTGGAGTATCATCGCTTACAGCCTAGATAAGAGCAAGCTGCTGCTGCTGCCTGCATCTCTAACAGGATCTAGTGCTATACTTTAGTGCTAGTTGGGAGTCACAGGCAGCACATGCCTTAATGCAGTTCTGCTCTAGCAGAAATCAGGGCCTGAAAAAGAGGGCCATGCCAACTGCTTGGGAAGAGAGAGTCACCTCCCAGTCTGACATCCAGAATGAGCTGGGGAGGAGGGAAAGACACTGAACAAGACTTGACTTTTTTTACTTGAGCCCCTATGGACATCCTGGAAGGTGCTGAGGGGGGGGGGGATCATAAAACCAGTAATACAACATCCAAATAGTTCCACATTTTTTTGAAAAAGCCCAGATCACAGACTATCCGCTGTTGTCCAGCAGACAGCTAAATATTTAGAAACATGCAGAAATGCAGGCACATGCCCTGGAAAAGGAACAGTCAGTAAAACAAGCAACATCAGGAAAACACCTTCAGTACTGTCTCCTTTAAACCCTTGAGACCGAGAAATCTTCCCAACTTACTTCAGTCATTCCCTTCTTTTTTTGCCCAGCTTAACCAATTGAATGGCTTGCCATGACTGTTTAAAGGATGAAAACCTCAGTTAGATTTTTTTTTTTCCCATTACGGAGAGGAACCCGCACCATTCCTCTGCAAATTGTCTCTCCTAAGAATTGAGTTACCCATGTTCTCCTCCCAGCTATGGGCTGTAGCGGAATCACAGTCTATTGTTAGATACATGCAAAAAAAGAAACAAACCCAAACTTGTCAGAACAGCCTTCCACTAGAGAGTTAGATCTCAACAAAAGTATTTTTTACACAAGGCATCAGTTTTGATGAAGACTGACAGACTCTGAAATGACTCAAAACAAAACTATTCTGCTCCAATAGTATTTCATTTTGGGTATTAGGTTTAACAGCCCAGATCACATAACCTGGCAAGATCAGAACCACCTAAATGTTGACTTTGCCATTATGGTCTTTCCCAAGGGAAAAATGTTTCATCCTGTGAGATCAATTTTTCAGTCCAGCTCCAGAGGGGAAACGCAAACATTAGAACACTAGCATTTCTCACCAGGCAGCAATTTGTTTTTCCAATCATTCCTAATTACTAACAGAAAAATCTTTAATTAAAAAAAAAACAAAAAACCCACAAGCAAGCATGGAGTCCACCCCCCCCCCCTTTTTTTTTAAAAGGATTTTAATTCTGTCCTTCAGCCTCTCTCCCTCCATGCAGAGCTCAAGTTCCTTTTTCTTTTTTTTTAAAAAAAATCTGGTTGTCATTTCCGCCTCAAAATACTGTTGCAATGAGGAACAGGCCCCTATAAAAATACCATTTCGCCTTCCCCTTCTTCAGGGCAGAGGGACTGCCTTGCTGTAAAGTTTTTGCTTTCCTTGCATAGCAGAAGAGTTCAGCCCTCCCGCCTCTTCAGAAACCAGTTGTAAACCTTCCTCCCAAATCAGCCCCAAACAGAAATCTCTCTGGCTGGCATCCAACTAACAAGATGATCCTTAGCTTCCTGCAACAAGAGCTTCACAGAGGCTGCTTGAGAAGCAGCCGGAGGTGGAGTAACGGAGGAGGGCCGAGGGAGGCTGGTGGGCGTAAAGGAGCTGAGACGTGGCACGGCAGTGCAGAGGACCTGGACAGGCCGGGTGCAGCGGGCAGTGGTTGGGGTAGGCAGGAGTGCGGCTGGCTGCGACTGCTGCTGCAGGCTGACAGCTTGCAAGCTCCTGCTTGAATGATGAGGACCTCATCCAGGGCTGACCTGCAGACAGGGGATACTTTTGGACCAGACCACTTGCATCCCTGCAGGGATAGGCTGGATTGCAATTTGACCCAGCTAAAATGGAAGAGAGGGTTCAAAGAGGAGCTACCAGCAGAGCAAAAGGGGGTCAGAGCAAGGCAAGAGGGTCCCAAGAAGTTTGTCTACCTTCCCCTTCATTGTAATGCAGATACATCACTCTCTGTCCAAATACCACTACTACTGCCCACTCAAGAAACACCTCTGTGTGCATGCAGCATAAAAAAGGCACTACCTCCTTTTCACCTCAGCACATGAACACAGAGGCAAGTCTTTTTTGTTCCTTTATTACACATTGCCAGGCGTGGTAAAGCAGCAGCCAGCCCCAGGCCCACAGGCAGACCGTGGAGAGCTGTGATTAGAGAGACCTTAGCAAGAGATTGCCAAAGTGGCAAAGATTTTCATTTTCAGTAAAAACTTCCTTTAACCTATGAAGTCAGAGCTGTGGCTGGACCCAAATGCCACTCACTGGAGCAGTCAAACCCCATCCCTCTGAAGCCCACATCACTGTCATACTCTGAAGGAAAGATGAAGGTACTTTTTTGACAGACCTTGAACTAGTTTGAGAGATGTACAAGCATTTCACACCCTATAGCATGTAAAGTCTTTTCCCTCCCTGCCCACCCCACCTCCCTCCAAATACATATGAACAGAGTATGTGTCTCAGCCCCTGTCCAGCCCACCCCCCACCCCCTCCCCCAAAACCCCAAGGCATCCCAGAGCAGCAGCAATGCTTTGAATCAGAACTGCAAACACAGGGTGCATCTTTGTCTAACGTTCCCAAATACTGACAGTCTAAATGCTAAGCTGCTTACATGGGCTAATGGCAATATATCTGTGCTGCAAGGCTTCATCTTACCCCATCCCCCCCCCCCACCCCATCCCAACTCTCCTCTCTGCTTCCCACCTTTCTCCATATCCTTAAACCAGCATTTCCTCACTTGAACTCCTTGGCACATCAAATACAGTGCATACAGCAAGTTCCCCAGGTAGCTGCACGAAATAGCGCTCGTGGGAGTTGGAGTTCAGTGTAACACAGACAAGTTTATCTGGCTGCGCGAATCCCAGACCCATTCCCAGTTTGGTGTATCCCCCACACCCTCTCCCTCCCACCCAAACATAGATACAACAGTGTCCAAGTCCACAGATCCAGGGAGGGTTGGGAGCTACAGTTGGCTACTGCAGAAGTCGGAGAGAGGGAAGAAGGTTGATGTTCAGCAATGGCTACAAGGAAGAGCCCAATAGGTTCAACTTGGAAGATGGAGGGGGAAAAAAAAAAAAAAAAAGAACAAACTCAAAAGGATGCAAAGGGGGGAAACTTGGGGTTCAGGGGTCTGGTGTCTACTGTCTAAAGGCAACAGCCAGCACAGGAGAGGAAAGGGAGAGTTGGTGTTCGGTGTTTTTTTTTTTTTTTTTGGTGTCACTCACGATAGAAAACATATTCGGTGTAAGAGGTCCAGATCTTGTCATCTGTCTGGTCATGGGCGAAGGCACAAGTGCCTGTGGAGTTGCAAGCCACCATGTGGAAGCCAGCATCAGCCAGTTTGTCAAAGGCTTGCTCCAGGAAGGTGAACTTGAGGTAGTACCTGGAGGTGTACCTCTCCGGGGGCCTGTCTGGGTCCCTGCTCTCATTCAAGGTATCCCCAAAGACTTCCTTGGCCAGTGATGTCTTGCCACAAACCATGATCCGTGCCACCCTGCGGAACTTGGCATCTGTCTGGCTGTCCCTGCCCAGGGTGTAGGAGCCCCGGTAGCCGATGGTGATGAAACCTGACCTGCGGATTTCGGTGCCAGCAGCACCCACGCTGGCAGTGACTGAGCCCCCAGGGGCACCAGCTACAGCACTAGTGACTGTGACACTGGCAGAAGCTAGATTGCGAGTGGCATCAGCATTGGGCGACAGCTCCTCCGGGTCACTTTGGCATGGATCGTCTCCAATAGAGTTCTGTTTGCTGAGTTTGGGGGCCAGCATCTTCACAAGCTCTGGCAACATGAAGTACTCGGCTTCTCGCTGCAGACGGCTCCTCTCTGGGAAGTGGTCGGGCAGCACTAGCTGCTGGTCCCTCATATAATCCAAGATGTAACGGAAGAGGAAGCCATCCCGATCCACGAAGAACCGTCCCTTGCTGTCACGGGCCAAGGAACGGATATTCTTCTGTGTGAACATTTCCCAGAGCAGTGAGCCAGGCACACTGACCAGTGTAGGATGGCGAGTGATGTAGACTTGTCCACCCACATTGAGTTCAATGATCTCAGGGAAAGGGAAGTCCTCGTTGGGTTTGGCACAGCTTGCACTGTCTGCCAGAGCCATAGTGATCTACCACTTCCTTCCAACCTGGAAAAAAAAAAAAAGAAAAAAAAGAAAAAAAAGCAGCAATGTGCTGATGTTAAGCCTGCCAGAGAATGCAACCCATCATCCTACCAATCCCAAGTCCTTTCCGTAAGCAAGCACTGCAGGATCAGGCCCATGCCTTTCTGCTCTCTCTCTGGGAATCTGGCAGGCAGCTCTCTTCCCTCGTAATCCCTGGTTGCTGAAGGTGCAGCTAGAGTAAACAGCATTATCTAAAGCAGCCTGCACTTCCCCACTACAAGAAGGGAAAAATATTGCCTGCCAGAGGTGGTTCTTTGGACACGACACCTCCTCCATCTGCAGTCCTCGTCACAGCCTGCTCCAAGGGCTGGGGGTTCACCACGTTTGCCAATGAAGGACAGATGATGCTGTATTGCTGTTAATAACAGGAAACTAAGGACTGTCATACCTTGGGTCTGACCAGTGACCTGCCTAACCCAACATCCTGCTGGTCAGGATCAGCCGGCCCTGAAGGCTGAGTATGCCAAGGGAGAACTGCATTACTGTACAGTCTTTCTGCTGCGCCAGTGAGCAGGAGGGGAGTTTAGAGCCCACACAGGGAGCACCCACGGGTTTGCCAGAAAAGGAACACTAGATATAGCCATGAAGGACAGAGTGACAGTATTTCTGGCACTCCTACTCCAACCTTGCTCCTGGAAGGTACCCAATAGAGATTCAGGGCCAAGCTGAGACTGGGTGAAAGATGACAGAATATCTCCGAGGGTCTGGGGCCAAGTCAAATAGCGATATAGCCTTGGGCCAGATGCCATGTATTTATACATTTTCCAAAGCCAAGCCAATTGACTCAGACATCTCTTGATACCACCAAACAACACTTATATAAACCTGGCTCAGCAGACAGACTGATGATCCATCCTGGCCAAGCCATGCTCTGTGCAAGTATTTGTTTGGGAGACCACAGGGAGTAGGGGTTTCCCTGCTACACCCCTAACTATCTGGCAGGGTTGGCCTGGAGCTCTGCCCTGTATAATGTTAGTGCAGCCCCGAGGCTGCTCTTAAGTAGAACTAGCTGCTTGTACTCCCCATGGACTGGTCCTGTACCAAGAAGTAACAGAAGCCTAGCACTGTGCTTATCTCCAGCCACACTGTTTCATAGGAGCAGCATAAAAGGATCCTAATGCAAGATGCGTAGAAATGAAAGAGTGAAGACAAAAATCCCACTCTGTGGGCACCCTTGGGTGAGGTGAGTCAAGTTTGCAGTTCATGACCACTTGACTACTCCTAGCTCTTAGGAAGGGGGTTTTTAGAGAGAATCCCTTTTGAACAAGTAGCAAGTCAGCCACTGGGCTCACCCCCAGTAACAGGAGCTAAGCTCTTTGCCTGCTTTGACACGCAAGCCGCTGCAAAGGAAGAGAGTGCAAAGATTGCAAAGAAGATCAGTGAGGTCCACCTAACTTCCAGCTTCCCAAATCTGCTTCCTCTGTGGCTTTTAGTCCCAGGTGCCTTTCTTCAGCAATATGCACACACTGTTGTTTCTCTTTGCCCTGGGGAGGCTGAGCAGTTACAGAAGCCCAAGCAGGACTCTGCCTATGCCTTGAGCTCTTTTGGCAAGAGCCGGCAGCCAAGCACCACTTACAACCCTTTGCCATGGGTGGCAGTGCCAGAAGTTGAAGGACTGCAGCTGTATTTCCCACAGCAGGGTGGGAGTTTGCCGGGTGGCACAAAGAAAGCCAAGTAACTAGCCGTTTCATGCACAGAGCATATTTGCTTGCAGACTGCAATCCTTCCCCGGATCAAACACAGAGGGAGTGGGACACCAGCGAAGAAAGACTATTTTTATATGGCCCCGACTCAGTGCAGAACCTGGCTCAACATAAGGAAACTACTGTCATGGCTTGAGCCAAAGCTCCTCAAGGAGCTGGAGAGACTACCCTAGCCGTCCTCCAGGGTTGAGAGCTGAGCACTGCTGTTCCCCGTTGTCTACACCAGCTAAGAGACCATCCCTTCCCCACACCCTGCCCCATCCCAGTGGGCTCTGGAGCGTCCTGGGGCAGGGTGAGGATGGAAGAGGGTCTGCGTTTGTCTCACAGCAGCGTTTCCAGCCCGGAGGATCCCAGCCGTGCCCTGATGTCCGGAGCTGCCGATCCACAGCTTCCCCCCTGCCGGGGAGAGAGGACCCCGAGCCACGGGTGGGTGCCAGGGCCGCCGCCGAGGGACCAAGCCCTCCCGCAGGGTGGTGTCAGCCAGCGGCGGGTGTGTGTGTGTGTGTGCGTGTGTGCGTGTGTAGCGGGGAACCGCCGCGTGCCGCCCCCGCCCCGACGGCGGCCGCCGCCCCCGATCCGAGGCGCCGGGCGGGGGCTGCCCCGGCGCCCGGGCGAGCGGCGCAGGGTGCCGCTCCGCTCCGCTCCTCTCCGCTCCGCTCCGCCCCGGCCTCCCCCGGCCGGCAAGCGGCGCCCCGTTACCTCCGCTCCGCTCCGCTCCCCGCTGGGCTGGGCTGGGCTGGGCAGCCCGGCCGTGCCGCGCCGTGCGGTGCCGTGCGGTGCCGGGCCGTGCCGTTCCGCCGCGCCGCTCCGCTCCGCTCTGCCCGCCCGGCGCTGGCCGCACCGTTTTATGGCCGGGAAGGCGGTGAGAGCCTTCCCCCGCCGGCCCGGGCCCGCCTCGCCTCCGCCCTCCCTCCCCGCCTCCCCCCTCTCGCCCGCCCTCCTGCCCGCCGTGTCGGTGCCCCCGCCCGGAGAGCTCCGCGCTGGGGCCAGGCGAGGGCGGGGGATTCCGGCGGGCCCCCCCTGCCCTCCCCGGCAAAGCAGGATTTGGCTCTAATGCCATTAGCGAGCAGGGCGAGAGCATCACTGCACCTCGTCCTGCCACGCAGGGCCCAGCAGGGAGCCGGGAAAGAGGTGGCTTGGGGGCTGCCCTCCTTACGTCCCCCCCAGCCCGAGGCTGGGCACGACAAGGGGAAGGAAGTGAGGGGCTGAGGGAGGTGGCAGCTTTTCCATTACCGTGTCACCGTGCATTCAATACTTTGCACACTCGTGGTGAGATGGAGGGATGTGGGAATAGACGCTGGCCCACTTTCACCTGACTGCAGACGGTAGTGGGTATTTGGCAGGAGGAGCATGGCCAGGCGGCAGCCCCAGCCCAGCTGAACTTGCCCGGCAGTGCTGCACCGTGCAGGGCTTGGTGCTGAGCCGTAACATGTTTCAGTTGTTCTGGCCAGCCAGCTACAGCGCTCACCAGGAATGGCAGCTGTGCACGGCACAGGCACCAGAGGGCTTCAGGGCACTTGGGGAACAAAATGCCTGTTGTACAGCTGGAGAAACCAACCCGCATAGTCCAGCATCACAAATGTGTCTGACCTTCCACCCTGCTGCAATGGGAGCACTGTAGCAGTGTAAGGCACGAGGTGAGAGATGGAAGTGGTCCCCCAAAGCAGCCCACTGCCAGGGTGTCCCCCTTCTCCACAGCCTGGCCTGGCAGTAGCCATCCTCCCGCTGCCTGAGCTCATGCCCCAAATCCCACATCTCCACTGCCGTGGGGAGAGGCATCTCCGCAGTGCTCAGAGGGGTGAGTGCAGCTCTCAGGAGTGTGTGTCAGCTCTCACTTGCCTAGCCCAGGCAGCTGGGGCTGTATTTACTCAGGGCAGGATGCACAAACCTGTCTAGGACTGCACATTCTTGTCCAAAGGTATGCATCTTACTGGAGGCCCTTCTTGCTGTGTCTTCACTGACATTAGCACCCAAGCTGGATATGTCAGGGTCAGCTCGGACACACTTTGAGTTCCAGAAGTGCACTCACTGAAGTGTCTGTGTGGCAATGCATGGCCACAGAGCCACATGGCTAGCCAAGGCTGGATGGAGACAGAGGCAGAAGTATAAATGGCAACAAGATCCCTTTTCTGCTCTGAAGAACTTGCTCTGGGACTGTTGAGAACTTCCACTTTCCTTATTTGGTCCATGTTGCTGTTACTGGGTAATTTTGTTTTCTTGAGTTGTTGGGGCTTGAGTCCAGGTACAAATTACAACTGGTGGGATCTTAAAGAGTTTGGTCTCTTGCGATAACCTATTTTTTAGTGCTGGTAGAGCCAGGCATAAAAAGACATTGCAAAGAAAGATTCCATCTCTTTTGTTTGTTTGTTCAGAAAGTCCAGGCTTCTGTAAAGACAGGAAAGGATAATAATTTCTAGCAATATCATCAATATTTGCCCATGTTTCCTAAAAGTCCTCTGAAGGCAACCCAAAATCTAACCATCTGGGACCGATCAGCTGTCCAGAGCTTATCTATGAGTTTGTTTATTTATGTGTACCTGCCAAATTTTGTAAGGGCAGAATATCTATTTTCTACTCCATCTAAAGATCAGATCCTTTACTGACTTCAGGAACTCAGGTCCAAGGATTTTTTTTTTCTCTTTGGCTTTGTTGTTGCTGTTTTCTTGTATCCCAGCAGCATCATTACAAGACAGATGTGCAATCAGGTCACCAAAAGCACAGTTAGAACCAGGATGTCTCTGTGTGCATGTCTGAATAAACAAGCTGGGATGCTGTTCCCTGGGTTCATCGGTATTTTGAAAAAAATAAATCAGTACACCATATGAACAGTATTGGTCTTGCTATAGCAAGTCAAAGGCTGCTTCCTGCTACCTGATGAATGTCCTGACATGGAAGAACAAACACAACATTTCTATGCAAAGAGCACCCAGTGGAGAGGACATCATTTGCATGAAAATGAGCTCATGGACTGGCTTTTGCATATATCCTGTCAGCCCTGCTTGCTCACTTTCTACAAATGGCAGGGATGTCACTCAGTAGCTCTATTTGCAGGTAAACAGGTGAGAGCAGTCTGAGAAAAATCCCACTTCAGTGGAAGTTTCTTGAATTCAGCAGCTACATCAGAATTCAGGACTGGTCATTATTAGCTGTGTCAATGAGGGTTTCAAAGAATAATTTTTCACGTATTAACGCTTCAAACAGAAAGGTTTGGATTTGTGCCAAGCCTTTCCCATGTGTATATTTTGTGTAACATATTTATAGATGGGGGTAGGTTAAAAATGGGACAAAGTGTTTTGAGATTATAGAAATGAACAGCAAAAAAATGACCCAAACTTAAAAAAAAAGGGGGGGAAGGGGAAATGGGGAATATTTTAAGATGGTAACTCTTTTTTAACCTCAAAGTTGTGTTCTAACTGGGAATGCTAAAACTTTAAAGAAAATGATATCGAAGACTTGGAGAGCTGAATTCCTCCCCACCAGACTGTTGTGTAATTTACCACTGGGTAACAGTAGTTCCATGGGTATTTGACCTAATGAAAATGCTATCTGGGATAGATGGTTGGATGGAAGATTGCTTTGTTCAACAGGCAGCTGAAGCATGCTGTATATAAATGGCTGGTGGGCAAATTTAATTATCAAGAGCCTGTATGATCAGTAGGAGTGGGCTAGGATGAAATCCAGTGTATTTCTGTCTCAATTTTCTGGAGGCCCGATCCAATATGACTGCAGGTTCATTGAATGATTCCCAATGAAGTTTCACCTCTATCAGGCTGCATCTCTCCATCTCCAGAAGATACTGTGACCTCAACCAAATTCAAAATTAATGTCTCAGCACTTCAGACCATCCTTTTGGTCATCCTGACCCATTAGAGACTTGCAGAGAAGCAAAGAACACAGAAGAGCTCTCTGTACCAATTTCTGTGCTTCTCCCTGACCAAATCCTGGTGGCAGTCTCACAAAACCTCACCTGATGCCAGCGTGGTCAGATGTGGAATAAGGAGTCCTGTTAAAAGGGCCTTTGGACCTGTGCAAATGCAAGCAGTGAGATGCAAATAACAGTCAGCCTTCGCTGGGACAGCTGTACTTTGCATTAAAACTCCGTCATGGGCTGTAACTCCATAAGACGCCCTAGTGCTCTATAAAGAGAGGAAAAGTCTATACTCCTGCAGAAAATGGATGGCAACAAACACATACGGCCAGCTGGCAGGTATGTGGCAGCCACAGCTGTGTGTGTAGGGTATCGAGGCCAGGAGGCTTTGGACCGGGGGGAATAGGGGCAGGCGTTGCCAACTCAGCATCCCCAGGACACATGGGCTTGGAACAGTGGGTTTAGGTTGAAGGAGCCCCCACAGCTTGCGTTTTGCTCCTGGCACTGGTGCCACAGGGAACAGCTCAACACGGACAAAGGCTTTGAACCACATGGGAATGCAAAGTTGGAGGGAATAGATCTGGTTGTGGGGACAAGGGATGTGACCACTTAAGACAGGCAGGAGGGGAATTTTTCAGTGGGAGAAGGTATATGCAATTATATTTTTGGACAGTCTTTCCTGCAAATATTGGCAGACAGTCGCAAAGCCATAGATCATCCCTGCGTAAGCCCCTGCATCAAGGCCATGCCTTACTGAGGAAACAGGTAACTCAGTGAGCAAGAAAATTAATGAAGATGAATTTTCTCTCTCTCTCTCTCTCTCTCTCTGTGTGTGTGTGTGTGCGCGTGCGTGCGTGTGTGTGTGTGTATTGTCTAATGCAGGGTGAGTGTATTAGCCTTTGTTTGCTGGGAATACTAAATTAAGTCTCTCCTCTGTCTGGTCCACTATTTTTCCTAACACTGTAAAAAAGTGATCGCTTTGAGATCTTATACTGTTTATCAAACTTAGTTGAAATTGCCCAAGTAGTTCAAAAGATATGGGGGAGGGCAGATGCAGAGGCACACTATCTCTCACACACACATGCATGCGTTCATGCACTGTGATCATACTAATCTTGTTTCCTTAGGAAACAAGCCTAAAAATAACCTGAATTTGGTAATACATTTGGAATGCTACAAAAGCAAGGCTGCCCAAGGGGAATTACTTGGAGACTCCTCATGGAAAATGCTTTGCCCAGCACCCCCTGGCAAGGTGGCATCGCTGCCCAGAGCTGGAGCAGTGAGATGGAGAGACAAGGACCTTACATTGGTGTTGACAGAGTTATCCTGGAGGAGAGGGGCAGGCTGTGCATCATCGTACTGATAGAGCTGGGGTGTGAGCCCAGGACAGGCATGGGGAGTGGAGGAGAGCAGGGAAGATGCCGGTAGATGAAGTCTGAGTACCTTGAGAAGCTGCAGAGAAACTGTGCTTTGGACTAACTACTCAATGCAGGGCTGCAGGCATGTAGCAAACATGTCAAGATGTGTATTTGCCCTGTGGTCAGACCAGCACTGTATCTGTGCCAATACATCCTGAAAGAGAAAGTTCAATCTCTTTACCTCAGCCTCCCTTTGGACTGGAGCTAAAGATGAATAATAGAAGGCACTTTCCTCTCCTGTTGGTGTTCAGATGAATTAGCCTCATTCTGTCCGCAAGAACCTGTCCGCCTTCATCTTAGTAAAAGTTCTGCCCTCTGCAATTCTCACGTCAAACTCTGCTCTCATCTCATGCGACGTAGTGGCAGAGTAACTCTGCTGCCTTCAACAGACTTTCCTGTGTGAGTGAAAAAGCAATTTGGACTGCAGCGCTTCAATCCCCTCATTACTGAAGCTCAAAATGGTGCAAATATTTCAATGAGCTGAAATGGAAAACATCCAGGCCACTGCTGACATATCTTGAAGCAACTTGAAGTATGATCTCCTGCAAAGAGGAAGATGATTGTGACCCTAGAAGCAATGAGGGGGTCTGGAAACTCAGAGGAAGCTGCCAAGAGGTTTTATAAACCAGCCTTTACAAGTTCTTCCAAAAATGAACAAAACAAGAATGTGGGTCCCTCTCTGACTTCTGAAGACTTTATCAACCACAACAGTGGAACGTGATTCATCCAAGTCCCAAGAGAAGGAAGGAATGGGCTTAATTTGTGTTTCTCTGTGTCCACTCTGTTATTTGCTGAGAATGTGGTCTGGTGATTGCAAGGAAGACACTGGCATAGCTTTTTGGCTGCTATTTCTAGCTAATCATGTTTTCTGTGCTTGGCTACAATTCACTTCACCTCGCTATGCCTCAGCCTCCTCATCTGCAGAATGGGGGTACTGCCCATGTCTAGTCTCCATGAACACCAATAATATCCCTATTTTGCTACTCCAAAAGTCTTTGAAAGGTCCTTAAATATATATTTTTAATGGCTGAAAGGACTGTAACCTGAAAGTAAGGCATACATGTTTTCATTCCCTGAATTTTTTCTCAGGTAAAAATCAGAAAAAAAATCAGTTATGCACCCGGCTGTGATGGTGATCTTCTGATACATCACACTGCAGGGATGTTGTCACAGAGAAACAAGTGTTGTTGCACTTACTTGATTAGTTTCTTGTCTAGGGATAACAAAGAGAAATACATGTTAAGGAAAGAATATTAGAGGAAGAATCCCATATTTAATGTACATCAGAAGTGTCCAGCTCATTGCATCAAATTTCACTATTCCATTGTTTTAATTCATTATGGCTAACTGTAGGAATCCTTCTTCCTTAAACAAAGTGGAGCTACTCCTAAAAATGCAGCAGAGGCCTGAAGCGAAAGGCCAGTGGTAAAACTGACCCCTATGGGGCACTGCATTGTTTTTAATATGTTCAGGGTCCAATTGCTCTCTTCCTATCAGTCAGTTCCTCCCCCATACTTCCAGCTCTGTTCTTTTCCCTCTTCCCCATCTGTATTTCTCCTCTTTTCTTCTTCTGTGCAGTGTTTCTCTGAGCTTTCCTCTCACCATTCCCACTGTACATGCTAAATGGGCTTAGCAAAGAAATAGTTAGCACTGACATTAAAATCCCACCATGGGGTTTTCAAATATCGTTGAAAACAGTGGGGGTCAAAGGAGCACTCACCCCTGAGTCACTTCATTCTGTGCAGCCAGCAGGAGGATTCAGTGCCTGTCTGACACCTAGATACCTATAAATCAGGAATAAACCCTGCCACTGGCAGCACTGAGACAGAGCTTTGGCTCTCTTCTCCTTTTTATGTGCAGGATGCCTAGGAAGCTGCACGGCTCTGGTGAGAGGTACAGATCACATGCACATATGAGGTTAAATAGAAGTGATGATCCTTTCATTGCTCTGTCTGTAACACTTCTCTGCTCTCACTGTTAAGGACTTGCTGTGTCTGAATGAGTAGCCCGGAAACTTCAGCCATTGCCAGCTTCTGTAAAAAGTGGTTAATCTGCTTCTGCTTGGTTAGGAGCTCAGGTGGCTTTGCAGCTCTGGGAACAGAAGGCGGTAAGCAGATGCATACATCTGACCCTAGCTGTCACGGTCCCATTTGCCATGCCCATACTAAAGGCAAGATGAGACTTTAAGTTCTCATTTCAATAATTTACTTACACATCTTGTCTTTCCCATTTTTAGCAGCATCTGCCAACTTGCACTACAGTTGTTGTGTCCTTTCTGTGACAGATAGGTTTGGACAAGGAAGGAAAAAGGCTGCACTTAATGGTGAGTTTTAATTGGCTTTTCATCATGAAAGCTCAGATGTCTCTGCAACAAAGTGCAGTTAGAAATCAGTAGCAGATGGGGACCAGGCTGCAAACTCCTCCTAAAATGTGGGAGTTGCTGAGGCTCAAGGCTTTGGTTCAGTGTCATCACTACAGGAGGATTTTCTAGGATTCTTGCTGGCAATGATGAAATTGGTATTATCATCACTGACTCCAGTGATGATGGAAATACTGTACTGGAGATCCGTTTCCATCCTGTTACAATATTTGTTAACAGGAACAAGAACACGCGTAACTACTGATCTCATCTCACCATCTGGTGTCAGGAACTGGATGGCCACTTTGAAAGTATTCATTCCTAAAGAAGAGATGTCTCATGTGGTCTTTTCTTCATGACCTCTTGCATGCTGTCAAATTAAAATCATGATGTAGGAAACCAAACGCCACTGCATTTCAGGCAGGCACTGTTAGAACAAAACCCAATGGGGAAGGACGCTTGATCAGGTTTGAAAGCATTTCATCATGTCTTTAATACTCGGAGGTGGCTGCCCAAGGAAAGGGGGAATTAGGAATGGCCTGGCCATAGCCGAAGCATGTTCTGAAAAGCAGCAGAGCAGTTGTAAGTAAATGGGATGCCTTTTTCCACTGAGTAAATTCTGAAGACCAAATTCTGCCTCTAGCACAAACTGGCAACCCAACCAGTTCAACCTTTTGCTGAACCACCTACCATTTGCCTAATCAGGATGTCACTCTCATATTAGGACTTGGGCTGCAAAAGCAAACAGCCTACCCAGTGTGTTTCCAGGATGCAGGTAATTTAGACAGTGAGCTGGAAACAATGTGGGCTATAAAACTATCCATATATGCTTGGCTTTTCATACACAGGATATGTTTAGGTGCTATCCAATAAGACCCAAGCTTGCATCATACAACAGAAAGATGTGGTAAGAAAGAAAGGGCCTAAAGTCTAAATACAGGTAGGTGGCAACCAGGCTGTAGGAGGAACCTATGCAAGCCTTGCTTCAGGCAGTCTGTTCTGTGGGCTCTGCCAACGCTGTGCCCCAGGGTGAAGATGCCATCTGGCTTGGCATCTAGCCTGCCAGCCTGAGGACAGTGATGGTGCATGCAGAGTGCAGGATCTGTTTCAGCACATGCCCCTTTTAAAGCCAACTTTTCTGCAAACCTGTCTGGTAGAATTCTCATTGCATCCCAGCTTGGGGCTGGGACTGGGTCAGGATGGGGGAGCAAACAAGAGACACTGGCCTCTCTGCCCCATGAAACCTTTGATCTGAAAATACCCTACGTGTTGCCCTTGAAGAGAGTGAGTTGTTGTGAATCTCTCAGGACCTTTGGAGAAGCCTCCTGACCCTGACACTCTGAGCAGTCAGTCACACCAAGAAATCCAGGGTACCTCAAAGCAGTCTCATCTCTGCCCTTTGTATTCCACATATCCTTCTGCAAATGGGAGAGCCCATGAGAAAAAATCCTTTATGTTAAACATGGTATGTGGACACCCTGCAAATCGCAAGAAGACAAGAGGAACAGACAGGCTTATGTTAGCTGCATCATTGTAAAGACATGGGTATGATCACAAATGTATGATCACGTTGGTCAGGTTCGTGATCAATGTGACACTGGACTTCAACTGTTCTTCCTCTTTTGATGTGGGTCTTTACAGTTGCTTTTTTTTTCCATGTCCTGTCAGTGGCGTCTTCATATTGAATGAACAGATCAACAGATGATTATGAGGAGGAATAAAGACACAGCAATGCAGGACCAGATTCTTAGCAGGTGTATGTTAGCCCTTCCACTGACATTTTTCTTTTCAGCCCTGCTGAAGGCAGTAGGGCACAGTGGTTTTTGCTCCATTTCTCAGCAGCAACAGCAGTTTTCAGAACCAAGAGGATTTCTGAACAAATCTCATCTGACTTTTGCACCTTGGTCTGTGGTTTATGTCCTACGGCAAAGTGAGAGCCTGCAGGCATGAAACAATGTCAGACCTGCAAAGGGTGCAAAGGGGCAAAACGGTAGTTGCTAAACTTTCTCAGGTCAGGGCAAAATGACCTGCATATATCAAGTAAGACTCTTGGTTGATCTTTCCTCTTTTTCATTTGTTCTAGTTGCAGAGAGAGGATGAACCAGCCAAGCTTTGTGGATTTTCAAAATACCAGAAAGCTTGCTTTTCAACCCAAAGTACAAAGGAAATGGTTCAAACAATCCTGACTCAAGGAAAGTGAGGACCAAACTGCTTCCAAGGTATGTATGGGACTGCCTGAAAGTGAATTCAAACACTGCCCTGAATGATGAAATAGCATTTTACATGCACTCAACATTTCAAAGCATGTTTATCTAATGCCAATAAATTGTAAGTGAAGGGAAATGATTAGACTCTCTCAAGGAGCTGCTTTTAAGTAGAGAATCTGTCTCTGACTGATTTCTCTACAGCTTCTTCAAAGTTCAGCCTGGCCTTCAGATGTCTGATCCTAACCTGCTTAACTCCCCCCATCTCCTGTCAGGATGCTTTGAAAGTGGTGCAAAGGAATGATTTTCTCGGTGGGATGCCTTCAAATTTCCCTGCCTCTTATTTTCTTCTAGCTCAGGGGGAGTCTTGGACTGCAGCACCCACAAGCAGTGTGGAGTTAGGCAAATCTTCCTGGCCAGTATGGACACTAAGGCCCTATGGCTTTCACTCTACGGCAGACATGACCTTGGGCTTGTCTCTGGATGTGTCTCGTCTGGAATAACCCCAGCAGCTTGCCCAGACTCCCCCAGGCAGGCTGAGGGGATATATGCTCACTTCACTCCTCCTGGTGATACCTGGCACTGCTTTTTGCTCTGATTTCACAGTGTAGGATGTTCTGCACAGTCTCCTTGTCCTACACCAAATTAGGCACCCAAAGGATGATGCCTAAGAGGCAGGGGGAGTTCCCAGGTGTGGATTGCCTTGCATCTGAGATTAGACATCAGCAATGCCACTGGACATTGGTAACCAATGGCACTTACTATGGACAACTCCTAAAGCAGTAATCGCTGGTAAATAACCCATGGGCTGACATGCCTTGAGTGAAATGAAACCATTTCATCCCCAGAGCAGGAGTGAAGTAGACAAAGTCCTAAACATTTTTTTCCAGAGTGATTTCTCTTTTCTATCCAAGTACAGTAAACCTGTAAAAGATTTCTATTTTCCACAGAGTCAAGACAGACTACATTCACATGGAGTCATGCTTCCCATTACTCAGAAACAACAAATGGGGCAGATTTTCAAAAGAACTTATCTTCTTCTTAAGTACCAAAATAGGAGCCTCATTACCAAAAGCTTCATTAAATCATCATTTCCTATAATGGTGCAGCCAGTCAGTTAAAGAGCTCTACGCTTAATAAGAACCCAGATCCCAGTATGCTGGGCCTTTTACACTCTGGTTATTTGTAGGTGATAATGCTTGTTCCTTCTGATTTAAAAATCTGCTATCTAAATCTCTACACACACCAGGTATGTATTTGCAGGTGTAGTGGAAGCTGTGCGCTGGCATAGGCAGCTTCATATCAGTATAGTGAATCTCAGCTCTTTGTGGTGACAGTCCCACCATGCTTCACCAAGGACATCAGAAATGTAACCTCCATTTCATAAATGGGAAACTGAGGCATGAAACAGTGACATGTCTTGTGATTGGAACAGAGCACACAACAGAACAGGTTGCTGGTAGTGTGTGTTACCCATTAGACCACACAACCTTAAATATAAGCAGGAGAAAAGGCTATAATAAAGCACCTTTTCACCAGTATAATTACAGTGGGGTGTATCTTGTGCTCACAAAAGTAGTTTGATGTTTAAAGAAGGTAGCCAGAGTGGCACAAAAGTCAGGTATTCTCTAAAGACTGCTCTGTTTCCAGAAGCTTTTACTGCATCAGATGCTGGTTTTACAGGAAGAAGCTCTCTTGACCATGAAATACAGATCAGCGATCTTCTGGTTTGTCTGATCTAACTATTTCTGGATGTATGTGTCCAAGTGGCAGCTGAGCTCTTTGGTGTTATTTGCAGCTGATGAAGGCTTTGAAAAATTCCAGCCCTTAATTTCATAGAGTGGCTTGTTTTGAGCAAGATTTATATGATATGTGCATTTCAGGAGGACATTCAAAAGCTTCTCTCAAGCTGGTCCAAGATTTACTTACCACTGCCCTAGTTACCCCTGGATTTCCAGGAGGATGTATAGGATAATGGAGGGTTGATTCTAGTTCCTGGAGGCTGAGTCTTCTAGAGCAGTCATACCAGTATATACAGTGAAGGGATCAAAAATAGCTGAATGTAAGTAAGCCAGTTCTGCTTTCAGTTGTCCTGTGTGGTTGCCAGTTGATAGTAAAACCCAATTCTTGTATTCTTCGTTTAGCCTATGTGGCAAATCTCCCTCTCTCTTTCTCCTCCTAAATATCACTTAATCTAATTAGCCTAATTATCTGTCTAATCTATCAGAAAAAGAAATCTTAATAGCTAGCTAAGTATGCTGCATTATTAGTATTAGTATGCTGCTATTTATTAGTATTCATTATATTCATTATAATATATATATATATTGATCACCATCTTGCTGAATCTCACTGTACTGGAACCATGAAAATATAAGGAAAAAAAATCACAAGCCATTTCCCAGTTTGCAACTAGTGTTGGATCAACCCTTCTGTCTCATCTCTGCATGCACCTTATAAAGCTCCAACCACTGTGAAATCCAGCCACTATGAAATCCACACAAAAGACCATATCCTATGTTTCCACTACTGTCTTCCCTCAAAGGCTTGAGGGAATCTCTCAGACTGGCACTTTGCAGTGCCTCAGGTGGGACCATCTGTGCCCAGACTGTTTGTATTGGGCAGCTTCACCAGCAGAAAGAAAAAGTTCTTACAAAGGTGTTTTGTTGCTGTGTTTGGCTTTTTAATCTGAAGGGGTTCCTATATCTGAAATTCTTTGTTATTCACTAATCATTGAATTGCAAGCCAAGGTACACTAGATGGGAATCTGGTTCTGTTTTTTTTTCCTTTATCTTCTTCCTTATTTTTTATTCTCGCAATGCCATACAGCCAAACACAGAAAAAAAAGTGCCCCAAATCTCCCAACCCTTCCACTCTTGTGCTTCAACCACTGGACAATGCTTCCTCGTATAGGCTGATTTGTTCATTTTCAGCGTTAAAGGTATGATCTTGCTTGCAGCACAATACAGGAGAGGCCTACCACAATAGAAGCCTATTTATATAATGCCCTTAAGGTCAATGAAAAGGATAAACTTAATCCAACTTTGACAACACAATCCATCAAAGTACAGTTACACTAGTGAAGTGTTTATGAGGACATAAATGGTGATTGGCAGATCATCACTAAATAAACCCTAATGTGGCCTCCAAAATGGTTAAGCCCTGCTCTTCGGGCTTCTGGCCCAGTCCTAAAGGTAACTGTATTGCCTAGGAATGGCTTCTGCTCATATAGCATTTTTGCCTTAGGCAACTCATCCGTTTAGGATCTGGGGGTGGGTGGGGGATGATGTCTGAGCTGTGATGGGGACCTTTCATTCACTGTCCTCTTTGGGAATCTTTTTTATCTCTGAAGTGACTATCTACTGAAACATCCAAAGGAATGAGTTGGGGATTATTATCTTTTTTAATCTAGTGGCAGTTTTTCTAATTAACAGCTGTCTTCTTAATTGAGACAGGTGTCCAAGAAGGTAGGGGACTAACCCACAGGACACTCCTGTGCAGATGTCTCATCCATCAGCCTGTGCACACCAGCGCTGCTGTCAGAGTGAGACGTACTGCCACCTGTGAATGCGCCACATGTGCAGTTCACTATTGAGAAAGCTCTGAAGAGAGTCAGGATGGGGCTGAAACATCAGCTCCTTCCCCTGTAGTCAGAGCAGAAGAGCTGAGCTGTGGAAGAGCCGCGGTTGCTCTCCGGTCCTCCCACACTGAAAGCAAGCAGAGAACAAAGTGAGATGTGAACATCACAGCTTTGTCCCAAAGGTGGTTCTCACCCTGAAACCTCATAGCTCACTTTTTTTGATGAATCCAGGTTTCTTATTTTCCATAATGGAGATCTTCTTTGCAAACCTGGGTAAAGGAGATATTAAAAAAACATGCTACCTCACCTGACCCAAGCCTGATTTTAATTCACCCTTTTCCTGCACAAACATTAACATAAAGCAAGCCCTAAACCCCCTTAGTAAAACGCCATTTAAAAGCTAGTTTAAAAGTGGATTTAACTAAGACCTAAAAAATCAAACTTATCCATTGATAATATGAGAACATTTATTTCCTGGCATCTCATGACTATTTGCCATTGTGTTACCATAGAGAGCACAGCAAGAGCAATGGTCATACTACTGCTAGAATAGGTGACTCAGACTTTGCCCTCACATTACCTGCTTGAAATGTTCAGCTGTCAGGTCTGCCATGTGTTTAGCTTAAATTATTGCCAGAAATGATGCCATGGTAATGCTAGGCAACCTGCACACTAGCACTGTTGGGAAAATCTGCTACAAATAATGATAACGTTTAACATTTTCCACGAAAAAAAGTCAAAGCATTTTCCAAACACAGGTCAGCAACCTCCTCTCCCCTTGCCAAGAAGAAAGCAGGATCATTGCTTACAGACCAAGCAACATCTTAAAAATCACATGGAAGTTAGCAGAAGAGTTGAGACAGGACTCAGGAACTGGACACCCAAGCTACTGCCATCTCTCCTGCATCTGAAATAGGCCTACTCCACAGTTCTGACCAGAAATTATATTTTGCCTTTTTCTTATTCCTTCCTTCCTTGTGAGCATCAAAAGCGTTTTTTCAGGCAGAAACAAGTTCAAACTCTCCATACATAAGGGAGTTTGAGGAGAAACATGACAAGTTGTTTCCCCCTCCAGAAGAATGCATCAGGCCCTGAGACAAAAACACAACAGCTGTTAAGCCACAAAACTTATGGCTATGGGAGCATGAAAAATGCTGAATTGACATAAAATTGGAGGCAGGGATTCAAAGAAGCTAACTGTAATTAGCCCACTGCACATCCGGCTGGAACATCTGTATTTAATCTCCATCATCATTTTGCTAGGGATCTAATTCCTGACATACCCTTGCTCTGTCCCTGTTCTGTGAACTCTTATCTCCTATCCCTTGTCTCATAGTGCTGTTCATCTACCTTATAATCATTATAGTCTAAACTGACAATCAAGATTACTATCCTTATTCTGCAAACAGTGACCCAAGCTACAAAGAGTTGAGTGACTTCCCCAAGGTCAAAAAAGGAGTGGCAATGACTAGGTGGGGAATGTCCTCCAAAAAAGTAATGTTACTGTTTGTCACTGAGCAGGAGCCAAGACTTTTTGGATTTTTTTCCATGCATAAAAGATAAGACCTCCACAACCTGAATGTTTCAGTCGTTACTGTGAGTCAGGCCTGGTAAGGATCTGTACCTGATTCTTCTACAAGTATGTAAGTATTTGTCATGTCCAAACTGTCAAGAAACTAGCCGTTGCAGGATGGGAGGTGCTGCTTTTGAGTGGTTATTCCATTCTGAGCCCAACAGAGCTTCTCCACTGAGATGTCTCCCAAAACTGCTGTTCTGACAAAAAAGTTTTGCTTTTGATAAATCAATATTTCCATTTGCTTGGAAATTTTCCAGCCATCTGTGTCAGTGGCCTAATCATGGACCTGCGGCACTACCTGAGCCACAAGATTCTCTTTCCCCATCATCCTTTACTGTTCATTACCTCTTTCCTCACGAGTCTTACCTCTTGCTGCCAATAGAGTCTTGGCATTGCCTCTTACCCACAGCAATGCCAAAGACAGCAACTGGATTTAGAAATCAAGGAGAGAGCAGCTGTCTTGCCACAAATTGACATAGTTTATTGCCCTCTGGCACTGCATGGGCCAACATGGCAAGTCAGCTTTTGTCAAAGTTTAACATAGGCTTAATGAGCAGAAGAAAAACTTTTTGGTTGAAATGTTGAATATCTCATGCAAATGGTAAGTGATAAAACTCATTTTCCTGTTAAGCAGTTTTAAAGAGAGTGTTATCTTTTTGTGCAGCCACTGTTCTGAGGGAGTGAAGCAGATATTGCTTAGCTGGGAAACTCCATGGGGCATGGATTGTGTATTTGCATTGGCCCTTGCACATCCATTCTCTAACATTGGGGCTACTACAATGCAAAGCAGAGAAATGGACTTCTCTAAAATGCATCAGGAAAACGAAGGGGTTTCTGCAAAAAGGAACCAGAAGTGAAGCAAATGTGTTAAAAGTATGTTCTGTATGTTCAGAATAGTCCCTAGGATTATAACTCACCCCTGTGCCGTTATTATCATTAATGTGGTGTCAGCCTCCAGTACACAGTTCTCAGTGTGGCTTAGCTCCTGGGTCACTGGGATATAATTGGAGCACTGCATATCAGATCCTATAGTTTATGAAGCTTCATTTTTCTCTTAAAAGCCTAGGCAGCAGCTGTCCACCCTCTTTAGGCCTTCAGCAGTAGAACAGCGTTTCTGGCCAACAGTCAGAGTATCTCTTAAATCTGGTAACATTTAGACCAGAGGGAAGAGACAAGAGGAAGTCCCTAGGTGACAGTAAAGGAGCCAATATGAGGCACAAATGGAAAAGTATTGATCTAGTTGATCCCAACAAGGCTAGCAAAGTCAAGGACAGCTGAGTGCAGGATCTGCCTCATATATTCTATAAGCATCCAATTAGAAATTGCCAGTAACCAGCAACCAAACTCAGTGCTTATTCTGGTGGCAAATACCTGGAAGAGCAGAGCCATTACAATGTGGTGAAGAAGGGAATCGTACAACTCTGCATGGGAGGGATGTCTGTGTGGAGTCAGGAAGCTGTAATGTCAGTGGTGCTGGTGTCCTCTATTGTGCAGAGGTGGTCCTGAAGGCACCACTGAGCCGAAGTCACTGCAGAATGCTTGACCAGCATGGATTAGGGGTGTGTTTTTAAGTGAAGGAAAGCACTCAGATGGTCCCTTAAAACAGTTATGTTCTGGAGCAGAGATTGGCAGCACTGCCTCCCAGCACAGCCTTGGGTCCAACCTGCTGTCATCCAAGGCTCCAGAGAAGCCTGGACAAAAGGAACTACATATTTAGAGTATGTCTTTAAACTGTGGAATCCTTGCTGATGGGTAATGTAGAAGCTGAAAATGCATTTCGTTTCAGAGAACAACATGAGCGGTTTCTGGGAGAAGGATCCATCACAGCTGTGATACAGGAAGATGCTGTTGTCTGTTCAGGAAATCCTTAACCTGCAGCCCTCTTGTGTTTTTTGGGGGGATGTATAGGGAAATCATGACATATTTGCCCTGTTCTTATATCTTTCCTTAGGCTTGTGGCTCTGGACGCTATTGGAGACAGGTTATTTATTGGCCTGGATTTTTTGTGATTCCTTCAGAGCTCAGGTCTCTGCCTTTTGAGAGAAAGAGGGACCACTTTGCTGGGATGATGGGGACTGACCTCTATGAGCCATTCTGATTCCAGTTTACAGCACTAGTGCACACACACAGATGCAACTACTTCGGTGCACAATGTAGCCACAACTGTTTTGGCAGTAGCTGACGTGTTTTTGCTGCTCTCCTAATTCATTCCAAGGCTGAATAAAATGCTCCAGGTTGGTATGGCCTCTGAGCACCCAGGCAGCTTGCGTCTTAGTTGCAAGAGATACCAGCTTCCAGGAGAGGTGGAGGAAGGAGTTGCTGGGAATCAATAAAATCTGTATATTACTTGCACTGGTTCTCAGAAGTATATCTGACTCCATTAGTGTTACATTAATGATGGTTAAGAACTGGATGATTGCTCTTTGGACAAGATGAAGTGTGCTTGCACACCACTGACAAAAGCATCCCTGAAGCAGAAGCTGCCTGGAGGAATAGAAAGCTCAGCTTTAAATCCAGCTTGTTCGTAAAGGCGTCTTGAAAGGGCATTCTTGTCAACAAACTAATATATATGTTTTACTCTCTGTTGCTGCAAGTTTGTGGATGTGAATTTAATGCCGATGCACAGACACTGGCATGCAGTTTATCTTCCAAAAAGATGTTGGCATCCTGCTCTGCCTGCAGCCTTGGACTCTGGCCTGCTGTGCATTTGGGATCTGGCTGTCATGAAAGGAAAGTGCTATGGGTCAGGAGGAAGGTACACATGAGGCAGACTGCTCACAGTGTTTCCTTCCGGCAGCCAAGGACAAGCAGGAACAGAGTCACTGGGAAATCAGAGATGACATTTCTTTCCTGAGCACACTTTTACCTTGCCAGCAGTGTAACTCCATTCTCCCCACCAGCTGCCTCCTCCTTGCTGTGCGTCAGGTTTCCACAGGCTCACTTGCTCCATCCACATTCAACAGTCCAGGGAGCAAAGCCTGACTCATTTTAAAAACCTAATTCTGTATTACTGAAGGGGCTGAAAGTAACCTTACTCTCTGTATTTGATCCTGGGGCGTCATCTATGTGCACTGGCCTTTCTGTCACTAACACAGCTCTAGGAAAACTGCCTTTCACTGCAGGACAGTAAGCAGTGCCCACTGAGCATATGCATGTAGGCCTTGCTCATTGCATAAGCAATGTTTAAGACCTAGGAGTCTGTTTTTTAAGATGGTCCAGAGATAGATTAATCTCTCTGTAACATATTCCTGTTGCATTTGATACTGTTACAGATCAGAGTCACTAAGACGGGGAAAAAGTCTCTAATTTTGAGCTGCGCTACAAGCTCTCATTTTGCTAGATGCAAAAGGAGTTGAGTGCATGGGTGCCTTGTATTCTGCATTCCCAGCTTGGAATGACTTGGTTTATTGTTTATGTTGACTCCAGGAGGGGAAAGAAAAGTGGGGCCATAAAATAAAGACAGGCATATTTCTCCTGCTGCCACCAGCAATCCAGAGCAGAGATACAGTGCTCACTGGGATGGAGATAAATCAGGAGGAAAGGGAAGGCAGTAAAGTCTTGCAAGGAAATAAGGCACCAAGTGTTAATAGAGACATTTGGAAGCAGAGGAGCAGGCAGAGCCTTTTGGCATTTCCCAGCAGAGTTGGGCAGCACCCTCTAGTGGGATCTTCGCCGTGGCCGGCTCTCCGCAAGCATCCCCTTAACACACGTACCAAGGGAAGATGAGGTTGTGCAGCCCTTTCTCCTGCTAACTGCTGAAGGACCCCACAAAATCACTAACACCTGCTCACGCAGTAAGATGCAGACTCCTTCAGCATCAGGACCTTGTCCAGATTGGTGAGAGAGAATGGTGGAGATGCCAGACAGGCTGCTCTATGGCCAGGGAACTGCCTCGAAACACAGAGCAAAAATCAGTTCCCTGCACTGCCCTGCATAGCCCTGGCTGAGTCCCTCAGCCCTGTTGTGCCTCTGCTCTCCTTGAGATGTGAGATGAAGCCATTGCTCTGTCCTGCCTCCACAGTGTGTGGTGTGGGTAGATATGCTAAGAACTGCAGGACACACCTAGGTTTTGTTCATGGTTGCAGCCGGGTTTCCCCAAGCTGGGCCCTTATCCTTTCTGCTATAGACAGGCAATAGTTAAACTCTTGATGCTCTGTTATGAATACTCAGAGAAGAGATAGCCAAAAAGCCCCCATCTCTTCACATTTATTTACTTTAAATACCATTTCCTTTTCTTGGTAAATTGAAGGGAAGATTTTCAAGCTCCCAGCTGGATCAGAAAGGGACCCTCGAGCTCTCTCTCATCACTTCAAATGGGATGTGGCCAGAGGCAGCAATCAGAGCAGAGCAGCACAAGGGCCAGGAGCAGCACAAGGGCTCCTCTGGGGGGAAAGAGTCCCCATGGGTGCCAGGATGGGGTCAGTGCTAATCCCCAGGGCAGGGAGTGGCATTTGCTTCATTGCCTTCAAAATAGACATTGCCAGATTCTGCAACTTCTCCTGCTTACAGGAGCCTCCTGGTTCACTAAAGGTGCCTGGTATGTGATGATCAGATTTCAAAGCACTACGGCAGAGATCCAGTGTAAATCCTGCATTTCTTGGAGAAGTTTTTGAGATCAAGAGAACCGTATGTGCATCTTCTTTCAGACTGCCTGGATCTGCAGCACCCAGAGCCCAAAAGCACTGCAGGCATCGCAAACTGAAAGTGGGGGGAAGGGACTGACATCTCAAACAGAGCAGATGTGCTCAGGAAGAGGCCATAGTAAAGCCGAAGAAGCGGTGACAAAACCCATGACTCAGGCAAGCGAGAAACCTGGAGGAATCAAAAATCATCCTACAGGAATTTGCTGTTAAAGAACATTTTGAAACAGCGTTCAGTGCAATACACAGCCTCAGCCGTGAAGCAGAGCTTGCTGGAAACCTGCATTCTGTCAGGCACTGGGGTGTGCTCAGCACTGTGTGAATGGGTCTGTTGATACTAGAAGGCCAGTGACCGTCTTTAAGCATATGCTTCAGTTCATGCCTGCATCACTGCCACATCACTTTTTGTCTTCTTGTGTTATCTTTAGATAAGCTTAGTTCAGTTTTCGTAAATTATGAAGCCATTTGTCTGACTCAGATCCTGAGGCAGTGAGTTCCATGGGGCAAGTATATCTTGCCTAAAAAGACTTTTCTTAATTTCTTTTAATGCTTTGTCTTTTCATTCACAGGGTGTCCTTTTGTTCCCAAGCTGCAGTTCTGAACATCACAGACACATCAACCAACAAATGACTTCTGAAGATTTTATGGGATATATAACAGAACAAATGGCCTCTTCTAAAATACTTTCTCTGTTTCATAAATCCTGTTCTTCTTTCCAGACCTATGACACTGCTCTAAATCCAGCTAAGAAAGCTGCATTTTTTTTTTCTTTAACCCCACTGTGGGAAGGATCACAGCACAAAATTATACCAGGCACATAAAGTTCACAGGGCCAAGTTTAGCCAAAAGCAAAGCAGCTGGCTGCTTAGGGATCCACTTTCCTGGGTCTGGACACCCTCACTCAGCTGCCTGTGGCCAACCCCATCATCTCAGCAGCATAGCCAGGAAAGGAAGGGGACATCAACATACTACATTCCTCATCTCTTCTGATGCTGGACTGAGAGGAGAGCTGGTTCATGACCTGATTTCCTATTTCTAGCAGGCTGCAGGCTATTATTCCACAGTGTGTTGCAGTCTGTAAGGAAGCTACCATGAATATGGGCCTTCTTACAATCTTCATCCTAATCCAGTGTCTGGTGAGATCACCAGAAAGATGTGGAGAAGATACAAAGATCATAAATGTGACAACATCAGATGATGTTAATGGGAGCTTTTATACTGACCCCTGTTTGGGCTCTTGGATTAACATTAAATCTAAGAGCTTTCTGTACTGTGGTTTCACCCAACAGAGCCTGGGATAGGTCATCTCTCAGTCTTTTGATTTGTTTTACCAGTTTTGTTCCAGAAAAAGGAGATGGATCATTCTTAGATCCCCAATGCGGCTTATTCCCAGCTGTGCACAACTGTGAAGTGGGGGGGAAGGGGGAGAAGAGGAAAGAAATCAGCTTTCTAGTTGATCTAGCTCCAGCACAGGGCATAGATTTATCTTTATGTTCAAGAAAGCAAATAGAGACCTAAAGACAAATAGCCACCTTGATTTACCAGTGAGATTAAGAGCATGTTAGCAGAGCAAAAACGAGTCTTTATAAAAAATGAAAGAAGAGCAGGCGGGTGGAAAGAGCAGTGAAGATGAAACTCAATGAGTTATCTAGGGCATGTAAGAAAACCATCAGCCCAGCAAAAATGTGAGAAGAGAGCGCAGGAGGTGAAAACACCCAGGAAAAAGAAGGCATTATGTTTTATTAATTGTACTCTTTTGCATTTAAATAGCATCTTCTTACTAAGAAGATGGATAGACACAAACATGCCTGTCTGTACGGTGTGGTCACTGAAGACACTCCCAGGCCAGCAGGTCAGGAGTGGAGGCTGGCAGCCAGGTGACAAACAGCTCAGTAGGGGTGGTGTTACTCATCTCAGGCTATTTAGATTGCAGTGTATTAGGTCTTGTCCATATACTTAAAAACTGCATTCGCATGCACATGCATGTATGCATAGACACACATACACACACCCCCCCCTCCATCCCTAGCAGCTTACAGCTTGGTGCACAAGGCAAGCAAGGAAAAAAGCCTGTCCAAATTCACCTGGGAGGTCCAAAGCACATTTAGTATTCAGACTTCACCCCCCTGTGTAGCATGACAGGTTCCACCACCTTGCTAAGTACTGAAGCAAGTATTTACTCTTGTGAGAGCAAGGGACCCTTTAATTTGTTCCTCCCCTTGTTCCTCCCTTGTCTTCTCCCTCTCACTTCCAAATCTGGAGAGAAGCAAGACAGTTACCTAGTTTGCAAAGTAGAGCACTGCAAAACTAAAAAAAATCCAGCTTTACAACTGCCTCTGCAATTTCAGTTCCTCCTACACCATGTATACATGCTTTGACTGAGGCTTTGAGAATACCTTTGTTCTGTACTTTGCCATTGACATCCTGTACCTTGCAATGCCTCAGCCAGACATTGCTTCAGGCATATTCACCATGCTCTCCAGCACCGATCTTATGCAGAAGCAATATTGTGAGCCTTCCACCATTAGGCTGTGCAGTGCTGGCCACCTAACAAGAAACTTCTCCTGATCATCTGTGACTGCAAAAGTCTTGTTGAAGAAATTAAGGATGTGAATCTCTTGAAATGTTATGATTTGGTCCTTGATAGAGGAAAAGAGAAGGGGAAAGTCATCAAGTAAATTGTTTGCTCAGCTCTCGTCTTTCATCTTTGACCTCAAAGATCATGTTATATAGCACACTGTGCTTCCAATTGATTTCCCTGAGAAGGAGGAAGATGAGTCAAACCAGCTGGGATTTGAATCTGTGGCTGGTGAGACACTAAGTATTCCAACTGGGTGCTTAAACTGCTGAGGAAGACTGATGAAAGAGTGAAGGCAGAGTGCATGAAATAGGGAAGGTCATGCTGCTGAAGGGCTTTGGAAAACTGAAGCTGAAGAGCTGTTGAGGATATGAGACTAGCCGAGAAGCTAAGTAAGGAATCCTGAAAGGTACCCTCAGAAGGACAAAGTAAGACTCTGCCTGTGCTGGTCGCATCACTAGGGCAAAAGGCCGTGTTCTCAGCCAGATTGCCATAAAAAGGTGGACTTCAGCAGAGCTCTGTCACTTGGTATGGTTAACAATCTAGCCTGTCTGACAGAGGGCATATGCTGCATCGTATATTCCAGTTTTACACCATTAGTACTGATGGCACTGATTAGTACACCAACCTAAAAATGGGGCCACTCTGTGGAGTAATGGACACAACTGCCTAGCAAAACTGAAACAGCAATTGTGGACAAATGACTCTGTCTGTGTGACTGATGCCCATAATAGTAAGAGAACTGAGAAAGTGTTTTGCACGTTCTCTGGAGGACATATTCATATTCAGATCACTGCACCATACTTCCTCATCTCTGAGGGAGTTTAAGAAGTGTCATAAAAAGCAGATTAGAAGATTTGAGGCACAGGGAGGGAGGAAGAATTACTTTGGCCTCATGCCCATGATTTATCTCGTTTAATTTCAGGACGTGGTTGCTGCTCTTGATAAAAGCCACAACAGAGCACATGGCAGTATCGGGCCACTATGCTTAGGATTGCATTTGCTTCAGAGCGTTGCTCAGCCCACTGCTTTTTGACTTGATAAGAAGAAGAAGGTGTGAGGCAGAAATTCTGGGCTAACTTTGGTCCCTGAGACTAGAGACTTTCCAGGCACAGACTGATGGAACAGGATGAAGAGCCATGCTTGAAAAGTGGAAACCAAGAGGGTTTCACCATAAGTAAATTGTGCCAATCCAGTCCATCCTAATCTCCTTTTATGTATGAAGAGGTCAGGAAAGCAATTAAAAAGGAAATCCATGCAAAAAAGTCTAGACACCTGACTTTTGCCAAGCTTTTGAGAAATTATTGTGTCACCACTGGGCTCCATCTGCTTTGCAGCATTTCATCATTGCAAAACTTCCAGGAGGCCATAAAAAGGGAGAGAAGTCTCTAGACATTAAACAAGGGGAATCACGATACTGCAAATCACTATCTTAATCTGTCACTATCTCAGTCTGATTTACTGGGAAAATTCCCACTTTGCCCATGCTAAGCCACTCCCTGTTCTTCTGCAGTGTGACAGAGCTCCAGCCACCCCTCCTGGTGTCAGATGACAGGCACTGTGGCACAGGAACCAGCAGCCATGTGCTGTATTCACACAGTGTGGGCAGGGTATATCCAACACTGTTGCTGGTGTGAGGCAAAGAGAATTTCTGTCTGCCAGGTCTTTGCGTGCAGCAAGGAGGCTGAAGAACATTCACAGTCAGAGCAGAGAAGAATAGGGACCATCCACCCATTTTTGGAGTGAGAAGCATGCTGCCCATGCACACATGAAGCTCAGTACATCTAAAGCAGAACAAGAAGGCACTGGCACTTCCAGGTCCTGCAGTTGGTGTCTCAGTGCAGAAGTATTTTGTTTGGTGGGATATGGGCTTAGGTGATGGTGGAGGGACATGCCCAGTGCCTTGTATGACTCTTCACTAGACTGCAATACAGCCCCCTCTTCCACTGCTGGAGACACTCCCTGTGAAGTTGAAGGCCCAGAATATACTTTACTAAAAACCATCAAGGATTTGCCATGAGCAAACCAGGCCATGAGTGGCAGGATTTCCGTGCCTGGCAGACATACTACAGCAAGAAGAGGATCAGGGAAAAGCCAGCGGTGCTGGACAAAGCTGTCAAAACTGCAAATCCTTCTGAGGGAGTGTGTGCTGGTCACCTGGAATCACTATGACCCTTTTTAGCTTCAGGAGAGCTTCTAATGGGAGGGGAAGCAATATAGAAAGACAGATGCACACTCTGTGCCATGACAATGTGACTCATTAGGACTACAAGGCTGATCTACTAGCTAAGGCCACAGTCTTGATACTGGTTCACATTTTCTCTGGTGACAGTCTAAGGGTCCACAGCAAGTCCTTCCAGCGAAGTCCTGGTTGCTACCTGTCAAAGGAAGATAGCACTTCCTCTTTTCCAGGCGCAATAGCAGGAGTCATCCATTAAACATTGAATTGCTTGGGTACTCTGGGAATGTGGGCTGTCTAAGTACTAAAAATAAGATTTGACATCAAATAGCAACTACAGACCCGTAGAGCAAAAAAATTAAATAGTTTAAATTCTCTGCTGTGCCCTGCAGCAAAAACATCTTTCTGCTCCCTGTTTTTGGGAAGGAAGAAAAAAGGAAATTACTGCAGATTGCTAATTTCAGTCAGAGAACCTCAATCAGATACTCCAAATTATGGATGCTTCTGAATTTTTGAGTCTGAATATTCAAATAATCAAGTTATTACTGCTTTTGGAATTGGTTGGAAAAATTAATGCAGGGCACACTGTATTTCCACACTTGCATTTCCCTTTATTGGCTTATTTGTACATGAAATTTCCCAATTTATCTTTGCACCTAAATTGTTTTAAAAAGTGCTTTTTAAAGAGTAATTCATTAGGATTAAGAGTTTGCAGCATTTGAAATTAATTGGCAGTTTGCATCACTCTTACAGCTGTTTCATCCTGTTTGCAGATGCAGCAGGGAAATGTATGCCAGTAATGGTTGGTGTTTTCAAGGTTTGTTTGTTTTTTCTTCCACAGCCTTCAGAAGGCCAGACATACTCTCTGCTCAGAATAAAACCTCTGATTCCTCAGGGTCTATATCAGCCATGAGACTCAAGGGAAATAATCCAGGGGAACTGCTCTGTCTGGGAGCTGGTGCCTGAGACTGAAGTGCTAAAGAGCAGCTTGCTGTTAGCTCCTGGGACTGCCTGAGCAAAGCCAGAAATCCTGTGCTAACTCCTTCTTTTCTGTATTATTTCCACATTTTTCTTTTAGCACCTACCAAGCAAGAGGGTCTTAAAAAAACTCACTGCTCCCTGTAGAATCAGGGCTTGTGTGCTGGGCTGACATTCAGATGATCAGCTGTGTGTGTGCAAGGGAGGCATTCTCCCATTGTCCTCTATATATAACGCTCATGAATGGTAATGCAGTTGTGTGCAGCAGGCTGGAAGAGAACAGAATCCACTCTGTGAGCGAGAAAAGGTCAAGAAGATCCAGTTTATTGAAATAATATGAAATCATGGATGGAAACCCTGGCATAGCATCTTCACAGTCTTGCAGTAAATGATACTATGTTAATATAGTCCTGCTGTGCAGCGTGATCGTATTTTTCTCTGTTCCATAATGCTTGCCCCATCTAATTTACCCTCCACAGTGCCTATAATGTCCTTGAAGCTGGTAAATTAAATAAATTGTTTTTCCAAGGCACCCAACACAACAGTAGTAGAGATACAGCTTTACTCATTCATGTCTGGCACCCAGATATGACACCAGGGGATTACTGCACAGACACCTTCAAGTTTACACAACCTCAAGTACCTAACAAGAGTTCAGTCACAGCCCCACCTTAACATGTTGGAGAAGGAGACATGAACATAGTGGTCTGAGACTCATAGCATCACCTAAACTTGTCAATACCTGGTAAATGAATAGTTCAATTAAACCATTGCCTCTTTCCCATGACTATTGCTTTTTTTAGCCCTTGTTCTACCAGTTTAGTTTCATGCTGAGCTCTCTTGGAGACAAAGAAGGATGGCATGGGTTATGTCAATGATATTAAAACACACAAGCTAGTGCAGAGGTTTGGAACAGAGCTTCTGTCAGCGGCTGATCAGAGTTGTTTACCTGGAGCAAGGCTGTGTGTTTTCCTCCCTTGTGGTACCAACAGTGGGGCAGGTGCAAGAGTCTCAGAAACCTTTGCAGGGGGAGTTAGCTTCCTGCAGCTTCTGTGGATGTCATACCAATGGAGGACATGAAGGCTGGTACACCAAAGGGATTTAGGTACCTCTCACTGAAGTCATTGGGAACATTGTGGGACTGCAAAATCTGGTTCTGAAGCTAAGTGTGAAGGCAATATTCAGGCTGCTCCAGACATGGGTCTGTGTTCCTTATTCTTGGCTAAGGTCACCTTATGCAATTCAATCCCAGGCACATGGTCCCCAGACAGTTCATAGTGCCAGGTGAAAGCTGTTATGTTACTCTTCAAAGGCACCAATGGTTCAAGTCCCAGATACAGCCAAGATTGAGAATTCTGCATTGGAAAAGGAACAGTGCAGTTCTTGAAGCCAAGGATGAAGCCCATGTGAGCTGGGCCCAGAGCATTTCCTGCACAAGTTGTGGCCATGAAACACTTCCAGAGGTTAGGCAAATACAGAGCTCTCATCTCTCATAAAATATTTCCATCAAAAGGGTACATTAGGCTTCCTCCTCAACTGAGGACCATAAAGGATGGATGGAAGAATCAACTCTTCCACCTAGGCCATGCCTGTGGTCCTTAAGGCATCTTTCACAGTTAGTCCCCTGCTGGCCCACAAGCTAGGCCTTATGACTACTTCTCCATGCCTTTCCCCAGATCCTCATACCTAGCTCCTGTCTCTGTCTCCTCTCTGAATTATTGCTTTTGGCTCCAGACCTGATGCACTTACTGGTTCTGAAAACCAGTTCAAATGTGTGGGATGGACCTCAGTTGTTTGCAGGATGGCACTTCCACCATTGCCTGTCCTCCATTGGCTTCAACAGGACTTGATCTTTGTTTAATACTCAAGTGTATCCTGAGTTACTACGATGAAACAAGACAGGGTTCCTTTATGCTTAAAGCTAAACACATGATTAAGAGTTTTGCTTAATGAGGGCATATACGGTGCCATCAACACCCTATCCCACTCTAAATCTATCGTATATTTCTGAGACCCCTCATTAATGGAGAAGGAATCGGAAGACAACCTCCAACTGCAAGTTAGACCAGCTTTTCTCCATTCAGAACTTCAAATCTCTTCAGAGAAGCAAAATGAAAATGGAGGGAAACGTTTACCTTGTTTTGCTTTTAGTAAAAACAATTTTACCTCCAGCTACTCTGACACTTTGCTTGCTCGGAACTGCACCTGCTTTCTGCAGCTCTTGGTGTTTGTGTGAGCGATTTCCTGTCCTGACCTCAAGCCCGTTGCTCAGTGTTCACTCAGGTTCTTCAGACTTCCTGTTTTTCTTAAAGCTTTCATTTTACCAACAGTTTCCTGTTCTAAGACTTCTTGTGACTGAAATCCTGCAATTTATCCTCAGCAAGATGTAGCTGGTAAAATCTTTGAATGATCTTCCTTTCACTAACACTATCTTCCTTTCTGTCAGCTTTCTGGATGGATGATGTGAACTTCTGCAAAAATTTCAAGAATGCTTCACTAAGATCTTTATATCTTACAGGTTCTCTCTAGAAAACGAAGGGTTAACTGGCTCTGATACAGACAGCTTTTCAATTACATTCATGGAGAGTATTGTGCTTTCTTCATTAACTTATCAGGGAGCAGTGAGCCCTCTATTACTTTGGCTTTCAATCATTTTCCTTCAGTTGTTGCTCAAGTGCTTTTATAAACGTATTAGTGAGTTCAAAAGCAATAGCGGGTGTAGACAGTCTGATCTCAAGTCTGCCATCCTGTGTACTGAGGTAGGTGAATGCCATCAGAAAGACTGAAAAGCCGACAGGAATGGAGAAACTGAGATAACCTAGTGAGGGATTGCATTCAAAGAGATGCTGTGGTAACAGAACCATTTTAGCAGCAAACTTCTTTCTCTTTTGTCACAGCTATAGAAGGAAAATAGTTTAAATGACTGTGGATGTTATTTCAAGTTTCTCAACTATGTGGCTATGCTGAAAGCTCCATTGCTGTCTAAGGAAGAGAATTTTTGAAGGTTTCTTTCGTTTCAGTTATTTGCAAAGCAACCATGTTGGGTAACAGTAAATTTCTCATAAAAAACTTTCAAAGTCAATGTTCTAAAACTTACTGTTTTCCTCTAATATATATTTTTATTTATCCCTAATTCCTGTTAAAATATTTGCATTAAATGCAACTGTTCAGTCATAGTCACTTTGCTTATTCACTAACCACCTAGATCAAAGACCATGATATAACTGCTGGTTGTTGCTGAGTGTTTATATAGGCATTAACTGACATCTCCTCCCCGCTTTTGATTTACAGTGAAAATACAGGTCCAGGAGTCTTGTATCTGATTAGGAAGTTGTGTGGGAACTTTCCATTAAGAGTATTTTGGATAAAAAAATGCAGTTTATGAACAATCAATGCATTCTTACTGAAAACGTTGCTCTGCTAAGATGACCTAAACAAACTATTTCCTTCTTGTGTTGGGCTGATGCAAATCAGAACATTTTAATACATAAGGCTGAATCAAGTCATTTTGTTCCAACCTGGCATGGAGCTGAGTTTGCCTGAGCTTTCAGGAGGTTGTAATTGGCTATCTTCCTTGACCTCTGTGGGTTGGACTTGGAGGCTAGGTTGTGTTCCCTCTCCCATGAATCCTGTATCTGAGATGCTGTGGTACTTGAGCATTACTTTTAAGGAAGCAGCGAGGCTTTCTGCTCTGGGCTCACATGGCTTGCCTGAGCCCCTCAGCTGGACACCTCTCAATTCAATCACTTCCTTACTACACCTTAGTTTCCTCATCTGTAAAATAGTGGTAATGATACTCTTCTCTTGCAAAATGTCTTGAGGTCCTGGAATGGTTTAAAGCTGGACATTGTGATTTCCTCAGGTGGTTTTTAGTCATGTACATCATAGCCATTCTTGGTCTGTTGAGAACTAAGTTCAGCTACATAAGCAATGCAAGGGGGAGAAGTTGTTTTTCCTCTTCTTAGACTGCAAAACCAACGACTTTGCACTTTTAACTGGGGAGAACTTTCACATGCATGCACACACATTTGGATGAAATGCTTGCCAATAACACATAGGAAGGGAATACAAACACGGCAGTCTGGAGAAATAGCTCCAACTCAGTGACTGAAGCTGCACCTGGGCTTCTCATTCTCTCTATATTACCTCCTTCTAATTTCATATTTATTAGCTGATTAGTTTGGCCATAGAAAAGTTTAAAAGAGCAAGAGAGCAGGGCTTTCCCTGAGAGTTTAGGAGTTGCTGGCTCATAATATTAATTTGCTAATGAATCAGAAAGTGGGTCAAACTTGTGAGGCATCTTCTCAGTTCTGACTCCGTGCCCTTTCCACAGCTGTCTGTTGGCCTTCCAGTTTCACACTCCGCATAGAGTATTTTCTGAGCGAAACTTTCCACCCAGGAGCAGCTCTGGGAAGCCAAGGGGGCTAAGAAAGCTGACGCCAGTCTTTCCGGGGAAATGTGTGCCTTCATCTGCATGACTGTAGGAGACCAGATGGGAACCCATGGGACGCTATGGGGAACTGAGGATGGAAGAGGAGGGGAAGCTGTGACTGCCTGAGACCCCTTTCCCTATGCTATTTCACCATTTAAGGGTGCTTTAGGGGACTGAAGAGGGGCTGGGGAATCCCAGGGCTGTCAGCCAAGGAGGAAGGAAGAGTAGCTGGAGGTTGGGCAGAGGTGAAAGGTGCTGAGCAGAGAACAGCCCAGGAGTGGAGGAGGAGAGGTCCAGGGAACACAAGGACACAGGAAGGTGAGTGCAGACTGTGGAGAGAGGATGCAGCCAGGGTGGTCACTGAGGCTGTGTTTCAAGCCCCACAGTCTTTGCACAGGAGAGGCAGCATGATATCCCTTGCTAGGCACATGGCAGAGGCAGTGAAAGCAGCCCTGGGCAGGAGGGCTTGCTGTCTTTCCCTCCACGCCCAAACTCCTCTGCAACCCTGTGAGCCCATCTGAGGCAGAGTCACCCAGGCAGGGAGGCCTGGTGAGGCTCACCTGGAACAGCCAGGGCTCTTCTTTCACTCCTGCAAAGCTCTGGGTCCACCATCACGCACTGTTTGGTGAGTGCTGTGCCACAGAATCACAGAATCACAGAATGATTGAGGTTGGAAGGGACCTCTGGAGATCATCTAGTCCAACACCCCTGCTCAAGTTGGGTCACCTAGAGCATGTTTCCAAGGATTGTGTCCAGATGGCTTTGAACATCTCCAGTGAAGGAGACTCCACAGCCTCTCTGGGCAACCTGTTCCAGTGCTCTGTTACCCTCACAGAAAAGAAGTTTTTTCTCATGTTCAGATGGAAGAGACATGCTTGAGCTTCTTGGACAGCATGGCAAGTTGCTTAGCTCAATTCAAGCTCCAGGCAGCTGGGCTGGCAAGCTGGTTTGACCTCTGAGGGTTACTGTGCATTTCTGCTGAGTTAGAGCCCCTGGAGTCCTCTGAGATGCAGGACACCCCACAGCCACGCTCCCAAACCAGTGCTGTGCTTATTTTCTGTAGCCCAGCCCCAGCATTCCCTGCAGTACTGACTTAGTCTGTCATGGCATGCCCAGCATGTGCTGATTGCAGGGCACACTGTCTTGGTTTGAGCACTGCACTATTTAACCTAGTAGGGCGATTTCTCGAGCTGTAAGTGCTGACATGATGCGTGCCAACAAAAATAATCAAGTGATGACTTGCTTGTAGCTGCTAACCTGTTTGGCCTGCTGATGGACCTGATCCTGTTTCTCAAGGTACTACACTGAGTTGGAACCAAATATTCCAATTAAAACTTTTTTTTCTTTTCTTGGAAAAAGCAGCTCTCTTTTTGAAGAAATAAGGACATATGTCAGCTTTTTAATGTAAAGTCCATTAAAGATAATAGCTGCTGTTTGCTCTGGAACTTTGCAGCTTAATTTTTTTAAATGCCTTTTTCTATCATCAGTTTTGATTGTCTTCAGTCATTAGAAATGTTGGTGTCTCCAAGTCCCAATGTGCTGTGCAGCTATTCCCAAACCAGAGTAATTCAGGCTTCCTCCATTACTCAGTGCCATGCCCAGGAGTAGCCAGGCCTAGCATACATGCTAGGATCCCATTGACCTCCTTCCTGCTCAAATTTGATAGTGATGTAACTGCATTGGTTGGAATAGCTTCATTGCTGATATACAGTCACATAAATGCCACTGCCAGTCACATAACAGATGCCTGTGCCATTCACTTTTGTCAGTGAACTGATGTGTCAGGCAAGGGTTTGGAGCATATTAAAATGCGGACCATGTATCTTGACCAGGAGGCATGTCTCTTCAGCAAGCTGAACTTTGAGGTCATTTCCTTCAGAGTGAATTGAATGGAAAATTCTCCAGGACCTCCAAGAGATTATTTGAATTATGATACAGTTTCAGTCTTACTTCTGGCCTTACTGGGCTGGTTGCACAGGAGTGTCCTGCTTGCACTAGGCAGGAATTCAGACCAGCTGATTTAGGCAGGAATTCTGACCAGGCCCTTTGGTCTCAAGTCTCTGAGAATTACTTAACACTCATGTTGGCTGCAAGACAGCAGAGACCCATATCCAGTGCGGACGTAATATATTTTATCAATGTGCCATGAATTTATGTGTGAATCAGTTCTCCAGCATGTTTCTGTTTCTCAGGAGCTGCAACACAGTCTGTGGTGACTGGCAAGCATCAGTGTGAGGCACATAACTCCAGCTTGCTGTTGCATGCATACATCACCATGACTTCTCTTTGGACCTCACTGGAAAAAGATGTGTTCAACCCTCAGAACAAGAGGCTGCTGGAAACGGTTCATGTCTGGAAGGCAGGGAAGAAGAAAAAGATGTCCATCCTCTGTGTAGTAGGTAAGAAACCCAGGGGTGGCTGGGAGACAGGTTGAGCTGCAGATCCACGGATGTTTCTTGCAGCTATATTCAGAGACTTTGATCTCTGATGGGCCTTTTCCTAGTTTTGGAGAAGATGTTTGACTTCTATTTGGAATGCTGTATTTTAGGATTTAATTAAGGAAACCTGAATCCAAAGATAGGAGCTTGTGTCACATCAGTATAGTATGTCAAGAACTGGTAACAAGAGCACAAGTTTCCTTTTGGACACATTATGATCTTTATTTGCCTAGAGAGAGTTAGAATCTGTAGGAGAACTCCCTCCATTGAAAGATTATTTTTATTTCCGTTTGTATTAAATCTGTCTTTAGAGGTCAGAAACAAACCTCTTCTAACATAATACATAATTACAGTTTCATTCTCTCTCTCCATAGTTTTGCTGGAAGTTTCAAAAGGACCCAAATGTCTCAGGAATATATATCTATTTGATCAGGATCCAAAGTTGCAAGTGCTTTGGGAAATTTTACATTTCCTTTGGTCTATATATTTGTAGTTGCTTCATCATGCTGCAGCACCTGAGAAGTTCTTGGTGTAGCTTTTTTTGACTGTCTTATAAGGGAGAGGATTTCCTGCCAATGAACTTCTGGATAGCATAGTCACCTACTGTAGGATTCATTTCAAATAATCTTAGCCATAGTGTTTAACCTAAGTGACTTGCCTTAACTCCCTCTGTAGTCAATAGAGGACAGAGGAGTATCTCTAAGGGGTGATACAACTACACTATGAGCAGCATCTAAAATACATGAATCACCTTTGGAATTGCTGGTGGCTCTACACTGAAGATATCTAGATCAGAAGGGATATCTAAATTATAATAATCAGAATTAGGTGCAGGGAATCTTTCCCAGATGAACCAAGAGGTGACTGTAAGCTAATTGACACTGGTACTGAATTTTTACCAGTCAACTCTGCCAGGAGGGCAGGCTTCATTAATGGTATAAATCCGTAAGTATAGGTATCAGTCAAACAATGCACTGACAATGCAGAGAATGTGGTATGCAACTATCATAAATTCTATTGCTAGGACTCTCTTTTCTAGTCACATTTGGACCTTGCTGAAATATGTGCCTTGCATGTAGCACAATGGCTTGATGTAGAACTCTGAAATTATTGGGAATCCCTCCATTGACTTCAGCGTACTCTGGATTAGACCCCAGAGAGCATTTCCCATATGGAAACATTCAACAAATAGGAAAGTTGGCAGAATTCTTGTATCCTCTCTCAATGCAGTGGTCATCGCCCATCTGGTAGTCACAATGCAAAATCAGTGTCCATGTCTCTGTCTGTACCTAGCCAATCACAGAGAACAGCTGTGTAGTGGGCTAACAACAATACCATGTTCTTGTTTTCTTTTGTTTTTCTATCCTCAAACTCAGTGGATGCTTTTAGGCCAATGAAGCCATTTCTAGTGAAGGTCAAGGTAGATCGAGGAGAGCAGTACAAGACAGCCAACAGGTGGCCTTTAGCAGAGCTGAAGATGGTAGATGGCAAGACCCTCAATCAGGTAGGATTTATTTTTTGTGTCAAGGGCAGAACTGGGCATGGTGGTGGGGGAGAAAGGAATATGAAGCTAGAGAGACACAGGCCCAGATCCATAATGGGTTCTGGGTGCTCAAGTCCCCTGGAGGTCAGCCCATGTGTTTGGATGGAGAGAAGAGGGCCAAGGGGGTCTCATGTTTAATCTAGTAATGAACCAAACTGAATGACACTAATCTTGAGGAAATAATCACCAATGAAAAAATTTAAAAGCCCTCTGCCTTTCCTCAGAGCTGCTTCCTAGAGTATCATGAGCAGGTATCTCCATCCCCGGACAGTTCCTCAATCCTACTGCAGTGCTCATTTCCCTCACCTCCTCCAGGGAGAGATGTGTACCCAAGAGGCTGGAATGACTTCCTCCCTCCTGATTCATCCCTCTCTTTCTCTAAGTTAGGAAATGTCATGCTGGCCAGATGCCAGAGGAGAGAGAGCAGTGAGTGGTTGACTGTTGCATTGACACAGCTTCCATTAAAACCAGTGGGCAGACTCCCCTTATCTTCAGGGGCAGCTGTCTCAGGCAGGGATCTTCCAAAGCTCTCTGCAGCAACCCTCATTTAGAGGCTGGAGAGATGGGCTCTGTACAGCACTGATCTTGTCAGGTCTCCAGCATTTGCAGAACACATTGTCAGGCCCATCTGTCGATTCATGTTGACAAAGCTTCCTGTGAGACATTTGCATAGGGTATTTAAAGATTAAATGAAAGCATTTAGTGAAAGAAGGATTATAGAGAGCTGGAGTGAGAGGGTGCTATGAGTTTGCACTTTTAGGGTGACATGAAGTTGTTTGGGAAAGAAAGCATGGACAAGATATCCCCTTTCTCCTGCTGGGCTGGCAGAGTGTTGTTAAAGTTGTTATAATTAGTTTTTTTATTAGTGTGAATGTTCCGGAGCCTTGGCAAGGTGCCTGGGGTTTCACAAGCATAGAAATAAATGAGAAAAAGAATAGCTTTCCAGCTCAACATCCAGGACAAATAAAGTACATCTGCACAGTGTGCCTGAAAGGAAAATCACTCTTGCAGGTTTGCAGGGCATCTTGATCCTACAGGTAGAACTAAACTGATATTCCATTGTCTTATGTCCTTCCATGCACAAAGAAACAGATACTTTAATTCTGCCTGAGCTTGCTTTCAGCAGATGAGCCTGACTCCACCAAGTCTTCTAAACTAACTGGGCTCCTGAGGAGTTTGCAATGGATGCCTCCAGGTCTTTCAGTCCTCTCCCCCTTATTTGCAAGCTCAATAACATAAAGTGATCATATTCTATCTTAAAGTGTTTTATAATTTTGAAACCCCTCCTACTGGGAGGCAAATGGATAACTTCGATGTCTTGATGGCTAAAGCCTTCTTATGACTTCCAGCCTGTATTCCTAGCTACATCATCCCTGTTTGTTCTTGTGCCAGGGCTGTCCTTTAGATTAGACAGCTCTTCTCCCTTGCAGATGTATTTTTAGATTGCAGTCACCTCCCCTATTAACCTTCGTTCTGGTAGGCTAAGCAGACCAACCTCTCAGTCTCCTCTTCTGTGTTAACTTCTCTGTTTCCTTCATCAGGACAGGAGCCCTCTTCTTTGCCTCTTCTAGGATAAATTCATCTTTCTTGAACGCAGATCATCAGAATGGTCCCTGTTATTCTTAAAATGAGATCTGCTCTCCAGCTGCAGCAACTGCACAAGATCCCCAGGCAGAGGAGAGGCTGGAGCTGTAGGCTGCAGCCAGGACATGTTGACATCTCTCAGGGCCCCAACACAGAGACTCCAGTACAAGGCAAACTCCCCAAGTTAGCACAGTCCCTCCCAGTTGCACGGCTTGACAGGTCCATTAAACGAAAGAAGGGCCCTTCACTGTTGCAATGCAGACAGTAAGGACTACAACCAAACGCCAGCTTATGAGTCAATATTCAATACACACATCACGGGCTTGGTCATCAGGCCTGCTTTGGTGCACTGGGAGCCTTCTGTCCCCTGGGACCAACAAAGGCCTGATACTTAAGTCCAGAACTGTTTAAAGCTACAGCTCCCATGACAAAACAGTATTAATATTTATGAAGCGATTAACGGATGCCTCCCTGCTTTAATAGCTCCTCATAAGGCATGCTATAAACCACACTCACTGTAAATTCCTCCCCCAGACATCACAGCTTCACACTGTTCCAGGGGCTGCTACCAAGCCTGCAAAGCAGTGTGGGGGTGAGATGTATTGCTTTAAGATGTTTAGAAAGCAAGCCTCCAAATACTGTAGGACTGCACAAATCCTCATAAAGTCTGTGTCTGTTATTATGATTAGTATCAATAGTAATAAGAAGTGCAGCTTCTGAGTTCTTTAGAAGATGAGATCAGGCTATGCCACATTGCTAAGGAGATGGTGCAGGAAGGCATTTCTTTCTGTGGGATGTTCCTTGTTCAGCAACCTCCCTTATTCGCTCCACGCACACATACCAGTTAGTGGCAAATACTAGGTCTCCCACGGCTGGAGTTCCCTTCCATGGGGCCACATCCTTTGGGCATGGATATATAGATATTGACACATAAAAATGTAAATGTAAAACAGTGTGGGGAAACGCCAAGGGCACTCTTTTTCCAGGCCACGCTCCTGTTCTTTCAGGTGACCTTCTGGAGAAGCCAGAGCTGGGGTGCAGCTGCTGCAGCACAGAGAATGGGGCAATGTCTGTTGTAGCAACTTCAAGAGCACAGAACTTCAAGAGCTCCTGGGCAACGAGCCCTAGGTGACCCTGCTTGAGCAGAGGGGTTGGATTAGATGATCTCCAGTGGTCCCTTCCAACCCCAACCATTCTGTGACTTCCCACATCCCAGAGAAAACCCTAGATGAAAGAACATCCCTGAGATTTGTGTTAGGACTGGAGGGAGAAGCTGGACTCTCCCCTACTTCTTTGTCAGGCTAGGCCACTGTTTCCCTTGCCTTACACAGAATGAACTCACATTGTCCTTGTAATAGGGTAGCCAGACTGGAGAGGAGGACGTAGTCCTGTCAGCGAGGTCAAGTTACAGAGGCTTCATGAGCTTGGAGTTTTGCAGAGGTTAACATCACTTTCTCTGAGCTCCTGAATATCCTGAGCCACTGCATTTCATTGTGGTAACCTGAAGTTCTCAGGAAACCAAACTCAGGGGATATCCACACTCCTGGCTGTGTTGGGAGATAAAAATGCTCACAAGGCCAGTATGACTTGGGGGACATTGCCTCCTGGCCATAAATCTGTTTGTGTCAACAAGGAGGATATATCAACCAAGAGTCAGACTAAAAGACTGTATGGCCCATGCCAGAGCTCCAGCTCCTTCTGCTTTTTTCCAGTTTTTAACTCCATCCAGCCCCTGATGGTTCACAGGAAGGTGAAAGTAAGCCCCTAGATCCAGACTGACAACAGCTGGGGAAAAAATCCTGTCTGGGGCCAGGCTGGTGCCTGATGGGGCCTGGCCATGTGTGACAGCCCAAGGGATGTAGACCCCAGTAGGCAGTATGAAATCATCCTGTCCTGTCTGCTCTGCACTGAGATGAGGGCTCTGAAACTATTAGAAAAGCATCTGAGGCACCAGCTCCTGTGTAGGAGGACTGTGTTGGCACACTTGAGTCATTGTGTCAGAAGAGGGCACCTGGCATCCTTTTTACTTTCGTTATGGTTCCCAGAAATTTTCTTTTCCAGGCTTACAGATAAGCTGCAGCCAGCTCTCTAAAACCTGTGTTTAGAGCAGCTACTGTGACTACCAAGTGACTGAAATAGGGTATTTGAGGGGCTGGCTTGCTTTTTCCTCCTCCCCTGCTACTTCAGTGAGGCCCATGCCAGACAAATGCCTCCTGAGTAACTCTGCCATTGTAGAAAACAAACACTTTCCTGCAAAACTGCCCTTCCACTGGTAGAAATGGGACCACTGGGAGATGTTGTGTGAAGCATACATGTGAAGCCCCACAGTGCTGTGGGACAATGTCAGGACAGAGCTTCTGGAGAACTGTTTCTGGGTTTTCTCTGGATGTTCTCAATTCTTGGGTGAAGAAAGGTTTGAGATTCCAGGTTGGATGAGAATTGCAGAAGGGAACTTCTGCAGTGGCAGGCAAGGTGGGTCTTGAGCTTACTCTGCAGCCTTAACTCTAAATGCTTTGAGCTTTCTCATTCAGCACATCATTAAACTGCAGAGCTTGTTGCCACAAGATGCCAACACTACGTATAGGTTCAGAAAACCATTAGATGAAATCAGGGACGGTAGGTCCTTCAAGGGTTGTTGAACAGAGTGCTGTAGATACAACCTCCGGCTCAGCAAGCTGCTAGGTCACAGGCTGTTGGAAGCTGGCAGGGAATCCTGAGGGCAATATAAGTGTGGATTTGCCCTTTGAATGCTTTTCTCCCAAGCATCTGCCACTGTCAAAATTCATCAGTGTTCATCCACCCAAATCTGCAGTAAAAGGTGAGAGATTTATATAAACTGAAAAGAATCCAGCATACTGGAACAGGATGTTGGGACTGGCTGAATGCTTGGTCTGACCCGCTATGGGTGTTCTGCTGCCCATTTCTAGTGTCAAAATTTCTTTGTATCCTTTTATTTTCAGTGCTTTTATCATCCCTATCATTATGTGTAGAGTGCCATGAACACACCTCTCAAACCCTATTCAGTTGCCCTGGGATTGCAGTCCAGGGAAAGAGGTCTTTATCTGCAGGAAAGAAACATAAGAAAACAGAGCTATTAACTGCTGTTGACTAGAGAAATCATCTGCTGTCAGCTTGGAAGTACAAAGCATGTCAGGGAATTCGTTATTTGAAAGAAATCAGATCAAATGTTTGCCATCAATTACACTTGGCATAATACAGCTGGTGTCCATTGTATCTGGTGTTGCTGGGGATGCTGAGGACAATAGTTCATTTTAGCCCTCCAGCAGATCTGGGCCTGGCTACACCCGTGCAGCTCCAGCAGAACCAATCTAGTCATTGGCATGATGTGGCCAGGCAAATGAGAGGAGGAAAAGTAGTGACGTGAGAAGGAAAATCTGAGTTGTCAGGGTCTTAACTTCAGCATCTTTGCCGGCGTGGCATCCCTTTCTTGTGGCTAGAAATGCCAGCCCTGCTTGCAGCACCTGGTCTCCCTGTAGGCACCATCCTAACACCTGTGGGCTGGGCTCCCTGTTATGTAGCCTCCGGGAGGTGTCAGGATCGTCTCCCCAGCTGCCACTGGGCTGTGCAGGCTGCTGGCTCTCCTGTAACAGCTAAACCCTGGGCCCATCTCCATTTGCAACGTGGCCTCCCAGGGCCACTGAAAACCCCAAAGCTTGAAACTGTAGCATCGGGGTGTTGCTCACCCCTTCCCACCTCCTTCAACCTACAGGTGCATTTCCTCATAGTACGCAAGTTGTTGTCACAATGTTTGGCAGCTGCCATTAAAATGGGCTGCAAACCTGTTAAGTGTATGTGGTATGGCAAGCGCCTTTTAATTGCTGAGGTAATTAACTGTTAACATCCAGGCAAGCCTGGATTTTGATCTGCAGTTTGATAAGGTTTACAAGTGGACTGCTAGCAGCTTTGATGAGAAGAAAGCCTTTATCAGATGCTTGTGGAAGCTGAACCACCGATTCCTCTCCAGTCGTATCACATTTGTCAATGTCCCTTCCTGTACAGTAGAAGGTAATTATGTTTTCTTGTCGCTCTCACTCAGAGTGGGCTTTTTTCCATCATCACTATATCCCTCTGTCCTATCAGTATATTTGATTGGAATTGGATTTGATTGCTCATCTCTGAAATTCGTCTCAGCTTTGTTTGACAAACATGTAAATGTGTCCCTGCACACTCCCCCAGAGAGGTCAGCAAGTGAAAACACAGCCAGAACTCAGATTAAATGTCCATTTTGTCCCCCTTATAAAGCTAACCCTTTATCCCATCCACATCTTTGCCTTGCTTGCTGCATGCTGTGATTTTATTCAAACTGATCATCAGGCTGAGACCACTGGACTTACATCACTTGTGACCCCAAACCAAACTTGATGAGACCTCTGGGATAGCAGAGCTAATAAAAGGACCTAACTAGAAGTCTGTGGTCATCTCTGTCTCTCACCCTCTCCATGCAGGGAGACAAAGGCACCAAGAAGACAGGAAGGACACTGCAGAGACTGAAAGTCAGGAAGAGCTCAGTGCATACCAGGAGATGACCCCAAAGGAAGCAGCTGACATGTTGAGGCTGATGGAAGAGTATGAGCCCATTGTGAACAATTCTGTGGCCTTTGCAGAGCAGCTAAGCAATGATCTCCACGTGCTGGATGAGGTAAGGGGGTCAAGGACTATGATTCAAGAGAAAAAACTTTGTCTGGCATAAAGGGAAACTGGACTGAGTCACTGGCTGTCAGCAGCTCTTGTGTTTAAGCATTTCATCTGAGAGAAAGTCATTCTAGTGATGTAAAATTTCAGCTCAAAAGGCATCTCACACTGAAGTCAGGAGGACACCACTACTCACTTCTCGAGGGTCAGTGTTTGTCCCAGCGTGCACTGTACTGGGGCTGCCTGTCTCTTTCAGGAGCTAAGCCAGTAACTTTTTAGGGGCCTGCTCTCAGAGCCCCACAAGCCTGAAGCAGAAGTCGTTTTTTTTGACTAAGGATTTCAAAGGCACGTCTGCTGCAGCATGCAGCTCCCAGCAGGAAAATGCTGAATCCCAGTCTGATCCCAGCATCTGTATTGCAGAGAATGAGTGCAGTTGCTATAGGGTATCAGACCAACATTAGTGAGCTTCTGTTATATCCAGCAGTGAGATTTGGGGGAGATACTTCCCAGGCACAGCCATCCAGACAAGTCTGGGGGACTCGGGAAGGCCTGAGTGCATCCTGTAGGAGGTAGCCAGGTGATACACTGGGGCCAACAAATACTGCAGCCTGGCAGCTGAACACCAATATGTCTGTCCCTGCTGAGCTTACCCATCCTTGGACACTAGCTTGAGTGGCCTCTTTCCAATGACTGCAGAGGGAATATAGAGACTGACTGACTCAGCTGTAGACATCTCGGGCAGATGAAATCCACTGTCAGTTTTTCAGAGAAGGAAAACAAAAATAGTGGCACATACCCAGGATATTGATTTCAGTCTGTACATGAACATGTGCTTGAGGACATCAGAGTCTTTGTTATGGGAGATGACAGAGAAGTGATATATCACTGGAAAGAGAGGAAGAGAGAGGGATAGACTTTTGCTCAGCAGCAGTTTTTTCCAATTAAGAGTCTGAACAGAGGAAGCCCAAGAGGTAGAAACCATGAGATAAGGAACTGTGTGGAATTATAATTTCTGAGGGCTGTGCAGGGATGGGTTAAGGACTAACAGTGGAGAAAAATGAAGTGGAGCTTTCTGGGGCTGACTGAAGGAGGTAGATGAAATTGGGGAGCTCTAGGATCTCATTCTGATTGCAAAGAAGGTCTAGGTGACCCACTCAGGCAGCATGAATTAGGCCTATCAATTCTGTAGCCACCAGTGCAAAAGGAAGTTGTCCTGGGGCACTGCCTCTGGCCCTTACTGCTGGATCTACAAGCTGCACCTCCAGCAAGGTCAGGGTTCAGCAGGAACCTGGAGCAATCCCACAGCCTTAACCACATCTGGAAATAATACATGGAAACTGTCCTGAAGTGGAAATGCGGTGACTGTGTCCACAGTGTGTGTGTGTGTGTGTGTTCCCCTTTCTGTCTGCAAAGCTGAAGTCCAACCCGCAGGCCAGGGTGTCCCCTGGGGAGGGCTAGCCTGCCAGACACATCTGGGCACTGAGAGCTCCCTGGGCTCCTGCCAAACCCATGGCCAGGTCTGCAGCTCGTGGCGCAGACAGTCCAGTGCAGCCCTCAGCAAGCAGGATGCACAGAAGCAATGGGTACAGGTCTTTCACTTTGCCATGACGGAAAAGAAGTGAGGGCTACCACAGACACACCAAAATTCCTGTCCTGTCTGTGCTCTGCTAGAGCTTGTGCACATTAGTTACCTTGGGAAGCTGAGGACAGAGACTAGCTGGGTGGGAAGGACAAAGCCTGCTGAGCAGGGAGGAAGGGGATGAAAGTGCATGTAAAAAATAGGGGGTGATGAAGAGCAGAAAGGCTGGTCTGACAGGTGGGAATTCCTGGGAAAAGAGGAAAGGAGCAGTGATGATCCCTGGTGAGAGAAAGTCAGCAGCTGGAGAGGAAGAAAACAGGAAAAATGAAACAGAACTGGAAGAAGATGAAAAAATAAAAGATAAACTGTAACAGAATGGGACAATGGAGAAAGAACACATTATTTTCAGACTAGTGAGCTCTCTTACCTTTATTAGAGTTGCCATTTTTATTGCATTTTTCTGGAAGATAACTTGTTTCTTTGAGTGATGGATCAAAATAATGAGAAAGCTGCTTTGAGCACTTATGTTATGTTAGTATAACTGGTTCTAGGATTTTATAGTTAGACCACTGAAGAACTAAGGGCAAAAATAAGCCAGAGGAAATACCCTAAAATGTACTAGAAATCATAAACCCTAAATCCTGCCTCCTTCAGCGCCAGTATTTGCTCTATTCCCAAAATGTATTTCTATATACATTTGGAAATGCAGTAGCTAATCTGAAAAGCAGAACTCCTGACATCTGTACTGAGACAGACTTACTGCTTGCTCTCAGCAACTCATACAGGCACTTTGCAACTCGGTTTCCAAGTTGTAAAATACCCTACAGGGGTAAATAATGAATCTCTTTTAAGTTCTTTGAAATGAAAGGTGCTGTCAAATACATTGTTTTAATGCTCTCTGATGAATAAATGTCACTTACTGTTAATACAAATTAATTAATGAGACATTTCTATTTCTGAAGATTTATCTAGGATATTAAGTGTTATTAATGCTAATACATTAGACTAGGACATGCATATATTTAAATATTTTTCACCACATCACAGCGATAACACCTCGCCCTTCTTTTACAATATTAATAAGCCTCTGCTAACTGATCTCTTCTGGGGATTGAGAAACATTTTGCAAACAGTAAGAAGCGCTTATTTGCTTTGGAGTGAATAAAAGCATGGCCTTTGCACCTGGGAGGCCTGGAGCTCTGATTTTTACATTGGTATTCCTACGTACTTACAGGTTCCCAGCACCCACTGAAACACATGCAGATTTCTGCAACTTTGCACCATGTCCAGCAGGAGAGTTATTACCATTACCTGAGCTGTAACTCTCTGGAGAGCACTTTCTGCCAGCCATTGCCCTGCCGATTTCATCGGCACTACTTTGCTCTAGGCAAACCCCTGTAGGTCTGTAAAGCCCTAATAAGACAATCTGAAGGCACAGCAGTGACAGATAAGTGGGAGGTTTATGGCTATAATTCAGGAGCACTTAATAAAACATGGAGATCCAGGCTGAACCTGTGGTCATGGGCTGGAGTCCCTGGCATGAGGCTGGAAGGCAGCAGTGCGGGAACGGAGGCTGTTTGCGCCCTGGCAGGTCCCTCGTGATGGCCTTCCTAGGAGCTGGTTGAGCTCTGGGCAAAAGGAATATTTACTTAATATTGTTGTTGCTTTTTGAAATAAGTATCTGCATGGATCAGCAAGTCCAGCTTCAAACCCGACTACTGATCCTGTAGTGATCACTCTGTGTGCCCTCCTGCGCTCCCTGTAGAAAACCTGTATCTCCTTGTATGTACCTTTTCATAGTGATCAAAGCATTTGCTAGATTTCAGGCTTTTCTTTTCTACATGATTCCTCTGTCCTTTCCAGACCTCTTGTGAATCTGTCAGTCTATGGCTGAAGCCATTCCCTAGGGCTGAAGCCACTCCCCCCAGTCCTTTCTCCCATGCTTTCAGCTATGCCTTTCCTAAAATGGCACCACGTTTACCATGGTAAAGTGTAATCCACACTTTGACAGGAAGACCAGAGTGGCCAGGTTCAGTTCTGGGCTGCAGAGTGGCTCTCACACGCTCCAGCAGCACCTCTCCTGGGGCCAGCCCTCCCCCAGGCTTAAGAGCCAGCTGGAGATCTTGTCTTGTGAGGCTGTCTTTGTACCACCTTTAGATCAGGGGCTACCAGCACAGTAGCAATGCAGGTGGTTCCTGAAGAAGAGAAACTCGTTATCACAGGGGTTATAGAACTCCAGCATCTATTGTGCAGAAATCCTGATTGCAGAGATGGAGATACTGGACGCGATTCTGTGCAACATGCTCTAGGTGACCCTGCTTGAGCAGGGGGTTTGGACTAGATGATCTCCAGAGGTCCCTTCCAATCTCAACCATTCTGTGATTCTGTGATTCTGTGATATATGCTTAACTTAGAGCACCAGGCTAGATCCAAGCCACATTAACTAGGCAATCATGAATGATTCTTGTGAATCACCAGACCATCATGTCAGCTATGATGGCAAATAACCTGGTAGCCACCTCAGTGAGTAGTGGTTACTTGCCACATAAGCCAGAGCTTGTTTCAGAGAATGGCAGCTCGTCTGGTCAATAAGCCCTCTTTTTTCCTTTGGAGGTGATGAACTGTGTCTTTGACATCATAAGACACCTGTGCAGCACTTGAAAAGAGAGGCCTGACTTGGATTGACAGGACTTTGCTTTCCTTCCAAGCATTCTCCATTGGAGAGCTGAGCATGGGATTTACTGAGGGGTACAAATGCTTCTGTTGTTGTTGTCTTTCATTTAATGAAAAAGTCATCAGCTAATGGAAATATCAGCAAAGACAAACTTGTTTAAAAGCTTTGTTAACAGAGAGAAAAATAGCAGACTGGAAGCTTCAAGCCTCCCAGGCCCATGTCTATTGATTACTTTCTTTGATATCCCGCATGGTACTTAGGCCCTGAAAATGATACAATTAACATTTGGAAGTCTCTAGTGGAGCTTGTCAGCAATGATTAACATGCAGTTATATCTCTACCACAGGTCAAAACAAATGCCTGAGACCTCCCTAGGCAAATAGCACCTTCAGTTTTCTTATTTGAGACATATATATGTGTATGTTTCATGCATGATTTAACTGTTTATTAATTCCACTGCCAGAACAGCTCAGCTGAGCAACAAACTGGCAGCAGTCTCAATGCCTGTGTTGACTGCTTAGTGTGCTGTGGCAAGCACTTTTATGGCCTTTGGCATGGCTCTGGCCCTGGTCTTGGTAAAAGGATTTCATTACAAATGTCTTGTGATTGACATACAAATACTAGATCCCTCTCTGGATTCCTTACGGGACTTTGCCAGTTGTGGGGATTAAGGGTCAGAGACTCCATCCAGTGTCCTCATGGTACCTCTCCAATGCATAGAAGGAAAGGTGGGGGTGCAGAAGCCACTGGGACCTGGTACCCTTTCCAAACCCACAAAGACTGTTTTCTGCTCACGGTGGGATTCACTTGGGGACTCAGCAGTAACCTCTCTGTCATATCAATCCAAAGTCCTCTGAGAATACATTTTACTCTCAGGGAAGGGTCTTGTTCTGACCTGGCACTCGACTTGCAGACCTATGCCAATGTAGGGTTTAGCTGAGTGCAAAGATAAGACATTGATCTTTTGCAGGTAGCAATGCAGAACACATGCAATTGTAATGACTTCTTGAGCGTTACAATGACAGGAACTCTGATTTGACTTGGGAGGGTGAGTGTCAGGATCTTCGGCTGTGTTTTACATAACTGTGAAACCCCTGTGGGATATGGCAATGATCAAACCATGGTACAGTGCTGGAGCCCTCTTCTTCTCCATTTTACAGGCCAACCTTAGGGCCATTATCTCTTCTGAGAATCAAGTGACACAGCTGATGCACTCCATTGACGATGCCCTGGCAGAGGTGGCCAGAGTGGAGGACACCTTGCAGGTCTACGATGAGCTACTGGGAAGCGTGAAGCAGCAGATGGACCACATCTACCAGGAGAACTCCTTACTACATCGTATCATCTCCAACAAGACGAGGCTGATGGATGAGATCCTCTTCCTCACAGTATGTGGATTTGCAAAGGCACAAATCTTCAGTCTGTTGAATCTATTAGAAAAGCTTCCAGTGAACCTCAAACACCCTGAAAACTATAATCTGTCTTCAAAGGGTGTACAGCTCCTCTGGCCTAGAAATGAGGGACTTTATTGTCTTGATACTATAATGATGGCCACACAGGTGGGATGGGCTACAGATAGACTGGCAGAAGGCATGATGTATAGTATCTTCACTGTGGTACTTTGCTGTAGAAGGGTCCCCCAAAACCATTTTCATGGGCATATGGATCTTAACCTATGTGGCCAAGGACCCCTCATCTTCAGCTCTGTCGCCTTTCACTTGTGATCCTGCAATCTGTCTTTCACTGGCATCATTGTGACCTTCGTTTTACACCCTCTGAGGCTGCTGGTGCAGTGCTTTTATCCTTGCATCCAAAGTGCTGATACCCTCATGGTCTTGTACCTGCCAATTCTCAGACATTGCTATGTCTGGTTTCTGGGGTTTCTTGTGGGAAGCAATAGCCACTGATGGCAATTGCTTTCTTCCTCTCTTTGCTTGGTAGCCTTCAATTTATATCTTTGTACTAGGGAAAAACAGCTTAGTAGATGTTATTAGTAGATAATAGTCATTTCAATAGCCAATTAGCATTAGCCAATAATATGATGTACAGAACTTAATGGGCAATTAGAGCTAGAGCATGCAACACCTCTCCCTGATCAAAGGGTGCTGCAAAGAGAGCTGCATAATAAAGTGCATCATAAGCAAGAACAACCACTGGGGAGTTTGAGTGGTTCCTGATGAATACTATACAGTTACTATGAGAAAAACGTACCAGGGACTCCTTGCTGCACTGGAGAGGAGCCCAGGAGAGGTTATTTTTCTAGGGACCCCATTGCTTCTCTTCTTCTTCTTGCTTCTGCCACTGGTGAGAGTTTTCCCTTTCCTTTTCTCTCTTTCACTTTCTTCTCCCTGCTCTTTAAAAGCAACTTTACTGTTAAGTCAATGCCTGCCATCGGCTATGGACCCTGAAAATGAATCTTTGTGCATGTCAGCCTATCTCAGCATCCTTTCTTTGTGGCACCTTATAGCCACAGAGACACTGGCTCTAGGACCAGCATAGTTAGTAGAAAGACTCCTGATGAGTCATGGGAAGATGGGAAGGCAAATTACTTTCAAAGCAAATGTGCCATAGATGCAAAAACTATGTTATAATAGTATAGATAATCCTCACTTCTCCTTGATATGGTGACTGCTATACATTAACCTTTTCATTTCTGAGTAGCACAAGCTGCATTTTCCTTAACTTTTTCTTGGAGCATTTTTCTCATTTTTAATGGCCAAAGCTTATATTTCCTCATCTTTATGGGATGCTGCTGCCTTTGCTGAGTTTGTACCATACCCAGAGTTGGGGGATTATAGTATATGGATGGAACCCTGGAGGTGAAAGATTAAAGAGTTCTCATGAGCTAGGGTGCACCAGTAGGCTGGTGTGGGTGTAGTATTACAGTATGGGTTACAGTATGGGATACAAGCAAGATGTTGGCCTCACACAGAACATCCCTGCCCAGGTCACCATATGCCTGTTTACAGCTGGGTTTTGGTGGAGGATGAGTACGGAGTGAGACTCAACAGTCCTCTTTAGGAGCCACATCAGGACACCCCACATGCTCCACCTCTGAATTCTTTCTCCTCCCCACCACCTTGCTTCCAGCTATGATACCAGAGATGCCAGCCCTTTGGGAACTCATGATGAGGGTCATCAAGCCTTCCTCTAGGACCCCTGTTGTTGTTACTGTGCAGACCTTTGTTTTTGATGAGAAAGGAGTACCACAGTATTCTTGGTGGATAAATGCAACCCAGCAGCTTAAGGTAGCACTTGGCTGTTTCAAGCTGGGACAGTGCCTGGAGATACCCTGGCAACCTCCCCCTGCATACCTGCATCCTCACAGTGTGGGACATCCCATAGAAAGCTGGAGGGAGGAGTGAGAAGCTGGATATGCTATACCTGCTCTCTTGTGGCTTTGTTGTTAGACTAACCTCGATCTCAGCAAGCAACACTGTGAGGCCCTGAGCCAAGGAGATCTTTCCAGCCCCAGCAGAGTAAAGGCCTGCACTGCTGCAGCAGAAGCTTTATCTGGCTGCATGAACATTCAGATACAGCCTGGTAAGTAGAGGGCAGATATTTATGTCTGCAACCAGTAGAGCCATAGACTCATCAGCCAGGTGTGGTGCACACCCAGCATCAGTACTGCCCAGCCCTTACAGGTAGTCACTGAATCACTGAAATAGGAGGTCTTTGTGGAGATGGTGTTCCCAGGGATTACTTCACACACTTCCTAGGCAGCCCTGAAAGTTGCCTGAGGCAAAGTAGAAAAGAAATAGAAGGCAGGCATGCATCTGGGAAAGTAAGCAGTGGCTGTGATGCCAAGTGCAAGTTGTTCCCTCCCTTGCATGTCAGCCTTCTCTGATGGGAAACTGGCTGCAGGGAAGGACCCTGCATCTTAGCTGGAACTTCTGGCTGCTCCAGACTTCCCCTGACCTGCTATTTCTCTCCTGACCCCATATGAAATGCTGTTCACTGTTCTGCTCACTTTCTTTCCTGAAGACAGTGATGCAAGTCTGTCTAGGCCCTGAGGGCACTAATAGGCACTACTGTCCCTGATTAGCCCCACCTGGGACTCCCATTCCCACCCCCTGCCTACTTCAGCTCAGCCCTGGGCCTTTTGTCCCTACCTGAGCTTCTTCGTAGGTGTATGTGCCCACAGCCCTTTCTCTGGTCCTGTCCCCTTTTGCTCCTGACTGGGCTCCCTGGTTGTCCCATGGAGCTGGTTCATCACCTGCCTTGTCTGGGGCTGTCGATGGACCCTGTTATCAGCATCCAGCTCTGTGTGCTGCATTCAGACTCTGCAGGACTGCGCTTGGTGTGGGCATGGCCTGTGCTGGGGTCACCCTCAGCTCCCTGCTTGCCTTCCCATATGGAGCAGCTGGCTCTTGCTGCTTTGAGAGTGTTTTTCTTTCCCACCTAGCAAGATTTGAGCAGTGACACTGACCTGGGGGTACCTGGGGCACATGCTGTGGACATACAAACACTATTTTCTTGCTATCCACCTGGGGGTGCTCACAACCCCTGCTAGCTGGGAAAATAAGCTTGCAGGGACAGTTCTCTTCTGAAAATCTTGCTGAAGCTTTTGAAGTCTTAAGCAGCTACACCTAGAAGCACATTCAAGTAGGACTGGGAAAGCAAGTGTAAGATTACCTCTGTACATCCATGGAGATAAATAGCTGGGAGAGACTGGCTTCATTCCCAGAAAAATCCAATTTATCCTGCAAATGACCAAGTTGGTGCATTCACATTCAATCAGCAGGTTGTAGGCACCTCCCTATGGGCTGATACACTGGCTGGTCCAGTTAGTCTTAAAGAAGAGGCAAGATTATGGTAAGCCTCTAAACTCTTCCTCTAAATACCTGGGTTTAAGGCATGGTTGTGAGCCATTTCTGTACAACAGTTCACCTACTCTTACAGTTAGGGAAGGAACTGGTGGAAGGATGTGGAAACTGTGATCTCTTGTCTGTATTCAAATGTGGAAAAAATATCATTCTTTGTAGCGGTATCCACTGTGGATATACCACTGTGGATGTTGTTGGAGAGCTGCTTGGGTACAGGGACTTGATTAGGGCATGAAATTCCAAGCTTTTCTTATGCAGTGACTGGGCATTTGGACTTGACCATGGCTGATGAATGTTTTGCTCTTCTTTTTAATTTAAACTCCCTCCCAGTCTCTCTAAGTGTAATTCTACAGCAAGTCTTTTTCCCTTTGTTGGCTTTTAAGTCATAGTATTTCTTCTAGAACTCATGCCTTGAAGAACCATTTTATTTGTCAGTGTGCTGACTGATGTTTGTCTTTGAGCACAACAGTCTGCCACTCCATGCAATGATACCCTCTCTTTTACCCTCAAGGTTACCGGAAGCTACAGTCTGTAGCTGAGCGGTTGATCATGTTTGAAACACTGAAGCAGAACTTCGAAAACAGTTTCATCAGTCATATTACAAACATCTTTGAACTGCAGGTAGGTTTCACACTTCACATGCCAAGCCAAAATTCTGAAAATTTTGAATATTCTGGTAACATAATACCAGTGGTGTAGAAAATGCTAACATTAAAGTACTCCCCAAAAAGCCAAAGAGACTTTTTTACACACCTTCACTCTGCAGTCCCCCTCAGCCTTCTGGTTGGTTTTGCAGGCACACAGAAGAAAACCTATTCTAGAGTGGTTCTTTCACTTCAGCATAGTTCTGCATATAGTAGGCTAATCTGAAAGGCTTCCCTCCCATGGCAGTTATTAATCCTCTGGTTATGCTGAAAAGAAAAATGTTCAGGCCTAAAGATTTTTGGGTTAGGTTTTCTTGTTTTGCTTTGGGAGTGGTGGTCATTGTTTGTCCACTTGTAACATAAAACACTGAGCTAAAAATCAGTCCCTGGAACCTTTGATTAAAATTTTCAAGTCTTCACCTTGCAATTTAAAAAAATGGTGGACAATATCTCTATGGAGAATAATTTGAAAGGAAAATGATACCCTTCTAGATTTCATTTTATGAAGTGAAAAGGACCACCTCCCAAATGCTTAGTATTATATGCTTACATCTTTAGCTTTCTCTTTCAAACATTAAACATTAAATCTGGGAGGGGATGTGACTGACAGGGAACTGCCAAGCGCTTGTCTTTTGAAAAGAGAGGAGTATCTTACAGAAGAGCATAGAAAAAAATTCATGGTATATATATTTTTTTGTCTTTGAGGCTATATTCAGATTCCTCTCCAAGGCCTTAGTGTTTGCTCATGTTTTCTCCAGTCCCATTCCTGAAAAACTGAAAGCAGCTTTGACATGCCTGCAGTTGCCTTAGTGGGTGCTGTTTGTCTGGACTGGACACATAATTTAGGTTCTTCTCTCATATGGGTTTTATGTGGCTTGGCTCTGTTAACTTTGATGGAGTTACTCCTGATTGGATTGAGAAACAATTAGATGCCAGCTGGTTATGAGTGTCTGCTATAAGTGGGTTTGCATACTCCTGCAGACTGTTGGAAAGAGCTGTGTTGCAGCTCATTTCTTAATGCCAGTACCTGGTGTCCTCGCTTAGTGTTGCAACTGGTCTCATATGCAATGTAGGAACTTCAGTCTGGATACAGCAGTAGAGTTTGCTATTAAACGAGTTCTTGGTTTGCCACCAAGTGGTTCTGCCGCCATCTCTCTCTATGTATCTAACAGATCACAGCAAATTGCCTCCCAAGAAACCTCACCATAATATCATGGGCTATGATTCTCTTATTTCAGACAAGTGGCCTGTGACAACAGCACAGAGCTGATTGCTTGACCTGTGTCCCCTTATGCATCTTGTATGCATGGACTGAATTTCCGCCTCTCCTTCAGCAGTCCCTTCTAAGATGAGATGACTGGCTTTGTGGATAAGAGGAAAGCAGTGGATGCTGTATACTTTGAATTTAGCAAGGCCTTTGACATAGTCTCCCACTGTACCCTTACAGCCAGACTGGTAAGACATGAAGTCTACCTAAGCAGACAATAAGGTGGAAGGAAAATTAGCTAGATTGCTGGGCTCAGAGGGTTGTGATGCAAAGTCCAGCTGATGACTGACTACTAGGGGCATTCTTCAGGGATAAATACTGGGGACAGTACTGTTCAATGTCTTTATTAACAGCCTCAACAACAGGAGAGTTCTGGGTTCACCAATGAATTTGCAGGTGATGCCGAACTGGGGGGAATGCTCAATATGCTGGAAATGACCTAGATAGACTGGAAAAATGGACTGACAGGAAGTGTAAGGAGTTCAACAAAGGCAAATGCAAAGCACAGGAAGTATGAGAAGAAGCCAAAGGCATTGGGTCTGTTCAGTTTGGAGAAAAGAAAGCACTTAGTGCTGCCTGCAACTGCCTAACGGGAGGGTGGAGATGGGATGGAGCCTGAGCTTTCCCAGAGGTGCCTGGGGACAGGATGCAGGGGCAACGGCACAAGTTGGAAGACAGGAAATTCTGACCTGATATAAGAGCAAAAAAACTCCTCCCATGATGGTGATCAAGTATTGAAACATGGGCCAGAGAGTCTGTGGTATCTCCAGCCTCAGCTGGATATGGCCCCAGACAACTTGCTCTAACTAGGCCTGATGTGAGCAGACGATTGGACTCCAACCTGCAGAGTTCCCTTCCCACATACATGACTCTGCTTCTGTGAATGCTATATCCCAGCACAGCCAGGCCCTGCCAGATGCATCTCATCAGGCTATTTTTTCTGTGACTGCTCAGCATCCTTCCCCCACTCCATTGCATCCCCATCCAGAGGCACACTCACCTCCCAGTGCTTGGGGGGACAGTTTTCCCGTACAATCCTGAACAATGACTTTTTCTCCTGTGTCTTGCCCTAACTAGTTAGGGGAAGACACAGTTAGCCAGAATATGCCACATATTACCAGTGAGCCGTTTTATTCCTTTGGACTCTGAAATGTTCCTACAAAATAGGGTTAAACTTGGAGTTCAAAATGAACATGTGTGTTCCTCTTTGCCCTTTAATTTGCTTCTCAAACATTTTCAGAACTGGAAGTTCAAGGGTGATTATGAGGCAATTACTTTTCAGAGCTTTTCATGACTATGGTTTGTTTAACTCTTTCTGCTGTTTCTGTTGCTTTAGGGAAATACTCAAGTCCCAGTTCTTGTGCAGCATGTTGACAAGCTAGTTGCACCGAGCCATAGACTCCACCATGAGGAACTGGTGCACTACACCCCGCTTATGGCCTGGCTGAGGAATGCCAACCCAGTTCTGTTCTGTGATCTTCCCAAGGTATGACTGAAACCCTTCAGCAAACTGCCCACCAGAAACAAATTAGTCAAACTGGTGGTGAGTGCTTGGTTTCATGATGCCTGCATTTCAAACTGCCTGCCATCTTCCAACATTGGAAACTTCTAGGAGAGAGTCAGCCAGCTTGGCCACCTGATGCTGGACCTCTGTGCTTGGTAGAAATCACCAAGAAATGGGACTTGGGGCAGACATGGTTTTGAATAAAAAAAATCCTGAAATTCTAAAGTTTAGTCTCTTAGTACAGAAATGCCCAGATGAAAACAAAATGAGAGAGACATAAATATGAAATGAATGTGGTTAATCTTGTATTTTATTCAACACTGCTTTATGTAAATGGTTCTGGGGAAGCTCTATCTTAATATGCTTGTCCTCTGTTAATAGGGGCTTGTTAAGTAATTGAGATTGTTCTTTGTATTTCACTGAGGTTTGTTTTCTATTTTTCATACTTGTTTTTGCCCTTCCAAAGGTCTCACACACAAAGACCAACAGGTCTGTTTCAGTTGCCTTCTGCTAAATTTTGTTGTAAGTGGGAGGGTGAAGAAAAAGCTACAAAAGCAGTTGAGATGGGAGCTGTTCATAGACAGATGATGATGTCTTCCTTGTCTTTCCAGGTCTATGCCCAGAATCTCGGCAGACTCTATGACAGGGAAATCAAAGCCTTTTTTGAACAAGCCAAAACCCTCTTGTTAGGAAGAAGAAAGGCCAGTAAGTAATTCTGCAAATATGACCTTTGTGCTGCTGAGCAGTGATTTATTTGTAAGTAGGCAACACAGCAGTAGTCCCCATCACATTTTGTGCCCAGATTTTGTGCCATGAATTTACTTTCTCCTCTATGGATCAGGTCTCCAGCTGGCAGCAAGTGACAAGTGACTCTGATTTACACCAGGGAATATGTGTGTGTGAGTCTTGGCTCCATGTATTATTGAGCATAGTTTATGTGCTTCTCAAAGCTGTAGCTTTTGTGTGACTTCCCCTTTTAGGACTCACAAAATATGCATGGGTAGCTGAGATCATATCTTGAGGAGTCATAAGAGAGGGGGACATGTGACTACCAGTTTAATGTCTGGTCCTTATTTCATGCAAGCAGAGCTGGTCACAGCCACCTTAGACACTCTTTTTCCCTGCAAGGAGATGGCATAAAGTCTGTCCCTAAAGACACAAGTGTATTCATAGCAGTATTTGTGAGATCAGAATGATTTCATAGTGAGTTGACTGTGGGACCATGTTGTCCCAAGCTGATCATTTCAACAGTAATCTCTGCATCTGACTCAAAATATTCCAGTCAGGTTTTTCTGAAAATAAAAAGAGAAACTGGTTTATTCCCTCTGGAAGTCTTTGATTTTGCAAAAAACACATTTTCCTTTAGTAAAACAAAGTACTGTAATGCAAAATTCCCTGACAACTTGGCCCAAGTTGAATGTCAAAAAACCACTTTGCTTCGTGTTTAGTCTAACAAAGTGCTATCATTGCTTCTTCCAGCTCTTCATCTATTTTATCACTCTGTCTATATCCCAGGAGACACTGTATGTTCTGGCTGGAGCTGGAGGACTAAGCCTAGGGAAGGAAATGGGACTTATGCCTAACGGCTGAAGGATCCAAGCAAAAGGCTCTCTCTCACTGTAGTTGCTGGGCTGATCACATAGCAGTGATTTTACCAGTGGCCCCTGTCCAGCTGACACACAGTTGTCATGATATTTGCCCATCTTTTGTCTTCTGGGGTGAAGGACATGCCATTCCTGTGGTGTATAAAGGATGGTTAGTGAGTCTGGATAATGGGCAGCTGGATCAAGTTAACCTGAAGCCCACCTGACTGCAGGATCAAACCATTGTAGATGACTTTCACTTCTCTAGCCTTCCCAGGGCCCTTTTACTCAGTTTCCAAATTGGCTGTAAAGGACAGTGCTAATATCTGGGTGCCTTGTTGTAATTTCCTCTCTGCTCTGTGGACCTATGAGGAACTTAGTGAGTCTCAAGCAAGGACAGGGAGAGCCTATGCTAGGAGCAACTTGCACAAGAAAGGATACAGGACAGAGCTTCTGCCTGCAGCTTTTCCCACTTTGGGGACTACAGCAGGAAGCTTCCATTGTGTCCCAAGTTTTGCTGCTGTTGACTGGTGCTGTGTTCCTCCAGGTGGGAGCACTCAGCACCATTTTATTCTGCATCGTGGCTGCAGCAATTCATCATCACAGTGATGAAGGGACAGAGCACTGAAAAGCATGAATCGGACTGAGTGCTGTGTCTGCTCAACCCCCTTGCTACTTTCCCAGCACTTCTCTGTGGGTCCCAGTCCAGGGGTGGGCCCACAGTTTCAGGCTGCAAACCTGAGATGCTAGGCAGTGATGGTCCAGAGAGCAGACTGGAAAGTCCAGTTTAAAAACCCTAGAGCTTCCTGAGGCCTCTCCAGTCTTCGGAGCAGAGGAGATTTAGCTCATCTCTAAGGGCTGGTGTCACTTTTCCATCCCCAGGATTAGCAGTCCTGTCTGGTGTCTTTCTGCAGAGCAGCACAGATCTGTCAGCCCAGCTGGGAGAGGCTGTGTGTGAAGTGAGGGACACAGGAGCACCTCTCAGCTCCCATCCCCGGGTGTGCATCACAGTTGTATCTCAAATTTGTGCCAGAATGACCAATATACCCACCACCCTTTCAAGCTCCCCCTATTCCCTACCCATTGCCCAGTTCCCCAGGAAGGAAAGACAACCATGCGTACCAGAAAAGCAGGCAACTTCAAGACCAGGGAACCAAATGATGATGTGCAGTAGTAATTTAGGACTGCAATTTAGACACAGCTTGTTGTTTAACAAGTGATCAGCAAAGCTGAGCCATGAAGAACTTATACCAAAATAATTGCTTGCTAAGGAGGTATTCTCTCTGTAGCTGCCTAAATGCATTTTGAGAGGAGGGATTAAATCACTGCAGTATGCTTGGTTTAAAATATAATCCCTTTAACAATTCACTAAACTATAAGTAATATGTAAAAAAACCTGCTGACATAGTTCTAGTTGGAGATCATGGTCTTGCTGACTATGAAAGGTGGTTTTGTAAAGAAAACTAGCCCAGCTCCTGCCATGGAGCGCACATCAGCTGTTTTATGTTTGGGCTCAGACCTGCATTACCATTCACAAGAGTCAGTGCTAGCAGTGTACATGTACCTGCAATGGAGCACACATGTCCTGAAGCCTTTTTGTTTCATTCTGCTATGAAAGAAAAAAAAACTCACTAAAAAATCTTTTTCCACTGGAAAGAGGAGGAGGGGAAAAGGAAGATAAATTGGGCTTTCTCTCCCTTGTTCTTTTCATTTTCAAAAATTTAACCCCTTTGGGGGAAAAAAGAGAGAACTGGAAAAGAAGAGAAACAGTAGAATTTTGCCACATGCTCAGATACTAATTCTTAATTAAAATATTTCATTTTGCTAGAAATAGAGAAAATGAACAACCCCAGAAAAACTCTTCATAGTCACCAGAAACCTATTTTTCCAGGCCAGAATGATTTGCCAAACTAGGGATACAAGCAAGGGACAATTATCATGAGACTGAAAAACAGGGATCAACGACTCTCTGCTATTTATAGCAGAAAAGGGCTGATATGATAAAAAGCACTAAAAAATGAGTTATATAGGAAAAGTGAATGGGACATTATTACTCCCCCCTTGTAATTTAAAAACAAGGTTAAAAAAAGGCAATAATAAAGGTGATAATAAAAGGCAATAGAACAAAGAGATGCTCTGAAAACTGCTGTTAGGAAATTCTTTCTGTGTGATGCTGTTTTGTATTGTACCAATTTACTTGTTGCTACAAGTTGTTACTGAGGCTGGAGGACTCAGGAAAGACTATAGGAAGAAGATAACAAAAATAAAATCAGGTGGTAATAATAATTCTAGGATAATGCTGGGATAATGAACTATCTGACAAAGAATAGCATTTCATAAGAACTTTAAAGGAAGAGACTTCTCCCACGGGCCTGTTAACAGACTGTCAAAACAGACAGTGATGGGCTGGTGTTGGGTTGTCACACCTCGCAAAGATTTATTGGCCAAGGTCAAGGGCCCAGAGGAGAACTGAGTGCTGCCTATGTGCTTCCTTTCCAGCTTTTCAAAGACGCAGTGCCTAGCAAAAGGCAGCTCTGGGAGGCATGCCCTTCATCTTCCCCAGATCTCCCCAGGTCAGTTATGTGAGCTGGCAATAACACATCAAGGCAGGACCCAACAGACAGCAGACGATTACCCAGTATCTAGAATCCCCCCCCCGTCACGCACCGAATGTGTGCCTGACCATTACCTTCGTTCCCTGTCACTCAATCCCGCAGACAATCTGTAGTTGGGAAATTCATATGCCTCTCCAGTGCTCACCTGCTTTTGCCCTGCCTGTGCTGACACTCAGCTGTGGGTACACCATTGGCATTGATAGCTCGTGTAGGATGAACTCCACCTTCCCAAGCACTTTAGCATCCTTTCTCTTATGGATCCACCCTCTTTGGAAGAGGGGATCTGTGTACCAGTAGAGCAGTCACGATAACGAGCAGAAAAAGAGGTAGAGTCACGGACTCACCTTTGCAGTGCTCAGATGAACCCATGAGAGGTATATAAGAACGGAGGGATCCTAGTTTCCCGAAGCTTGTGCTCTGGCTGTTCTGACAGGCACTCCATTATCTAGCTTGCCCTTTGGGGAGATAGCTATTTGGGAAAGCTGGGCCCACGGCTGATACATCTAATATTGTGCTGGCAGCCTGTGGCAAAGCTGGGGTTACAACCAAGGACTCCAAAGTCCTAGCCTGCTTTTATCACTGTAATCAGTACTTTGTCATCCTGCCAGGCTGCACGGCTCCTCGCCCCGTCTGCCTGCAAGATAGTGTTCCCTCAGTGTCCCCTAGAAAGTGCTGAGGAGATATTCTAGTCAGAACCAATTTGCTTCCAGCAGGTTGCATAACTCGATGCAAGCTGTTTTGTGCCTCACCAGTAAGGAGACAGATTCACGATGTGGTTTCTGCACTCGGCCCAGCAGAGATGGGCTTCTGGTTTGGCTCACCTGTCACATTGTGTAAACCAAGTAGATAAAAAGGCAATGTTCCTCTCCGGACCCCCTGATGCCTGGACACAGCACTTCCTGGGGAAATGTGCTCTTTCTTGCTTAAAAATAGGAATTCCTGATAAGCACTAATAACTGTGCTGGCAGCAAGCAAGCCCTGGGAATTAGCAGTGGGGAAGCAAACTGTGATCCATGGTTTATAAAATAATATGATCAGGTTCCATTTCCTGAGGAAGGGTACATGCTTTTATTTAAATAAAAGGAAATAACAAAGACTGTATGTAGGATAAAGAGGCCCTCGTTCCTGGCTGGCAAAGTAATTGATGGGCTCTGAGCAAGGGACTTTAATTCTGCTGGGTAATAGGAAAAAAAACCCACAAAATTTGTCTCTTTGCCAAAGCACAGCTGGGTTCGCTCAGAAAGCTATTAAAATGCAGGAACATTGCAGGTGCAGAGATGGCTTGGCTATTAAAGAGTCCCTTTATGAAAACAGACTTGTTAAAAATAAAAAAGATAGTGAAAGACATGTGTTGCAGCAAGTCTGCCTAATCCTCTTTTGGTAAATGTTAAACCAGTGATTTCCTTTTAGTGCTTTGTCTATTTTTCTTTCATGTCTATGTGGCTCCCATAAAAAAGGGAGTAATTAAAATCCTGGGATAAAATTCAGTCTCTGTGAAACCAACTGCAGTGATGGAAGGCCATTTCAATGGCTCTAAACCTGTTATTACCCACTTATAAATTACCCCAAAGTGGGAAGTCACTTCCCTGCTCTGCCATCTCCCTACTTGCACTTTGTGTACTGACCAAAGGTGCAAGTCTTAAGTTCAACTGCTGACCTAGCTGATGCAGGGTGCCTGTTGCAGCACCTCAGCGTATTGCTCTGTCTCCACATTCTCAGAAGCACTGCACTAAATTTGCTGCAGGCATTAAGAAGAGGACTAGTAGGAGTGGTGCTGGAACATGCGGCGCTTACTGGCTGAGGGAGTTTAGTGCCAAAGCAGAGGCCTGGAAAGGCTCCTGGGACAGGGATGGGGCTGGGCTTTTGGGTCTGGGTCTGGTCTTGATGTTTTTTTCTGGGCTACACTTGGGCTCACAGATCTTCCTGGCTGGGGTGATCACTGGAGCTTACATGGCTTCTTGATCAGGTTTGAAAGCTGAGACCTGCTACCTGTGATAGAAACGACTCAGGGACCCTTAGGGCTTTTCAGGCTAGGGGTAGGGTTTGGGGCTTCAGGGTTCACACTACAAGGTCCAAGGCTGAGGCTGGTGTTGCTCCCACAGCAAGGATGAGTGTGCAGTAGGATTCCCTTCATTAGCGTCAGGGTAGGCAGGTAAGGCTAGTGAGGCTGTGGTCTTGTATGGGGCCCTGAGATAGGACTAACGTTAATTAGTGGGTGTGCGGGCAGCATCCTTTGCTCCTTGGTATAAGGAGAGGTCTGAGACAGGTAGGAAGTTCACCAAATACTGATTTTTTGTCAAACTAATTACATTTTCCTGCAAATGAACTGCTCCCCTGAGCAATGCAGTTAGCTCTGCTCAGATGAGTTTGCCTGTGCGTTTCAGGTGCTGAGTCTGATCTGGATGTACGGTGGTTTGCGTTGCTCGTCAGTAAAGCTATCAAAGGCCAGCTCCTTCCTAGTCTCCGTTAGGACCTGTCTTAGGTTTATTTTGCAGGAAAAGACAATTTACCCATCTAAGTGCTCTCTTTCACTTGTCCTTCTCCAGGGTGAACTGCCTAATGAATGAAACCCAGGCCACAAGGACACGTGCCTCATATGACAGGCTAATAACATTTCTCGTCCTTGTTTTAAAAACATAGGCTTACTCTAGTTCTCAATGCCTGTTTCTTTCTACTCATTACTGTGCCAGTGATTTTTTTAAGGTTGCTTCTGTGCCTCATAAAGTATTGTTAATGTTGATCAGTTCTAAATATACTACCTGTAGATTTGAAAGTTTGCTTGTTTATTTATTATGGGAGAGTTTAGAATGCAAACCCCAAACCATTTACAATTAATTGCAAGTCAATATTTTTTTCTCCTCATTCCCTTTTCCAAGCTGAAATTTACAGCCTTGAAAAATTTATTCCTGTTTGCTGCAGGGAGATAATTTTTCCTGTTTTTTTCCACTTCCCAATAAGAAAAATATTACTTATTCATCATATCCCATTGCAAAGCATGCAAAGAAGATTATGAAGCAGATAATTAATTTTCTTGGGTTTTTTTGCAAGACTGAGGTGATGAGCAAAGTTGTCTGTCATCTCTCATCCCTGCTCATCATGTAGAATATCCCACAAAACCTTTCCAAAGGTAAAATCCCTGAAGGTAGTAACTCTAACAAGGATGTTTCAGATGTTACAGGAAATGGAAAGATGGCTTGAGTCACCAAGGACCTCTAAAGTTAGTGGAATGATACAAATTTTTAAAATGAATCAGAAAATGATAGGGATATTTCCTCACTGAACTTTCCAGTGATATAATGGTATTTTTTAATGCAAATTTCAAAGAATATTTTCAACTTTTCAGCTGAAGCCAGCCAGCCAGTAGAAATGCTGTGGTAAAAACTCCTAATGTTTAAAAAGTGTATTAATTTCCAAATGAGTATTTATGAGTTTAAAAAGCAATTTTTTTGAGAAAAGCCAACCCTCCCTTTCAGGGATTTTGTTTAATATCAATCTGCCATAAAAAACAAAGCAACAAACATTTTTTCCTGAAACTCACTTATGCTCTTATCACCATAGATTTTTTCATTCCCTGGCTCTTGAGAGTTTGTATTAAGCATTGAATAGGAAAGGGGTAAGTGTCACAGTCAGGGAAAACAATCAAAAAGGTAACAAGTGAAAGAATGAAAACCAGAGGAGAAAGTAGATTTAAAAATGAGAACAAAGCCTCTATCCCCTGCATATCTGAATCTGATGAAAATCTGACACAAAAAGGCCAATTCACACATAAGATCAGGAATAAAAAACCATGTAAATCCATTAACATTATCAGAGCATCTGGAGAGACCAAGAGGAACAGAGATGTTCATATGCCTACCAAATTACTGTGCCTGTTCCAGGTCTACAGGAAGTCTTAGATAAGCCAATGGTGACTGGGAGCAAACCACAATCTCGATTAAGCCTCCCTGAGAGCAGAGAGGGCCAGGACGACATACCGAACAGAGGCAACGTCGTCAAAGTAAGGAGCTGAGATTTACTAAATGGTTCACGTGTCCCACAGAGGCTGTGCACAGTGTTGCAAGCCACCCCACAGTCCTTTCTTTAGTGCTTCATATCTGGAGCAGAAGCATATATGTTTTGTGCTGCTGGCATCTTTCCTCACAGTGGCTTAGACTTCATTTCAGGTGGACACGGACATCTACTCCAGTGTCCTCAATGTGTGCTTGAAGGGGTTTCTAATGTGCCCAATGGTTTCTGAGCAGATGTTGGAGCAGGTGCTGAAAGAGCTGCAACCCCTTTGCACTGCAGAACAGTGGTTCATTGAGAAATTCTTTCTGCTAAGCCAGGATGCTGCAGACCTGGAGGTGCTGGAGGTAAGTATGAGGATTGTGTCCTCTCCAGTCCCATTAGAAAGTCCTCCCACCTGACTGATACAAAACTCAGCAGGCACAATGTGGGAGCTGCTTACCAGTATCAGATATCTGAGATGTTCTGGGCTCTTGTCTTCTAGCAACAGTCAGTGTTAAGTGTCAGGAGTCAGTAAGGGGGAAGGATAAAAAAACACAGCTTCCTGAGGGTAAAGGATAATTGCATTGGACTTAATCAATGGCTCCAGCAAAATCACAGGATCTCTGTCAGCATGTACCCAAGCACTGAACATGGGCCTGCAATATGAGGCAGCATTATTTCTGCTGTCATGAAATGCAGATCTAAAGTTCTTCTTTCTGGGGGAGAGCACAAATCTTGGCAAATGAATCATATTTTCCATCCCATTCTTTCTTTCAGGTGTCTGCCACTAAGGGAGGAGAAAGCACGGCATCTCCAGAGGACCCTCCTTGCACCAAGCCTCGGAGCCAGTATGTGGGGAATCAGGGATAGCTTACTGCTCTAACAAGGGCATAGCCTGGAGTGTCCTATAGGGACTGGCTGAGGAACTGATGGAGGGACTTTTCCCCTCCCTCCCTCCCTCCCCCCACTCTCCATCATCCAGATTTCAGTTATACGGTCCCAAGTTTTGTGCCCTGGACAGCCATAACCAGGAGACATCTTAGCTGGGCATGCAGAGAGGCTGAGCAGAACCTCCTGGTTCTGCCTCTTCTCAGTACAGCGGCTCTGCTTCAGGGTGGATCAGCAAGTGAGATTTACGTCTCATGAGAAAGTCCTATGTTTGATCAGTTTTAGTTCCTTATTATCAATGTGATAAAGTGAAAATATTTTATGGAACAGAACCTTTAAAAAAAAAGTCAGCATAAAAACACTGAAATGTCATTTGGATGGCAAAACAGGAAAAGTTCGATAATAACAACTACATAAAGAATAGTACAGACAGTATAGCATATATACTGTACATTTCATATATGCATGAATACTATATGATATATATTCTATTATATATACTCTCTATAGTTCTATATGATATATACTATTATATTTTGAATAGTAATATTGACTTTCACAGAAAATCAAAGCAAAACATTTGCACTTTATTGAAATGAAAAGTTTCACCAGTTTTGAAGTGAAACAAGGACTTTTATTTGTACTTTACTTTTCTCTTGGTGAAAATGTCACCAAAACCAGTTCAACCCTGTGAAGTGTTTCAGTGTTGGTAAAACTGCTTTTACCAGCAGACTACTCTTCCACCAAAAAAACAGCTCAAGCAAGCTTACATCGGAGGGAGCTGAGCAGCTTGACTCCATGGCTAACCTGTCCTCCTGCTGGAGGATGAGTTCACAACCACCCAAGCAGAGACAGTGAAGAGCAGAAAGATGACCCAAGTGTAAACAGGCTGTACTGTGATAGAGAAGGCTTTGATTCTCTCTTCTCTAAACTCACCCATGTTTGCTCCAGCTGGCCACGGTGCCAGTGCTCCTCCTCATTTAACGGCTTACTTTTTTTAGACTAGATGAGCCTACAACCCAACTGCTAAGTGAGATCTTCAGTTCCCTGGAACCAGAGCTGAGAGGCTTTCTAGATGTTTGCAATAAAGTCCACCCATTCAGCTGCTTGCAGGTCTTGGTTACCTTGAATGACTCCGTCTTTGAAATGTGGGGCTCTTCCTCATCTCTCCCCTCATCCTTCCTCAACACTGTTCTGGGCAACATGCTACTCCTGGCCAAGAGCAGCTTCAACAAATGCGTTGTGAGTGTCCCATTATCAGTAGGAATAAGCCCAAGTAGTCCGGAGTAATGTTTGTCTTCCTCTAGGATCATCTAAACTCCTATTCTAACATAAGTTACTACACCTACTGAAGGTGGTGCTGGTATATATGAGGCAGGGGTCTGGCTCTCTGATTTTGGGAGGACTAGAACCTCATTGAATCAATGTTGACACCAGTGTGAGGAAAGTAGGGCACAATAAACCTAAGCGTCATGTGCTCTTTACCTCATCATTCCTGACTCATCGGGATGGTCAAACTGAAGGGTTTTTTTTTTTCCATTCACAATGCTGGGAGACTGTGGGAGCTGTGACAAGAAGGTCAAATGGTCAGAGCCAAGCTCTTCTGTTCTCATGTGGTGCAGCAGGGAATAGTCGAGGACTGGGCTGCAGGGAGGGAAGTGTGTGAGAACTGAGATCCTGCCAGAAGTGGCAGGGGACCCTGGTCTCAAGTTCATTGAAGACAAGGGAAGTCACGTGTTGACAGCAAGGGCATTTGAGCCAAGACTTGGAGCAGCAAGTCTGTTCATAAACCTGTCTGAGGAGTGCTGGAAGTGGCGATAGTGAATACCTCTGGCCTAGGGGCTGTGGATGTTTGTGTGGGGAGACTGCAGCACTGTATCTGAGCAAAGAACCAAACAGCCCAGGAGACCAGATGTGCTAACTCCAGCAGAGCAGCTAGTTTTACTTCATGTCCAGCCTCAAGCAAGGAAGCTCATATATCTTCCTGCAGACATGCATGAAAAGAGAGACTGTTGCTCTAGGCCCAGAGCTGTAAATGGGAGAAGTAGTACTGAACTGATTATTTCAACTTGCAGTGCCAATTTGTCCCCAAGTGCCACAAACACTGTCTTTTTGAAGATCAGAGGTTAGGGTTCAGCAATGTTCTTATACAGGGTCTAATTGCTTTCCGGCATGTGTCCTACCATGCTGCAAAATGAGGCTGGGGCTGCCCTGGTCATGAGAGTGTTGTTTTTGTGTACCACTGCCAGGGGGCCTTGTGCAAAGAGATCGAGGAGGCAAAGGTGACCAGCAAGATGAAAGGTGGGATTCTGCCATTCGTGAGCCGCTTTGAGGAGTTTGTGAATTTCTCAGAGGAAGTGTTCAGGTCAGCTCAGCGGAGAGGCGAGCTGGACAAAGCACATGTCAGACTGGCCGGCAGCGTCTTCAGCAGCAGTGAGTACAAAGACTGAAGTCTGGACATACAAGTTCAGTCAGGCAACAGTGTTGCTGCAACTTAAGGAGTTACCACTAATCAGCTGAGCCACAGGAGCAGGCTCTGTGCAGGCTGTCTGGCTCCTGATCACTGCCTGAAGCTTAAATTGCCTTCACTAAGCAGGGGTCTAAGAATATCAGACAAGTACCACAGCATGCTGGGTGCATGGTGTCTGTCTACAGTGGGATGATTCCAGTTGTAACAGAGGGCTGAGATAGATGTGCTTTGCTTTGAAGCTAATCTCAGTCTCTCCTTTCCCAGATGGGCTGGGCAGATCAAGGATTTGTCTTTTTCTGTTACGCATACACACTGAAAGACAGGTCTAGGTCTGAATTGAACTGTTGCAATGAGAGTCACATGAAATACAGAACTTTGTTTTGTCAAGAAAATTCTGATATTTTAAAACTATGATATAAAATCTCTCCCCAGGTTTTCATTCATGTCCATATCTGTCTGAGATACAAATACAGTCACAGACAAGAGCTCTTCTTGTTCCCGTGGAGTAGTTTCACATAGATACCCTTTCCTCCTCCCCTTCTCTGCATCAAGTGCAGCACAGAGCTGCATGTAACTGACTCCAGCTGGGGTGTTCTGGAAAATATGGCTCCTGACAACAGATGAGTCGCTTCTTACAAGCATAGCCACCTCAGGAGCAATAACAGCAGAAAAGCAATTCCCCTGAAAACACCAAAGCCTTCCAGGAGAAAGGGAGGGCTTGGGAGAGCAAGGCAGGTATATTTCAGTAGACTTCTGTGTTGTCACATAGTTCCATGGAGTTCATAGCTGATTTTCAGTGCAGGGGCCCTGCTTTCCAGCCTGGAGAGGACCTGAGGTGCTGTAGAAGTAACAACTCCAAGCCTCTGAACTGCAGATCACTAGGTAGTGCAGAAAGCTGGCTCCTGCCTGCAGTTGAGCTTGGGGTGACCCCCGGAGTAGCAGCTCAAAAATTAGTATATACAGGCCCCTCCAGGCTCCAGGAATGTTTACAGCAAAGCAGGTGAGATGGGAAATCAAGCTAATGAATGGGGATTAGTATTTGCATAACGGATAGTTATTCCCTCTGGTATTGGAAGAACTCAGACAGTTCAAATAAGACAGTCTAATCACATGTTTACAGTGATGGAGGCTGTCTCTGTTCTGCATGCACAATGAGCTACTCAAGCTCTAGCCCTCTCCAGACCAGCTGGCATGTAGCTGGCAGTGTGGTGAGCTATGTCTGTGCTAGTAAGGCTGCATGAATACCACATTGACATGCTTCTCTGGCTTTCAGTTCAGAAACAGATTTGGACAGGGCTGGAGTGAACTTAGATGTCTCTGCACCCTTTTGTGTAAACAGGTGTTAAGTGTCATAAATCCAAAACCTGTATCTTCCTCTGCAAGGCAAGGTGGTTGGAGAGCTAAACAATGTGTGGTGAGGGTGACCTGAACTCTTGATAAAGATTTCTACTGTCAGCCAATGTCTGACAGTCTCTTCATCTCATGTCTCTCCTGACCCAGCCTGGACTTTCCTCTTTCCCCGCTTGATTTGTTCCTCTTTTTTAAGTCAATAGTCTGTCCTCGGCAAACCTCAAGGCCAATACAGATATGATCATGATGGAAAATTTCCACCACATTCACTGTTTCCTGTGCCAAAAGAAAATACACTGCCTGGAAGGCAAAAAAAGAGAAGCCAAGCAAAGGTATACTCAGCACTTGGAGAAATATGTCATCAAGTACCTGGGCCAGCCACTGGAGAAACTCAATGTGAGTACAGTACAAACTGACCTTGTCCAGCACCTCTTCTTGGGTCTCAAAGGGCATGCACTTCCAGAAATTATGAACCCACTGAACAAAGTCTGGAGTGGAGAAATTATAATCTAAAGGTTCCTGTAGAAGAAATTTAGAAAACATGACCTAAGGAGTGGAGGTGGTCTCCAACAGAGATAAGCTAGAGATGATATGATAATTTTAAAATATATAACAGACTGTTGCAAGATTGAGGGAACAAATCCTTTTCTGTGACCATGATGGATAGGACAGGAAATCACATTATCAAGTAATGCCAAGGGAGATTTTGTTAGACATCAAGAACAACTATTCACGGTAAGCCTGTCTAAGGACAGACTACCTGGAGAACTGTGAAACTGTGGAATCCCCATTGTTGTTTTTTAGGAACAAGGTAGGCACATGTCTGCCAGGAATATTTAAGGTAGAGTTTGTCTTGCTCTGGGGTCCCCTCAAACACCCTTTCAGCCCTGCTGACTACAATCCTGTATGCAGTGGCTCCATCATAGCTTTTTCTGCAGACTCTGGCTGAACGAAACAGTCTTTTCCCGTGCAGAATCACTGCACTTCAGCCTGAGAACAGGAGAGCTTCTGACCTTTAGCAGTGAAAACAACACCCCAGGATGAAGATGGGACAAACTGCAAATAACCCTGTTGTACTAGATTCAGACACCTCACGGAAGAGTAGTGTAGGCAGTGATGCCAGACAAGTTTTAGCTGTTTTCCCCAGCACCCTAGGTTACTTAAGGCTGAACGCTTTCATGGAGCAAAACTTCTGTCTGGTTGTCACCCTGTTACTCTCACTGGGATACTTTCTGCAGTTCAGAAGGGGAATGGAAGTGGAATGATTTCTGGTTCCATTCTGATCTGGATTCAGATGTGATTAAACCTGCTTCCTTTTGGTTTTGATTCATCCAATTCATCCATGACTTTTTATCACTGTTTCTTGTTCCGATTTGTGGGCAAAAAAAAAATTTGAACTGAATTCCAGTTAGGGTGTGGATTCACTTCCAAGCCATAATACATTGCTCAGTGTAAATAAGGGTGCTGGATTCTAACTGGTGTTAGAACATCCCCATATCTCCTTTCCCTCACCCTTCCCCAAATCCTATTTGAGGTTATTTTATTAGTGCACTGTCACTTCCCAAATGTTTCTGCACCTCCTCTGATCACTTAGTCCTTTTTTTTTTTTTTTTTTTTTTGGTATAGCATAGACCCAGCTCCCTGTGTAAGAACAGGACTATGTTGCCTTAGACGTTGTTACAGGCTCAGATCTACCTGTGTGACTTATAGCCTCAATGTGGAGTTTTGAGGACCTGTTCAAACCCCTTTACTTTCTGGTTGCATGTCTGTGTCTGTCAGATGCTAGTTCTTTTTGTATTGCTGCTTGGGCTAATAAATCTAACACAGCTTTAGGCTTTCCAAGTGGCTGCTTTGTTAACTGAACTCAAAGCATCTGGCTTTGCCAACTCAAACAGGCATTCACATTCCTCCCAGGTTGATGGCTGCTCTGGAGACCCCTGCTAATTCTGCTCCTTGCCTATGTGCTCATTGGCCAAAAAACATCTAATAAAATCTGAGTTCAGCTTGAATCCTTTATAGGCCTACCACTTTTGATTTGTTTCCGGTCTTTGCTGTCAAACATCTTGCAGGTTTGACTGGAAGAGCAGTTCAGTGTCTTATGCTGCCTTCAGCCCTGCCTATATTAACAGCTTCAAATCCTTCCTATGTGAGGGAAAGTTTAATTTTATTGCTGACAACAAAACAAAGTGACTAACAAATGAGGGCACTTTCATTGTACTCTGCTCAAGGATTTCCAGAGTCCTGACATGGTCTTGTCTTGCATCCCATGTAGCTCTTCAAGTCTGAGCTCAGTTCACTAATGTGAAGAAAAATTGCAAAAGTGCCTAAGTAATATAGGAGCCCACTTCTAATTTTAAAAAGAGCTCATACATTTAGGAACCTCTTTTTCCCTGAAAATCCTTGAGATTTAGGATATTTCTCCAATGCAAAATGCAGTAGAGATACCCAGAACAACACACAATTTACTGTGCTGTATGAACAGGACAGAGGCCAGTAGGTTCCCCTTTATTCAGTCTGCATTAGACCACATCTGCAATATTGTGCCCAACTGTGACAAGAAAGATGTTGATAAACTGGAGCAAGTTCAGCAGAGGTCCACCAAAATAGTCGGGGGCTGGAGCACTTGTCCCTGAACTTGACTCAGGGAGCTGGACTTGTTCAGCCTGGAGAAGAAACAGCTATGGGAGGACCTAACAGCAGCCCTTCCCATATCTAGGAGGAGATTAATGGGAGGACAGAGCCAGGCCCATTACTGAGGTGCATGATAGGATAATGGGGCACAACAATCGTAAATTGAAACAAGGAAGGTTCCAACTAAATATAAGGAAAAATAATCACTATGAGGATAATAAAGCATTAGAACAGACTTCCACTTGGAAGTTTTAAAAACCTACTGAACAAAAGCCCTGAGCAACCTGGTCCGAATCCAGTATTGATCCTGCTTTTAGCAGGAGGTTGGACTAGAGACCTTCCAAGGTCCCTTCCAGCTTGACAGATTCTGATACTGTGCCTGGAAAAGCTCATGAAGAAAAAACTGTATCGTGTCAGCACTGAGCTTTTTGTGGAGCTTCACTGCTGGTACTTTCCTGAAAACTGTCTGAGACACATTTACCCTGGTCTATTTCTCTTTGGGGTTTGGCGTATCCCTGGGCTCTGAGATGTGTCAGCCATGCTTGAGGTGGGATATATGTGACTTTTGAAATTCCTCCCTATGGACTATCCTTTTCTGCTTTCTTACAATATCCTGGAAGAACTGAGAAAACTTGGGTTCTGCTTTGCACTTTTGCAGATTCTGGGATTCCCCTGACACTTGCTCTGAACCCTCTCTAGTGAGTGAAGCTGTATAAAGCAACAAGAAACATGAGTGGTGTTTCAGCAGTCACATTGTTCCATGATATTGCAACCCTTAGACATTCTTCTTGCGAAGCAGAGAGGAAAAAGAACTGAGGAAGTTCTCTACAGCATGCTGGGACTGTACAGTGTCCCTGTTTTCCTAGAGGATAATAAGAAATCCCTAATACCTGATTTCTGCTCAATTAGTCATAGAAAGGGAACTGAGTAAAGGGGTCAGGTTTCAACCCTTGCATGGGACTCCACTTTAGGGCAGCTCATTAGTGAGTGTCTCTTTGCCTTTCTAGCACTTCTTTGAAGGTGTGAAAGCCCGTGTAGCTCAGGGGGTGAAAGAAGAGGAAGTCAGCTTTCATCTGGCCTACAGCAAGCAAGAGCTGAGGAAAGTCATTGAAAAATACCCTGGCAAGGAAGTAAAAAGAGCCCTTGAGACCCTCTACAGGAAAATCCGCAAGTATCTCTCCCCTGAGGAAAATCTTTTGCCGGTAATTGCAATGTGGGCCTTACATCTGGGTGTAATGCTTTGATGTTTTGGGGGGTTCAGGGCTGCAAAGCAATAAATATGGAAGAAGCCTCCTACCCGTTGTTTCTGTTCACCTTTCCAAATGTTTCATCTTCTTCCTCCTGTCAATATTCTCTCATCCCATTCCTCAGTGACTTCTCTGCTGCCTTCCCAAAGACTTGAACCACTCTCCTTTCAGGCAGCAGAAACTGAGGTTAGCGCCAAAGCATGGTCTAATACTGCCCTGTATAGCACATAGCTGAGGTTTCACTAAGATCCAATTATTACTTTTTGTGGTGATGGAGTTCAAAGTGCCTGAAAGAACATAGATCTTCTTTGTGGCCCATCAGGGTGAGCGAGAAACAGAGTATGTGTTAGTGTATAGGTGGATGGCATGTGGAAGGTTCTTGGCACACTCAGGCCCAGTGGAATAGCGCTGGAGGCAACAAACGTGGCTTGGCCTTGTCTGCTGTCTCATACGACCTACAGAAACAGTCCCTAGGGCAGGCCAAACCTCTTCAGGATTTCACCTCAGGAAGAACTGGTTGGTCCAACCCAAAGAAGAGGCCAGGAATAAACTAACATCCATGCAGTGTGGATGACCATGGAGCCAGCCAGGGAGTTAAGCTATATCACAGTGTATCTTCTCCTGCTGATGCCCAAAGGTGTTCCTTCTGGCCTGTCTTACTTTAGTGTGGCAGAGTATGCTGGACTTGCTTTTCTCTGCAATAAGTATCTGCGTATAGCTGTCACAGACTGATAAGGAGACAGCTAATGGTCTGTGTGTTTTTCCCCAGGTGGTGTGGCATGCTATGGAACAGGAGTTCATACGACAGTACCAGGAGTTTGAGGATCTCATCCAGCGTTGTTATGCAGGGTCAGGGATCACCATGGACTTCACCATGGAAGACTTACTGAGCTACTTCAACTCCATCACTCTGTCCACCATGTAAAAGCAGCCCTGTCTGGATGTATGTCTGTTGAGAGTAGCTCGGGAACCCCCTGCAGCTACACCTTTCAGGAGCAAAACTCAAACACAAACCCCTTCTCAGGCTAATATTTGATATCTGGGGTCTCATCCTGAACTTAATGCCAAATTGCCTTTGCCTTGTCAGTCTTAGACTAGATCCTCCTTGGGGAAATAGAGTTTCCAGACCCAAGCCATAGCTTTCTCCTTCCAAGGAACCTTTGTGCAGCTAGTAATAAACCCCCAAACCTTGAATTTCTGCCAAAGTGAATGCCAATACTGTGCCTCTTCAGGAGACCACTTCCCGGTGTCCTGTGCAGCTGAACAGTGAAGGCCATCTTATCTCCAAGAATTCTCTCCCTTTTTGACTGTTTTCAGATTTTACAGTGAGTCTGTGCTAAGACAAGAAGGTGCTTTGCACTGAGTCACCTAAATGTGTTTCTAATGTTATTATATCTGCATATCAGAACATACATGGCTACTCCACCAGCACTTCAGTACAGAGAACTGAAAGTTCAGAGTTATTTTATGTCACAGTATTTATTGCTTTTAGCTGAGGAAAAATCTACTTGAATGAAAACTGGAGTAGAACAAGCTCTACTGTTCTAGGAGTCCAAAATAATTTCTCAGGGAATTTCCTGTTCTTACACCATTTTCTCAAGAAGCATCCTGTAGCAATGTCACAAATTGTTAATGTCTTTTTGTTGTTGAAAATACAGCCTTTGTGTAATTCTCATGTCCTGTGATGATGTCTTGGGTCAGATTTACTACCCAGTATAGCCGTGCCTTTAAAAAATGAAGAGCCTGAACTCCTTGTTTCAATACAAGTAAAAATTAATGCAAATGAAAGCACTCATCAAATTTTTGTCAGATCTGATATTGTGGAACCCCCTAAAACCTCAAAGCAGGCTAGGGGCCAATCTCTAGACTGGAGGCCAATCTCCTTTTCCAAGTGGCTTCTTCCCATGAGGCTAATCTCTCTTCCCCCCAGAACAGGGTAGCCTTGCTCATACTGCTGCTTGGAAATAGTCCTTGTCTCTCAAACCGTGCTAGCTGACACGGGCCTAACAGGGCCAGAAAGAATACTAACCACTAGGCAATCTGAGCAATCACAGACCAAGGTCTAAGTCCAGGTCCAACTTTATTGGCATAGCTGTAGTGGGAAAAGAGAGGCAGAGAGCCTGTGAAGGTCAGATGTAAAACCCAGGATGCTGGAAACAGACTGTCTTTCAACATAGCTCTTTGAGAACACCTCCACCATGCCAGGCCTTGCTAGGGAACAGGGAGGGCCAGCTGCTCCCTAAGGGACAGGGAGCCATGAGGTGAGCACGATAACACAGCCAGCTGGGCAGGGGACTCACCAGTCATGGCCCTGTGTCACAGTACTTGCACAGGCTGAGCAGGGCAGGCCCAGGGATGGTAGTCCAAGAATCCAGATTGGCACATTCATGGTGATGAACCAGGTCCAAGATCAAGCTGAGAGCTTAATCTGCTGATCACAGTCAGGATCAGGCCTGGTGATGGCAACACAGTCCAGTGACCACTGAGTAAGTCCATAGTGATGAGACAGGTCTGAAGTCCAGGAAGTCAGTCTGCAGATCAGGGTCCAGATCAGTGGGATCCATAGCCCGAAGAAGGGCATGGCTGTGGCTGAGCTGGAGATCATCACTCCTCCAATATAGCTCAGGCAGGTTCAGGCCCAGGGCTGAGCTGAAATGGGGCTCCTGGGCCTACGGGCAAGGGGTATGGGTGGATGCCCCCAGTGAGGCTGGTCAGGGCTATTAAGGCTTGTCAGTGCCTTCAGGGCTCTGACTGGCCTCAGTGATCTTGTTCTTTCACCCAAAGTTTTGGCTGAAGTTTTGAAGTTTTGATTTCCACCTCAGATGAGCACTGAAGTGGAATCAAGCTTTGCACCAGAACCTCAATGCAAATTAACACAAGACATTCAGCTATTGCTCAGCCTCAATACAGTAAGGCCCAGACTTCCCTCGGTGCATGCAATCTGGATAATCAATTTTCTGCTGAGGATCAATTTTCTCTGGTTATAGGTGCATAAATGGGCTGAAGGAAGGCACTTTTCTGGTGAGAGGGAAAAAGTTCATTCTGGATATTGTTCCAAGGTGATGCTGTGCGTATATGCCAAAAATAGGCAAATCAAAAATGCAAATGTTGCTAAGGGAGAAAGGCTATCAAACTCCCTCACCATACCCCTTTCCTTGAAGTTAGGTGTTATACGTGCTGCTTCGTCTCTGCGCTCAGAACACAGGCAGACCAAAGGGAGAACAAGGTGTGAGTAGTTCCCAGTGTTAATTTAATTATCTCTTGCAGGCAGAGTTAAAAGTCTAAGCAAACACATTTTCATCCTTTTATAGTGACACAACAAGCTGGCACATTCTTTGCCCCTGAGTTTATAAACCAACTTTCTTAGATACCAGATGCTGAAAAAAGAAGGCATATAAAAAGCTTGCTGATGCAGGCACTGCCAGGAGAAAATGCGGTCATTTGAGTTTGACCTTTATAAATAAAGGTGAAGGGTGCACTGCCAGCTTGCATTCAAACAGAGGAAAAGCCAGAGAATTGATGGACTGCCAGTGACCTTGGACAAGAACATGGCTTTTCATTTGACAAGATGGGTTATTCTCCTGAAATCCTTGTCATTTCATGAGCGCAGGACTGGATTTGTATTGCTGAGAGAGACGCTTGACTATCTTGCTGGAATATTTGCTTGTATCCAATTTCAGAGCTCAGGAGAGCAGGCCAGGGAGTGGTCTGGAGTCCAGCTGAGAAATCCTCCAAAGATGGTCTTGAGCTGAAAAGATAGTCATTCTGAATGCCTGGCTGTGAAGAAAAGGGTAAAAGAAACAGGGTAGAAGCTACCACTTGTCACGGATTTATTCCTCAGCAGTACTTGCACAGGTTGTGTCAAAGCCATAAAAACTGTGCAGAAGTCCTGCTGTCTGGCTATAGTCCTGGTACTGACATCTGTGAAAAGAACTTTGAGAGTTTCAGTAAAGAAAAGATATCAGTATTTTTCACAAGAGAATGAGGCTTCAGCCACCCATCTGCTTGTTTAGCCACATGTCTGCCAGCCCTGCTATGCAGCTATTGCATCTCTTGATCATGTCATCTAAACTGAACAGGAGAGCAGAAATCATGGAGGCAGGCAGTTCCTACGAATCTTGTGAAAACCAGAGGCTGACAGAAGGAAGAGACACCAACAGACTCCTTCAAACGAAGCTGCAGCATGAGCCAAACAGTCCTCTGTCCTGCTTGCCCTGAATTGGGCCAGCTGGCAGAAAGGAACTGCAAGAGTGGGCTGTCTGTTACTCAGGTTTCAAAAATAAATGTGGTCTGTTTTCTGTAATTGCCCTCAGTCCAGTTTTATATGTTTCTCTCTCCATCTAGAGAGTTTGAAGCATCTTTTTTTCTGTTGTTTCGCATATGGAAACTAGTGTAAACCCCTCACTGGAGAAATAGGGTCTCTAAGGGACATCACAAAGTACTGTGATACCTGTGATTAAAACCTGGGAGTCTGGCGGATCTGCCAGTCTGTGCTGCGGCCTGTGTAAGAGCCGGTCAGGAAATGCCAGAGGGAGACTGGATAACTGTGCAATGTCAGTGCGGCGAGGGGAGAGCAAAGGATGCAGGCTGAGTCCTAGGAGTAGAAAGCTGCAAACATGTGAGGAAGGAGATGGAGTGGGATCCCCTGGAGGGGATCTGGATCTCTTCACAGGGGTGCAGAAATCTGATGTTGTGCGTGTGCAGCATGGAGCCAACACAAGGAGATTCGTTTCATCCCCTTGTGCCTGTCAAGCCAGCGTGTGTCCTGCCAGCCTGCTCTCTGGGTAGGCAGCTTGTTGGAGGAGAAGCTCAGAGATATGAGGTGTCCTCAGTGCAGGGACACTGGAGAAAAAGCGGGCTTTACTCACACTAATACTGCAAGAAAGGCAGCAGGACAAGAAGCCAAACATTAACTGCCTGGGCAGGCGTATGAGTGCTACACAACCACTCTGGGAGGTGAATCTAACAGGCTCTCACCAAGCTGTGACCTAAGAAGTGTGATATCATCCTGCCCTATTCCTGGGGTTTGGGAAGGGCTAGAATGGGCGCAACAGTCTTTAACTCAGCTCTGCGTATGCACTGCACACGCAGCAGCCTGCTCAGTACTTCCTGGGGATTTTCCTCTCAGCTCTGCCTTGTCCAGTGTAGACAAACCCACAGAGATCTTGAAGCACAAGGGAGCTATTACATGTCCCAGGATTAGCTTATCTAACCTATTCATTGTCACCATCACTAGTTGGCAGCAGATGGTTAGAGACAGGAAATAACACATGAAGTAGGGCTGGGGGAAATAGGGATTCTGTGGGCTGACCTGGAAAATTAGGGGGGGAAATCAATTTTTACTGCACAAAAAAGGTACAAAACAGGCTTTTTGACAATTCCCAAGATGTCCTTTTGGGGTACTTGATTTTCAGATATTTCCACATATTGGAAATGTTCAGTTTATTTGAAGTATTGCTATACCATGTGAAGTGTGGGCAGTTTGGGTGGAGAAGGTTTGTGCAGAATGTTTTTAACACAGCATGTCCTGAGCCTTGAACCACTTCCTCCAGCAGCTTTTCCTCAGCCTGAACTACTCATTGCCTTGGAGCCAAGTGCCTGGAGAGCTTCAGAGCTTTCAAAACTCCATTCTGTTTTTTTTCAGGTTTATTTTCTGTAGAAGAAGAAAATCTTGAACTTTGCCCCAGGTCACAGAGAACCTCCTTGCACATGCCAGCTTGTCCCTCCACTCCCTTTCTGACGTCCAGAAATGTGAACACCGCTCTGAGGCTCTTTTGCTGTTACTTCTTGCTACATGCTTGGTTTGCTAGTGTGGTGCCTGTAGCTCATTCATTTTTTGCAGAATGGGACTGTAAGCCAGTGCTCCCAGGGACATCAAGTGTCTTGTGGGGCAATATGACACTGGCATGTTGCATGGTAGAAAATGGTCCTGGAGATAATGAGGAGAACAGGCCCACTGGCCAGCTGCTGGGGGAGGGAACCTGTTGCAGCTGGCTGCCTCAGGTCCTCTTCTCTAGAGACATCCTTGCTGTCTTCTTACCAGTGAGTCACCCTAGAATGAGCAGCAGCCTCAACAGCGTGCTTTAATATAGCACGTTAATACAGCTTTCCCTTGCGAGGGAAAGATACATGGTTAAACTGTCCCTGGTCTTTATCCTGGATTTTTCAAGCAACTCAGTCTGATTGAACTTTCAGGTCCTTCCACGGTTCAAAGTACACCTCTGCAGGAAACAGTGCTCAGAGCTCCTGTTTCTTATCTCTCTTCCCCCCCCCCCCCCCTTACGTCTGTGATGCTGTTCCCAGCACAGCTCAGCTCTGGGCAGCAGGAAGTGGATAATCATAGGGCCTGGCACGCTCTTTCCAACAGCAGGTTTCCCAGCTGCTCTGTCTCTCCCGCTTGCAGGTACTCAGTTTACTTTTGTAATCTGATTTCCCTGTGGTTGTTTGCTAAGGGGTCACAAAGCTCACACATTCACATGGGCAGTGAGGGTTAGGCTGGGAGGATTATTAGGCAGGAGGTGGGAGTTGCAGGCTGTGAAATGAGGGCCCTGCAACTAGAGAGCACTCAGTAAAACTTCCTGGATGAGTGTTTCCTTGTATTTCAGATGAGACAAACACCTACAGAAGAGCAGTAGGGTTTTGCAGAGGGACGGAGGCCTGGGTTGTGCGGAGGTGAAGCTGTTGAACACCAAACACCACCTGCGACAAGGAGGAAGGGTGCCTTTTCGCTGCCTTTTCTTTGCCTCTGTTAACAGCTTCTCTCCCTAACTGGTGCAAACAATAACAGGGGATATTCGGGGGTGTGCTGCATGTCAGCCTTGGCTTGGTGACAGCGGGGTCCTGCTCCAAGTGAGTGCCTCTGACTGCAGGGAAGAGGTGAATGTTTTGCCCTGGTGAAACTGTGCCTGCTTTTACACTGACCTCACTCTTGGGTCAGCAGAGCTCTGAAATCTCTCCTTGGCAGCTATTTCCCATACACTCTGTTGCAGCAGTGCAATGCCAGAGGATAATAATCCAAATGTGAGAAAACGCTAGGAGACACACTGTAAATCCAGGCTAGTGAGTCCCACATACCCTGGTGCTGGATACAAGCTCCGTGAATCTCTGGCACCAGCCTCACCCTCTGCTTGCTATTGAGTCAGGAGTTTGAAGGCGAATGGCAAGGGCAAAAAGGGGTTGGTTTTGTGGGCTGTTTTTTCTGATTGATGTCACTTTTAGCTGGGTTAAAAGGTTTACTTTCTATCTGCTTGTTTTCCCTGAGAGGCAACAGGAGTGTTGTGTGTCCCTTATATGGGGGTGTCATTGGAGAATTTGTTGAAGGTCTCAGAACAGTAGTACGTCATTTACCCCAGAATTTGGGCTTTTTAACAGAGAAGTAAATACATGTAAATACAGAGCGGTTAGTGATTTGAAGGAAACTTGACTCCATTTGTGAGAGGCTTGTCACAGCCTTCCTGGTTAGAGGCCCACAGTTTCCAGAGTCTGTTTTTCTGAAGGTAAAATAAACCAAGACAAAAATAGAATGAAGACTTCTCAGTCTCCCAACAAACTAACCAGGCCACCAGGGCCAAATCCATTTCCTTTTCACAACTTGATTCAAAGGTGCTCCCAGACTCTGGAGAACAACAGGAAGGTCTGCTGCCGCTGAATGAAGTAACCTAAACCTATTTTAAATGTGTGTTGATGGATACATAAGGGATCCTGATCTGGTGTGGCTAGAGCCTAGGAGCTCTAATGTTGATGCATGGACTTTTCCCTGCAGATTCAGTGAAATGAGAGCTGTCAGCACCCTGGGGATTAAGCAGCCTGTTCCCAGGGCTGGTCCTTTCTCCAGCAGCAGGCCCCAGCACAGCAGTCTCCCAACCCACCTCCCAGTGCCACCTACAGCAACAGTGGCATCTCTGACAGCCCACTGGAGCAGTGAGCACTGGAGAAAAGGGCTCCTCTCTGCTGCATCCCAGCATTTTATGTGTTTTCCATGTGCTAGGACCAATCCTATAGCAAGGCCAGGAGAGTTGTCTCTCTGTGGTGGCTCTCCTGCCTCCCTCCCTCTCTCCCCCTCAAATCTGCCCACCAGCCCCTGCCTGCTGTGTTTGTCCCCAGAGGGGGAAGATGGGGAATAAAAGTCATCTGGGGTATTTTTTGTCCTCCCTCCCCCAGTGAAGCTGAGATATTACAGTTAGACCATTAAAATATTTACAGCACTCTTAATAAAATTGACTGTGCCTGGGCCTGAGAACTTATAAAACAAACCTGAAAAATCAGCTCTGTCTTCCAGCGTCCTCAGGCTGCTCTCACACTGCTGTTGCCCTGCCCCTGCACTGAGTTACCATGTCACAGTCCCAGAGCCACAACCCTTGGCCATTCGCCCTGTGCAGAGCTTGGACTCAGTCCCACAGTAGAGTCACATCAGAGACAAGATTCCCATCCTCTTGATCAGGGCCATAGTCCTTATCTTACAGTCTGTATTTTACAGCTACATTATATCGGCACAGGCAGGGATTCTGTTCCCTGCTTGTGAGATCCAGATGCAGCCCTTTTCCAAGGGAATGCCAAACTGTTGCTTCAGTCCTGATGCCCTCTTCTGGCCCTTCGTTTGGAGGTGAAGGAGGATGGGAGGAGACCAATGAGGGTTGGAGGGATGGGTCAGACACACCATCCATTCTTAGTGCACACAGATTTTTATTCATTGCGAGCTCAGCATCTCAGTGACATCAGTCCTCAGCTCAGCCACCCAGCTGGTGCTCCAGGGCCTGCCCCAGCCCCTGGGCTCTGGCATGCTCAAGTCCCACCAGAGCTGAACTGGGGTCTGAGGCCCTTCCAGGGAGGAGAATATATTGATTCTGTACTTGTGCCACCTGCAGTACAGAAGAAAATCCATTTGATCTCCATTCACAGTTCAGTTCACAGCTGCCTGGACTAGCTCCCTGAGGGTTTGGTTGCTCCTAAACTTCATCTTCTGTATTTTCATGGTCTGGTTCCTATCCCAGAGATAATGATGTCCTGGAAGGAGGAGCACATGACTCCACCCCCTTGTTTCATCCAGCGACTGGACCACCTCGTGTTGACTGTGAAGAGCATTGAGGACACTGTGACATTTTATTCCAAAGTCCTTGGCATGGAGGTGGTCACTTTCAAGGTAACATGGGTACAGGTGAGGCTTAGGCCTAGGAGTCCTGAAAGCACAGTTCTGGGCTGGTGGCCAGCCACTGTGGACCTCTGACCGCTTCTTGGGGCATCTCCTTGGGGTGAGGATGGCATGACCATCACAAACTGTAGGCAGTCAAGGTCTGGGTTTCAAGAGAAACAAGCTGAGTCAAGGAAAGGTTCAAACCACACTGCAGAAGGAGTCAAAGTGAAAAAGAAGGAGAGGTTCCTTGAAAAACATAGTTGCCAGGACCGAAGGAAGAGAACCCTCAAACCCATAAATCCTCTAATGCTGTCTGACAGGCTCTTGTTTTGATATTGTCACTGACAAACAGAGGAAAAGATGGGTAGTCTTTTCAGGACAGCCCCAACCCATCCTTTGCCCAAATTTCAGACCACTTTACCTCTTTTGAATGTCTGCATTGCACCTTTATAACTCTCAAGTTTATTTCCTTCTCCCCTGCCCTGCCAGGTTTATGTAAAGCAGTTGCACTCACCTCCCAGGGCTACAGGAAGCACCTCTTTGTTCTTCAGGTGGGCACATATGGCAGGTTGCTGTATTGCATTTTGCTGGGGCTCAGCACTCAGCTGCCATATGTGCCTGCAGAAATCTCCCTGAGGGTCTGCAAAGAAAAGAGGCACCAAAACCTTCTTCCCCACTCGTTTCCCACTATCTTTTATTTGTTCTCTCTGCAGTGTCAATCGCTGCATTATTTTTGTGGCTGCCCACAGACAGGTTGGAGGGTATCCAGAACTGAACACTGGCATTGTTATGGGCTGGAAGAGTAGCTGCACGTGGTTATAGGTCTCATGCTACCGTTCTTGAGTCACTCCACATCTCCAGAGATGTAGTGGAAATGTTGTAGAGGTCAGTTCTTATCTTGGGTTGCCACAGAGAGAGCCCAGAGAAGATAGCAAAGATACAGTCAAGTCCCCAGGTATTAGAACTACATAGGTGAATGGATACTGAAGACTTCAAGGTGAGGAAGTCTTGTAGGACATTGTTTCTTTTCTTTGGGGACAGGGAAACCGCAAAGCTTTGTGTTTTGGCTGCCAGAAGTTTAACCTCCATGAGGCTGGGAAGGAATTTGAACCCAAGGCTCGATGCCCGGTCCCTGGTTCTGCAGATGTCTGTCTTATCACACAGACCCCCCTGGACCAGCTGCTCGAACACCTGAAGGTGAGGAAGGTGTATAGCATGCACATAGTGGTGCGAGCTGGGGTTGTAATGAGAGAGCTGAGGGGCCAGCCTGGAAGCAGACCTAATGAACTTGCCTTTAACTGCAACTTCAGTTGCAATTGTACTTTTATGGGCACAAATCAAGCTCTACTGAAATGCCTGCAACTGAACAGTGTAAGAGAGAGGACACTGAGTTAAATTTGAGAAGTGCATGGAAAGGAATCTCTTAGCTTTTATTTTGCAACATCTGGCAAAATAGGCACTAGTTCTGGTATATTTGCAAGCCAGTGTGTGCTGGGCAGAAGGCTGGTACAAAAGAGCAAGACCTCCCTGCAAGAATTAGCAGTATGGCAGAGGTGCTGTGCACTGTGCCTCCACCAGGACCCAAGGCCGAGTATCAGGGCCCTGTGAGGTGGCGATGAGAGGTATCAGCTGAGTTGTCTCAGGGAGGACAAGATGTAACCATCCAGGAGAAATCTTCTGAGCCTCACAGACCTTTCATTACAGGCATAGCAGTGCTCAGTGCCTGCCAAAATCTTCTGTGCTCAATACAGATGTTCATGTCTAACTGTGTCAGGACAGGCCATTAGTGCTGGCCCTCCATAATACATTTTTCAGCCTCATCTCTCTCCCCAAAGATCTCACAGTCCGGCCTAGCTTGATTGTGTGTTCTGAGCTGGACACTTTTTCAGTGCTGTGGGATGGGATGACCCAGAGTCAGAGGAGTGACAGCAGCACTGCTTGGTTGGCCTTGCCATTGAAGACTCTGTCAGTGGTCTGAAGAGACCTGGCATTTTCTGAGTGTGAAGCCAGAGCCTCTCAAGTGACAGTTTTAGGGCCTGTGCCTTGGGGATGTCAGAATTTTGTCATCCAAAAGCTCATGTTTTCAGGGCTGGGGGAAGAGTGCACAACTCTCTGATAAGACTCCCTTAAGCATTAAATGCTGGCTTTTATATCTCCTCTCAGGCCTGCGGAGTAAAGGTTGAAGAAGGTCCCGTGGCCAGAACTGGTGCTATGGGTCCGATAACATCCATCTACTTCCGAGACCCTGATGAGAACCTGATCGAGGTTTCCAGGTACAGCACAGATATGACAGGCGTGACTGCAGTTAGCAGAGGGGAACACTAACCACAACCTATACTCTGCCTGAGTCCCAGCAGGAGTCAGGACACAGAGGCCAGGATTTTAATGGCCAGTTTACATTCTATTTTGCAAACCTAGAACAAGACTCAGCTTTCAGACCCACAGAGCAATGAAAAACAGGTCTGCATGAACTTTGAGAGCTATCCCTCAATCCTGCTTTTATAAATCTCCAATGATGGAGACTTCATGCCCTCCCTGGAAGATCTGTCCTGCTGCTGCACTGCTCTTGCTGAGATGACATCGTTCCTAATGTCTGAAGTCTCTTTTGCTGCATATGAAACGTGATTTCTGCCCTGTTCACCTAGTTCACAAAGAACTTGTCAGTCCTTTCCTTTTAATAGCCATTTTTTTACACAACTGAAGATTTCTATATCTCCCTTTCTCTCAGCCTGCTTAGCATGACCCAGACTAACTGGCACTGGTGGCTCTAACGCTAAGTCACTGGTTTAAATCCAGCTGTGGCTATTGAAACTCACCTTCTGCCTGGGAAGGGGGAACTGGACCTCAGCATTTGACACACAAAGCACTTGTGAGGCTCTGTGGCTCATATTCAGCACTGCATAAATGCTTGAATAGTTACGGCGCTTCTGTCACCCAGGCAAGGGGCAAAGTAGAGACAAGGTGGCTGCATGGAGGGGAGAGTGACTGGAAGTCAGGGAGCTCAGCTAGATTCTTTGCAGGGAGGAGGGGGAAATAGAGTGGCAAAAAGACACTGGCATCAGGCATGAAACATCCACATTGGCTCCCCCATGGCACCCTCTTGTTGCCCAGCCAGGTTCATTTGATTTACCAGGGCAGCAACAGGGCTTCCCTCTGGCTCTGAGTCCCCTGCACCAGCTGCATCTGTCTGGCCTGCACATTCCAGGTACCAAGGGAAGGGAGCAACCTTGTACTGCAGCTGTATTTGCTCGTCCTTTCTTTCTCCATGGATGACACATTCCCATGGGCTGTGGGTCTTGGTCATTCCTTCTCAGAGCAGCAGCCTCCCTGCAAACCTTGGATCCCCATGGCAACATGTTTGGTCCTGGGAGAACCTCTGGGCCAAGGAGAGGAAGGCCGATGCTCTTGCCTTCCTCTGTCCAGGAAAGGCATCCAAAGTAGCTCCAGTGCTTGAAGAAGTGTTAGCATGGAGCTACCTGCACAGCATGGTGGGAGGCATGGCACATCTCCTGCAAGGAGGAAGGTGTGTTGGCAGAGCTGGGCAGGGGTGTATCACAGTAGAGTGCACTGTACCTCTGACTGACTGCATACAGTTACTCAGGGAATTGTCACCTCTTGAGTTTCCTCCTTTCTTTAATACTTCAATTATTTAAAAAACATAGAAGAAGAAAGAGGGACCTGGGCTTTTTTCAAGGAGAGCAGTTCCCCAGCTGGCCACACTGGGGTAGCAATGTTATCATCAAAAAAATAGCACTAGAAGGTAAGACAGAACTCTTCTGACCTCTACAGCTAAAATAATCTCTAAAAATGAAATAATCAGTGAACTATACTTTTTTTTTCCCTGATGATATTTCCTGGGAAATCCAGAATTCTTCACCGTGAAAAAAAAGCAAATCCCTAATAAATTCAGTGCTTCAGCTTATGAAAAGCTTGTGTCAGTGCTGGTGGTAGGGATGGAAGCTCTTTTCAGTTTCAGTTAAACCATTCATGGAAGCTAACGACAAAAGCTGTCATGGGAGACAAGTCAGAGGCAGCTCACAATCTTTGCGTTGTAAATGCAGAGTGAGTCCATTAAAATCTTGCAGGACTGCAGACACATCTGTATTGCACCATGAGGTCTAGTGCAAATTGGAGGAAATAATGTTGCAGCATTTTAGCAATGTTGTAGCAAAGCTCTGCTTGAGACCTTACAGGAGGGGAAGGTGATTTTTTTTTAAAAAACAGAACAGATTTTGCTTATCCACAAGTACGTTCTCTCACACCCTAACATCAAGATATGTGAGAGTTCAAGGAATCTGTTCACCCATCAGGCACCAGAGTGCATGTATCCAGGTGGTCTATGCAGGATTCTTGCAATGACAGAGAGGACAAGGGATGCCAGTTATTATCCTGCTTGCATCTCCTGAGTTCCTCATAGGATGGTGAACATGTGCTGGGCTTGGACATGCCCTTTTGTCCCATGTAGGAGAAGACAGGGATCATGGTCTCTATCCTGTCTCAGCCGTGAACAAGCAGAATTTACTTACTGTCCCTTGCCTCCTAATCTGGGTGTCTGGAGAAGCTGCGTGTAGGTTTATGCTGGGATCTTGATGAACTCCTGCTCCAGGTGCCTTCAGCACATGCTCTTCACAGAGCCCTTCTCCTTCCTTCTGATGCTTTCACACAGAACAATTTGCACTCATTCAGCATTCAGATCAACCTTAACTTTTCTATTGCATTTGCAAGAAGATCAGAGAACCATGCATTGATACTGTGAACATCAGACCCTCTTTAGCAGGTATTCCAGCAGGGTCAGAGATGTCTTGGATCCCTCTGCCTAACCCTGCATATCAGGCCTGGATATACATGCAGAGAGATCTTGTCTGTAGGCCCTAACTTGACCTTCCCAAAGGCATAAGCAGGATGGAGTCATGAACAAGATTAGCTCTAGTGTTTAGCATTCTTGCTTTGTGTGCCTATGGATGAAAGTTGAAAACTGGTCCTGCAACTACAAGTCCCAGCACTGAAAGGAACCAACAGGCCATTTAATGAAAAATGAAAATGCAGAAAGAGCCACACAGGCCAGCAGTGACACCAGAGGGGACCATGCACAGGCTAGTCATATCAAGGCAGTGAGTACTAGGTTTCTTACTTGGTCACTTTTCTGGGATACTATAGACAGATATTGTTTGTGGTGGTTCCTCCACATGGTGTTGTTCTGGTCAGCTCTGATTTCCCCTTACTCTGGTGTCAAGTACCATATGCCTTTTCCCACCACACACATGCCCTTAGGGCTAGGCCATGGAGACCTTCCCTTGGGGAAGCAGGTTCCCTGTACACTCTCCAGGAGCTGAACAGAGGATCTCAGTGCTTTGTATTGCCACCTTATTTGCAAAATAATACATTTTACATATTTCCAGACAGCAGCATGAGCATCAGACAGAACCACTGAAGTCATGAAGTCCACTAAAGTCATGAACTAGCTTTCCTAAATTTATTTCTTGGTTAGTTAAAGGGATCTAATTTTTGGAAATTGTTTTGAGTTAAATAGGCCTGAATTTTACCCATCAGGGTTGTTGCCATGTGGGTGCTCCAAGTAGGGTACGAGAGTAGCATAGACACAATAAACCATTCAGTCCCCTAACACCACCTCTCCATCCAATGGGCGAATGAACTTCCATAATGACCTGGAAGAAGCAGCAGAAGAAATCAGAGAGAAGAGCACAGATCTACGTTTGAAATAACTGCTTTCCCACCACCCTGGCTGCTGTATGATATAAGGGAGAGTCACACACCAAGACAGGGTCGGGGGGGGGGAGCTTAGATCACACACTGAGGTGTGCAGTCCCACAGAGCCAAGGGGCTTGGAAACCGGACCCTGGGGAGGGGAGGCGGTGGGACCGAGCCCATGGGGAGACACTTGGGGGGGAGGGGGGCGCATCTGGACTCCCCGGGCCCCGATTTGGTGGCTGCTGTCCAGGGTGCTGAAGGTCCGAGTCCGTGGGAAGGGGAGCCCGTGGGGCTGAGCCCATGGGGAGAGGAGCTCGTGGGCCGGGGCCGAAGGGGAGGGCCGAAGGGGAGGTGGGAACCCGTGGGCCCCAACACGCAGGGAGGCGAGCCCGTGGGGCGGGGAACCCGTGGGGAGGGGAGCCCATGGGCCTGAGCCCCTGGGGACGGGAGCGCTCCCGGAGGCAGTGGGCCCTGCGCCTGGGGATGCTCTCCAGGGTGCTGAAGGCCCGAGCCGCGGGCGGGCCGGTGCCGTGCCCGCAGGGAGGAACGGAGGGCGCTGACCATGGGAGAAGGCTGATCACAGCATCCTGCTCCTGCCAAACCAGCCCAGGCTCCCCGGCCTGGGCAGGCTCTGGCTCCTCCCAAAATTCTCTTCTGGCCAGGGCTTCTCCCTAGCCGGGAGCATTCCAGCAGAGCCCCGTTCATTTCTGAGCTGGGATTGCAGTTACTGATTGATTGCTAACACTCACGTTGCCTAGTTCTGCACTAAATGTTCTTTCATTCACTGAACTTGCTACCATAAACATTTTACTGAAGAAAGGTTTCCTTTTCTTAATTTTATTTTAAGAATCATTTATCTTGGAACAGCAGCAGAGAAAAGGACAAGGTCTTTTTTCTTATTCAGCCTGAGAGAAGTTAAGGACTTTGGTGGCACCACATTAATGACTGAATTACCCTCAGTGTCACACAAGGTGGCCTGTGGTTTTCACAGGCCATTTTTTTTCTTCACTCTCAGAAGGCCTCACTTCACTTGCCAAGTGTTTGGACCTCCTATTTTGTTAGTGATGTTAAACATTCACTGTTTGAAGCTAGAAATAACAGGTGAAACCTTTTCCTGGGCTGGGAGACTGAAGGTAGTGTCAGGGTCTCAGATATTTAGAGAAAATATCATGAATGAAAAACTCTCATATATGCTTTAGGTTCCTGGATGCTTGGGAAAAGCCACTTATTGCTTCAACTGATGAGGGGCCTGATAAAATGAAAGTTGTACACCCCCAGCCTTCCTGTGCCTTCCCTCACTTATTTTACACATTATCTGATGAAAGGTGTCAGGATCACACCTGATGGGAGAGCCGAGACAACAGGCTGAGAGAGTGGGAGCAGTTTGCTATTGTGATCTTGTCAGCAACACCAGATCGTTAGGCCCTCGTTTTGAGCAAGCGTCAGCCTCAGAATGAAGACTGATGACAATCAAAGTCAAGTACTACAAGTTAGCAGCAGCTTCCTCCCTTTTTGAGAGGAGATGGTGCCTAGGAAAGCTACACTCAGTGAAATCTATGAAGTCTGGTTTCCTGCAGCTCTCCCCCGTGGTTTACTTGGTGTCAAATAATGATGCTGAGCACATGGTGCACTCTTTTTCCCAGTGGGCTAGAAATTTGGGCTTATCTTATCCTTTTGCTACTTAATTTCCCCAAAATATACAAGAAATTTAGTATCTTCCAATCCTCTGCTTCTCCTGCTGGGAAAGGCATTGATCACACAGCAAAGGCGTGCACAAAAGACTATACGTGCCTAGTATCATGGACGCACTGAAAACAGCTTTAGGCTGAGGTGTGTAGTCCTTTAACCATGATAGGTATGAGGTCAGCCCAGGCAGCATGATTTATCCAAGAATCTGAGCATTTACTCAGGCAATTTGGTTGGGCTGTGTTCTCAGCCTTTGCATCCTGAATCTGAGCTACTGAGTGTGATGCTCCCTTGGGCACAGCAAGTTATGCTACAGACCCAGGATTTACTCTTAGCTTTCACTGATACTGATACACACAGAGCCCATTCATAGACTGTGCTACAGACATCAGACCCATCTACCAGCCATGTATTACCTACATCTCCTGCCATCCTTCTCACTGACCTAAGGCTGGTTCCCCTAGTCATTATGTATTTGATGTGGTCTATAACTCAGTGTATGAGGGACTTCCAAAGACATTCAAAGATAACAGTTATTTGATGGAGCTATAGTGAATATGTGGCCAGGGTGGGTTTGACCATGCATATAGTTTCCTCCTTGTGTCCTAGACTAGCAAGGATAACATTCTCCCTTTCCCAAAGAATGACTTTATAGCAGATGCTGTTAAGGACCTTGACACAAACCGTCAGTGTTAGTAGGCACAAAGGATGTATCAGGTTTGGAAGGGTTTCTGGAACTTAAGCATAAAATGTAGCCTGAAGTCCGATCAGAAAATTCTCTTCTTTGTGCTCCAGCACCAATAGATTAAAGTTTTTTGCTCCTTCCTCACCTGCTCAGCTTCACTGCTACATGGCCTTAGTGTGTCATGATGCAAAAGGCTTGGAAATGAGAACATTGACATGAATTTTAGGATGCTGAAACTGCTGATAATCTTCCAAGACATATTGTTGCCTCCACTGAAGTCCATGTCAGTTCTGGCACACACATTGATCACCTTGGATAAATGGTGAGTTACTGACTGACTTGGAAGGCATTGGCTCTGTGGGTTTCCAGCTCACTGAGCTGTGACACATGGCTGTCTACCTTGACTTCAGCATGGCTTTTGACACTGTCTCCCATAACATCCTCCTAGGTAAGCTCAGGAAGTGTGGGCTAGATAAGTGGACAGTAAGGTGGGTTGAGAACTGGCTGAATGGCATAGCTCAAAGGGTAGTGATCAGCAGTGCAGAGTCTAGTTGGAGGCCTGTAGCTAGCAATGTCCCCCAGGGGTCACTACTGGGTCCAGTCTTGTTCAACTTATTCATCAATGACCTGGATGAAGGGACAGAGTGCCTCCTCAGCAAGTTTGCTAACGATACAAAACTGAGAGGAGTAGCTGATACACCAGAGGGCTGTGCTGCCATTCAGAGGGACCTTGACAGGCTGGAGAGGTGGGTGGAGAGGAACCTCATGAAAGTCAACAAGGACAAGTGCAGGGTCCTGCACCTAGGGAGGAATAACCCCATGCACCAGTACAGGTTGGGGGTTGACCTGCTGGAAAGCAGCTCTGCGGAGAAGGACCTGGGAATGCTGTTGGACACCAGGTTGACCATGAGGCAGCAATGTGCCCTTGTGGTCAAGAAGGCCAATGGTATCCTGGGGTGCATCAGGAAGAGTGTTGCCAGCAGGTCGAGGGAGGTGATCCTCGCCCTCTCCTCAGCCCTGGTGAGGCCACATCTGGAGTACTGCGTCCAGTTCTGGGCTCCCCAGTACAAGAGAGACATGGAACTACTGGATAGATTACAGTGGAGGACTATGAAGATGATTAGGGGACTGGAGCATCTCTCCTTTGAGGAAAGACTGAGAGAGCTGGGCCTGTTTAGCTGAAGAAGAGTGGAGAAGAGAAGACTGAGAGGGGATCTTATCAATATATACAAATATCTTAAAGGAGGATATCAAGAGGATAGGGCCAGACTCTTTTCAAGTGGTGCCCAGCGAGAGGACAAGAGGCAACAGGCACAAATTGAAACACAGGAAGTTCCATCTGAATATGAGGAAAAACTTCTTCACTGTGAGGGTGACAGAGCACTGGAACAGGTTGCCCAGAGAGGTTGTGGAGTCTCCTCCTCTGGAGATATTCAAAACCCGCCTGGATGAGATCCTGTGCAACGTGCTCTAGGTGATCTTGTTTGAGCAGGGGGGTTGGACTAGATGATCTCCAGAGGTCCCTTCCAACCTCAACCGTTCTGTGATTCTGTGAATAACCTTCTTGGTGATCCTACATCTGACATAGAACCAAATGAAAGTGGAGCTTGCCATGGAAACTTAACAATTATTTTAAATTTATTGATTAATGGGAAGTGCTGAGTAACTTGTCATTGTTTGTTGAGAGACTGTTTAACCACAGCTAGGCTTTACTGGCTAATAGCTAATTGTTCTCACTAGTCAAAACACCCCCAGGGCTCAGTGTAAACATATGATTCTGGAGAAATCCTTGGCCACAGGTGCAGCTTCGGAAGATACCAGCCTCCTAGTTGACCTTGTCCTTACCTCTGTTGGGTTTCCCAGGCAATTATCTACTGCAAAAGCCACTGTATTGTATATGTTTGAATTAAAGATACAAACCTCATGGTCTACATAGTGCAGCATTAAAACTTTATGCAAAAAATGAATTTATTTTATTTGTTTATTTAGAAGGTTTCAGTGTAATTATGTTAGACATTATGACAGGATGGATTAACAGGTGAGCAAACATTTTTGCTCTGGCTGGGAAGTTCTTTGCACAGACCACTACCAGCAAGCTAAACAGGAACCAGCCCACATTCCTTCTTGCCTGTCTACTTCCATCTTGGTCCCCCCAAAAGAAGGCTTCCCTGACTTTGCCTAGAAGTTCTATACCTATATCAAAAACATATTGGAAACAGGGCCTTTGGATCAGCCATCATAGCTATTTGTTTAACATGAAGAGGAACATTGCATAGTTCTCCATTTTGCTGTTCAGAAAGGACTCACAGAAAGAAAGCCTTTTGGTGAACGGTCACTTAGGAGCACAGGTATTGATTTCATTCCAGCTAGGTAGATGAGTTAAGAGTTACATTTCATTAAGCTTTCCCTCCTGTGAGGGGAATGTCCCAATGGGAGTCACAGCATGTATGTTCCCAAATCACCACCCAGAGGGCCCATCTCTGCATTGACAACAGAGGCTACCTCTGGCCAGCCTGCTCTTAATAGGTGCCTGGGCTACCTGCCCAAAGCCAGGAGATATGATATGTCACAGCCCTAGGATTGGCAGGGATGATCCTGCGGATGGTGTATGATGTCGGTGTATAACTAATATTGGATCCCTCACCTACAACAGCCTTTCATTCAGAAAAGACATATGGGTTTCAAGGGTCCTTGAACCATCTGTTGTACACAGAGAGGTGACAAACACTTCCCAAATGCTGGGAAAAATGGGAAGATTTTACATGAAAGAAAAAAAAAAGGAAAAGAAAAATCCCTCCATGCCTGAGAGTTTTGCAGACAGGGTTGTTTACAGTAACTCACAGATTTTTTTTCATCTGGTCAGCACAGCTAAACATGATCTAGACAGTGCCCAGAACAGCATTAAGAAAAGCACATAACTTTGTGGTTGAACTTTCTCTTCTTTCCAGACTTTGAGTTTAGGCATTCTCTACAGAAATACATTTGAATGCAACTTTAAAAATATCTAGACTCTCCCTCATGAGGGACTAGCTTCCACATGATACCCCAGAATTCTCATCGATTTCCATGGGATTTTTTGGTATTTGTGATGGCCTTTCAGCTGCTCAGACAACACAACTGTGAGCTGAAACTTAATCTGTGCACTAAGCACTCACACAGACACACCTCCTGCCTCATGGGCTCCTTAGGTATTAAAGCATCTACTTAGACTTCAAGGGGCAGAAACTTTTCTGTTATTGGAAATGAATAGTAAAGCACCAATGAAGAAAGGAAACAGACTTTCACCTGGGTATGTCCCTTACCCAAACCCCACTTTCCCTGCCCTCACAAGGTGCAGGCCAGCTGGGAACTATCCGACAGATTCTCTAGGTTGTCCACTGTAGTGATGATGGTTTCTATTTTTTCTTCTGAAAGCACATGAGAGGCATTGGATCGAAATTTCTTCAGGAGTGATTCTCTGCTCAGAGGCTTCCTCCAGTGCCCATAGAAAGTGTCGCATTTGCCTGTCAGGACATCCCCGCTGTGCAGGAGCAGTGCTACCTCTCCATACATCTTGTCAAAGTTGGCCACATTATCTTCAGGATGCTCCACCACCACTTTGTCCAGCAGCTCCCTCAATTCCTGCCGGTGGATGCTGTTTTCTGAGAAGGAGCTAAGGCCCACTTCACCATCCAGCAAGGCAGTACAGGCATTGAACTGAAAGGAGTGTCTGGCCTGGTGTTCAGAGCTTGGAAAAGGCCTATTAATGTACTTTGATACTGGGATCTTCAGCACAATGGTGCGGATCAAAGAGGGAGAGAAAGACCCTGCATAATTGATGAACAGGTTCCGGACAGACAAGGCAGCATCAACCACCCAGTGCATCCCCAGGTGGGCTGGGAATCGCTTGAAAGCAACGTCCTGCTTCTCCAAGAGGAATTCATGATGGTCACTTGGTACAGAAAGTGGTTTGGGTTGATAAACACTGTAGAACGCACTAAATCCAGAGCAACCAGGGATATCATCCAGAATGAAAGGGTTAGCTTCCATCCCTCGGGCAGCCAGCAGTGCTGCTTCAAAGCCCAGGCGAGCAGCATTTCCCATATGCAGTGGCTTGGCTTGGGTGGCAGCATTTGCCATTGGTGCCCCCGCAAGCGAAGCAGCGATGCCCAAGGCATGTGTGCACTGGGCTATGCTGAGAGAGAGCAGTTTTGCTGTGGCAGCTGCACTGCCCATGGTACCAACCACAGAAGGAGGATGGAACCTAAAGAGGAAATTGCCGGTATAAGCACCCCTACCTGCTTGGCAGAACATAGCACAGGGAGTACCAAAGCACCTCACCTAACAAACTTGCCCATTGGACTGGAAAGGAAATGCCATGTGCTAGTGGCAGTGAAACTCCCATGAGTTACAAGAAACTTTCATGAGCTAGTGAAAATCCATCATGGGTCCATTGCAGATAGGATTCACCTGTCTCAGAATTTAACCACCTAAAAACTAAGCATCTGCTTGAAACTTCTGAATCAACAGAGTGAGATCAGCATCTCCAGAAAGAAATTTTTAATTTTTCCTGAGAGTGGGTGGCATGACACAGTTTGCGTCCATACAGCTAAACTTTCCCCCTCCCAGACAAAAAAGATGGCCTCATCCCACCTGCCTAAGGATAACAGTCCCTGGTCCATGCTATCCCTTAGATCATGCCAGAGCACTGCCTGGTGAGTGGCAGTTGTCACAGGCAGGAATTGTGCCAGGAGATGCCCACAGCTAATCTGTCTGCAAGCCTTTGGCCACTGTCTGACCTGTGCCCTCGCTCTGGTTAGCTTAGATCAATACACTGCAGTCTCCAGTGTTAGTCCTCTTGATGGTTATTTTTGAGGCAAGAGAAGGAGGTCACCAAGATGAAAATGAGACAACCAGTGCCTCATCAGCTGATGGTGGAACTGGCCTTTGGCTTTCAGAAGGGCTTTCTTCTGATTCTGAGGTCAACTGGGCTTAGACTGTCATTTTAAAATCTTGAGGAGGCTTGTTAACAGATTTACCAACCCTCTCCTATCCTCGCTCTTTCTAGCCCTGATGAACCTCCAGTGAAATATGATTGGCTTCTAATTTTGTATAGTCTGAGACCTGCACAGTTGCCTAAAGGGCTTGGTACAGTGGCCATGAGCCTGCAGAGCTATGTGAGTTACCAAGAGGAGGCATATTGCATTCTTATGCTTGTTTTTCTTAAGAAAATTGCTGCATCATGCTCTAGCCCTGCTTACTCAGGCCCACTAGGTGAAGAAAGGAAGATTTACCTTTTGGGAATGTTGTGAGCCTCACTGGAGAAATGCATGAGCCTTCCTTGCACTTCCAGACCCACATTAAAGGCCAGCAGGAAATCCAGGCCATTGGGTTTGGTGCTTGAAGGTAGCATCTGGGAAGCTGCCAGAAGAGCTGGCAGAACAGCTCCTGAAGGGTGAGTAGCAGGGTGCCAGGTATCATCAAAGTCCATGGAGTGAGTCTACCAGCGAAATGGAGATATGGACATGCTAGTGCAAGGTCAGTAACAACATCCTCCCAGCCATTCAGTGTCACCCATGTTACTGCTCTAAAAGCACTATATGCAACACTGCAGAGCAGCCCATGGCTTTTTGGCCCCATTATCCTCCCAGGCCCCTGACTGCTTCCAGTAACATTAACTGGTGTCTTGAAAGGACCACAGAGCTCCTTCTGGAAGAGTCTGCCTTACCGCAACTCCATTGGTGAATGCAGCCAGTGTTGGGGAGAGCTTTATGCCTGGCTTGCCATAGACAGAGCTCACGGCAGCCGCAGAATACAGTTCCTGTGAAAGAGAGGGAAATCCAGGTGAGGACCTTGAGAGAAGTAGCGATTGTGTGACGCCAGAAAGCCCCCTTCTGCAAGGCAAAAGTCCTGCTTCACCCACAAAGTAAGGCTTTGCTTGTGGTGATGGTGTCAGAATGGGGACCACATAAATGCATGGTAATATAGGGGTTGCACCTACCCGGCAGTACTTCAGAGCAATATTGAACACGTGTGTCGTGCTGCCCACAAGGCCAACCCCAATGCTGTCGAGGATCATCCTCTTGCTTCTGTGACAGACTGCCTTGGACAAGTGCACAGGTTGAACTGCGTGGATGAAGGAGGCAAAGCTGCTGGTCACGGTCTCCTCCGGAGCACTCCTGGCCTCCACTGCAGCACCAAGGGAGAGGGAAGGGGTAAGACTTATGTGGGCCATGTGCTAACAGCTCACAAGTCTTCATCCTTTGGTCCCAGTGAATTTACTCAAGGGTAAAGAGAGCTGGAGAGCACAGGACTCAGCCAGCACCTCCCTTGGGTCAGAAGGTTGGGTACAGCCCTAAGGATTTGGGAGATGTGGTACAGCTTCCCTGTGCTCTCCAGGCTGTGAGCATCTCCTTGGACATGCCATTTAGGCCCAGAGTCACATCTCTTCATGCACTTGACTGAATCTAGGAGAGAACTATCATTGCTTCAGGCTCCTTCTATAGTCAGTGGAGATATGTTCCTGGAGTGGGGGATTACCATCTTGTCCAACTGAGGTGCCATTTCTCCCTCTAAGCCAGCACATAAAACCCCTAGATGAGCAGGCTGGTGTGACTCCTGTCCCTCTCCACAAGTTTCTCAGGCCACAGGGATAACAGCATGCCTTAGCTCTTAATGCCTTTATGTTCTGTAAGGACTGCACTGTGCTATGGTCTTCAGCTAGGGACAATCACAAGAAAATCTTGAAAAACTGTAGTGAGGAAGAAAGAAATCACGCAGTACCCTAAATTTACCTCCTCAGGAGGTTTCACAAGGTTGCAGGCGAAGCAGTTTCAGGGCTCAGCCACATACCCCCACCTTGGGTCTCAAACAACCACATTTTGGGGGGGTCAACACAAATTATGTCCCTATATCTGGAGAAAAGTCAGAACAGGTGCCCTACTACATTGCCTGTGGTGTGCTGTGGTGAGTGAATTATACAAAAACAAAACTAGACTTAATCCCAGCTGGGTCAGGTGAAGCTTCCACTATTTTAGGCAAGCAGGACTAGACCCAACACCTGGATTTATCTATAAGTTTGGTCCTAGAAGGTGCTCAGGTGTATAGACTCAGCCAGCAAAACTTTTAAGCCCTATACACCCAAAAGTATGTTAGTGCTTGAAAAAAAGGCCTTCATGGGTTCTTTCATAGTCAGTTCAGCATATCAGAGGATCTAACCTGTGCTTCAGAAACAGCTTAAAGTAGATCTCCTATACTCGGTGTTTGAAGGAAGGTGATTTCCTGCCTCTGAAACCACCTTTGCTCTTAGACAAGAAGCAACATATCCACCTTCCCAAAGCAAAGTCAGTTTCTGTATTCATGTCATGTCAGGTAGAGCTGGACAGATAGCAGAAAGTATTAGCATTTTTGTGTCTGGGAGTTACCACTTCCAAATTTTTGGAGGTATTATAATTCTGTGGAAAACATCTAGTTTGGGAACACTGAACTGTTTTTCTTCAATGACTAATTGCTTTGTTTTGATGAATTACAAACGACATTTTGAAAAGGCACATAGTAAGACTACGGAAACTATAAAATTCAGTGTAGTTCATATGTGCATGATTGCAAATCTTTCTATATATACATACACACATGCACACACTCTCACATGCACACACACAAATAAGACCCAGCATGTATGTCCAAATGAAACTAATCCCACAAAAAAAGTTAAGATGAATCAAGGAAGAAAGTAAATATATTTTGTTTCAACATCTTACAGGAAACCTCATCAACATCAGCAGGTACACATGAGACTATTTTTTCATCAGAAAATGTTCCAATTAAAAAATGACCATCCCTAATTTCATTAGGAAGTATTTATTTTCAAATGTCATGGCTACTGACTCACAGTTTGCTTGGAACTGTTTGGACTCACCTAAAGTCTAGGAGTCTAAAAACCACTTGTAAACACAGCTGAGAATCTCATCATTGCTGTGACTCACTGAAATAAAATTCACACCTTGCAGCAGCAGTATGAAATATATTGCTGTAGGAATCCGTAACACTCAGCAGTTTGGAAACCTTCTGCCGACAAAATCTGTGTTCTCTCTGTGTACTCTGAGACTATCTTCTGTATACCAGAAACAAAAGCACCAACGCCCTCAGCAAGAGGGAAACAGTGAAGTCAAACTAGATTGGAGGAATGGAAAGAAAATCAGTCTGAATCACACTGCACCCGTAAGATTCTGACTGCTTCCTTCCCATCATGAAATGCTCTTTGTCACTTCAGTAAACAGTGACATTTTTAACCCTTCTGTTAAAGATACTTCTTGACACCAGTGTTTTCATCCTGGTATGACAGCTGTGCAATAGAACTAACTTACTAAATAAAAATGACCTTGTGTAATAAGCTTGTCCAAGAGCTAATAGACTTGCATGGATTATTATTATTTCTGTTGCTCTTAGTTGTTCATTAAGTTCTCTGAATTGCATTAGTTTTGTTAATAATACATACAAAATAAGTTAATATACAAATTCATAAAAGATCAAATGGCTACACAGCAAAATTATGCTTAATTTGATTTCGTAGAGAAACTTCGGATGTGCGATACTGCAGAAGACAGTACATTGGCTGTGAGATATTACAAGAAGAGTCATTGATGAATTACTCTAAGAAATGTTAATAACAAGATGAAATGTAATAAAGAAGCAAAGACAAATAGAGGAGTTAAGAATCATGTCTGAGCAATCCAGTAACAGCTACAATTAAAATATTTTAAGATTATGGTCAAAATGTAAGAATTTGGAAAATATGGTTTAAACTCAGGTAAATATCCTATTTTAGCACAGGGCTACTAAGCAACATTTTTACCCCATGTTACTTTTTTCCTAGTTCTTTGGCAACCAAGGACAATAATTAACATAAGAAGACTCTCCAGGATGCTTTCTCTTCCAAGAATTTAAGAAGTTTTTCTCAGTATGCTTAACCCAGCTCCTGTTTTTTATAAGTAATGACACAATTATTTTGAGATGTTCTCTAAAAAAGAAGAGAGAATGCTGTTATGCCGAGAGATACAAACCATGAGCAGCAGTTTTATGTACTTGTCGGGAGCTTGCCAAGATCTTCTGGGATTTCTAGAGTAAAGACAGAGAAAGATCATTTGTCATCTAAGCTGCCTGAACTTTCTCAGAGCCGTTTTACCATCTGTGCCTCTAACATGGCATAGTAAGATGCTCATAGACCAAATAAGTGGATAAAACTAAATTTCAGAGCCTACACGCTTAAGGAGAAAAATTGTTTTCCAAAGCCGAGTCCAGCAGGGGTGCCAAGAATAGCCAGAAGAGAAGGCAATACAGTAGAAGGGGCAGCACAGTCTTTTAAGATCTACCATGCAGTCCTCTTACAGCTGTGAGGAGGAACCAGCTCAGAATGGACATGAGGAGTAAGAAACATGCAGTATTTCCCAACAACAACGAAACCTCCATATGGCACTGTACAAAACACGTTTGGGATACATGAAAGGAGTAAGCACAGAAGGAACAGGTTAGTAACATGAAAAGTGTCTGTGAAAACCATCTGATTTTGTTAATATTGGGGCAGATTCCCATTTAATGTCATGACAATTTTGAATACTTGAGGAACTGCTCCAATAGTGAAATTATCTCTTTAGAGCAAAAAGGAAGAGATCAGAGATGGACAGATTTTGTACATGAAGGAGTATTTACCTGCAAAGTTAAGTAGACCATTCTGATGGCTGTTAACACTGCTTAGTCTCCAGCTCTGAACTGCTCTATTCGAGTGATGGGAGAGGTGTCTGTCTGAAAGGTGCTTTGGTGTCAGGGTTTATATATGCTTCTGAAAGGCAATTTGCTGCTTCTTTTTTTTTTTTTGCAACTGAATTTCAAGTGTGATGACATCAGCCTCTGGAGACTGAGAGGGTGGGGGGAATAGATGAGGGGGGGTGGTTTTTCTGTGCTGAACAGAAGGGAAACCCCTTTGGTTTCAGGAAATAAAAAAGATTTAGGACAATAACTGACAAAGTTCAAGGAACTTCTTGTTTCCAAAATGCCACAGGTGCCAATGTGTGAAGCAACTGGCCCTAGGCTCCTCCTACAGAGGAGGACTATAAAAATGGTACCTACCAGGAAATGAGAGGGACAAGATCATCCTCCCATTGAGCTGAAGTGTCACCAAAACAGGTAATCCAAGCTGCAGAGACAGGAGTGTGGTATTGGTGTTTTTCTTTGATGCTTATTTTAAATACATTCAGTATTCTATCATTTGACTGAATCTTTTCATAAGTCTCCTTCTTCTAAATAGTCAGCTCTGCAATGTTGCCTTTCATGTGTTGCAGGTTCATTGAAATGTTAATATAGAAGTGAAATCTATGATGTAGGTTCCAGGAGACACTGGGAGCCTTCATTCATCCCTAGGTGAATGCCTGGACTTTGGGGAAATGTTTGGGGGTCATTTAATATTATGCATATTATTGTGTACAAAATAACAGTTTAAAGTGATATATTTTGCATACAGCTGTATAAAAACAGCTTGAATTTTCTACTAAATGTTAGCCAGACCCTTGATCACTGTGAATGTAGCAATGCATCTTAGGCAACTTCGTGCTGATTTTCACCAGATGAGATTCAGGGTTGTGATATGTATTCCTGCTGCGTAGAGTTGTTGGGTACTGTTAATCTTGCAGTGTGCTTATCCAAAAGGGATTGCATTTTATTCTTTTACATGTTTATCTTGGGAGACACATTATTTTCTGAGAGCTATGTAAACATTTGTTATCATTAAGATGGGATGGAAAACTAATAGCAAAATGCCACTGGGGAATACATGTCTGAAAATTAGTTTTTTTGGTATTTATATATATATCCAATGGCATTCTAAGCCTTGCTCCAGCCTCCCATGGAGACAATGCCCGTACACCAGCATATTCCCATTTTCTTCATTGACACTATTAAACAAGGTGAAGAACCACAGGCAGCAGATGCTAGTGTTGAGTAGTTGCACATGGTGATGTCTGCAGTGTTGTATCATAGTTTTCACTGAGTTCACTGGAGCTGCCTAGATATAACAGTGAGATGTATGTGGGAGGGGGACTTCTCTGGAAGGGGTGAAGGGAAGTTATTGTGAGCAAGGTGGCAAGTAAAGTAAAAGGGGTTTCAATGCTCCAGACAGGCTGCCACACTAGGTCTGACTCAAAGGCCATGCTAAGTGGAGAAGAGCCAGAGCAGAGGGAGGATCGGTATGCTCAGAAGCCATTTCTGCAAGCCCCAAGCTGCCAGGGGCAAGTGGGAAAGGGAAGGAAGACGGAGGAGGCTACACGTGCGAGGGAATGGCTTTTGTTCTGTCCTCGCTGTCTGAATGGTTCATGTGTGGGAAGGATCACCCTGGGCTGCCCCAACTCTTTGGTAGGACAAGCCCTCTCTTGTGGCTGTGCCTCAGGGCACCGGGTGCCTCTCCACCTTGGGAAGGCCTCCTTCCTTGCGGTTTCCTGGACAGTAGCTGCGCTGGTTGGTAACCTGTGTGTACAGAGCGCTGATAGCCCCCACACAGTGGAAAGGAAGTCCTCATTTGCTCCTCTGCCTCTGCACTGTTCAGTGTTGCCTGCATAATCTCTACCTAAAAACCTACTTTGCATCAGTCCCAGTTGAGGACACACAGCTCGCAGACTTTAGTGCAAAGGAGAGACTTGGCAGGAGCTCCTTCTTTGCTGTGTTGAATTGAATAGGGAGCAGAGGTGTTACCAGTCTTCTACAGTGCCTGAAGAGAAACAGGTCCTTACAAAGTGCCAGAAGCAGCAGCTGTCCTAAATGGATAGTGACAGCAGTGATGAGTGATTTTATCCTAGGGACAAACAAGACCTAGGCATACTTCGAACAGAAAATGCCTCTAAATGCTTCCATGCAGACCCTTGTTTCACTGCATGCTGGAGCAGCCCAGGGCATCACTGGTGCTGTTATCCCTGAGAGAATGACAGCAGGGGATTCATTATTTGAAGTGTACTTATATTGCATGAAATAGAGGCGGGAGGCAAGGGACTCCACCTTCCTGAAATGGCCATAGGAGAGGGAGCGCAAGACTCTGTTCACATTGTGAGAGGTGGGTGCTGCAGGTATGTGTGCAGCAGAGCGCAGTCTGCAGCCATGGAGAGACTATTCCATTTTGTATGACCCAAAACCCACTCCCTCGCAAGGGAAGCTCCTTCTTCTTCCTCCTTTCCCGTATCTTGGTCTAAATCCTCTCACTTCCTTTCCCTTTACTCCTCCATAGCCCAATATGGCACATTCTGGTGCCTTTTCCCCCCTTCTCAGATGCACTACAAAAGACTCTCCAAGCCTTCACTGCAAGCAGAGAGAAACAGTCCTGTTAATGTCATTATGTCCTTCACAAAACTAAGCTGTCTGTCATAGGGTCTAAAACTGCTAGCATGGCTAATTATGCAGGAACTGCAAACCAAGTGAGCCTTGGCAAATTGAAAATTGCTTCTGCAAGCAGTCCCCTGGCCAGCTCATCTTCCACCAGAAAATCCGTCTCATCCTTCTCCAGAGAAAGACTCAAAACAGGTGCTTGTTGCAGCATGCCTAGAAAGTCACTGTCGGAGCTATTTCAGAGCAAAACATCTGGAGGAACTTAATATTGTGGCCCTACTCCAAGTATAACCATTTAAACTAAGCTGCTTATTTATATCTGGATGCCATAAAAATTGTCAACATCATAGACTCCACAGGTAGCTGCTCAGCTATTTCTAAGGATGCAATGCATCATTTTTTAGGGCTTAATCCAGGTCAGTACTTCATATAGAGACAGTTCTTCCTGCAGAACTGTGATTTGGTGAAGCTCTTTCTGAACATAAAAATCTAAACTTTAGCACAATTAAATAACTGAATGAATTAACTGATCCCCAGATATAGGACAGGTTCGGTTTAAAACTGTTACTTGTTCCAAATGTCATGAAAATTTAAGTTGTTGAATCAGTTCAGAGCTGTTAGGAGTCAATATTGCCCATTTATTCTTCATTCTTGATTTCTGTGAAAATTTTATCCTTTAGAATAAACAGGTTTGAGAGAAAAGAGGTATGAGAAAACAATGAAACAGAGGAATCCAGAGGCCATCAATGTCTGCAAAACAGTATATGTCTGCCCAGGAATACTGTGTGTTTAAAAGTAGGCACTGGGGTTTAAGTTGGATATCAGCTAATCAGCACTTATAAAGCTACTCCTTGTCTGGTAGAAGCAGACACTGTTTCTTTGCTCTCCTTCACTTCCCCTATCAATAGTAGCTCTGCATTCTTTCCTCTCTTTCTGAGAGGCTTTTTGGAATGGCTAAGAACAGAATACATCACTTTCTCCTTTTCCAGCTCCTTTAGGTCATAAAATGTTGTAAAAATAACAAAATAACAAGAACATTGCCATTTTATTTTTGTCTTTGTTTCCTAACAAAAACCTCCAGAGAGCAAACTCCAGCTCATGGTACCCAGGAGTGCAGAGGAATGGAAATGTGGGGGCCACTTGCAAATAGACTAGTTAATGGTAGAAATATGAAGGGTTTGAAAATAGATTATTTAGTCACTAAGGTTTCAAGAAAGGGATGGAGCTGGAAAATTCCATCTGGAAGGGAGACTGTGTATGTGAGTGCAATGCCTGTCTGTTTGTCTGTAATAGTGGATAAGAAACGTCCTGGAATGGCTCAAAATACCTTGTGGGTTTCATCTGAATGTTTGCTCATTTGTGTTAGACTATTCATTCCTCTCCATCTACAGCAGCCTGGAGAAGAGGAGGCAGGAACCATCACCACCACCTGTAGCTCTTTGGGGCACCTAAACATGTTTTTGCCAGAAATCCATGTAGCCTAAATAGGTTGTGTGTGTTTTTTCTGGAAAAGCCTCTGGAAAGTAGGCACCTAAAGTCCTGCTTTGAATTGGGCCTTTGTTTAGAGCTATGAGCAGGGAGGCACTATGGAAATACCTGAGTCTGTCACCAATTTCTCCCCCTTGGAGCAGGGGCAAGGCTTTGAATGCTGGCTAAGTGCCTGTGCCAAAGCAGCACTGGTCTAGACAGAGACACAAGGGGAGAGACAGTGAGGTTGTTGGGGGTGACCACTGACACTGTTATTTTGTCTGGAAGGGAGAGGGCCATGGTGAGCACGGCAGGCTTTGCGGCCGTGTTTTACAGCGAGCCATCGGTGCTGGGACTCCTCGCTAACGTCGTCAGTGCCTTCCTCCTCTGCCTGCAGAACTTTGCCACAGCTCACACTGGTGTCAGGCCCACGGGAGCAGAGAACATCCTCGCAGGTGGGTGAGGGTGAGGCACCACCTTCTATGGAAGGCATCTTGGCTGTTGTTTGGAGGCTCTAGGTGAACTCTTTCCCCTGAGAGCACCAGTGATGATAAAGTCTTTACAGAGTCATCCCTGTGGGCCAATACACAGAAGTGGTGGGACGGGTGAAGAAACGTGAGCATTTTCCAATGTATAGAAGCTACATGTCCCTAGGACAACTGTTCCTCCTTCCCTAGCAACTCTGCCACGAATCTGGTCCAAACCCTTCACGCGCTTTTCCCCTTCCACTTACCTTCATAGATCTAAACCAAATTGGAGCTCTAGCAGATCCACTTGCTATATTGAGCATACCAAGGGGCTCATTTGCCCTGCACCAAGGCTCAGCATAGAAATTTGTCATAAAGGTAGGAAGAGAGGGAAAGACAGAGGGCATAGAGCCAGTCACAAGAAGGCTGTAGGACCTGCAGTGGGATGTCCCCCAGTGTTTGGAAACACAGCACTACTTCCTGCAACTCAGGCCTCTCTGTGGCTTGCTTCCCTCACGGCATTGTATTCCTGTGTCTCGCAGGTGTCCACCTCGTCCTGATTGGAGGTTTCGTCCAGCTCCTGGCAGGATTCCTTGCCTTCCGGAAGTATGATCACCTTGGAGGCACAGCCTTTCTGACCTTTTCTGCTCTATGGAGTAGCTATGGGGCTACACGCATCATTTCAGCTGCGTATCCCCCTTTGCAGAACTTAACTCTGACCTCAGAGAATGCCAGTCACCTCCTACCTGCTGCCATGGCCCACCCCTCTGACAGTCAAAGTGCTGTGGCTGGGCTGGTGGCCTACATTTCCATTTCCTTTATCCTCTCCTTCTGCTCAGCCACAGTGAACTACATCATGCCCTTCATATTTGGGGCCATCACACTTGCCCTGGTGTTTGAAGCAGTTGCACTCTTTGGCCAGTGGGCTCTGGTAGTGTCAGGTGTCATTGAGCTTGTCATCGTCATGTGTGGGTTGTACGGGGCAGTGGCTCTCCTGCTCAAGGGCATCACACAACGGTACATTCTTCCAGGATTTGGGCATCCACTCTTCAATGTCTTGCTACTGGGGTCAGCACAGAAGACCTCTTCCAAGGCCATTGGGGAAGAGAAGAAAAAGAATACAAAGTATGCTGAACCAATGGCCCTAGGCAACATCTGTGATACTGTCTCTCCCTTTATATTTACTTTCTACTTCTTTGGATACATGAAGACCTTCTGTGTTGGAGCAGCATGGATATCCATCATCTCCAGCTGTCAGTTGCTGTCCAGCTTCTACAGCTATCTGAGAGATGATGCCTATTACACTACCAAGTTTGGTGTCCATAGCCTGTACTGGCTGGTGATGTCTTGGGAAGAATTTATACTAACCACCTTCACTGGGCCAGAGAAAACTCAGGAAAGTAGACTGGGAATGTTTGGAGGCTGGTTCTTTCTGGCCGCTGCCTGCCTGCTGTTTCTGATGTCATTCCACAAAGATACCCTAGAGATGCTGCAAAATGCCTCTTTCATTGTCCTCACAACTGCCACCATCCATCAGATCCCAATACCAGGTGCTTACCTATTCCTTGGGGCTGCCTGCAGCCTTTGCACTGCCCTCTCAATGTATGCCACTTTTGCCAGCCTTATCAACTCCATTGGGGAGAAGGCTTTGATACCAGTTGGTGTCCAGGCTATGTCCAGCTCAGCTCTTCAAACCACACTCATGTTTGCCAAAGCCTGCTTCACAGGATCCAAGAATTTCCAAAGTAGCACCAATGCTGAAGTGCCAGATGCCTTGTTCTACATCTGCAATGGCCTGGCTGCAGTCTCTGCCATCCAGGGTACTTTCAATGACCCCATCAGACAGCAACTTTCTATACCCTCCGTGCTCATCCCAGGAGCTGTAACGCAGCTGTATGTGTGCAGGATCCAGGTTCAACGAGGGAGAAGGTTTGGTTGCATTCTTCCATTCTGTTATGCTGCCTTTTGGGGAGCATGGACCTGGCTTCGATTTGCAGGTAATGCAAGAGTGTACTTACTGTTTTGCTTATTCAAAACAAATGGATGTTTTTAGGAAATTTCAGACTGCTTTCTCCATCAGAATTCATTCTCCCAGGAGATTCACTGATAGTGGGTTTATCAATATTTCTCTTTGTAAAAAGATGCAACAGGTGATAATGACCAAACATCCTGGTTTGTGCTCATGTAATTGATTGTCACTGATGCAGTCACTTGGTGCTCTGACAGCTACAGGAGTCTAGGCTGTGTCTTTGTGACACAACGTTGTGACTTGTAAGTCCAATGGAAGTCAAGATTTCACTGCTAAACTGCTGTGAAACAGCACTCAGACTGTCTCAGGATGGTTATTTTAGAATAATATCTTAGGAGACACTTCCCAGGCAGAAGACTCTGAGTTCTGCATTTATGCTTCAGAAGCTTGCTCCTATTGTCCTAATTGGTTGTAGCCACGAAAGGAGATCTCAGAATGGTGAGGGTGGGCAGTAAAGATGCCTTATTTAGTTCCTAGTTAGCAGCATGCTCATGCTGCCTCCATGCCAGTTCCTACTAGAATCAGCACCTTCGGGGAAAGTTAGAGCTGTTACCTAAGAGGTATGGCAGAAAGCTACTAATCTTTTCAGCCAAACCCTGACAGATAGTCTGTTGTCTATTACAAGCTGAAGGCAAAATCAAATGACGTACTCAGTTTTTTTGGATAATCATCATAGGTTCTTCAGTTAACACCTCATGTATTTTGCACTGCAGATATGTTTCATTGCAATGGGTTTCTTTATAGTGGTCACCATCAATTAATTTGAACTGCAGTCATTCCAACTGCATATATGTCATTCTTTTATTACACCGTGCTTAATGATCTACTGGCTCTATTTCAGGCCACTTGATGAACATTGGTGCAGGAAACAGTGAAGGATTCACTGCTGGTGCTGTTGCCTTTTTGGTACTCAATACCTTTTTAATTATTCTAGGTAAGTCTCAGTACCACAGGTAATTGATTACTGAGGGGCATTTGGAGCCATATCCTTAATCTAATTGGTGGCTATGCTGTGGTGGAGATGCACAAGCTCACAGTGAGAGAGTCTCAGCTTTCTCTCTCTCCCTTCAGTTAGGCCAGAATTGAAATGTTTTGCCCACAGCCAATTACAAAAGCTGAGCTGGGCTTAGAAGAAACAATCATAAGGGAGTGGAAGAACATTTCAAAGAAAATAAAAGGTTCAAATAAGGTGACAGTGTTAGACAGACTGGGCACCTGGCATATATCCACAGCCATCCTCCAGCTCAGCTGCTGTAAATCAGAAGGTTCTTGGCTGCACTAGAAGTGTTTTCCATGTGAGCACAGTATGCTGGCAGATTAAGGGTTTGGCAGCTTTTCTCTTGAAAGCTGAGGGCTAACTAAACAGCAGCCATACCTATATGCCCCCCTGCCACACACCAGGAACAGGGAAGTCAGATCATGTATTGTTCAGTGTAATCAAATCAGGTTAATTTGGTTTTGGAACTCCTGTTTTACAAACATTTTTACCACATATACCGCATTCTCTGATGTCGGTCCCTTTTGTTTCTATTTCTTTCCACAGCTTCCTCTTTTAATGTGGTCCTTCTCTGCACGACCCTTGCAATGGAGCTCTTGATCATTTGTTTTCTGCTCTTCACGACGGAGAACCTCCCTTGGCCATTTGAAAGTGAGTTGCAGGTGAACTTGGTCCTCAAACCTTCACTCAGAGAGTGCAGTGAGTGGGTCCCTGGTTGAGGAACAATGTTCTTCACAAGCTCAGTACAAAAAAAAACAAGCAGGAGAGTGTGTTGTCTGTTCCTAGAAGACTGTGTGTGCAAGCTATGGATGCTGAGCATTTCAGCTACATAACTGGATGAGGGAACTTTCCCTCATACCATTCCCAGCTCCCTGAGCTTCCTAATACACATTATAGGTATGGCTGATCCTTCTGGATCAAGAGAACTTCCTGAGGTTCTGTACAGTCCTGCTTTCTATTAGTCATTCAGAGGGCCAAAATTTGGGGTGAACTAGAATTTGAGGTGAACTAGACATGGCACTGGTGTGAACAGCAGTAGTTCTGTTAAAGTCATGACCTCACAGCAATTGAGAATTTGCTTTGCTATTATATAGAATGCTCTGTCAAGATGCTTTGTAGAAGCTGTTTCACCAGAATAAGAGAGTCATATAGCAAAACGCACAGATAGGCAAGTCTGGAAATGTCTTGAACTTTCAGTCCCACAAATGTGCTGAACTACAAGTGTTGCATGAGAGGAAAGACTGAAGTGAGTTTGTAATTCTGGGAAGTCATAAGACACAATGAAAGCAAACCTCGTCATCATCCTTCCCTCCTTTGACCCTTTGGGGTTTTTTCCAGTTGTGATGCTAAGCACCTTCAGCATCATCTGTTTCTATGGAGCAACAGCATCACTTGCAAACAACATGTTTGGGAAGGATCTCATAATGATGGGACCCCCTTTGTTCATGGTAAGAGATTCTTTTCATGATGGTGTAGATTTGCTGTTCAGGAGGGATATCCTAGGGCCTTCAGCCTCACCTTGAGGAGTTCAACTTCCATTGAATTTCCGCTCTTTTGACTCCTTTAGTGCTATTTGAAATCCAGACCACAGCATTGCTATAGGGAGCTGTGAGCTAAAAACAAGCACCTTTCCATTACGAATAGTGTGTCTGGAAACTTGGAGAAAGGATAGGGACATTTACAAAATTCCTATCTTACTCCAAAATGCATATCTCCATGGTCCTGTGAAATTAGCTGTCTCCCATCCATGAACTACTGACAGGCTGAAGTTTTAAAGGCCATAATCTTGGGGGCAGGGGAAAAAGGGAGTGAAAAGTTTCCCAAACTGGACAGCAAGAGCTCCCCACTGTACTGGTTAACTTAAAACTTTTTCTACAGTTTTGTATGTCTGACCAAGATAGTTTCACCTAACTAGGTTGATTGATCTGACAGCTCCAAATCTTCCTGCAGAGAAAGATTAAATCAGAGATTCTAAACACTGGGACTCATGAGAAAGCACTTGAAACTTGATCTTACTCCAAGTACCTCAGGATTTAGGATTTTTTAGCTGTTTGTCTAGGTCATTTTGGAGGACAGTTATTTCTCCAGGAAGCAGTCACTGTGCTGGGATTCATCTCCTGTAATTTCAGACATCAGCAGTTCAAATGTCTGAATCTGAGCTAGTTTCTTTGACTGTTATTGGGACAGAAATAAGCACTTCTGCCATGTAATTAATTTGATCTACTTTAGATGAAGTGTACCTAAAAGGGCTGCTTCTGCCTTTTGCCTGGCACAATGAGATACCTGCGTTTGGGCAGACTGAATCCTGGCCTGTGTTTCATAATGTTCGCTTATTCCAACTACATTCCAAGTAATGGATATGTTGCCTCCTGATTACTACTAGGCTGAGAGCTCTAAGAAGGACCCTGAAGATCCTCCACCCTGCATCTGCCCCAAGTCCCACTGTACGAGTGGCTTGAGGTTGATTGCTGACTTGCTGAACACAGGGGCAGTGTGTGGGGTCCCGACAGATACTGTGTATGCTTTGGCAGCCTCCTGCAAACACCCTCAAGCCATCGAGAAGGTCTACAGAATCAAGGTGTGAATACAAGGCTGAAGTATTGTTAGCTGGATCTTGCTTATGTTCTACAGATAAGCTATTTACACAAGTAGGGGGGGGATCCCCTTGTTTTGAGCCTTCCAAAGACTCAGAATTTGACTGTGGGTAAAGTTTATGAGCAGTTACAACAAAACATCATGGACCATTTTCTGATCTGAGCTGCCTGGGGATAAAGCACTTGCTGCTCTTGGTGTGTGACACTGGGAATTAAACAGCTCCATTCTGCTTCACTTTGGGGGGCAAAAGCAAAAATCATATTGGGACAGCCCTGACATTTGTGAAAAATGAGTCCAAACCTGTATTTTCCTCTGTCTTATGAAGTGCTGAATCAGAATCCTACGTTTAAATTTCCCCAGACTTTTGGAGACATTCGGTGTTGGAATCAAACCCAAATTTTGCACCTTAAATACATCTTTTTCAGCCTGGCCCTGTCTGTTCTCCATGAAGCAATTTCCTGGCTAGCCTGGAGAAATAAGCATAACAGACTATCTCAGCTGGCACTTAGTGTGAACATCAGTAACAAAGGCAGTCTTTTCTTTCCTGTCCTGGTGCCAGTGCTAACCTTCCCTGTGGATGAGATAACATAAACAGAATGTAAATACATGCCCAGTTCCTTAGTCACCTGGCTCTGCTGAAACTGATGTCACTCAAGAACTGAAATGACACCACTTTGTGAGCTCTTTCTATTTTCCCTCCATGTCACTGTTAATTTCATTGCAAGGGTATTTCAAAGCATCAGGGAGCTGAAGAAGTGGTCATGTAGATATTTGTTTCAGGGCAGCTAGATTCTCCATCCATTATTCTATTGTTAATTGGTGAAGTTGCCCTTGATCTATACCAGAATAAGTTCGAAGAACATCAGGCCCCTGGACACAAGATGTTAAAAGCACTGATAATTAGCAGAGCACCATCTTCCCTCGTTCTGCTGTGTCTAAAGCAGGGGATTTAGATGTGTCTTATCAAGATCCCAAGAGCAGACTAATGTTCTCTCTTTTCTTCAGTTTGCACATGCAGAACTGAGGTGTGGCACAAATCACAGCATGCAGTCCTCTCCTTTGCTCAGTATTTTGTGCAGAGATAACATCTTGCTTGTTGCAGCTCATGGTCCCTGGGAAGCATATGAAATGGGATCCTTAATGGGCTTAAATCTTCTCAACACAGAGATTCTCTCATTATCTATTTTTCTTCTTCCCCTCTTCCTGATTTGTGCAGGACAGGCCTCAAGAAAAGCCCATCTGCATCTTTATTTCAAACCTGGACCAGCTGCGAGCTGCTGCTCCCCCCATCAGCCCATTGCTTTGGGATTTCATGGAAAATGTTTACCCTGGTGGCATCGGCTGCATTATCAAGAAAGGAGAGTGGCTGAAGAATTTAGGTGGGATGAACAAGACAGCCCTTTCTCTCATCTTGTCCCTCTTTTGGGTCTTCAGCATAACAGCTCTGCAATCCACACACCCTTTTGCATGGCAATAGGGAGAGCTTATGTTCACTTTATTCTGAGAAAACACCTCTCAAGCTATTACTTGTCTTGGTAACATGTTTAGCAGAGGGTATTAATGAGCTGGAACAGCTCCTTAGCAGTGTGAGGCAGCATGATAACCTCGTTAATCCAGTCAGACTCAAAGCAAGGGAGGCTCATTGGCCTGGGAGGTTCACCTCTTACAAGCCCACAGCTGCTAGCTAGCAATGAACAACCCTTGGGGGGAGAGTCAAAGAGAGATGAGAACCAGGGAAGAGAGGGAGTTCCTATGGGCCCTCCTTCGCCTCTTCCTTCCTATCCATATAAGCAAAGACAAAACAGTGCAAGCAGCAGTATGATTCATTCTCAAGCCTGGCTTCTGGAAATCAATGGAAATATCAAAGGCTGAAAACCAGTAGGAGTTGCACATACTTAACTGGCAGAGTTATGTAGTGGAGGGTGGAGCGGGTGGTAAACAGTCATGGGAAGTTACACTCTGTGATCTAGAAGGATCCTTTGTCCCACATTTCCGTGAAATCAGCTATGCTGATCTCCAGCCACTAAGGTTTTGATCATTTCCCTTCTGCTTCTTCCTGTCCAGTTAGTCCTGAAATTTTAGAACTGCTCTCATGCATTTCTAATCTAGGGTGCTGCTTATGTGAAACTGTACCAAGAGAATTATAATTTTGTTCGGGGGTATGGAGCAGAGCCACTTGCAAGCTTTAAGAAAGTGGGAGGTCTGTGCCAATCTCTCATCTGCCAACACCCTCTGCCTGTCTGTTAAGGGATTGGAGCAGGCTACAGCAGAGTGGGAACTCAAGACAGTATTATGATCAGAGTACCTGACCTAACTGTCCTGGTGCACCTCATTGACATGACGGGACCCTTGGCAATCACATCTGCTAATCCTAGTGGAGAGGTTGACAGCACACACCATGACATGGTCATCTCGTAAGTACCCTGTCTACTAATCAGATCTGGTATTTGTATCACAGCTGCAAAACAGCTGTCCTTTGGGTGGCCAGAAAGTTTAAGTGGTGTATAGATCATGAGCTGATGCCCTGTACTGGGGTGGGGGGAATCTGGGTCAATGTAATATGAAGCACTGTTTAGTTTTGTTCCTTCTTTTCCCTACAGGCGTCTTGGCCATAAGCTGGAGGGTGTTCTCTGTGATGGAGAATCTGATGAGGTGGTGGCATCAACTGTGGTCAACTGCACAAAGATTGATGAAAGTGAGTGTGAGAACTACCCTTTATGTGAACAATAGGATTTTTCTGGAATCTTTCCATTCCTTTCAATAATATCAATCTGGCAGTGTAGTGTGCTGCGAGAGTAACATTTCTTGAGTGCCTGGACATTTTCAAACATGTTGATGGAGAGGAACAAACAAAAGATGTCCTTGGAGTACCTCTGTGTTGACAAAGAGTGAGGCAGTGAGGAGAAACAGTGTGGTGCATGCAAAATCAACCTTAGAAGAGCAAAAATGCTTCAAATGTGGGGGTGGATACTTCTGAGAGGTAGGGAGTATATTCCTTGTAGACCACCAGAATAAAGGTAGAGTTATAGGAGTTTATCTGCAATAATGTAACATCACAAGCTGAGATCTTGTTAGCTGGATTTGGTTTGTCATTTGAGTGTGATTCTCTAGGGGAAAACTAAGCTGTTGAACTAAGCGTTGGGTCAGTGTTGGCAGACGTTTTGCCTTCTGACAAAGTTTCTGGTCAACTCTCTACAGAACTTTACAGTTTGAAGGCCTGGAACATTTGATAGCTTTACCAGTCCAAAATGTTTCTTTATGTCTCCTTCCTTTTCATTGTCCCTCTGGGCTGTGATGTGGGGATTATCCTGACTTTCTTGTTCTTGCTCTGGGAAGGTGGCATCACCATTGTGAGAGAAGGCTGCATAACAGCAGGCAAGGTAATGCAGATATTTGAGAGAGTGAAGAACAGAACAGTCTGAAGCCAAAAGAAACTTTCCCTGAGCAAAGGAACAGTGTCTGCTCTAGCAAAAACACCTGAAGCACCCCATGCCCTACTGGAGCAATTGGCCTTGTGAATGACATACCTTCTCTAATCAAGCACTTACCTTCCTGGGAAAGAGCAGCACTTCCCCACCCAGCATCTCTCATGGGAGCTTTCTGCGGCTATTCATTGTTTATCTCCAGTAAGTGCCTGAAACCACAGGGAAACCTGCCCACAGAGTGCCAGCAGGATCAGGAGTTAATGCTTTATTGCAGGAATTCCCCGAGCACCTGTATTTCCTAAATACCTTGAACTGTGAATGTCATGCCTACTTGTATATTCCCTTCCACCATACTCAGATCTGTGTATTTTAAACAGCTAAATTCCACTAAATAAAACTTTTTGGAACATAAGGACTTTGAATTTCACTTGGTTTCTACTGAGATATTCGTTCTCTATTCCTAGAGGAAGGAATAAACATTGGAAAGCACAATTCCGACAGAGGGCTTATGGCACGTAATTCACCCCCTTTCCTTTACCAATCATTCCCTGCTTGGCCCAAATGAATACCCAGTTGGTTTCAGGGCACACAGTTTGAGAAGCCTCCTCTTAGCACACAGAGGCTAATGTAGGTCCATGGCCAAGCTGTGAGCAACACTGTCAGGTAGCCCAAGGCTGTGACTCTCTTGGGAGCTCCTGGTAACACAGACCAACGTGGTGTGGAGGAGATGGAGCCAGGAGCAGAAAACTGCAATTTCCTTTGCCCTGAAGCAAATAACAACCATGTCTCCTCAGAGACTGAGGAAGTTCGCTCACAGAAAAGACAAACCCCAAATAAGGAAACAATGAGTTAGGGCCGAAAGTCAAGAGTCTGGCTTAAAAACACTGAGATGTGTAATACAGATTTGGAGGTTTTCTGCAATGTTTTTCTCCTGTAACAGAGACAGTGTCCAAGTGGCAGTTCCCTGCCAGATCCCTACAGTCATTCCTTCTCCTCCCTCCTGCTCCATGCAGGCATCCCTGTGCCTGCTCTCTCAGCACTGTCACAATACCACCTCCTACTGATCCCGAGGGACAAGCCCCTTCCCAGCTTTTCTTCTTTACCATCTTTTTGAAGCATCTTTCTCTCCTGCTCATGGACTTCTCCCTAGATTCACATTCCCCTTGCCTGTCTGGTCAGGAGTTCCCTCCTTCCTGATTCCCCTGACACTACTCTGGGCTCTGATCAGCCAAACCTGGGAGCTTTGGGGGATATATTCTTCCCCCGCTTCATTACTGACCTGTAAACAGCAGCTCCATCTTTGTACTCAGCTTGCTTTGGCACTGGGCTGTCGTCTATCTGATCCTCCTTGAGCTGCAGCCTTCTACTTAGTTTGCACTCAGAAGTCACCATAAACAGCAGCTTTTACTTTGGCTCCAGGTGACAGATGTTGATTCATACAAGCAACTCCCCAAACTCCTTATTAAAAATCCTTGGCCTCCTTTTCTCTGGTCTGAACGCAGACTTCCCTTGAGCCTGTAGCTTGAGGCCTTTCGACCCCATAAACGCACCTGCGTCCTTTGCTCCTGGGCTGAGGGCTGTCACTGTGCCTCATTACATGCAGGCACAGTGGGATATTCCCAGCCTCCTGTGGTTTGCCAGCTCGTGCCAGCTTCTGCAAGTGGAATTAATTCATACTCTCCTCCCTGCACATACCCTAAGACAATTTAACAAGCCTCCACACAGTGTCCTTCTCTTTCACACAAGCATGCATTCTGCCTTGGTGAGACATCTATCAGGGCAGCACCTCTATGACCAGTGTATGTGGCTAGTGCCCCTCTTCCTCACTGGAGATTAAAACCTGCTCCTTCCTCTTTCTGTAAGTGGACAGTACATCTCTCACAACCTGAGCAAACTGGTGCCCCTCCTCCCCCGAGCTGACTGAGCTGTGCTGGCTGGGCACGGCAAGGGTGAGAGCAGAACAAACATCTGCTCATTCCTTGCTTGCCTCCTCTGGCAGGGATGTAACTACCTTGGTATGTCCTGCCCTGTGGATCTGCTCATCTTTTCCAACTCTAGCAGCTGCCCAGGGCCCTCACAAGATAAAAAGTGAGCCAGGAGAACTTTGGCCTGCTGTTTGTACACTCAGCCTCGAGTAATAAGGTTCTCTGTGCCACCCCTTCTTCCCAGGGCAGAGTCCTCCCTGATTTTCAGACCAGGCTTCCTCCTACTCTTCATATGCTGAATCGCAGCCCCTTGTCCTTTCCAGGACTGTATGCCCATCCCAAAACAGATCAGACTGATCAGCTGTGTCTGGTGAAAGGAAATGCAGACCCTGGGAACGTCAGCAGCACTTTGTTGTCAGTGCAAGAAAGGCAGGGATGGACCAGCTGGGAGGGGAGCAAGAAACCACAGGAGGCTGGACAAGCTGAGCTAACTGTGAGGAGTTCTGGGGAAGCTGTAATATTGTCATCCTCTCTGGCCTGTACTCAGAAAAGGACACAACAAATTCATCAATAAATCAGTGCAATAAAATCATATTGCCTTACTGGAACAGAGTTGTCTGTGGTTCTTGTGCTCCCAGCATGCATCAGCTGCTTTCCTTACTGAAACATTAAGTTTGCACAGATGCTGTTATTCAGTTTAAATGTACAGATAAATATATTAGACAATCAGGGAGCCTAGGCCATCACTAACAACTGGTCATTAGTGTAGTGCCAAGAATTGTTAAAATTCTGCAAATCCCAGTGCTCTAAAGCACTTATTGAACAAATGTGTTTAAGTGCAAGCTGTGGGACACCATCATCCAGCAGAGGCTTAACTTGAAGCATGTGGTGAAGTCCCACAACATGGGATTTCTCTCGTGTTTTAATATGTAGAAAACAGCTTGGCCACTCCAAGCAAAAGAGGTTTTCATTATTGGCCATAAGTTGTTGCAACAAAAAAGCAAAGGGTCTCCTCCTTGGCCTTTCACCTCTGTGATGTGGGTCCATGTGAGACCATCATCCGTGCCAGTGGCACAGAATCACAGAATCACAGAATCACAGAATCGCTGAGGTTGGAAGGGACCTTAGGAGATCATCTAGTCCAACCCCCCTGCTCAAGCAGGGTCACCTAGAGCACATTGCACAGGATCGCGTCCAGGCGTGTTTTGAGTATCTCCAGAGAAGGAGACTCCACAACCTCTCTGGGCAACCTGCTCCAGTGCTCTGTCACCCTCACAGTGAAGAAGTTTTTTCTCATGTTCAGATGGAACTTCCTGTGTTTCAGTTTGTGCCCGTTGCCTCTTGTCCTGTTGTTGGGCACCACTGAAAAGAGTCTGGTCCCATCCTCTCGACACCCTCCCTTCAGATACTTGTACACATTGATAAGATCCCCTCTCAGCCTTCTCTTCTCCAAGCTAAACAGGCCAAGCTCTCTCAGTCTTTCCTCATGAGAGAGATGTTCCAGTCCACTCATCATCTCAGTAGCCCTTTGCTGGACTTGCTGCAGTAGTGCCACATCCCTCTTGTACTGGGGAGCCCAGAACTGGACACAGCATTCCAGATGGGGCCTCACCAGGACTGAGGAGAGGGCGAGGATCACCTCCCTCGACCTGCTGGCAACACTCTTCCTGATGCACCCCAGGATACCATTGGCCTTCTTGGCCACAAGGGCACATTGCTGCCTCATGGTCAACCTGGTGTCCACCAGCACTCCCAGGTCCTTCTCCGCAGAGCTGCTTTCCAGCAGGTCAACCCCCAACCTGTACTGGTGCATGGAGTAATTCCTCCCTAGGTGCAGGACCCTGCACTTGCCTTTGTTGAACTTCATGAGGTTCCTCTCCGCCCACCTCTCCAGCCTCTCCAGGTCTCTCTGAATGGCAGCACAGCCCTCTGGTGTATCAGCCGCTCCTCTCAGTTTTGTATCGTCAGCAAACTTGCTAAGGGTGCACTCTGTCCCTTCATCCAGGTCACTGATGAATAAGTTGAACAAGACTGGACCCAGTAGTGACCCCTGGGGGACATTGCTAGCTACAGGCCTCCAGCTAGACTCTGCACTGCTGATCACAACTCTCTGAGCTCTGCCATTCAGCCAGTTCTCAATCCACCTCACTCTCCACTCATCTAGTCCACACTTCCTGAGCTTGTCTACGAGGATGTTATGGGAGACAGTGTCAAAAGCCTTGCTGAAGTCTAGGTAGACAACATCCATCCAGAACTGAGATAGCGTCTGTGGCATGTCAGTTTGAGAGAATGATGTAGAGTTCTCCATCTGACATGAACAGTGCATACAGCCAACAGCACATAATTTGGCAAATCAAGCCAAGCTCAGCAGGAGATTTCACCCTGTACAGCAGCTGGAAAGGTTACCTGCCTGGTCCATGGTTTTCTGGGATGCTCCACAGTGAGAATTTTTTTTGTAGGAGTAGCAGCTATTGCCTTACACTGCTGCTATCTAGCAGATAAATCAAGAATGGAATGTCTCAGGCCTTAAGGAAAACACTTGAGCACATTGTGATGATGGGAAAATTAGGGGTTAAAACAGAAACTGTTTTGTAACTTCAGAGTTATGGACAAATCTATAATTCAGGTTATAAAAGGAGCAAGATAAGAAAACTACTGGAGCATGCTTTCTTCTAATGGTACAGAAAGACAGCAAGAGTGTTGTAAAGATCCATGATGAAAGGGTCTTTAAAATATTCCTTGTTTTGGGCCTTTTTTTTTTTTTTCAAATCAGCTCTTAGTCCTTCGGGGTCCACCAGGAGGAGTTAAGTCTGTGTTCAGCTCTCTCCTCTGAGACAAACTCCCTGGGTGACTTGAGGCAGGACTAGATTTTTAGAATGCATTCAGATCTGTAAATATATGGTCTGGCCCTGGAGCCCATGCACCAAACTCTGTGACCTGAGTTTGCAAAAGAGTTTGTCTCAGTGTCTCAAACCAGCTAGACATCTCTTTCCATCTCGAAGGACATAAACCCACTGAAGACTCTAGCATTTCCTCTGTGTGTGTGTCACAGGGCTCTGACTGCAAAATAATATCACACCTACTTTCTGCCATCCGTCTGTCTCCCTGAAGGGCTTGCAGGACAACTAGAGAGCAGAAACTGGTTTTAGTCTACACTGAATACATGACCAAATGCAATAGTGCCCTGACTTCACCTGGAGTTCACATGACAGTCCTGATACCTATGGAAATCCCACTGGGTCCTTTATTTTCTCCAAATCACTCTTTGGAGATAGGTGTCTCAGTATCAGCTATAGAGGGATCTTAAAGTATATACCCTCCTAAATAATACCTTGGTTAAGTGCCTACATTGGGAAACATTACTTTGACTCTCTTGTACCAGCCAATGTGAGGAAGCACAGGGCAGCTCAGCCCTAGGAGAACTACAGAGATTATTGCTATGTATTGTATAAGATACATTCATAAAGCTTCAGACAACTGCTTAGTTTCGTTGACAACCATCAATGGTACTGCCATGACAACATGCAGAAGCAAAAGATTACCTGAAGACTGCTGCCTAGATGAGGTCAAGACCAATAGGTCTCAACTGAATCAATAAACTGTCTGTATTTACGGGCAATGGGAAAGCAGGAAATATAAAGGCAGGGACTTTTTTTTATGGTTCAGTGAATCAAGCAATCAAATGATATTACAGGAAAAAAGAACGTTTACCAGAATCTAGGCTCAGCTTGATACTCACCTTCTCATGAGTCTTCTACTGACTCATGAGAAAATATCATAATGAGGTGTTTGCACTGTTTCTATTTTCAGGCATCAGGTGTGGTACAGTAAAAGGAAAATAGATGCATTTGTTTCTAACAATGAAGTGCACAAACTTTTCCATCTTCACCTAGTTTGTGCTGGGAACAAGCATGATTATGTATTTACAACATACAAGGAAATAAGTTAGATTTCTCAGTGTTGTCTCTCCTTCTTAGGGCTGCTAAATAGAAGAGTGGAATATTTCCTTTCCAGAACAGATTTGGGTAAATCTCCCTTATATTACTGCCATCACAAGGCCTTTTGGTTAAAGTTCTGTGAATTACAGTATTTTGTAATGACATCAATTTTATGTTGTTTCAGCTGTGGTCTATCAGGATCCCCCTCTTGACAAGCAAACCTATTGTTCAATAATCTCCAGTGATTTTGGTCAGAAATGCCCAACCGTGTGTGCAAGACCACAGGAATATAGAGATTGTAAAACTAAAAACAGACTGAAGACACGTCTGGCTTGAGAGCTCATGCCCAGTAGATATTGTCACCAAATAGCAAAGAAAAGTCCATATTTTTCAAAACAAGCAACCACAGAATTGTCTGCCTGCAAGAGGATTTAACTGTATTCCCAAAAGTAACAACTCTAAATCCTGACCATGCATGATGGGATCCTGCCAAATGCATTAGCATTAACAATTGGATCTCTGGAGATTCTTAGTCTTCAGTAGTGTTGACTGTCAGTTGAGACAGGGCCTCATTAACACTTGCCACATTTGTTCCTTTCATATTTATTTTGATGCACTTCTGACTGGTTAGTGCATCAGGTTGTTAATTCTTTCTCTTTAATTAAATATAAAATGGAATTTGTCACTGAGATCGGAACAATTCTCATTACAAATTAACCTGGAAAATGGCTTAGTAACCAACACCCATATTAGTGAGCAGGCACAGGGCTGAATCAACAAACATACCAGGTCTTTGTTTTACCTAAATTCAGAACAAGAACTTCGCGTGTTACCGTAACTTTCGTGTGGCGACATACCCAAAATTCTTTTCAAGGACTCCAGAAAACTCCTGAGGCCTAGACTGCCTCTGCTGGCATTTCTTCAAGGTCAAAGGAAACAAACATGCTTCCCTTAGATGAACAACGGGAATCATTTCCTTTAATGAAGTTTCCTAAACACAGGGCCGTTTCATTATGGCTGTTGCTAATATTTAATGCCTGATGCAGTATTCTTCCTTAAGAGATGCTAAACATTGCTGAAGGGTCATTTTTAAGTGGAAGCCAGCAATGAGCAACTGGGTCTTTGGTTTCCAACTGAGCAAGGCGAATGGATGTAAACCATGTCGCATCTGTCCCTAAATCTCTCCTGTGGATGGGTCTCTTCATTCTCCCCCTCCCCTTCTCAACCCAGTATTTGATCAGAAGTTAGTTGAGCTCTAGAGAAATAATTTTCAACAATGAGGCACTAGCTATGGCAAAGAGAAGAGCAGCCCACTTGTTGAATGGGCTTCTGTGCATTCAGATGGGAGGGTGAAAGAAGTGTAGAGGGAGGGACAGGAGAGGAGGTTTTAGACAAGGTGACAAAATGTCATTATTTTATTAATAGAAATGTTGTGTAAAAAGTTATTGCAAAACTGAATGTCTACTCATGTCATCAAGGAAGTAAATTCCACTAAATGACACTGCTGGTAAAGAACATCACATTTCTGTTCCAGCCTAGAAGGCAAAGTCTGATGAAAGATCATGCTCCGAAGGGCATTAGCATCCATCCATGAACAGGCCCATTCTGTGACCAAGGGACCAATATCCCCAACTGGACTAGCACATGTGAATACACCTCCAAGTCTACGACACCTCTTCAGTGTCTCCTTTCGCAAAGTGTCATTTGGTCAGCTCAGCTTCCCAGAGCACTGCATTTCCATCTCTGTCTCAGCACAGAAAAATACTCCTGGGCTGGCAACTTTCACAAACCCCAGGTTAACTCAAAGACAAAAGAAACAGCCATTCCTAAGCTGGAACAACAGGTCCCATGAGTTTGTTACCCATCCCTGGAGCTGACCCATGTCCAGAGTTGCGTTGTCCAGTTTCAGTTGTACTTATTCTGTCTCAACCCTTCTACTTCTTTTCTCTGTTTTATTATTTCATTTTATTTGACAGCTATGTTTATGAGTCAAAAAACAGGCATCTTCCTGGAGGCAGTGAGGTCATAGCTCCTTGGATTTGCTTTTTATCAATCCACATTTTAAAGAGTTTCATGCAGTAGCAGGATAAAATAACCAGTCCCTTAGAATTTGTTGTACACATGCACACACTATCCTCTCTCTCTCTTAACGCTTCCCCCACAAATGTGGTAGGACTCACTTCCTCAACAGATAAGATGAATTGTACTGTTCTTAGCAAAGTGCATCTGTATATCCATACACTTTCATGAAGATGAGACCCAAAGAAGGATGATAGAGCAGCAGAAGGTTTTAGAGTCACCAAAACATATAGTCTCACAGGTAAGGCAAGTTCAAAGGATACCACAGCTGCTGTGTGAAGCTGGTCTTCAGTTATGAAGCTCATCAGAGCTGCTCTGTTTTATATCAGGTGTTTAGCTATGGAGAGTCATGGATAGAGACTTTAGCCTCCTTTCATCCACACTTCATTGTGCGCCTTTGGAGAGGTACTGCTTGGAAGCTAGATGAAGAACATAATCATTAATAGTGATGCTGGATGTCTGTGGAAACCCCATCTCTGCTCTTTCAGCCTGTATCCTGTGTCCCAGCAGTCACTTTCATGGTTACCTGCTGGTCCAAGAGAAGGATTTGGTTTCTTCTTCATTCCTACAACTGTAATGAGCTGCTATGTCTGCTCATTCTTTATTCTTTCTCTACCTCTACTACCATTTCTACTTCCCACTACAGGCTCCTGAATTATCAATTAGGACTTGGTTTATTTTGCAAGTGAATGCAGCTGCTTGCAGCCACAGGCAAGGAGGGCCTGGAACAATTGCAAGGGGGGTGGGGTGGGAAGGAGGGCAGAGACTGTGATATGCCCTAGGTCATATAAGATTCGATTATGTCGGAGGATCCGATTATGTAGGAAGGCTGCAGATGAAAATATGCCAAAGGCAGTTAGAGGGCTTAGGGGAATTTTGAGGAGATAAGGTGAGCCTGGTTGGGGGTAGGGTCAGTGCTGCTGGTACCTATCCATCTTCCAGGCTTTTGAAAACAGTGCATTGAAAGGGAATTTGCTTAATCACATCCTGCTCATTTGGGGGTCTTTTCACTGCAGAGGTCACAGCAGAACCTGTAACAATGCGGAACCGGTTATTTGTTGGCCAACAAATGCATCGTTTATTCAGCAGATAAGAAAGCAATTGTTCAGAGTGAAACTGCAGTCAGGTGAAAGGAGAAAGGTTGCTGTATTATCTGCTATGATTAGTTTTATGTTAGAGAAGGAATTCAGAGTTGGCTGTTTACTGACACTCGTGAGAAACATCTCATTATGAAAGACTCAAGTTATTTCCTGCTGGGGAAATAATATGAAAATTATGAGTTCTGAGAATGGAGGTGCTCAGGCTGAGATTTACATCTGTAAATTCAGGACGTGATCCTATAAGCCCTGACTCCTCTGGGGACTCAAAGTCACAAAAGAGCCAACACAGGCTACTTTGCAAGATGGTCAAAGATTGCATTCCCATTGTTTCCAGTTTCCATAGTAGAACATGGAGAACATGGAAATACTTAAATGATTCTGGGCACAGCTATTCATGCAAGGGACTGCAGGATCATCCCACTGTTTCCAAGTCAAATGCTCTTTCTTCATAAAGAATTTCCCGATTCCTGGATAAATCTGAAAATAAATTCAGATTTCTTGACAGTCTTTATTTTCTGAGGCTTCATCCAGCGACGCATGAACATATGACACTGATGGCTAGCTCCTTCTTCCAGAACTACTGAGATGCATATAATTCAGGGTAAGTATCTGAACCCTGACATCAGTTCACAGCCAAAGCAGAATTATTTGTTGAAACTCCTGCTTTTTTGATATTTAGAAAGAGATAATAACATGAGTAAGACGTCTTTGCATTTTCTAGGAAGGAATGAAGAGGTGATTCTTACATGAACTGACATTTCTGAACCTTTGAATAGGATCTTTTTCAGTTGAGTTACTTGTTATGGCTGCTGAACCATGGTCAGGTGCAGGGGCAGTGCCGAACTGGATGTACAGGATAGACCACCCCAGCTGGCCCCCCAACATTACCCTTTGCATTGAGTCACTCAGTTACTGTTCTGCAGCAATTTGTGCCCATCTTCCTCCACCCAGTGCATGGAAGACCTGCTGCAGTACTGGGGTGAGAACCCTTGAGGCATCTGCAGTACCAAGATGGGAACTGGTACAGAGGGCTAGAACCTGTGCATCAGAAGAATGTCATGGGTTCATAACTGGAAGTTAATCCAATTAATTCTTGTTATGACTCAAGAAACTCAATTTCAGTTTCCAGACCATATTTTTTTCCCATAAGATTTTTTATACAATCGATTTTATTAACTAGATGCTTTATCGTTATTCATTGGACTTCCACACTGGACAACTTTAGATGTGTGGTGAATTACGAGGGAGACATGCGGCAAAAGATAATTTTAACAGAGTTATTTTCTGCTTTGTTTAAGTGCCTGGCTGCCATCACCCAGCTATCTCTATTCTGACTTATTCTAACCCTCAGCACAGAGCTGCTCCATATATTCAATATTACAGCTGGAAAGAACCTCAGCTACTCCCAGATGGCTCTAGACCATTGGAGGTTGTCTGGCTCTTGGCTGGACACTGCAACACACTCAGCTATCATGGATATAGATCCAAGTTGCATTTTGCGGAGCAGTTGAAGATTTGGCCCAGGATTTTTGAAATGTGCTGTATCTTTGTTGTTCTCAGTATTTCCCTAAAATGTGACTAACCAGATTATCAGGTTACTTTGTAGAAATAATCCTAGGGATTTAGCTGGGGTGTGCCAGGAAGAATGCAGCTAAGTGAGTATGACATAAAATAACTACAGGTCATGTTTTCAGATGCTGTGCCCTCAACAGTGCCAAGGAAATCAGAGGGTTTTACTTTGACCAATTATCACACAGTCAGTAGGACTTTCCTTCTGCCTATTCTTCCATGTCATGTCCATTTCAAACTATAGGCAGAGTTTGACATTCGTATTTCAGGAGCAGGACCTGAGTAGGTAAGGGCTCTGTTGCTACTGAGCTCCTTGTTCTTGGTGTTTCTTTAAGTTGGAGGTAGTCAGGACACATTCTGGACTCTGTCCATGCCTCAAGCCTTCTGCTAAGCTGGTTTCATTCAGGAGGTGGTTGTGATGCCACCCTTCCTCTCTGAACCACTCTTCCCACTGCAGTATCAGGTCCACCCAACACGTATCCTCGAAGATGTCATTGAGTCAGTTCCTGTTCATATGGCAGAGCTCTATTCTCAGATGGGTGAGCTGGTTTTCCCTGTGACCAAAAAATACACTTCTTTATTTTCCATTCTTTTTTTTTCCATTGACACAGGTGTCTGGATTCCACAAAGGGCAAAATCAAGGTGGGACAGCCCTTCTTCCTGGGTTATTTCCAACCCCAGTGGGATTACAGTGTTGGCTATTTCATAAAGAGGTCCATTCATGAGATTATTTTTTCTCCCAGACTCACTTTTCAGGCCTAAATGCCTCAGTAATTGACAATGCAACCAAAATTGACCCTTGTCTGAAGTCCATGATATTCCTTAGTCACTTGAACTCCTCTTTTTATGGAGGTTTGGGGATCCCAAATTCCCTTCTATTCCTTTCATCTGATACACTGCAATGGAACAATTCCTTTCCACTGAGCAGGACGGGAGAGGAATGGCACTGGAAGGGCACACGATGGAGTCTCTTCTGAGGAAATCTGGGCAACCATTTTTGGCCAACAACTGCATTTTTAGTGATTACAATGTGTGACAAATTCTTGTCAGTATCTCAAAATGTATTTTATCTGAGATTTTTCAGCAAACAAGCTGAAAAAGTCCCAATGTTTCTCTCAACAGTTTGACTGAAGTATTTTGGATTTGCCACTTATACCATTAGCTTTTTTCCTCTCTCCACCTTTCTTTAAAAATGTTTTGCTTCACTTTAAATGTTGTGAAAACTCTGGAAATAACAGAAATGATTTTGCTTTGATTTAACTGAAACATCCCATTTAAATCTCCTCCTCCCCAAATTATTTCTTTCCAGTTTTCCAATACACAGGAGCAAAATAAGGACTGAACTCAAATGAAATCTTTCCTTGTCTTTCATATTAGTTATCAAAGTGAAAAATGGTTCCCCATCATGTTCTCCCAGCATCCTGATACTGTGATCAAAACTTCTTTGAGTAAGAAACAAGCCCCATGGAGAGAGAATGAAAGAGGAAAAATGGAATCCAGTCAAGGCATCTTGTGAAGAATCCAACTCCTTAAACCCCTTTTAACTTGTGGTGCACTAAAATAAATCATCATATGAGGTGCAGGGCAGCAGCATCCCTGATATATTTAAGTCAGGGCTGTTCTCTATAGGAAAAAGTTCTGTGATGCTCCAGCACCTCCCCAGATTAATACTTCTACCCCAGATTTCAGTGTTGACATCTCTTTTTTTTTAAACTTGGTTAAGAAAAGGGGCCAAATTCAATCTTGGTGTTCACTCCCATGAACTCATTAGCACTCCTCATCAAGGAAGCTGGCACTGGCGGTTGGATGTTAGGACTTATTCTCCCTTTCCCTTCTCTTCCTGCCCAGGAAAGTGATGCAATTTGATTTACTTGTAAGGTCATTTGTGTAAGACTGGGAATCCTGACATGCTGAAATACCTAATTCTTTGACCTGCAAAGATTTTTCCAGATACTTTCTGCAGACGGTAGCACAGTTGTGTGTGACATGTGCCATGTTTTACCACAAATATTTTATTGATTTCTAAAAATCAAAAACCCAAAGAGATACAGTGAGCAGATTGGCAAAATGAATTAACAGCTCAATTTTCCAACATCTTCTTACTCTACAGGAAGAGAGCTGGTTCAGTAAGAACAGCTGAGAAGGCATGGTTTTGCCATAGTTCATAGAAGTTTAGCTCCTCTGACTGCACAGGATTTATGCTTGACTTAAGTTCTAGCAAAATGTCAAGTGATATCAGTGAGATTGTCCATTGCAGTTCCTTGCAGGTGTGTCAGGTAAGAATAAGATCCACAGTTTTCAGAGGCTAAACAAGCCACTAACTGCTTGGCCAGGCAGATTTTACCAAAGAAGACTCCTCATATCAGTTTGAAACTTCTTTTTGCCTCCTCTAGGTCAGCAGCTACCACTCTGTACAAAATCTGCAGTCTGGAGGAAACCTACCATGAAATGAACTGTAGAAATGTGTACAGTTAGGCTAAAAGGTAAGATCAGCTTCTACCATCCTCAAATGTAGTGCATATACTTTCGACATGCATACTCTGCACAAGGTAATATGAGACGGGAGGATCTTTTGTCATGCTCCAGCACTTCTGAGGAGATATTATTGAAGTCATCAAAATGATAATTCTACCTTCACACTGACCATGAAATACGGAAATCATGCCTCACATAATGGCAATTCTTTTCTGAGAAGATTGCTATCAGAAGACAGCCCAAGCTCCCAGGACCATGTTTTGCCTCATCTATTTTAGGAAGTTCACTATATTCACCAACACAGTACCTGAATACATATTCCATGCTCCCTCTCCCACTTCTTGTTTCATGCAGGGCTTTTCCCCCAACATATAATTATGAAACACGTCAAGCTATTCTCTACCCCAAATCGAAGGTATTAACTCCTAGTGAAAAAAATAAAGCTCTGTTACACTGGGACCAGTCAGTCACTGATGTAACACTTCCTTTGGTTATGTCTGATCTTCAGTGAAAGCTGGTAGTTTTCAAAAGTCAAAAATTTACCGGTACAAACTAGGTGAATGTAGTTTATAAGTCAGCTCTGCACTGGGATATTTTAGTGGAATCCACAGAAGGGTGAATAAGTAACCCCTACAGCTGGGAAACCTCTCCAAATTCCCCAATTTGACCTGAATATCACTTTCCAGCAAACACCTCCCTAGGGAGCAAGTAACTGTTTGACCTGCAAAAGCATCTCAGAACCGAGTGTGGCTCTCACAGATGTCGTTGGTGGACTGCACCGGAACTGTCTCTTCTGAGATAGCCATGCCTACCCCATTGTGTACAGCATGGCTATGACTCATGTGCTCCTCCTGGCCTTTTGCAATGACTGGGCCACTGTTGTGAACCACTGTGTATTTCTTCTGCACCTGCTCCAGTATCTGCAGCACCTGGAATTAGCAAACAGAGCTGTGGGTTGCTTACTGGTTAGGGGAAAGCACAAATTTCTTTTACAGCTATTGAAATATGCTCTATTCTCTTTCAAGCTACCTGTCTGGGCCTCTCCTTGGGCTTACACTAAGCATTTCTGTCTGCTCAAAGGTCTCTAGGACAGGTGTAAAAGGAAAGCCTGCTCCATGGAGATCCATGACTGTGGATCTCAGACCTATTTCCCTTAATGAATCAGTCTCACCTCACATGATCCTGAGAGATGTGCTTAGCACAGAAAGATGCAATGGTGGTCCATAAGCAGGATCAGGACACAAGCAATGTGGAGCTCTTTTTCTGCTCTTTCACACCACCCTATGATATCTCCTCACGCTATCACAGATTTCTTCAGCTTCTTAGGGAAAAAGGGAACCCCCTGTCTGATACCCATTTAATGGAGATGGGAAAAGCAGAGAGAGAAGAGCAGAAACAAGTGCAAGATTAATTTTACCTGAGACTTTGGGATGATACCAACCCTGAAGAAACCTATGTTTCCACTGTTGATTTTGGTGCAGTCCACAACAGTGGATGCAATGTTCTCTGGAGAAGGCCCATCACAAAGAACTGCATCCACCTGAAGAGAATCAAATGTTCACACCAAGTTCCCTGTAGGCACTTGGGAAAAGAGATGGTAGTTTCCCCGTCTCAACAGCTGGTAATTATTATCATAGGCAGCTCTGCTCCTTCATACCCTTGCTCTGTATTGTCCACTAACCACCTGCTGAATTTGATTACACAGTGGAATGAATGAACTCAGTAAAAGCAAAGAGAGAGCTCTTTATGTGGCGTAGATCATCAGTACAGCTAGACAGGTTTGCATCAGCTGAGGAGCTTTGATGAGTCCCATTTAGAAAGCAAATGTGTAGAAAACCATATTTTTGAGGAGTTAGAGGTAGGTTGTCACTACCTCTTGTTTAAAGTTGCCCTCACATGAGCTGACATGAATATTCTGTCTTATGTGTAGTATTCTCAGGATTTAACAGTGAAATGAATGATAGTCATTTGAATGGCCATGACCATTGTACTTCCAGAACTTACAAAAGCTGTAAAAGACAGGAAAATGTTAAAGCTTTGATGGCAGTTTAGACCAGCTTTAGCTTTAGATGGGAATCCCCAGTGTTCTGATAATTCAGTGCCAACTGGAGCTCTGTCACATTCAGGCAATGATGGTTTTATTGCTTCTAAGCAAAGAAACATCTTTTTGTTGCTCATATCATTCTGTGGTGGAAAATGAACTAAGTCATGGTGCCAGGCCACAACTATACTGCATAAAACACAGGCATTTTGGCTTCCCATCAGGTTTCTTATTTTTACACCCTTCTTTCTCCTTAATGCTGACATCAACATAAGGAGTGTCAATGAGATTCTTTTAATCAGATGTTCCCCCAGATTCTTGCTATCATTAATTGATTTGGCTACTCGGAACAAAGTGATTGTGTTCTTCCATCCCCATCTCTCTTGGGACAAACCTGAATAAAAGGAAACATAGCCTCAATTACCTTATCTCCTAGCTTGGCATACACTTGGTTGTGGTGTGTTGTGTCTGCCTCTCCTGTTGGGTTAGCTGATGTGACCACAATGGGGCCAACCTGGTGACAGAAAAATGGGAAAAAGAGCTCTGAGCAGGCTTTGCTGTATAACACAGATGACTTGCGCTCTGAAGTTCACTGATGAGTCTCCATAACTGAAAGTGAACTCAGTGTGACTCACCCAGATAGAGACACCTATTCTGTAGGCAACTAAAGTTGGAAGAGATGAATCCCAGCAGATCTGTGCATGAGTGACTAAGACCCTGCTGAACTGGGGTTTACTGACTTAGATCAAAAAGGAATTTTTTTTTTTCAAGAGACAGTAATCATCAAAGAACTAGAGTGGTTGCCCTAGAAATGAAGTAGTGAGCAGGGACATTACTGTAAGACTTGTAGGGTGCCACAGTTTCTCTAGCAAAGCCCAGAAATGCAGTGATGGATGATGGATCTGAACTGTAGGAGGAATGTGGATTTCTTCCTTCAAGGCAAATTTACTAGCAAAGCTATGGGGCTGTATCCATCGTTCACCGTCACACATCTCCAACTCCTGCAGTCAGAATAGTGGCCTGGCCATGCAGTTCCTTCCATTCAGAGCACAGCTGCAACTGGCTGAGCCAGAGATCAGCTTTTCAAAGAGAAGATCATGCAAGAAAACTGCCTCTGTAAAGCAACACTACTCAGCACACTAGGCAGCATCATCAATGTGCTCTCATCCAGAGCTGTGTCGAGATATCTTGGGGGCAGTGCTCAGCACTGCAGCAGAACATTTCCTATCATACTTTCTCTGAAGCTGTTGTGCCACCGTGCTACAGCCAATCGCATATTCACTTGCAGCTGCTGCTACCACGAGGTCATACAGCACAGCACAGAAAGAGCTTTCTTCCAAGTAGGGATCAGAAGATCACATGGGCAAGCCAGCTTGTCGGGCCCATAACACTGTAACATCCTTGAGGTTATAGCAGTAGAGGCCAGACCCTACCCTCAGGTGTCTGTGCACCCTGAAATGTTCATGTGCTCACCCCTGCATTATTCTAACACGCATACATACTCTCTCAGGTTGTCACCCCAGCAGCTACTCCCTGGCTAAAGTCATGGAGCAGTGTTGCTTATAACATAGTAAAGGTTGTAACTGATGTTGCTCTGCAAGCCACATTCTGGACCTCCTCAGGTTATGCTGGCTTAAAATAAGCCTGTGCTTGCAACAGAAGTGTTGGAGGTAGGAAATCATATAAAGTATCTGTTAATTATATCTTTTCTGGCATTCTGACCTGGTGGTCTCTTTTCTTTTTTTACACTCCCTCCTGCAATAAAATCAGCTACAGTTGCCTGTATACCCTACTCCTTCCTAATGATTTTTTTTTTTTTCTGAGGGAGCTACTCATCTGAGCACTTTTCACTTCCCAGAGCTCTCTGAATATTCTAGGATCCTCGTTTCAAAGAGGAAAGAAAAAAGAGGAGAGGTGACTTGTCAAGACCCAGCAAGAGGACTGGCTGAGTACTTCAGCCTCACCATCCTTCTCTCTTCCAGTAGGCCAGAGGTCCTGGGTGCTAGTGATTGACTCCAAGCCTGCCACCTAGACAGTGGAGTGGCAAGGTCTGGTTGCCAGTGCTGCTGAGAGGAGCGTGCTCTGACCACTCACCAAGTCAATGAGGTGGGTGGTGACAGAGCAGTCGGGAATGCGGATGGCGATGCTCTGAGGGGTACCCACGTATTTTGCAGAGTCCTTCATTCCCAGGAAGTCCACCCATTCTCCTGCACAAGGAAGAGCCACACACTTACTGATACACATCAGTCCAACCACAATGATCTTACCAGGAATATTGACATGGAGTATGTGGCACTGCAGTGAAGTGTGACTGTGTTGGAGTTTCAAACCCAGAGCTCTCCAGAGAGCTTGTAAGTAACAGCATTTCCTCACCTCTGGGAACCACCAAGCTAATAGGAGATGGCCAAGCAGCCTCCATGAAGTCCCAGAGTAGGGGGGTGAACAAATGCTTTGCAGGTTCCAGCTGCTTCAGGCTAGAAATCCAAAGTGACATGGGGCGCTCTTGAGCCTGCTGCTTGGAGCTAGAATTGAGAAAAGAGAAATGAACTTGGAAGTAAGCTAGGAATTCCTTTTCAAGCTGAAACAGAAACTGTGTTGGAGAGGCCTAGTGTTAGATAATACCTGTAGGCCTTGCCCCAGGTGATCAGTAAAAGCTGAACTGTCCAATAGATGACCTGACAGGAAAGGACACGGATGTCTATTCCCAGTTATGGTTTTAACAACTTGTGTAGTGATGTGTAAAAGTCAAAACTGCCCAAGTTCTGAGAAATATCCACCAGTTTGAGGGATCCCAGCTGCTTACAAAAGCACAGCCAGAGACATTCCTTAAAACGAGAGGGGTTTTGGTATGTACCTACAGATAGGTACCTTGCCTCATTTCTCACTTTTTGGTCTTTAGGTTTCTTTGTGATATCCATCTCCTGTCAATAGCCTACTCTAGGAGACAATTTCAGCTCTGCTGTCCCCTTTCCCCTTTCAGATCTTCTCCCCAGGCTTGTCAGCTTATTCATCACAAGAAAGCTATGTGTCACATTGCTCTGGACACTTGCTGTAGCCAGTACTCAGTAACAGCTGTAAGTCCTAGAGGCTTCTTTATACTAGTCAGGGAAGCCCTCACTGGGGAAGTGAAAGAAATACTTACTGGTGAGCTTTCTCCACAGCATCAGGTCTATTACAGGCTGCCACAAGCACATATACAGTATCTGTGGGAATGCTGCAGGTCCCTCCATTCTTCAGGATATCTGTTGGCATGGGAACAGGGCAGAATCCCTGAAGTGACTAAAACTGAGGGGCTTTAATTCACAAAAGAGCTGTCACAGACAAAACAGCCAATTCAGTGCTCTCATCTCCTTTTCCCAACTAACAAGTATTTCCTCTGAGTGCATTTTAGAATTCACCCAAGAAGAGATTTGACATTTGGGGGAATTCTGAGCCATGTTCATCTGGACCAGAAGACATTCAACCCTCTGGAGAGAGGGAGCACCATTCATTTGCCCTGCTTTCTTTGTACTAGGCTTTCAGTGGTAGCCCCAGCCTGGAGGACTTGTGTGTCTTAGACTGGATGAACAGAAAGAGGTATGATACAGGAGATATAGCAACAAATTCACTGCTAAACCCAGCTTCTGCCATGGAATTGGTCCTGTTTTCCCGAGAGTGTGTTTAGGTCTTGATGCCTCCTGTAACTTGGCCTGCTTGGTCGAAATGTAATCAGATTATCATGGTTTCCACATTTGGATGTGAAAAAAATGTCCTTTTAATAATGTTCTGCTACAAAATCTCTCTGCATTAACCCTCCACCCACACACTATCCCCTGTATATTTCCCTTACCTGCAATTCTCTTGACTGAGGAAGCTTTTCTGGCAGGCAGATGAAGGCACTTGTTCATTCCTCCCCCCACACCACTGAGCTGCACAATGGGCCTACTCATTGGTAAGCAGGAACTTTCAAAGATGCTGTTGAAAAGGGCAGACAGGAAGCAGTAGAAGCTGACCAGACCAAAGATGAGAGTGGCAGCAATGTCATAGCCAGCTGGAACAGCACTGATGGCATCCAGCAAGAAGCTGACAGGGATGAGCAAGAAAGTGAGGGAGTAAAAGAACCAGGTGATGTTTAAGAAGAGTGTGCAGAAGACAATGAAGCCATTGAAGAGCATGAAAGCAATGATGCCCACTGCTGTGTGGAAGCTTCTGGTAGTGCCATAGAGGCTGCTATATCTTGTCAAGCCCCAGATGATCCACATGATGCCATAGAGAATGAAAGCACTGCTCTCCAGGGTTTTACCCCGGGCAAAAGCCACTGAGCCACCTAGAAGCTTAAGGATCCCACCAGCCACCACAACCCATGGAACTACAACAGTAGCAAGTGGATCCTGTGGGTCCCTTGTCACCATTATAGCAAAAGAAGCAAGGACACTGCATGCATAGCCAAGTACTTCAGCATCTGCATACTTGGAATAGCCTAGATAAGGAGCATGAAGGTCTGTCCCTTCACGAAGCTTCAGAAAACTGCTGTGAGCAAGTAAGGCCTTCACAACACCCTTCCCTGTTGGGATTTTGGCACCTTCTTTCGTATTATACAGGTAAATTAGAGTAATCAAGGCTGAGGCCACAAAGATGGCCACATCCATGCCTTGGGGTCCACCTTCAAAAAATCCCTTGGGACGACAAGCTATTGCAATGCAGTAAGCCACATAAAACAGCAAATACAGGCCATCCACTAGGCTCTTGAGAGTGAAAAAAAGAGCCAAGACAGCAAAAAGAATTGCAAAAACCACCAGAAATGGAATAGGGAAAGATGGCTCCTCTGACTGCCAGACTGGGTACAGAAGGCAATAGCCTCCAGCAAATTTCAAGATGGAAGTGAAACCAAAGAATGTAGCCATCAGTGTATCCATGGCACGGTATGATAAAATGCATACTCCAATCTGATAGATCCCAGAGGTCCACAGCCAGGGCACCTGACCGATAAATAGCTTGCTAGTCACGCCCAGGAGCCTACAGCCAAAGACACTGGCAGACAGCATGTTCAGGATCAGACCTGTGTTTGCAAAATGATTCACACTGCCACTGGGGGACTTGATCTGTTCATGGGTCTTATTCTTAGCCAGATCTGTGCCAGGAAGGACAATTTTCTCTTTGCTGAGGAAATAAAGAATCCTTCCCAGAGCAAAATAACCTCCAACCAAACAGACAATCATATAATTGCAAGCCACAGCAGAGGAACCAAAAGCTGTGTTATAGTGCATGGCAATTTCATGAGCACTGGCAAGTGAGAGAGCAGAAGCAATCATAGCTAGGATGACCTCCCTGTGAAGGAAGCCCACCACTGCAATAATGAGTAGTGCCAGAGTAAATGCGACCAGGCCAGGCACTAAGGCATTGCGGAAATCACCAGTGTCATTCAAAACTCCTTGCCCTCCTAGGATGAAGATCACTCCGTAGCTGCACCAGAACACTGAGATGGTCAGGCAGAGAGACAAGAGCAGGGAGGCATTTCTTAGGCTTCTCCGAATTCCTATGAAACAAATGACAATGGAGACAGAACTGTGATTTTAAAACACCAGGTTACTGAAGGTAGTACTTAGGACATGCATCTGTGCCATAGGCAGATGGTATGTTGGCACATGAAGCTGCATAGATCCTGCATGATGCCAGACAGAGCTAGCACAAGCTTGGATAGGTCTGCACCGTGCCCCATTACCCTGTGTAAACATGACCATAAAGATTTCTTCAGAATAACACTGTGCATTCATCAGAGTGCCTGGGGTGAGCTCAAGGTTCATGAGTTCCTTCAACTTATTACCAGACCAGGCCTGGCACGCAGTCTGCCCTAATGAAGTCCTGGTTCAGCAAGCCGTTATCTTCTCTTCCTCATGATCCCCGCAAGACTCAACAATGACAATTTTTTAAAGCAGATCAAGTCCTGACACTACTTTCCTTCAGGTTCTCTAGTGGGTTGTTTTTTTCTAGCTGTAAGCTGTCAGGTCCAAGTATGTTTGTACCACAGGTCTCAAACATCTTGCTGGATTTCCATAAATAATGGGCCTTCCCTGAAGATAGGGGCATAGAAACTGCCAAACTCACTCCTTCTCAAGAACTATCCTGTCCAGTATCCTCATCTCAAAAATGACAAGGACCTTTATTTAAAAAACTTGAAGTTGAATGGAACCCAACTACTACTCCCAAACAATACCGAAAAGTACCTTATTTTTACTGCTACATTTTCTCATCTATGTGCTATTGATAGCACAACTTCTAGCACAAATGTCTCTGGGACTTCCTACATTTTTACTAGCAACTTTTACACTATATCACTCAGGGAAATGCCTTGTATATTTTAGGGTTCAGTTATTAAGAGATCTTACAGATAGACTTGAAATTCTCATTCCAAAGTGGAACTTTGTAATGGCTCTGTGCTTCATTTCTTCCTCAAACTAATATAGCCTTGTGGGCCACACCCCTGTTGGGAAGGGAAGCAAGAGCTCTGCTGATGACTCCCCAGGCTACTGGGGACTGTAATGACACAGGTATGCACCTCTGGGAACAAGGGAGCACAGAAATTCCTGCTTCTGGTAGGAGGCTGTTGAGTTCTGCGAACTGTGAAGACATCACCTGCCCAATGGGCCATTCCACAAGGCCCCATTCATATAGGTACTTCTAAGTGTGTTCTACTAGTGTTTTGTGTCACCACTGACTGAGAAAGGAGGTGGACCTATGTTTTATGTGTTAAAGTATGTATTGTCTCTCCCAAGTCCTCTGTTTTGTAGAGAAAAATACCAGGACCAGTAGTGATAAGTTGTAACATCAAAACTTGGAAGTTCATTTCCTCATTGCTCCAGGTGAAATAGGAGGAATACTTCAGCATTCAGTCTAAAGAGTGTGAACTTCGATATAATCAGTGACTTCCCTCTCAACTAAGTAGATCCCTTAGAATTTACACATGAACACACTATTTCAATCCATGGATGCCTAAACCACATATTCAGAAAGCCTGGGAATAGTTTTTAGAGAAATTATGCATCCACTCTGATGAAACTCTCAGAGATCTGAGAGTAAAGTGTTTGTTCAAAATTAACATTTATTTCATAGGTTGCATATACTGGAAAAATTTGGCGTGCTGATATGTTCCTAGAGGAGAATACATCAAGGGTCTGGTAAGGCTGCCAAGGTTTACATAAACCTCTTGGCAAAGCAGACCTCATACATGTAAAGCTATAGAAGGGGGAGGCCTTGAAGCTGGCCACACTCCGAGTCTTACCTGCATATGCCAGAAGAGATGATAAAATCAACAGAAGGATTCCTAAAGCTGTGCTGGGGATCAGAGGGGCTGCTCTGCTTAAAGTGTAGAAGTGCACAGCCAGTAAGAGTGATCCTGTGGGTGACAAGGGAAAGGGAAAAAGAGAAAGAGCTTATAAACTTTTCTCCCAAAACAGGAGAGACCCAGAGCAGCAGGAGCAGGGAACAGAGAGAAAATAACCATACAAGATCTACAAATAATGAAATCTAAGGGGAAGGGAGGTGTGTTACAGGTTTGTGTCCATGGTCTCACCTCTTCCTGAGTGCCTAGTTTTAAGAAACTTGAACTTAATCGTCTTTGAAACTGCTCCTCCACTGCCAGATAAGTTAAAATCAGCTTTCAGATTCCAATTACACAAAAGGCATACACACATGCACAATCTACAGAGGATCACATAAGACTTTTGCTTACAGAAAACTAGCCCAAAAATGAAAAGGGGCAGTACTCAAGAAGAAGAAATGCAAAGAAGGAGCAAAAGAAAGGGGAGTGAACAAGTAAAACACATCTGCAGGGAAGGCAGCTAGAGAAAAGGAAAAGGGAGGAAAGTGCATCCAAATAAAAAAACCTGTATGAAAATGACTATCACAAAGTTTTGATTTGCTTCCCACCCAGGATGGATTCAGTACAAGAGTTCAGGCCTGCACTTTAAAGCCAAGACAAATAAGTTATTGGCTGCTGAAATAGGCAGAGGGATCTCTGGATCTAAAAGTTTTATCCAAGTAGAGAGATTCAGAATAAACAGACTCTTTAGCCCCCTTTGAAAGGGGATTGTCCAGGAAAGCTATTCCCAACCCCATCCTCCCATGCCAAGAAGACTTGATCCCTACCTGCGGAAATGCCCAAGAGCCCTATGGAGTAATGCAGTGACTCAGCTTTTCTGACTGCCATCGCAGAGTCTGCTGAAGACCCAGATGCAGACTGAAATGCTGCCTCTCTTTCCTCCCTAGCTCTTTATAACCAAACCAACTCCACTGGCCTCTGTTCCTCCCTGCTCTCCACCCCTTTTCCCTACAAACATCTTCTGTTAGTGTTCCTCTCTGTGTGCAGGGAGGAAATGCAAACGAGTTTCCAGCTTCAAAAAATTTCAGTCTGTGAGTCAGCATGGACTGCTGGTAGCTCCCTCCAGGGGCCTGTTAATTTTACTGTTGATTAACTCTTGTTAAAAAAGACACTAGAAAAATAATGTTAAGGGTTTATTGCTATTAATGCCTTTTTGCCATTGCCAGTGAGGAAATTGCACTAGTTAAAATTAAGTTTTTTTAAAGAATACATCTTGCTGGAGCAAACAAGCACTTTGCAAGCCCAGGAGCTCCTTGGGGACCAGTAATTTCTCCTAACACTGGCCATGGACCTGCTGTTTGTCCCTGTCACAGCTATGAATGCCTGGCACTGCTGTTCTGTGCTGGGAAAGCCCAGGGAAGATTCAGTGCTGTTCCCCTTAAAAGTGACTTCTGTCCATGTGCCAGTCCACCTCTATCCAATCCAGCCCCTCTGTGCACATTCCCAGGAAACTCCTCCTTGTTCCTGCATAGTTTTCATGAGGGAGGTGTCAGTGGAAACATGCATTCTGGAGACTGCCAGAGTGAGGATAAAATCTAGAAAAGTTTTGTTGACTTCCCAGGAGCAGTGGACCAGTTTAGGCTCTACTCCTGTGGAGGACTTGGCTCCTATCAGGCCCACTTAAAGCAAATCCTGTTCTCAGCCTCTTGACAAAATAAAAGACACAGAACAGTGTAAAGAGCTTCACGCTAGTTTTACTGGACTGGACAAGGATGCCTCCGCAGAGGCCCTACAGCAGCAAGCTGTGATGTTTCTCTTGGCAGACCTGGCTCTATGTTCTCCCATAGGGCATGCTCCATGGCATGCTGAAAAGAGTCTCAGAGCTGTAAAGAGAGTGGGCAGTGCTGGAGCCCGATGTCAGGCCACCAGCACCACCCCAATTGTGTCAGATCCTCAGTAGCAGTCAGAACAATCCCCAACTGGCAGAGTCCATAGATAATGCCAAGGGACCACGCTCCTCCTGCTCTCCAAGCCGGGTAAAGCATGGCAACATGTTCCCACTGAGCAGCTGGACCCCTATAATGGCTCCCAAACCTTCCAGGTTTCTTCAGTGCTTTAGAAGACAGTTATCTTTAATTGTGTTCACCCTTCAAGAAGAGCTTTAAGGCAACAGGGTTCCTTCATGTCATCTTCGCTAGAATGTTAATGCAGATTAGAACAAGGTGTTAATATTAAAGCTCAATGTCTATTTCCAGATAAATATCCAGAAAAAGTCTGTTGCAGGTAGATCTTTAGGTTCCATATGTCTACTGAAATAGGTCTTGTCACATGAGGAGACAAGCACTGGAACAAGGCTGTTCTGTCCAGTTAGTTACACCCGACCAATTATTTCAGTAAGGTGAATCTGCTTAGTCAGTTTGCAACATGCAGAGCTAGACGATGTGGTTTGCCACGAGCAGTAAGTTTGTTTAAATCAGTAGCCTTAGGCTGCCTTTGTCTCATCACTAATGGGGCTGCTCTCTAACCAGCTGAAGGAAGAAGGAACTATCTGTTCAAGCAGCAGCATGATTCAGCTGTTTTTTCATATAAGAGGAAATAATAAATTTCTAAATCAATCAGACTTACAATACCTTAGATACCAAACCAAACAGCGGGGAAATTGCTTTTGGAGTTTTCCACCCATGTCTCAGAGTTTAACTCCTTTTCTGGATAATAAAAGTAACTGAAGGGAACAGCCTGCATTAAATTAGCTGGACTTCACCAAATCCTTTCTCCACCCATCACGCACGTGCTTTTGTTCCCGTCTGTACAGATAACAGCTAGGAGTATGTGGTGCCTAATATCACTAATTTTAAGAGATGCATGTAATAAATGAAGACACATGCTTTAGCAGTGAATATCCTCCTCATGCCTGCCATGAATAAAGAGCTTGCAAAAATATTATTTCATTATACACTGAATACACTTCATGCCTTTTCCAAATACTATAGAGACCCAAGGAAAATTTCTCATAAATAAGCCCTGAAAAACATTTTCCAGACATGTTGCATGAGGCCTGTTCTTCTCTGAAGAACAGCAAGATAGCCTTAGCAAGCCAGGATTATTTCAACAGTGCAAAGCTGAAGTAAAGAGAGGTTCATAATCTTCTCAGCTGAGAACACTCCAAAGACAGGGGAGAAGAGGTTTCCGCATGAGCAAGGGAGTCTCCTCATCACATGCTGGGAACCTTGCTGTCAGGTGCCCCTTAGGAGGTCAGAGGTCTACCAGTTTCTCTCCTTACCATGCTACCACTTTCCTAGCAATTGGTGTTGTTACCTTCTTGGAGAGCTGGTGCTGTTGACAGAGTCTCAAGTTATTCACTTCTAACCGCAGGGCCCAAAGGCCAGGGAACAACTGCAATTGGGTGAAAACTACTCTTCAGTGACAGGGTGCAAGGGTGAGAACATTTAAGGTCCAAAAGGGAAACTTGGTATTAAAAGAGAGAGGCTGCCGTGCAGTGTAGGGTTTGGAGAATGGGGCACAGAGAGGAAATTCACTAGCTTGAATGCTTGCTCTGGGCTGGCCTCCTTCGGTGCCATCACATGCACAAAGATTTTGGTGCTTTAGTCTGAAATAGAATGGAAAATTGACAGCTGAGAAGGAAAAACACAGTTGCTCTGTTGAACAGGTCATGTCAGCTGGGGATACTTTGGGGACAACGTGCTGCAAAGAAGGTCTGCAAGGGAGCTTTCAGTTTAGGAAACAAATAATATTTACATGCCCTGCCTGTGGCACTGGAAACAAAACCTCCTTGCCAGTAAGAAATTCAGCCCTGCCCTCCTGGCCCCACCTGCGCCTGGGGGAGGGATCGTGCTATAAAAGGCTCCAGGCAGTGAACAGAGATGCACAGCAATCTGGGGCTCTCCAGGGAATCCTCTCACTCTGGTGGTGACCATGGGAAAGAAAGTGGCTGTTGTGCTGGCTGGCTGTGGTGTGTACGATGGGAGTGAGATCCACGAGTCTTCTGCTGTGCTGGTGCATCTCAGCAGGGAGGGGGCACAGGTAAGAGGCACCCTGGCAGGTTGCTGCCCCATCTGCGGCTCCTTTTGCCCTGCTCTGCTTTTCACTCTCTCTTTCTCTCTCTTGCAGAAGATACTCTGCTCTAAGGATCTTTGCAGCTTACTGGACAAATCACAAGCTCCCCATTGCTGCTGGCCTCACTGCAGAGCATAAGTAATCAGAGTCAAAGTGAAGGGCACAGTGCAGGAGCCGCTACAGTGAGCGTGGAGAACTCCCTGGTCTCTACTTTGCTCTCACAGCTTTGCTCTACAGAGGGATTGGCTGGGTGCTCCGTGTTGAGTGTATTCAAGCTGTGAAGCAAACTTTCCTAAACACATTCTCTATTCTTTTTGGCTGACACTTCCTCTTTTCTGCTTTGGTATTTCTGTTTAAAAAGCTATTACTGTTTTGGGCTTTTTGAAATACACCTTTTTAAAGCCTAGAAGGCTAGAATAGAAGATAGATGAGTTCTTGTGAGTTAAACTGCAATAGGGTTAAAAAAGGCAACCCTCAAGCAGCTGCTTAGTGTGCCATTAATCACTACAGCCACTCTGCAAGAGTGGAAGGGGAAGGAGAGAAGCCATGTGTAACATTATCCTGAGCTCTGAACCACCCACAAATCTGGGCCAGAGCCTTTCTCCTGGAAATCGGTGTTGCTCCACTGACTACAAAGGTGCAGTGGTGATTTACATGCTCTGCAGAGCCAGTCAGCCCAATTCCAAAGTCTTCCGAGCATGTATTCTCAGTTTGGGTTAAAGGTGAGATGTGTACAACCCCTCCTCTACTGTCTGTATTTTTGTCTCTTTTCTTTTTCTCCTGGAGCTTCTGCAGTTGTTCCCCTTCTGCCTTACTTCAAACTGGTAGACACATCCCTTGGATTGCAGGGGACCTCTAGTGGAGGAAACTCAGGCATTTCCTCCCCCTGCCCCTCCTTTTTTTCTTTTTTTCATCCTATTTGCCTAAAGAAACAAAGCTTGCACAATTGCAAAATGCATCACTCATCTGTCTGTTTGCCACTCTCCACCCTTAATTTCTGCATGCCAGCTTGAACTAGGTCTGAAGGAAGGGGAAGCATTTTCCAGGTAATGAAATCCACTGGCCTTTGGGAAAACAGTGGCTGGAGGGAAGAAACTCAAATTGCTGTCTTTGAGGGAGGCTCCGGTTGGACAGCACCTCCTGGGTCATCAGCAGCCTCAGGATGAGTGGCCAATCGGCAGGTGTGAACTAAGCAGTCAGTCAGCACCTGCATGGTGACTGGCCAATCAGCAGGCATGAAAGGACTGGCCAGTCGGCTCTCACATATTGACTGGCCAATCAGCAGGCATGAAAGGACTGGCCGGTCAGCACCCACGTGTAGACTGGCCAATCAGCCCACAGGCCTCCTCAGGTGCAGTGCCCAGCTAGGCATAGGGCTGCGTTGTCCTTCGCTTGGGGGGTAGCTAGGGTAGGGCTGGGGCTGTCACAGTGAAGGTGGTTGTTTGGGACGCAGATGGCAACCTCTACGAAATGAGCTTCATGAATGGCTCTTGGAACGCCTTATTCTCCTAGGAGGGGAGGGAGTGGCTTTCCCCTCTCCCCAGATTCAGCCCCCCAAATAAGCAGTGTGGACTAGATTCTTTGCTTTCACCTAATACCCTTGTCCCTGCAAGGTAGGTGCAAGGGTTCCCCATGCAGAAGCTACAAAACTTTCTTTCTCCTCCCAGTGACAATAACCTTCCCCATGCCAGTGTTGGATACAAGTGAGCCTGAGGGTCACTGTGTTCACCAGCAAAGTTCTTTCCTAACAAAGTAACCCGAGCACTTTCATTATCTATGGCCTTGCAACAGTGCCTAGGATATATGCCCAAAGAATAACAGATCTTACCCTCCCTCCCCAGGCAGAGGTTTATGCTCCTGATGTGGACCAGATGCATGTCGTGGACCATGTAAAAGGACAGCCAACTCAGGAGAAGCGCAATGTGCTATTTGAAAGTGCCAGAATAGCCAGAGGCAACATCAAGGATCTAGCTAAACTGGATGTCAAGGGACTGGATGCCCTAATCATACCAGGTAGGATGGCATTGGGGTCTGCAAGTTCAAGGTTTTAGGCTGGATGATCTCCAGAAGTCCCTTCCAACCTCAGCTATTCTGTGATTTGGTGGAAGGGCTTAGAGTATGCCATAAGCCTTGAATGACATGGGCTTTGTGGCCTGGAGAAGAACCGAGTGGAACCATTGGGGAAGATGACAGTCTGGAGGAAGGAAGGGATTGGAAGGATGGCCATCTTCCATCTGTGCTGGTACTAGTGTGTTTGCTTGGACTTGTATTACAAGAGCACATGGCAATGCAGAAGCTTACTCCCAAGAGGAGAAGGCAGATAACTGTTGACTTCTTATCCTCTGTACCATGTACTTCATTTGTCTCTACTTGATGAAAGGACATACCTATACCATCCCCTCCTACACCAACATGCCTACCCCCTTATTAGGAGAAGGAGAATCTAGGACAGAGAGGGGGTGACTCAAAAGTGGAAAGTTTGATAGGCCTGACAATTACTCTTTGGTGCAAGTATGGCCAAGTGACTTCAGTGTGGATGGACTACCCTGGGAGCAAGGATTAAATGACAAGAAAAAATCTGTAAGCAAGCTCCACCATAATTCTGGAGAGAAGAGCTCATGGGTGACAGAGGGTAATTAACAGAGCATTGATACCTCTCCAGTTCAATTTAGAAGCAACAAAGTTGCTTTGGAGTCTCATCTCCTGACAGTGAGGAGCTGAAAAATACTCAGAGGCTCAAAAAAGCTTAGCTTGTATATTTTAGCTCTTTTGTCAACATTGGACAAATGCTTCCATCCACCAAATCCATTTTAGCATTCTACTGGGTCAATTCTGACATAAAAATTCTGCCCTTGAGTAGTAATCTTCCTGTCTAATCCATTTCCCTTTTCTCAGGTGGCTTTGGAGTGGCTAAAAACCTAAGTACCTGGGCCACCCAAGGGAAGAACTGCATAGTCTCCAAAGAGGTGGAGGACATACTGAAGGCATTCCATGCTGCCAAAAAGCCCATTGGCTTGTGCTGCATTTCCCCAGTATTGGCAGCCAAAATCTTTCCAGGCTGTGAGCTGACTGTGGGTCACGACACAGAATGTGAGAAGTAAGTAATCACAAAGTGCTGATATAAAATCATGTCTTGAACATTGCATGATCACATCCCTCCCCAATGTACGCAGCACCCTGTCTCATGCTTCTCTCAGTCCCAGGGTAGGAAAGACACCAGACCACTGTCTCATGAAGCAGATGCTGGGCAGGATCATGGTTGCGCAACACTTCATAATATTATGAGAGGGAGGGGCTTAAACTGCCCTTACTCATCCATGAAAGCTGTGAACGAATTCTTCCAGTGGTAGGAAAGGAACTATGCAGGCTCTTGCTGTTTAGCTGGGAAGTAAGGTCATTTGTAGAAAGCTGGTGAAGAAAGCCCAAATGCAAAGTCTGGAGGGGGGCAGGGTTAAGTAGGGAATGTCTACAGTTTTGCGTCAAGGTCTTATTTTTGGCTTTACTTAGGATTTGTAACTTTCTGTAATCTGGAGGTTTTCCTGCTTAGCTCTATAACCCGTGAGAAATTCCTCTGACAAAAAAAAATTTGGATCCTATTGAGCTGGCTTTCTGCCAGGACCATTGATTTCTCTGTAGCAGCTTTGAAGCTGCTGCCATGAGGCACTCATGGGCTTTTCACTCTAGGCCTTCGTCAGATCTTTCTCTGCAATGACAGTTTCTCCACTCAGTGTTTACTCTCTTATTTTTGTAGATGGCCTTATGCAAAGACTGCTGAGACCATGAAGGAGCTCGGTTGCAAGCACGTGAACAAACACGTCACTGAGATTCATGTGGATGTGAAGAACAAGCTGGTGACCACCAGTGCCTTCATGTGTAATGCCCCCATTCATGAGATCTATGACGGTGTTGGAAAAATGGTCAAAGAAGTGGTCAGACTTGCCTGAATGCCACAAAGTCGAAGGATCCAACTCTTCCAGAGTGCAGGCACTGAGCATAAGATAATGTCCTTCCCCCTTTACACCCACAAGTCAATAGGAAAACTGCTACTCAAATGGAGTTCTTTCCCTCACTGAACCATTGCTGGCTGCTGAGGAGGGAGAACAGTGGAGCAATGTAGGCATTGCTGTCTTGCCAAGGACACACCGCTTACTGTACTGACCATAAAATGACAGTAATTGGAGTGTCAATGTACACTGAGCTGACATGCAGTTGCCAGGTCTCCACAGGCCTGAGATACAGGTCTTTGGTTGTGAGTAGCAGAGGAGTCAGTCATGACTGGGCTGACCTGACATATGCATATCATGTGTAAACAGGAATTTGCCCCTTTCTAAGATACTTTTCAAATCTGTCTTTGCTGGTTCAAAGCTCCCCATACACTACCACCTCACAGAATGGATGTATTAATGGCCCAAGGAAGGAACATGATTATGCTATTGAATAAAAGTAGATACTTGCTATGTGTGCTGAATTCTCCTTCACTGAATGACATGCTTTTATCTTTGCCCTGTGCTCTGTATTAGAGGGTGCTCTTAGTGCTACTGGTTGGCCAATGAATGGGGAGAAAGGTATGGGAAGAAGTCGCCAGTTACAAACCACACTTGTTTTGCTTGGATGCATCAGAACTCAGATTTGGGCATGAATATGGCATCCATTAATGAAAAAGGGAAGTAGGTATTCCGGACTGTTTTTTTTTCTCCATGCTGAAGTGAATAACTAAACCAACATTAGCACTGAAGACTAATGAGGGTGGTTGAACACTAGAACAGGTTACCTGGAGAGGTTGTGAAGTCTCCATCCTTGGAGATATTCAAAACCCGACTTGACATGGTCCTGGGCAATCCACTCTAGCTCACCCTGCTTGAGCAGGGTGTTGGACCAGATAATCTGCAGAGGTCCTTTCCAACATCAACTACTCTGTGATTCCATAATGGAAAAAGGTTATATTCTGTTCTTATGTTAACAGAAGACCTGCTATGATATCATGGGGTATTTAGGAAGCAGCCTTCCATACTACTCCCAAGCAGAAAGAGTCCAGGGCGATGTCTAGGCATCCTAAAGAAAGTGGTACAAGTTCCAGTCTCTTCATTTAGAAAAAAAAATAGTGTGGAAGAAAACTCTGCATTGCAACAGGGACAGACAAGATACCTGTCTAGCTCAAACTTGAATGGCAAGTTGTACACTGTTTTGGGTGATCAGCAATGCTTGGCAAACAAAGGCACTAAAAATAACCCAGTATCACAACAGTTGTTCAGACAACAGGCCAGGCACAGGCTAGAAGGAACCACTCGTCTATGTAATCTGACCATTCTGCAGGAGCTGTAACGAGTACAGTAACTTACATTTGACTGAAACAAGCCTTCTAAGAGGATCCAGTCTTGACTTGAAGACACTGCTTATACCATTTGATAGCTCATTCCCACAGTTAATCAACATCATTTAGAATAAGCCATGTTTTATTTCTCTCTTATAGTTGAAGAGTATACTTCCAGCACCTGAATATTGACAGGTTTGTCTCCATTAGGTTGAAGAGCCATTTAGATGGTAGCTGGTATGTTCTTGTTATACAGGTTATTATTCAAGTAGCATTATATAATCTTTACAGACTGAGCTGTTCAATTCTTTAAGTATAAGACATTTTTTTCTAAGCCAGCAACTATCATCTGTCACTCTTGTAAGCAAACTCTTCAGGCTTTTAAATCCTTTTCAAACCACTGGCACATTTTTGCACTCTTATCAACATGGCAAGATCCTTCAAGACTCCACCAAGGACCAGAGTGGGAAGGAATTTATCCACATGCTGCAGTGGTACTGCAAAGAGGGGCACCAATATTTATGGGAGGGACAGAATAGCCCAGAGTAGCGTAAACCACCACTTTTACCCAGGTTTCTTATGAAAATTGAACTTATCCAATCACCCTTCTCTGTGGTACTTTTTTCCACTGGTCCACCTAACAATCATTTTCAACCCACTGGCTGTCCTCCATAAGGTTTGCAAAGGTGTAAAAGCTTCCAAGATATAAAGCATCAGCCAGTCTGGGGAGAGCAGCTGCTAGGGAGAGAAGGGAAAGCGCTTACCAGCACAAAAATCCTGTTGACTGTTCCCTTGGTCCTTAGAGAATCCCTCTCAGAGAACTGTGGTGAGTAACCCGACCTCAGAACAACATTCAATTTGAATGTGCATTTTATTAGGCAGGAAGCACAAATGAGTGGTAGGCCTCATTACATCTCCTGGCCTTAGAGCTGCAGATTTTTTTCCCATACTGCTTCTTCTGAAGGGGGATCCAAAGCCTAGGACATACATTACCTTGCCTTACAGAAAGCAAGTGCATCCAATTCCTTGAACTGTCCTTTGCACAGATGCAGGAGTTCAGGAAAGGTACAGAAGTTTCTGACATCAGTACTAACTTCTGAGAGTTATACAGGGTTTTCTGAGAGTAAAGAGCATTTTGACTAACTTATCAGATAGGCTGAAAAGCAACAGGTTGTAATTACAAGAGGGAGAATTCCAGGCACTAGCTGGAGAATTTGAACCAATCTCAGACTTTAGAACCAACCCACACAGACACAGAGCTAGTAACAACACTGTTTACTGGGATGTGGAAAACTGCTTGCAATAGCAGAGCACAAAAATTGACCCCAGAGATAAAACATTAACAATATCTTGCCTAGGAAAGTCAATAAACTGAGTAAAACCCACAAAAGCTAAGGAAACTGGAGAAAAGTGCCATTTCTACCTGTTGTTTACAATGGAATAGGAGAAAAAAACCCCATCATGTAGTTATGGGTCAGTCAGAGTCAGGATCCGCAGGAACTCCTGTTTATTCACTTGCCCATCTCCATCCAAATCTGCTTCATCAATCATTTCCTGTGGGATAGCAAAGATTTGGAGACCAGCTTAGGTGGGCTCTGAGAGGGTGGAGATCCAGAAAGCCTGAACACCTCTTAAGGTTTCAGGCAAGGCTTCAGTTTAATACCAAGTGAGACAGAGACCTTGCATTAGACTTTAGCACTTAGACACATGATGGAGATTAGAGAGGAGGCAGGTTTACAAACCAGAGCAGCAGTGGTGAGTCGTTCCTTGCAAAGCAACACAGAGCAGTCCCCCTACTAACGATCCCTGAACTAAGGCACACCTCTCCCTCCCTGAGCAGAGCACAGGAGGAACGCGCTTGTACTTCACAAACCTGCAGTTCCTCATCCGTGATGTCTTCCCCAACTTCAACAGCCACCAGCTTGAGTTTCTCAAAGGAGATCTTGCCGGTGCCATCATGATCAAATAGCTTGAAAGCTTTCAGGATCTCCTCTTTCGAACATGGTTCCGCCTTAGCAAGGAAATGAAAAATGCCCCCACGCAAGCATGACATCATACCGCTCTACAATCCCTAGTCAAGCACTTTAGCCAGGAAACATTTGGAATCAAGACATCCTTTTGGGGAAAGCATGGCCATAGCAGAGAGTTATTTACCACTGCTATTTCACATTTGCTTTTTTTTTTTTCCTCCATATTACTACATATTAAAGGAAAAACTCCAAGCGAAGTTGTTTGAACAGCATGGGAATTTGGCTGGGAATATCCTGACCACGCTTTGTCAGGAAGAGGCGGATTAGCAGAACTACTGGAGGAGGAAGCAATTGCCAAAATGATCCAATGGCTACAGCGATATTTTACTTCAAAAGTGAGCCTGCCTGTGCTCCAGCCCTTACTCACCTTGCACACAGGCAATGCATATACAAGCTTGCATTTAGGTGTGGGCTTTGACTGAACTCCAGAGCATTACTAGGGGGAAAACTTGGATCTACACTTACCTCTTAGCATGAGTCCAAGCATGGTCCACACCCCGGTTAACTATAATGGCAGTGACAAGGGAACGGCCACACCAGATATGCCCCAGTTACCTCCTGTGCATTCCACAGAGCCTTGCAATGAATCACAAGGATGACAGAGGCAGGACCAGGTGAGCTGGTGCTCTTCTAAAATGGCCTTTGTCTATGTGCAGTCAGGACTGGAAGATACAGAGGTGTCTGAGCCACAGGAATCTCAGAATGAGGGATGTGGATGAGGAAACATGAATCAGAGAGCTGATATCAAACAGCAGCCCTTAGGACACTTCACAAACTTGAGTGGCTTTTGCTTGCAGGAGGTGCTGACAGTGTCAGCGGGTTTTGAGGAATGATTTCTGTGGATGGTGAATTGTTCATGTTCATCTGATGTATGACATTTGTTTACCGCTGTCTTAACAAAATAAAAAACCTTGTGACTATAGGCACAGTACTGAAATTTCATGTGAAAAGGTTTAAGGAAGGAAAGGGGGCAGCATCAATCCACATGGTATGTTGGCCTTTGCAGTAGTTTGAATGCTAAAAGGCGGATCCTTTCCTGGATTGTTCTGAGGCCTTCAGGCTCCCAGTGAAGATCCCAGGTGCTCTGTGTGCTCAGCACACTCCAGAACGGGGAGGAGCTGTCTGCTGAAACGTAGCTGAGCTCTAGCTGAGCTAGCCATCCTGCTCCCTATATAGTCCAAGTAAAGAGACAGGAGGGCTAAGCACCCTTGGACAGAAATGACTCAAAGTTTATCTTCCCTGACCCATCCTCATCAACTTCGGAGGCAGGTGATGACTCAGAAAATGGTATGTGAACCTGTCTGCTTACAAAGACTGAGATTCCCCTTGCCTAATTTTACAGTGCAGGTACCCACAATAGATCGGGTCACTCTGGCTCCCTGCAGGGGAGAAACAGGAGTTTATCAGTTTCATCCGAGCTCTTTACTTGGACTATATAGGGAGCAGGATGGCTAGCTCAGCACACTCCAGAACGGGGAGGAGCTGTCTGCTGAAACGTAGCTCGAGCAATGAATTGGGGTCCATGCTAACAGGCTGCACAGGTCCATGAGACTATCCTTGATGACCAAACCTGCTTAAGAAGTTTCATACCCCACAGTCCTGCTCCAGATGCTCATTTTTTGCCCTTATATTGCAGTTTAGCACCCTACTTTTTTTACCTGGCCACAGAGTAAAAGATGTTGCTGAAATTAGACTACTAATAACACTACTTGGAATACGAAGGCTATCTCAGCTCATTTTAGAGATTCAGGTTGCTACTTTTCAAGGCACATCTCTAGCAGCAATACTTGTGTGCTGCATGACCCCCCTCTGCCATTCCCATCTGCTCCTTCTACTCCCCTGCTGGAAGGCAATGCACCTCCCTCCTGAAAGTTTAAAAAATATTTATTTAAGATTATTTTAAATAAATATTTATTTTTCTATTAGGGTTATTTTTAACCCAGACCACTTTCCCCACGCAATTTTCCTCTGTGCTTCCACAGTCAACTAACGGGAGCTGGGGGGAAGCACACAGGAAAAAGCAGAAGAGGGTAGGATCTGTGCTAACTGATATGGCACCTCAGTGCAGATGAGAGCTGACTCAACTCCCTTCTCCATGTGAAGGGGAAGGAATTGTGCAGATGACTGAGCAGAGGAGGAAGGAAGGGGTTTACAAAATACAGACTAAGCTACTCATCCACCACTGTGTCTCTATAGACCATGGTTCTGTAGTTGTCTAACTTCAGTAGCATGAGATTGTAGAAAGTTCAGGGAAGAACTGTAGGCATGGGCCAATGACAAGGAAGGCTTCAGTCCCTCCAAAGAAAACCTGGCTAAAAAGTTGGCACGATCGCTGCTGGCTGCATAACGACTTGGAATTCAGGCAGCAAAGTCTGTTAGCACAGCAAGGCATCCAAAAGCAATGGATGGCAAACACTTAATTGCTTCGTGACAGCAACACAGCAGCATTTATCAGGCGCTTGTAAATGATTAGCTCTATTTGCAACAGTTACGCTTACAGCCTGTCGTTTGTGTTTGACTACAGCAATTCAAGTTCCAAGCGCAACTACGGTCATGAAGCAACGGTGTCATTTCTCCCAGCCTGAGGGGATCCACGATTCTGACCCGGGTTACTCATACTGTACAAACACATCTCTAAGAGCGGCAGGCTGAACGGCCACGCTTCAAGTACCACCACGGTAGGAAAGCAGGGGATCCCTAGGTATCTAGCTGAGACTAGCGGTCCTTGTTCCTGACCAGAGTTTCTTCTCCAAAGGAGGCGCGTGGAAGAAGCAAGGCAGCTGCGCGGGGCTTCATGGTGGAAAAGAGCCAAGAGTTACCGCACCCCCGAGGGCAGATACCGTTTGCTTTACTTCTGCCGCCCTGGGAGTGCTCCTCCGTGAACACACTGCGGATTTACAGTTCCTTGCCTTCAGGTCCTTGACGTCCATCTGTCCCGAGCCATCGGGGTCGAGCAAGTCAAAGGCTTCTCGCAGCTGCTGCTTCTGCCCTTCGCTGAGGGGGATGGCGGGTGGGGGTCTCTTCCCCTGGGCCCGCACCGCCGCGGCAGCGCCCGCGCCGCCGGCGCCTTCCGCGGAGCAGCCGCGGCGCTGCGGGAGGAACTGCCGCGGGGCTCCCACGGGAGGGCAGGGCCGCGCCCGGCGCCTCCTCCCGCCGCCCCTGCCGGCTGCCCGCTCCGCTCCGCTCCCCTCAGAGACGCCTCAGGCGGGGCGGGGCGGGGCGGGCCAGGCCCGGCTCCCGCTCCCCCCGCGCCGCGGGGCGGGGGAGGGGACGAGGGGGGCAGGACGGGCCCCGCCGCGGCTCTCACCATCCCGCCGCCGGCCGCTGCCCCGCCGCGCGGTGCTATGGCAACCAGGCCTCTCATTGGCTAGCGCTCCTGCTCCTCAGGAGGAAGCCGCGAGCCGATTGGCCGAAGCGCTCGCTCGCTCCCGCCCTCCGCGGCAGCCGTTGCCGCCCCGCGGGGAGTGCGTTCCTCCGCCATGAGGAGCGCCTGAAGGCGGGCAGCGCTCGCGGTGCTGCCTGCAGCGGCCTCGGACTTCGTCTCCCCGCGACCTGACAGGCTCTTCCCTCCTCCCCGGGATCTTCCCTTTCGCCTCCGTGGGCCCCCTGCTTCTCTCAGAGACCACCGCTTCTCGGGAACCCTTCCTTTTGGCACCACCTCTTCTCTCCAGGGCCTGAAACCCCTGTGAATTGTCTCTGTGCAGAAGCCCAACGTGCTGGTTCTGTCTCACATTTCTATTTATTGGGGCATTCAGGATCTGACACTTCTCCTTAGTCCCGCTATTACCAGAATTTACTGGCTGCAACTAACATGTTTGTGCTTGAGGGTTCAATTTCAGATAATCACTCCTCACATGTATCTGCCCCCTGTCAGCATTTGCAATAAGCTCTTTTTTTCCCCCCACCTATAACAGCTTTGTGCCTATTACTTTTTTTTTCTGTGGAGAGACAGTGGTGAAGGCGCTGGTTTTTAATTGAGACTAGTACTCCCGGCTTCCTGTGCCACAGTCTGAGCATACGAGCACAAATATGAGGTAGGAACCCATCTGCTTTTCGCACCTCAGGCCAATTGCAAACACTTTGACAAGGGAGTAAGAGACACATAATACTGCAACGAATATGAAACGAGGTAGTCCATCAGCCAAGAGACAGTGTTAGCATACTTCCTCCCAGGAATAGGCTTTCACTGAAGCTTACCACTTTTGAAATAATAAACAGAAACCTTGCAAGCCCCCCAACCTTGGAAAAAAATACAAGCAGAGCCTGCACATTACCAGAGAACTAAAGCATTAGTCAAAGCCCCCCACAATTAGGCTTTGCCAGTTGAGTACCTTTGCTCAGAAGCATGCAGCCCCATACCCCACCTGTTCTCATTTGGTTCTTGGGTGCAAGGAGAGCACCGAGCAAGTCTCAGACTTAATGCTTCAGCCAGCAAAATTGCTGTACCCTTCAGCTGCTCCTCCCATAAACAGCACTGGATCTCAGCCAGAGAGGGGACATAATACACATCCAGATCTGTTTGTCTTATCCCAAGTTGCAGGGCTGTGAATCCTGCAACTCTGTTGAAAAAAAAAAAGTTAGTGCTCCTTAGGATTCATGCAATAAATTATTTTAAAACAGACTGGCCCCATTCTAGAGGTTTACTCCTAGAGAAAGATGGAGTGATGCACAAAATTCCTTGCATGGTTGCCAGTAACTAACTCAGTTTAAGATCCATACATCATTATCCTACATTTGGAATTTGTGATGAGGCCTTCAAAACTAAAATCCCAACTACCCTGCCTGGATATCTGAAAATAGTGCAGCAAGCTGAATATTATTTCTGAAAGAGTGAGTGATCCACATCATGCATGTTTTGAAGAGAAGCATTAGAGGTTGACCATCAGTGACGAACTTCTGCATATTGTACTGCAGTTGTTAGGTAAAATGAAGCTTAAGATAAAGATCAGGAAACAGATTTCTGCACAGCAGAATTTATCAAAACCATGAACCGTGCAGCATCAGCAGAAGACTGAGGTAGACTGGATAAAGGAGTGGAGAATGTACAGAAAGCAACAACTGTACATTAACTGATAAATTAAGTAATCGGAGCCTTTTATGTGCAATTTATCACTTACTATTTCTCTACATATGTCTTGTGCTAAAATTAGAAATCTGTTTTTACTTTCTAAATAGTTTTTTGTAACATGGGTATTTTACCACATGGGGGCACAACACATTGCAAGAATCTTTTCTACCCCGCAGTGGTTCTTCTGATTTACACACAATGCCAAAGCAAACACAAGGGATTTCTTTTTTAATATGAGAAAAGGGCTTTAATTGAATTTGGCCTATACCACTGCTGTATTCACTTATAATTTACTCTGATGTTTAGTTTAGTCTTATACATTTCCCATGTTCACAAGTTGTGGACGTAAGCTAAATGTTTGGTGGCTGCACTGGGAAAAAGGCAGATACTAACTCTGAAAAGCAAAGCAATAGATTAGATTTTTGAGTCAAGGAGAGGCTACAGTTTCTGGAAAGGAAGAATCTCTCTTTCCTTTGCCTGAGAGTAGAGAGAGAGGAATCTAGAGGGATTACTGAAACAAACAGAAGTAGCAGAAAGACATGGGAGTTTGTTTCCTTCCAACACAAGGAAAGGGCCACCCCTCAATTACACCCTTACCTCAGATAGATGCCACTTCAAAGACAGAGTATACTGTAGCCGCTGCTTCTGTAGTGAAATGTTTCGTAACTAGAACCCTTCTGAAGACTATGTAAAAGTTGAAACTCTTATTAAAAAAAAGTATCTGGAAGAATTGTTTTATTGTTTGCCAGCAAATCAGAGTGAATGCTGCACCAGCTGACTTGTTCGTATTTTTGTATACTTCTTTCCACAACTCTGATGGCTTAAAATAAGAAACTTTATTTTAAATACAAGCCTACATTTGAAGCCACTGAATATTACCCCAAACATACAGAGCTCTAATCATCAGAACTGGTAACTTTCCTTTATTTGCAGAAATTTCTTCAAACTTGTGAATTGAATAGCAGTAAATTAAGTTGTACCAGTCTATCTACTTACTTTTTCAGTTTAAAGAACATATTAAAAAAAGGGAAGGGAATAATCTCCATAAGACAGAGTAAAAAAAGCTGATCCCTGCAAATACATCATATAAAGAATTTACTGTAGCTGGGTCCAAACCAAGACATTAGACCAAAATACCACTTCAACTGGTGGGAAATACAGATTTACACTATTTGGTTTTGAGACCTCTCTTAACCAAACCATAAGCATTTGACACATGGATTTTAGTCAAATAAGAATCTGAATACTGTCACTGAAAGTGTGATTTGTGTATCTAAATCATAACAGTGTAAAATCTTACAAGCACAAACAAGCAACCATGTAAACAGTTTAGCAGTTGGTAACTGTACACAGACATGAATTTAAGATCATCGACTTGAAAAAAAAATATTGACCTAACTTATTTGTTATCTCAAAAGAAATAAAAGACTGGAAAAAAGTGAGGCACCTACCAAATGTATACGCACATGTGCAAAAATAAATAAAATTCAGTTTCAGTAAAGGCTGGTCTTCTTCATGATCCGCAAGAATTCTTGCTCATTCACTTCCCCATCCCCATCTCTATCTGCTTCATCAATCATTTCCTGAAAGACATTTGTATTCAGAAATTAGGTTAGATCCACTCATACTGGAAGGGAAGACAGTTTTAGCTCAATGTGAGACCTACCATGCTACAAAGCATTTACTAAATCAAATATTAATATGTTCATATATAAGATATGCATATATATATATACACACACACACTTATGAGTATATATAATGAGTTGTATTATAGGATCTGTCCTAGGAGAAACAAAATGCTTGGAATAGAGTCATTCCTTTTACATCACCCTAACTTCATAACACCGCGATTCTACTGACACTGTGACAGTTTACTGTGATATAGTTCGGGCAGCCATATATGCTTAACCCATCTTTAGCCTTAGAATGTATTTCACAGTCAAAAATTGAGAGACGTTCTTCTATTTCTTCTGGGGTAAAGGGGAGATTTTCGTAACAGCTCAAGCGTAAAGATCCCTTGGGATGCTAGAGGACAGCATCTAAAGCTAAGACACTGCTGCCTCTACCTAAAAGCTCATTGACTCCGAAAGGGCTTCCTTCCCCCACTTAGACACAAATTCCCATTCCTTATTTTTGCTAGCTCTAGGGCTCAGCAAACCAGTCAGAAAGATGGTTCAGCGCTCTAAACAGAAGGAAGATTAGATTCAGTAACTGTTTATATAGATTTTAGAATAATGTAAATATGAAACCAAGTAATGCATGCATATTCAGTGTCTGCCTTCATATTTAATGGACTCACTGTACTCTGGACTTTACTATGTCCGCTATACACAAAGGCGGTCACTGTGTGTTCATGCATGATATGGTTTCAGATTTATGTTGTACCAAGTACAAACCTGCAGCTCTTCATCTGTGAGATTTTCCCCCAGTTCCTTGGCTACGCGTTTGAGGTTTTTGAAAGAGATTTTGCCAGTTTCATCGTCATCAAAGAGTTTGAAAGCTTTGAGAATCTCCTCTTTGGAATCTTTTTCGGCCTTAAGGAGGTAAACATAAGTTTAGTGGGGGAAAAAATGGTTATGTTGTAGGTAACACCCAAAATAAAGACTGCAGCTATAAAATACCAACATTAGAAAGAAAAAAAATAAAAAGACACACCCACACACCACACACACCCACACACACCCACACACAAATCCCCAGGAAAACTCACTTAAGAGTAAATTTAAAGAAGCCCAACAAGCAGGAAGCATATGCATAAAAACTGAAGGAAGTCAGGGAACCTTAACTCTGCTCACACAGCAGTGCCTCTTGAACCTCAGGGTTTCAGGGGGATTTTTTTTTTTTCCTCCTATGTAGAAACATTTCTCAGGGATTTCAGCATCCTCCACTGTTAAATATTTATTTTTACTTGATATATTCTATGATTTTTAAAAGCTCAGGTTTCATCTGTAATTATTTTATAAACTTAGGAAAAGAAAACACAGAGTACATTGCTGCACTTTCATCCACATAATGTGTGAAAACTCCTGACAGCTTTCTGCAGGCCAGAACTGTTTTTCATCCGTGTTAAAAATCTTGATTCCAGTGTTCTTCCCTTTTCACACACACAAAACTAGTTGTTAAAGAAGCTTATTAATGATATCATTCTTTCAACCTTAACTTGAAAAATGTGATAGGGTAGTCCCCATCTTGCAGGTATAAGTTTTACATATTTTGTTGCCAAGACTAAGACAGTGCCTTTAGCTACCACTAAACCCAAAGGAGATGAAAGGTACTCAACCATTTTCAAAATTGCTTCCACTTTGACTTTCAAAATTTATATACCATTTTCTGTGTCATCACCACCAAGAAGTCATTGAAACTGATTTTTCCTGTTCCTTCCTTATCAATATCTGATATCATTTTCTTGATCTCTTCTTTTTTTGGTTCAAACCCTAGAGCTCTCATGGCTACCTGCAAGGACAAAGAAATTATAAGCTATACAAAATTGTAAAGAAGATGACAGAATGAAAAAAAAATACCCTCAAAAAAAGCTACTCTAATAAAGAGGCTTTCATCATACCTGCAACTCCGCAGAATTTTAACAGTTTTTAATCTGATGGCACAAAGATGGAAGCCCTTAAGCTTGTAGACCACAATGAACTTAAACCAGTTCATTTTTCATTCTAGTGACAAGACTTATTTCAATGAATGTACGGAAAACAGGAAGCAAACACTCCACACCTCTTCAAGACAACACTCCTACAAGCAGCATATCCAAGGATGCCTTCACTTGTGCACACCCACATGCTTTACTTTTTCCTTCTCTGATGAACAGGCAAATGACCACCAAAAAATCATTTATCCTCCTCCCTATTGCCTTAAGCAATGTGGGCATCCAATTTGCAAATAGAAAGGGCAAATTCTGAAAGCTAAAGAGTTCTAGTTTATTGATTATTATTCTTCCCAGAGCAAAGGGGTGGGGAGACATAGAAGATATTCCGCAACATCTAAAGCCAGGAAAATGAATAGCATTGGTGTATTCTATAGCTTGGCTAACCTAATTTCTAAAGTATGCAATCCTCAACAACAATTAGCAGAAAAAAAGCCTTTTTTCTTAATATGCAGAAAACCTTTCTGTTTTACTAACATGGAAGGAGATAACGGGGAAAATACAGAACAAAGTGTTTTTGCCAGCCTGGTTCTAGAGACACCTGACACGGCAGTAAGGAGTTATAATCAAAGAGAAACGTGCCTATCTGTTGCAAGATGTTATGTTGGAAAAACATTTTTTTTCTTTCTTTTCCTGTTTAACATCATTTAGGTGCAATGGCCCTTTTACTTTATGACCCGAGTTCAAGTGTACTTTTAGCACTAGGAAATCCTTGCCTTTAACTCCTTAACATCTATGTTCCCGGTGCCGTCTGTGTCAAACAGGTCAAAAGCCTCCCGGATCTCCTGCTTCTGGTCCTCAGTGAGCTCCAGCTTGGGACTGGCTTTCTTCCTCTGGGACGTGGCTCCCAGCGAGGGCTTCTTAAAGCTGGAGGCCTTGGCACAGCGACACAAGAGCAAAGGGGGATCAGGCGGACGCACCGCCGCGGTAAGGGCGGCTCAGGCCCGCAGGACAGCGGCCGCCTCAGCCCCCAGCCCTCGCCGCGGCCCCGGGCCGCTCCGGGCGCGCAGGGGCCGCAGCCCCGGGGCCGTGGCGCCGGGAGGCCGTGGCGGAGCAGCGCGGCGGCCGAGGCCCCGTCCCGCCGCCGGTGAGGGAGGAAGGGAGGGAGGGAGAGAGGCGCCGCGCGCCACTCCCCGTCGTGTCGCGTCGCGTCGCGGCCCGACCGCACTCACCATCCCGGCGGCCGGTGCCGTTAGGGAGGCTCCGGTCCTGACCAGCCTGCTGTCAATGCCACCCTTTCCCATTGGCTAATGCCCCTACGCCGCTGCTATGGCAACCCTCGCTCCCATTGGTGGAGAACTGGAGGCGGGAGGCGCTTGGATGATAGCTATTGGCCAACAGGTAGCTGGGGCGGATCCTAGGGGAGATGTACGGGGGAGAATAACCTCTCCGCCTTCCGTCAACACGATTGGCCGAAGTGGGGAGGCTGGGGCCAATCAGCGAGCGACAGCCGGCTGGCGCGATGCTGGGCCCAGGCTCGCGAGAGGAGCAGGGGCTGGGATGCCGGGAGAGTGGGCGGGGCTGACCGGAAACCTCGGCGCTGATTGGTGGGCGTGGAGGGCGTGGCCGAAGCAGGGGGAGGAGCTGGGGCGGCCGCGGTGAGGAGCGGCGCAGGTGGGGGTGGGCGGCGGCGCAGGGTGGCGGCAGGCGGGGAGTGAGTTGGGGGGGGCGCGTAGGGATGGGGGGCCGCGAGGGGGGGCTGGAGATTGTGGGAGGCTGAGGGAAAAGGGGGGCCGTGAGGGGCTTGAGGAGAGTGGGAGGCCGGGGCTGTGCGGAGGGGCTGAGGGGGGTGAGAGGCTCTGGGCTGTGGGGGGCTGCGGGGGGCTGCGGGGGCAGGCCGGGGCTGTGCGGAGGGGGCTGAGGAGGGTGAGAGGCTGTGGGGGGCTGCGGGGGCAGGCCGGGGGTGTGCGAGGCAAGCTGGGCGTGCGTGGGGGACGGAGGCAGAGGAGGCAGGGGGAGGGCGTGGGGGTCTCCGGGAACGGGATGAAGGAGCTGGCAGGAGGCTGGAGACAGCGCGGTTCGTAAACAGGCCTTTGCAGGAGGGTGAGGCCTGTATGCGAGGAGGGTGCGGGAGGGGGTGGTGGGGGCAGGTGGAGGGTCGATCACCTCCGTGCCGGTGCTTCCAAACCAACTGCCTCTTCCTGGCTGGACGGGCACCAGTCGTGCTTCTGTGTTTGACTTTTTCCTTGTCACTTCAAAGGCCTTTTCAGAAAATAAAAAGAAGGGAACTGCAAGCTGTGCAAGGCACTGAGTGAGCCAGTTCAGCAGATGTGTTTGCTTGCACGATACGTACTTGCAAGCGTGGTACAGTGATAGTTTTATTGCAGCATTGGTACAGCTGTTTTTGAAGGTCCTACCCTTCGTGCTCACCTGGCTCTCCTCCACTTGTGTTGGCAGTAGTGTTCCCGTGCTTGTGAAACGAGATGGTCAGAGACCTGCTCTGGCTGAAGACCAGTCCAGGCAGAAAATGATTAATTTTCGACTAGTCATATCCTTGATCGATCTCAATACATGAATAGTAGGAGATGGCAGGAACATCTGACTAGGAATGAGGATGGAGTCAACCTTTAAGCGGTAGTTTGTGATGTCATTGGTTTAAAGTGACTGTAGAACTATCAGAGGTTTTTATGTGTAGTTTTTTTTGGTGTTGTAAACAGATCTATATTGGGATGTTCTATTTTTCTGTCTTTATATTTGTCACTTGCTCGACAATATTATATCCCCTACTGTAGGATCCCAGCTGAGTTGGGAATTGTGTTTGTTATTCCTGGGAGGAAGAATATATTTCAATGAGACTTTGGTGGCATCAACAGCCTGTGGTGTGATAACTTGGAAGATCTCAGCACTGGTTCACATCTCTTTGCTGACAGGCATCAGTGAGTACCTAAGTTTCTTGCATGCTGTGTGCTGTTTTGGAACAGGTGGGTGCTGAAATACTTGAACTTCAGTTTATTTCATTGTTTCTAACACCCTTCAGCAACTATATTCTTGGAGAGAGGATTGCCAAGGACTAGAATCGTGTTCATGTTATTTGGAGTATAAAGATTCAGATTTAAAGGAAGCATGAAGCTAATACTAGCTAAAATAAAGCAGTACCTTTGTTGTCAGGGATATTTTATTTTATTAGAACTGTGCTTTTGAGAACATTATTTACTGTCGCTGTTGGTGCTGTGCTGCTTGTTTTGTTCAGCAGGGCAGGGAATATCACCTGGTTCTTTTCATGCTTCTACTTTAGCATAATAGCTTCACATTTGAATTTCTCTAATTAGAAATCTGTAATTACAAAGAAAAATTGGTTTGTCTTAATAGCATACTTCAGCATGTGATATAAGTATTGTGAATAAAGTAATATTCTTCTTTTTTTGAAAGAAATCTGATTGGTGGTGGCGAATCTCCTCTGAGAAATGGCCACACGCCTCAGACCGGTAAGTGGAGGGCTTGAACATTGTTTTATGAAGGTTTGTCTTATGCAAACGTGTCTTCATAGGTGTTTCCTCTGAATATTATTAGAAAAGACATGAGACTGTTTCTGCATTAATGCTTGCTCCAAAGATACTGCTCGTGGAAAAGTGATTCATCAGGGAAGCTGTTTGCAGGAGAGTTTGCTGTTGTTGCAGTTCTGCAGATACTCGGGAATGCTCAAAGCCTCTCAGAAGAACAGTGGTTTTGCCAGCGCTGCCAAATCAATAGGTCTGGAGATTCAGTTACAACAGGGTCATTCCGACATGCATTAAAACAATATTCCATGTTGTAACACAGATAAGGGCCCAGCTGAAGTCCCTGGTATCTACTAGACCATTGTAACCTCTTTCTGGGACTACTGCATTGAATGCAGGAAGTTAGAATATGGAAACAATAACATCTTCCTTGGAGAGCTGTTCAGACTCCACTCTTAGGAATACAATTTGCTAAGCTGTTCTGTTGCATTACCTATATTTCTTGTTTATGAGAAATTTCTACCTTCCGATCTATTTTCTTATAACCTCTTCTTAAGCTTACAGAAGACCAGTGAATCTCAGATATTTAGAAAACAAGCAAACAAAAAAGCAAAGTAGCATCATGTTAGAAAGCGTGAGCAAGCTGTTTTATCTTCATAGCACAACACTGTGGACAGATAGTAGTTCATATCCTAAAATAAGTAAAATCATCTGTAGCTTGGCTTTCTACTTGAGTTTTTTTAGTCCAGGAGCAGTAGTGTGTTAGCTGCAGTTATACTGATTCTGGTCTTTGAGTTGGTTCATTTAGTACTTGCCCAAGAGGTCTGTATACTAAATTGTATTGCATATTATAAATATGCACTAAAGATTATTTAAATCTAACTGGTGATAAGAAGCAGATTTAATGTTATGCTTTACTTGGGCAAGGGGAAACTGTCCTACAGAAAAACCTGAACCATCTAATCTGTAGTACTAGAAAATGATTCTAAGACTTTGAGCCACACAGAGGGCATCATTTTGCCTCTGTATAAAACTTGGATTTACCTACATCTTAAGTACTGTGCACAGTTCTGGTATTCCCAATTTATGAAGAACATGCTGGAATATGAAAGAGTACAGGGAAAGGCAAGTAAAAATATCAGTGGAATGGAGCAACTGACATTTGAGGAGAGACTAGAAAGGCTAGGACTCTTCAATGTGGAGAGGAAACTGGTAAGGGGAGTGATGTGATTGTGTTTACAAAATCAGGAAGGTGATGAGTGAGGCAAATATAAAACAATTGTCTGTTGAATCCTGTGATATTAAAGCTAGGGAGCACTTGGTAGTAGGAAATAGGCCTAAAAAAGATAACAGGCTACTTTACCCAGCAGGTAGTGAACTTCTGGAATTTGCTGGCATACAGGTTGTAGAGACAGACATGACCAGCAAGGTCAAAAAGGAGTCAGGCAAATACATGGAGGTCCAGAAATAGATACTAAAAGGAAGAGACAATGCTGTCTCTTCTGTCATTTCCAATACATCTTGTGGATGCAAGAAGAGTGAACTGCAGGGGTGTTTAGACTCGCATGCCCTTTTAGTTTGTTCTCTTCTCTTGCAACTATCAAAAACAGAATCCAGGACCAGATGGACCACTGGGCCAACCCAGCAGAATTTTTTTATGCTCTTAATTAGAGTGTACTTTGCATGTGCCGTCCCAAATAACAAGTTATACTTTAATGTAAGTGAGCAAGCACTTTTCTCATCGCTGTTATGGATAACTGATACTCCTCAGTAGAACCTTTGTTTAAAGAGGTAGCATTTGGAAACTTTCAAACAACTGCAGCCTTTGTGTGGTTTCACTCGGTTAAAATTCCCTTCGGCTCAATAGAATAACTGCAGAGGTGGAGTTTGTGTAGCAACAATAAGGAGCAAATCTATTTCCAACCAGGACAGAGCATTCTTTGTACAAAAGTTTCTGCAGACTCATTACTTGTATGTTCTCTGTTGCTGGTGAGGTTTTCAGACTCATTCTAGTTAGATGAATGACCAGACCAGAATCTGTTAATTAGTGACTCTAGCCATTGATTTTCAAAAGGTTTTGGGGGGGGGGGGAAGGACTAATGACTAATAAAAAAGGATAAGCTTTGCCTTTACCTGATTGCTTTCTTGGCTTGGAAGAGCCTAAGTTTCATGTTGCCGGGAATTGCTTTGTCCTTGCTAACTGTGACAGTTCTAGTATTTTGAGTTCTCTGTGCCGTGTGGCTGAGGTAATTTTGCTGCTTTACCAGCAAGGCAGAGTTGGCTGGAGCCAGTCCTCTTTCTCTTTCCTCCTAGGTAAGCCAGTTCATTATGTGCCAAAACATGAACCAGCATGTGTGGACCACTGGCAAGGCTGAACTCTAAGTTACTGTGATAGTACAGACATACTTAAAGTCTTTTGATATCTGAATTTAGATTCCAGATTTAGATTCCTTCAATCAACCTAGTTACTGACTTTAACACTTGCAGTTGTGCAAAATTCCGGCACATAAAGATCTTACAAAGTTTAGATCCAAGTTTACTTGTACAGTTTGTTGGTGTATGTTTGCTTGCTATGATACTTTCTTCTTTGTCACTACAGACCAGTAGGAAATGCACAGTGATCGGTGGTTCAGGATTCTTAGGCCAGCACATGGTGGAGCAACTCCTGGACAAAGGCTACTCGGTCAACGTGTTTGATATTCGGAAGGGGTTTGAGAATGAGAAGGTGCAGTTTTTCCTGGGAGATCTCTGCAGCAAAGAGGTACAAACTAACAACAGTAAATGAGCTGGGTAGATGGGAACCATGTCTGTTTAAGCAAACGTTCATTCAAATGGCTAACCAAGCTTTTTCTGAAGCACTGAATCAGTTCTTTGAGAGATGATTGCTTATGTAGATGGTATCCTGAAAGCACTGTACAGGTTGTAAGGGGGTATGTGGATATGTATCCTTCCTCTCACCTTTCCCAGTGAAGTCAGTAACTCTAAAGAGTTTTCTGTGGAACGTTTAAAAAGATATATCTGAGGCCTGCTTGGAGCTGACGGGAACAGAACTTATTCGTGTATTATGATTTCTATTACTGCGAGCTCAGTTCTACAGTCTAATTACTGTCACTGTTGGTAATTGCGTGTGGGTGCTCTCTTAGCTCACCTCAGCTGTATGAGAATGACAGAATGCATTATTTTATTTTTCACAGTTAAGGCAGACTAAGACCTCTTGGACACTTATGCCTTAACTCAGTCGTGCATGTGAGCCTTGGCAAAAAAAAATGTATGCAATATGAAGAGACATGTCCCCACTAATATGAGGCATCGTGTCTCAGAGTTTTATGACAGCCTTCTCAAAAACAGACAGTGCCATGGGGTGCGGTCAGAAGTTAAACCTGCTGTATGCTAAGTTTTCTAACTCCTATCTCCAGGTATCTTGAGTCTCATAGCTACCTTTGAGGCACCTGAAAATAGCTGTCTAGATAGCCTCCAGGTCTCAGAAAGTTCCCAGGTTCCTTTTTGGAAGGAAAAGATGTGGTGCATTTTTGCCTAGCAAGAAGGATAGGACATTGTGAAGACCGCAGAGATGATCCTATTTCTGCTGCTCACCTTTATGGAAGGAACGTGATCTGAAATTTGAATGAGAAAAAAACCTGTGTTTTATATCCTTCCTTTTCTTGGAGTAGACACTATTCTTGCAGTTTCATTTTTGTCTTATAACATCTGTCTTCTAGGCTTTGCTCCCAGCTTTACAAGGTGTGTCAGTGGCATTTCATTGTGCATCACCAGCACCTTCCAGTGACAACAGGGAACTGTTTTATAAGGTGAATTTTATGGGAACCAAAACAGTCATTGAAGCCTGCAAAGAAGCTGGAGTGCCGGTAAGGGCAGAAAAGCACGTGGGGAATATAAGATGCTGATGTGACTTTATAACTTTTGAACTGTGGCCCAATTTCAGTCTGGTTTGATAGCAGGGCAAAACTTTCTGAGATGCTGAATTTCTGTTTGTTCCATGCAAATATGCAGAAGAGAGAGGCTCTTGCTGTTCCACTGAGAGAGTCTGATGTAAGTTCAATCCCTCCTGGTCACAGAAAACCTACACATCACAATTTCCCTTACTGTAGGAAAAAGATCCATTAGAATCTGTCATACTAGACACCTGGGAATTCCCCCAAGGGAGAACGACTGGCAAGTGGATTCTTTCATGCTTTTAATAAAAGGCCAACTCTGAAGATAGTTTTTCCTGCAGTGGAAGTATTCATGGCATCTATTACTTATGTGAATTCTTTGATGTATTAAGGAGAAGGAACATGCTTGTGCCACAATCTCAGTATAATTCAATTTAGAAAGTCATTTACTCACAAAAGGAAAAGCCAGAGGAAACCAAGATACTGTTCAGGTGCATTTTTTTTGTTTTGTTTTGTTTTCCCCCTTCTCCTTATGTTTTTTTGATAGCGCATGAGTTTTTATTTAAACTTTTACCAAATTTTCAGGCATAGTGTATGTGAAGGTCCCTTACTTATTCTGGTCAGAAATGTTACTTGCAAAGCATGTGTTTTGCAGTGTCCATGTGCAAATACAGAGCTGATAATATTTAGAATTACATGCTGTATATCATAAAGGACTCTCAGTCCACAATTTTTCTTCTTGTGTAATAAGTTGTTGTAGGAAATGAGCCATGTAGTGTTTACCTTCATGCTTTGTCTGGGTAGTGTCAGAGCAAGAGCTAAGTCTTGTTGGAACTTGTTGGATCCAGTCATCTTTCTATTACAATGTTGTTTAATACCACATGTTTCTGATTATTCAAATGAAGCACTGACTTCCTGTTTTGAATCCACTAGGGTACATTTTTATCCAACAAAAACATCCAGGATAAAAATTCTTTGTTGTTTTAATCTAGCATGATATCGTTATTGGAAAGGTGAGCAGATGCGTCTTAAAAGCACTCATTGTGCATTAAGTGTTAAAATGTGCCAAGTCAAGTGGGCGCTCTGTTTCCCTTGGAGATGTTTTCCTCTTGACTGATTGCACTGGAGGCTTGTTGAAATGTGTACTTTACCTGCTTCTGAAGTGTTCTGTTACTATTTTAATAAGACTTCTTGCTCTTTCAGGCAAGAGTTGTGCTTTCATCTGGTTTAGGCAGCAGTAACAATGTGATGGGATTGACTGAGAATGTGGGAGTTTTAGTACCTGAAGTTTCAGATATTAAGTTAAACCATGTCTAGAAGAACATGGGTTATTCTCTGTAGAATCAATTGATTAAACATTATTACTGTCTTTACTCACGCTCCGTAAATAATGACCCTTTTGTCCTAGGTCTCAAACAACTGTTTTCTTTCACATCTATTGCAGAAACTGGTGTTAACTAGCAGTGCCAGTGTTGTTTTTGAGGGCACAGACATAAAAAATGGAACAGAAGACCTCCCTTATGCAAAAAAGCCTATTGACTATTACACAGAAACGAAGATCCTACAGGAGAAGGTATTTGTCATCATAGGTTTAACACTATTATTCTTAATGCTTATAGCTGTCCTTCCTAAAGCAGGGCATGCCCTGGGGGACACAACAGACTCTTCAAGATCAGACAGATTTCTGTTGTTCTCCAGAATCTCTGTTTCATCAAAAAAAGTTCACTATTTTGGACATTTGCAGATCACCAGTATCTGTTCTGCCTTTAGATTTTTAATGCTGCAGTTTTTGTGGTTTAAGTATAGTATGCCAGTGTTTTAAACCAAAGAAAAATGTTTTTTTCAAATGTTTTTCAGTTGTTTGCATTTTAATTGTGGAAAGATCTTATTTGTGTAAGAAGAATTTACACTTGCATCTAGACCGAAGTAGATAGTGTGTCCTGTTAAGCAGAGTATTAGACTTAGCAGTTTTCCTTATGTTCCTTGAAAAGGGCTTAATTGACTACACAACATCAAAACATCTGTTCATTTGCAAGCATAACTACTTTGCAGTAAAGTCTACTAATAGAGTGGAAGCTTATGAGTAGAAATCAAATCTAGCCCAATGTTCTTGTGATTATGTCTGTGCTGGGTGAAACAGTGAAAGTATTCAGTGTTTATTTGTATGTGTTGCTCTTGGCTTTTAATAGGAAAGATAGCAGCTATTCAAATTAGTAGAACACCTTGTTTAGAAATTCCCAGTGGAATTAAATCTTCTTCAAAGACGCCTTGCTGAATCTGCTTAGCACTTGGTGCTGCCAGGAGAATGGGGTGACACCCTTTCTGAATGTGATTGAGAAGGCCTGTGATGGAAAGCTTCCGCTGATTGAGGACAGAGATGGACACTGAAATGCTTAGCGTCCTTCATCTCTTCTCCAACATGTCTGTAAAGATTTTGTGGAGTGAAAGAACTTTCAAAGTTCCTCTGGTCTTCATGGTCCTAAATGAGAGAGCTTAAGAGCTCCTTCCCTTTGCCAATCAATTCTTAAAGTATGTTCACTAATGAAAACAGATATACGTTTGTCTGTTGCCTTTCCCATTAACGAGTAGTGGGAAAAGAGGTAGAATAAGAGGAAGAATAATTTGTAAAGATGTGGATGAATAATAATCCTTTTACTGATGTCTTCCCCAAAGAGATGTGGGAACCTCCACTCTATTTAATGATGAATTAGGGATATATTGCTAAGCCATATCTTTCTTCCCAGCCCTTCTTTCCTGATTTTAATACCCTTTTTCCTCTACAGGAAGTGCTGAGAGCAAATGACCCAGACAACAATTTCTTCACTACTGCTATTCGCCCACATGGGATATTTGGCCCTAGAGATCCTCAGCTGGTTCCCATCCTCATCCAAGCAGCTAAGAATGGCAAAATGAAGTTCATGATTGGGTGAGCAAGGCTCAGTCATTTTACAGGTTTTGTTAAAATTCATGCTAAACCTACAAAGTCCCTTTTAGAAGGGAATAATATTAAATCAGTAGCGTTGTTGTGATCTTCTCTAATATTCGTCCCTGTCCTATGGTGCTCAGCATCTGAGGAGGAAGCAGGATTTAACCTTCTGCACTGGCAATTTCTGCTTGGGAACTGCAATATAATTCTAGGAAAAAAGTAGTTTTCTTCAATTTTTCACTTATGATCTAGGATTCTTTTTTAAGAATTCTGCTCTGTGCAGGACTCATGCACTCAGACAAATGAGTGTTCTTTGTGCGAAAGTAATACCAGTGAGAAAAGCTGACATAGCCTGAGTGACCTTTGCACAACCTAAGAGTTCTCCTTTTAAATACAAGACTGCTCAGATTACTTGCTGTTAATTTACCTAATATACACTTCTGGCATTTGGGGGTCTTTCTGTCATACCCACATTCTAATTGTATTTTAATATTTGTGATAATAAGATCAAAGATATTTGCCTTATTTTTGTGCCTGGCACAGCTTCTAGTGGACTACTGAAATTTTAGAGCAAGAAAGAATTCAATCTATTACTAAGAATTTTTTTAACTGTTGTATTCTGCTCTTGAAAATGAATCTCCTTTTTAATTTATAATAGATTTTTATTGCATGCAGAGAGCTGGTTTGTGTGTGTATGGGCGTATGTGAATGAATATGTATGTGGACTGGGGTAGGAGGAAGAAATGGAATAGTTTTTGTTGTCATTGTTCTTATTCTTTGTTGCTCTTTACTTCTGAACTGATCTCTCAAACTGAGCTGAGTAGCAAACCTGAATAAACTCAAGCTTTCCAGTTAGTGCCATTCTTCACTCAAATTCACTCAAATATGCCTTCCTCATCCAAGTTTTCCTAGTGCTATAAAGACCTGTGTATCCCTTCCAAGAAAGAGAATAAAATAGCCATTCATCCATGAATGCCAGGAATGAGAATTATTAATCATCAGAATGTTGGATTACAGCAATATTGTTTTCATGGCAAGAAGAGTGTGATGATGGCTTTGTAGCAGTTTGTTTGATTTAACTGGACTCTTGAAAGTGATATGCAGATTCATTTTCTAATTCTGTGTAGAAATAGATTTAACACAGTGGGTTAACTCTGTTTCTGCTGGGACTGAATTGGCTTATTGGGGGAGCAAGTTAAAATGTCATGAGCCAAGAAATTCATAATTGAAAGCTTGTCCTTAAGTGACTCTATGTGCTGGTTACTACTCTGTTTCTGTCTGTTCTTCCATGGATCATTCTTCTGATTCTGAGACCTCTAGAATTTGAAACACCTAGAAATTTGGCAACATGTGAGGTTTAAAAAGGATACTCTTACAGGAGTAGAAACTTTCTGAGGGTCTTGCTGAGCTGAGACAGTAACAGCTTTGACTCTGCCTCCAGCCTGAAGATGTAGAGACTTCATCTCTCTGACAGGGTATGGGCTGAAGTTGCAGCACAACAGAAGGGGAGAAGAAGAAACTTAGAACAAATATACATTGTGTGAAAGTCCTTCATTTTGCCACAAACAGATTTTCAGCCTGGTTTACCTTTGGGTTAAACTTTTTCCTTTTGTCTGTGCAGAGATGGAAAGAACTTGGTAGATTTCACCTATGTGGAAAATGTGGTGCATGGACACATTCTAGCTGCAGAACATCTTCAGAAAGACTCTCCCCTGTGTGGGAAGGTAAGAAGGGAACTAGCAAGTGGTAGGGGAGTGGGTGTCGCCTAGCCAAACTTCACCTGCAAACCTCGCCTGGTTCCATGTGTCTGTTCTGTAATTAATGCTGATTCTGTCTGTATTGAACATCTTGGAGATGAGTGGAACTAGCTCACACAGATAGGTCCGTTTTTTCTGTCTGTGAATATAATGATTGATTGTACATCTGGTGACCATTCTTTGCAAGCATGTAGGCTAAGATATGTGAATATACTTTAACTTCATTTTATAACACTCCTTGTGAAAGGAAATCTGGGCAAAATTCTTGGCACCCTAGGTATGTGTTTAAGAAACACAGTTACCTAGCTCTTGCAATACAGTTCTGAACAGCAGAAATTTTTATAGATTTTCATAGTACCACTGTGCTCTGGGCACACACAATATGCACGGCCAGGATGCTTTAGCATGTTTGCATTGTATTGTATCATCCAGTTTGACCATTTATGAATAATCTAAGGTCTGTAATCTCAGGAACAGCTAGCTTTCTTAGCAAAGAAGAGGTTCATCACTTTTCAGACAGAGGTAATTGGTGCAAATCAGTTTCTCGTGGAAACATCTTTTCATTCAAGTCTGGGATATCAGTCTTGTCAGCTTGAACATGAGTTGGGCCAGCACAAAGATGAGTTTCTGCAAACAGTAATGTTTTTATCATCTGGCTTTCTGTCTTCCTCTCTTTCAGGCATTTCATATCACAAATGATGAACCTGTTCCTTTCTGGGCATTCATGTCCTGTATCTTGACTGGCTTGAACTACGATGCACCCAAGTACCAGATCCCCTATTGGCTGGCATATTACCTTGCCCTCTTCCTTTCTCTTGTGCTGTTGCTGCTAAGTCCACTGGTCACCATCAAGCCCACTTTTACCCCCATGCGGGTAGCGTTAGCTGGAACTTTTCACTACTACAGCTGTGAGCGGGCCAAGAGAGACATGGGCTACAAGCCACTGGTGAGCTTGGATGAAGCAATAAGGAGGACTCTCCAGAGCTACCCACACCTACGCCGGGCTAAGGCCTGAGAAGTCCTAGAGGGATTTTTTTCTACTTGGTTTTCCAGTGCTTTGACAGCTTAACACTGAAGCAAGCTTCACTAATTCTCTGGAAAAAGGAATCTTCCCCAATTTCCTCATCCTCATCACCATCATCAAGAAAGATCTCTCTGGGTTGAAAAAACTTCGTGTAGTAGCTGTGCTAACAGTTCTTTTCTTTAATGTAACTGGTTGTTCTGAAACAGCTGCTGAACCCTATGGGCTATGGGTAAACAAACACCCTGCTGTGCCCTTTTCAATCCCAACCCAGCAAATCAGCATTCCTTACTCTTCTCTCCCCACCCTTGCCCTCTGTTTTGTTGCGCTGGTGATTCCACCTGCCTCTTCTCATAGCTGCAGATTGGGTAATGAAATACTTCTTACGACTGGTTCCTCTCTGTGGTTTGGCCTTTTCTATACAAGAGCAATGAAGGAGAAGTTCATACCAAAAAGGAGTTCTGCCACCATTTCTTTTAAATTATTGAAGTTTTTTTAAAATTATTGAAGTTGATTTTATTATTCTGGGACTGCTCTTGGATTGCTCCATGATTGATGGGTGATTTGACTTCTTTTTAAGGTATCAGAAGAAAACCTGAGAAATGGCATGCTAGGCTTGTCCTTGTAAGGAACCTTGTGCCTTTGTTTTTGCAGGAGCCTATTTCTATTCAAAAGTAACACAAATAAATCAAGAAGAAACAACTTCCTAATCTTGTGTTTCATGTTTGAAAGGGCAGATTCTGTTCTGAACATCTCAGCATAAATAGGATTTTAGTCATTCCCTTTGGGGGGGGGGGTGGTGATGGTGGAATTTTTGCTGTGGCTGTTGTCAGTCAGCACGTACTATTTTACCATAGCTTGCTCACTCCCCATGGGAATTACACCGTATGAAAGATCCTGCCGCACAAGGCTCCAATCTTGTCTGGCATGCCACTGTCTGATACTGGTGATTCTGTTGCTTTGACCACTCATTACATGAAAAACTCTTTCCCACGAGGAAATGGTTATCATAATGCTGTGTTCACCAAGCTGTTTAGTTTGACATTTATATTAAGTTTACTTTACCCCGTAATCTTGCTAAGTGCTTCAGTTTGGTTTTGTTTTTAAACAAAGAGCTTAGGTTCGAATTGGAACTTCCCTCTGTGCCGGTTCCTGTCTCTCCAGGAGTCTTGGTGTTTCCAATTTCAAAATGTATGGGAGGTGCCCCGCTATGTGCTCATAGTGTGCCTAGTTCAATGAGCCTTAACCTCATCTGGGACCTCTGTGTACTGCTGGAATCCCCTAGAAATAAGATTATTTTAGCTGCTTGTTATTTTCTGGAAAGTTTTATGTTGGTCTTTTTTTCCTGGAAGTTTTTATTTGATTTTTTTTAAGAGCTAGTTTGTTTTATCAGACTTTGTCGTGCTAGATCTTGAAGTAAGTATTAGCTGGTTGCTTTGATCAGTTTGCTCTTCACACAGTTGCTGTTCACAGCTGTCAGCCACCTTTGCCATTTTTTGCAGGCCCCAGGACTGAACATTTAAAGCTTGAATTTAAAGCTTGAGTTGCAAATCTTCAGCAGTGTGTTGATCAAAAGAAGCCCTGTGAATCCATAGTTTTCTGGAATCTGTTTGTCATCCTGCGTTCAGTGTCAGTGGAAGACAGATGCCACCGTTAACCGGAGCTGTTTTGCCCCATGCAGTCATATATGGCAAATAGCATCAATGTGCTGGCACAAATCCTATGTTAATGGAAAGATCTGTTTCTGTGACGTAAGTGGATACAAGTTTCCCATTCAGATCTTTAAAAATGTGTGACTTATAAAGACAGCACTCACACTGTGGAACCATGCCTGGCTGAGAGACATTGCTTTGTTGCCAGGGCTTTGTAAAAGGCCCAACATCTCACCTACTTTAAGGAGTAAGGAAGGACCAAAACACGTTCATGTTCCTCTCTGTGGAGCTGGGCTCAGTACCAGTTTTTGAAATGTGCTCAACAGACATGCCGCTTTTAAGTCAAGGAATGGCCTTGTGAAAATGGCAATTCAAACATACCTCTGCTATGTGCAATCGAGGTGCCTGCTAAACCCAAACTGGTACGTACAAATAGCCCTGAGGGACAGAGCATTTGAGCTGAGGTGCAATGCTACACTGAAAAAACAGTACTGCTTTTGGGACTCGTGCTGCAGTGCAGCAGGGAACACGGGCAAAGCAGTCTGTTAGGAACTATCTCAACTCTGTGCCATGCTGCATGATAGGGTACACCTGACCATCTCTCTAAGCTTCAGCTTCCCCATCTGCAAAATAAAAATAACACTGCCCTCACTCAGAGAGGGGGTGAGAGGATAGGATGTTACCAAGTGAGAAGAGCACGGACTATAATTACTTGAAATCAAAAATTGGAAATAAGCTAGCAGAAGCACATTTTGGCCTCTAGATGGCATTTCCCAGCCAGATTTGTCTTGCAGCTTCAACCAGTCCTAAAAGCCTGTTTCTCAATCCTTGGACATGGTACTAGTGGAGGGTTACTCATCTGCATGTGTCCCTGGAGAACTGTCAGGGTAAGAGGTGAATAACATCCGCCCAGCAGGTGCTGCAGAAACAAGAGGCACTGGAAGTTCGAGTCTGCTGGATAAAAAGCAGCAAGCAACATGTTTTCCCTCGTGTTTGGTTGATACAACAAGAGTAAACCAGAGGTTTGCTTCCATGGGGGCGAGCGGTTTCCCGGTGCTGGGCACTGAAAGAAGCATTGCATCATACTGAAGTTGGTTTGACTTGGTACTCCCTATATAATTAGGTCAGTTCCCAACATTTCTTATGGGAGTCTGACTAGCTTCTGTTTTTCAAAACAGAAGTAAACCCACACAGTTGCTGTGGTAGACCCTGATGTCAGCACGTCTATACCTCCGGCCGTTACAGAGGAGAAACCTTGCTTCATCCATAGCCTCTTCTGTCCCTGACCAAACCTCCTCCTTTCAGCTCATTTTCTCAGCGTTCCCCAACAGTGATCTCCCATTTAAGCCCCATCTTGCATTTTCAGTGCAAACCAATTGGATCCTTTCGTACTCTTCTTCCTGTGAGTTATTTGTCATGCTTCCTCTTCGCAACCTGTATCTTTTCTGGGGGGGCGGGGGGGGGGCGTAGAAAGCAAAATTGCCGTTGTCAAAAGTTTCTTTCAAGTATCTTGAGTCAAATGCAGTTGCAATCTGCCACTGTCAGTAATATTTGATAAGAGCTGCCGGAGGCTTCAAAGAATTTCTTAGAGCACTCTTGTCAAACGTTTTATCTCTATCGCTTTGCTTTCCTGGCTTTTTCTTGCTTCAGTGACTGATCTTGCTGACCTGAGACATTTCTTGGTTTGAGGAGTGGTGGGAGAGATAAAGGAGATATCGTCTACGGCTTCCTCTAGAGAAATAGGAAAGGGAGGAAGAAAAGTACTTTTTATTAGTTCTAGGTGGAGTTAAAGTAACTGAGAACACCATTTCCCCTCTTAACAGAGAGACTGCAAAGGGCGCGTAAGCACTGGAGGAATGTTACAGTCAAAGAAATGCCTTGCAGACTTGCCCTTAGTTAGACTGCTGGAGAGCTCTTGTCCAGATACACCTCGCTGCCAGGAAGGAAAAATGATGGCTTGGTTGTAATTGTTTGAAACAGGTAAGAGGAGCAATTGATGAAAAAGCAGGTCAGAAACTGTCTTGCATGTCCAGTGAGCAGAGAGGCATGGAGGCAAATTTAAGTCAAGCCTGAAATGGGTACGTAGAAGGTTTCAGGTGGAGGATAACGTTAACATGTCACAGGTGTATGGTTCAGTTACAACTGTGGAAGCTCACTACCTCTGAAGACTTATAAATACCAGGAACTACCATGCCATCACACTGCTCAAATGCAGCCTTTTATGAAACTCTGTATGTGGCATCTTTTGACTCAGTAGATCCTTGCATACATTATTCAAATCTGCTGATGTTAGTGATCTCCAAGCTCTGGTATGGCTTCCCACACCTTTTAGCCCTGCAGAGCCAAATATGGCATGAGTGGGCTGGAATATGCCCCTTGAGAGAACTGGTTACCAAGTTTCGCTAATGCTTGTGCAAACATTTGGAAAGTGCCAGGCCCATAGGTGTAAATGATGGTGCAATTTGTCATTACTATGGGAAAAGGAAAGCAACTTGTTTGTGTCAGAGCCCAGAAGAAGCTTGCTGAGCTGGTGATGAGAAATAAATAGGCATCTCACTACTTGCAACAGAGCACGTTTGAGGTGTTTCTGTTACCAGGTTGCACATGTTGTTTTACTGTCTTAATACCATCAGCCTGGCACTATAGCCACAGCTTCTCTTATGCCTTGAGTTTGCTGGCAAGCTCATCCTGTCTTAGCACTGAGAGCTCCTGGCCTTCTGTATAGGTGTGTCTTTATGACCATGGGCGGTTTCCTGGTGAGATTACTGTATTCTAGCACTAAATAGTCAAGCATATAGGATTCTGTTTTGCTACCTGCTATTAGGAAGGTGAGGTCTGGCATTTTGGCAGTGCTTCATAATGACATCTCATGAAAAACCAGTTTGATTCCCTCGCAACAAATGGGTGTAGTGATTTTACGCCCTTCTACTCATCACAGCTCTGCTCAGTCTCTATTGAGGCTTTGGCTTTCTGTCACCTTGGCAAAGGCCCAAAGGATTCATTGATTTGTGACCTTCCTTCTACCTTCACTGCAAGGATGAGGGCTAGCTAGTTACACAGGAGAAAGTGTCATCCAAAAGCCTGGCAATGTTCCAATGGAATTCAGCGCTCCTGAGTGTTGTTGAGTCATATTTCATGGCTAGAAAAGACTCAAAAATTTTAAGAATATATCGTAACAACTGTTCAAATACAAGCTGCGCTAGTCAGGGAGATCGCATGCCTCTCTGGGCGGAAGTCTGTTGTTGTCACAGTCATGACAAGAATCACCGTGCTATGGTAAAATTGGCTGCCTGGTTGTGTGACCTGAGCAGCTTCCTACCTTCTAGACTTCACTAGTTCAAAAGGTAGGTGTACTGCACCTGTAGAAAGGAGCATACTGTAGAGTTACGCAAACTAGTTTTAAACTGGCCGTCTCTGGAAGCAGTAGCAGTGTGCTCATAGCAGCAGAGAGCCTAGAGCAAACTGATTTACCCTATCGAGAAGTGACTGCAGTGCAGGCATGACTGCAGTGCAGGCATAACTGCAGTTCACAGCCAGCCAGACCTGCTAGCCTTATCTACAGCTAGCTGTCAGCTTTTAGGTACTTCTTCTGTATGGACCAGCTGCTGGGGTTTGGCTAAGGAATCCCTTCTGGGACAGCTTCTGGACTCCTTCAAGAAATGGAGAACTAGTCTGTTCATGTTTCAGAGCACTGGCAATGTTTAATGCCCATTGCTGTTCCAAAAAAACCCCAAACCAAAACTCCACACCCAAAATCTAGTTTCCAATTGGAATGTGCCTAGTTTGAGCATCGGTCGTCAGCTTTCCTATTTTTATTTCCTGGATGTAAATGCCCTTCATATGTTCTCTCCCTGAAATTTTTCCTACACCATGGTCAAGTCATCTCCATTTTCTTTTTGTGGAGCTAAACAGCCTGAGCCCTTCAAATCTTTTGCTGTCAGGCATTCTCTCCAGTCTGCAAGTGGTTTCTGTGGCTGCAGCTTCCTTGCGTGAGGCAATTCTTATGTTACACTGATCCCAAATGATCTGCTTTGCAATGCACTAAGACTGTAAGGGAGACAGATAAACAGTAGTGAAACACACATTAACCAATGCTAACTGTGCAACATCGTTATGAGAAGTACTTGTATTTTTCTCTTAAAGAAGATGCAGGGAGAATTCCTTTCCTGGTAAAATCAGATACTTCAGGCTAAAATTTACCTGCAGCTGTTACAGAAGGATAAGGTTTCCTAACTGGAGATGGAAAAAGGACTCCCTCAACCTGCAGATTCCTCCCTACTCCCCTGCCGCAGGAATTTTTATGTGTCCCTGGAGAAGGTAGTGTTGTTTAAACAGAGCGACAGAACATTCCTCCTGCTTTGGGCTGGGCTGGCTTCTCCAGCACACCTGGGTGGCAGCATTAGCCACACCTTTGGCTAATAGCCTGAGGAGGGAGTCAAGATCTGCCGTGGGGTCGGGGTGTTTTCAAACCAGACCCTCTACACAGAGGAAAACAGCCCCTCTTCTATTCTGCTCATGTATTGATGAAGTTAAGGGCTGTTTTTCTGTTGACTTTGGTACATGCAGAGTTTGCTCCAGAGACACGCAGGTTAACTCTGTTGTTTCCAGCTGTGGCTGGCCTTGCCGGTGAGTCTGAGTTTGGTGGCTGTGTCCTGAAGTGTGATGCATTTGTCAGTATTTAACCCGTAATGGCTAGCTTGGGAAAGCTGCTACTTCTTGCAGTGGCAAGGTTAGGTTACTTTTGTTAGCTTCCAGCTTGTATCAGTCTTGCAATTACTACCGTATATATTTGCAAATAAAGGGGAACGAAGACCCAGGTTCATTCCCCCCCCCCCCCATTTATATTAGGAACTGCAGTTAGGAATCCATTTATTCTGGAATCTTTCCCTGAGCCTCTTCTAGAAGCTAGAGAAACTTGGGCTCCTGATCTGATTGTTTCAGTTAAGTCCCTAAAGTTAGGCAAATTGACCCTCCTTGCAGAACTACTTTACATCTTTCAGCCTCTGGTCTGGAGTGACCTGATGGTGCTGCATTTCAGTGGCCTTGTGGTGTGGTGCTGTACCAGACGTCACACAGGTCTACCGCTCGCTGGGGAAAAGCTTCTGCCTCTGGCCACTGCTGTGATTTTTGAAATGCCGTGTCATTAAAAAATGAATATATTGCTGTAATTATGAGGAGGAAAAGTACTCATCAGGGTTTCTGTGCTTGCTGGTGTGAGTGACAGTCACCTACACTTTGGAAAGAGTGGTTTATCTAAGCTCTTAATTGGAATAAAACCACAAACAGTTTTTTGGGACTGGTTGTCCCTAACTGTTCAAGTTGCTGCATACCATAGATATCCTTGATGAGCTCTGTTTGCAACAGAGATGTAGTGTGAACTGTGGTGACACAACAGCCCTGGGAATATTTAGTGCAAGGTAAGCTGTCTGCATTGCTGGCCATGGTTATTTTGATCTGAACAGAGAGCGTGAAACCCCTTTTCTACCAAAAAAAAAAAAAAAAAAAAAAAAAAAGGTTCCTATTCCACTCTTCTTACTGTGAAATAAAAGACAAAGCTCTGGCTTATGTTAATATGCATGTACTACCTTTGCGTGATATCCAGTATCTGTGACCCTATGGCATTGTCCTAGTCCATGCAAGAAAGATAGAAGGTCCCTTTCTATTTACTCTATGCCAGCCCTGGAAGACAACTGTTTTTGAGACTTCTTTCTTTTAAGGCTTTTTAAAACATTCTCTGTCTGTCTGTCTGTCTGTCTCTCTCTCTGTCTCTCTCTCTCAGCTGTTAATAGGGAAACCTGCTCCTTGAGAACTCTGTCACATTCACACTGTGGATGCTTGGAGCATCCAGTTTTCTGCTCCTCCTGAGCAGCAGCCACGATGAGAAGAGTTTCTCTGCTTTACTCTTTCCACGGAAAGTGGTGTTCAGCAGCTGTGCACTTGCTATATGGTGTTGAGGCTGCTGTGTTTGTTAGGGCCATGGTGGTGTCTTGCGTGATCCTCTTGTGCAGACCTCAAATCTCTGAAATACATGAGCTTGATTCTTCTTGTTATTGCCTTAGTGTAATGAAAGTAAGTGAAGGACTACAATGCTTCAAAACTGATGGGACAGAGAGAACTGGAGCTGCTGGAGAGGTCCCAGGTTTAATCACAACAACAAGCCTAGTACCTTTCCTGCAAGGCACCACAGCTGGAGAGCAGGCGTTGCTGCAGCAGAGTCCATGCTACCCTGATGGTGTCCTGTGGTCTGTGGGCTCAACAAGGAAGGAGAATTGCAGTGGTTTATTCAGGCTTGACTAATCAGAGTTTCTATCCCTACTGCTCTTCCTCAGTGTCACTGTGGGCCTTGGGCAAATCCTGTAGTCTTTGTTCCTGGTTCCTCTATGTAAATCTCAGATAACAGAGGTTCACAAGGATTCTGTATTCAAAATGCTTGGAAGAGAGATGAGTACCTCAGTGCTGGTAGGACCACAGATATCAGGGGAAGGAAAAGGAGATAGGTATTGCTCCTCACTCCAGGGCTGCAGTTTGCCAGTGAGTCATGGCATCTTAATTAAATAAAATGAAATGATAACACATTTAAATGGCAAATGAGCTGGAAGGGGGAATAGTAGCCGAATAAAGTCCCTCTTATTCTAGTGTAAACTGACCATGCATGGCAGTTGTACCCGTATCATATTTCTCCCCTGGCTTTCCCAGACAAGCCTTAACTCTCCTCTTGCCGTGCTCCCAAGGAGCCCCATGTGGCCAGTGTGATATATAGCAATGAGCAGGTGAAAGCTTTCCTTCACTCACCAAGTGCTGTTCTGCATTAGCCATGCATCTCACAACTGCATTAGCCCATAGCTTTAAAGGCAGAGACAGCACTTGCACCAGAAAACCATGGCTACATTCAGCGAAATGAGATGTCTTCCATTGTCCGTTCTCTCAGGAGCACTGCCACAGGCGTAGCACAGCGCGGGGAACTCCATGTGGGGTTGAGGTGTCAGTAAGCACCACTGATGCAGACCTCAGACTGGAGTAGCAAGGGGGCTGACCTCTGATATGTGGGAAGGCTGTCGAAGGTCAGGACTAAATCAGTGGGGCTTTGGGTGGCATCAGGAGGTTGTACGTGGAGGGTGAAGACTGAGAAGCCTTCACAGTGTGAAGTGACTGTGAGCCAGGGCTTGAATGGTAGTTGTTTAAATCGTGTTGCTGGAGGGGAAGAAGTGTCCTGCAGGGCATTTCTCTGTATTTCACTTGGCTACATGCTGTGCAACATGTCTTTCATTAACAATGGGCTCATCTGAGTTGTTGTGATGGAGTTGCCAGCACAGAAGCAGATTTTCTTCCGATTTACCTTGCTACCGCACCCTGGAGTTTAAGACCTGTCTTTGGAAGTTTTGTACATACTCTTGAGCCAATATTTTCAATCTAATAGCAAAATGTTAGTTATCACTGTACCTATCTCCTCTTAGTTAATTAGAAAAGCAATTCTTTGCTATGTTCCTTTCTTCTAAGGAAGAGAGCCATGCTGATAGACATCATTGCAACTAATGTTTTAGCATGCGTCTGTGCCAGTTCAAAGAAACAGTTGTCTGCAGCTAGTAAAACAGCAGTCAGTCAGCTTCTGTGTGTATTGTTCTACGATGTCCTTATCCATTTTTTTAGTGTTTAATATTAAGGTGATCGTAATAGGTGCTATATATATATATATTTTTTTTTTTTGAACAATCACTGCAGAACAGTGTGTTCACACTGGAAAAAGAATATAGTCCTTAGACCCTGGGGAGTCCCTTTTGCTCCCTTGGCAGAGGACCTATTGTACCCAAAAGGCTAGTTAAGCTATTAGTCACTATTATTTCAGGAAGGAACCTGAATGAACCTTCAGCAAGTGAAGGGATGACTCAAGGCTTACAGAAAGTAAAACTGCACTGTCAGCTGGAGGTAGGGACAGTGCATTTTAAACAGGCTGTTTTCTGAGCTGGACACCCTTCTGTGCCCACTCTGAGCTTGAGATGTGGCTTTGTAAATATTACATCTTCTCTCCCTTGCCTATCTCAGCTGAGATCATCCTCAGCCTCTGGGGAAGACACTTCAGCTGAGCTGAGCTCTGTGCTGGTGCTGATGTTGCAGCACAAGTAGATCAGAGAGGAAGATCTGAGACTGTGATAACAATTTTGACACCAGGGCTTTTCTGTTGTTATCTTTACTATGCTGCTGGGAGCCAGGGATGGGTTATTAGCCTTGTTATAGCCCAGAACACTAGGGGTTTGCCCACTCTCCAACAGCAGATCAGTCGCAGAGCTGCAAGGAGAACACAGAAGTACTTCTCTCCAAGACCCCTTCTACTACAAACTCAATGTTACTTCTGATCAATTTGTAGGGCACTCACTGGTGGCTCATGGAGAAGCAGCTTTTACGTGTGACGACCTACCTCACCTCCAGTAGAAAGGATAGGAGGAGGAGAGGAATAACAGCAGCAGAAAAACCTAAGACCAAACACTGAGATAAGAGCTCACTATTGAGTGTGTTTGTAGAACAACTGCTCTGGGCCCAAGGGGCAGGGAATCATGTGCTGATGGATGCAGAGGTGGGGAAAGGTTCTGTGACAGTTGCCCAGATGGGAGCTTCATTTCCTTCTTGCCATCCTGTGGCAGCTCTGAGCTGATGCCTTGACTTCTAAGAAGTGCTCTAAACTCACATCTCCAACCATTAGTCTCTGGGAATTGGAACGGAGGGAGCCAAGGCAGAAGGTGTACCCAGGGGTCTTGCTATGTCTATTCAGAGAATCACTGGTGGAGCTGGGCCTCAGGGATCTTGTGGCAACTACAGCAATTAATTAGAAGGAAAAATAAACTTAGGAAGATGACAGTACCTGGCTGCTTCCTCTGCAGTGAAAGAGTGATAATCACACCTGCACATCTCATTTGATTAGTTAGAATGAGACAATCACTGTTGAGTGCTAATTACAGTGCCGGTCCCTGATGCTACCCAGGTGCCACTGCCATAAGTGGCTCTCCCAGACTCGAGGGCTTGCCTGTACTTGTGTAGCAGTGGGAAGCCTGCTTCCCCTTCCTGTGGTGCCAGCCTGTCCCTGGGCAGCACTAGCAATGCTTGGCCCGGGAAGGAATATAAGTGGGGCTAGAGGGGGGCTGCTCTCTGCTATCCCATTGCAGCATAGAGCTGGGGAACATGGCATTTGCCGGAGAATGTAAGGAATGTACAGGAGAGCTTGCAGGGAGGGGAGGCCATGCAGTCTGAATGGAGAAACCTGTTTGATTCCCCTGGAGGGCAAAACACACCCAAGTCTCCTCCTCAAAACAAGGCTTGGCTTCCAAGAGCCAACCCTCTCCGTCAGCCCCAGCAGGTAAGCGCTCTGCCTCGCCCACAGCTGTCTTGGCTGCCAGGGAGTATCGGAGATACCCGCTGCGAGCTCTTGAGGGGCAAGAGCGCTGGGAGATCAGTTGCAGACTGCTCCCACGTTGGTCTTGGGGGGAAACCACAGCCGAGGAGCCTCTGCAGGTAGGGCTGGGCAGGCAGACTGGTCCTCTGAGCCTTGCAGAGGGCAGCTGGGGTGTTGCTTCTCTCCGTGCTTCACCTGCTCTCTCTGCCTGGGGAGGAGGAGGAGGGCTGCCCTTTTGTAACCTGCTTATACAAGGATCTGGCGGGAGTGAGGGAGACTTGAACTGATACCCTAAATCCACCTCCTGGCTTGGGAGGTGAAGCCCTTTTCTGTAATGTGTTGGACCAAACTGTGGATCTAAAATGGTACTTAATTACAAGGATGGGGCTAGTACAAATAGCCAAATAGGGCACAACGGGGGAGATTTGGATGTGGGTCTTTGCTGCTTGCCTTTGTCCGATCACTGGGTTCCCTCCCTGCCTATTATCCCACGTCTTTCTAAGATCCTGGCCCCCTCTTAATTTATTAGGTAGAGCAGGGAGCATGGCAGTGAGCTTAGAGAAGAAAAATCTGTGTGCGTGCAAGAATGAGTAGAGTCTGGAGAACACAGGTAAAATTTGAGCCTATGACCCTTCCGGGCTTGGGGTAAGCTGTCCCCTTGCCACCTCCCCTACCCCCTGAGGACCTGGGTGTGAAGAAGGGGAGCACAGAGGGTGATTTTTCTCTCACTACTGCTACGCCTTGTTTCGTTTCTCTCTGCATTAGTATGAAATCAGCATCCTGGAAAGGAAGGGATGGGAGTGGTAAAGCTGGTACAGAGGAGACGAGCACCTCCCTCAGTCCTTGCTTTGTCCTACTACAAAGCTTGGTGAATGTCTTCCCCACTTGCCTGTCCCCACCCTTCTGCTTGGCCTTCGGCTGCTCCAGGACAAACCCTGACCAGGAGAACTGGAGCTGGATTCAGCTGGTTGCTTTACCTTGAGCTGGGGAACAGAGGCATCCTTCTGAATGGGATTGATCTGGCCACTGTACTTATGCTGGTTTATTTTATTCATCCAGCCAAAGACAAAACACTAAATGTGTTCCCTAGAATTTCTCATGTTTTAATTGAAAATCCCAATCTCCACAAATGATTGATTTTAATTAAAAAACAAACAAACATATTTTCTGGCAAAACTTCGTACTATCTCTGAGGTGTTATGAAACTTCAGTGGATTTTTTGTCCTCTTCTGTTTGTGGATCTGTGATACAAATGCAAGTTCATTTCAGCCTTTGAAAGCAAGGAAAACTTCCTTCCTTCTTGCTTTCATCTTTAGACATCAAGGCTTAAGGTCAATGGAATGTGGGTGCAGTAAACATCTTTCTTCCATTTCAAATACAGAAATTAGTTGAGCAATTAGGAGTTAATGTCTTGTAATTACAGTAATGAAACTGAATACCCAGGACAGTGAAAAGTGGTTTAATAAGAGCAGCAAGCTTTTGTGTTGCGGTGGTCATGTTATGTAGCTTTATGCAGCCCCTAGCACAACAGGGCTCCAAGATGATCTCTCAGGATAGACAGAGCTGCAGCTCTAATTAAGTTCATGCCACACTTTCCTGACTTCAGTAGCTCATATCTTTGCCAACTTCATCTGGTCAGACTGAAGTTTTCGGTGTGGGATATGTGGCTGTGAATGAATTAAAAAGAATTATAATTGTGCTTTGGTAACTTGTAGTCGTTGTCTTAGACGTGACTGAAATGTGTCTGCGTTGCTTGTGTTAATGAGTTCCATGCAGGCTTCCCCATGGCAATTGCTGGCCTTCATTTCTCCTTTCCCCATGCTCCCCAGAGAAGGGACATTCGCTGTCCCCATGGTACAGGTGACAGACCCCTAGGGATTGTGGTGGCCCCATCTGAAGTGTTGAGGCTCTTCACAGAAATACTGCACAGCCAGCTGGGGTCAGCTGCAGGTGCTTCTGCAATTCGTACTCTTTAGTCATATTGAAAAAGGTGGGTGCATAGTTAATGGCAAGCTATGATGTGGATTAAAGTATTTGGCTAGCATTATGGAAGAACTGTGGCGGAGGTATGAAATGTCACCTGCGACAGGGGAAACTCTCTTCTCCAGCTAACACTTGCCTCCTCATATTCCCCTACTAGTGATTCCTGGGCAAAAGTCTCCTCTTGTTCTAGCATGGCTTCTCCTTAAAGCAGCTGTATGTGCCCTGAACAAGATAGCAATGAACTATTGTATTCCATGTGCCTAAAATGGTTGATTTAAGGTTGCCTGGATTGCTATATGGCATTTCTGATCATTTGTAAGCTTGACTTTAGAAATTTCGTAATGCTTTTTTAATATCACTGAGTGTGTATGTAACAGTGTCAGCGTTAAATAATCATTGCACAGGAAAGATGGAGGGCAAGGGTGAAAAACTGGTCTTTCAGGAAAGCTAAGCATTGTCTAAAATGAAAGGACTCACTACCCTGCCTGTATGGATGACCATTTAGGTGGGGTTTAGCATTATAAATGTTTCTGCTGTTCAGAAGCAGTTATGCATGAGTTTATCTCTATTTGAAAGCCTACAGCCACCCGGTTGTTCCTAACACTGAGCCAACATCTCAACACTACATGTAAGATTTGGCATTGAGGCTCAGCCCAAGTCCTGGACTGTGCCTCAGGCTGTGGGTCTGATTCTTCAGAGACTGACAACCTCCCATTTCAAACATTCAGCCACCTGTGTGGATGAGGTGGGATGATATCTTAAATTGTAGGTTACGAGTTTATGCCGTAAAGGTTGAAGTACAATTCATGTTGTCACTCGCTTCCCCAAATGCAGACAGTGGGCGGAAGCTGTCCATCCTTCCCAGGCACAGGATGTCATTCAAGCCAGAGTTCAAAGGTGAAATAAATCTAGTTTTAGGAATCATGGCTCAGAAATATTAGAGCCGCTGGGCACAAAGTGATAATGCAACATAAACTTACTTTGCCAGATGAAACTTGTTCAAAGGAACTTGAAGGGTTAACTTTGTTCTGGCAGGCTTTATGCTAGATCAGGCACAGGCTGTCCACACTGCTCTAACTTTATACCTGATCAGGTAACAGCTGACATAAAAGCATAACATTGGCACAAAGTTTGCATTGTGTGCCCTGGCTAATGCAAGAGAAATGCAAGCATGTGCCCACGCCTAATCCAGATCACTGGAGGGCAGTCTGGCAGTGCACAGACCTGGGTTAGCAATCCCGAAACCAGAATACTGCCTTTCTGGGGCAGAAACTAGTGGCTGCATGTAACCTACGCGGAGAAGCTTTCTCTCCTTGGCTTTTCTTTTGTGGGTTTGGAACAGTTGGGCTTGATTTGCTGAATGTTAATCCAAGGTTCAGTCTTTCACCATATGGGCTAGAGAGTAGAGACATGGGCCCTGGTTTAGGTCTGGATAACAAAATCCACAGCAGAGTTTAGGAGGCTCAAATGAAGAAGTTCCTGTTTGCAAGCTTTAAATACATTTTGAGGACCCAGAAGGTTAGAAGATGCATCAGTCATTAAACCAAGAGGCTCTTCCTCATGACCTAACCCAGTCCAGTTTGCAGCTGAGGGCCAACCTTCAGACTGTTGGTCAAGTCCTCCTACTAGTACACAAGTTCCTAGCTGGCAAATGAGCTCTGTGCCTGTACCTAGGGACAAGAAGAGCTTCTGAGAGATTGCCAAGTGCACGCTTTGAAGGCAGCATGACAACACTGCTGGTCTTTGCTAGTAGGCACCACACAGAGATGCTGGCTGCAGATCCTGTATTGCTAGGGATGATTGCTTTGCAGTTGGTCTCACAAGTGGTGCCACATGGGCTTTAGGCTGAAGGAAAGTAACACTGATTTAGAACACAATTTGTCATCTATTAATGGCCTTGATATCAAGGCACCAAGAATTTACCTCCCCATTGCATGGATTGAGAAAGATAGATAGCACAGCACAGATCAGCCTTGGGATACCTATCCAGAAGGGATATGACTAACACAGCTTGAAACATTGTTCAATTCCATCTAGTAACAGCTGTCTTGAGGGCCTATCATTACTAAAGACTATGAAGATCATCTGATGTGCAGCAGAACAAGCTAACATCTGGGGCTGCCAGGTGTCCCATGGGTGACATACAGCACCTCTGCTGCTTCTTCTTTCATTATGAAAAAAGGAAGCTGTATTAGCAAAAGTCACTTGACTGATCAGAGGGCTGAGTTGCTCCGTCTCTCATGTGGCACAATTTCCTGGCTCAAAGCATCTTGCTGTGCAGCTCTCGCAGGGGTCACTGCAGTAAGGTGAGCCCAGTGCCCCACACATCAAAGGGAGATCCTGTCCTGGGACTGGGGAGCGAGGCACAGAGAGCAGGAACGTTGTAACATGAACTCAGCAGCTGGCCTGGAATCGGGACTGTGTGGACAGTTCAGAAGTCTAAAGGCACCCTGTGGCTCTTTCCAAGAAGGCTGTATTTAAGTGATCAAAGCAGCTCTGGTTCCTTTCCCAGGGCATTCATTTAGTTCTCAGAACTGGGTCCAGTGCGGGATCCAGCTCATCACCAGGACAAACAGAGGGTAAGGTAGCTATTAGGTGCAAAGGGGCTATTACCACAAGTGCCCTACAAACTCCTGACAAAAGCAGGCAGAAAATTGTTATTAATCTTTTAAAGTTGCAGGTAAGCTATCAGGAAGGGGATGGCTGGCAGGTTTTTCTTCTGCATGTTTGCAGGTAACAGGAGCTGCAGTCAGCTTTTAAAGAATAGCAAGTGTTTCATCTCCTGGGGTATAATTACGTCTTTTTAAGTGGCTTACATGGAAAGCAGAATCATTCCCAATTAAGCAACGTGCTACTGATTTTTGTCTCTTGGAGAATGTATTAGTGGAGAAGAGTGCTGGACTGGCTGTATGTCAGTTCCCTCACAGAGAGGAACTGCGTAGTGGACAAAGATATGCCGCCTTCTCCCTCCATGTGCTCTCCTGGGCCAGCTGCAGCCTTCCTGGCCTTGGGAAGAGCAGTGGCCATAGGCACGGATGAGAGCACAGCCTTAGGCACTCCTCTGCCTGTGGGCTGTGACCACAGAGATCATCCCCCTCTTAGAGTGTGAGAGGCATTTGTGGTGCCTGAGCCATTCCTTGCCTCTCTGCTGGTATTGCTGCTGGTGGTGCCTGCTGTGTGGTGGCATGTGTGGCCTACCCGCAGACAGCTAAACTCTTCAGCTTGTTTCATGTAACGCAGCCACCCGCTCGCCTGGCAGGGTGAGGGTTTTCACCTGGGATACCAGGAGCTTCTGTCTGAAGTGCTGCCTGAGAAGAGACTCCATATCCCATTAGCAGCTGCAGCGTACACCTTGAAGCTGTCTTTAAAACTCAGAGCACATCGAAATACCTGGGCCAGGATAGGGACCACTCTCACCTGGTAGTGTGCAGAGGGAGAGCTCAACTGGCTGGCTGCCCGCAGACAGACACACCCTGGAGATTAAAATCTAAACAAGGTTTCAGCTCTCCTTTCCTTATTAAGTAGCTTGTAATTGCTTTCATTCACGTGACAAGGATCTTCAGAGTTAGCGTCTTCAGTGTGAGGCAGTGTATTGGCAGGCATCATGCCCTTCCTGCCTGGAGTCGGCAGAGTGACTCCATGGTGAGCACTGTCTGCCCATGCAGCTTCCTAGCAGAGCTGCTCATGTACTGTAGGGATTCCTGGAGATAGACATACCCTGCACCTGATCTTAAGGACCATGCTTGTCAAGAGCCTTAGTGGTGCACAATACCTTTGAAAATTAGGTCTCCTATGTAAGCAGTTAGTGTGGGTTTAGCTACAAGCTCCATTTAAAACCTACAATCTCAGGACACCTAGATGGGATTTAGGTCCTATTCAGGCAAAACATTTATTTCTTGTGCAGGGGTGCTCACGTTGGCTGCTTTATCAGCAGTAATTTAGCCATACTAACACCCATTTTAAAGGTCACCTGTTGCCTGGGACATCCCAGTGCTAGATTCCAGAGGCCACTGTTTGAAAGCTGAGCACTAGCTGCAATCACCCAGTGGTAGGCTGAGTGATTTGCAGTGAGAGTGCATTGACCTTTTCCTCCTAGAAACATAAGGTTGAGCTGGACTGTAAAGCACAGATGGTTTGAGGTATCAGAAGCAGTATCTATCTGTCATTTATCTGTGGTGTCCAGAAATAGCTGAGCAATTTCCTATATCTTGATGGTGCTCATAGGAAAGGGTTGGAGAGAGAAGCGAGTGGAAGGGAGGGTAAGCCTGAAGATCTGGCTTGGGAAGTGCTCTGCAGAATTAAGAAGGTTGTAGATTGTCATAACCAAGCTAAATTGATCCCTGCTAGCCACTGAAATCAGCCCTGCAGAGTTGGTTGAGAAAGAAATATAGCTCATAAGCAGAGGTTCTCCCAGTAATATCACTCAGATGATCAACCTCACCTTCTCCAGCATACTTAGCACCTAACTCCACCTGTGTTACATATCTGAGACCTGCTGTTGTAGGGAGGGGAGAGGTAATTCGTGTTTAATTGCCTGAAAGGTGCTCAGATCCTGAATAATAAAGAGCTTGTAAGAGCCCATGGAGAAGAGCCAAATTTAAAAAAAATCCTCCATCCAGTGGCTAGGGACTAATATTTCACTTCTTCCCCATGCGGGGTCATGGCGTTAGTGGCAGTTACAGTCGACTGTTTCTCTTTGTTATGCTCCCCACTGGAAACACACATCTTCATATCCAGTGAAGTCAGCACCTCAGTAAGGTGCCAGCCTATCTGAATCGTGGGATGTGGGCAGATCCAAGAAGAGGGAAAGACAGATTTAGGAAACAGAGAGGTCACAGGTGATAGAGATGACAATAGTATCATGGCTAAGCAGCACAGCAGAGCTTACCAGGGAGTAGAGAACCCAGCAGCAAGCACAGAGTGCAAGGTGGAAGGGTTTGAAGAGCAGAGTTTTCTATTTTATCCTGTTGTGGCAGGATCGCCTTTAGGAGCGATGCTTTGAGATAAAGAGTAGAACAGTCCATGCTTGCCTCTCTGCTTGCCTGGCATCCAGTGCTGGCTGTGAGTTTTGTGAAGACGGATATGAAATACCCAAGTTACAACACTAACTCTGCTCCTAACTCTGCTCCCAGTATAGGATTTCACCGTAAACTCTAATGAGAGCGCAGGCAGACCACCACTGAGTATTTTTACAAAACACTCCCATGATATACAGCTTCCAGCCAGAAGCTGGGAAGAAAATAACACTCCCATAGCAAGGGTGAGGCTTCACCTCTTGCCTAAGAGCAGGGAAACGGACCCATAGGAGAAGTAAAGCTGAGGCTGGCTGCACTGAAACAGGTACATTCTTAGGATCATGTGAAAAGATGTACCCCAAACTCAAGGCTCAGGCTACGGGCAGAGCATCTGGTGATTTTTAAAAGGACAAGCCTACTTCTCAGGGACTCTCAGGTTATTTTTCTAGCTAGGATCAGGGTGAAGGAGACCCTTGGAGTACTCCGAGGAAGCTGTAGCTGGCAGCTGCTTTGCCTTGAGAACTTGGACTAGCAGGGGCGAACCTGATACAGCTCTGTGGTTAGACTTGCACAGTTTCTCTTTTTGCAGAATTAGCAACACTGAACCCTTTCAAAAGTACGTACCAGTTTCATCAGGCTTTTGTTCCCACGGAAAAAAGTTAAAACCTGAAACAAATGGCTAACTTCAACCTTTTCTAATGGAATATTTTCATTTCCTGTCTTGAAACAATGTGTTTTTTTCCTTCAGCTTTCCTTTTTTTGTTTAAAATATGTATAGCAGCTTGATATGTAACTAAATCCTTTGGCTGGCTTGTAGTGATCTATTCTGATTTTTTCCATGTGCTGTAAGCTGCGTTCTTGTGTTAAACCAGCACAACCTTCTTCTGCATTGGAAATTATCAGTGACTAAAAAGACCTTCATCTTTTGCCCGTTCCTAATGATTGACTGAGAAGCAAATAACCCCAATAAGCCCCAAATCTCCCACTCCTTTAACATTGCACTATTAGATTTTAAAAAAAGGCAGGGTAGGGAGGAGGGGAGGGGAATGTCCTCTCCCTACGTGCCAGCGGTGCTGCATGATTCAGGACCCCTAAAAGACATGTTAGCGCGGCTCTGGGAGCCGAGACTTGCAGTGTCCCCGTGGTTCTCGGGGGCTGTCTCACCCCGGCGGTGCCACGGGGCTCTGCTTGCTAACGCCGGCCACGTCAGTGCCTCGCAACAAAGAGGCCCGTGTTTTCCTAGGGCAGCGCGCAACCCTGCGCAGTGTGCTGGGCCTCTCCTTTAATCTTCTCTGTTAAATAGACTCAGATGGCACCTGGGGACTTGGTTTTCCTTTCCTCACATTAGGGCGGTCCGGAGTTAACCCCTCTTGTATCAGTGGTGCTGCCTCTATGTAACAGGCTCCCAGTCATTCATTAAATGGGTCAGAGCTCTCCCCTTTATTAGAGAGCTGATCGGTGATTTTTCAGCCTTTTTCAGTGTGTAGATTGTGTTTCCTATGGATACGCCTTCCCCACTTGATGACCGAATGTCCCGGCTGTAGCCTTCCTCCCTGGCCTTATTTTCATTAAGGGACTACTCTTGTAAGTTATCTACAGGACCCTGAGGGCTTTGAAGATCAGAAGATGAAAACTCCTGGAGGCATTTATCCTGGGAAACAGAATCACTTTGATTCACTTCCTTCCCATTAAGCCTTGTTAGGCAGCGAGCTTTTCTGAAGCTATCTTCTCAGAAAGGCAATAGCTGGTTTGATTCAGCCCATGAGGGGTCTTTTGCAGTTCGATGCCTTTGCTCACCAGGTTTGTTCCTCATGGCCACAATATGGAAGGTGTTAATATCCCGTAAGTCCAGTATTGCTGGGATTTGTGCTTACTTTGACAGCTCTCTGGTTTCCCTGACTTTTTCCAGCTCAAGGGCTTCTGCAAATAAGGCACTTATATCTTAATTCTGTTTTAAGGTAAAGAATGTGGTGAGATTGACACATGTTTACAAATCTATCTTTTTCTCCAAAAATAGATATCAAAACCAAAACACTCTGCAAATATTATTGTTAGCACTTGCTGGAAGCACACAAATCCATGTGTTCTGTGCCATTAGAAACATCCATGCGGAGTTGTGTGTAGAAACATCCATGCACAGAACCTTCGTGGCTTTACTGAATCCAAAGAAAAAAGAAGTATGTAGAATGGAAAGAGTGTGAGCTATTTACATACACCTACAGATTAAGTCTCAGAAAGGATTCCATGTTTGTGACCCAGAGGTATTATTGTGAATTGGTTTGAAGACAGGTGGTATCTGAATTTGCACCCAGTTGTGTTTTGCGTGGAGGATGCACACTGCTCTGTGAATCACAGACCTTTTAAAATGGAGGAAATCTAAATTATTCCACCTCAAAAAGGGAAGTCTGTAAGAAGGTGCGGGGGAGCTGAACACTATCCCTCATGATACATAGAAATTTTTCGCAGAGTCTGTTTTTGACAGGTAAGTCATAGGGTGCATATACCTGTGCCTAAGTATTGGCTGTAGTGATGCCCAGCAACCCCTGCTGAGGAAGGAGTCATTCCAACAGGCAGGTCTAGGCACCATGGTCAACTTGGGTCTTTTCCTATTGCATGTGTGATGTTTCTCTAGCAGATGATGCTCACAAGTTCATGTCAAAGACTTTTTCTCATGTCTTGGGCCAAGGTATAATGAATCTGAGAACCAGTTGTATGGAAACAGGGATATTGTCACAAGACCAGGGAGTTAGGACGTGGGGCTCTTGACTTTGCTGCATGGCACGGATTCAACCCTCCAGGTTGTTTCTACAGCTGTGACATAAGCAAACCTTGCTACCAGGCAGGTCATGAGGCTTAATTTCAAACCACAGTCCACCTTGAAATGTGTGTCAACAGATATTTGCCTCTCTGCCCATGCAATTTGTCCTGCTTACTCCCAATCAAGAATGGTTTGTTTTTTTCTTCCCAGGATTCATGTCAGAAAGAGTGAATTTATCCTCTCATGTCTTTCAGCTGTGCCCATCACTAAGGAAACATGCCCTGTGTCTTTAACAGGTGCATGCAGGTGTAACTAATTGCAGTTTAGCAGACAGAGCTGTTATCCATGCCTGTTTTTAGATATCTTGTCTAAGGGTGAACTGTGAATGTCTCCCTCACTGTCCAGTTAAAAAGCCTACAACAGAGCTTCCTGCAAGCACACAGTGTCAGGGCTCTGTTCACACAGAAATCAGGGGACAACTGGGGAGGAAGGTAGTACCCCTGTTGGTTTTGTTCCAGTAAGGAGTCAGGACATGGCAGAAGCGCATACCTAAACAGGAGACACGGGAAGTCCCATGGTACAGACGTAGCCTCAATCCACCCAGCAGCGGACAAAATAAATACACGTCTGTCTGCAGCCGGCCAGTGCGAGTCTGCTACAGGGAGGCAACTTGCTGAATGCAAGTCATTATTCTTCTGTGATCGTTTTCAGAGGGGATCACATCTTAGAAATGGCATTTTGCAAGCCATTCTGACCTTTATTTCGGGACCCCAGAGCACTTTGCAAACCTAAGCCTGAGGCAGCTCTCCAAGGTTGTCCCGGGGGTCATGTTAAAGGAGTCATCTCTCAAATTGTAGCCATCTTGGTCTAAACCAGGCACTGCTTAACAGTGCAACAGAGCCTGCAATAACGGTTTAGATCAGGAAGTGAAGAGCGATTATTGCTCATTTACATTCTGATGGCACCCAGGAGTGCCAATTAGGATCAAGGATGTATTGTGCTGATGATGCGCAGGCACTTAATAGGAGGCAGTTGGCTCCAAAGGGTTTCCATTGGATTCTGAAGGAAAACCTTCCATATAAATATTTTGAAGGGAAAATGTATGTTTATTTAAATGGATTTTTTCTTTCAAATTATATATTTTTAGTGAATGTTTAGGAGGGTTCTGTGAAAAAGTGTGTGCTTGTGTATAGGAAAGGGGATCAGTTTCTGAAGAGCTTTTACTTTAGTTGTCAGATTTTCATAATTGTTCTTCAACAACAGCAAAAAAGTGGGGAAAAAAAAGTCTTTAACAAAAGTTGTGAATGAAAATAGAAAAATACATGTCTTTTCAGCAACATTTTTCACCAAGGAAAAATTCATTCTCAACTGTTTCATGTCTAAAACAGAGCAAAGATAATGGTGACTTGCTGCATGTCTGCAGTAGTTACAATCTCTATTTATAAGAGATGTGCCCAGTCACACAGCAGAGGCCGTATGTACTGGGTGATGAATGAACAGAGGACACAAAGGTGTGTCCAGCCCTGCAGAGCTTATTTTCTAACTATGAGCCAAGAGGTAAGAGATGGATCTAGTGTGAGGCAGAAGTGGTTTTGAGCTACTTGAAAGGCAGAGATATATAGCTGCTGCTGTGTGTTTGGAAACAGAGGTAGGGGAAGTCAGTGTGGACAGGGCTAAAAAAAGAGAAAAGGGGATTCTGCAATACTGGAGAGATGGAGAGAGAGATTGTGGGACAGCGAAGTGCAGAGAAGATTGAAGGGTGCAGGTGGGACAAGAGCAGGAAAGATTACAAGCTCTTCAGCTGCACCTGGTTGGCTTTTATCCAGTGCCTCAAAAGCTGAGACCTGCAAACTGGTGAATGGAGATAATGATCCCAGAGAGTTTGCAGGGGACAATCACCCTCCCATAGCAATAAAAGAGGCAGTGAGTTGTTCGTTGTCATGCTCCTCTCCAGTGCTAGGTGCGTTTCTGTGGTGCTGCTGGTCTGGAAGTTCTGTGCGTGCAAAGTGCTCTCTCTGTCAGCAGTAGGATGCTATAGACGTGGGGACACAGAGTGCCCAAAATATAGAGGGGTCCATTGCCCAGTTTCCTACCATGAAGAATTATTTTGGGGCATGGATAGTGATCTTAGCTGCCTTCTTCCCTTTTATCTCCCTTAGCAATGAGTAAAGTTCCTATCAGGGGGTAAATTAAGCTTAGGAGTACCAAATTAGTGAATCAAAACCTTGTAATTGTTCTTTCTTTTTTCTATGCTCTGTGTCCTACAAAACTGGACAAAATAAACAGAAATAGAGCTCCACAGTTATCTGTGTAGGGTACTCATGAAGCGTTTCCTGCCTGAACAGAAACAGATACTCTATGGATAGCCCCAGAAGGGCTGCCTTGCTGTTCAAACTCATGTAATGTGACTGTCCCAGCTCTTCTTCCTTTGCTGTCCCCTCTGCTAGCAGCTGGCCTAGGAACACACGTTTGATATCGAGTCTTTCTCCTGACACTTCATGGGGATAGTAGACTTCATGCTGTACAGCAGTCTGAGTTGCCCTGTCTCTGCTGGATGCCTGCCTGCCTGCCAGAGCTCGCCAGGGTTTCTGTGTGTGTCCACTTGTCTCTTCCACCATCTGTTCAAGATCCTTCAAGGGGCCTTCAGGGAGCGGTGGGAGGGAGCGCCAACTCCCACATCTCCCTGGCAAATGTCTCCTTTTTTGGCAAAAGCGCCAGGTGCTGGGCTAATGTTTGAGTTCTCTTTGCAAGAGGAGGCTGTGGGGAACAGCACACCTCTGGCATATTGTCTAAGGGAAAGGGACTCTTCTGGGGCTTTTTGAGAAGCTGTCCTAAAAGATAGTTGCCGTGGTATATAGCCAGAGATTAAGCTCACCGCCAGCTCCAGAGATTGATAGGTATCCCTCAGTGCTGGCAGAAGAGAGATTTTTTTTTTTGGTCCCAAAATCATGGGCCATGCTCCTGATGTCCAGATGACTCTCTCAGAGTGGAATGCTGCTTTTGGATCCTAAAACCTCAAGCAATACTGCTCACTGCAGTGCAGTCTGGGACTTGACCCACCTGGTGAAAAATGTTCAGTCTTTTCCAAAGTCTGGAGATGCTAATAGCTGAGTTTTCAGGCCATGGAAAGTATTTTGAGTATTGATGTTTTTCCCTCACCTACTGAGTTCAGATCTCTAAGCTTTACTCAAATGGCAAATAATGTAACTGTTCTCACTAAAACTAGGAAGGAAGGAGAGCTATGGGATCAGTTGCAATGCGTTCCATTACAAGGCAAATGGATTTGTCTCTGTAGCAGTAGAAGAAATTGTTGTAGCTTATTGCTGTAGCTGATGCCAATTCCCAAATAAGCCATACCACCAAAAGCACATTTTGCCATTGTAACTTCATCTGTGATGGGGTTTCCAATAGTATAAAAACATACTTGAAAGAAACCATGTTCCCCAGCAACATTTTGGTAAGGAAGATTCAGAAGTGCTCCATATTGGCTTGTCACTCTTTTTCATGGGAATAATGGTAGGCAAACATTAACAGTTGAAAACACCACTCAAAATCTAGAACTCAGGTCTTTGAGATTTACTGCAGTTAAGGCTCACAAAAAGTAGAAGATAAGGCAAAAATGCTTTTAAATATTTTTTGAGATCTGGTGGCCCGTATGTTGAAGCCTAAACTCAAGTTTTGCCAAAGAGCAGAAGCTGTTTCAATTTCTAGTCCTTGGAGCAGTGAGGAGAACTACTTTCTTCCACAAGAGTGTTGTCATCGCTGCTCTAGAACCAGACACCTTCTTGCTAATTCTCTCTGGCCCCATGAATCTTGCACTCCTTTCTGCACAGCAGTATAGTTTGAACAGATGGACTGGGATACGGCCCTGTTGCAGTCTCGTGAGGCCTGAGAAGCTACGTCTCCTGTCTCTAATTCTGACCACGAGTTGTTGGAATGTCAAAACATGGACAAATATCGTTATGAGAAAGGTGCGACTTGGCAGGAGGTGGGAGAAATACAGGTAAGGTTAGTTTGGAGACACGTGAGCGTTTTTCGTGATACTAGTTTGTTGATCTGACTTCTTTTGGTTTGGGTTGGTGAGTCCCATTATCTGTCTTGTTCTTTTTTCTTCATCACAGCTACTATCTCTGCATCTCTTGATGTCAGTTTTTCTGCCAAGTATCCGTGCCAGCTATTTTTAAAACAAAAAAATGAGCTTTTTGTTTCTCATCTAGGAAATGTTGAGTTACTCTAACTACAAAATCCATGGTATAACCCATGTTGATTTGTCTTTTAATATTCTAGTCACTGAGCAGACATTAAACACACACAAAAGTTTTGTACTGCATCAGCTCAAAGGTTTACCTAGACCACTATCCTACCTCCAGCAGGAGCTTACAGCAGATGATTAAAAAATGTGTGCAAAAAAATAGGGTAGATGAATTGTTCTTTTCTGCTGCATCCTCCCTGCTTTTGGTGATCTTGTTCAGGCTATATTTCCTTGATCCTCATATGAAAGGTAAAAGTTGCAGCCACTTGATGGCCTTTGTTAATGAAAGAGACAATTTTTCCTATCTTAACTGTACTGTAAAGAAAGCAGCAGACTGACTCCTCTCCGTCTCTCACCTAAGGAAAGGTACAGCCCTCTGTACCTGTCACAGAAAATTGGCTGAAAGCTTCATTCTGGAGTCTGTTGTTATGGTGCTTGCGAAGACTGTAAAACCCTGGGTGTGGGGCAGGACAGCCAAACCCTGAGACAGTCAGACTGTTGTGCAGTAGACAGATCTCAAATGGTCACACTGTGCAGGTATACCGTCCAGTGCTAGAGTGGGCCTGACCTGGAAAGGCAGGGCTGCTGCTGCTGCCATCGCATGAGTCGGAGCTGGAAAAAACAGGCTGTCAGAAAACGTTGCCAGTCCCCCAAAGCCAAGCCCAGTGAGCACCACCAACATGTTCCAACAGCTGTTTGTCAAGCCAGAACTATCAGTGGAATATGACTGTGTTTGCTGCCGTCCCTCCCAGGATGATGTGAGCAGGGAAGCGGGGAGGCTGAGGAATCAGCAGTGCCAGAGGAAAAGGCTTGGCCAACATGTAGTTTCTGGCCTATATATTTATGCACATGCTGAATGGCACTCTCCACGGCTTCCCTTCCTTTTGGGTGTATTTGTGAAGTTAGGGGAAATGTATGAGTAAGAAGCAAAGTTTCTTTTTAAGCAATAAATAGAGGCACCGTTTCTCCCAGGGCTGGTGCACGAGGCCTGCGGTATGTGCCAGGCAGAGCCGCGGTACGTGACTGGGAGCGAGGGCTCAGTGCTGCACCTCGATGAGCTCCGTCCCTCAAGCTGAATCTTTCTGGGAATCTTTCCTGCATGTTCCTAAACCTGTGTTTATTCCTCTGAAAGATCTGTGCTAAGGCACAAATCACCTCTCATTTGTGCTGTTAGGTACAACAACTCTCCAGCTTCTGAATACCTCAACCACATTACAACAGTTTTAGAGGTACAGCCTATACACAGTTCTGCTGCTGATTTGTCTTGGATCAGGGTCATTTCAAACTCTTGGGACAGTTCTTTTCCACTACTTTTCCCTTACTCGCTTCAGGTTTATTTTGTCCTGGAATAGGAAATAATTTATTAAGGAGAAGAGGGCCCTGAATGCTTAAGAGCGTGTCTGAATCGCAGTTGATAGTCTGACTGTGGTCTGAATCTGCAGATGTTGATACTAATGAAGCCACATGGTTGCTCTATGTACAGGTCCAATATGTTGTGATTTCTTTTTACCCAAAGTAGCCAGATCACAGGCCCTTCAGCTGTGCTCCTACAGGCTGCAGTAGTGTTTCCCACCTTCAGAATAAAGGTACGCTGGTATTTAGAGACTCTTTGTGGATATCTAGGACAATGCTGCTGTTCTCATTCCTCTGTAAATAGCATGGTCAATTGAATTGACTTGGAAAGGGGGATCTAGGAAGGATAAGGACAGATATGGGCTGTCTGCTCACACTGAAAGTTGAATTAATGTTCGGAAAGTGAGAGGGGGTGTTTGTGAAAGGGAGAGGAAGCCTTGGGGTAATATAAGAGGGATTGTTCACTCTCTCAGTGAAAACTGGATGAGGAGTGGATATGCAGAGAGCAGAGGTGAGTCTTCAGCTGAGACAAGCCAAAGGAGGAGACTTTGCCAAGAAGCAGTGCTATGAGATCAGTGCTCAGCATTCCTTATGGGCGTGTGGCTTCTCAGCAATATTGCAGAAACTAGCCCACCAGCAGATAATAACAACCTAATTTTAGACTTGCAGACTCCCAAATAGGGCTGGGCATTTTTCTAAACGAATAGTGTAGTCACTTAAGAATCCAGGTTCAGCAGATAGTTTTGGCAAAGAAAGAACGGAGAAAAGGATTGTAAAAGTTAGAAGTTTCCCTTGACTTTCCCTTCTGAAACAAGGGCTTATCTCACAATTTGTCTGAGAAACTTCAAAGTGTGGAAAAAGAAAAAAAAACCCATGTCAGATAAAAGTGTAATCAAGTGCTGAGTTAACCTGTGCTCTGCTAGACCCCAAACCAATGGGTTCCCTTTGATTTTTTTTGCTTTTGTTTTGTTTGTTTACATACATTAAAAATATTGTTTTGGCAATATCTGAAACAACCAATTTTTCCTGCTTTTTACTTTGTGGTTGTTTTTGATTCAGCTACTGCACTTAAATGATCAGTGCTCTGCAAATTCCTAATCTCAAAGTATGTCCTAGGTTGTACATCCAAGAGTTTCTCCTGGCTGCTTGACTGGTCACTTCAAGGAGGGACTTAGATGCCCTCAAGAGCAACAGCTAACTCCCCCCTCTTAGATAAGCAGTAAGATGTCCCTCTGCTGTATTTTGAAGGGAATAATGGGGCATCTCTGCCAACTGAAACTTGTTGAGAGCCCGTATACGATACTACTGCTTGATGAAAATACCAAGGTTCACTCAAGCAGCCTCAGCTACTTTGAAAAAAGCAACACCTTGGACGACAAAATGTTTTTTGGGGAGATGGTGATCTGAAAATAAAAGGTGGAGGCTGCTGGCTGGAAGAGGCTCTGCAACTGCTCATCCCTGGGTGCTGCCTGTTAGGAGGGGGCACTGCATTGCCATGTTAAATTGTGAGATGGGAGCTGGGCAGGAGGCAGAGGAAAGCACCTTTGTCTTGTTCTGCCCTATCTTGGGGGCCCTGGAGAGGAGCTGAGACTTGGTGCAAAAGCTAGTGGCTGTGTGAGTTGCGAGCACCTCTCAGAGACAAGCGAAGGATGAAAGATAGTGTGGGGGCCAACACCAGTACAGTCTCGGCCATTTTATGGACTGCAAAAGGCATCGTGGTGTCTGTCCGGTCTGGGCGGCTCTGGGCACCTTTGCTAAGGTGCACCTCCCTTGCTTCCCTCCCGGACCTGGAAGGACACATCTGTCATGACCTGTCTGTGAATTTGCAGATTAGGAGAACATGTTCCTGTGATTTCACTGTCCCTGGGTGCTGAACAGCCCCAGAAGGTACATGTCAGGGGGAGAAATGACAGCTCCCTGGTGTCTGTGCCACAGTCTCCCCCACCTCCAGGTTCATGACTGGGACGTTGTTCTGATGCTCCCCCCCTCACATGGCCTCAAAGATGTTTATATCAGAACTACTGATCTGTTTTTCCCTTTTCCATTTCTTCCAAGGGCCTGTTGCCTTCCAACAGGAGCTGAAGGAGAAGGCGCTTCTGAGAACCATGATGTCTCTGGGTGTCAGCAAAGGTAATTCTTTTCCTCACCCTGAGCTGTTGGGGATTCTTGCTCTGCCACAGACTTTCTCTTGTTTTCTTTGCTCAGTTGTATCAACTACAACCTCTCAGCTCAGCTCCTCCAGTGCAGCGTGTTCAAGGGATAAGGACACCTCTTCCTTATCAGAGACCTACTTGAGCAACAGCTCCAGAATTATGTTCATTTGGCTAGAATTTCAGTATCCACAAAGATACGGAGAGCTTACAGCCTGGCTGAGTTTTGGAGATGAGTGTAAAATAATATAGTACCATATTCTTCTCTTTTCAAGACCCTTCTTAAAGTCCTTCTTCTCTGAAATGTCTGCTGAAAATACAACAGCAATTAGCTGCCACAGCAGCGACTGACCAGGATGGCTTCTCTGTACCCCTGTCTACCCACATCCCATTCTCATCTCTTCTACAAGTAAAATACAAGGTCTGTGGTGTAGAGACCATCCTTGTGCAGTGTGTTACCTTCACACGGTAATGATAAGAGTGTTTTATTAATAATACACTCTTAATAATCTCTTATTATCAAAGGAGTGTGAAAAATTCTCACCAGGGCTACAAGTTGTTCTGATTTGTCCTGAGAACATGCCCAGGCTGCAGAATTCTGTGGCAGATTCTGAGATTTAATTTTTAAACAACAAATGCTTGCTGAACCTTTAGATGTGAATAGGTGGGATGATGCTTCCAAATCCATAGGTGATTTGAAATAGTAATCTGGAGAAGAGTAGAAGAGCCTTATTTGTTTCTGTGAGGCAATGGATTTCATTTTAAATTTCATTACTAAGGAAAGCAGCCCTTCCCTTTTCAAGTGTTCTCCATGAGGAGTGTTACTTTTGGCCTAACATCCTTGCCCCCAAATACAGCTGTGCCTTTCAACCCTTATTGCTAATTCCACATGGCAAAGGACATTCTCTTTATTGGTATAGCTGCATTCTCCTTAGAGGTGATCTGTTGTGACCATTTGGTAAAGAAATCATATCCTCACTACATAACATAGACTTGAAGCACATGATCATGGATCATAGATTAAACAGGTTACTGCATATCGGCTGATCGGTGATAACTATTTCTGAGCAGCCTTATAGTGTACCTCAAGCCCAGGATATTGAGACTTAGCTGACCCTCCTTTCCTGGTAGATAAATTGAACTACTTTGTGTTTGCCACAGGCTAAGAGTGTGCAGACAGGCAGTTTCCTTGGCTTGGCTGATAAGGATTTATTTGTTAAGCTGCAGTAACTTGCTGGTGTCTCTGAACCTCTAAGCTGTATTGGTCCAAGTGCTATGAGGAGAGCAGGCCTAATGTTTTCAGCCCTTAGTAGTCATTTTCAAAATGGCAAGAGATGGAAGATAGTTAGAAACACATGGAGAAGGAGATTTCCTCATCTGGTCTTCATCTTATGATTTTCTCATGGGAAAACAGCTATTTCCCAAACAAGAAAAAACTGGAAGGGGAATTTCCCAGTTGAAATGCTGTTTTTTCTATCCAGCTGCACTCAGTTTGGTCAAACCCATGTCATACAGCAGGACTTTGGCATCCAAGGACTCTTGAAGCCCTGCGCTTCAGTCAGCTGCATGTTCCCTTTCCTTGTGACACCTTCCTCACCCTCCTGTCACCTTCCCTTCTTGCTTCTAATCCTTTTTGGCCCCAGTGCTCCTCCCCATTAACTTGTGCTGCCTTTTTTCACCTGATCTTTGTACTGTTGAGAGGATTTAGCATCTCCTAATCTATAACACTTTCCAATTTTCTACCTTTAAAATTTATGTTTTATTGCCATTGCTGACTTTTCCTCAAACAGGGAATGTAGTTATGGTTCATTGTCTGAACAGAGGCAAGGAAGAAAATGGGGAGGAGGGCTGAGTTGCTGTTTGATGTAACAATCCTAAAGGAGAGACTATACAGGACAGGACATTTCGAGCTGTGGGCCCTTAGAGAGACATGGATTGACAATACGTGTTTGAAACTGCACTTGACAATGGAAATGTGGAAATGAGCAACCAAAGCGCGTGTGTCCTCTAACCCTGGCAGGACACAAGACAAAGCTGAGTGCTGTGTGTTTGCATCTTATGGCTAATCTCTATCTCTCCAGCCTTGGCTCAACTTCACGCTCCACAAGTATTATCCTCTTCAGCAAACCAAAAAGCTGATCTGATGGGAAGCACCAGAGGAAACTCACTGTTTTTTAAATGTGTGATTAGACCACCCATTGTATGTCTTTGATCTTCCTGAAAGAAAATGATTCGTTAATGTTAAACAGTTCTCTGAAAGGAGAAATAGAAAGATTGTACGAATCTCTGTAGAGGAGGTGATACACCAGGAAAGCCAGGGCAAACTGATCCTGAAGTGTAGATGACAACTTGTTTCCATCTTCCATCAGAAGTAGCAAAAGACTTTTCTGTGCTTTAATCTCTGTGACTGGAAGGAAATCTGTGCTCCCTACTGTCTGAGATTTGCCCTTAGCTCACCTGCAAACACTGTGAATTCTTGCCCTTTCTCAGTGACCCTTCTGCTCTCTCCTTTCTTTCCTCTTCTTTGCCTCTCCTAGGACGTGTGATTCCACCTACAGATGAGGACCGCAAGAGGATCATAAGGCAGATGAAGGTTCGCACCACGCTGAAAGGGGATAAGAGCTGGATCCATCACCAGAACTCAGATTCTGAAGAGGAGAAGAAGGGCAGCCCGCTGTAAGTATGGCCACTGAGACATGCTCTTCCTTTTCCTTCCTTTTCCTGCATCTACCTCTCATGAGTACTCTGTTCCCCAGTCTGTGGGAAAAGTTCATGTGGGGCTGGCATGGTGTGGGGTCCCCACGATGACGGGAAATGACAATGCCCAAGGGATGCAGTATTCCTATTTAGTTTTGATAAATACACACTGAGGAGAAACACTGAGAAATGGCCTTTTCTGGGAGCTGTGAATCCAACAGCACAGGCAGATTTGAAGTCTCAGGAGAACTCCAAAGTTGCATGAAGTCAGATTCTGTTTCACCATCTCTGGCATGACAAAAAAAGGGGCAGAAAGAGATTCCTTTCCAGGAACCAGCAGGTTCCAGGGACTTTCTAAGTGGCATAATCCAGGCAGGTCTGCATCTCCCCCTGCAGCTCGCAGGGGTATGACATGCAGCTACCCCTGCACCAGTGAAAGCCACAATCTGCATCAGACTCTGTTTAGTTAGAAACAAAACCAAGCCCAAATTGCTTGTCTCTTAGCAGCTCCCTCAGAAAACATCATTGCCTTGTTTGGCAAGTCTAAGTAAGATCAAGAGTTTTTTATGTGGTTGTGTTTCCTATTTACTCAGGTCTGGACGGGCTGATGGGGGATCCTCAGTCTCAGCACCTATTGCACCCCAGAGTGACAGGTAATTTGGGGGACCCTTCTCGTCATTTCCCTTCTGTGTTACCTCATGGGATCAGTGAATGTTTTTACTGGTTCTTCCCAAGTGTATGGTGTTTCTTCAACTCCTCATGCCCATTCACTGCTGTGATTGTGTTGAAAAATATAGTTCCTGAGAAAAGCCTGCTTTGTTCAATACAATGTCTTACAAATTCTCACCTCATACCAAGCATACCAAGCGTGTCTCAGCTCCTACAAACTCCAGATGGATGGATGGAGAGACGGTTGAATGGGTAGATGGATGTCCTCGATGCAGATGAATGGATGCCATCAAGGCTGTGATCCCATGAGATCACCATTGCACATTGGCTCCTGCACTGATACAGTATCAGTGTGCTCTGAGCCTGGGGGCTCCTCACAGCAAGAGAGGCCTTGTATGGGATTCCAGTGTTGCTTCAGGAGCAGAGCACAATGACCCTTCAGGGACCTAAGAGCTTGTAGGACTGGAGTCCTAAAATATAAAACTGTTGGGAAGGGCTTAGCCCTGTGTGTGAGCTCCTTGCTGCCTGCAGTGCTGTTGATGGGAAAGCATTGCTGTCTCTCCTGAGCAGTTTCCTGCCTACTCTTCCCTTTGCTGTGCCAGCTCTTGTCATTTCTGGTTGCAATTAGGACGTTTTCCCTGGCATGCCCTACCCTTTCTGCCTCCCTCTGCAATGTTGTGCTTATTGGTCACAATAAAATACTAACAGTGACATTTGTGACATTGGAAATATGACATCTGAAGGGGCCTCTTCATCTCATGCAAATATGTGAGGGACTGAAGTCAGCACCAGACACATGACAGGGATTCCAGGATACTCTGGATCCGTTCATGCTGCAAAGTGAGGACAGGCATTAGTATGCCAAGCTGGGCGACTACTCAGCCCCCCTGCAGCTCTCATCAAAGTACAGTGCTTGGGAGACTGCTAAGGAATGGGGCTGCAATGGGCTACACCCTGCTGGTGCCTGCTCAGAGGACGGTGCAGGAGCAAGAACTTGGGATGGTGCCCAGCACTCATCATGCTCCAGCTCATCCCATTCTGAGAACTCCACAGCTAGGCTATGCCTGCAGTGAGTTTGCATTTCTGTTTCTGATGGGGGAAAGATAAATCTGAGCTTGACAGTCACCTCAGATACACAGTGGTGAGCAGTGTAATCCTGCCCTCCTGCTAAGGTCTGACATCATGACTGACCCTGCTTTGAGCAGGAGGTTAGGCCAGGTATCTCCTGAGCTTCCTTACAGCCTGAATTATCCTCCGATCCTAAGGGCACCTGAACAGACAGATAATAGAGAGGGTAGTATCCAGGCAGGGATAGAGGGAGGCTGTCTGTGCCCAGTTTGATGGGAACCTAGTCCTTGAGGCCTGGCCATCATGGTCCCCACCTTGCTCTCATGAAGACTCCTCCAACCTAGTGTTGAAGCAGGTTCCAGGGACATCTCCTCCTGCCCTGATGCAAGGGGCCATATCCCCACCTAATGGTATCTCTTTCCTTTCCCTCTGGGGAGCTATGCTATAATCCTCTCCTGAGAACAGACACTCGGAAAAGTTATTGTGAAGCTGATGTTTTCTTGTGACAAAACAACAAAGATCTATACCCAGTTTTCCCGCTCTGTGTCTTCAATCTGAGGATTTATGTTTGAGCCAGCAGACACTGTCAGTGTGGCTAATTTTAACTGACTAACTCTAAAATTCGCTTTTCTGATAGAACTCTTTTATGGAGCATGTTCTGATGGTTATTCATTTTTAAAGAATCCCTCTGAGGTCAATTTTCTTGCAGTATCTGAGCTATCACCCAAGGCTTATCTGGCTAGACTGTTGGCTTGACAGCCATGTGTCCTGTGGACATTTCCTTCTAGTACTGCTGCTGCTGTTGTTTTTCCCTGTGTGTTCTCAATTGACTGATGTCTGTTCCTTGCACAGGTCTTCTGCCTCCAAGCCTCAGTCCGGTTACCTCATCAGGTTGGTATACAGAATCGCAAGAAGCACTTGGACTGTAGGTGAAGGAGAACTAGATCAGGAGCAACAAATATGAGAAATATTGTTCTCTTGGGCTCTTCTATTAGCTGGAAACATGGTGATGCTCAAGGAGTTCTTTGGTGAAAAGATATTCTTGGGTATCATGTATACCAGCTAGTTTGCTGGTGATGTTAACAGAAAATCAGATCTCCTCTGAACGATACAATGATCACACATGAAAGGATGAGTGTGCTGCGAAAATGTTCCACCATTCCACGATTCCACAGCACTGGTGATGGTTCAGTGTATGAACCACTGTGTTGTTCAGCTTCCTCTGACACATCAGTCATTCCCCACAGAGAATCTGATGCCTCCCTGATCCCAAACAGGTTGGCAATTCCTGTGATGCCATACTCAAGCCTGCATGGGAGCTAATTTTACAGTGTTGTCAAAGGCCAAGGAGTAGGAAAGCAAGGACTTTTCTCAGAGTGACTCTTCCAAGGAAGCACTGGCTAATTCTTTGTGTCCTGAGCCAACAGCTTGCTCCCAGCAGGGCACACAGATACTGTTTGGCCAAAGAATGGCTGCATGTCTCTCCTAGTTGTGGTTCCAAACTCTTCCCTGCAACAAATTTAGCATGTCTCCTTTCTCTCCAGGGGAGTGTTCACAAGAACCATTGATAAGACTCCTTCCTTGCCAGATTCTTCATCTTCCAAAGAAGCACAGAAAAGGTTTGTATGTCTTCATGTTCTTCATGAAACTGAGCTTTTAAATATTGTATATCTTTCTAGTGATCCTTTTACCTTGGCCAGTGCTTGTGGGATTCCACTGAGCTCCTTTAAATCCCTGCTAAACCCTGGAAGACCGGGACTGTTAAATGAACAGCTCCACTAAGATGACATAGGAAAGAGATATGGCATCAAACTCTGTATTTCCTTCACCAAAGCGTTGGAGGACAGTTGACTGTGAAACTACTCACAGATTTGGACTTAATTTGGCAAGTAGTTTTGACTGGGGCACAAATCAAAAAGAATCCTTGCAAAGCTGGAACACTTCACTTTGATGTTTCTATTGTCAGCTGTTTTGAAACCCACCTTGTTGTGAGAGGCACTTGCATTTAATTTTAGAAAACAAGATCTAAGCATAGCTCTGATCTCAGCAGATGCTTTGTTGCAGTTCAAGTTAAACTTTTTGAAACCCCATGTTTCCCCCTGTTTGATTCAGCTGGAGAGAAGCATGATGCCACAGGGTGTCTTCCTCCCTTTCGCGGGCTGATCCTGTGATGAAGTAGCGCTGTATCACAGAAGGGTATGCCCATACTGACTCTGACAACTCTAGTGGCCCTGGGGGGGGAAACAAAGTAGACTTCAAATCCTAGTCCAAGGCTGTGAAAAGAAGACGAATGCTGCCCTTCCATTAAATGGCATTCCCTGAATTCAGAGATTGAGTCTTTGGGATCACTGTGTTTTTCCCTGTCTTGTGAAGCATGAGTCCACCTGGGGGAGAGGGTGGCAAAGGGTAAGAGCTTAGGAGGGTCATGTTAACAGATGTGGTTTGTGCTATCTGCAGCACTGCAGTGAAGGGATCCAGCCAGTGCCGTTCTTCCTCTGGCTACAGGATGACAACTGAGGATTACAAGAAACTGTGAGTGTGCAAAGGGGAACAGTGTTTTCTGCCATGCACTGAGCAGCTGCTGCAGGAGATCAGCAGCACTTGAGCCTCAGAGATGAAGCTACCTGCATGTAGATGCCCAGTCAGGCTGATCACTTGATCAGCTGAGCATTGTAGAGCTTTCACTAGAAAGTGAATCATTTCCTGGTGCTACGTCCAGGCCTGTCTGGGCCATGAGGCATTCCTTGGCCTGGCAGTGGCCTTTGTGTGGAGCAAATTTTACTACTTGATCTTAACTAAGGCAGAAACTGGAGGATGCAGCCTGGGGGCTTGGTTTACAGCATTACTGGCCTTTCTGAAACCAGGAGAAAGGAGAGACCTCTTGGCAGAACAGAAAGGAGAGGCCTCCTGACATTTTTCTACGCTGCTTTTCATGTCAAAGACTGCCTCCGCCATTGAAGTGCAGCTGAGCATTTAACATCAATCTCCTTCTAGGCTTAACACCTGCACTAAGAAAACAAAATCCTATGTGTACCCCAAAGCACATGAAAAATACAAGTGTCTTCCCCACTCCTGTGCAACGCTTCCAGTGCCTGAACCCATTTCTACATGGCCTGCCCTTGGATTATTTAGGGTTTTGTTTGTGCTGCCTCTTGAACAGTCTGCAGAGGCAGTACCCTCACTCTGGTTTTCCCCTTCTCTTTGTATTTCAGAGCTCCATATAATGTCAAGCAAAGGTCAGTGGACTTGGATGAGGAGGATGTCCCTTTTACTCCAGATGAACATAAAAAGAGGTATGCCCTGCAGGGGACCACTGTTTTCTTGCAGGAGCAGTGGCAAGTGGACTTACTTCAGTTTAACTGTTCATTACTGGGAGGAGGGTCAATCTGATGAAGTTTACAGCTGATCCATTAGGGCTGACTGCAATAAAATAATAATAAGCAGATATTTCTACACAGAGCACATTTATGCCCACAGGCAGCTGCACTCCCAACAAAATATAATTAAAAGCCTGACATGATTCAACCTGACAGCGTAGCCCAATTAATTTGGCAGTTGGAGCTGGGTTGTGGAATTCATCAAGTGTATCCTGTCTATGTGAAAAGATAGAAGCATGCAAACAGCCTGGCAGTAAAGGGAGAAGTCCACCTCCCACAGTCTACACATGCGCCTTTGAGTCTGGACCACTTGGGGACCTTCATCTAAATCTGGATCCAGACTGGTCTCTCATTCCTCACGTCATGAGCAGGATGTGTTTTTCCCGTGTGACAGACCTGCCTGGGGTACAGCATCTGAGGCAACCAGAACCCTTGTTGCTTTCTAAAAGTCCTTGTTGTGTTTCTAAAAATGTTTTTTTCAGATGCAGGGCTTTTACAAATGAAAACTTAGTGATCTGTCCACTGGAGATAGACCCTCCTCCTCCCACCCCCCCCAAGAAATTTTTCTGAAATCAGCACTTCCTCTTTGATACGTTCAGTGGTTCTGACATCTGTATAGACACATACAATCCACGTAGCATGTCAGCTGCAAAGCCTGTATCCCATTTTTTGTCCCATGGTATGCTATATTGCAACAGTCCAGGTCTTGAGAAGGGGAGCTCTCTCTGCCCTCCTGGAGGAGGAATGATTTTCTTTTTTGCCTGACACTTTACATCTATGAGAGAGCACTGTGACCCAGTATGAAGAGCATGATTTATGCTAGGGAAAAAAATAAGACATTGTTACTCGTCTTAGCTCTGTCTGGATTTCATAATCTTTCCAGAGCATGGGAGCTCCATCAGGGTCAGCACAAGCCTCTACTGGCTTGTTCACCTATAGCCTCTTCAGGGCTACGCTCAGCAGCTACTAGCAGCATGAGCAGAATGTGACTCCTTCCTTCCCTTCCAGGACAGAGGCAGCCAACAGTGTCCTGAGACGCACTGCCAGCAGGGAACGTGCTTATGTCCTCTCAGCGGCCAAGAAAAGCAATGGGTGAGTCTTCATGGTGGAATTTTGGGGCAGAAGACAGGAAAGAGGCTGCTGAACACGGTCTCACAGGGTTGGTGGCCTGATCCAAAGACTCGCTGAAGGCAATGCGTGTATCTCTATTGAGTGGAAAAGACTTAGCTGCCAGCTATCTAGAAGTACCAAGGAGATTCACTGGTTTTTGCAGAATGGGACAAATCTTCTAGAAATCTTGAGACATCTCTCCTACTGAGAGGGATAACATTTCAGGAAGAAAAAAACCCCATATTTTCCCTAATTCCCTGGAACTGACAACTAAGACCCAAGTTTTCAGACTCAATTCTTAGCATTCCTCCTCTCTCCAGTTTCATTGCAGGAAGTAGTGGGATGGAAGGGGCAAGCCATAAAATATATAGACCACTGTAAGAAACTGCATCCGGTTTGGGTCAGCTTTTTGGGACAGAGTCTGTCTTTATGCTGTATTTGAGCAATAGCTAGAATGACAAGATCCTGATCTTAATTGCAGCTTCAAAGTAATTCTGTGAAAAGCCCTAACAGTAATGTGTAGAAGGGTGTGTGGGAGCTCCTGGTGTCTGAGGCTCTGTTGTCCATCTCTTTCCTGGGAGGAGAAAGGCAGATTTCCAAGATCTCTGATCTCCCAGGAACTGTTATGATGAGCTTTTTGCAGCTCCCTTTCGGTGTGAATCCTTTTCCTCCTGATGTAACTCAGGATGACACAATGAGGCACCGGGAGGTTGCTAGTGCAGGGGAAAGCAGGGAGGGGATGTGCTGGCAACACTCGACAGTGCCCAGAAGGAAAAAAGTTCTTGGGTAGGATTCATAAGGGCATTAAGAAGGGAGTTTGCACTGGCTACTAGTTTCTCTGATGCACCAAAGATGGTGTGCTGTGTAGGGAGGCATGTTTGTGTGCAGGGATAAAAACAACCATCAGGAAGGTATAGAATCAAAAAGGCCCTTTGGGGAAACTCCTTTACTTCACGTTATAACTGGCTGCTCTTCCTATGTTTAGCTTATCTGCTCTGTAATTCGCACAGGTCTAACACACCCAGTCCCTGTCAATGCTGCCCAAATGGTGCTATGTGATCCCTAATACCATGCACCATATGAGTCAATTATGGGTCAGAATCCCCTTGGGAGCTGCCCCTGCCCAAGGTCTGATTTTTGCCTCCAAATTTTTCTCTAACTGTTATCTTATGCTTCCTTTGCAGCAGCCCAACACAAGAATTCCCACCCTTGTTCGCCAAGAGGTGGGTCACTGATTCTGCTCTGGAAATGCTGCTGGAGCTGTGTGTCTGTGTACAGTACCAGGGATACTGTTAAATGCTGGGGCAGGAGGTTCCCAGGTGTTTCAAAGTGGAGGAGGGACGCTTAGCTGAAAAGCGGGATACTTTGGGCCGAATGATGCTGTTTTTTGAGAGCCCACAGTGTCATAAACACTGAGACTGCAGTATTGATGATGTTTGGGTTATGGGCCACCTAAAGTAAGAAGTGATTGCATGGACTTGTTCGCTGCCTTTCTTCTTCCAGGGGAGGATAGTTCCAACCAGCAGTGCCAATATTCCTCAGGCTTCAGGCATTTGACTTCTAAAGCAGACAGTGCTATAGGGAAATGATGTCCAGGGCATTTTCTGAAACTTAAGCATCAGCTGATGCCATTTGTAAAGTGACTGTGGCAGACATAAAAATGTCATTGACTTGGGCTGAAGGTCTCACTTAATTCAGCCAGTTGAGATACTCACCAGTAGCAGAGTACGTGGAGCACGGGGAGCAGGAAAAATATGCCCCCAAGGGAAACAGAGGAAAAGTATAGCTTAAGGGAAAACAAAAATAAACTGCTTGGATTAGTTGGCAATGAGGAATGGGAAGCAATGTGATCTTTCTCTCTTTGTTTGCCTTCTGAAAGAATTGAGATAGAAGAAGAAGAAGGACAGCAGAGGAGGAGTTCGACAATGTCTGATTCATGCAAGTTTACACCAGAGGGCAACAGGTATTGGCCTCATACTGGATTAATGTGTTGACCAGCTCTGATGTCAGGTCCACTGACTTGTCGTCTTTACAGATACTGCATTTAACTGCAAGGTGGCCAGCTGAACACAGCTGGGGACAGAGGTTTCTCGAGGTTTCTCAAAAGAGTCTTTCCACAAGACCCTGATTGCCTCTTCCTTGCAAAAAGGGAAGGATCCAAAATGAAAACTGATGTGAACTATCTCAGGGAAACAAATGGGCAGGCATGATGACAGGGCCAGAGGATCTGAAGGTACCCAGCTGACAGCCCTGGTGAGTGACAGACTGTATTTAACTACATGCCAGCTCTGGCATAAGTTGCATGGTGCAAACCTGCCGCAGAGCCCCTCTCTTGATCTGAAGGCTTAGGGGTGTTCACACTCCACAGCCCAAATCAGTCTTGTGTTCACAAGGTGCTCATATGCCACAGGAATGAGCCTGGCACCAGTCCTGGAGAAACAACCCGCGATAAGAGTCAGGGCAGGTTTTGATGAGCTCACCTCCCCATCAAGCAGCCATCAGATAATAATGATTTTCTTTTACTAGCAACCTTGGCTGCATGAACTGACCCCATCACCTGGGCATGAAAGACTCAATATCTCATTATTTCCAGGCCCCTGTGCCAGCTCACAGCTTTTGTTAGACTTAAGATTTAATTATTCTGCCTTGATAGCAACAGATAGGTGTGACCTGAGAGGTTCATTATCTTTAAATTGATCTTTGCTGTGGCAGTAAACGTTAGCCTCATTTCAAGCCACCAACCCATTCCAAAGGCTACGCTTAAGCCCAAGTGAGTGCAGAGCCATACAGAGCTGTGGCAGACAGGCTGGAGTGTTCTTGCCATGGCATGCAAGGCCTGGGGACAGGCTGTCTCTTACCTAAAGGAGAAGCAGTGACATCCTCTCCTAGTCCACACTGGTCAGGAACCTCCGGCATGTGGTGTGGGGCTGAGTGAGACTGATATGGAGGTGGAAATGTTTGTCACAGGAGGGAGAATCCTGCTCTGAATCAAGCAGATTCATTTAATTCAGGATTCAGCTCTCTATTCCCACTCTGAGGGGTGGCTTGGTGCCAGGCAGCAGCATTATTGGCTTCTCTGCCACACTGGTCCTTAGTGGGCCCTGCAGGGAGTCCAGTAGATGAGGCCTTTCAGCCCGGTGCGCTTTGTTTTCAGGATGAAGGAGCTGCCTCATGAATTTCAGTTGCAATTTTGTGCCGTTGCGGTATAGGTCTGAGGCATGGCTGGGAAGCAGTTGCCCTCCCTTCCTCACATATTACACATATGCACATAGTGAAAACAATTTTGTGAATAGGCTGAAATTTAATCCGTACGTTTGGGGAAGCTATTTTTTAGTGCAAACTCAAATGTTGGGGATAGGAACAACCACAGCTGTGTTAAATAGGAAAAGCCAGTTTCTGACAATCAAGCATTTCAGCAGAAAGGCAGACATTAAGTCACATCTGTGCAACTCCACATAGGGGCAGCTGCTGGTGTGGATCCTTATGCAGTGGGGTCTGGTCTCTCGCTGCCCAGGAGGCAGACACAAGAGCTGGGGGTGGGCAGGCAGGCAGGATGGGTCCCCACCAGGAGAATGCAAGAAAAAAGTCTTCTGTTTTTCATGCTTTATTACTTTGGGGTAGTTTTGCCAGTATTAATACACTAGGAAAAACACAGTTGCATCTTCCCAGAATGAGCCAAGGACAACAGCAATGTCTCCGACCAGGTAAGTGTTTTAGTACAGCTAGGATATCTTGGACTTCTTTTGCTGCTGTATCAGCCCATGCGTAAGCTGAAAGTCAGAGACTTCTGTGAGCGCCGCTCTGGAAGGTGAAGTGCAGCAAACTTGTCAGCCTCGTACATGGAACACTTTTCTTAGACCCAGGAAGCCATTTTAGAAAGGTCTCATGCCTGGAATAATATAAGTCCTGCACGATCTGACAATATCATAATAGAAGTGATCAAAACCTAAAAGGAATTTCTGGGGAGGGAGGAAGCCCCAAACTGCTGAACTCTTTCTCGCCAATTGTTTATAGTGGAATCATTTGCAGGTTTTCAGTTGCTTTCAGCTTTGTCTGTTTGTCTGAATTCCTGATTTAAAAAATGTTGAAATGGTTTTCCGCAGCACTGAAAACAGTGCTTTGGTCACTGATTTTGTGTTGTTATTTTTCCTCTCTGCATCTCACTGGCAGAGGGTGGATATTCATGGTAATATCAGTGTTTTTAAATTAAGAATTGCTTGTGATAAAGACTACTTTGTAAGTGAATGCATTGCAAACAGTGGTGTTTGTTTTCTGTTTTATTTATTCGCAGAAAGGAACATTTCAGTGCAGGAAAATTTTGGCCAGCTGCAATGGGAAGCCAGCTTGCTCAGGAATGACAGTTTTTTTTCTTTTCCTTGCCTTGCAGCACTGAAACAGGCAGTAAGTGCCCAACAACCGCATCCTTGAGTGAAACTTCACAGAGAATCTCCACTCATACTGAAATCAGGTAGGTCTGTTGGCTCTGTATCTTCCTAAAGCTCCACTAATGATAGCAACAGAGATGTTGCACTGGCAAGTTTGGCTCTGCTTTGTTTTATTTGCCCAGATACACATGATTGTTCTGGACCCTGCAGTCACAGAACAATAAATACTATAGCATGGGGATACTAAGAAAGCAGCACTCTACAAAAGCATTAGCAATCTGGGAGGAAATATACCCAGTTGGAAGCTGTGGGCCTCCCACAGCTTAAACATCACCCCATTCTTTCTGATCAGAATATGAGCACAGAAATTGCAGGTTTCTATCTCCTAGACTGATCAGGCTTTTGTTTTAATCCAGTCCCTGCACTGCACATATCACACTTCCAACAAGCACCTTGCCTCACACTTCCGGTGCCCCAAATTGTGTCCCCATATCTTTCCTACCTAATCATTCTTGTTGTTTTGCTTGCAGAAATGGTGAAAACAGCCAGGCCCCTAATGGGGATTTCTCATCTGAAACTGGGTCACAGCATGGGGACGGGTAAGTAATTGAGAAAGGCTCATCTGTGCTACTGAACATAAAGCATAACCCCATTTTTTGCTCAGAAATAATACATACCTGCTAGTGGTCTCAAACAGATGGGATCTCTCCAGTCATGGTCCTGGGCTGCTCTCCAAGAGCATCATCTGCTGGCTAGGCTGCAACTTGTCAGATATTTCTATTCCTCCTTCACCTCCCTCAGGGATTCTCCTCTCTGGCTCAGAACCTAAAGAATCTCTTTACACTTTTCTTTTTGCTCCAATTGCTGTCCCACTGCCCTCCTTAAGGAGCTTCTTCCATGGCCTTTGTGGTACAAGGCCTGCATGGTGCAACACTGAGTCTAAGTCACTGGTGGCTCCTGCTGATTTTGGTTCTGTTCCTCTGCACCCTGTAGAAAGTCTGCTGGTGATCAGGGAAGGCTGGACATTGGGAAAGTATAAAGAGTTCTGGGATATGGAGGAAACTCTAAGAAAGAAGGAACTGAAAGGCATAGGGACAGGTGCTGTGGGCAGAGCTCAAAAGTCAGAGCTCCTCACAGCTTTGAAACTGTGTTTTTGCACAGGTGAGGCAGGGAACTCACAGCTATGGTCATGAATGCTTCATTCACTCAGTAAAGTGTCAGACCCTTTGAATGACAGGACTCAGACTCATCTCTCCTTCCTTGAGTGCTCACCTGAGGATCCTGCTTGCCCAAGGCTTGCTCTTTTGTTGTTGGAGACAGGCACTTCTGGAGTGTGATTCAGCCCACACATTCACACTACTCCTGGAGATGGCCCTCTCTCTCTATTGACCTTGGGAGTGGAGAGCAGCATGATCAGGGAGCCTGGTCTCCCAACTTAGATATCTTCATCAAATAACAGTAGATGTGCTAAAGACTCCAGTGCTCTTTTTGGTCTACATGGGGAAAAAGGAACCTGGCAGATCCAGGACAGTTTATATGGTGTTTCAGAAGTGCCAGTGTTATTTTCAGCACTTTAGTGCATATGCATCTCTCACCCCTTGGGAGTCCTTGGCTGTGTGTGTAGGAAAGCATGAACAAATACACATATCAGGAAATTTATCCTGATTATCTTCAGTAGCAAAGTGGCTGAGAAGTCTGAAGGGACCTCCAAGGAGGAAGCAACAACAGATGAATCCAGCCTAGCTGTAGACAGAAAGTGTCACATAAACCAAGCCTGAGTGCTGCTGGCTGGTCTAGATTCACATACACGCTGGGCAGAAGACCATGTCCTATGTGGTGCACTTGTTTTCCCTGTTTCTCTGAGGAAGAGGTAGCTCCTCTCTGCAGAAGAACACTTCTTCACTTAGTGACTGAACAGTGGAGCAGTTAGCTAGTTCTGCCCAAGGGACTCTGTTGTTTCTGCCTGTACAGATGCCTCTGAATTTAACCTTGGTCATATCCTCTAGCCCTACTGAGAGAGATCACTCCCTACTTGTATGCTTATGTCCAGTAATCTCTATTCTCTGGATTGTACACAGAAGTCTGTTTCAGATTTCTGAAACATATCCTATGTTAGCAGGAATCTTTTTGTTCTCAGTATTATCACTCAGAATTTTTGGCTATGTCTAGATTGGAGCAAGCCGCGTTGTCCATCTGTCCTCACCTCTCACTGTGTTGGGCTTAAGTAGCTGTAGAAGGCTTGGATTTACCAAATGAGTTTCTGTAGCATGTACAGTCAAGTGCAAAACACTTTCTATCTCTTATCAGTGAATAAAAAGCTAAAAACGTTCCCAAACCAGTATCTCAGACTGAAGCAAAGTCTAGAGCCCTGGAGAAAAGGTAGAAGCTGGGCTGTTTTCATGGTCATTCAGCCAAGGACTAAATATAACTAGGATATAAAGGATAAATATATCCTTGTATGTCATTGTGGGGAAGGCCTGATTATAAGGCACTCATGGTGGTTAAGGGTCATTTAGATCACATGGCTGCTCCTAATTGTGAGTCAGTCTCCCAGAGAAATTAGAGGATGCCTTATTATTTAAGCCATCTAAAACTGGAGAGACATAACTGGCAGGGAAGGAGACAGACACACATCTCAACAGGTCTGGGGGAATGAATGTTGGGTATAGTTGGGCACAAAGAGGTCCCACTGGTGGACCTGTAGGAAGGCCACTCTGGCCCATGAACAGACAGAGAGCAGCTGTCCTAGGGTACTTGTGCTCACCTGAGCGAAGGGGTTATCAGTATGTCACTCCAGAGAGCAAGGCATTTCTCTGACTACCCCGTGAACTGGAATCAGGCCCATAGCACTTAGAAGGTTGGCCCTTCCCATCCATATTGGGCTAGTCCCATTTTGTGCTCTCCTAACTAACTGGCAGTAGACTGTCCTATGATGATACAATATAAATGCTATGAGGTCATACCTTACCTTTTCTAGTGACAAACATCTTAAGCAAAAGTCTGAGCTGTTCTCATGGAATGAACTGGCCTCCAGAGCAACCGCAGTTTCCACAAACGGAAGGTAGAGTTAGTGTGCAATTCCGTCATTGACTTGAGTATTGTGCAAATAACAAACTGCTGCTCTAGAACTGTATGGTAACTCTTGATGGCAGTTTACTGATGGAAAAACACAGTTCAATCTGTGCTTTACAGCACTGCAGCAGTTTCTCTAAAATGTTATTTAGGAAGGGGGGAAAATACCCTCTTTCAAATAAAAAGTTTTGATATTTTGTTCTAGTTTTTTGCTTTATCTTTATGATACAAGAAAAAATATCATTTGCTTTTGTGGGTCATTTTTGCATTTTCAGAATTTGCTCCCAAACTTAAACCAATTCCAGAATTTAAGTTTCTTTATTTTAAAGAGTTCCATTCTACATATACCTCTAGACATCCTACTTTTGCAACAAGAGACACCTTTCTTAAAAAAAAAAAAAAAAAAGAAGAAAAATTATACTTCCTCTGAACCATGTGGCAAACCAAAAGGTTCAGTGACTAGCAAAAGTTGTGTCCTGACTCTAAAGTATGGTGCCAAGTAGTAAAAGATGGCTTAATTGCAGGCAATACAGTGTAGCTGATCTGAGTTTTGTTTCCTAATGCCCAGCTGAAGCCCACCATCACTGCTTGCTTGCCCTTTGTGTGTGAGAAAATCACCTTCCATTTCCACAGCTTGTTTCATCCAGCAGGAACACAAGCAATTAATTTAAAACAGTGGTGTAACATAGTTGAGAACCACTCTTCACTGCTATCTCTTTCTCCTTCTTCTTTCTCCACCCAACACCTTCTCCAGACCCTGCCTTCTTTCCCCAGTCCTCCAGGACCTGTCCTTGGCAGGATCCTGCCCCCTCCCTTGAGCACTGGCTTTTCTGGCATGAAACCAAGCTCATACCCAATGGAGCTCCTTAGCTTGGGCTCCACACCGTGCTGTTCTTCACTGCTGTGTCAGTGGATCTTGCTGGAGGCACACCTACCTCTCTGGAAAACACTGTTTTAATTTGGTCCAGGAACCTCTGTGAGTCTGATGACTAGTTCTCAGAGATCCACTAAAGGTGATCCACTAAAACAACTCGGTTCCTGCCTGCTCTATGGCAGCGTGTGGTAGTCTGTATAGCAGTCTATTTCACAACGTTTCTAGGTAATCTGCACCCTCACTGGAAAAATTTTAGGGCTCTGTAAATCAAAAAAGGTTGCAAACTGCTCTTTTAGGCTGTGACTGTGCTTTTGTCCTGCCTGAGAAAGTGGAAGTGAGAGAGGAAAGGTGCTGCCCCCAGAGAGACTGTAGCATGCAGAAGAGAAGAAGTTCAGTGAGAGCTGTTCACCCGTGTGCTTTATCACTGCTCGCAGCCAGGAAACAAGAAAACAAAAGCGTACAGTTTTGGATTAGACACTTGAAGTTCCCCATCTCGTCAGCTCCTCTGAAGCAAGCCTTCCTTTCTGTGCGTGCAGATGGAGGTGCCTGTGCTACAGCTGTGGGCTGTAGGACATCCCACTGTATTTGGCAGTGCCCTGGCTTGAACTTCTGTATGACTCCATACCACTGGCATCTGTCATATGTTGATGATGTTCAAGGTTACTGACTGCTCCTTCGCATTTGATAAACACTGAATTTCCCCAAAGTGTCTTGCCATTTTACCTATAAAAATACACTGAGGAACATCTTCGAGAAGATTTAGGGATTTCTTCTTTTCTCTTCTTTTTAATGCATAAGTAAATAATTGCATAACATTACCCACAGCAAAGATACTTTCTGAAATTGTTTTCTCTCCTTTTCAGTTACCTGGAAAACACAGAAGCCAACAATGGATTTTACCCACCAAAGTAAGTGTAAAGCCTATTAGCCTTGTAAAATTCACTTTTTCTTGTTAACTTTAGAGTGAGAGGGGTCTTGCCTGACATAGTACTGCCCTAACAAATGTGTTCTGGGAGCAGCATTTGCATGTACTTACAAAGGGGTGTGAACCTGATGCACCCGCTCAAAATGTGCTGAGATCTTTCAGCTTCTTTCCTTGCACTGGAATGAGTCGTTTGGATCTGTCTCTGCCCTTCAGGTCTGCTGCAGGGAAGTTACTGAGCTAATCAGGAGGTAGGAAAAGATATAATGTTCCAAACAGGAAAATCTCATGTTTGATGTTGTTACTTTTTACACCATTTTCCAACCTGCCAGGCTTCCTTCTGTGAACCATGAATTTCCTTCTCTTAGCAGGTCCAACTCTGGTTGCAGGGACAAAATTGCAGATGCTACAGCCAAGCTGCACTGTCAGTACGAGATCTCTCAGTACCTGGATGATGCAAAATCTGAACCTGCAAGGTCAGGGACTGATGCTGGTATTCATGGTGCTGCTAGCAAGCACACATATGGGCAGGAGAATAAAGAGCTTGCCTACCATAGAATTGGAAGCAGAATCCAAATTGTGCACCAAAATGAAGGGATACAGAAAATGCAAAGTGGCCAAACAGTGGGATCAGCATTCTTTCTGTTCACTCTCACTCATCAACCTTTCTTCTACAGAATCAGCCTCGAAGCAGCTACAGCAGCTTTCTGCTGTTCCAGTTCCGCTTTCTTATTGTTTTTTGCATTGATCTCAAAAGTGCTTCCATTCTACATGTTTTTTTAGAGTGTGCTTGCTCCCCTAACAGTGTCAGAGGCACAGAGTCAGGACAGAATTGCCACTATTGGCACCAAACACACTAAACTCCCAGAAGCTTGCTTTCTTCTCTTATTTTAGTTGGTTGTTTTGAGTCTTGAGGCTTGACATGAGCAAATGATATCTTCCTACCTCCTAACTGAGGTGAGGAGGACCACAGGGCTCCCAGTAAGATAGGGTAAAGCCCAAGCCCTATAGTTGGTGCTAGTAATGTAGGAACATCTTCCCCAAAAACATTCATGTTGTGCTTTGTCCCAGGAGCATGATCTGTGACAGGACAGAAGAGTGATGTATCTGGCCAGGACTTGTGCAAATTTAGGCTGAGTAACTACGTTGGTTCCACTAACAGTCTCTATTTTACTTGATTAGAGATAGTGAGAATGTTTTTCTGAAGGAAAAGCAGTCTTCTGAGAAAATTACTCTCTGTCTTCTGGTCTCATATAAAATGCATTGCTGTTATTTCATACAGTGAGTCCCCTGAACTCATTGAACTCATTGAATCCCCTCTTGAAGCACTGTAAAAGCCTTTGGCAAGCCATGAAGCTGTTCATTCCTTCCTTCGACAGGTCTAATGTCCCCTGTCCTCCTACTGACAGAGCCCCTGTGCACCTAGAGGACACAGAATATTACTTTAAAAGGTAAGACTGGGGTAAATTTAGCAGGGGTATGAATGATGCTGAGGATTAAGGGAAATCTGAAGTCCAGATGCTCTGGGCAGGCACAGAATTAAGCCTTTTAGAGCTCTCATCCCAAAGATGTAGAGTAGTGAAGGAATAGGTCATGTGTCTTCTCAGTCCAGCTCTTTGTCTTTATAATTCTTCCTTGAAAGCATGACTGAGGTCAGGTTTCCTTGGCTAGTACTCATCATCTGGAACAGTATTGTTGGGCAGAAAACATTCCACCTTCCACATTGCAGGGGAAAAGGCAGACCTATAGAGAGCTTCTGTGTATTGTGCCTCACAAAGCACAGCTCCAACACAGCCATTTCCCAAGTAGTTCCCTCAGAGTCCACCTCTGTACTTAGCATGCTGGAAGGACTCCTTCTCTGATAGATCCAACTCTTCTCGGAGAGACAGCAACACTATTACACCAAAGGTCTAGTGGTAAGTCTCTGTGCGCCTTGAGAAAAGGGAGTTTGACTGAGAAAGGCAGGGGAGGTGAAGCTGTGTTAAGTAGAGTCATTGGTACACAGAATGAGTGGTGCTGGCTACAAGAAAACCTCCAAAATATTGCACAGGGAGTAACACTTGAAATTTAGCCTCAGAAATGATAAAACACCATTATCAGACGTGTCATCTGTCCTGACATACACAGTCCTGATTTATGATCTGGCCTCCATAAGTTATCGAAGATTTTGCAGGTCTACTTTCATGCTAGAAAGCAGCATATTTGTCTAGAGTAAACACAGTTTGGACTGGTATTTTAAAGAGCTAATTTTACCCTGTGAAAATGATGCTGCTTGACTTGTCCACTGAAGTCCAAGCAGTTAAGCAGCGCTTAGTGCCTTGCTGAAGTAAGTGCTTCATTGTGCTGCATACAGCTTAGCCCTTGGAATATCCTCCACTGAAGCCCTGTGGCTTTCATACCTTTCAATGTGCACTGAACTGAGCTGTCATTTGTTTTCAGTACTGACAGTCATTGCATCAGTGAGGTTTCTCCTCCTTTGCCAGGTCTGCCCAAGGTTATGAAGAGGAGAACATCCCCAGAGAAAGGGGGCATGAGAGCACATGGACCACAGATGAACATAAATCAGAGCTGTGCCCAGGAGGGTAAGTGATCCATAGGACTCACCCAAAGTAGCTATTCACTTGATACTTCTTGTCTTACTCTGTTCCCAATGTAACTAAGAACACAGCAGAGCTCCTCTGCTTTGCACCCAGGAGTGAGGACTTTATAATGGCACGTTATGGCACACTGTCAGGGGAGAGCCAGTTGGATGAGGTACACTCATACAGTATACAAAGTTAGTTTCTGCCCTGACAGCACATTAAGTCCTTTGGCATCAGCACTGTTCCCTTGGTACTAGGGTGGCATATTTTAGCTTCTGCTACCCAGAGATCTCACCAAGTACTATCCAAGCATTTATGAATGCTGCAAAATCATGTATGAGGGTGTCCTGAGATGTTAGAAGCATCTGTCTGAGGAATTCTAGTAACGCTAATTCTGACACTTTTTCCTGTGCCTAGTGTTTTCGTACTGTGACAGTCTCAGATAAATAGCCTTTAGCTGTGATTCTCCAAGTTGGAGTGGGATTTATACACATGATTCCCATCAGATCTGGTCAAAATTGAGCATCTAAATCACTAGGGCAGTTTGGAATAGCTCAGGCCTTGCAAACAGTGCCTCCTGCTCCCTGCCTGATGGCTTCTGTCTAGGGAATGGATGTCTACCAACTCAAGCATGTTTTTTCTTCACTGCCTTCAGCAAAGATCTTTATTTTAGGTTTTCTGACTCAAACAACCATACTGAGAAGCGAGAAGAACCTCCTGACCATGACACCCACCCAGAGACTCCCAGGTCAAAGGAACACACTGAATTTAAACAGAGCATGGCTAAGTAAAGAATCGGAGAATAACCCCCCTGCCTTTGCCTGTAGGATGAGGGTTGTTTCTTTGCATGTCCTCCCCCACATCAGCACATTAATAAAACCTTCTTCTAGGTTGCCGCCATATGCCTGATGCTAGTGTACTTGTATTGAGTGACCCTCTTAGCATGCTTTCATATAAAAGCCTGGAAGAAAACATCCTAATTAGCTGGAGGCATCAAACACTGTCGAGCTGGACTGCCAAGAGTTGCTGCCTAGACCTTCAATTGCCAATAAGCAACACACTCTGGCATGTGGCAACGGCTCCATGCAGCATCAGATGTCAGGCTGCACTTTGGTCACCCTGGGCACAGGACCATTTTCCTTCCCACTACCCTGCTGCCCTGCGACTCCACTGGGTTTGCGGTAGCTGCCTGTGTGTGTTCAGCCTGCCTCCTGCAAAACAGTGCAGGGAAAACTGTCCAAATAGAAGGACTTTGTGGACTTATTTCTTTCCTTTTGTCTGTGTTTTCCCCCTAAATTTGAAGGGTTGAGGCTCTTGACCAAACTGGACTTCCTCACACATGTGTTTCAGTGAGCAGCCCATCTCCAAATAAGCTTGTAATCCAGGCTGCTCTTCTCCCCCAGGTCCACGACATATCCCAAGGACAGCACCAGCAGGAGCATGGACATTAACAAGGGGATCTTGTCCTGTGTGCAGAGTGAAGAAGCTGTTTCAAGAAGGCAAGAGAAATGATGGGATTTCTTATTCTGATGAGCGAACATGGGGAATTTACTGCAGGTGGCTCTGGAGAAGGGGACTGAGGATGCTGTGTTTGGGGTCAGGAGTCACCAAGCTGGGCTTTCTTCATGAGTGCGCGCAGAGATGCATAGGCGAATGGTGGTACAGCAGACAGCATGTTAGTGAGAACTGTGGAGGTGGGAGCTCAGGAAGGGACACTGGGAAAAACAGCCAGGAGACAGCAATAGTGTCAGTGTCCTTTTGAACTGCTGGGTCCTTTCAATGAAGGCAGCTATCCCAGATGTACCACAAGTTGTAGTTCATCATGAGGGGAGGCAGAACATGCTGGGACAGATTATTCCCGGTCCTCAGGGATGTGAATGAAAGTTAGACTGCTGAAGAAAAAAGGTACAGAGAGGAAACCACCCCATTTTCTCCAGCAGCCCACAACAAAGTGAGACAGATGGATAAAAATCAGGCAATCCCTTGCCCATTCCATGCCTATCGCCCCATCATGGCCTTCCTATGGATAAGCTTTCAAGCTTACCAAGCTTCCAAGTTACTGAGAGAAATGCAGAGCCCTTATCTGAGAGTCCTAGTGCTTCCAGGTGCAGTGAGTTTGGATCAGCTTGATCAGGGGAGGAGTCAGGAGTGTTTCTGCAGCATTCCTCCACCAAAGGACTCTGGAGTTATCTCCTGCTCTTTTCTCTTGGCCATAGTTATTTTAATTAAGCCTTTAGATTCAAGCAAGTACAGGACATCAAGCAAGTACAGCCAAGGAGTGACTATATTACTGCCCACCCACCTGAACCACTGTACCTGCCCACGTGTATGTCCGTAGCCTGCAGCAAAAGCAAGGTTTTGTGACTTAGATTAACCCTTACACCATGAGCTAAGCTAAATCCAATAGCTTTGTATTTGCTACAAGCTGGGACCATACAAGTGGACAGTTACTATTGAGGCTGAGCTCCTGGACAAATGCATCTTCTCTATGCACTTACTCAGAATATCCCAACTTGAATGGGAATCTATTGTAAAAATGAAACTTCAGTGAACATTATTGTTTTGCTAGAAGTAAGAATTTGAGATACCTACTTTTGTTGTAAAATAATCAAAATAAATAGCTTTGGCTTTCTCTTGGGTGACTGTACCAATTCTCTTTGTTGGCTTATATGCTTACTTTGTGAAATTGTAGGAACTGAATTAGTGCTGGTGAAGGCAAGCCCTCAGCTAAAACCAAGTGAAGTGTAAGAGTTGTCTCTTCTTTCATCAGCCTCAACGTTTCAGGGTAGGATCTTTGAAAGCATTTTGAGAATTAATTTCTCAGAGTCTGATTAAATGCAGAGTTTTGGTGCAGGAATCCATGCCAGTTTCACATTTTCTGCATTTACACAGGATATCAAATACTCCCAGAGGGGTTAGTGTTCATATAGAGGGGTGCACAAACGCACAAAAACAGACAGAAAAAGTGAACGCTTTTCCCTAGATTAATGTAGAGAGATGTAAATCCAGGGTTGCTCTGCAATGCGTGCAGAAATCTAGTGCATGTATCTCTGAGATGGTACCCAGATGAGGCCAGCTCATGCTCTTAGCAGTCTGAAATATAATGCAGAGGTACTGGATAAACCATGATGATTATAGTTAAATGAATTCAAGTTTGGAAAGAGTGAATAGGTAACCGATGCTCATCAGGAGCTATATTTTTCTTCCTTTCGATTTTTGAAGAGAACTGTATTTTCCCTCATTTTTTTTTCACATCTCTGTGGATTACCTGACATCCTCCCACGCAGGAATACTTTTCTTGAGGCAGGAGATTCACCAGGGGTTGTATCTACATCCTACAATTCTCCTATGCTCAGTTGTACATTTGCAGACGATAATGGTCTTCTGTCTTGGCAGGTCCAGCTCCCTACCTAGAGAAAGCAGCATCACCGCTCCAGAAACCCAATGTGCAAATGAATCTGACCCACGCCTGGAAAGGTATGGAGTGAGGGGACCAGGCCTGTCTTTGCTGTTGCCTCACACATCTTGTATTCTCCTGCATGTCCTTGACTAATTCCCTGTTTGAAGGCATTACAAATGCTCCTTTCTTGGCTAGTGCAAATGGGAGGGAGCTGAATTCAGAAACCAACATAATCATGATATTGCTGCATTTACCCACCACAGTGGGCAAGCTCAGACACAAGTGTTAAAGCTGCTAACAAGCTTTTTCCTTCCTGACCAGGGTCACTCTAGCTTATGAAGAACAAACCTCTTTCACCAGGGATAGTCACCATGAGAGCCTGGGAGCCCCGAGACACAATGAACCTGACCCTATGGCAGCAAGGTACAATGAAACTATCCCCTTGCTTCTCACTATCAACTCCTCTGAAGTCTTCATCCTTTGCAAGTCCTGTTTCTTGATATAGCCCTGACTGAACTCCTGAATTTGTGTAAATTCATAGAGTGTATACTAATCAGCTTATATTGACAAAAGGAATAGTAGGGCTAGGATTTCACAGAATCACAGAATTGCTGAGGTTGGAAGGGACCTCTGGAGATCATCTAGTCCAACACCCCTGCTCAAGCAGGGTCACCTAGAGCACATTGCACAGGATTGCATCCAGGCGCGTTTTGAATATCTCCAGAGAAGGAGACTCCACAACCTCTCGGGGCAACCTGTTCCAGTGCTCTGTCACCCTCACAGTGAAAAAGTTTTTCGTCATGTTCAGATGGAAGCATCTGTGTTTCAGTTTGTGCCCGTTGCCTTGCGTCCTGTCGCTCAGCACCACTGAAAAGAGTCTGGTCCCATCCTCTCGACACCCTCCCTTAAGATACTTGTACACATTGATAAGATCTCCTCTCAGCCTTCTCTTCTCCAAGCTAAACAGGCCAAGCTCTCTCAGTCTTTCCTCATGAGAGAGATGTTCCAGTCCACTCATCTCAGTAGCCCTTTGCTGGACTTGCTCCAGTAGTGCCACATCCCTCTTGTACTGGGGAGCCCAGAACTGGACGCAGTACTCTAGATGTGGCCTCACCAGGGCTGAGTAGAGGGGGAGAATCACCTCCCTCGACCTGCTGGCAACACTCTTCCTGATGCACCCCAGGATACCATTGGCATTCTTGGCCACAAGGGCACATTGCTGCCTCATGGTTAACTTGGTGTCCACCAGCACTCCCAGGTCCTTCTCCGCAGAGCTGCTTTCCAGCAGGTCAACCCCCAACCTGTACTGGTGCATGGGGTTATTCCTCCCCAGGTGCAGGACCCTGCACTTGCCTTTGTTGAACTTCATGAGGTTCCTCTCCGCCCACCTCTCCAGCCTCTCCAGGTCTCTCTGAATGGCAGCACAGCCCTCTGGTGTATCAGCCACTCCTCCCAGTTTTGTATCATCAGCAAACTTGCTGAGGGTGCACTCTGTGCCTTCATCCAGGTCATTGATGAAGAAGTTGAACAAGACTGGACCCAGTACTGACCCCTGGGGGACACCGCTAGCTACAGGCCTCCAACTAGACTCTGTGCCACTGATCACAACTCTCTGAGCTCTGCCATTCAGCCAGTTCTCAATCCACCTCACTGTCCACTCATCTAACCCACACTTCCTGAGCTTCCCAATGAGGATGTTATGGGAGACAGTGTCAAAAGCCTTGCTGAAGTCTAGGTAGACAACATCCACTGCTCTCCCCTCATCTACCCAGCCAGTCATTCCATCATAGAAGGCTATCAGATTGGTTAGGCATGATTTCCCCTTGGTGAAGCCATGCTGACTACTCCTGATCACCTTCTTTTCCTCCACATGCGTGGAGATGGCCTCCAGGATGAGCTGCTCCATCACCTTTCCAGGGATGGAGGTGAGGCTGACTGGCCTGTAGTTCCCTGGGTCCTCCTTCTTGCCCTTTTGGAAGACTGGGGTGACACTGGCTTTCTTCCAGTCCTCAGGCACCTCTCCTGTCCTCCATGACCTTTCAAAGATGATGGAGAGTGGCTTAGCAATGACATCTGCCAGCTCCCTCAGCACTCGTGGGTGCATCCCATCAGGGCCCATGGATTTGTGGGTGTCAAGTTTGCTTAAATGATCTCTAACCCACTCCTCCTCCACCAAGGGAAAGTCTTCCTCTCTCCAGACTTTCTCTCTTGCCTCCAGGATCTGGGGTTCCTGAGGGCTGGCCTGAGCAGTAAAGACTGAAGCAAAGAAGGCATTCAGTAACTCTGCCTTCTCTGCATCCTCCGTCACCAGGGCACCCACCCCATTCAGCAAAGGGCCCACATTTTCCCTAGTCTTCCTCTTGCTACTGATGTATTTGAAGAAGCCCTTCTTGCTGTCCTTGACATCTCTCGCCAGATTTAATTCCAAACGGGCCTTAGCCTTCCTTGTCGCATCCCTGCATACTCTGACAACATTCCTGTATTCCTCCCAAGTGGCCTGTCTCCCTTTCCACTTTCTGTATACTTCCTTCTTCTGCTTGAGTTTTGCCAGGAGCTCCTTGCTCATCCATGGAGGTCTCCCCAAATACGCTTGCTTATCTTTAATATTAGGTATCAAATTAGCTTAGAGCATTGCTGAATCTTGCAGCCATTCATTGTGCTGGAAATTCAGTTGAGGTATAGAGGGGAAATAGTACAGACTTTTGCCATTCCCCCTAATTTTAAGAACCCATTAACCGCATGTTGTCCTAGGTTTTCCTTATTGCCAGTAGAGAGAGAGGCATGATCCAGCCCTCTGCAATTTCTGAATACTTGTATGAGCTAGTCGTAACAAATACATTCATTGGCTTTATGGTCAAATTGGCTCTAATTTGTTAGCAGGTCTGACCTCATCTCTAAAGAGAGCGCTCTCGGTGCATATGAGACCCAACATCCCATGCCACTGTACATGGACCGCCAGCCTTATAACACCAGTGTGTCAGCACCCAGTCACAGGATGCCATCCTATATAGCCAGCCAAGCATTCAGCACCCAAAGGTAAGGGTTTGGGGACAGGGGATGCGAAGACATAGTGAAAGCTGCTGGCACAGAAGTGTCTGACAGGAACTCTGGTCCAGGTTGGAGGATCATTGCATAAAGAAGTGAGAACAGGCTGTGGATTTTGTTCCCAGAGGAAGCAACAGGATGGCCAGCTGTCAAAACACATGCAACAAAATCCTCTTTGGACCCAAAGGGCTGAACACAGGATTCAGGACATCTGTGTTGATAATTGCTCTGCTTGCAGACCTGACAGATGTGTAAAAAACACATCTGCTTCTCCTCTGTAACTGCAGAGATAGTGATTTGGGAGAGGTCTAAGTTTTCTATTTCTCATGACCCTCAACTCCGTAAGAGGCGTATAATTATAACTGCTCTATGCACCTACATTTGTGTGATCTGAATGTGGCCTTTCACCTCTTTTTACCATCTTTCACAGAGCCTGGTGTAACAAAGCTCTCATTTGCATTTGAGGGCATTTGTGGACTAGGACTAGAAAACATGGGACAGACCTTTATTGTTCCTTATTGCCTCTCATCACCAGCAGGGCACTGTGTGGTGCTGACATGTCTCTCTGCAGCGCTAAAGACAAAAAAAAAAAAAAAAAAAAAAGGAAAAAAGGTCCTCCCCTTTGGTTTATATCACAGACCAAGTGCATGTCTTGCCCAGGGCAGGGTTTTTCTCATCTTATGATGAGCTTAGCCAACCCCTCTTTCTCTCTTTAATGCAGTTTTCTGGTGTTTTTCAGCATTGTTTAATATTAAGTTATACAGTTGCCTGAAGCTCTAATCAGGATCAAAGTCCTAACATACAATGTCAACATAATCTGTGCCCCAGAGCACTTGCAAGAAAAGAATGACCGTTACAGCACATTTTTGCTATTGAAAGAACTAGAGCTCTGCCTGCAGATTAAAGCCGTTCAGATAATGAGTTCTGTCTTGGAGAAGTGAAAATGTGCAGGTCTGATACCCAGACTGGCCAGCTGGTCAGCAGTTCAGCCCTGCAGATGTTGCAGTGGTGATTTTGGTGAGCACCTGGGAAGGAAACTATTCAGGATGCATCCATTTATGGACTGCTTTGGCTTTATTCTCAAGCATTAGATTTTGAGTCTGCTTTCCTAACTTCAGAGCTTCTGGTGCGGAACCACCAAAGTTCTGCAGAGCAGAGGAAGAACTACATGATACTGACTGCTGAGATAAAATATTAGTAAGCCAGTGTGGGGACTCCAGTGATTCCTGGTATGATGTAATCAAGGCTTTGTGCTTCCTTGCCAGACCTACCCCGGATTACGAAGGGACAGTTTATGATGGGAGAAGCAGCCCTAGCAACAGCAGATATGACAGTGCTAGTGCCAGAGGGCACTGTGAATTTAACCCCACTGCCGGAAGGTAAGGAGTCAGCAGAGGGCAATGCCTTGTTAATCCCTTGTTAACCCGAATAACACCGTGCTGTTAGATTTGTTCAATATCTGGAGTATTCTGACCCCTTTCTGACCCGCTCCTTGGGTCTAAGCATGCTTAGTGAGCTCCTGCTTGCATGGATGGCTGTGGTGCGTGGGTGATTTTGATGCCAAACAGGGAGAAACGCAGCCAAGTTTCTTGCCACTTGTGAGAATCCTTCATGTGCTCAAGTTCATTGCTTGAGATTGTATCACTTCCTTTCCTAGCCACTACTCCATTTCCAGAGATACCACCGTGTCCATTTCCCAGAGAAGCCACAGGGTGCCGTTCTACATGGACAGCTCAGACTATAACAGCACCAGGTAAATGGATAGTCTCAATGATTGGGAGGGAAATCTCCACAAAACTGCTGTGGAAGAGGAGCTATGAAGCAGAGCCAAGGGATGAAAGAAAGATGCAGAGGTTCCCAGGGTGTGCATTTGTGATTTGGATGTACAGAACTATTTTTAAACAGCATTGTCCCTAGCAAAAGCTACCCAGCACAAGATCCATGATACACCCATCTCTGGGCGCTGGAAATTCTCCACCATGTAGGTGCCAGAACAGAGTGCAAGGAGGTTGAATAGATCATTCCTGGCTACCTTCCCTTAATGAGAAATCAGCCTTTACAGAAACTATAGAAAAAGAGAGCTAAAAGTATAGAGAGATGTTGAGGGAGAAAATCACTATCTCCAGAAAGCCAGTGATTAAATGACTGAACTGGTCCCAAAACCAAGCTTTGGAAGAGGTAGGAGGTACCCATTGTGGAATAGCACTACTTTGGGCTTTTCTACAGTCCTTCATGGCAGTTTCAGTCTATTCAAGTGCAGCCTGGCACTGTATGGAGGCACCAGTGTAGGTCTGAGTGTTGGATTTGTAAAGTGGGTGTGGGCAGGAAGAGTGCAGACAGAGCACATGTGGGTAGAGCAGGTAGTATAACATGTGGCTAGCGTAGGTAGAATGCATGTGGGCAAGAACAGGAGGTGTGAGATCCTTGGATAGCCTAGGACTGGCTCCAGGCAAGGTCAGCTTCATCCCTTCAAGGCAGACATAACAGGGGTTGGTGGTTAGCTGTCTTCTGATGACAACTTAGTAGCCATAGTTTTGCTTTCTTGTTTCCACTGAGGCTTTTGCAGTGATTAAGTTGGGCATAGTTATGTTGGACCTTGGCCAGTACGTCCCCATCTCCTCCTCTCCTGCAATGCGTTGTGTGTCATTTTTCTCCAGAGCTGTACCCGTTCAGGCTACATGATTCACTTAAGGTCTGTCCTCATTTGAAGATCGTTTGATCTTTTTTCCTGTGGCCCCAAAGCAAGACTTTCCCAAATCACTTCCCCAAGGAAGAAGTACTGATACCTGGCAGGTTTAAAAAGAGAAAGGATCCTCTTGGGCTTGCGATAAAGGTGAATTAATCTGTGTGGTTAATGGCCTTAATATTGCACCCTCCCAAACTTCCCTTCTAACAGTAGCAGTAGGTCTTTCCTTGGCAGCCAGCTTGGATTATGTCATGACTCATGTTCCCAACATCCGTAGACTTTTCTCTCTTTCTCTCCAGGCTTCTCTCAAGTTCAAGTGAGAGGATCTCCGCTCCGGCTGCCACCTTGCAATACAACAGCCCAGCGGCCTCTGAGTATGGACCTGACTCCAGCGCCACCGGGTAAGGAGCAATGGGTGGTTATGATCGTCCCAGTGTAACAGGCATTTTGCATGCAGCCATCCTGTTTGGTGAGGGAGCAGTGTGAACATGAGCCAGGCTCTGACGCTTGGCATTTGGGACACAGGACGTTACTCAACTTATTCTAGCTAATAGCGCAGACATTGCCATGGTGGCCTGGGCAACCCAAAAGGGATAGACAAACTGAGTGTTTCTCCCCAGGCACCCTTTTTTAGAGCTGGAAAGAACCCTAACTCATTTGTCAAAGAACAGAGTGAGGGTGCCAAGGCCTCATGGTGGTAAGTAGAGATGAGAGGGTGATCGCTAGGAAGTGGCTCACTGTGTAAGCTGTGCCTTTGCTCTTTAGGGTAGCTAAATCATGAATCTTCCATTACCCATTGCAGCTGGAGGAACATGATGGAGCTCCACATGCCATACACACTCATCACAGGTGTGGGGCTCTTGGAACACTGTGTTAATGCCATGCTGTGCCCAAGATAAATTCTTTGCCTTGTGGTCAATAATGAGCAAGTGAGCAATTTACAGCAAGCCCATCAGAGCAATTTGGGGCCAGCACAGGACCCTGATCCGTAGTGTATGCCAGAGGATAGTGTCAACTCAGTGTTGTATTCTGGGATCTGTAGTTTCCACGGGCTTCACCTTAAAGATGAAAACTACTGAAATCTGCACAGTTTTGCACAAATTAAGGACAGGTTTCAGACTTGTGTGAGGTCAGCACACACCCTGACAGGCAATATGTGGGTCCTCCTAGCCTCACCACAGTCTGTTTATCACAACACCTGTCTAAGTAGGGAACTCCCATCTGAAACACTTGCCATGGGAAGTGTCTGTGCTAAGTAAAAAAAGCTCTCCTTTTGTTCCCTTAGCTGGAACATGGCTTAATTTGTTCATATAAGAAGAAGGGATTAGTCACAGCTTAAAGGCAGCAATGAAAATGAACCACGGAGAAGGAGCCTGATTAGTTCATTTTGTAGCTCTGCAAAGAGAGCCGGTGGGCACAGTGTCTCCTCTCGATCTGTCACAAAGCGCTAGACAGACAGACAGATGGGGGCATGTCATGTTGGAATCAGAATTTCAAAAAAGGAAGACTGTGCAAGGAAGGTCAGTTCTGTAAGAAAATAACACCCCACAGACAGCCTAGCAATTTGTAGTGTATGAAAATACTGAAGATATTCCAATGACAAAACATTCACTGTAAGTAGAGCTGTGCCAATAGGTTTTTAATGTTAAAGGACAGAGCCACAAGCTCCCTCACTACTTACTGTATGCATAATCCTGAGAATATCTGAAAAAGACATTTATCCTTGCAAAACAAAGGATAACTGGATGAAAGAGTTACATTACCCATCCCATTCTTTTTAATTAACATGATTTGTTTTGGTGGGCTAATTAGAGGGGTATATTAGGTGTTATTTAGCATCAATGCTTGAAATCTGGTATTTATTTAAGAATAACAGGATTTTGCTCTATGCCTTTTCATGCACATGCTGTGTGTCCAAGTGCACACATGTGGTCCCTTGTGCTGTCTCTCATTAGTTTCAGTCTTTTCTGATGCAAATGCTTCTTGTTCTGTCTGTTCCTAGAAAAGGGGTCCTCTTTGTGAAGGAGTACGTGAACAGCAGCGAGTTCTCGTCCTCCCCACGCTATGGCAGGTATGAGGAGCCTGTGGTCATATCCTACAGCAGGGGCGCGGAGGCGGTCATGTGTCTACATATGTGTGCAAAGAGCAGTGCACGGCTCTGCCAGCTGACACGCACCAAACAAGCTCCAGAGCTGGAGCCATTAGCACTGCGTCAACGTGGCATCATGCCCGAGCTAATTAGCCCTGGAGGGATTATTGCCTGGGGTGGGCGCAGAGTTGTGCTAAGACAGCATTGCTGCTTTGGGAACCCAAGGGGATATTTCCAGAGTGCTGCACTGTGCTGTCTAGTAGCATTGCAGCAACAGGAGAACCTCTGTCCCACAACCTCTCACGGGGTAGACTCCCCCTGCAAGTGGGTCAGCCTGTGAGGTGGATGAGGGGGTGAAAACACTACATATTTGACACTGTCAGGCCTCACTGCACGTTTGCAGAAACACAGAAAAAGCCTGGAACTGGTGAGAAAAATGTGGGGTTTGTGAGTTCTCACTGAAAAGACGAGCCATTTATGAGTAAAAAAAAAAAAGTTAAAAAGATGCTGTTCTCAAACTAAAAATTTCTGTCTTTTATATTTTGCTCGGTCAAAAGTAAATCAGTAAAGCTACTCCAGATTCACAGCAATGTGACTGAGAGCAGAACGTGGCCCTACGTACATCCTGCTTACATTGCTGTGACAGCTAGTTAACGCCCAGTTACGATGCCTCCCTGCTGGGGTTTATCCTCCCTCAATGCTGTGTTGGTATTACCGTGGAAGGTGATTACAGACTCCGTAAAGACTCCATAAAGACTCCAAGCGCAGACCTGCTGGACAGCATGCCACGAGCCCAAAGGCAGCTGAGCCAAGGCAGAAGTGGCTCTCACTGACAGGGGAGCCTTTGCTTCTCCTCCTCCTCTGCTGCTCCCCCTCTTTCCTTCTCTGCTCCCAGCCAGTCCGGTCCCCTCTTTTCTGTCATTTTAATGAGTACACCTGTCTCACAGAGGGGTTTGATGGCTGGCAAGAAGTAGGTGGGTGGAAGCATGTGGCTGGGAGCATACTGGAGGATGGAGAGGGTAAGGGGGAGCAATATCTTTCCTTTTCCTTTGGCAAGATGTTAGGTTTTCTCAGCCCCCTCACAAGCTGCATTGCCAGACTGTTGTGTGGGACTGAAAATGCTGACTTCCTGACACCCCCCTGCAGCGATGTGCCAAGGCTGCTCTGCTGCGCCACGGCGGCCAGCGGTGATCACTGTGACGTGCCACCAGCTCCGTCTGGCACAGAGGATCGCGGGAGGGGAGAGGCTGCAGGGCAGGGCTGCTACATGTCCATGCCACCTCCCTCAGGCTCAAAGGAGCCCCATTTCAGGGTGACTCTCCTGGTTTCCCAGCCAGGCTGCCCACATCCCGCTTCCTCCTGTGGTAGAGCAGCCAGACACGTTCTTCAGTGCTTTCACATAGGCCCTGGGGCCAGCAGCTCTTGGCTGCCCCTTTCTCCAATTTTTTTTTTTCTGTGCAAACCTTATCTGCCAGGCTGAGCTCTGAGCAGGCCATAGGACCTGTACCACCCTCCCAGCTCTCAGAGCAGTGCTGTGAGTCAGGCCTGAGACACAGTGACTGTGGTATGGGGCAGGGAGGGGGATACTGCCACTTTTACACAGCCGAATTTGCATTGTGAATACAGCAAAGATTAGCAGGTGCTGCTGCTGGCAGCCCAGGTCCATCAATCAGTGTAGCTCTGGCTTTTAGGGCCTTTTCAGAGCTAGTTGGGCAAGATCAACCTTCTCTCCAAGAAACGGGCAGCTGGGACATTTCAAAGAAGCACTGTGACTCAGTCAGGACTTTAGGTTATCAGAGTCTAATGATTAACGGTTCCATGTGCCACACTTTTCCCATGTATCATTGCTAAATGCTGATATTTCCCTCCGTTTCCAGTGGCAGTCTTGTAGATTTGACCAATTTGGAGAGAACAACCTCCAGCCACCACAGCTACCTGTCCAGCTCTCCCCTGCAGAGGTAGGATGTTCAGGGCTGCATGGCGATTTCAGCAGACTTGCACAGAAACAACTTTAAGGTTTCACTTTTTTATAATACTGGTATGTGTTTGGTGAAATCGTGGCAGGAAGTTTAAATGGTCTTTCGAAAATACAGTGACATTGAGTTAATGCTCTGTTCTGCTCTGCTGTTGTGGTCTTTGCCTTTGAGCCACAGCATACCTGGGGTACCCCATGGTCTTCTGTGTTGTCTCTTGGCACAGCCAAACTCATGTAGAAGCAGGCAGCTGGAGCAGAGCAGTGCTGGTGTTAGATAAGAGATCTCTGCTATCAGTGATGGGACTGGAACCTGTTTGCATTACAGAGGCACCGTGGTGCAGGAATTCACTGTTCTGCTCCTTCACAGGTCCTGTGAAGCTGTTTGCAGTTACTGTGGCCGTGAGATCCGAGACTGCCCTAAGATCATCATAGAGCATCTTAACATCTGCTGCCATGAATACTGTTTCAGGGTAAAAAACTTTATTACTGACCACCTTATGCATGTTGCTGTGAAATGGGGTGGTGGGAGTAGGGGTCTTGGTGCAAATTCTGTCCACACACTTTTGGAGTAGTGTATATTGTGCATGTAGTGCGTGCCAAACACTTGCATCCACAATGGGACAAAAAATCATGCAGTCACACGTTTTGATTGTGTCCCAAAAGTTTTTCACCTCCTCAAATAAATGTATATTAGAGCAAGCAGAATTCTTTCTGATGGAATTGCTATTCTATCAGAATATACAACTCTTCAGTTTTCCCAGTGGTTTTCATCTCAAAGGATCTTTAAATAAAGCAGTAACTTCACCTGCCACTGACGTGCTGCCTTCTCACTGCAGGACATCCTCTTCCCTCACATCCCTGTCCTTGTGGTAGACATGCTGCTTTGTGGCCTCTGAGAGATTCAGCAAGACATGTATTGGGGAACAAACTTTGTAAAGTTTACAAGTACAGCCTGTGGAAATATTGGGTATGGGTGTGGGTGGAGGAAGCCTCTGGTGGCATTTGTCTCCATCGTAGAAGCGTTTAGTCTTAAAGGCCACTGATTTGACATATTCACCACCTTTAAAATGATACAAAGACTATTCCTTTCTCTGCCCCCTTCATACTGACATTATTGTGTGGTGCTTTGGTTACTGTCCAACCATCTTGTTTTTCCTTTGGCAGTGTGGAATTTGCCACAAAGCAATGGGAGATCTTCTGGATAAGATATTCATCCACCGGGACATTGTCCACTGTGACAAGTGCTATGAGAAGCTCTTCTAGGTGAGTGCCCCTTTACAGCATCAGCATAAATGGCTGGATGAGAGTTCATGAAGAGCTTACTGAATGATGAGCATTTAACCCTGATACTTGCCAAGTGACCTACGCAGGGATTTTCCTGTGGGTTTTTAGTGGGAAACAAGGAGCGTTGTCACAGAAATAGCTAGAAACATGCTACAGCTCGTCCCCGGGATCTCAGTTACAGAGAGGGACTCTCTCTGGTCATAATGTGATACACAGGCCGTGTTAGCTTCACTTTGGGGAGATGAGCAGAAAAGTATCCCTTAGAGGTTGAGGGTCCTCTCTGAGTCCTCCCAGGAAGTGAGTTCCCCCTCGCTTTGTGGGCAAACCTGCTGCAGTGTGGCTGGGTGCCGCTGGCAGCCTTAAGTTTCCTCCAGCCAGGAGGCAGCATGTCAGTGGCAGGTGAAGTTACTGCTTTATGTAAAAAACCTTTGAGATGGAGATCCCTGGGAAAACTGAAGAGTTGCATGCTCTGTTGACAGCTCACCAAGGAAGTAGACTGGGGTGGATTTTGTTGAGTTTGATAATCTCGTGGGGATAGAAGTCACCACAGTAGCAATCAGAAACCCTGCCATCACAGTGAGGTTATACAAAAGGTGCCTGCTTTCCTCCCTCTGCCTCATGATAGAGCAGAGGAAGGGAAAGAAAGGGGCACCTGCCCCATTCCATAAATGGCTGCCGTGTTTATCACGTAATGCAATGCGACTAGCTAGCCTTTTTCATCCCATTCCTGCGTGTTCATCTGCTTCACTGACCTCTGTAATGCGGCGTTTTGTGTGGTACCCAGATCCTGTGTTCACCTTCTCTTATTTGCTTGCAGGGTTTTGCAAAGCTGGAGATGGCAGCCAGTGGAAAGTCCTCGGCAGCACGTATCAGAATGTATCTAGCAGTTTCTGACTGGCTGAGATAGCAACATTCCTGCTCCCCCTTTCCTGAAGTTATTTTCTCTCTCACTGCCTCATCACAATGAATGAGTTTAACATCCACTAGTTTATGCTGTCAGCTGTATACAAGACAAGCATCAATGTTAACAAGATAAAGCAGTGTCGTCTATGAAAGATAAGTGGGCTGATTTTCCAAAGGTGCTGAGCCCCTCCACCTGTCTTTAACTTCATTAAGATTCCCTAGTGCTCCCTGTATTGGAAATCAGGTAGAAGCTCCTTAGGTCTATCTAAGCTAATTGCGAGAAATCCTTGATTTTTTCTTTCATTTTTGCAATCAGGCTGCAGCTTAGTGCCTGTCAGCTGGCACAGAACAGGCAGATATGAGAAGCGTTAAACACTAAATTTGGATTCTTGGGAAGGTTTGAATTTAGCTCTTAGCAAAAGCCTTTTTCTGTTTGTTTCACCCCCAAATCCTGCCTAGAAATAGCTTCTGCCTGATTTCCATTTGCTTTCCATGGCTTTTCAGGAGCACATGCAGACTCACTTTACTCTAATTGTGTGTCAGCTTTAATTTCCCTTTTCTGCCTACTCCCTAGTGGGTTCCTTCAGCAGCATGCATGTCTGCTGCCTGTTTGGGAAGATAACACTCTCTTTCACCTGGTATTTTAACTTGGCTTCTGATGGTAAGTGTCCAATGGCCAAAAAAAATGCCAGAGAATACATATCTCAATTGGCTCACCTGACAAGGAACGCTGCTCAGCTGAATCTGAATTTTCCCTGACCTTGCCGAGGCTTGCTGTAATGCCTCTTTTATTGCTGTGAGTTATTCACATCACAAATGCTAACTCACAAAATTGAACTTCTAGCAAGTGCTCTACATACTAGAAGTCAGAATCTCATAATTTTAACCCTTAATTAAGCTGCTGAGAGGCTGAATGCTGTGCCACTGAGGAAACTGAATACCGAAACCTAGGAAGTCAATCTCTCTGCCTTAAAAGTACAGCTCTGAATGTGTCTAAAAAGTTACTGTTTTCTCTCTGAAAGCATTAGAAATATCTGCAAAGCAGCCAAGTCAGTTCTGTAATAGCTCTTACTCGGAAATAGGTGATGGCAAAAGCTCTAATGCAGACTATTGTTAGCCAGAGAATTCTTTATGCTCTTAGTGCCGGAAGCTGGCACGCATGCAAAAGCTTAGCAAGTTAGTGTTTTAACAGCACAGTGCTGCTTAGCTTTTTTTAGGCCACTGTACCGGTTATTTAACCGAATTATAGGCATGACCTTAGAAGCACTCCATGAGAGGAACTCCATTTGAAATCAGTAACAGCTTTACTAGAGGACAGCTTTCAGGTTGAGACTTTAAAGCCCTGTCTGCGACAGGGGATTGGGCAGCTCCATTTTGAGCATGCTTAGTATAGCCAGGGGATCAACAGCAGCTTTGAAGCCCGTTATGAAAGCACGGGGGAGAAGCCCATAGCAGTAATCGCAAAGCCACGATTTCAGAAATGACTCCTGATTTTGGCTGCCTACATTTCTACGGTCTCAAGTTGAGATGTTAAAGAGAGAGCCACTTTTTGAACAGAAGAGGCTGACAAGCATCTCAGGCTGAACCTCCCCAAATTGCTGCTCATTTCTGAAAACCTTGGTCTGCAGTTTCTTCCTGGTACTTACACCTGTCTCTGGGAATGATGGGTACAGAAGCTGTTACAAGCCTTATTAAGCCATGGTCGAAAGGGGATTGTTTAAAATGCCAAAACAGAGGGGTATATAATTAGAGATGCACTTTGAGAAGATGATCTGCAGAAATAACATATTCACTGATTCCAGAGTTCCTGATGGGTGCGTGGCCTTATGGGGAAAGAGTTTGGTCCATCATACGTTTTGCACCATATCTCTTCAGCACTGTATTTTCCTGTAGCAGTTGTTTAACCTCAAGAGTACAGTTCTAATAAACGTTCATAGCTCATGCGCAACCCACTTACCTGTGTCACCATATAACATATTCCTGTTATAGACCCCTTTGATCTGCTGGTCGCTTTTTTCTCCTCAGCGGCCTAAGGGCATGACTGTCGGTAAAGTCACTGGTTGCCTTATGGAGGATCAGGCAAGGAGAAAGAGGAGGAAAGGTACCCAAGAGAAAGGGTGTCCTCAAACGAGGTGGTGGGTTGGAAGTGGCTGAGCAAATGTGTGATCTGATGGTCTTCAAACAGTTTAACTCTGTTTGCTTTAAAAACCTGCCAACTGCCTGGGAAAAAGGGAGCCTTGATACACGCTGCTGTCCTCCTAAGAGTGCAAGTGGGCCTCCATTTGAAAAAAAAGCCACTGTGTCAAGACAGAGATGTATTGGCTTCTTATGTCTCACGGGCTGCTCTCAGCGGTGCTGCCTGTCCCTTCTTCATACATTTCTGAGGATTAGGCTGCTGCAAATTGCCATCCTGATGATGTGGCAGGGTGTAGCACTGCCACAAGAGTCAAGGTTCAGTGGCATTTTTTTTCACCAAAAAAAACACGTGTCACCCAAAAGGAGCCTGCAGCTATTTTAAAAATAATAATATGCTTTTAGTTTGTTTTTGTCTATTTGTGAAGTTTCGAGAATTGCCAACCCACCCATCCCCGCTCCACCCCCCTAAACGGAAAAGCAATGTAAAGATGTAAGTCCTCCTGCTTCCTGGTATCTCCACATATTTGTGGAGAACAGGTCATCTGCACACAGATTTCTTCTGCGTGATGGATGAGGTAACGTGTTTTCCACAGACACTGAAGAGATCTTATTTCACAGGGGATAGATGCAGCCTTGACATAAAGAATGATAAGCATTTTGGTGCCTCTCCAAAGCTTATTTAGAGGAGCCAATTCAAGTTTTGCTGTTATGGGCCTATCTATCTTCTCACAGCCTGGCCTGAATGGGACCCGACTGCGGGTTTGGGGTGGATCCTGCTGCTTCCTCGAGGGGGGGGAACAAACCTCGAGCAGATTATTTCATGTGAAATCACAGAAACGCGTGGACGGGCTACACGAAGTGACGCTGGTGGCTGAGCGGACGGGCAGGCGAAGCCGCTCCAGCACCGACGCCATTTGATAGCGCTGCGCTTGGGGGATGCTGGCTTGTCCGCAGACCAGACCTTCCCGCAACAGCTAAAGGTGGTGTTCGGGCCAAAGTAAAGGGTAAAAAAAAAAAAAAAAGAAAAAAAATAGATTCCGCTCACAGCACTTGTCCTTCATGACAGCAAAACAAAATCTAACCCTTGATTACCAGAAGGCCGGGAGGGATGTATTTGGGCCCAACATACACCCTGGAGGAGGAAGCAGTGCGAAACGAATGACGATGCCTTTATTGTCTTCTGCTGCAACCGTATTGTGAAGGGACACTGCCCTCGCCGCAGCTCTGGCAGCTCCCGGCTCAACTTTGTTTCGCACATCCGTTCCGTTGCAGCACCGCGCGCGCGAGGAGACCCCCGCCCCCCCATCGCCGCGGGCTCCCGCCGCCGCCGCCCCGGCCCGCCCGCGCCGCAGGACCCGCCGCAGCCCCCTGCCCGCGCCGCGCACGCGCGCCGCTAACGGTCGAGGGGGCGGGGCCCGAGTGCGCGCGCGCGGGGCGCGAGGCGGCGGCGGCGGCGGCGCGAGGGAGGGGGCGGGGCCCGAATGCGCGCGCGGCGGCGGCGGCAGCGGCCCCCTCCCCCCGCCCGGCGAACGAGGCTCCAACCGTAGCCGGAGAAAGGCGGCGGGAGCCCGGGCATCGCCGACCCGCCGGCGGCGGCCGCAGGTAACTGCGGGAGGGGCCGCGAGGGGGTGAGGGCGGCCGCAGCCCGCGGCTCGGTCCGGTCCGGTCCGGTCCGGTGGGGGCCGGCCGCGTCCGAGCCCCCCGCAGCGCCTCTTGGCGGGCAGCTCCCGCCGCCCCCGCGCCGTGAGGGGCCGTGCCGCACCCCGGTGCCCCAGCGCGGCCCCGTCCCCCGGGAGCCTCCCCCCTCCCCTGCCTTCCCGCCGGCGCGGCGCGGTGCCGCCCCGCCGCTCGCCTCCCTGCACCGGTCCCGGCCTCCTCCCCGCGCCCCTCGCCGCTGTGGCGCCCATTTTCCCCCGCCCCCCGCCTCCATCCCTCCCCCTTCCCGGGCCGGAGCGGTGCCCGCTCGCCGGGAGCTGTCCAGGCTCCGCGCCTCGCGGGGCGGCGGCGGGGCCGCGGGGGGGGCTGCGGCGCCGGCGGCGGGGGGCTGCGCGGGGGCAGCCTGCGCGCTTGCCGCCTGCGCGCTCGCCTGCGGCCGGAGCGTTTTGCGTCCGCGAGGGGCAGGGCGCCGCGGGCAGCGGCGCCGGAGCGCGGCCGGGGCGCGGGGAGGCACCTCTCGCCCTTCGGCCGTGTCTTGCCGCACGGAGAGCCCGGCAACCTGCTGTTTGAAAACCCGGATGTCTTTTCGAAGAAGTCCAAGTTATTATCTCCGCGCTGACTGCTGCTTGTAACGGGATTTCTTTTGCAGGGCATTGTGCAATGGACTGAAGTTTCACAGATATTTCTTCATATCGTTGCAGCTGCTTATTTGTCAGTTTTAGTGATTTTTTTTTTTTAAAGAGGTGTTGGGCTTAGGGAAAGGCTAAACCTTTTTAATCTGCTTCTTTCCCCCTGTGAAGGAAAATACAGTTTTGTTCCTCTTCAGTCTTTGAGGGAACTGCTTATCCGGGTGACAGAAGTCATTACTTTCCCCCCTTGGTCTGTGTATTTTACTTCGACAGAAGAAATCTTAAATTCCCTGATGGTGTTTCTTCAGTGAGTTACTGAGTAATAGATGTTAAATGCCTTTGAAAATTATGCTTGTGTTGTTACTCTTTGAAATAAGCTTATGAGTAAGTATTAAATTGCCTGTTACTTACAAGTGTAATTTTCTCCCCAAGTCAAAACAACTTCAGCAATCCTTCTTGGACGTATGACTTTAAAGCTGCGTTTAAAATGCGCTGCAGTCAGTTGGGTTCATATACAGCCGTTGGTAAACGCTGTTCAGATTCATTAATCCATGCCTTAATTTTCATCCTCTCCATAGATGACCAAAATAAAGCGCTGTCAGATAAAGAAGTATTTTCCAGGAAATGTATTCAGCTGCTTCTGTTAGAAGCAACAAAGTAGTTGAAGGATGCTAAACTGGTGTGTGTCAGGGGGAGGCCTTTACCTTGTTTGCTTTGTGCACTTGGTGTAACAGTTAACTCATGTGGTTTCCTCTACCGGCTGGTAGTTAGGCCTTAAAAAACAGGAGAAACTTCCAGACCGCAAGGAGAGGAGGGAAAAGTGGTTAGGCCAGAGCCAAAAACCTCAGTTTGAATGCAGTTGTACCTGCCTCAAATCTTTTTCATTTTGATTTGACTGCTTCCTGTAACTCCATCTTTATTGTTTTTTGTCCCCTCCCTCCCCCACAAAATGGAATATATTAACTTTTTTTTTTTTTTTGGAGGGGGATGTCCATTTTATTTGCTACACAGAACATTAATCTCGTATTAGGGGCTTTCGATGAAGAGTCACTTTAGAAATAAATACACGCGTTGAAACTGGAAGTTAACTGGTGTAAATCACTAGAGTAGGGAAAAATCAGTGTTTGCTTAATTACTTGGTAAGGGTGCATGTTAAATGTCTCGCCACAGACCTTTTATTTGTATTCAGGACATAGGTAGTTAAGGTAATGATAAAGAATATGCATTTATGCACTAGTATTACTTTATGGCTTTGGGGAAATTTGAATACATATGCGGTTTGAAGCTGTCTGATGGTTCTCTATGCATTCTTCTTCGGTCAACTCAACCACAAGATAAATAGTAGTATTTGCAATCAGAAAATCAGAGAGGGCTTCATTTCATAACAATTATTGGAATCTGTAATCTGTGGTGTGTTTTATTTCTTTGTGTTTATCTTCTTCCTGTGTTTGTATTAGAGAGCTTGCCTCTGTTTCTTCAATTGTTTAAAAAAATGCCAATAAAAACACTAGTTATGCTTATTTTAATATATCATAGTAACAGAAGCTCCTGTTGTTAGTCATTTTTAATGTCATTTGCACAGACTTTGGTAGAAGTTGACGTAGAAATGTTTTCAAGGTATTTTTGTGCTCTTCCAGAATAAACCTGGTAATGAACAAAGGGTGTTTTTACCATTTTCTTAATGCTGTCATTGTCTGACGTCAGCACTTGCTAATTATGTTTCCTGACTTCGCTCAATCAGAGCTTTTCTCATGTGTTTCATGTGTTTACGGATGGAAACTAAACTATCATGCGTGATTAGATCAGCTTCCTTTCATTCAGTCTAATTTGTGGCATAATAGTTGCACGTCTGAGCCATTTGAGGATTCATATAAGTATTTTTTTATTGTTTCATACTAATCTTTTTTGTTCTTTTTGAATTGATTTTGATTACCTTCAGTCATCGCTTATCCTAATATCATTAGTTTATGCTTATAAAAGACAGTTTTTTTGGTGTTTTAAGTCTAATTTGTTTAAAATATTGTGCATCTTTATGAAGTTTATATATATATATATATATATATTTTTTTTTTCTTGCAGTGAAACTGCGCATTTTGGATGATGGTAGTTCCTGGAAGTGCCCCAGTAATACAGCAGGATCATGCCCTGGAGCCTGACTTAGAGCAAGACTCAACAGAAAATTCTGCAATGGGCCCCGATACAGACCCACCGTCTGATGAGGTTGGCTCAGAACTAGAGGAGGTGAGAAAGCTGCAGGAGCTTGTGAGGAGACTTGAGATCCAGAATCAGCACCTAAGAACCAGGAGCCGCAGAAGTATGCTTGGGATGAATATGCCGAGCGAGATCCATGCTGGTGTGGATAACCATGACTCCGGTCTTAATGGAATGGAAATTAATAACAGCATCAATGCTATCACTGAGAAGCAAGAATTGCAAATAATGGTAGATCTGCAGAACAAATTAAGCAAGATAAGAAAGGAGGAGGGAGAGAACAATTGCTTAAAAAAAGATATAGATGCCCAACTGAAATACAGTTGTAACACTGCTATTGAAGAACTTTCTTCTAACATGTATAAAGCAGAAATGAAGACTGCTGATAATACTAGGTGTTCTTTACATATGGATACAAGTAATAGCACAGAGCTTACGGGAAATTTGGTCATCGCAGGTCTTGATTCCTCAGTTAAAATAAATGAACAAAATCCAAATGGAAAATGTGGCGATCTAGAAAACTTTTTGAATAATACAGCTCTGGATGAAGTGAAACTGTTAGAACTTGAAAATTGCAATGAAGAAGAAGATAGCTGGTATGTATTTCCAAACTTTAGTAATATGTAGAACTTATGATTGCTGATGCAGTTGTGAATTCCTGTGTTTGGATATAATTATTGCAATAATTTTAAAGGAATAAAGTGGTTGCTGTTAAAATGAAAGCACTGTACAGAAAAAAATAAGAACAGCCAATAATGAGAATTGCATTCTAAGACCACTGTGCCATAACAAAATGAACACGAAAACACTTTTTATTCTGAATCAGTTTAACTATAAGGCTTCTCCTTCTATGCTTACTTCCTGAAGCTACTGTAGTAAGCACAGAAAACGTGCTTTCCCTGTTAGTTTATTTATGTATAATGTACACAGATGAAGGAAAAATGGAGTTCTTGAATTTTGTGCATTAGCTGCAGATATTGTATTTAAATAAAAACTTTCTAATAAGAAAATAAGATTTTTCACAACTGAAACCTGGGATTACTTTTTTTTTTTTTTTTACTTCTCCCCACCTGGAATTTGTGGCTTTCACTGTTATCTAAGAAGGCAACCATTTGTTTCCTGAATATTGTTTCTGTAGTTAACCTGCTCTTTTATTCAGAGACATGATCTGACACAGATCAGTGATGTAATCCATAATGGACCTTACTTTGTAGGACTCTCCAGTTCACCAGCAGCCTTGTTTAGATCTTGTTTTATAAATCAGCAAAATAATTTCCCTTGCCCTTTCAAAGCTGGTTAAAGTCTAAAGCTAATTTCATCCCATTCAATAGCTCTGACTTGGGATTTTACACACAGTTCCTAGTTTTAAGACTTCATAGGATAGCTTCAGGGATCTGCAAACTGTCCCAAAATTTTTAGCTGGAGATGGATGATGATGCACTGAAGATGCAGTTCTACTATAAGTTGTTCAATACAAAGCAAGTCTTAAAGTCTAAAATTTCATTAGCTGTTATCAGCAAAGAATTTTTGTTTGTGCATGGAATGGAGCTCAATAATGTAATAACATCAGTTCTAGTCTAAATTCAAGATTTTATTTAAAAAAAAAGGAGAAAGCTTTTTTCAGATGACAAAGTGAGGGGAGATTGATTTTCAATATTAATTAATTTTGGAAAGGAATGTATAAAGTTAAGTGCTCTTCAAAACTGAGTTTCTTCTAATAGGTTTTTGGGGGAGGAGGCGGGGGGCATTCAGAAAGTTCATTCCCACTCCTGGAAAGCTTTATTTTTTTCTGACTACAAATGGTGCAAGGGACTTCTTATTTGATTTTTAACTTCCACTGATGGTCTTCCTTTTTTTTCTTGGCAAGCTTTCTTGCAAAAACTGGATACTGGGTCAAATTTGATCACTTAAACTCTAGCATGCTTAAATAGTATTTAGATCAGACTTTTTTTTTTTTTTTTGGAAATAAGAACATCTGTTTAACAAATTGAATTTGGAAACTAGGCTTTGTTATTTCTGTGTTTATGAAACAACTACTTTTCTTATGTCGTAGACCAGAGAAGCACACATGCAAAGGTTCTTCAAACTGTACTGTCCTGATGAAGAAACCAGATGCAGCTTGGGTTTTACAGGGACAACGAGCATTGTCAAATGCAATCAGGAGAGATTCTGTACTCAGAGGCTGAGTTTATTAAAATTCTCTTGAACTGGCTGCTAATAAAGTTATTCTCCTTTACCAAGTATCTTTTCCCCTAGACCTTGTAGGATCTTGGTGCTTCTGAGATCTCTGTCACTTTGTCAGATTTGTTTGCTATGGGTCAGTGTATTAAAAACAGTAGAAAGCACGGAACTGATGGATGCCCCCAAAAACTTAAATAAAGATGGTATTACAAAGAATTGTGGGCACGTGTGCCAGTACTATTATAATAAATTAGTTATGATCATTTTGTATTACTTGAATCTGTTTTGTTTTTCCTCTTGTCCAACAAACCTGGTAAAGCAAGAAGTCATTTTTATGATGACTTCTTGTTCTGCAGCTCCTCAGTAAAATTGAAGGTAGGGTGCTAATAATCTACATAACATCAATAATATATGCCTCTGCTTATTGCCAAGTATACTAAATTCTCTTCACAAGAACACATCTCACATTGTTTTTGCAAATATTCATGTTTTGGTATGAGCAATAGCCAGATATCAGTGGTTGTGTGTATTTTTTTTGAACAAAACCTTAATGCTGTATGGATTTTTAATAAGGTGGCTGTGCTGATTTGGGAGATTTTTTTTTTTTGCTGCCTGGATGGAAGTAATATCAAAGTGCATTAAACAGCATATAAGTCAAAACAATAGCTTACTATACTGGCGTATATATGCAATCCCTTTTTTAATATTATGCATTAGGGGAAAAAAAACCCTGTAGCTAATACTAAGATATATCATGTGTGCTTGGATATTTATGTAGCTTGGTAATTTTTGAGAAATCCCCAGTGACTTTGTTTTTCACTGACATTGCTAAATTGGTAGAATTGTAACCCTGTTAACCCAGTCCTTTTGGTTTGTGACCTTTTCTTTAATGTCATCTAGTAGATGGGTGATGTTTTACACCTTGAAGAATACTAAGAGCTCCTGTTACGTTCTCTTAAAGCATGAAACTGTTTAACGAGTGTGTGTGTGGGGGGGAAGCTTTCAAAAAGAGATTTTATTTTTGTTATTCTGTGCAACTTTTGTTGAGCAGCACTCCATCTATGTGTTAGGATATGTGATTAGAGACTTTTTAGGTGGGTCTTGCTTCATTCGCTCTGAGAACAAGAGCACTTAATCTGTGTGATCGTGTAATAAAACACTGTCGTAAAGTGTTGGAACAACAAGGCTGGCCTTTCTTAAATATTAAGCTCCTGATTTCTTTTTCCATCCTTAATGTTCTCTTCATATTTTTATATCACTCTTCCAGCTTTAAAAAAGCTTCCAAACTTTAAGATAAATTCTACTGTAGTATTGTGTTGATGCCCGTGTGACTTAATAGGGTTGAAACCACTAGTTAAATCTACTGCATGGATTTTTGCTACTTGAGCTAAAGTAGCAATAGCAAAACCTCTTGCTCTAGGAGGGCCAAGGTTGAAGCACAAAGGAGTGGATCAGAGGATTTGTTAGTATTCTCTGCAGATACAGGTATATTCTTCATTTCTTCACTATCTGTGGTGATGATGCATCTTCCCTTTGCTTCAGCAATATTTATGTTCTCTAAATTTTTGTTTTAGTCTTTAAAAGCAGCATTGCAATGACTGAACTCACCTGAAACATGAGTTACTACATCACATGCAGTAGCTAACTCTGTACTTCTTTGGTGTCCGTACCTTGACTTATTTTTGTATGTCACTTTTTCAAATAGATATTCAAATTTTGTAAATGTGCATGACACACAATCGGTCCATGTGAAAGTCGCCTTTCAGTGCTGTCAAATTCAACCTGAGGCTTAATTTAGACATTACTAGTCTTTGCCCTCACTTAGTTACTAGTTACCTCTGTTATGCTACACTTCAAAGCACTTTAACTCCTAAGCTGTTTGGAGAAAAACTGTAATTTAATAGAAGGGAGCTGACAAGATACACTTGCAATGGAGTGTTACCTTGTTTTGTCTTCCTTAGCGTTTGTCATTCTGACAAACTCCCCACATGTAGGAATTCAGTTGTGCTTTTCTGTGAGTTTAGATTATTATTATTCTTGTGCTGATTTGCATTGATCATTTTGTTAGGTATACCTATGCGACTTGTTTGGTGTTTTGCCAACTGTCAGTTATTTTCCCTAGTAAGACTTGGGTGACAGAATTTTGGCTTGGAATTATGATGAAATGTTTTAAATTCCAGCCCCCTCTGAAATATAAAGAGTTCTTATTAATGTGGCATTGGATGAAAAGTAGACAGATACGGCAAAAGTGAAAAGATTATTAAACTTTTTTAGTACTATTTGTCTTTCTTACTGTATTAGACTATTTTTGTGTCTCCTTTAATTATTAATTTATGTTGGTAGAATGAGTACTTCTCCTCCCCGCTGCCTTAAATAACTACAACTGCTCACTTGGATGCAATGGAAGAGTGTCTTGACTCCTCAGTATTGCTACTGTTATTGTTCAAAGAACGTCTTAGTGGTAAGAATTCTAGATTCTGATGACAAAACAGCCAACAGGTTAGCACAGGTCTTCAAATTGTCTTTTATGTATGTTCTTCTGTGTTTAAAAAACAAACAAGCAAACCCATGTGCAGAATCTTTTGAAGCTTCTTTTGGTGAGTTCCTTTTAGAAGAATATGTCAAATATGAGGGGCGCCTAGGTGACTGTACAGGTCTAGTCAGCCTTTCATGGTGGTGTTTTTCTTGTGGGATGGAAAGGGGAGGGAATCCATGTACCACTTAGATGAATCGGTGTGCTGCTGTTGCATCCTTGCCTTGCATCTTCTTCCTTCCCAAATGCATGTGTTTCAACTGAAAGTGGACTGTGCCTCCTTCACCTTCGTGTTCTGCTGTCTCTTGTTTGAGTCCAGGAGCTCAACACAGCAAATAGGGAGTCTTTGTAGGACGAGGAAATGTGAGTTGCCCAAATATAAGTGACTGCTTAGGAGCTTCATGGGAGTGTGTGTTTTCAGCGTTCAATGTCCTTCTCTGTTAATGTCTTAATGGAATTTAGTACAACATGTTGCAGGATATCGTCGCTTTTAGCTTGTTGCCTGGTCAGAGATGGGAATGAGGTTTTTTTTGAGAAATTCCACCAAATGAGGATGTGGCTTCAGAACAGAATTCAGGTATCCTGCTAATATAGCATCATGAAAAACATAACACTTTGTACCTGTAGCTTGGTGGAGAACTTTCTCCCTAATGTCTATATAGTCACTTCATACACTTCCAAAGGCCATGCAGCAGTTTGCCTGTAATCTTTGTTTGCCAACAACGTTCTGCATGACTTTGAAACAGTAATTTTCAGTTTTAATTGTTCAGACTGGTAGTCTTATGAAAAACTGTTAAGCTATTCTTTATACTGTATCAATTAGCTTTATTGTATTAAGTAATGTATAGAAGAATTATTGAAAATATTACTTCTTGATTTTCTAGGTTATTTTAATAGAGTATTATTTCTTTGTTAGCTGCAGTAAGCTGTTAACAATGCTTTTTGTAATGTCTGTCTTGCTGTGCACAGTCTCTGGGTAGGTGAGCTCCTTCAAACCTTTCTGTGCAACTTTAAGATAGTATTACCATCAGCAGTCTCTTTGCCCAGTAATTACCAGTGCCAGAGTAGAGTAAGATGAAGGAAGAATCTACATGCTTGTCCGACCCTTGTGTGCAAAATACGACCTTTTAGTTTAAACTGCTGTCGATGGAGGAGACTTAAAATCGCTGACTCTTTTTGAAACACTTGAGGTTTTGACTCGTGGTTCCTTCCGTCAAGTAAGTTATGGGCATGATGATCTATCTGCCACAGCGTAAGAGGAAAAGTTTTTTACATCGCTGCAGCAAATTGCTGCAGATGTTGTTCAGCATCCTTATGCAGCATATGTATAATGACTCTTAAATTGTCCCACCAGGTACCCTTTGATTGTCTTATAGGCTGCTGGCTGCGTCACGAAACTAAGCTAATGTGGTGTTTAGAGCTTCTTTGGCTAAAGTGACTAGATTTGGGGTATTTTGCTCAGCAGGTTTAGCCATTAGATAGACACGAAAAAGTGGTGGTGCTTCTGAGATTACAGTGTTCTTCTCTCTTCCCAGTTTCTGTGTCTCGGGAATAAAGGCTTAGACTGCTCAAACTTGAGCAGCTACTATGCTGTTTCTGTTTGTAGAAGGGTTTTTTTCCCACCATTTTTCTCCTTTTTTCTTGCATTTCTATCATTTTGAGATCTGGACAGTCCTTTCACCTTTGCTTTCCATAATACTGTGCATAGGTGTTGGCATTTCTGTTCAAAACTAGTGTTGGATTTGAGACTGGAACAGTGGAAGCACAGATATAAGTCTTCTGAAAACAACTGTCTTTGAAGTAGGGTACATAAAGGAAAGGGAAAATGAACACATCTGTTGAAAATGTGCTTTATAGAAGAACTTAGTTGCCTTCTTAGTGCTTTATAGAGGCATATCTTGTAAGTCTAAATTGGTTTTAAATGTATTTAGCTACCTTCGGTTTCCTTTGCTTTGCATTGATATAGATAACTCAAATTCCCAAATCAGTGTAATATATGCTGTTCATGGTACTGCTATGGCTACTGGTGATAAGTGCAATAGAAGATGTATAATCAAGCTCATGCCTTGAAAACTAAGGTTTGTTTGCAATTCATTGTACACATTTATTAGTTATAGATCTTTCTGTAGTCTAAATACTCATCTTATGTTTTATAGATTGACTTGTGTAAATACGCTGCTTGATTGCAATGTTAAGTTCCCAGACAATACCGGCTTACACTCTTATAATTGATCTGATGTGTTACTAAATTGTGAAGAAGCATTATTTTTTATTTATTTATTTTTAGTGTGGCGTGTAAGTTGAAAAAGTTGTCATTTACAGTATTTTCTAGATTCTTGGATTTTTAATTTAAATGCAGTACTTTAAAAGTTAAACACTAGAGGCTATTCACTCTCATAAATTCTCCTGTGACATTGACCCCAAAAGAAAAATACCCTCTCTAGAGGATGGTTCTGCTTTTAGTATACATCGGAGTATGTTGGAATAAACCACAAAACCCCCACGAATTTATTTTTGAGTAGAGTAGCCTACATTCTTAATGGAAGAATAATCTCATACTGCACTCACTGCACAGCTGAAACTACTTGCCTCTTACCAGAGGTGCATTTCCCAAAATGCTTTATATGGGGGAAAAGAAACACATATAGTAGTAAGCAGAAACTAGATTCGCTTTATCTAATAATTTCCTCACAGAAGCTAAAAAAAGCGCCTCATTCATATTTAACGAGTTCACAGGAAATACCCAGTATATTAGATTGAGAATATATACCCAAACATTTACTCTCTGAATTTTGTATTAGGCCTTGTAACTATTTGAATAGCTTCTTAATCATCATTAGAATTTTGACAAAAGTATCTTCAGAACCTTTTGCCATTTAAATAAAACTTACTTCATACCAAACTGCAGAGTCGTAGGAAGAAAATACAAGGTAAAACTTATTCAGCGATTGGATATTTGTTAAACCAAAACATACTTCAGCTTACTCATAAACTGGAATTCTTATGCATATTTAAGGATATGCCTGAATACATTTTTTTTCCTGTGCTTATTGGATTAAGCTATCCTGACAAATCTATTTAAAGCATAAAGCTGCCAAAACTTTTCTTACTTTTAAACTGAGCAGAATGAATTCAGCTTATTTTATAAACTTCTGTCAGAAGAAGAGGGCTTGTTTTAGTTAAGCTAGAAATGTGATCCTGTATGAACCTTTTCTCTGTTGCTGTGGCAATTGTGCCGAAGTGGCTAAAGGAGGGTGAAACCGGTGGGTGTGGGGGGAACCTCTAGCAAAAAGTGATTTTAGTCCATAATATTGTGTCTGGGAAAAATGTTCGCTTATGTTTGCGGGGCTAGTGTTTTTAGTTTCTAAGTTGATCATTTGTAGTGTTCCAAAAGAATAAGCTATGCTAGTGTATTTTAAGAAATTAGCTTGGTAAGTGCGTTAAACTCTTCTCCAAGTGTCTAAAAAGCAAAATAACAAACCTGATGTTGTGAAATCAAACCAGAGTTCCTCTAAAGACATCTCTTTTTATGAAGTAACTGGCAATGTTCTGAAAAACTGAATTGAGCTTGCTTAATTGTGTTTAGTGAAGTTATAAGTGCCACCATCTTTTGCCAATAGACTTGCTGGTTGAAAAATGAGTCCTCTGACACAGTGCAGGCAACTCCTACGCCCTATGAGGCATGTGGGCCTGCTCCACGAAGAAACAGGCTTCAGCGATCACACCAGCATCATAATTTTTGGCTGCTATAGTCCCAGGTACAAACACGATTATAAGCAACCACTCCGAAGGAGCTGGCTAGAACAAGAACTTCCCAAAGTAGAGCAAGGTTTTTCTTTCTTAACCTAAAATATGTGAAGAACAGCACAATCTGCCCTAAGGAGGTTATTGACCTCGTTTTTGTTTGATTATTTTATTGCTGCTTTTTTTGGTCTGAACTGTAAAATAAATCCAGAGAGAGAGAGAGCTCTTTGCTTTTGCTGTTCTATTGGATTACTATAGATAGCATTGCACTTTCAAGAGTATTTGTGTTCATGTTTCTCATCATTTATTTTGTCAATACCAAATTAACTTTTGGACTATTTTATTGTGGTTTTGTGTAAAGCTTGTTATGAAAAAGCTTCTGTTGACAAATGACTAAAGAGACTGCAACTCTGCACCCTGAAGAGGAGGTGTCTGGCCAGATTTTGGGATGTAATAGAGGTCATATAAAGTCATGAATGACAAGTCAGAGGGCAATAGAGAATAATTGTTTTCCGTCCCTATTCCTTCTTCAAGAACTGGGAAATATCAACTGTAAGTAGCAGGTGACAGTTTCAAAGCAAGTGAATTGAGGTAGTTCTTCATACGACATGTCAGTACATTGTAGAACTCATTGCAATAGGGTGCTGTGGATGATCAAAGTGGATATAGATTCAAATTAGATGGATTCACTGGGAAAAAAAAATCGGAGCTGTTGCATATGGACATGCTCAAATCTGATAGCCCCAAACTGTGAAACTATGGGACATCTTTCTGGGTATCGATAGATCTGTTTTTATGCTTATCCTTACCTATCTGCTATTAACTGGAGATAGGGTAAACGGTTAGATGGGCATTTGGATGCAAGTACAGTATTTTAAATACTGTAGTTGTTTGTATGTTTTGTCTTGGACAAACATCGATGCTTTCATGGATTGGGCACCTGAAAACTGAGTGTTCAGTAGTATGCTCCTAAAACTTTTAAAAATGAGGTTTTTTTTTAGAAATCTATGGTATAATTATGAAAATATCTATAGATTTATATTAGTTTTCTTGGGGATAGGATATTTTATGAATTAGACATGAGAAATCTGAGTGAGACAGAGTAACTGGGGAAAAAGATTTGAGTCTTGTTGCAGTAATATAACAATTTATTGCCATTAGCTCTACATTTTTCTGAAAGCCAGAAGAGAGAGTAGGAGGGAATTGAAATGCGTGCAGACTCCTTGAAATCTTAAAACCATCCTCGTGATTGTTTTTATGCTCAAATGCTGGATTTTGCACTGAGAAAGCTGAAATATGCTTATACCTGTGTGCGGACAACAACCTCCCAAAGGACAGACAGCTTTTGGGAGCTATTTAAATCAGTTGCATCAAATGTGACTACAGCTGGTTTGCTGATGACCAAGAGGATTTTTTAAAGCTTTTTAAAGCTCATTTTACCTGGCAGCAGCTGATAAAGGAGTATTGGATTTGATGTTTGAGAGGTAGATGGTGCTGGGAAAAACACGAGTTTCATTGTGTGATTGTGTGCATAGAAAATCTCTGTAACTCTCGGGAGACTATGAACCATGAAGCCTGCATTGAGAATTTTCTTGATGCAGAAATGTAACTACTGTGCTTGTTGAAGGCCATGCAAGCAGCTCATCTCAGCTTGTTGAGAAAGATAGGCTTGAGAGCCACAGGCTTCCTGCCTGCAAAGGACAACTGAACTTAACGATCAGATTCCTGTGCATTCAGTCCAAAGAATGTCTTCTCAAAGCATCTCTCTTCTAGAAAGGTATTCAATACCTAGATTTCAAAGAGCTCGCAAGTCTTCCACCTCTTTTGGTACCCTTAATTCTAAGAATTTCTGTGGTGGACAAATTCAATAGTTGAAAACGGAAATTTGAGAATCTTATGGCCTTGTTAATCAGTTCAAAAAAGTTTGTTTTCAGAAATTTCCTCTGTGCTGCTTTTTTCCCCCTCTATGTTCACTGACAGGCGTCTCTCAGACTCTTTGATAAACTGCACGGCTGCAGCTCTCAAAGTCTGTCACCATAGAGCTTACTTTCCTACCTGTGAATCGTTTTTATGATCCTTTGAATGAGTTCAGTGGAACAGTGTATTAAATATCCTTCTGTAGCCTGCACAGCTACAGAACGCATTCACAGCACAGCAAAATATATTGACATATGCCTATTAAGACTATGTAGTTGGAAGTCCAATATTTAAACAGTAAGGTATGTATTATTATCTCCAGGAAACTTACTGTCGTTGTGGACGAACTGGATTAGTGACTACGCTTCTTACTTCAAAGATAGTTCACCTCTGACATGCTATTGATTGAGATCTCAATGTGCTCTATGTGAGATCGTTTTTCACTAAATGACATACAAGACTTAAGATCCATTTTAAGTTTTGTATGTATACAATGCTGATTTTTTTTCCTTACAAATGTTTCTCAAGTTTGTTGCTGTTTATACTTTAAAATATATACTTTTTATTGGTGTTTTTTTATGACTTTGAAATTATGAATGTTGGATGTGTAAGTAAAATTCTTGCATTGCTTTTCGGTGTGGCTCCTATACCCTTTAACCATTCTGGAGAGAAATTTCTAATTATGAAATACAGTGAAGATGCTACTTTACTCATCAGTTGTAAATAGTCTGGGGCTATAAGCTGATCAAATCTGTTTATATGTAAGGCTACTCCTGCATCTGTATGTAAAATGGTATGTTAAGTGTGTTAGAACTGACACAAACTTTAGGAGAACTCATCTAACTTAACAAAACAAATTGAAAAGGTAGCGTACTGGTCATACTAACTATATGAAGACTTTTGAAGCTTCTAATTAAAATCACGGTATTGCTCTCCTGCATTTGTCGCAGAAGTCTGTGATCCGTCTTTATACCGTTCATTTAGTGTCCCAGAGAGATGCTGTTGGAAGAGATGACACAGATGTTGTCTGCAGTGCAGTACAGGTGGAAAATCCGGAGCTGTGTGGTTGGTTTGTTTATTTTTTTAACAAAAGAGAAATACTATTAAAGATCTTTAAAAGAAGTTCAATTTGATATAAAAAATTAGAACCACCTGTGCACTATTGAACACTTCATGAAAGCATGGTTTGCATACTAATTTCTCAAAGAAAGTGGACCCAGGTGATATGGTTTAACTGTGGTTAGTGATGACAGTGTAATTCGCACCTGGGTTTTTAATGTGATTTTTTTGGTGTGTAACTTCAGAGTTACTATCAGACAACTCAGTGTTCCAGTAGTATTCTTCTACCCCGGGTTGAAGCTTGCCTTGTAGAGGCTGTGCACTTTCTCTGTCGAGCCATCATTAAGTGAATTTAACTCATAATAGTAGATGTGGTTTGAATCATAGTTTACAATTTAAACCTAATAAATGGAAATTTTTTTTTTTTTAAACTCTCCTATCATTTAGTGTTAGGTTTACTTTAGGAAATGCTACTTCTGTGGCTGTATGCTTTGGCTTAATGAGCTTTTACACTGTCTTCTTTCAATCCTTGCTCTAAGGCTGTATGTGTCCCCGAGAAGATCAACTGGAGAGCAGAAAACGGGCTCACCTTTAAAATGGTGCCGACAGGTATTGGACAATCCCAGTCCCGAGACGGAAGCAGCCTGCCGAACCCTTATAAACAGACTTGACCAAGGTACGTAAACTAGCGTTGCTACTTCAAGTTCCTTTTATTTCAGCTTATATACTTTAAATCACGAAGAAATAGTAAAATGAAGGAGACATCAAGTTTGCAGTTCATTGTATTTGAGAATATCTGCGGCGATAGCACCTTCAGATGTTGTGGTTTTAGTGCATGTTTGTAAAGCCATGTTTGTCACTGCATAAAAACCTCTCTGCTTTTGATATACAGTGGTATTATATCAACTGATGAAGGTAAGAGATTGTTTTGTAAACATTAAGAAAACAGTGCTGATTGCAAATAATGCACCAAACAAATGTAACTTTGTTTTGCCTCTTTTTTTAAAAAAAATTGCAAATATAGGTATTTCAAGTCTAACGCCAAATTGATCACCTTTCTTTGTTTTAATGTGTTCAGAGCCTAAACCCTAAAATGTATTTTAGTGTTTTCAGACTCTTAATTGATGACATGATTGATTGATAGACTTAAATGTTTTTAATATAAAATTATAGAGGAAAAATGTCTTTCTAGGGGGAAAATTATATGAAACTATAAGAGCTTTCTCTATGTAAAAAAAAATAAAATAAAAATCTAGTGTTCAGTGTTTCTAAAGGCAATTATTTTTAGACCTAATTCTTTTTCTTTTGCTTTCCCCTTTATCAGAACACAAAATGATCGGTTCCATGTTAGCCTTTCACTAATTCAAGAGCTGCTAGAATAAATGTATAGTTTACTTCATTCTAAAACTGAAAGGTGGTTATGTTGATACATATCCATACTGCCTCAGCTGGTAAACCATCTGGTGGATATCCTACCTTTGTCTTTTCAAATACATTCCTGGTTCCTCTATTTAAAATGTGCAAGTCCTGAGCTGAATCTCTAATAGGTAAGACAGTGAGGGATTTGAAGTGATTAAGTAATCTGCTTCTATATTTTTTAAATTTCCTATGTTACAGCTGTGATTTACCCTGCAGCTGGTGGGATGACTCGTTCTATTGCTTTCTTCTAACAACTGGTTGGTGAAAAGCATTGCAAAGCAGGACATGTCGCAACCCCATCTGTCTGGTTTGAGTCATGAAAATCTGAATCCAAATACTGTGGTTAGCAGTTTGTTTGAGAAAGTGACTTTTTTTGAGAGAGAATTAACATTTTGAAGTCCATTGATCATCTTAAGTGCTGAAGAAAGCCAGCTTTTGGACAGCCCTGGGGTGGTAGTCTGCTTGGGGTTTGAATTGGTCAGCTTTGTCTCTGTATGAATGCAGTAATGTTGATTCTAGTTTCACCAGTAATTCTGCCTCAGTGATTTGAAGTCGGAGAGGCCACTTACTTTTCAAATTTACATACTAACAGTGCCTTTAGCACTGCCCATAATCAGGCTTATTTTGAGTTTGACCTTGAAATTCCTGATTTAAGATACCTGAATGTGGTTTGAAAACCTTTTTCATTTACTTGTATAAGCCAGCTGCACTTAAAAATTTGAATGACGCTTAATTTGATTAACTTTGTGTTTTCTTTTTGAATTTTATCAGGCTTTATATCTACTCTATCAGTCCTTTTTAATGAAAATATTGTCTGATCTAATATTTCTATAAACCCGTGCCCCCACAGACACCTACACAGTAAATTATCATTATTTTCTTGGCTGCTGCTTTTAAATTGCAAGGGTTTGGGCAGTTCAGCAGTCCCTTGAATACACACAGGTCATAGACGCAGTCGTTACCGTACTGTTGCAGCTGCTTATTTCCAGCTGCAGTAAGCATGGATGCACTGAGTTTTGCTACTTACCTCTTTTTGGTTGTTTCACTAACTCATATGCAAGTCTGTGTTGAATAAATATTTCAAAATGGTTGTTTTCCATATTCATTTGCTCTCCTTTTAAGCTTAAGTAATAGTGTTTGTACTTGAATGCTGTTTTGATTCCACCATTAAAAATTCAGAATAATACATGTTTAAACATAAAGTTCAATGGAGTTTTTTTAAATGAAGATGGGGTATGAAAGCAACAGATACTTATGACAATAGTCCTCTTTGAAGACCAGAATTAAAACTTTCAGAGATGTATGTCTTCTTGAAAGCTAAGTTTGTTATAAGTTGTTGGTGGAATTCTTCAGAAGTGTCAGAACAAGTTAAAGGGGGAGATAGAGCGAGGAAGCAGGTACTGTTTTGCTCTGTGTGTCTTGTAACTGGTACCATCAAGATGTCTCATTCAAAGTACAGCAGTTATAATATTTAATCTTGTTTGACTTGATGCCTTTCTTTATCCTATGCTCTTTATTTTTTAGAAGTACTATGATAACCTCTATGGCTTTCTTGTATTTTTCCTTCTAGCCAGTAGATGGAAAAACCTGTATTGCAGTCCATTGGCATCACCAAGTGCACATAATTTGAATACAGAGACAGGCTCCTGTAGCAATGCGCTAAACTCTCCCGGGCATCTCAAATCGACTAACAAAGCACTACTAACCTGTGGCAGCTCAGGTATGGCATGTCAGTAGAGCAGTGCAAACCTCTTTGGTGTTTAAAATGCAAGGAGGATTACTAATGGGCCGTTTTAGGCAAGGAACAGGGAAAATTTATCGAGAGATAAAGGCCACCCGTGGGGTTTTCTCCTTTTTAATATGCCCCATTAAAAACCTTAGTTTGATTTATTACGTGGGAGAAAACCTCCTTGCATTCTAAATGTCTTATGCTTACTTAATGTTTTTGGTTTTATAACACTGTCTCTATATATTTTTAAATTGTACTAATTTAAATGACACAAAATACAAAAGAGCTGTTGGGGCCAAAAGAAAAAAACGTTCTTTGAATAATGTTATCATACATTAACTATATAAATATAGAGTTACTTGGATTATTCTTTTTTTTTTTTTTTTTTTTTGGCTTGAGAGTTTGAAGTTTCTTTCTAAAAATATAAATCTAGGCAAGAAAAAACAGCTTTATGCTTTAAGATAAAAGGTGTAGTTTCCAGAGCATGTCTTTAAATTGACTGAGTGAGCAACTGAACATGAAATAGCAAAAGCTTTTCACCAGACTTTACTGTATTTGGAGTCAGAGCTCTTAACTTAGAGGCAACTCTGACTTGTAACAGGAATTTTTGATGTGTTTATAGGTGTAACAGTGAAACTTCTCCTAACTGTCTTGGCCTCCGGTCTGGCTTTGCTTTTAAGTTGCTGCCTGAGGAGTCCTCACGGGCTATTTCAATAGCATCGTTTATCCTCGATGTAGTTCATGCTCAGTTTGCTATTAGAAATGCTTTGCCTCTTGGCTTAGTGTCAAATGAGGCTTCCTTGTTTGGTTAATTTTTGTGGAAATTGCTACCTCCTAATTTGCATGTTTAAAAACATAAAGCATGTTTAACGGTTGCTGGCTTGAAACTTGATGTTAAATGAACCTTAAAAAAAAAAAAAAAAGAATTCTTGCATATGGATGTTTTCACAGCTGCAGGTCCTTTCGGGATCTGTTGATTTTCACCTGTAGGTATGAATGAACGCTTATGTCTTTAGTAAAGAAGAGATGCATGTAAAACTGATTATTTCTGCAAGTTGAGTTCTTCAGGGGAAAACAAAGTCTCTAAAACATCTCCTTAAAATACTTCATTTATCTGTGCATTCAGGTTTTTTGTGTGTGTATGTTTTTTTCATGAGGTTAGTTGGGATTATGTCTTCTTTTGGTTCAAGATTTGAAACTAGATCTATAATGACCTAATTTTCATACAAAATTGTTTTACTGATGTGTAAACCTGAAGTGTCTGTGCAACTTCCAGGACTGTTCAGCCACTGAAAATCTGATGTAGCTGTATTTTTCCTCCTTTTTACCTCTGAAAGTGTTCTGTTACAGTATGAGAATGGGTCAGGATTTTTTTTTTCCCCTCTGTATCTTAGCCTCTTATTTTCTGACCCATTTTATACTAATGTTGTTCTGTCAACTAATGAATAACTTCCAAGTTAGTCGCTGAGAGTTTTTTATAGTTTAAAAAACTTTGTGGTTTCTTCCGTCCCATCTAATGCCACTTTCTCTTCTATGGAGACTATTTTCTGTGCTTGTCTTGCTGCAAAGAGTTCCAAAGTAATGTGAATAAAAGTCTAAACTTAAACTATATCACCTAACACTGGACTGTGCTATACAAATACAGTAAGTCAAGTGGACTAATGCATATCTGTACCGTAAGGGTTACGTTACTGCATCCTTGGCATTTCTTTTGAGAGATTGAAGCACAGGTGTCGCAACAGAACTAGACCAGCACATACTTAGTCAAGAGATGAGACTTGAGTAGTTTCCCTGATTATTTTTGACTTAAGAATAACTTGAAAACCTTTCTGGAGTTACCAGAAAGAGAAGTGTGTTGATGTTATTAAGATCACTGTGATCAGTAACTAATACAAGATAAATCTGTTGTCCTTTTCCCAGGGCAGGGTTGTCGTGCACATTTTATTGCTGGCTGTGGCTCAGTTCAGAGCACTTTAGCCTTGTCCTTTTGGTCAGTGGCATGTTTCAGAGAGTGCTGTAAGTTATTCATTATACTACTTCCTACTGGTACGACCCGTACCAACATGTTAGTTTTACTTCGGGTGCTTAAAGTGTCTTTTCTTAACACCAAAAGAAAGCAAACAGGGCTATGTTATATAGTAGCTCAGTCTTGAGACTGGCGTGTCTTGATCTGGAGCTCGTATGTGTTTGACACACACCTGCCTTACACCACGCTGGCGCTTCTGGCAGCACAATATATCAGCATCTTGAAACTGGGAAAAGTTTATGCCTTTTCAGCTGAGGAATCTGAAGCACACCAGTCAAAAGCAGTTGGATCAATGTCCACGTGGAAAGTCTGGGGTAAGCCCCGGACTTGAACTGTGTGTTTTCTGTGCCATCTGTTAGTACTCTGACAAGTGGTGCAAAAGAAAATCCTGAAGAAATAATGGGGAGAACTTGCTGCTGCTTCCTCTCCATCGGGAAATTAGCCCTTGTTTGAAAGTGATGTTCAGCAATGGTTTTTAAACACTTTGCCTAGAACAGACAATGTTTCTTATTTCCAGTGTCACTTGGAGAAACCTTGTTGAGAATTATTCAGTAAGTGTACTGCCTTCAACATGTAAACACTTTTTTAAATTCAGGAACACATCTGACAAAAGTGCATGAGCTGAAGTAAAGGTAGATGGTGAGTGATGTCATATGGATGCTTTGGGAGGCTGACTTATGTTCTTGATTTGTCTGCTGATGCTTTGTAGCCTACTAGCTGATTTTTTTATTTAAGTGATGATCTTGAATCCCTGTCTGAACAGGATTTGTATTTGTTAATCCTACTCTAGCTGAAGTGATGTCAAGTGTTCTTAGAAAGGCTCTTGCACATCTACGTCTTTATCCAATCTTCTGTCAGATTGTTGGTTCCCCCCCCCCCCTTATTTCTTCATTTGTCTAAATCTATGCAGTACTAATTACAACCCTGTCTTGGAATTACTTTCAGATAATTAGATGCTCTTCTAAAATAGCTCTGCAAGTTGCATGGTATTATGCCCATGTTCTAGGGCTACTTCTGCTAGCAGCATGTTACAGTATTTTGTAACTTCTGACAAGTTAGGCACATGTTTGCCATGAGAGATTTTACGCTCAGTAATCCCTACCTCTATTTCCAAAGGCTTCTCTAGTAATGTCTTTTGTATAAAGCAGTATGGTAGTTTTAAAATGGGAAAGGAAGATGGAGGTATGCTCGTATACTAACTACTGACCAGTTCTTGCTTGCAAAATGATACTGCTCCAGGCCAAACCTTAATCTCGATGGTATGGTAGCAGGACCTCCTAATATCGCCTGCTTCTGCCTGCCATCTGCAGATGGAGATGTGCTCGCTGTTAGGTGGTGCAACAGGCTCACTCTTTCTGCTGTAACGTTCCTCCTGGTCACCAGGAAGAAAAGTATTTGAGAAAAACCAACAGACTCAATGTTTCTGCATATGGGGTTGCTTACAAGCTGTCCGCGTTCAAAGGACAAGTATATTAGTATAACCCACAAGTTATATGGCTTTTTGCTGTCTTACTGTTTCAGCAACAAGTAGTAGTAGTTTTGTACTGTGGAAAATACTGACTTGCTTCACTTACTAAGAAGTACTAATAGGTAAAATTTTGCACTTGATGATTTTATGCTTTTATCTAAAGGAAGGGAAATGATTCATTCCTCTTTCTAATGCTTGTGTTATGAAAAGACACCATGGTAGGAAGATCCTTCCAGCTTGTTTTTTATTAATGTGATAGTAAAGGTTCCATGACCTGCTGTAAGAACAAGTTATGTCCTTTCCTGTAAGAGCTTTCAGTTTGGTTTATGATGAGAATGGGTAAACCTCAGGAATGGGAGTGGGGGGTAAATCTAGTGTAAACTCTACTTTGTATAAGTAAATTGCATGTCCATTTTTTGAGGTACAGTACTCTGAAAGCCATTTGGATCCTATTACTCCTTATGACTGCTTCGAAACATGGTAGCGGACACTTTGTGCAACCTCGCTGCTTGATCTCTAGGCCAGTAGCAGCCCCCTTCTCAAAATAGGCAGAAACGTTAAATACTGATCTTTGAAAGATGCTTCTAAGCTCAAACTTACTAAGCATCCCTTTGCCTTCTTTTGAACAAAAGCCTGTGATATAGTCCCCACACCAAGACTCTCAGCCTCCTGAAAGCTGCAGGTTAAAATACTGAGCACTATGTTCTCAAATCATTGCTAACTTCTTATTTCTAGCAACTGCACCTCAACACTGAACTTCACACCAGCACTGATTTTATTACTGGAGAAAATATTCTGCTGCTCACTCTTGTTTTGTATGGGGATGTCTAAATGCTTTTTCTGTTCCTCCCTCCTCCTCCTCCTCCCTCCTAAAGGTTACTTGAGCATGCATTCTGCATTGAGCTCTCAGTCGTCTGTGGACAGTGAGCTGAGTACATCTGATGACTCCATCTCCATGGGATATAAACTGCAGGACTTGACCGATGTCCAGGTTATGGCACGCCTTCAGGAAGAAAGTACGTGGCAGCAATTTCCTACATCTTACAGTTTTAGAAATGTCGATGGATTTCAACTACTGTCCTTTGCTCCCCCAACAACAAAAAGATTTAATAGATTATTTGAAATGATTGTCTTTTTGTAGGAGCTTCATTTAAAAATCTAAAGACCCCAACTGCCACTTCAGTTGTGAAACGTTCTGAACATACGTTTCTTAAAGCAGAGAATAGTTCTGAAAGCGTTATCCGAAAACAAAACCTGGTTAAATGTGTAGGTGTCATGTGGCCTTCAAAAATATTCTGCTCCAAATGAGATTTGCTGAAGCATGGGTGAAGTTTCACGAGTCCATGTTTCATAGGAGTGGCAGTTTAAACAACAGCTGCTCGCAGCTGCCGGTCAGGTTGCTGTCCCCTCATCGAGCCAATGCAAGCAGCTGCATGGCTGCAGGGTGCATCAGGTTGGGGAACTGATCCAGGTGGAAAAAATAACCTAGCAAAATTTTGGGGGTGTAGGTTTTTGTTTTTCGAAGCAGACTCTCTTCTCCTTCCACCTCCTGTTCACTGCGTGACTGCTTGTCATACCACAAATGATGAGGGTGGGAAACTTATAACCCTAATGCCTAACTGCAGGCTGAAATTGTGGTAGAAGCAGTCTAGAGAACTGGATTTTAGAAATTGCTCATTGCGCAGAAGATGCAAGTATTATTGCACTGTTTTGAGTGCCAAGAGTTCAGGAGTACTAAAACTGAAAGAGTTGGAATTATAACTTAAGCTTTTCTCTGGTTAAGTGCTCAGAGACTGCTTGGCAGATTTAACCAAGCATAAAACATGTCTTTTTCCCAGTGTGTGCGGATTTCAGGGACCTGATCCAGTTCCATTAAATCATTGATAAGCTTTTTATTGACTTCAGTTAGGACCTTACCTAAATCACATTCAAGATCAAGGTGGAATGAAGTGGTTGGATCTGTTGGTCTGTGTAATTTAATCATTAATTTGATTTACTGGAAATAGAGAATGAAGTTCATTCTTCGTTTGGAAGACATGTATTTCCATTTAGTACCGTGCTTTTATAAATTTAAAAATATTATGACATAGTAATTGAAATATGAGACCAGAGCAAAAGATGTAAGATCTTGTTTTTTAACTTGATTCCACTCAAGTGTAACTGAATAAAAGTGCTATTAAAGTGAATAAATCAAAGAGCAGGTTTTCCTCTTTGTAAACTCATATATTTTTATGCTTTGTAATCATTTCAAAAAGTATGCCAAGGAAATCCTGTCACATTACAAAGTTTCCAGTGAAGTATGAAAAAATTACATCATCTTCAGAATGATGTAAACTTTTCATATTTATATCATGAAGGGAGGTGTGTGGTGATGTTTGTTTTCATCCCTGCGATGAAAGGAATACACTGAGAAGTGTTTTTTTTCCAGAACTTTAACTGACAGCTTTCTCAAAAGCTCATTCAACCACTTTGCTAAACTAATTATAGTAAGAAGACCCTTGTATTTTGTTGGGCAAGAAGACTTTACATAGAGGCATAATTTGGGTTCTCCCCTGTAAATAAACTAGGCAGATATATTGTAAACCCTAACAAAAAGGTAGGTGTGTTTTCGCTTGGAGCCAGAAGTTGAAATTTTTGTTTCAACCTGTTGAAATGCTGGTGGGTGTATAATTAACTGAAGTAAAATATTCATATTGTTAATTAGACTTATACATAGTTAACCTGACACAGCTTGCGGGGCAAAATAGTCTACAAGCACAGCTGCTTGTCTGTGTAACATCAGGAGTAATTCAGGTCAATCTGAATATTAACTCTTTGCTCTAATTAATCAGTACTTTATATGGGTGACACTGTTCCAGTTAAGAGATTCAATGTGCTGTATTCTGTGTCTTCAGTAAAGACTGTTATATTAGCTTGACTCTTTTTCCAAGGTGAAAGGAATATCTGGTAACAGTATTGCTTCTGAATAAGGGTAAGGAATTTTTATTTTATATTAAAGCATTAATTTGAGCCACGTTGCTCTGTATCCTCAGGTCTCCGTCAGGACTGCGCCTCTAGCTCTGCTTCTGTATCACGTCGCAGCTCCAGTGCCTCCCTCCACTCTCTGCGAAGAGGGACCTACAGTGACCAGGAGTTTGATACATACAGCCTTGAGGATGAGGATGATTACGATTGTTCCCTGTCATACCGTAGCACTCACAGATATTCACCGTCTCCACTCAGTTCACCCCGATGTCAGTCCCCTTCTTCTGGTGCAGATTATAGTAGGGCATCTACCTCTCGTATCCGTCCCCCAAGGAGATCGGTGCAAAGTCCGATGCAAGACCGCCTGAAGTATGCAAACACTGAAGGTAAGCTGATCTGTGAGCTTTTGGTATGTGTTAATAAAAATAATTTGAACCATATGTTTCAAAAAACATTATTTAATAGAAGCTACTTTAGAAGTTAGCCACACACCTGTCTACTTTTAAGTGCTTACGTTTGCCTAGGGATAGCCTAAACCATAATACATCTTGACTGCTACCAGAAGCAGCAAATAGAGAATTTGCTCTTGATTTCAGAGGAGATGCGCCACAGTATGCCCAACCTGGCTAGAACAAGTCTTCGAGCTTTGGAGTCTGTAAGGAGCAGTCGGAGCTTGGAATCAGATCTGCAGGTGCCAAGCAGTCGACTTTCAAGAATTCAGCAACCATCAACAAGTGAGTTAATTACAACAGCACTCATAGAACAAGTTTGATTTCCTTTTGTCTGTTTAACCTACTTGACTAAAACTGAGGCCCTTAAAAGGCCCAGTATCCGAAAGTGTTCCTAAGATAGCATTGTCAACTGGGTTATCCTTTCTTTGTCATTCCATTTCTAGGTCTGGCTCCCAGTAAGCTCAGGTATTCCTCCAGTGCTGGGCAATCTCCTTTGACGGTGCGACAATCAATGAAAACAGGGTCATGCACAAACTCTCTGTTAACACCCAGGCAGCCAGTAAAAGCCTGCAGTTACGCAGGTCCTGTCAGTGGAGTTCGAAAGCCTCAGACTTCTTCACTTAGTACGGGCTCTTCCAGTAGCAGTTCTACTACTAGAAGCAGTAATATAGTCACTGTAGCTAAAAATTCACCTGTGAAAGCACGAACGTCTGTTGGAGGAACTTCAGTGCCCAAGAGTAAACTGACACCACCATCCAAGAGGTAAGTGTGAGACTAAGCATCATGGACTTGAACATTTACCTTTATTTCATGGATTAGGAATACTTTTTATAAAGTGGTGTTAATCTCAGATTTATTTTAAAGCATGTAGTAAGTATTCAGTTGGATCAGTTATTGGTGATGTCTAACATTGAAAACATAGCTTGATTCTCAGATCCCACAGTCTTAGCGGATGAAGCTGTAGGAGATAATTTAGCGTAGGTCTGCGCTGGTATTTTTTGGTAAGTAGCAGCCTCTATGAAATTGTCAAATTTTTTTGTTTGTTTTTCTTTTTTTCCCCAAGCTCTTTTCAATGCAATTTTAGTGTAAACTTTTGAGTTGAGGAAAATTTAAGTTGAGGCAGTATCAGTCTAATAAGCCATATTGTACTGTTGATTTTTTTCTATTATCCATTTGTAGCCTAAGATTGACCTATATCTGCTTATTAAATACTCTGAAAGAAATTTTTTAAACTCTTAATTTCCAGTAGTATTCTACAATCACCTGATTATTTTAGTCACACTTGCAGAAAAAAGTTCCTCCAGACTCATTCATGGGAACGCCCCCCCCCAACAGTGTTATTAACTTAACAGAGCAGGATAAACATGTCATTGTTTCAGTATCCAGTTGTGTTCACTTAATTTCTGAGTTACCTGAAATTGCTGCAGCTGTGTCTGTCCTGGTGGCTGCCTGGTACATGGGATGTGCAAGCTGCATGTGCGTGTGACAGTACAACGGTTTGCCTAAGGCAGGCAGCTGTTGACACTGTGATAAGATGGACATTGTAGAAGCCTAATGTAAACTGAAACCTTAAGCAAGCATTCCTGTGTATAGCAATAGACTACTGAGAACTTTGCTTCTTGTAATGCTTAGTGACTTCTGTCTCTCAAAACAGATTTCTTCAATCGGCAAAGACCAGTCAGACAACTGCTGATGATTCCTGGAAGGATGGGTGTTACTGATACAACCCAAAGAGCTGATGCACTGCCAAACACCTGTGTGAAGCAGAACCCCAGCTGGCTGGGCATGAGAACATTATTTTAAAACAATACTCTTCTCACCAGACCCATCACATTGGGGACTGACTTGTATAGTTCTTCGCCTCTTGAATGCAAACTTATTTTTGTTGAGATCTTAGCCACTTAACTGGTGGAACAGACTACTTTATTCCTACTGTTCAAAACATTACTGAAGGTTGAATGTCTTCACATGAAGACGGAAACTAGCCTTATTTCTTATGAGCCTCTAACTTGCAGTCCTTTGGAAGGCCTGTCAGCAGAAACCCATGACCCACTAATGAGGATGGCTTGCTTAAAGGTTACTGGTTGGCTTGTTCATGCCACCAAGCAGCTTTGACCTGTTGCTATGGTGTGTTGCATAGCAATGGGTGGGGGAGACTAGAAATAGCTGTATAGGTGTTTGTTAGAAGTAAGACTTTTTAAATTCAACCTGGTGTAATCTGTTTGTCTGAAACTTTTTTTTTTACTTCTGTATAGAATGTATTTCTGCTACTTTTTATTGTTTGTTCTAGAAGATGAAGCTGGTTTTTATAACTGTAGTACACTTCAAGGTGTTGTATTTGAGTGTGTGCATCACAGTAGTCAGTTCACAAGTGAAGGAGCAGTACACAATATTTGTGTGGGTTTGTGAACAGGCAGTTGCAGGGACAGGTGGATGCTATTTAAAAACTGCTGTTTATCAGCACCTTCATGTCTCAGAGGAAGCTAACAACCACTGGTTCCTGAAAAAGGTAGGTGTTTGGTTTCTTTGAAATAGTGCTCCCTGACTAATTCCTCTTGAAGCATTTCCCTTTGATCTATTTCAACTAGTTCTAGTTCCAACTGCCCTTGTTTTTGTAGAAAAGTTTTCTACTGTCTCTTTGGATATGAAGGATTCTGTTTAAATGATGTCCTTTTCCTCACAAGTGCTAGAGGGCCATTAATACAGTCTTAGTACAGAAAATATGCACTAATAGCAATGTTCTCCCTGCCATCAATGTGATTGATTAGTATAGTTTAATAAAATGTTATGGTGCTGAAATAGATCTGCCTTACAAACAGTGAGCCTGAGTAAATTTGTTTTTGTTTGAGGAAGGAAGCTTTTCATGACAGCCACAGCCATACTGCTTCCACCCTTCAGCTTCAAGGGACTTCCTTTGGAGGTGTTTATCTACACAGGGCTCCAACCTAGATGATACAAACATTAATCATTACCTTTCATCTTGATTTCACAGTTAAATTTCAATTTCTTGGTTGCTGGCAAAGGAAGATGCAACTCAGCACTCAGTGTCTTCCTACAGGACAACCACTGCAAGTGGCTTAAGTAGAACAAGATATGGGAAACAGCACTTGCCAGTAGCTCTTACAGTAGGAAGCCCTATAGGGCATTTCATAGCAAAGGTCACTTTTTGCAAAGTACTAAATTAAAAAGGAAGAGGCAGAGTTTCAAAACAGGCTATTCTGATGTATGTGCTCCTGCACAAGCCAGAAAGTGAATGCTGGCACAGGACTCACTACATGATTAGCTGATTTTTTCTGCTGATTACTATTTCTCATCCCTCTGTACAGAACATTCACACAGTAGCAGGCTTTAGCAGTTGGTGAGTATGCTTTGAGACCCAGGTTGGGTTTGTTACCTGATGAAAGAGATGCATCTGTTTAAGCAAATAAGAAACCCTTGCTGCTTCCCTTCTTTCTTAAAGCAGGACCATTCTCATGTTCCACTTGCTCACTCTAATTAATATTAGTGTTTTACCATTAGCTTCCTAAGAAATGGCTGTATACCACTATTTTCCTGGAGTTAATAGCCCCCTTCTTCCACCTTTAAGGGTAGTGCCTGTAGCTGCTAAAGCCCAGCAATGGAAAAATCTGCTTGTAAGTCTCACTAAGCAAGTTCTACATTATGAGAAAGCAAGAAGAGTTCTTGTTATGAGCAGTTACATTTGAGACAAAAAAACAGGCACATAAGACTGTTCATTCTCTGAATGCTAACAACACTTCCCTTCCACATGTAAAGGTGCCAGACTTAGTGGGGGGAGACAAGTGTAGTGACAAATAGGCTTCCTAAAACCCACTGATAAGGCTTGGCAAGTTTACAGCACTCATCTTAAGGCTTTTCCCTTGTAGAGACACTGTGGGATCTGTTCCTTTCTAATACTTCTCTCTGGTGGAAAAGCTGCTACCTAGTTACCCTGAGCACACATTTACCTTCCCCAGGCATAGAGAGATGAATGACTAGTGACACTTCCATTAGATTTTTGTAATTAAGAAATCACCTCTTGTCTTTATTTTGGTCAGCACACTGAGAGTAAGAGCATGCCTGCACTTTAAAGGCAGTGTATTCTTCTGCAGCCTCCTGAAGTCCAGCCAGCTTCTATTATTTATTTACTTTAATTGGACATTTAATGGTAGGTAAAGAACAAAACTTTCCAGTGATGTAAGATGGTTAACTAGAATACAATCTTAAGCTATTTAAAGCAATCAGACATGTGATAGTTTCTAGGAAGAGTTGCAGGATGGATGGCTACAAAGATGCAGATTTGGAGATACACGTTTTTAGATGGACCATAGGCTCATACAAAAGTAAGCAAGAAGGTTAAGCAGGGCCTTAATCTGAAGTGAGCTTCTGCTTGAATTCATGGTCAGTATCATGTTTTATAAAAAAAAAAGCCAAGTGCTTGAAGATGGCTATCCCTTTTTAGAAGAGAGCCATCTCTTTGGCTTTTGGTCCACAGATCAGAAATATGAAAACCTAATCAGACTAATAGGATGTTAATTCAAGTTACAGATCCTTTCATTCTCTAAGCCATTTTCACACCAGGTAATCTTCCCTTGCATTTTTATACTCTATATCAGCTCAAGCCCTAAAAGACATGCCATTAGGATGCATGTTTTCTTACCTACATCCAAGATAACAATCAATTGAACTTGAACAGTTTCTGCAAGTTTAAGAGGAAATCCAACTCCCTCATACTGATGCATGAGCCTACTCCCAACACCTTATACTACATAAGCATTTAACAGTCCTGAGGTAGAAGAAAGGCTACAAAGCTTTTACGGACACTCTAGTACAAGATGGTGAGCTCAGTCAACACTGCCATAATCACTCTGGCATGGTATGGTATGCACCTGCAGAAAAAGTGTTCTTCCAAGATAAGACTGGAGGAAGGGTATCCATTACTAGGGATTTAGCTCCCTAATGCCACTGAAAGTTTCCTTCAAAACAAGGTGTTTGGATGTTCAGTTGGCTTCCAATAATAACAACTCTTACTCAGTGCAGGTTCTTATGGGACTAGTTCACCTGTACTGAGCAGCAGGCACGTTGCTATCGCTTGTGTTCTTTTGTATTCTTTCCACCCCCACAAGTACTCTGAGCACACGGGCAACTGCTCCCAGATTGATTCAGCAGCCCTCTATACAAGGCACTTACAGATGCTATGAATTCATGAAGGGGAGAAGTAAAGATTTTCCCTTCTCAAGAAATTAAGTCATGACAAACTAGCACCTGCATCAAACCTTCAAAAAAACCAAAACACACAAAAAAATCCTTTAATTGCTGATAGATTTGTGGTAATGGTACTTCAGGGCAGACTTTCTACGGGTGATTTCTCCAGAAGCCTTGCTGGGTGATACCAAGCTTGAACCTGCACTGTTACAGAGTCCCACACCCTCAGGAAAACTGCTTTAGAGCTCTAGCCAAAGGAGAGTAGTTCCTACTGCTTGTCTCCATCTAGTGAAAGACAAGCTTTCACAAAACTAAGGAAAGCTGCTTTCTCTACAGTAATTTTATTTAAACCAGGTTAACTTTGTTTTACACTAATGCCTCAGTGCATCTTTTAAAAGGAGAGGAAGTCTTTTCTTTAAAAAGTGTTGTACATAAGACAAATCATAGAAATGAACACAGCAACATCAGTCCCTAAAACATGCACAATTGTACACTGAGCTGTGGGTGGCTGTACAAGCAACAAGGAGAGACAGGAAGGTTCTCTTCCACATCCTTTTCCAGATAAGCCATTTCAGGAGGACCAAAATCTTTCTATGAGCTGTACATTGGACTAACAATAGAAAGATGCAAGTGACCACAGTGCTGATACTTTCTGGACATCAAGATCTGACTAGTCTTTAAATTTTAGCCTACTAGAAGACAAATCCAAATAACATGCAAGTTTACATGAGAACTCTTTACCCAGCACCTGCCTGAAAACTCCAAAGTCAGCATAGCACACACCAAGAAAAGGATGTGGTAGAGCAGCAATTTAATTTCATTGCCCTGCAAGCCCATGTCACACAGCTCAGAGAGCCCACATAAGGAAGGAACTAAGATGCATAAACACTTATGTAAAGTCAGATTACATGGCACCAACCAAGTGCAAGAGTTTACCACTGAATTAAGCCTCCCTTTCCCATACCTGCACAGCTTCCACCCACTATTAGAAGCAAGCCACTTCTCTGGGCCAAAAAGATGCAGCTCCTTATTAGACCCATCTGATGCTTTCATCAGATTTCAGCTGTTTCCATTTCTCCTCTTGAAAATGAGCCTGTAAGATAGAAGACTAAAGTCTGTAAGCCACTCACACGCTCCAGGCAACAACAGCTTCTGATCCAGTCAGCCAGGACTTCAAAGCACCATGCTGCCCTGCTTCCTTGTTGCATGGCCCTCCTTTCCCAGGGCTGGTAGGACAGAAATAAGGTGTTCACAATCAGCTTCTGACACTAGCCAAAGCCATCAAAATTTTTGCCCTATATTCCAATAGCAGCATATCATCAAGGGACCCAATCCTACATTTGGTCATTAGCCTTGGAGGTTTTTTTTTCTTTAATAAAAGTATCAGTTACTAGGTCCTCTGAAAAAGCCTCTCCTCTCCAGACCAACAGTAACTGTGCATCAGCTCCAGGGTGCTATCCCTTTTCTGTACTCAGTTTTTAGCACAAACCTTCAGCACAGGAACACAAGCAGGTGATACCTGACTCCTTATCAAGCCAGATCAGACTGGCTCCCGGTTTCACCCCCAACAAGCAATAACATTAGTATCAATTTTAGTCCACCCTCAAAATAAAGAGAAATGACATGTGACAAAGCAGATACATTATTGCAGCCTTAACCATATGCAACCATCTCCTTTACTGTAAAGATTTAGCTACAAATTAAGAGGGGGACAAGGAAGATGAAGGAGGCCATTTCAAAGTGTTGAGGTGACCTAACACCCTCTCCTACCAACTCCAGAAAGACCTCCAAGAAAAGGGAGATTTCATACAGAAGCAGCACTTGCATCTTACAGTGCATAAACCTCTACCCCAAGCCTTTTTACTACCAATACTGCACTGGCAACTTTGAGCTGTTGAACACTACAGAAGGGCTACATGCTTCCATATACAGCCAGGTGTGTGGGGAGAGACACTTGGATCTCTTTTTGGTAAGAAGCAGAAATCCACTCACATCCTATCTCTCCCCCATTAGTTTGGCTCAGCCCACCCTGAACTACTCTCCAAGGCAATCCTCATGGGTAAGACAGCTGCTAGCAATACTGTTGTCCACTTAACGCATTCACATGGAAGTGCAAAGCTGCATGTACAATATGGGCAAGCATGCACACACGCTTCAGAGCTGGCTGTACTGCCCACCCAGCTGAGAAGGTTGTAGTTGGGACAGAAGAACAAAAAATTCCTTCAAGTAATTTAAAACAGCCCATTCTTGAGGTTACAGCTGCACAGAAGCAGGGACCAGTTGGGCCTGTTTGGGTTGGTAAGGCAAAAAAGTCTGAAGTCCAGGAGGGATGGAAGAATGAGGAGGTGTCAGTAGTGAAAGATTAAGAGTTATTCTGTAGGTCGATTCTTCACACTCCTGTGATTCTCATCTTCAACTGACCAGCACCAGTTGCCTCCAGTTACTTCTGCACACAGCTTGGCCATGCAAGCCCACCACAGGCAGCTGATACAATAATATAGATGATTACCTGGAGAAAGAAAACAGTTGACTTGACTTCAGTAGAGAATTACACCTCTGTTATTCAATCAACTGCTGATTTAGTCTGGCAATCAAGACACAGGTTTGGAAACTCCACACTTTCAACACCCTAAATAGCTTATTGAATGCCCTACAGCACATCATACCAATGCCTCTTCCTCCTCATCCCTGTATTCCTGCAGGGATGGGAACTGTCCTCCAGCAAAACAGGAGGGCCCAGTGGTGACAAAGTACTTTACACATACCTAAACTTGCAATTACACTTCAGCACCCTGAGATGCTTTCACTGTTCACATTTATTCCAGGCTGGAGGCACACCTTCACATGAAAAAGCTACTTCCAAGCTAAGTAACAAGATACCAATAGGACTAAGGCCTAAAAGCCATTACAGACAGAGTTCAGTAGCCATGAACTCGGTGTCATCACTTTTACTGGAGTCAGCAAGACAGCTGTGTCTGACAGGTGCTTAGAGGATAGGCAGAGTTTTCTGGAATGCTTTTCCTATTGCCTTAACAAGAAAAGTTGCTTGGCACAGTGACCCTGTCTCCCCACCTCACACAAAACCATCCAAACACTTGTTTTAGAGCCAAGACTGATCCAGGGTTAGAGCTGACTGGGCTCAGATCTAAAGACAGCAATGTTACTGGCATTCTCAGATATTTAAGCCTTGTTTTAAGAGGTAAGTTACCATACTCCGTACTTACAATTGATACAATGATGATTATGATGGTAAGCTTGAGGTTCTTCATACACATGGCTCTAGCAAGGTTCCTGCTGGTAGTTTTGAAGGTGACTGACTACAAGAAAAGGTAAAACAACTATTTAATCCCTGAACCCTTTGCAGAGGAAGCTGCATCCCAAAAAGCTAGATGAAGAGGAACATACTCTTTGCCAGCCTCTACCTCCCCCAGTAGCCTAGACAGCCAGTAGTGTCGCTAACAAGTGGGTCACTTCACCCAGTCAACTGGGCATTTAGGTCCCATTTTCTTTGAATAACATGGTTACCTGCTACAGTTCTCTCCTCCAGAGAGATTATATTACTGTAGCTACAGTAATATAAAACTGAACAGGCATTTCCTATGCTATTTTAGGGGCAAGATAAAGACAAGGCATAAGAATAAGTCCAGCAGCAGCTTGGCTTTAGGCCTTCCAAAAGCCTTACACAAAAAAAATTAAGCACAAGACATTAAGTCTGTAGGCTGCTCACAAGGATTAGTCTACCTTAAGGTACCTTTGGCTACTCATTTAACTTGCAAACTTTGGGGAATTAAAGTGTTTGGTAATGTTTAGGGAACTACTGATCTAACCACCAAAGAAGAAAGCACAACTTTACTACTATAAATATACCTGCCAGGATGAGGCAACTCGTTTTCTACTTTCTGACAACAGTTCCATTGGGGGTTATATGAAAAGCCCTTTAATACTAGAATTTGTCTTCAGTATCTGGGCTTGCTGTACTTTATGGTCAGCTTGTGCTTGTCCTGTTCTAAAGTCTTTTCTCTGTATCCTGTGATTCCACCCATTCAAAACAGGCTTTGGTCACCAACTGACCTCAAGCATCCACCAGGCTCCTAAGTATTAGTGCAAATATTTTCCACGTGCTTTCCCTGAACAGCTCATGCAATGAGCTATCTGCCCAGAGAAAGGCTGCAAGATCCAGGCCAAGCCAACTCAGCAGCACACTCTGCTGGTTACTTCCAAGTTTTGTGGCATATTCTCCACCGCCCTTCCAGACTTCTTGGACAAGGCTACACCAAACAGAACTCCATCAGTATGAATTGCATTTTTGACTTAAAGCAGACTCATGCTCAGTCTGTCTAAACTTTAGAAGCATTTCTCTTGCTTGGCTGTGCAGTTTTCTAGGTGTAGGAGCAGATTGCTGGATACCTCCACTCAACTATCCTAGTTCAGACAATGTAGCAGCATACCACATCTCAGTCCAGACTCTTCCATCCTAGTTCCTCCAGAGGACAAGACTACCTCAAGCAAAGTTAACACCAGTTAACACCACATCTTCAGTCCTCTCTCCCAAAAAGGAATTGCCATTGTCCCTGGGAGGATCTAATTGCCTTGTTAATTTAGAGTGATTAAGCAGTAAAAACTTGTACAGAAGAAAATAGGAAACAGCTACACTGCTGTCTCAGGGCTGAAGTCTTCAAAGCTGCATCTCCTAGGATGCTCTCACGATCAGGTGAGATAAAAGAATTCAGACTAGAAGCACATTTATTTTCTGCATATTTCCAAGAACAAACATTCCCTGGGACAGCACATGCATGACTTCAGCCTTATTGCTGAAGGCATTCCAGGTGCCTTTTTTCCTAAGGCATTAGCCTATGTTAGGCTACTTGCCATCACCTGAAAAAGTGTTAGGAATGGCCTAACATGCTTGGTTTACAAGGTTTCACATCTCCCAGATAACAGCGAGGTTAGCAGGAAAGAGGTGGCACCTCTTTCACTCCATTTTGGCAGAGAAACAAGTGGGCCTGTTCAGATTAACCTCCACCTCCTGCCCTAAGAATAGGTGTAGGCACATGCTTCAGGAAAAAGCCTCTGGAGCCTGAGTGAGCAGACTTGCCTACCTGAAGCCTTGTTTAAAAACCTGATAGCTGGAGGACAGTATTCCCTACTGAGCAGTTGCAGGCATCTCTACTACATCTCTCAAGCATGAATACTTTTTGCCAGCTCAAAGATGCTTAGATCTCCACAAGCCCCACAGAAGGCATACAGGCAGTCTACTGTGTTCAAGATTGCCTTCTGAGGGCCAGGTGCCAAAGGAATTAGGCACCAAGCCAGGATTCTGTGAAGGAAGATGCTTGGTCAGTTCTATGGATTCAAAAGGAAAAGGTAAAAAAAGATTCCAGAGTATAGGCCACTTCACTGGACAGCATATACAAAACTCAATTTACATTATAATTAAAACAAAATTTTCAGTCTTTTGTCTCTTACAAAAAAGGCTATTTGTTCCACCTAGACTCCATAGGCTCTGGAGCTTCATGGAGTATTTTTATTATCTGCACTTTCTCCTCTTGGTTAAGAGAGCAACTCCACAAGTTAAAAGGTTTCCAGCTCATCTGTGTCAAGCTGACTTCAGAACAGGCTAAGAGAGAAGTTTTAGTTATGTTCCTTAGCTTCCTATGGTTCCAGATGAAGAACGGGTTTTCCCCTTTACTATGTCACAAAAAAAACAACAAGAAACACCACAGCTTGTGCAGGCAGTGTGGTAGCCCGTGCGTGGGTTGTAGCAAACAAAAGCAAGTTGAAGGTTTTTAACAGGATGGAGTAGCAGGCAGCCAGCTGAGCTGGTCCTCGGGAACAAAGCATTTTGCTAGCTGTGCATCCCAGTATTTAGCAGCCATTCACAAATCACACCAGCACTGGTAGGATAGGGAGCAAGATGCATGGGATACCTTATTTCTTCATTCTGTTAAGAAGCTGCAAGACTAGGATACAGCTTGTTAACACACCTGCATGGAAGGGGCAATAAGACAGGACTTGTTTGACACAGGGAAGTCTTACCTTTAGATCTAGGTGCTTCAGTGTCTGCTCTGTTTACAGGCAGCTCTGGGGCCTAGTCTTGGCATCCACTGCTCACCAGTAAACATAACCGATGCAGTACTACTATTTCTAAGCTCTTCCCCCAACTTACCGAATCCACAAGATTCTCCGTTTTATCAATCAGCAACTCCAGCTTCTCTCCTCTTTGTGCCACTAGGTCTGGAAAAAGAAGAATCCAAATCAGTAGGTAGAATCCCAGTGCAGAGAGCTGCTTCCAATACCCAAGTCCAACTGTAAGCCAGGAGCTCTTGGCAATAGCTTTCATTACTTATTAGACATAAAGCAGTCCTCAGCCTTTCAGAGTTTACACCAGGCAACAGCACTCAAGGAACAGTCTCATGTCACCCAGAACACATTTTGGGAAAGATCCCACTCAATTTTGATCAACTCCAGATCTAGCCCTCCATTTTAGGTGATCAGACTTGTCCAAACCTGAATCAAGGAGTCATATCTGACAAAGTGAGTTACCAAGTAGTATTCTCCTCACAGCAGCTCTCATCCTGCAGGAAGGCCAAAGTGACAAAGAGACCAAGTCTGAAGGATGCTGTGTCCTATCACAGGCTGTGAAAGTTAAATATTGCTCCTCACCCTTATGTGCCACCCTCAACTAAATTCAACACAAGTAGCAACTTGCAAACTCAGAGCTCGTTCATGCAGACCATGACATATTTACCAGTCAGAAAACCCCCAGCCTCTTTTTCTGTTTTAGTTTAAGTGAAGACAGCAGGCCAGACTCATCAATTATACTCTTGATAACTCTCCCTGCAGGACTCCCATTCCAGGCCTGAAGCAACTCTGTATGCACGACAAAGGAAAGCCAAATACCTATGTTTCGAACCATGATTCCTTTAAGTTCATCAACTTGGGCTTGCGTCTCTGCCACCTGGTCAGTACCCTTGCTCTCCGAATGATATTTCTGTAATAAACAAACAGCCTGTGAAAATAGGATCTCTGGCATAGCACTTCAGTTCCTTAAGAGGACAAAAAAGGGGAAACTCCTGGCTGCTACAGAATCTTGTGTCCTCTGTGCCCTTCTAAGGTACTTGAGGCATTTAGAGGTGGGTAGGAGACCCAAAACTGAGATCCAGGTCACTTGCTGGTCACACATGCCCATCTGCTCCTGCAGTGCAGAAGCTGCACATTTGCCATGTGCCTGCAACTTTCAAAGCACCCAGAACTAAAGAGCCAGTTTTGAAAGTTTAAGCAATTGGCAGCACTGCACAGCAAAGGAGGACAGTTAAGACAATTTGTTGTATGTGGTTCATGAAATCCCTGGGCTACAATCACTCCTATTCTCACACATCACTGTGTTGCCTTCATAAAAGTTAAGAGCTTTTCACAATCTTCTTAACTTATCACTAAAAGATGTCTAAAGAGCCCCACAATTTTACAACCAAGACAGAATGCAAGCATCTATTACGGGAATGTTAAGAGGGAGTCTTGGCAAAGATGAGGAGGGCCCGTGAACTGGAAACACCACACCAGGAGTCAGACTGATGTGTACTAGAACAACCTAGACTAGACCCACCTGGAAGGAAACACAGCCTTCCAGCTACAGTCTGTACTTAGACAGCTTTGCTGATAATTTAATCCCTCTGCTGTATTACAGCAAGTGGAAGAAGCATGCAGTAGATACTCCAGTGATGTGATTTGCTCAGTTTCTGTATGGATCAAGCTCATCTGCCAGCTTGTCAGATACCTACATTATAACCCACTCCATTCCACGGCCTCACAGAAGAAAGCTAAACACAGACACATTACTGTGACTCCTCTCCCTTAACTCTCTTCCCTTCAGAGAAGAGAACTTGTTCAAAGATTGTTCTTCCTGTTACTGAGGTAGCAAACTAATCTCAGGCAATTACATGGTTCAGGTTGGTAGGTGGAAGCAAGCGCTAGCCAACATTCCCAGGTTAAGAGGAGTCTCACATTCAGCTGCAGAATCAAAGGAAGCAAAATGAGATGAAGTCAGTATTGGACAGTTAAGTTCCACTAGTACAGGACTGATTTTAAGTTATTGCTCAACATAGGTCCTTTCCAGTCAAACACCGCTAGTCAGGGCTCCTACTGCCTTGTTACCTTTAAGTAGCCTTCTTCTAGGGATATAGGTCTCTAGAGCAAAACTCAGAGTTAAGCTTTTGCCTTGCTCTACACTTGTAACCATTGCATTCACATCTGTTGGGGGAACCTTCATGGAAGCATCTGTATTTTAATACTAATCAGTCAAAAGGGACTTGGTGAGAGCAGAGGCCAGGACGAGACTATGTGTTTGTACCTCATGACCATCCAAGTGTCTACTTACACCAGGCTTTTTTCCTGAATAAGCATTCAATTTGCATCCATTTCTGACAACAGGGAATATGAGTATATAAATACTGTGAGAGCAGTAAAGGCTCATGTCATAATGTTACAGCACTGAAGGCAACAGCTCCTTTGAACCTTTTCCTTTCAAAAAAACAACACTGAGGACAAGTTTCAGAACTGGCATGTTATCAAAGCTAGTCATTAGTTTTATTGGAAACGCAACCCCCTTTTTCAGTATTATCTGTGATACGCTTGAGTAGTAGCATGATCTCAGAACTGCTATATGATCTCTTCCTCCATGCTCACTGTCACACTAGTTAAACTCCTTGAGTTACAGGAATCATCTAGATAAGTCTTGTTCTTGCACTACATGAAATGTCTGATCAGTAGAGCTCTAATCTCAGCAAGTTTTAAAGCCATTTCAGAGAACAGATTTGTCATTGCTTGACTATTATTAGTTGATGCCTGGATTTCTATCAATATGCAAGAGCTATGGTAGCCAGCTCTACTCAGAGTGCTTTAAGAAATGGAAAGACTTGGGATTTTTAGCAGAATATCACACCACAGCTCTGAAGACCACCTGGCTGTTCTGATAAGGCAATTTAACTCACTCCAGCCACTGAATTGCTCGCATTTTGACAAGTCATCACTTCATACAGTTTCAGTTTCTACATATCAAAGACTGGTGGAGATGGAAAACTCAGCCCTATCACAGATAGGGAGCTAATCTAACTTACTATGCACAATCCATTAGGCCCTTCTGGACGCACACTGGCTTTGTTATTCATCGCTTTGTCTGCTGCATAAGCCAAGGAACAGTCTCTGCAGTGAACTACGTGCAACTCTGTGCTCCAAGTCACCTCCACTAGTCACCATTTCTTCTGGCAGTCAACTGACTGAACCAAGACAAACAGCTCCTTTGACTAACACTAATATACATGTCAAGCAGAAACAGTGCAAAAGCAAGTCTTCTCTTCTCTTCCTCTGATTCCTCCCCTACGCCCAACTCCTATACCTCAAAATACTATTATTACTGCTGGAGAGTGTTATAAACCTTGTCCAATTTCCTCACTTACAGGAAGCATGAATACTCACGGTCACCAGCAGCAGAGGACCTCTCAACCAACATCTGGAATATCAAACCTGTCATTTTCAGTAGAACAGGTAAAAAAAAAACAAGCCATCTGTGAAGAGTGGCAACAGCACTAACATGCTCACCAGCCACAGTGGAGCAAATTAAGAACCAGCTGCATCATGCATGCAGCTCAGGTTGTAGCTACCTCAAATACAGCCTGTGTAAAAGCCCCCAAAGCCAATATTCCAAGGCCATCTTGCATTTAATTTAAAGGTGGTTTCAAAAAAAAATTTAATGTTGCTCAGGTAATTATGAAATGAAGTTTGGAGTCAATGAAGGACTAAGAATATGACTCAAACTAAACAGAAAATTCAAAACACTTTCCTGGAGACTATGCAGCCTCTAGATCTTGTGCACTAATGAGGCTATTGATGAGTCACAGGGCAGTTATTTATTCTTCCTCTATTTTCTATCTGACTTCATTTAATTTGACATTACATCTAGCAGCCAGGAACAGGCCTGTCCTTTTCCACGGGCCTGTTCTCCTTGCAGGTACTGGAATTACACCATAGCAGTCCAAGCACCAAGGAGAAATGCAAACCACAACAGTCCCACTACATTAAGAGCACATATTTAAACAGCAGCCCAGTCCCACTGCTGGAGCAATTGCTCTCTGCCTTTCTTCCTTCTCTCCTCCAGAAAAAAAAAACTTCACTGAAGCAGGGCAGCATGTTGTCTGTAGACTCCTGAGCATACTCAGGTTATACATCAAGCCAACAGTGCATTAACAACAGTGTCTGAAATACATCTCACCTCCCTTTATAGAGGGCAAAAGCAAAGGCTATGCTGCACACTGACATACTTCAGAAGCTATATCCATCTGTATTCTTGCATTGCTGTGAATACAATTCATAAAGCAATACAATTCGATTTTAAATTTCTCCTGTCTGGCAGCTGTGGGCTTTGTCACATCTCAAACACCAGCAGTGGGCAAAGCAGTTTTGTGAAAATGTGATGCTGGCATCAGGGCTGTATCAGATTCCTGTGGCAAACAAAGTGAGCATGCAGCTCCTCAGCACTTCAAGTCTGATATCAATTCCAGCCCAGCCCACCTTCTCCTTCAGTAATCCAAGAAGGGATCCAGATTAGCTAAGTGTTCTGAAACCTGGAAATTTCTTCAAAAGGAGATTTGCAGTATCCTGGATGTGCCATAATGATGACATTCAGAATACAACTTTAGTTGAGCTATCAACAGTCTGCTAATGTCAGACAGTGCAAGTCTGATCACATCAGGACAGCAGAGCTGCTCTGTCCCACCTACTGGAAGTTAACATGCCACATTGCCAATGTGAAAGCCTCGGACAGACTGCTCCCTTCTGACACCACAGAAGATGGCTGCTTGCTACAATTCAGCCAGAACATCAGCCTGTCCCTGTACCAGCTCACTACTACAACAACGCGCAAGAAGATACCTCATACGATTCATGGTTCCCTGTCTGACTGTAGCTTTTTCTCCCTGTAATTGTGCTTGAAGCATTTCACTGCACCAAGAAGGCCATTTGTCCCACGGCTCTTTATATGCTAATGTTTGGTGCCTGCACAGACCCCAATGACATGGGCTTCATCTTGCTTCCAGAATGCAATCACACTGCTGGAATGACTGTCTCATTCTTGCCAAGATTACAGCGTCAGAATCCAGCATCATCTTAAATATCAGTACAGTCTCCACCAAAAAACATTAACTGACAGCAAAATAGATACATTTGGGGGGTTGGGCAGGTCCAGGTCAAATCCCAACTCTGATAGTATGGCACAACCAACAACTCATTTATCCTCCTCTCTGAGCTCTTATCTTGGGAATGGAAATACCTGGAGCCTGCACAAGATAGCTGGAGAGTCTATCATGGTTCTGTATACGGTACCTGCCTGTAACTTAACCCCAGTTTTCTTCCTTCCTGAACAGCAAGCAGTACCACAAGCACATTCTCTATCACACTCCAGTGTGCCACTGAAATTACTATGAAGTAAGAGGGAAAGAAGCAGCAAGGGACAGTCTGATTACTAAATACTTAAGTCTTGAAGTTTAGCCTGACAGAAACAATGCTATGCTTTTGTCCAGCTCTTCATGACAATGATGTTAAATTGGACTGGGCGGTCAACCTGGAACTAGGTTTGAGACTTCAAATGTTACCTTTAAGATGTGATGTCAATTGAAAGGGGGCAGGGCACCAGTCTAAAGGAGGGTGAAGCCAGCATTAAATTCCCTCAAGAGGTAAGCAAGTTCAGCTGTTCCACAAACAGAGGTTTCGGAAGTACAAGGAGTCTAACTTGTTACACAGATGGAGCACATACCATCATCGATGCAGAAGTTCACAGTACAGCTTTGCAGCTACCTGGTTTGAACAGGGAATGCATTCACTATTAATCCCAAATCCTTTTCACTGCTGAAGCAGTGAAGTGGCTCAGCTATAGGCAAAGTTGGGGGGAAAAACCACCAACTCCCCCTGCTTTATATCTAGACTCAGCTTGGCACTTCAGTCCTGAGTGAGGAAATACAAGGAAATTTTATGGGGAGAAATTTGGGTTATTACAGAAACCTTGTTTCACAACAAGTCTCACCAGTTGTGCAGCTAAGACACTCGAGAACTCGCTGTTCATAGCGTATGGAAGGGCTGTCTGTGCTCTTGAGCCATATGTGGTCTGAAACCTCTTCTTTATTTCATTCAGGAAGTTGAAGGCTCTAGATCGTTCAAAGTCCTGGAAGGAAGAGAGCACATTCACACCAGACATTACTGCAGTTAGCTAGAACTATGTCAAGTCACAGGGCTGATAGTGAGATGTACAGAGTATGTAGCCAGTTTTAGAGAAACCGATTATCAGCTCTCAACAGGCATGCTGTGCATAACACTAAGATCGAACCGCTTATCTCGTGGTTTTAACAACAAACAGATTTTAATCCCAGCTTCCTGGACATTCATTGGCAGCAGACGTTATTGGACTATACTTTGTACTAATCCATGCCTCTCCAGAGAGGGAGAAGTTTTTCCTTCAGCATTTCCAGAATTGAGTATTGCACATATTCCACTGATGATTAAAGACTAATCGCTACATCTAGATTTTACTGTACTGGGACTGCTGAGAGACTATGCCAAAGTAAGAGGTTAACCTCAAAGCTAACTATTCAAAAGCATTTGAGTTTCAGGCTTAGACTCTGGAGGTGTGTTCTTATTCCTATCAGTTACATGCAGTAGCTCCAATGGAATAAAGGAATCTCAGATTAGCACCCATTACTGATTTTCACTGACATAAGATACAAAAAAGCTAACATTTGCAGAGAGCCTCTGTGTGCAAGAGCTGTAACCAAAATACTTACATCATCTGTGATGCAGAGGTATATAATCCTGTCTTGGCAAATGTAATGAAACAGGTAACTGCAAAGAGAAAGGACAAGTCATTTGGAACTGCCATGGGACTAATCTTGTAGAGGGCACTAGTGTCTGTGGAGCCTTAAAGGCTAAAAAGTAGAGGACCAAATTCCAGTTACCCTACAGGAAGTCATGTAGACACCATGAGTGATGCCCAGCCATCTTTGTTCAGATGCATCTGGATTCCTGTGAGCTATATTGGAAAAGAGACCACCTACACGTTAAAGAATCACTGGCCTCAAGCCATTCACAGCATTTCAGATTTACCAATAGCTTTGTGGGACATTAATTCCAAAATTACTTCAGTTCCACATTCTACCAGCTACTTACTCATAGAAACAAAACCTTGATGGGATCCCAGGGATAACATTCATGTCTAATCCTAGCCAATGAACATACAAGCATCCATACACTAGTCAACATGCAACATTATCTGCAGCTGCCAGGAGTGACAACATTAATATTTTGATGAACCTTGTTCATACAGTAACTTGCTTTTTTAGCCTTGTTTATGACTGCCGTGTTGGACTGCCTTTGGTTTTCATCACAAAGATGAGAAAAGAGCAACCAGACCACAAAATGAATTAGATAAAATAAGCATACTAAACTGGCTCAAAGCACATGGCTAGGTTAACTGTTCACAGAAAGATGCCTGCGCTGGTGTCAAGAGAACACAGAAGACAGTTAAATGCAACTCTGTATCCTGAGAGAAAACAATCCAAACTAGTTCAGAATAGAAACAAGTCTAGAACAATAGCCTCCCCTCAAAATGAAACCAAGCTGTTATTTTTAAGGCCTATCAGAAAAAAACAAAACAACAACGTTAATTCAGACACAGATAAATCCAAACCAGAGTTTATGGGCATTTTAGTTCAACTCACTGACTCTAGCTTTCTTATATTGTCCCACTACTATCTGACACTCCAGTAAGTGAGGTATTCTTCTGGCTAGTACATCAGGACAGAATAGGAAGAGAGTTGCAAAAAAGACCACATGAATACTTTTTTAAAAACACCATGTATCTGCTCACTTTAAGATTTGTAGATCTCCAAAAGTTTCCCAATAAGCATGGGGACCCCTTTTACAAACTCCAGAATAAAAGCAAGCTAATGCACATGCTGCACAGCAGCTGCCTTGTACAGATCAGAGGGCTCTGTGCAGTAGTTTCCAAACTCAAGCTTAGTATTATATAAATAACTGAACACTGAAATAAGGCTCGGGGATGTGTTGAGAAGTATAGCCTGCTGTCCTCAAGGTCTGTTCTCATGAGAAAGCCTCCATATCTACAGCTATTGCCACTCCTTCCGGCAAGGAGGGAAGCAAAGCTTATCAGACACCACCGTAAAGGATATGTGGAAGAATCTAAACAGCAGAGACAGAATATCCCCAAGAACTCCAGAGGGCTAGTTTTGTTGTTGTTTTTTGTTTTTTTTTTTTTAAAAGAGATTTTGTAAAGACTCAGGGAGTCTTCCCGAAAACACTCATTAAGTGGAGTACAAACTCAGGGTTTTTTTTCCCCCCTGCTGCAGAATTAAAGCAACAATCCTAGACATGCAGGTAATGGGGTGATTTTCTAGCATATAGGCTGGGGCCCTGGCAAGGCAGAAGGATCCCTGAAATCATATAGACAGGAAGAACAGCTCCGAGCAATCTCAGCTTCTCAGTTTCAGTGACCTCTCCAGGCACTGCAGTTAGGTGTAGGAAGAAGAAGGACAATCTGTAAACTAAAATCTTGCTTTCCCACAGCAGAAAGACATTTCCTGCTCCAAAGTGTGCATGCATGTGCATAAATATCTATTCTCCACCCCAAACAGATGGCTAGGAACTCTTTCTTCACCTCTCCCAGAGTGAAGGAAGGGAAGAGACATTCTAACCAAAGAGGTTGTTCTCCAAATGCTTAGAAACTAATGCCAAAAGGAGACTTGTCAGAAGAGACTAGTTTTAGCAGAAGCACTCTAATGTTAAGCTTAGTTCCTAGAGCTGCAGAATGGCATCAGTACATTCTAGGAGCACAATGCAAATCAGAAAAACCACACCATGAACAGTAGTGATTTTTGCCACATTTATTGAAGCCTCATTGAGGAAACATTTAGTAATGATCAAAAGATTATGCATTTCATCCACAGCATGCTTTGCAAGTGTAAACACACTCATTACTCCCTCTCAGTGCTCCCAAACAGAAATAGCCTCTATCACAGCTCAAGTTTTTATATATAAAAACACACTATAGCACTCCTACTTTGTAGGCGACTGAAACATATTCAAGGCAAAGATAAAGCAAGAGGACCATGCCCTTAAAATTACACTAGAACAAAGATTCAGCATCCAGAGAAACTTAGACCATGAAGCAGGCAGCCTCTTCATAAAACTTCTCCTCAGGGATTTTTAGTGCTCCTAAACCAGGGAAAGGTGCAGAAAGACTACCCATCAACAGCATTTTTACACAATGCTAATTCCAAAGACTGAGCTGGAGTGGGATCCAAGGCTTCTAAATTACTCTTCCCTCCACAATTCCTTCTTTAGTTTGTACACCAGCACATTGGCACATTTACTTTTAGGTGCAGCAAGTTGGTATAGTCTCAAGAGATGCCATATTTAAACCCCCATTCCATCAACTTTGATCAGGGCTGTTCAGAGATCCATAAAAGCCTGGGAAAAAATGCTTGTCTGACTGGATCTGTGGTAGCTCAGGGTCACTCTACAAGATATCAGCAACATGACTTATCTTAAAAGAACCACAAGTAACCCGAGATGGGCGACATCTTTGCCTAAAGCTTTGTCCAAGCCTCAAAAGCCAGCAAAGATTCCACAAGCAAAATTCCAAATACCAGCAAGAAAGACTCCAATAGCTTCTGACATCCAGAGTAGAACGCTTTCCAATTCACTTTGGAAACTGTATCCAGTTAGAAAGTTTGATTTCATTTCAATTGCCTCAATGCTTACTACTTAAACTAAAGTCTTATTTTGCAAAATCTGGGGAAATAAGTAGCTATTGAGCTACTGCATGTGCAGTCAGCATACTAACATATTTAGATATGTTGTAAAGAACTGAAGTGGGCTAGACTCCCACTGTACATTCAAGTCTCTCCTCCCATTTCCAGAGAACCATTACTCACTTCCCATGAGAATAGGTCAGTTTGTTGTTTTCGGATGGGATCTTAGCCAGGATCTGCTCTGTCACCTCCAGGAAGTTTCCTCCACACCAGGCATGTTTGGCAAGTATGGTTGTGCCTCTTGCAACAACAGCAAACAGGATAGCCATGACTTCACACTATCTGGAATTAATAAAAAAAGAGTTAGACTCGCACTATTTAGCAGAGAATACATTACAATCTTAACAATAGTCTCAATTATCAGCATAACAGGATGGAGGCATAAGCACGTTCAATACTTTTACCATTATCAGCAAGCCATCTTCCTATTCTCTCACTTCTTTTAGGTCATGTTCAGGATGACAGCAAGATTGCACTAACCTCTAGAAAGTGTTTTTTGTAACTACAAGGTGTCCTACAGTCAGTGATCCCATAACAAGATTCATCTACATTCTTTCTAGAATGGAATATTAGTATATTTTCAGCTCTTCTACTGACCCTTCAGATTTTGCTTGTTTCTCTTTGAAGAAACTGCCTGCAGCCAGCAAGCTACAGTTCAGAAAGAAAGCAACCGTCTTGCAAGTATGTTAACAGGAATTAATTACATGGACAAGTCCAACATCCCTAACATATGACTTCAGTCTGATGGTAATCGGGACTAAGACACTCCTAAAACTGCAGTAGAGAAGCTACCATCTGCTTAGAGTCACATCATACACATCCACTTTTTATGGTCTAGAGACACTCACTGAGTGTGTTGTTCTAAGACTTCTGTAAAAGCACATAATCTGCATTTTTCAAAGCAAGACTGCACATCTGCAAACTGATTACCTACAGTCATACATCCTTTTCACAAGGTGACATTCTTGCATGTGTGTCAAACTGCACAGACTACTGAATGCAAGGATTGGAGTTCTATGAAGCCTCCAGAGTTGGAAAAATGCATGCTATCATATAAGAGGACACACTTAATCAGCTCAGGTATCATCACATTAATCTACTCACAAATTCAAGATTTAAAATGCAAAACCACACGTCACATTGCAGCTGTGACATCTGCTCAGCTGATTTCAGTACATCCATAAGCCTCTTTTCTGCTTAGAAAAGACTTAGGAAGACTTCCAACCAAGGAAATCTTATTTTTCACTTTGCACTTGATACTGCCTGTCTTGTTTTGTGTCCAGAAACCTCTGCGTTCTGGCTGGAAAGATTATACAGCTATTTCAATGCAACTGAGTAACTTGGAAGCTTCTCTACAAATCAACACAACAGCAGCAAAGCAATGGTTTAGCCTTAGGATCCAAAGGCCACTTGTAGAAAGCCTATGAATACAGGCTGTGCCCAGCCGGACTTTCTACCCATCTGGCATTGACTGGAATGACCTCTTGATCTCCGTGAGGCATTCCGTATCAATAATCAATCCTACCAAGCACTGTGCAGACAGATCTTCCCTGAGCATCTTGTAATTTAATTTGAGCTGATGTACAACACAGGATCACAGCAATAATGGAAAAGGTGAGGTAAGAAGTGCAGAACTGTTAACAAGACCATGAAGTTATAATAGTCACTACTGCACAGTCCTCTCTGCTGCAACGCTCACAGCTCTCCTTTTTATCAGCCAGAACTTCACAGCTTCAGGCTTGGCCATCAGTGGTCAGACAACTTCCCAGAGGCACAAGAGCTCAACATTTGAGGGCAAAAGAATAAGCTTATGGACTTATTCAGAAGACATTCCATGGCTATGCCACAACCTTTAACCCAGCCACATGAGAGCACTGAGGTATTCAGAACTGGCATTGCAAAAGGGAACAGAAGGCAATGAATTAATCTGACAACAAGAAGTAAAGTAGACAGCATAATAAAAGCCCTCAAAGGACACTGCTTCAGAGTAAAGCACCCAACCAAATGCACCTCCAGAAAGAACTGACAGGGGAAGTTCATAGCATCAGCAAAGGGGAAGAAAGAACACATAGAACAAAGCCCCATATCATTCAGACACGAATTTTCAGACAAGTTGTTCTCCTTCACTCCTACCCGACCAGTCAGACAAGAGAAGAGCACCAAACCAAAGGGCGGAAGGAAGCGCCAGAGCACTCGGCAGCAGCCCCCTTCAAACACATTTGCTCCTTTCACTTCCTCCTGGCTTAAAGCTGGCACTCTTCAGACCCTCCCACATGCCATTTCTACCAAGGACAGGCGAAGTCTCCCTTGTGCATTGCTCGACTTAACGCAGTCACAGGTACACTGACTCGCAGCCTCACACCTGCCCTCTGACATTAAGTTCGTAGTCATTACAGAAAAGCCACATTATTCAGATCTTTAGACTGTAAAATAAGAACTGTTCGGAAAGGTGATCTTAAAGGGTCAGGACATATATTGTTTAATTAGCTATAATAAGCACTATTAGCATCCACCTGAAGATGGTAGAAGTTACAGAATATACAAGAGAAAGGGTAACATGGAAAGTTTAAGAGATAAAACAGGAGAACTCATCAGCCTGGAAGAAGATACCCAAGTAGAAAGAATGTAAAGCAAAAAGTTGTGATCATTCATCATTTCTAATACAAAATTGAGGAGAATGTTCTTGAGAACAGGTTCCACCAGAAGGAAGTATTTCTTCACACAGGGCATTCTCAAACTTACTCAGACGACATATCATGGATAAAGAGTTCACATGAACTCATCAGAAAGACTGACAAATTTAATAGAAGAAAAAAGAATCACTATTAAACTAACATCAGCCACCAGCAGCTCACTGGAGCCAAGTTTATCACGTTTCTTCTATTCTTCCACTCTTCCCTAGGCTTCCCATTAGTCACTATGGCCAATACTAGGCAGGGCTTACCTTTGGTCTGACTCAGTACAGCCATTCCTAACACAGGCAACCGCTTACTACAGAGAAGTTCAGGAGTTTTCCAGGGAGAAATATTATGAAACAAGTAATTTCTTCAAGCAGTAGGGCAGAAGGTCAGAGAAGTCAGATCCACGGTCTAGCCCCAGTGGAGGTTATGACTCCTGTTATGACTCCTTTGGCTTTAGTGCTGCCCTTCCCATCCATATAATTATGAGTTCTTTCCATAGAGAAACAGTCAATTACACAAAAGCTTACAAAATCCCAGCATTACTACTTCAGAGCAAATGGCTTAGAGGAGTTTAAAAGCACTCTTCCAAGCATCTCTTGCACTACTTCATCAAGCTTGACTAGCCAGAGAGAAAAAAAAAGAGAATAAAAAAGACAAGCAGAGAATCAAAGCCATTTGCAAAGGCTCTTAGAAGCCTGACCACAACCTTTTCCTTCCAGCATCACTGAACTAGCTTGCCAGACCACGTCTTGCCTAGAGTGTTTCAGAGCTGCCCCAGAAAAAAAAATCCAAACTTTCTTCCAGAAGGCTCTGTCTAGGAGCCCAGTGGTCAATGTTCATACGTACAAATCTCCTGGGGATACTCCTGTCATTGAGCTACTCCTGTGCTCTGACATCCTTCCGCTGAAGACTAAAGTGGCCACAGCACAACTTCCCCCTCGCCCTTTTTTTTTTTTTTTAAATCCAGCCTTAAATTGCTGTAGCAGCCACATGCCGATAGCAGAGCAGAAAAAAAATAGTCACAGATTCCAGAAATATTTTGCTGCCTTTGGTCTTAACCTACTCTCAGCTCTCCAAAGCACATTGCTAAAGACAGACAAGTCTGAGGGTCACAAAGTGAGACTTTAGCACGCTAAGCCAAGACTCACCTAACTTTAGTTAAACACAAGCTGAATAAGTCAGTAATCACAGCTCTCCCTCCACTGATCTGAAGAGACTGAAAGCTGATATGCACAGCACTATGAGTCAAATATGAGCATCTGGATAAAGAAGTGAACAGAAGTAGGGATTCCTCTAAGCTAAGCCATAAAGAAATAAACCATTTCTTGGAACCTTCCTGAAGGAACAACTACCTTTATGTGAATAAGCTGAAGCAGAAGAGAAGCCAAGCCAAGCCAAACAGACCCAACAAGTCAAGTTTATAGACAAATATGAAACAAGATTAGAACTTGGATAACAAGTTAAAGGCTCATCACACCAGAGACAAGAGCAGCCCTACAGCCGATTTTGATCTTGCAAAAAAAACCCAGAAAACCTCACATCCTCCAAAACCATACAACTGCTATGCAACTGTTGCTGGTTTCTCCTGATTAAAGGGACAGCAGCTCATTCTTCTGTCTAATGAGGACAGAAGGAAAGAGCACAAGCATCTTTCCCTCAAAATTAAACAACATCTGTGTCAAAAAAAAAGAGCATAAGTGTCAACAGGTATACACAACTGATCCTATGCAAGCTTGAACTGTTCACCTGTCCCTTACTTCATCTAAATTCCTGTAAATAATTAAAGCTAGAAGTGTGAACAACACAAAATACACTTCATTCCATTTTCTACTCACTCAGCACCTCCTCAGCAGAGTACTAATCTCATCAGGAGCTATCAACAGTGCTTCTTCTACCAGCAAGGAACTGCTGGGCAGCACAACTCTAAGTACTTGCAACAAGGATTACAACAGCACACTGCTCTGCAGCAATACTAACCGAAACAAGAGAAACGAATACAATCGTATCTGATCAGAGCCCCTGAGGTAGTCTGCAATGTTTTGGCCAGCCCAGCAACTTAACCAGAGTAGTGTCAGTGTGTGGTATAACACTAGGTCACAGCCAAAGATAAACAAACATGATTAAGCCCCTTGAGCAATCAGCTGACTGACAAATATCAAGAAATCAGTCTTTTCGCACAGAAATCAAAGAACAGGACCAATACAAAGGACCAGCTGTAAAACCAAACCAAAAAACCTACATGTACACATCATCTGTGAAAGGTCAGCAGTTTGCCATACAGCAACTAACCTCAGAACTACAGAGCCCACACAAGCACAGAGACACCTTAATTCCTGAAATGAAAAACTCTAGGTTCAAATTGAGGATTCTGAAGCATCTGCCACAACTTTTAAGAGTCTCCATTCTTTTAATTACAGGCTATTTGTAGAACTCTCATTAGTGAGTTAACAGATCAACAGGGCTGTTACCAACAGGACACAAGTAAGATGCTAGCTGAGACTTCAGAAGCTATCCAGACAACTTCAGCAGGAGGTCAGTAGCTTGGCCCTGCAATCCTGTGTCCTGAAACCAGCAGGCTGAATTCACAGTTCTCAGCCTTACTGAGTAGTCAACAGCCACATTCTCCCAGACACTCTTCCCTCAGCTTTACTGGAAGTAGATTAAATGAAGTAGAACAGACTAATGATGAGCATATTTCTCTCTCCAAGCAGTGTCTCATCCAGCTCTAAGAGAGCACAAACATCTCTTCCTAGAAAAAAATAAAATAAAATCTATTAAGCTGCTAGAGAACATCTTTCCTCAGAAGTTACAGATGAGTCTGGAATTATATCCATTGAAATCAACTACTTCACCTCTTCATATAACCTAGAAATCACAGTTAGTTTCTGTCTAAACTTACCATACTTAGTGGCTGAAAATAACCATGAGCAAGCCTTCCTAAAGGACAATTTGAACTCACTTAGAAATACCAGGCAGGCCTTACATCAAAAGGCTCCAAGGCAGGAGGGAAAGGGAAGGGGGGAAAAAAGGCTGTGTTTTCTGGGTGGCTGAGAAATGCCAGACCCAAAAAGCTCCTTAAGCTGTGCCCAAACCATCAGGTAGCTAGTACAGATTAAGTACAAAAGGGGATTTGAGTATTGCATTCATATATCCAGGACTAAATGCAAGATGTAGCACACCGCTATGTACAAGCTCACCTATATTTGACAGAATCGCCCATAAAAATCTGCAGCATCTTAGAGAATGAAAAATACACAGGTTCAGTCTTCACAGCTGAAACTTTAAACATCACATTGAAGTCTCCAAACATAGCAGATGGCCTATTATTTTCAAGTGAAATGAAAAAACAGAACTTGCTTGTTGCTCTGACTTCACTGAAGACCAAGAATAAACTGTCTGATGGTAGCTAAGATAGCTGGGGCAAGAAGTCAGCCCAGGGAAACTGCATCCATTCTCTATCACTCAGCAGTACTGCCCTTATCAGCCAGAGGGGACTCATCAGTGCTTCTTGATCAAAACATTCAAAGCTTCAGTACCAAGTGCTGGAGGATGTTACTGCTTATATTTCCAGAAATGCACTGTACAGAAAGCAAGGGGCCTCACATTACTACTGACTTTAAACCTAGAACAAGTTTAGGTGTTGCAACTCTACAAGTTGCAAGCTGCCTGGCTGCAAAGAAAAAGATCGTTTAAGCACAGTGACTTCAGCAGAAAGCAGTCTAGACTTCCCTTTAACCCTTCCTTGGCTTCTCCGAGTTATTATTTTTTTTCTTCCTTTTTTAAAATAGTTTAGAGGGTATTCCAACTATTAGTCCAATAGCTTATTTGTTCATTTTAAACCCGAGAAGCACATATTTCATGCGCTAATTTAACAGAAGTTTAGTTTCCTCTCTACACACACGGCTTACTCCAGCTGTCTCTTCTGGTTCATCACTAGGAATACAAGTCATTAGGCAAGATTAATCCAGTTTCTCTTCCAGGCCCATCACTTTTTCTGGAAGGCAATATCACATGTTTTACAAGAAAGGTAAAGAAACAGTATCACAGCTCTTGATTAAGCGGCTCGCTCAGGAGGTAACATGTAACAGCTGACACAGCCTAAAGCATGATTACTTCCACCCTCCCCCCAGCCCTCCTCTCACAAGCACGACTGCCGGTTCTTCATCAGCATCTAACCTTTAAGATCCTCACAAGCCAGTGACCCGAGTTATACCAACAGCAGGAAATTCCAAAGGTTAACTAAAACGGGCAGCGGCTAAGGGAGCTTCCCTCGCGCGCCTGGGCCCCGGGGTCCCGCAGCGGCGACCCAGCCCCACCGCCCCCGGGCCGCTCCAGCGGGCTGCCCTTCCCCGCCGACGAGCTGCGGCACCCGCGAGTTTCAGGGCCGAGATAAGGCGACGCGTTAAGGGCGGAGGGAAAAGGAAACCTGCTGAGGGAGCAGCGCGGCCCCGCGACGCCCCCGGAGCCCCAGGCCGGGGCCGCCTCCCCGGGCGGGGCGGGACCGGCCCGGCCCAGGCCGCCTCGCGGGAGGGCTCCGCTCCGGCCCCCCCCCCCCCCCGCGGCGGGCACCGGGCCCAGCCTCCCCCCGCCGCGGCCCCGCTCACCGCCCAGCGCGGACACGGCGCCGCGCTCGCAGGCGCCTCCGCCCGCCCGCCGCGCTCTTATCCGCCCTGCGGCCGCCCCGCCGCCCGCCGCGCGCGCACTTCCGGCGGGGCGCCGCGGCCGCGCTGCCTCCTGGGAGCTGTAGTTCGCGGGGCGCGCGGCCATGGCGGAGGAGGGCGAGCGGAAGGCCGCGCTGGAGGTGGTGGGTGCCGCGGCGGCGCGGGGGGAAGGGGCGCTCCGCGGGCGGGCGGCGCGGCGCTCCCGCGCGGTCTGTGGAGCGGGGGGAGCCGCAGCTCCCCATCTCCGGGGCGGGGGGGGGGGGGGCGGCGAAGGCGGGCTCGCCGGGGGCGGCTGCCCTCCGTGCTGCGGCCGCCTGGCGGGTCCGGCGGCGGGAGGGTGACGCCTCGGGCAGCGCTGCCTCCCGGCGGAGCGAGCCCCTCGGGCAGCGTCTGCCGCGGCGGCAGCGGGGGGAAGGCCCGCGGAGTCCACGCGAGCCGCAGCGTGCCCTCGTGCGCGTTTACCTTGGCGTCTGAGCCTCGGTCGTCCTGAAGCGTCGCATCTGCGGGGACCCGCGCAGCCCGCCCGGCTCTGCGCAGCCCGTGAGACCGCTCGGTCCTGCCGGCATCTGGCCTGGAGCTGTTGGTGCAGCTGCGCTGCTAACCCGCCTGTGAGGAGCAGGGGGAGAAAGAAGGAGGGGAAGTGTTAGGAAGAGTCTCCTGAAATAGGAAGGGCAGAGAGCTGAGAAGATGCCTCTGGCTTGAATTTCTTGAAATGTCGGTGTTTGAGATCTCCTTTATTGTCCTTTGGGGAACAGAAACGGTATCGTGTTAACCAGCTAGATGAGAAGAAGCTAGGACTAACATTTTATAAAGTAAGCTTTGATTTTTTTTTTTTTTTTTTTTTAAGATGAATTGCTGAGCACTTCTGAGCACGAGGCCTCGGGTGGCTCTGTGTGTTAGCCATCCAGACGCTGGCGGTGTGCCTCATCTCCTCGCTTACACCCATTCCAGGGTTGCTGGCGGGAGTCGACTCCTGAAAGGACTTCCTTCCTCCCTTCCTTCACCTCTGATGCCCGTTGCAGGCAGTGGAAGGCGCTAGGTGGCACTACACTTCATGCTAACAGGGTTTGAGGCCCCAAGCTGGCAGATACAGGAGTCAGGGTTACAGGGGACCGACACACGATCATCTGCTGTTCTGTGTGCCAGTCTATCAGTCAGAAAGAGGGGGAGCCGAGGACCAGGGCAGCTGTACAGGAGAAACAAGTGGGCTCTTTAAATTGCCTGGTTTTAAAAGTTCCCTTTGGGGACTTCCTAGCACAACAGTTTTCCATAGTCCCTCAATCTGTAGGCTTCAAAACTTTTCCTAATGGCACGGCATACCCTACAGAAGGAACTCCAGTTTCTTGGCAATAGTTGGTTTTTTTTTTTACTTTCCATTTTTAGGTTTTGCATGACCAAATTCTTGCCCCTGGTGTGTGCAAGCCACGGGTTGAAAGCCACTGTTGCGAGGAAGCCCAATCCTTCAAGTCTCATGTGATGAATGAAACTGATGTTTGAAGAGCTACAGTTATGAGAGAGGCGCTTGGCAGCAAACCAGGCTCTCAGAGTGAGGAATGCACTACCATAAAAAAATGGGAGAAGGTGTAGAGAGTGTTATTGGTTCATAAAAACTGAAGTAGCAAAGGACTGTATGTTCTGGCCTAAAAGACTAATTATGCATAAATGGCAGTTAGGATAGGAACAAGTGACTCGTAGGACTGTTCCCTTCCTGCTTCATATCCAATCCTGATGCCATATAGCTCAGTGCTGTGCTAATATATATGCCACTGCAGTACCTAGGCACCAAATTCAATGCTAAATAATTCATCATCGTAAATCATAGCTTCTCTAAGCAGGAGAACTTTCTGAAGATGAGAGATTGTGGCTCTTAGGCTTGCTTAGCAGGTAGAGGAGAAGGATGTCCGATGCCTGGGTGGCCAGGCCTCAAGGGCTGTGTCCTGACCTTGCCGGGAGGGTATACCTTGGATAACCTTGGGTTTTTCCATCTCTGCAGTCCCTGAAACATTTGAATTTGATCAGTCCTATATTTCAGATTCCCAAAGATGCCTTGAGATCTCATCAGCTCTTTCTTCTTCCTGTATCATAGTACAAGAACAGCTTGGTAATATTATTGGCAAATCAGCATGTAACCAAAGACAAAAGACTCCAGAAGAGCAGAATTCTCTACCCCATGGGAGTCAGGGCTTTTCTCCAGGTTGGCTCATAGGAGAATGAGTTTTCATGTGATGGATAGTTTGGTACCTAGACACCTCCTGGATGAGACCTGTAGGAATTCCCTGAGAAATCTCAGCTTTCTGTCTCCTGCTACAGGCTTGATTGCTGTCAGGATGAGAAAGGACTCCATCCTTCAGGAGGTGTGCTCTCAGAGAGAAGGTGGCTGTTTTCCTCTGAAGCATCAGATAGCATCTATGCCAGCTGCAAGAAAACATGACTAGGTGGGCCAATGGCTTGATAAGAAAGGAAGCTTACATTCCTGCTGAGATCCTGAATTGTATCAGAGGACTCTTCACAGGAAAGAAGAGAGAGAAATCAAATCTCTGTGAAGCAAACAGATGTTTGCTTCACAATGTGTTTCTTTCAGCTGCATGAACCAGCCGTGCTCTGGCTTTTATCTGCCTGGTCAATGCACTGGGTGCGCAGATTGCAGTAAGCAGTCAGAGAAAGCTGAATTCATTGTAGCATCTTGCATGGTGGATCAGCTTCTTCATCTCTGCCACATGTTGCCTCTCTTAAGCATTTGCTGCAGCCCGATGAGTTGACCCAGCAACTGTACCAGAGACATGTCCTTTTCCATTTCTCACCTTCCCATGCACACATTTTTTTCAACTCTGGGAATGTATCTGAAGTCAATGCAACTTCCAGTGCTGTATGTTAAAGCCCCAGTCATCCTATTTTTCAGATCTTTTTTATACAACATTGTAACTCAGCTGTAAACATTTGGTCTCAGCCTGGAAAGGCGTCTCTTGGCTCTTGCATGCACATTTGTTTGTTCCCCTTTCTGTCCAGGGGAAGAGTTTAACAGCTGAAGCCTTGATACAGGATTCAGCAAATCTAGCTGCAGAATCAAATCTCCTGCCTGAATCTGGGCAAACTGTTGAATCACCCAGTACCTCAGTTTCCCATCTGTAGGATGGAGTTATAGTTCTTTTCTCCTCCATGCTCTGGCTACAGTGGGCAGGTAGAAGTGCTGTGTGGATCCCTTGCTCCACAAGATTTTTTAGCCCAAAGGCAGGATAATACAAATACAGCTGTCTGGCTGGGTCCATATGCAGTACAGCTGCATTTATGCAGTGCTGAATTCATTACTGCAGATCATGCCAGTTGTCACTAGAAGTGGAGGTGCTGTTCAACACTGTGTGGAGACCCTAGAGCGGTCTGGGCAGGGCCAGAGTTGTCTCTGGGCTAAGGAGTATGCAACAGTTGTGTGCTTGGGCTTCTCACCCATCCGATGACCAAATTACAAGTGTGTCACTGTCCAAGCGAACAGAAGTGTACCTGTCTTGTGGGGGTCAGGGGCACTTGTGATTTTGGCACATGCCTGGGCACACTTCTAATCCTGTGACGGGATGCAGGAAGCAAACTGTGAACCAGGTGACCTGTCCTGGCAGACAGGTGACTCCTGAGTTAGTCTGTCCTTGTTTGAGCCTGTAGCTTTTGGAAGAAAACAAGCTCTTAAGTACGATTGGTGTTATTAATCTTAATAAATACTTTCTTGGAAGGCCTTACAGTAGGACAGACTGAGGCCAACAGCTGGTTCTGGGAAGAAAGAGGGAGGAAGGATTTTGAGTCCAGCAACTGGAAGAGCAGGTGAGGTGTCTCCTCCATGCCACTGACTGCGCAAGTGGCCTTAGGCAAGTCACTTACACACTATCTTTCCACATCAAGGGAACGTGTTTTTGCTACTGCCTTATTTTCCCTGTCAGTATTGCTTTGATCATGGGAATGGCTTGCAAGATGCTGGGAGATGACAGAGACCATATCAGTCCAACATCTTCATTGTCACTATAATGTTGCTGCATCACATCTACCCTTATGTGATAGCTGGTGCATCGGGAGTCCGCCCTTGAATTGTGCTGCAGGTCTGGGTGATCTCTCCTTCTCGGAAATCAGTCTGCCTTCCCCTTCTGAAATGCTGAGTCAATTCCTCGTTGTGGTTGTACCTGCAGGAGGAGGAATGGGACTGCTGTGGGGTGTTGCTACACAACGGGAAACGTGAGGGGTTATAAATCTCCTGGAGCGGTTGAGGATTTGGCTGCGGGCAGGATGTGAAGAGTTCAGTGCTCGTCTGGGCCTGGCTCCACACTTAACCTTGAAACCTCTCTATGCTGCTGAGAGAGGAAACGGTTGGGGGCTGTTGGGGCATGTCAGGCTCCACAGTGGCTGTGCTGAGCCTGGGGAAAGGTCAGAGGATCAGCAACCCGCTGACAGCTGAACGATTAATTAAGTGACTTGTTGGTTTTGGAGAGGATCTCAAACAAGTCTGCTTAGGAAGTCTTAGCTGGCAGTGCTGTTTGCAGGCACTTGAGCCAAAAGCAGCAGGAGGATTAGAGGTTGACTTCTGGCAGCAGGCTTTGCTGGGTTTGTTATGTGTGGGGTTCAGCACCCTTGAGGCTCGCTGGCGGATGCCTAAAGGCTCCCCAGGCACATCCTAAGCATATGAATTAGGACTTGCACGTAGCGACTTGTGGCAAAGCTTCCTTTGTTTTCAAGCTGAGATGAGATTTCTCTGCTGACAGGCAATGTCGTTCCCCCCCCCCCCCTTGAGATTTTTTTGACCTCTCATTCATGTCTAGCCACCTGCTGATGGTGGGACCTGGCAGCACACCAACCTGAGCAGTTGGTCCCAGCCACTTTGCATCGTGAGTCCTGAAGGCAGGCCAGCCACAGACTTTATTTGGCCTCCTTTCCTCTCCCTTGAAGAGGAAGGATGCAAAGGCACTGTGATAACAAGGGAAATGTTTGCCTGGAGTCTGTAATTTTGCACCTTTCCCTCTGCTGTGGAGCTGCTCTTTGTCACACTGCAGCATCCAAGATGTGAACTGTGGAGATGACCCAGAAAGACCCACAAGCCCTCCCTCACATCGGCTGAGTTATGGTTTCTCTTGGCCCTGGGACCAGCCTCTGGCACTCTGAACGACCCCCAAACATATTTCTAATGAAGTGCCATCATAAGTATGTTCTCTTTGGATGTACTCTCTCTCTTAGCTCTCTTATGAAGTTTTTCTTGCCTTGTGCGGTGGTGCTTCTGTGCTGGGATAGCTTTTAGAGCATGTAGGCCTCTAAATACAATTTAAGAGCATTCCTGATTCTTCCCTGAGAGACTGTGCTTTTGGGGGCATCACCCAACTGGCTCCTTAAGAGACTTATAACACTGATTGTGGATACTTATTTTTTATTAAATTGTACTTTTAAGACTCCTTGCATCAAAGGCACCTTACTTATCTGCAGGTAGTTAGCTGCGTATGACCTGGGCTCATACATGGAGTCCCCCCCAAAGCTGGCCCTGCGTAGAGAGCCCAGTTTGCTGAAACAGCATCGAATATCATTTTCTCAGCCCCTGTTCACAGTTACCCTGATGCAAGTCAATTAGTTGGACACAGTAATTTATTCTTCACTGTAGACCTGGCCTTTTTTACCTCAGAAAGTACCTTACAGCATTTCTTCTTTCCCAATTTGTGGCAGGTCCAGGCAGATGGGACAGATGGAAACTGTGTCACATTTGTGTTGCATGATGAGGATCACACACTTGGCAACTCCCTCCGATATATGGTCATGAAGAAGTAAGTGGAGTCCCTGTGGTGCCTGGCATCATTGAGTATCCCTCTGTCTCCTACCCTGGCCTTCTCCTTAGTAACCTGTGTCTTAATTTTTGCTAGAGCAAGGCATATGCTCAGAAACTATCTCCATTCACATCTTTTAGGTTCTTTGTATCAGGCATGTGATATCAAAGGCCTTCACAGGGCCTGATCCTAGTCTGTGGACTTCCTGGCTTGACCTCAGACCTGCCTCATCCCCATGAACTTGCCTGATGCCCTGGGCTCCGGGCTGCTCCTGGCTGCCATCTCCAGGCTTGCCATACTCCCTCACTGGGAGGTGGTGGGGTGGGGTCCTGACTGGTGAGGCCCCTACCCTGCCAGCTGTGTTACCAAGCTTCGCTCCCTGTCCCTTAGGGAGCAGCTGGCCCTCACTGCTCTCTGACAGTTAGTTATGGGAGAAATTTAACATCTGACGTGCAAAAGTCTTCTGAAAGCCTGTGCCCGCTGGTAAAAACGATGCCCAAATCCATGTAAGTGCATGTGATCGGAGAGTACCTCTATCTCCTCCTGGGACATGTCGCCTCAGAAGTGAGGGTAGGAATAGCTAGTATTAAGCAAACTGATAATCTTGCATACTCACTTGGAGACACAGAGTTGATGCTGGGAGTTAATTATTTGGCTGCCTTCATCAAAATATACAAATAGGGTCACGCTGGTCATGTAATTTTACTGAACTGGACAGCACTGAGGGTTTGTGAAGAGTTCCTTATAAACCTCAGAAGAATTAGGACAGGGAGTTGAATGCGTCATCTCAAATGACAGCTATGTTGCAAATGTCATGTGAATTCCTCTGATAAATCGTCATGATGAGAAAAGCAGCAAACTCTTTGCAAGGGGCTGTTCTTTTTGCTAAGCACGCAGATGTTCTCCCAAGTGGAGCCACCTCTGGGTATGAAGGTAGATGCCAGGCAGCCTGCAAACCATCTAAGTAAATTCTTGCAGTGCTCTAGTCCCCTCAGCCACTCTTTCTCAGCAGAAGTACAACAAGTTGTTTTACAGAGAAGTTTCCAAGCAGCCAGGATCCCCTGTTTTAACTTTTCAGGCCTGCTGCTCTGCAGCTGGCAGTGTCCACGTAGTGCCTAGAAGAGTGCCAGCTGTGTCCTTCATCTGCAGAGCTCCAGCCACAGCTTGAAGAGAGATGAGGAATGTGAATAAGGCTGCATAGGTAGTTTCCCTTCTCTGTACCCCTACCAGAAGACCCAGTAACCTCAGAAACATCTTGAGAGCCGGTGGGTTTGCTAGCTGTTGGGGTTGCCTGAGCATCTGACTTTCCTGAGATTTGCTGTGAACTTGCCTGGGTTTCACTGCTGTCTTTCTCTCTCTCTCCTCCTGCAGCCCGGATGTGGAGTTCTGTGGCTACTGCATCACTCACCCCTCTGAAAGCAAGATTAACTTCCGGATCCAAACCAGGGGTATGGGCACATGCATTGCCTTTGTGCTGGGGTACTTCTGTGGGATTCTCCCTGCTCATGTCAGGCCTCAACCGTGGGTCGTAAAGAAAGGATGGAAAGCACTCTTCTCCTCTGCTGAGCCATTATGCTACAGTTTTTCTGTAAGATTGAGCAGTGTCCTACCAGCTGAGGACTGAGGAATGCATGGTTTTGGTCCCAGACACCTGGGTTGATTGGCAGCAGTCACTGAACTGTAGTGCAGGGGTGGAGTAGGTCTGCCAGTCGCAGTCAGAGGTGATGGGTGCTCCATCTCCCCCTAAATAAGTTTGGGGTTTGGAAAGCAAAGCCAAGATGTGCTGACTTATGCAGCTGCTATCGCAAACCCATACCTCGTGAGAGAGTTTGTTTCTGCTTGTCCCTCCATGTTATCCTGCAGCTTTGGTCATCAGGCTGTGACCTGAAGCTCTTTTGAAAAGCCTCATCAGTCTGTGCTCTTCCACAAACTTGCCTCTCAAAGAGGACTTTGTCCCCTGATAATAGATCGCATGAACACCTCTGAGTCTCTTGCCAACCCTCACTCCTCCCAGCTCACCAACCCCTCCAGTACAGTCCTCTTTCTCATCTACTGCCCTCCACCCAGGCCTTGTGGAGTCAGCAGCTTTCTCTGCTGCCTAGAGGGATGGCATTACTTCATTTCTTGCCCATGGGGCTGTTCCCTTGAGCATCAGGTATGTAAAAGACACCAGTTCCTAGAAGCAAGTAGCTAGATTGTGCTCACTGAGTCTTTAATTTTTTAAAAGTGGTACTTAGTACTTTGGTACTTAAAAATACTTAGGCTGTTGGTCTTGCCAAAGGAGCCCTTTCCCCATGTGAACTGGCTGTGGGAAAAATTTCTGCTGTCCCTGGGCCATAGGCTGGACCATCACATTGTGCTCAGTTCTCAGGCTGACGATGGTCCGAGAGGGGAGAAGTGTGTGGGCGCGTACCCAGGTGCTGGCATGAGAGCCTCTCCCTGTCGTGGGGCCTACCCCTTTGCGCTGCCGCTGTGTGGCAGGGAAGAGGGCTGCCAAACCCTTCTGCAGCCACCTCCCATTTCACTAATGCGTCTTCTTTCCCGAAGGGGCCCTTCCTGCCGTTGAGCCATTCCGAAAAGGGCTGAACGATCTGATGGGCGTTTGCCAGCACGTGCTCAACACCTTTGAGGTGAGACTGTTGCCTTAAGAGCTCGGGGGCCTTTTCTATCTCACAGTCCCAGAGGGGAGGGGGATGGGCTGAGAGATGTGTTATAGGCACTTTTGACATGAAAACATGACAGTATTTTCAGACATTCTCTACCTGACCCTGATTTGACCCTGGTTTTCCAAGTCCCAAATCACCCTTTTGGCCCTTAAGGTTGAGGGAGAGGAGAGGAAAAATGAGTGTCTGCAAAGCCCTGTGGGTCCTCTAATGAAGGATATTTGCATGGGACTCAGCAGAAGTTATCATTTCTCCATGACTGTTTCTGCCAGTTTTCCTTCTTGCTAGAGCATTAAGGAGCAGAAACTCATGCAGGTAATGGAGGAAGAAGTTCTCAAGAGACTTCCCATCTCTTCCCTGAAATGAGAAAGTTTCTGAGCTTTTCCCTTCCTGATGAGAAGCAACACCAGTGCCAAAGCATCCACAAGGGGTTTTGTTTGAGCCAGGAGAAAATTTGAGCTGTAGGCCCCTGCCATATCCCGTGGCTGATCTGTGGACTACATGTCTCTAAATGATGCCCCTGGAGATGTATTTCAGCAGGACACCAACTGAGAGATTGAACTGGAATCAGTAAAGGAGATCCTGGGAGCTGGAATCAGAGCTGCTGCATATGTTCTTGCACGGTGTGCTTGATTGCTCTGAGATGGGTCTAGTCCTGCCTTCCTCAAAATGTCTAGCAGGATGAGTCCAGTACCTGCACAAATTCTCTCTAGGGAATGCCCCTGCAGTTAGACTTAAGCAGCATGGCCTAGCTTCCTTTTTCTTGCAGTGGTTGTAAAGTTCAGTCATTTCTGAAAGTACCTGGAGCTCTGTCAGAGCCTCCTGAGTCCTTCAGCTTTTCCAGGCATTGGACTGAGAAGCTGCAACACAGACAAGGATGGTGGCAATGTTGTGTTTGAATCACTCAGATATACACTGTTAACATTTGTCCTTTGCTCTTGTTTGCAGAGGAGCATGAAGGAATACAGGGCCCAGAGGGAAGAAGAGATGCAGTAGCATCTGGAGATGGCAGTCCCCTGTGGATAATGTGTGTAGAGTGTGTGTGTGTGTTGAATTCCCCATGTCAAGAGTTTTTTGTTGTTTTTTATGACCACTTTGAAGCAAATTTGTATTTCCTCTAATAATAAAGTTTATGAAGTGTGATCCTGCAAAGGTGTCACTGTGTTTAGCTCAACACAGGTGCAGAAGGAGATAGCCAAAAGGCAGTTCCTCATCTTTCGCTGTTCTGTGTTATGTCTTGTCCTCCCCAAATGTTGTTGCCATTTCCTGCTCAGGATTTTCAGACCCATGCATGGTGTTGCAGTCTGCACAGCATTCAGTTTGGTAACGTCAGGCTTTTAGAGAGGCAGCACCGTCCCCTGATTTTAACCTTTTTGTTGCTGGCCCCAGTGCAGTTGACTTGAGCAGATATGGCCAGTGTTCATGTTTAAACAGGTCACTATAAAATGATACTCTGCTCATTTGAGGGTGAGATGAGTAAAAAGCCCTTTTGTAACCTCCAAAAAATGCAGACAAATGCAAGCCCAGCCCACTCTTGATGAGCAGGTCTGAAGAGTACGACATTGAAACCCTGCTCTTGTTTGGATTTGTGGCAACTCGCTGAGTGAAAGCCTTTTATTAAGTGTAACGTGGCATGAAATTGCAGTTTATCTGCTCTGTGCCAGGTGTGGGAGTGTGAACCTTTCCAGTTTACTCAGCTCCAGGAGACACCTCTCTCTCTTTTCAGTGGAGGTCTGCAGTTACCAAAGGAACCTGCTGACACTCAATTAAGTATTTAGCAGACTTTGCAGACCCCCTGCCGCTTAATACGAAACACCCAGAGACTTTCCTTTCAAACACCAACGTGTTTTATTAACATACAGAGAAATAAGACAGAGAACATAAAATGTCAGGATTTCTGTATAAAATCATTCTTTCAAATACAAATTGACAGAGTTGGTCTCTCTGACAGGCTGGCAGTGTGTTTGTGTTATCAGACATAAGGTCGAGAAGCCAGCTGAGTGCTACATTTCATAATAAGGCTCCTTTGCATCTCTGCTGCAGTAGATTCATCTTTCCCGTATCTATAGTTGTCTGCTGCCTTGGGTGGCTGCAGTGGCTTTACTTTTGGCTAATTCTGTTTGGCCTGGTTTCTTGATGCAGAAACCTCTGTCTGGGATAAATATACTTTTGCGTAGAGCTTGGGACCAAGCAGGAGCGTGTAGGGGAAAGGAAAGAGGGGCTTTGCCTGGTTGATGCCTGGCAATTGTTTCACCCTGTGGCATGGCAGGCATGAACACAGGCCTGCAGACACAGCACTGTCTTCTGCATGCATGATCAGATATCATAATGCAAGAAAGCAATTTTCCTGGTTTGGGGGAAGAGGGAGAAGGGGTGGAATAAACTAGAACCTGACTCTTGCACCAAGACTCAATCCCATGACTGCTCAGCAGAGGCATCATGGAGAGTAACAAACTTTTTTAAAAGGTCTCGAAACTCAGTTGGCCATTGATGCAACGGTCACTTCCTCCAGCACCCATGGGATGCTGTGTGCCATGTGCCAGCTACATGTTCCCTGAGCTGGGCTGCAAGGCTTGCTCTGTTCTTGGACTTCCTTTGCACCGGAGGAGCAAGGGAAGGTTGAATATACTCATAACTGTACAGCTCTCCTCTGTGAAGGGCAGAAGGAGCTGGCAGCAGGGAGCTGTATTTGCATTTGCACTTCCATGAGCAGCTAAAACCAGACTGCGTATGCATTCCTCCTCTTCTGATGTTCATTGCTTTCTCTTTGGGCTGCAGCTTGTTCGTCTTGATCTTGTTTGCAGTCTAAGGGAGACCTCCTAGCTCTGGGAAAGTGGCATTTGGATGTCAAAACAATATAGGAGCTTTAAAAGGATACTGTTTTCAGTTGGTATCTCAGCTATCTTCTCCTCTCCCTCCTCTCTCACCCTTGGTCAAACTTTGTGATGTTGCGTTTGAAGGGAGACATTGGGGAGGAAAACGCAAGGGAAAACCTATACCAAAAGAGACTTAAGTCACTGTGAAGCAAATCTGCGGCAAGGGATTAATTCATGGCAGTCTGTTTGTTGCAATATTAATAATGTGCAGATCTGCAACTCATTTTTGAACTATTTAAGCCTAAAATGTTGATATGATTGTAGCTGCTAATGCAGGAATGATCAAATCTGCTCTTGGAGCATAAAAAGAGATGTTAGCCACTTGGGACACGGAAGGTTATATAAGGTAAAAGGATTCCCCTGTGTGACTGTAATTGGTATTTGCCTTGTGAATATTAGCAGGTTCTATCTGTTCTGTCTGTCGTTAGGAGCGGATCATGCTTCTTGGAAGTTTGGGATGCTGCTCCTTATGACATTACCAAAGATAACTATAGAAAATTTTCAAAGTGCTTCAATCTTCACTGAAATTAATAGGAGCTGTGCATTTAAATGTGCTAGTCCCCATGTGCTGTGCAAACAAGAGACAGAACAACCTTTCTTCAGCTGCTGGCAGGCACTAAACTGCATGATCGTGCTTATCGCTAGTTTGGATAGAGCTGGAGGAAGCCAGGCTGACGTAACTGAAGCTGTTCTGGACAGAAAAGGGCCTTTGCATGCTTTGCTCTTGTTTCAGTGCGGTAAAGGTTGTCTTTTACCAGTTGGGACTGGCCTTATTTTGCAACAAGGAGGGCAGGAGCAACCAGGGCCTAGTTTGCAGCTTTAAACTCATAAGCTTCTTTCTTGCTTTGTCATTTCACTAGTTTGTCACTCACAGCTTCCCTACCGGGAGGATGTGCAGAGCCTGATGCTCTCTCCTGCCTGTTGGAGGCACAGGTTTCATTTTAGCAGGCTCCTGTGTCCCCAATCCAAAGTATCTCTCACCTCAAGAGAAGAGTATCTCCTTCCTTCACATCTTGGCACAATGGGCTGGTGTCCACATCCCTCCCGAATCTGGAATGATCTCATTTCCAAAGAAAACTGCTTCTCCTGGCTCTCTGCCCAAGGGATCCTTTCTTCTGCCCACTCCAGCTCTTGTTTGGCATTATTTCTTTTTAATTAAGTGCAGCCCTGTGACTGGCATTGCAGGGTTGGGTTCGAACAAATGACCTGAAAACTGGCACCTGGGCTAGCAGAGAAACAGCTCAAGTGCCAGAGGAGCAGAGACAGTAGGATGGAGGAAGTCACGTTCCATGTGCACATGCACGCTTATCCTCAACTTTCTCAAGTGCTGCTTTGGGGCTGAAGCTGGCCCTGCTCATTGCATCTGTTGGTCCTGAGTTGCCTATTGTGACCTAGACTTACCAGCTTAACCTGACAATTCTCCCTGTTTCCATCTCCAAATCCGACCCATAGTATCCTCTGGTCACTAGAGCTGTCAGCCTTCTCCAGGTCATCCAGACTATGAGAGCACTGACCCAAATGAGCCACCAGCAAGTCCTCTGCTTGCACACTGCTCCTCCCCATGTGACTCCCACAGTGGAGTCCTCAACAACCAGGACTATACTCCAGGCTTATGCAATGCAGCAAGGACCCCAAAAGAGGAAGCTATTGGCTCAACCTGTGACTTAACCACCAGCCATTTCAGGTGAGTGTGAGGTAGACTTTCAAAGAAGTCCTGTTAGATAGATTGCATCCTAATTACTGCCTGTCACTGGGAGCTGCTCACCTGACAAGATCTGACACCTCCAAGGGCCTCCTCATTGTGTGGCCCAATAAACAGAACCTTGTTTGAAGCGACAAGTCAAGAGGTTTCTAACTACTGGAAATCCTCTGGTGACATACGTGGCAGCAGATGGAAAGGTCAGTGCATCCCATCTGGCTTTTACCACCCTCCCTTCCAGCCACCAGCACTGAGCAGCTGCCCTGGCATCTCCTGAGCAGTCTAGGCCCACTGCTCAGGTGAGTGCATGAGTCTTAGTACCAACAGAGGAACAATGGCAGAGATGTTAATCTGGAGCAAATCACACTGTAGCAGCTGCTTGCAACCAAACAGTGCTGGCCCTGGCTAGGAGGAGAAGGCCTGCCACATCCTACCAGGAAACTGCTAGGAAGTTAGGTTATCTGAAGCTGAATTTGCCACAGTTTGGGATGGAGCAGAATCATTGAGGCCTGGCACTGGGCTTAATTTGCCACTGGCTCGCCCACTGCTATGCCCTTGATTGATTGATTTCAAGTCACAGACTCCATTTGCCTGTGAATGTGGACAAATGTAGAAATATATAGAATTCACATTTTTTTAAAAGCACAATCATTTAAAAATTCCTTCTGCTATGAAGACGTCTATGCTGAAACATTTCAGGATTTATCATTTTTCTCCATTGACGTCATTTGTGAAGTGCAGCCAGCTCTGTCACTGTTAAATTGATACAGACAAATCTGTTCTCGTAGGTATGAAAGACTGTAGAAAACATGCTGGTCCAGATGTTTTTCAGTCCTTCTGTTTTCATTGAAACCTGTCTGTCTTTCCAAAATATGATCTTTTTTTATAAAACATTTGCATTTTGGTGAACACTAAGCTAAAAAAAACCCAAGACTTGAAAATATTTTTCTTTATTTGCAGGTCTTTTCTCACCTCCCTTTTTTCTTTTTCCTTTTTCCCTTTTCCCTTTTTTCAGTGACAAGAGGAAAAAGGGAAAGAGGAAGGAGAAAAGAGGTAAAAGAAAAAAAAAACAGAAAAGACATCAAAAACTGTTACTGAAACTGTCTCATACAGGTTTTCTTGACCTTTCAGCAAGAGATGCAAGCACAATGGTTCTTAGAAAGTCATGCTGGGAAAAGCACTTGGAGATTAATTGTTTTAAGGACTAAATTTGTGAAAGCTCTTTGCTATATTTCAGTTAGCTCCAGCAGCAATTTGAGCTGGGATCAGGCCTTCCCCATCACCTTTCCCAGCCTAGTTTGACCCTGAGAACAAGCATCTTTTTGTCCTTTTTACAAGTGGCCTGAAGCTTGGTAGCATGGTGCTGTGGCCAAAACATCCTGAAGTTCATCCCCACTGCCCCATTGCAGCCCTGCCTTGCTAGCAGAGGGAAGATGAACTCCTGGCACCAAAACCCAGGTCACCTGTTTTTTCCTTTCAGAGCTGTGGCCTTGCAGGTGATCCCCAGGGAGCCAATGACTGAAGGAGGCTGTGGAATTTCCAGCTGTTGAAGACTGCAGAGCAAGGCCAGATGCTTCCCTGGAAGGGCTCAGGTCTTTGACCCTCTCACTTGCATCCTGTGTCAGGCAAAGAATTAGCTGCTTCTGGTTACAAAGGGGGCTTGAAAGGTAAGGGCTGGTTCTTTGGTCCCAACCTTATCCAGATTCAAGCAATCTCTGCCTTCCTGTTACTGAACTCACAGACTCTTCCATGGAAGGACAGCGCTTTGGGCCAGCTATGGTGCCTGGCTAGAAAGGAGCTAACCGGTCCTGTGGGAGGGGGAAGCTGGAGCAGATGGTTTGGTTGGATGCTGCCATTAGCTTTACCAAGGATGTCTGGTCCCCCAAGCCTAGCTGTCACACACACACACACACACACACAATCATTTTCTTGTGCCATATGCAGGTGGGGTGAACTTCATCGCCAGGAAGAGAGCCTGGGTTAAATTTTCCGGGATCAGGTAGAGAGAAATTTAGCCTCCAGCCCTCTGTTAGTGCTCCCCAGGGCAGGCTGGTCACATGATAAAGCTGAGCTGCTACTCATCCCTCCATATCATGGCTGGAGATTTCAGGCCATTGATTTCAATAAGACCTATGTGGTGCCTAGGTCTTATGCTGGCTTTCTGCCCAGGGACAAACTGTCCCAGGAACAAAGAGGGAGAGAGTAAGAGAAGTAGCTTTGGCTTTGCTTTCACTTTCTCAGCTGGAAATTGTCGTTCGTGTTCCTCACCCTCTCCTTCCCATCTCGCATCCATTTCAAAGTGATCACATCTCAGCCTTTCTTCCCTGTTCACCCACGTCTCTTCCCCACCCCATGTTGCCACCTAAGACAAATGGCTGTAAGTCACTTGGTTTTCCTACACAGAAATGAAAAACCCTACACAATTTGAATCCCCTTCTTCCCCCTCCCTCAGAGGCAACTTGAACCAGAAGATGGACAAGTGCAACTTGGAGGCTGTATTCGGAGCTAGTCCTGGGGTCAGTGAATTGCTGCAGCTCCTTTCAGGTTGGTTATAACAGGAAGGCAGAAATGATTCAGGCCCGGCCAGGAAATGGCTGTGCAAGAGAAATGGAGATGTCCTGCCATGTTGTCACAGTGCCTTCTCCTCTCTGCCCTGTGGGTGGTTTATCTTTAGGAAGAGCTGTACTTGTTACTCAAGCGGGAGCTGCTCCGGTCCAGACCAAGCTCCTGCCCATTGATTTTCCACTTCCCAACAGAGCCCTTCTCATCTGTTGGCGTGATGCTCAGAGCTGGTCTCTGGCACCAGCAGCACAGACAAGACTGTGAAGAGACAAGAGGGTGGAGAGAAAAGTTACAAACCCGGGTTACAGGATAATAGAGGGAGAAATATTCCCTTAGTGAGGCTGGCAAGTCAACCTGCACAGCATTAGGCTGGGAACCGCAGGTTGCAAGTTCTGAGCCCAGCTCTCCTACAGATCTGATGAGAGTGGGTGTTTCAAAGTAACCATAGGGCTGGTGTGGATTGGAAACAAAGATCCCAGACCTCTAGGGAAATCTTGAAAACTTTGGGTACTTTTTGCAGTTGTGTTTTCTCACCCTCGCAAGACAGAAAATATGGGTAAACCCCAGCTGGGCTCATCTCCACTTTCTGCCACAGCAGCTGGGAGGTGATTCCCATCCCATCCCATCCCATCCCATCCCATCCATCCCATCCCATCCTTTCCTCCCTCTCTTCCTTTCTCAGGGCTCTACTGCTCTTGAGAATTATTTCTGGGTAACTTAGGCTGGAATTTTAAAGCAGACCCACTCCCTACTTCAGTGCTGTGTGGGGATGCTCCTGATAAAGAATGACTTTTTGTTCTCTGCTTTTTAAAGGACTAGTTCTGGGGTAACTTCACAGACATCCCAGAATTTACAGGTGTCTCTGCCTTGTAGGGCTATTCCATGGTGTAATGGCCGTGACTGTGATTCGGATCCCAGCAAACTACTGGATTATGTATTTCTGAATTGGTAACAGATCTCTGGTGAGGTTTGTCAGGGGCTAGACCAGGGCAACCCTTCTTTCTACAAGTAATGGTCCAGATAAAAATGGCATGCTTGTAGGTGTCCTTGTTGACCAAAGTGGACCAAGCTAGTCCTCTCCAGCAGTTGTCAGATCCTCATTCAGACATTTATATCACAGGGCCGTGTGTGTTGAATTAGAAGGGGACTGGAACAATGAACATCACCCCACATCAGCCTCTCTGAGTACATTTGTGCTTGTCTCAGCCAGTGACTCTCTGGAATTTGTTTCCTTCCACTATCAGGAAGAAAGGAGAAAAGGAAATAAACCTGACTCTATTTTCCATTTGCATCTAACTCAAATGTTGATGTTTCTCAGCAGGGGCTTGGAGGCCTAGGAGCGTCATTGCCTCTGTGGGAAGAAACACAGCAGCAGTCTGTTCCATCACAACCTCTTTGGCTCTGGTCCTGGAGGAGGATACGGAGTGAGGAACAGCCAGCAACTTCTCATCCTTTGCAAGACAATACTTGGGAAGTCAGAGGGGGCAGGAAAGACAGGAATGTGATTCCATTACTAACTGGCTTGTCTTAGGTCCTGCACTGGCAAAAGTAACAGCCTCCTGATAGAAGGGCAGCACTCAAGTTTACTTCAAGCTGGGAGGAGAGGCATCTACCAGGGGGAAAACTTGTGAGGAAAAATATAATCAATATAAGAGCAAATATGGGAATGCTGTAAGCTGCTGGCAGGCCCAGAAATGTACCTGATGGGACACACCGTCCTGGGAGCCAGGAGCTCCAAGATCTAAACCAGCCTCTGCCACTGCTTGCTGGGTGTGTTTGCCAAGCCATTTTCCACCTTTCCCCTCACCTAGTGAGCAAATAAGTCCACTGTGATGAGTGTGCCTCTTGTTGCACTGTGCCTGGTCCAGGGAAGCTTGTGCTCTGCGACAGGTGTTTTGGGAATGTCCCTCTCACAAAGTCACTCCCCACTGGTGAGCAAGCCCTCTGGCTTTTACCAGCCAAAGTGTGCAATTGTCATAGCCAGGAACTCCAGGGGGTTCGCTCCTACCTGGAAGCAGTTCTTGAATTTCCGGCTGACAAAGTAGAGAGCCACAGGATTGATGCAGGAATTGAGGGAGGCCATGTTGATCCCAAAGTAATCCATCACGAGGAGGAAACTGAGGCAGGAGGGAGGAGAAAGGGATGAACATGTTGGAAGCTCACCAAGCAGAGAACTGAGAGAGGATTTCCAAACTGCCTGCAAACTGCCTGGCCCAAGAACCTGCTTCCACAGAGAGCCAGTGACTGATACCATAGAGGAAAGCACAGAACAGCCCCTCCTGTACTTGAGCAATTGCACAATGCTTTTTCTTGCAAGGGTCATTTACTGAGGAACCTAAGATCTCAAGATCTGCTTTCCCTTGGGTGACCTTCATGTTCTCAGAGTCAAACACAGTAGTAGTGTCTAGCCAGAACTGGATTCAGGTGTGATGGGTGGGAAGAAGAGGGGAAGATAGGCATCTACCATGTGGCATAAAGGGGGCACTGTCCTCAGAAATGCTGCAGTCCTTTGCTCCTGCAGTGAATGCTTCTCTGCCCAGGAGATCTCTTTAATCCATAGCTTTACAGAGACCTTGCAAAATGGAATTTCCCTTCCTCTTGGGGTCCCCCACACCCTCTTTCTGTGCCTATTGGAAGGACAATGTCATTTAGAAAAGGAACCAGTGAAACAGGTAGGGTTTTGGAAGGCAACTCCATCAGTCTGACACGAACGCAGCAATGTCTCTGCCAGTGCCCACAGGGACATGGTGCCAAAGTGAGGAGTGCACTCATGATGGTGCCCCTACCTGAGCAGTTCACATCTATTGGGGTCCGTCTGGTCATAGATGGTCTTTTTCAGGATGCGGCTGAGGTGGAGCGGCAGCCAGCAGAGTGCGAAGATCACCACTAGGCAGAACACTGTCTTGGCCACCTCCCGACGCTGCAAGGAGAAGGTGGTCGGGGAGAAGGGGTTCTCTGGCTGAGCACAGGAGGGCAGGTGGAGCAAAGCATCACCTTCCCACTCTGAGCAGGGGCCCTTCAAGTCATTTTTATCACCTGATGAGGGCTGAATACCTCTTCTGAGTCAAGGCACTGCCTATAGGTCTCCATTCCTGTGTCATGAGGAAGGCTCTGATATCTGGGCTGCAGAAGGGGGTAGGGTACCAGCAGCACAAGTAGACCAGGATAGAGACTCTGTCACATACATAGACAGAGTCATTGCTCTCTGTGACTTTGGTAGGGTTTTACTCCCTGGGACACGGGGGCCTCACCCATCCACCCTTCACACTACATTAACATGACGATCAGCTGGTCTGCCTCAAAGGATCATTCTGCAAAGGGCAAAGGGGGGCCAGTAAACTATTCTTCTTCCTGCATCCCTTGTTTGTTATAAGGCGCATACAGCACTCGGTCCACTTTGGTGGTGCCACAGCAAGGCTAGAGATAAATGATCACAAGAAATTGAAAATCAAGCTGATCCATGGTCATAATGCTATTCATTTTGGTTATCCCTGAGATGGGAGATTGTAGAACTGAAGGCCCCTGTACTTCATTTAATCCATGCATCTGCATCGATGTGCTGATAGCTATTGACCTCTGTGGAGCTCATATGTGTCCTTTACAGGAACTGGTGTATGTTCTCCCCTTCTACAGCACTCTCCTGTTTTAGGAAATATCTGGTTTTCTGCCCTTCTGTGTCCCTTACCCGTTTCATGTGGTCATTCAGAGCAATTCTCATTCCATTTCTCTTGCTCAACATCTCGCAAGACATGAGGGTGTAGAAGATGCCGGTGCATACCAAGGGGAGGCAGAAGTAGAAGCCAAAAAGCCACCAGTCCTTCACATCACGATAGAACTGCATGCAGAACAGAGAGGGATGTGAATTAGAAACCTAGGAGGAGGGTGTGCGTGCGTGGGGAGGGGGGAAACTGGGGCATGAGCTGACCTGACAGCTGACCCTGATTCTGACCAACCTCAGACCATTCTGACATTTATGACATGGGAAAGTGTAACAACCCCTGTTTTGAGTGTATATTGGATTATCTTTCCCCAAACTAGTGCACATGCTTATCTCAAAGGAATAAAGGCTGGTTTACATGCTCCAGCACAAGTCTGGTGCATCACTCCCACAGCTGCCAGTACAGTCTAGTACTCTTGTGCAAGAGGCAATTGCAAGGAGCTTATCTCGGCAGACAGAGGCAGTAAGTTTTGGTGCCTTTTCAATTCCCATTCTGTCCCTTAGCTGGCCTTGTGCTACCTTGCAGAATGGTTCCCCTTGCAGAATGGTTCTGGAGCTGCTCCTTGACCTGCTGTGGCAGTGTAGCAGGTTCTGAAGCTTACCGAGATGGGGCACAGCCTTCTGAGGTGGACAGTGAACACAACCCAGCTTAAGGTCCAGCTCCCCATTTTCTGATCCCACATTCACAGCAAGACCGCCCCATGTCAGTACAATGCTGGGCCTCCTGTGTTTTGTCTGATACTGCTTTCCCCATGTTCACCCTGATGGCTAGGAGAAGCCATCTGCAGAAGCACCAGATTCTGTAAACAAGGAGGGAGGATGCCTCATCTGGCTGTCTCCCTCTCTCTTGTGCTGCAGCTGCAGTGGGGCAGAGTACACACCATCATGAAGCTGGATTTCTGTTCGGAGGAGAGCATGCACACCCACAGGTCTCGATCCCAGTAGTTGAGCTCCACCATGTCAAAGGCTATAGCTTCGGGGACCGCAAGCACAATGGCCACTACCCAGATCAGCGTCACTTCAACTGCCTTCCACATGGGGATTCCTATCCCCTGGATCCGACTCCAGGAAGCCACTGCTCGGTACCTGCCAAACGTGTGGAAACACAACAGGGAGAGAACAGAGAGGAGTGAGAAAAGCAACAGACAGGAAGGGGATGATAAGGTGGAAATTAGAGTTGTTCCCAAAGGCCCTTTCTCTTACATCTTCCTCCTTAATTTCTGAGTAGAAACAGACCCAGGAACATCCTTCAGTGGAATGAGAAGGATCAGAAGTGGGCTCATAAGAGACCCCCAAAAGGGATGAGTGTGACAGTAGGCATCCTTGTCCTGTGTGTATCTACCCTACTCCACTGGAAGAGGTGCCACCCACCCCCACCAACCTAGCACATTCTAACACATCATGCTCTTCCCCTCAACTTCTTCTGACAATATTTGAGCTCTATCCCCACAGAGAAGAGCCAGTTCCTGGTGAATATCACCTCTATGTGACAGCATCTGGTGCCCTTTCTGAATTTTGGCGTGGAGTGGAACCAAGCTGCCCTGCACTCTGTCCTTCGGTGACAATGAAGGGACATGTCATGGTTAAACATGGGCTCGGCTGGCAATGCAGCAGTAGAAGTTTTTTTTATTACCTGTCGATGCTGAGAGCACAAAGACTGAGAACCGTGATGCCCACTGAGGCCTTCTGGATGAACGGGACCAGCTTGCACACCTGCACACCAAAGGGCCAGTCTTTTGCCAAGAGCTGGGGAAGAACCACAGGGTTAACAGACTGCTTTGGGAAACCATGTCCAGCTTCCCGTAATAGCAGGTGGTTACCCACATGGTGAGAGAAGCCCACAAAGAGCAGATGAAAGCACTCTGAGGTTACCTCCACTGGGATTACACAGTGCGTGCTCTCCGGTACTTTATGTAGTACTGGGAACCATTAATTTCCCCAAGGACTTGTTTCGAGATAAATTGACACGTACATAGAACTATGGTCAAGACACCAGGTCCTGAATCCAAACTCTGTGTGGTTTTGGATGAATATGTATCCTAAAAGCCTGGGCTTTGGGTCACTTTCAGAAAGGAAGGGGTTTCATTCTCAGATGCAGCCAAAATCCTGGAAGGACAACTTCTTTCAGAATGCTTTCAAAGTGATGTAGTTTTAAGCCTTCACCATATTCTGCCTCTCTACCACACTTAGGGTCCTTTGTGCAAATCCCCCTCAAAGTTTTTGTGCAGCATTAGTTGAAATGAATGATATTTGATTGCCTGTGGCCGAAGGAAAGCAATGGTGCACTTAATCAAATGATCTGAGCATCCCCAGTATGTCAGAACATCCTGAACAGATTAAGACAAGGCAAGAAGCAACATTTGTTTCTAAGTGAATTTCAGGAGGATCAGGATTTATCCAGTGGACAATGAACTAACTTGATTTCCTGGTCTTGTTTCTGCCAAGGACCAAATTGCACCCAGCTCTCCCGGTTGCTTACTGGCTGGACAAAGAAACAAGTTCAGACCCCAAAGGCCAGTGAACAGAGACTCCACCAGCTGAAAAGTATCAAGTTGGTCTGAGACAGGAGGTGAATTGCTTTATTTGAAATAATTAGTTAGATCCATCATCACATGGAATGCAACAGCATTACTCCAAGGATGAATTTCCCCTGTTGGTTTGAATGAGGACAGTGAAGAGGGAGAAGTTGGGGGGGGGGGCAGTTCACAGACCTAATCTGGATAGGATGTGGAAGAGGAAGCCCATGTAGAGAAGGGGTCATAGCCATAATATGGTACAAGGTAATTCGTCATATAGTGACATCTATATTCTTGTATTCCCTGTCTGTTTTTAACTATGAAAGATTTCATGACAGGGATGTTGATGCTGCTGAACAGAAACTCAGTGCCACACATGGCTATCCTGATTGATGACTGATAAAACACTTACACTGAGACTGGGTCCTAAATGCCCTGGAAGCAACTGCTGTTTTTGGCCTTCCCTCACTCCAGTCCAGTTCTACAACCTATGCCAGCAGCTTCCTTTCCTTCTGCTCCCAGTTTCTCTCATCTCTGCCTGTTGATTTGGTCAGGTTCTCCTTTTGAGGCTAGTAGCTACCTGTGGCCCCAAGCTTAGCTGGGGCAAGCAGAGGTATTGGAGGGGACAAGATGCCCTGGAGGCAGAAGAAATCCAGAGTCATTGACTCACAAGGATTTGATGGTTCTTGGGCTCACAACCCTTATATCCCTGAGGTAGCTGAGGCCAATCCTAAAGTTTCCCTCACTCGGAACAACCCCCTAAGCAAGCTCTCTAGTTTAGCCTCAGCAGCAACACAACCCCAAATCAGAAGCTCTTTTGCAAAACAGGGCCTGAGGTGAAGGTGACCAACCCATCCTACCCTTTCCTTTGGTCTGGAAACTTGGGAAATCCACGTCTCATCTATTCCTGCTCATAAAGAAGATACACCACAAAGGAGGCAACTGGTCTACTCTTAGAACCACTTTGCTTGTAGTTAGTTTGGGCTTCTCAAAGATGCATCATCATCAACTTCTCCAAGAGGTGACTGGCAGGTGAGGTGCAGAAGGCAGAGGGAGATGCTCAAGTGGACTAGGAAAATCCAAAACATCAGTTGGGAAATATCCATGCAGATGTGGCCAGAGGAGGGAGTCCTGTCCCTGGGGATTTGACCCAGTTTTCCCACCAAAAGGCAGGAAATATCAATGCAAGGCTTTAGCATGGACAAAATATCTTGACCTTTTCTTGTACCACAGCTGCGAGCTGTGCTAGTTGCAGCTCTGAGATGGCCAAGTGTCTCCAGGCCAATAGCTTGTGTTAAGCTGCCCTGTATACAAGGCCTTTGGTCTAATCCATGAACTCTGCACAAAGCTCAGTACAACCCCAGTTCTTACCTGGTCAGGACACAGAGCTGTGTATTCAGCCTGTGATGGGATGGTGAAGAAAGACATGAGAAACACTCAGTGACATGAGCAAGCTGCCCTGCCTGAGATTGCCTTCACAATAGACAAACTGTCCTGTGAGCTGATCACCCCAAGATTTGTGTCCTGTGGACAGATTTCCTGATGCAAACTCTGTCTAAAGCCTTTCTCCAGCAGCTGGAAGCTCACAGCATCTTTCTTGCAAGTGGATTCTTTGGTGTCTAATAGAAAGTCAAGCTCACTCTGCCAGCTTTCCTCAGTGGAAGTTTTCCTAGGGCCTCCATCTGGCCCCAGATGCCCCTTTCTTATGAGATATAGGGTCTTCCTACCACTGAGACTTGTGAAATATGGTGGAAATGGGCAAACTGACCCTGAAGGGATTAGGGAAGGGCTGTCAGACAGACATGTGTGGTCACAGCCCCCTTGTATAAGCCTAATTTATTTGGGAATCTAGGCAAAAAACCAGCCTGATTGCCCCAATTTCATGCATGATACAAACATGATAGGTGGATTCTACATCCAGATCCCCCCAAAGTGATGGAGTGTTTGTATCCCCTAGAGGCAGGTCTCTGTTATATTTTTGTGTTTATTCAGTTCATGTTAAACATAAGGTGCACAATGCAGCTTCTTTCCCCTGCTAGATGGTGGACTTCCCATGAAGCATGGCAAAGAAAGGATTAAAATGGAACGCTTCCTGCCTTGGTTTTGGCAGGGCAAGTATTGGAGGGGCTTTGCTGATAGTCCCGGCTCAGGTATGATCTGGCTGTCTGCACAGCCCTCTGCCCTGTGAAATGGGTGCAGGATAGATGTGATCCCAAAGAGAACTGCTAGCATTGCAGCCACATTCCCCAGACTCTGTATCCCTGCTGTCAGGCAGAACAAATCACACGTTATTCAAAGCAAAGAGGGCCTGTTTGTGTAAAAGCAGAGATGGGCTGTACCCCATGGGTGGAGGAAGGCACTTGGATCAGTGCTGCTGGCCACAAGCTACTCTGTTTTCTCAGCTGATGACAGGAGAAGATTCACATTGCTATTAAAATCCTGTGTGTGGATCCATGTACTGGTGTCAGATGGGATCATCTGGCTTTTAAACCTGGCCACCTGGAGAGCGTGGCAGAATGACTTCCCTCACAAGATTTTTTGGAACTAAAATCCCTTTGTAGTTTTCAATCCAATTTCATTAAAAATGTATCTATTCACAGTGATCTGTGAGTCTTTGACAATTACAGCTCGTTGTTCTCATGGTCAGATTATGGACATCTTCCTCCTACTCTGAATTTTTCCCTGCCACTGGCCTGTTTGCTCTAGGAACACTCTAGGATTCAATTTTCACTTTCTAGGCTGAAGATTGAACACTTTCCCACAAACAAATCTGACTGAGCTCTAAGGCATCCCTTCCAAACATTCGTATAATCCTCTGACTCCCCTCTGACTCCAGTCTACCAAAACCTTTCTCAAGTGGTAGGCAAGAAGTAGCTGCACTGGTCCAGGCACATCACAGAGCTCTTTTAACATAACTTCTGCTCTTAACTGGTGTCTCAGGTCTAGTGCCCATGTCTGCCCAGCCCTCTCTGCCTTGGTGCAGCATGTAGAGCTCATGTTTACCAGGTTATTTGTTGTGCATCTTGTCTCTAGTTTGGAGAGCAATGTCTCTAAAAGAAGCTCATATTTTATAATTACAGCCCTTTACTTTGTTCCTGAATGAGTCTTCCAGTTCAGCTAGAATAAGATACATATTTGCCTGAGGCCAACTTGCTGGACAGTGCTGGGAGAGGTGTCTCCAGTGCACAAGAACAATAGTATTTGCTCAGCTGAAATAAACTTTGGGTTGTAATGTCACGGGACTACAAGTGAGTCTCTTCCTGGGATTTTAAATTAGATTTAGAAGGTCTGGAAGGTAGCTGAATGTTGTGTGTGTGTATGTGCACAACACAGCTGTAGCTAAGAACACTTGTGTTTTCTCAGAAACATACTCTGCACTTTTTGTCTGTTTTCTTTTCCTTTTGAGAACAGGAACACCCTCCCACTCTCCTTTGCAAAAATGGAGCCTGCAGGATAGATTTTACCCAGGGCACTGGGCATGTGGGAGCAGATACCATTCCTGCAATTGCAAGCCTGATGTGACATTCATGCTACATGGAACCTACCTTATACACATTGATGGGTAGAGCGATGAGGATGTAGAGAAGGTCCCCAAGGGCCAAGCTAGCAATGAGGACGTTCGGTCCATTCCTCATGCACTTGTTCTTGTGAATGATCCTCAGGAGCGTGGAATTTCCAATGATCCCTACTATGAAGATGGTGCAGGACACAATAGTATTGATGTACTTGAAGATGTGTCTGATATCTGCAGGCTTCACGCACACAGGCAGCAGGGGTGGCTCAGTCTCAGTGCTCCTGGGGAGACTCTCTGAGTGGTTCGACAATTTGACATCCTGGAACAGGCTTGGCTGGACAAGACTGTAAGCCTGCTCCTGGCTAAGCACCTCAAAGGGAATGGTGCTCTCCTGGAAAGCCCTGGGGGTCTGGCCACATGCCCCTGAGAAGAGGCAAGTCAGAGAAATGGCCAGAGCTGCGGGAGCTGGGATTCTCACCATTGAAGACTGAAATGGCAAAGCCCAGCAGATTCCTGGTGCAGAATTCCTTGCAAGGCTCATGGTATGTTTTTGCTTAGGTCTTGATTTGATCTGTAGATGAACAAAAGGGACAAGGGAGGGAAATTGTTTAGCAAAGGATGGACAAACAGGATGAAACTGAGTGAAAGGAATCTCAGGAGAAAGTCTGTCACCACAGTGATCAGAGGTAATGCTAGATTAGATCCCATCCGGTCAGAGCAGCTGACACCCGTGCGTGGGAGTCTTTGCTTCTAAAATTAAACATGACTATTCAGTAACATAAATCAGAAGGAAAAAAAGCAGTCTCTTATGCCTCTTTCACAGGATTTCAGCAAACAATGTCACCCGTCCCTTCTCAAATAGAAGTTTTGATTTCCACTGTGTGAGAGTGCAAGGGTTCTAAATCATGAGGTGAGGGTTACCCTCATATCAGCAAGGTGCTTCTCCCCAGCACAGCCTTTTATACCTCCCTGCTGACACCACACTCTTCTCAGTTTCTGACTGTTTGAAGAAGGTCAGAGGAAAAAATGTCCTCCCTTACCCCAAATCAGACTGAGCTGGCTGCATGATGAGGTGGCAGGACTCGCTGTAGGATGCTCTGGTGCAGAGATCTTCAGGATACGCCAGGTGGAGCAGGGGAATTGACCCTGTTTTTCCCAGCCCTCGGCTGAAGCAGTCACTGATATACCAGAATTTTGCCTATGAACACACATCCTTCTCTTTAGGAGGCACTGACAAGGCCCATGAGAAGGTGCTAGAGAGGGATTCTTTTGACAAAAAGCAGATGTCAACAGGCGAGTGTTGGCCTATGAACTAGTCACCTCTACAGTCAGTGGAGAAAAAGTAGCAGTTCCAAGGCCCTGTCAATGTCTACGCATCTGGATGATTCCGCAAACCCCATCTCAGGGGTCTACAGAATCAGTGGAGCTTTTCTCCCAGTTCATGCCACGAGAAAACTGGAGCAGCACTAAAATCCTATTCTTCAGCAGATCCATGTACCATCTTCTAATGCAAAGAGAAAAGACTCAACATATTCTTGCTGGGAACCATGCTGGGAAAATACCACAAGGGTTTTTCCAGAAATGCTGTATCAATACCTGACATCTTATTCCAATTTATGTGCAAATAGAACACCCCCTCCTTCCCCATCTATATTGTTAATTGAACCACTTCCTTTCCAAAGCCACTGTGCCATTCAACTCAATACCTGGAGATATAAATCTCCCTGTTGTTTGCAGTTTTGACTGCTGAGTGCAGTAAAAGGTCTCTCAAGCTGACCAAGGTTGGAACACTAATAATAAATATCACCAGAGCAGATTCTGCTTTGCAAGTCTCAGACAGTGCTTCCAAACAGAACTGGCCAAGTTGCTGCTCTACAGTCACCTGTGGCTTATGAGAAAGTTTAGGATGGCTGTAGCGTTGTTCTGACATGATGCAAATTTACGGAAGTGGCTTTTGGATGATCCAGATACGGCCACTGGTTGGAAATGAGCACAGAGAGGTAGTGGAAGCTGTCAGCACCCTGGCAGTCTGTGCTCCAGCACTGACTTTAGAAGCTGCTATTTTCTCCTTTGCTGAGGAAGCTTCTCTTCCCAGCAGCTCTACTGTGGCTTTCAGCCCTGGGATGACTTTGCTACATGGGATCTTTAAAATGGCCTTTAGTCTGCTCATAGGCTCTTCCACCTACAGATCTCAAAGCACGTCCCAGGTCTGAATCTCTTAATGGCATTGCGTGTTGCAGTGGTTAGTGCTATAAAGAAGGAGGCAACAAAAGGATTGTCTGAGAGTGTGATTTCTCTAAGTGTCAGGACATGCCACAGACAGGAACAGATCTTAGGTCTCCTAGTTAAAGTGTGCGAAGAATGTTTTTCTCATCCTCTGAAACTCTGCAGCTTTGAAGTGGGGAAAAATTGCTGTGCCCAGAATGAAAACAGGAGCCTTAAAGGGTTTCTGTGGGGTGAGATTTGCCACCCTCTCTCCTCCACACACTCCAAGGGGAGGCAACTCTAGTGATCAGAGTGCTCACCTGGGATTTAGAGATGGAACTTCAATCTCTAGTCTAACTCTACCAAGCAGGGTGGAGATTTGAGCCCAAACCAGTGTATCCCAGGGTAACTGTTCCCCCAGGACCATTCAGCCAGGCCACTGCTGAAGTGTAGCAGGGTTCCCCCTGCCCATGTACCAGGGGGATCCCAGGACCAGAAGCGTGCGTATGTTGGGAGCATACTGTTCCCACTCCAAGATACGGCCAAGACACCCATGAGCCCTGCCAGGTACAAACCCGGCTCCTCTAGATACAGCTGTTCATTTCTCACATGGGTAAGAGACACAAATCAGGCTCTGTAGAAATGCCTGTGCATTTCTGGTTGTTCAGAAGACTCCAGCATAATCAACATGAAGCTGGGCTGTTTCCCAATGAACCAGTCTAACCAGGCATATCTTTTTCTCAGTTTCACCCTATTACTTTTGCCAAGAAATCTAAATCAGGCTTAGTTCTTTCTGACCCCTTTATGTCCTTCAGTCAAGTCTTTAGTGCTTTAAACTGTAAACAAGTAGCTTTGGGAAGAAGTTTAAAACTTATTCCCACTTACATGGCAAAGACAGACAATAAAATAATTGAGTTCCTTCAATCACAGTTTAAATAGATCTCATGAACTAGATAATTAAGTTTTCAATTTCATTATAATAAAGGCATCTTAAAAGCGTTGCCTTTCTAGTTTGAATCCTCATGTTAGAATGGCATATTAGATATGGTTTCACAGAGAAAAGTAAAAAGATCCCATCACTTTTCAGCTTAGAACCAGCATGCTTTTATCTGCTAAAATATTCATGCTTGGTGCATAGTCATCCTGTGTCTTCACTGTGCCTTTCATCTGTGCAGGCTCAAACAGCTCTGCAAACGTAACCAGAAGATAACCCATATTGGTGTGAGCCAGAAGAGCTACTACAAAGCTATCTGCTTGCCTGTGGCAGAAAGCAAGCCATTTTCAACGACTTGGAGAGCTTTTAGAGAAGTCTCCATATGACAGTTGGGAAAAGAACTCACGTCTGTCCTGTAAGAGCTCAGCTCTCAAAGGTGTGTAGGTGTCTCAACACTGAAGTCTGTAACTCCTAAGCAAGAAGCTATCTTAAGACTGGGGAAACCCTCAGCCCATACTGTCCATCCTGCATGGGAAGAGCTAAGTGCCTAAGGAAGGGATGGTGTGAGGCCAGCTTGTCACCTAGGTTGGCACTATAAAATGCTGTGGGAAGGGACTAAGATAGGTACCAGAACAGCTGGCTACTGAGAAGTCTGGGTAAGAAGGAGCCTCCTTCCACAAAAACCCCTTTGGGGATACATTGGTCAAAGCTGAGGACTCATAAAAAAGTTGTCACCAGGCAGTGTCTGGAGGGAGAAGTTCCACCTACTTGCTGGATCTTGGTCCTTGGCGGCTGTGAAGCATGGAGCTCCTGGAGCCTCCCCTGGGCTCAACAAGTCCCTAATTAGCTGATTGCCAAATCTGGGACCTTGAGACCAGAGGGGGTTCTCTGGCACCACCTTCCTTCTGATATTTACCTAAGCATCTGATCCAACTGCTGTCCTGGAGACAAGGTGCTGACCAGGGAGGACTTTTGACCCGACTTGTTATGATATTATTCTCATCTGTGAATCCTGTGCTGTTGCTGGGCACCTAGCTGTGTTTGGAAGGGGGAAAAGAAGGGAGGGAGAGAACTGGTGAATAACCCTAAGAAGCACAAACCTGACACATTGGAGACCTGGGCTCAAATTGCTCCCTTGTTTGGTTCGATGCGGAGACTTTAGCCTGTGCCCCTGCTAAGATCCCCAGCTCTCTGCTTGCCCCGGGTTACCCTGGGTGCAGCTGTCTCACTCTTTCCTGTGGAAGCTATTTTCTACAGAATAAAAAGTTTTCATTTGGCCAAAGAAAAAGGAGTTAACTAGATCATCTGATGACTGTAGTCTTGTTGTGGGAGGCTTAAATTCAGCTCTTTTCCCTGGCAAATCTTGTGTTGATTTGTGCACAGAATTGGGGCTTATAGGGGAGGGCAGACCTAGCTTAGAAATCAGCCAGGACACTGTCTGTGGTCCTCCAGGGCCAGAGCAGCTCACAGTGAGCAGTGGTGGACAGCATAGGCAAGTGCCTGTCATTTGGGTACCCATGCAGTCAAGCAGAGCGGGTGGGGGGCTTTAAGAAAGTTGGTGGTTCCTGGAGTCAGAAGCAGAGAGGTAACAGAGCATCTCCAGAAAGCTGTGCCCCGTGCATTTTGCTGCCATGGGCTTTCACAGATGCAGAACTACAGAGCCTGATGTGGCTGTTCAGCCCCTGGGTATTTGGCAGAACAGTTCATGTGAGTAAGGATCACAGGACACTGCTTACTGTACCCTGCCTGTCCTCTTGACAATGCAGCTGAAAAGCCATTTCTGAAAAAAACCTCTTCCCCTCCCTCTTGCCTTAAAATCCAATGATTTAGTAAAAAAGGAGTATTGTTTTCTCCTGTTCAACAGTTCTTTGTTTCATTTACTTCTTCCCCTCCATATTGCCTCTCCTCTCACGTATCTCAGAGTGCTTAAACAAAAAGGAAAGTATCACCCTTTCTCACTTATGGGAAGAGTGAGGGTCTTGAGACTTGTTCAGTGCCCAGCAGATGTGAAGCCAAGGACGGCATCACTTGACCTAAAATCCACTCGGCTTTGCTCATGTTGCTGATCATTTGAGGAAGTGACTTTGTACCTGAAGGGACACCTGCACTGGCTGGGGCTCTTATGTCAGCAAATAGCTTGAACACGTGAAGATGGAGATCACCCTTTCACTATGCTGAGTCCAAAACCCAGCTGAATCCACTGGAGTTATGACAGGGACATCAGGAGAATAATTCCCAGACAGGAGGTTAGACTGAAAACCATTGCTAACCCCCCTCAAAGCCTGCTCCCATCTGAGAGGTGGTATGCACAGGCCCAGGGGCTCAAGACTGCTCTTGCCTGGAAGCCTGAAAGAGCCCACCTCATCCCAAGTGAGGTTACTCATCTTAACCCAGCTCCCTCTGCTCCATGCTGCATGCTGGCCTGCCTGTAGCAGGGCACCCACTGCATTCAAAAGCAACTGTGTGCACGAGAGCGTGTGTTCTCCTGCCAGACTAGCCTCACCAAACACAAAACAGACCTTTCCTGCCAGACAAACATCTCTTGCAGGGAAAATGCTGTGAACGGGGCGAAAGGAAGAAAAAGGCTCATATTAATATCACTTTCCCAGCTCTCTCCCTGACCTGAACACAATCTGGTCCTAAAGCAGAGGCAGGGTTAAAGCTTTCATCTAGAAATGTCCTGGATTCCTCTTCTGGCTCATGCACCCTTTCCCTACCCACCTGTTAGACCTTGCTCAGGCACCATGATCCCTTTAACGTCTCACCCAGAGTGGGAGCCCGGGGAGGACTGACAAACATGCAAAAAATCACATTGAAGCACGAAATCATTTTGTTTGCAAATTAATGCATGGAACAGCAAAGCTTTTAATCAGAATTAAGTTACCTTCCTCGTGGCTATGAACTTTTGATGCTCCTGGGATCAATTTCTTTCCCTCTTACGGCTCCTTCTGTCTGAGCAGGCAGCTGAGCATGTTCTGCAGGCCCCAGGAGAACTACAGTGTTTTAGATCCTGGAGTTTGCTTTTGTGAGTGTGCTTGTATTCAGGAGAATGTTTCTTCCTTCTTGTGATTTGCTGAGGTTTCTCTGAATGGAGCAGTTGGTTATATAGAAAATCACAGGGCTCTCTCTGCTGCAACCAATAGGCAAAGTGCAGCACAGGGATGTAGGAGGAGGATGAAGTATGAAAAAATGCAGGGCAGCTCTGTGAAGAAGATGAAAAAAATAAACAAATAAAGCTTCAGGCAGAGGGAGGGAGGCGGGGGGAGGTTGCTGACCACAGAGCAGTGTGCCTGCCTGGATCTTGCCTAGCATGTTGTTGTGACAGGCTCTGAAGAGCACTGTGGCTGTGCTTTGGCAGATGAAGCTGTAGTTTTGACCGCTTTTAAGGAAAGGATTCTGGAGACATCAAAGCCTTTTCTGCCCAGGGTGTATAAAGCCAGCTGCTCCACCTGGGGCTTTTGAAGAAGATCAAACATTCAGGAGCAAGAAGAGTACTGCAAGCATGGCAGAGGTGGTGTGCAGTTTCCCTTCTAGTTGAGAGGACAGACTATAAGGAGAAGCCTTTCCTGAAGTGCTGGAAGATGGACAGGCCTCACTTTTCCCTCTAACACAATCTCCCAGAGCCCTGGTCTAAGTGAGACAGGCTGGGCATAGGTTTCAGACCACACTCCCATCTATGAGGCGTTACACTTGTGCTTTTTCACACGCAAGCACTGTTTTTATTTTGCTGTGGTTTCTGTGTATCCTGAGCTGCTTGAACAGCAGCATATGACTGCTCAAGATGCAGGAAAGAACACTGGGCCCTTCATGGCTGAGAATTTGCTGCTGCCGTATGGTCACACCAGCTTTCAGCCATCAGCCATGTGTCTGGTACCCTCTGCCTTTCCAGGGGCCAGGTCTCCGAACATGGTCTGTGCTTCTGAGGTGTCTCACACTGGTGAGGTGCTGCCTTGTTCCACCTACCCCAATGCTTTGGCAAAGTTTCCAGAATCACCTCGCTAGCCCTGCAGCCTCTGAAACACAAGGAGGCCAGAATCTCCCATTTCCCACCCCATTATCTTTACCAGCAAAGTGAGAGGGGAACAGTCCTGGACCTGGCTCAAAGAACCCTCTCTGCTCTCTGCCTGCCTCTGAGCAGATCATGAGTAGCTCTTTTGTGAGACTTCTGTCTTCCTCCAAACTACGTGAATCTGTAGATAATTTGTGTTGCTTCACAGCTTGTCTCTTCCTCTCTCAACAAAGCTTCTCCCAATCTCCTTGACTTATCTGCTTAGAGAGGGACATTTCTTTCCTCATCATGCTCTGAACCCAGCTGTGCTCAGGAACCTGAAATTTATTTGGTATGTGGCAGGTTGTTTTTTTAAAGGAACTTGCCAAATCACCTTGCTTTGGGGTCCTTGATGGCTCGGAAAGGTGTGTTGGTGTAGCAAAGCTAGGTGAAGGCAAGGCAACTTCACTTTGCTATAGGAGCACCTTGCCCCTTTAGTGCCAAAGCAAGGACAGAAAGAATGGGTTCAGACTCTCTCCCAAACCATGCTATCTGTTTTGTTAATCCCTCTCAAGCTAACTAGAGCTTTTTTTCTTGTTGGTTCTCTATTGTAGAGCAGAATGAAAAGTAAAGTTTTTAGTTTCCTGTTAGATTCAAAAGTTGGGGAAAGAGAGATCATGCCACATTGAGCATAAGGGGAAATGTTATTGCTCCTGACAGAACAGAAAAGGAAAAATAAAACAATCAAGAAAATTATTTTATATTGAACAAAATATCTTACTTCAGCCCAGACTACATAAGAACAGAAGAACAGCTGTGCTGAGTCAGAGCAGCATTCATCTAGCTTAGGATCCTGCCTCTGACAGTGTCCAAAACCCACTGTGAAGGGAAGAGGGTGAGAACTAGAGAAGTGTATGTGATGCTGCCTCAAATTCTTTCAGGTCATTCAGGCTGCTCATGGATGTCCTGAGCCAGATAAGGTTTTTGTGTACCGAATAACTCTCAGTGGATTTGTCCTCTTTGAACTTCTCCAGCTCTTCTGGGAATCCATGAACACTTTGAACAATCACAACATCCGGCAGCCAGGAGTCTCATAGCTTACCCACGTCAGGTGTAAAGGACCATCTCCCTCTGTGTGTTTTGAACCCCTGTTTGCTAGACCTCACTCATATCCCTCTCATATTTCAATTTCCCTTTTTCCAGACCAAAAATCTAGCTCTCTTGTAGGAAGCCATCCCATTGCCTCGCTCATCCTTTTTGCCCATCTCTGGACTTTTTCCAGTTGTATCATATTATTTGTATACTGTTTTATCTTCAAGTTACGATCTTTTCTAATCTCTTTTCTTATTATGTCTTTCATTAGCAGTTTTCAAAACATAATTGCCATTTAAGCATGTCTGACTTTGAAAACGTCATATAAAATGTTTGTTCTTTTGTTCTTTTCTACCTTTTTTCCTTCTCTTTTCCTACCCCTTGACCAAAACTACTAAACTTTGGAGCATATTCAGAAAATTATTATTTTTTAAACATATTTTTAGAACAAACTAATAAGACCCGCCTGCCCCCTTCCTCCCCTCCCCCCCAAATCATGCATTACTTTTGTAGAAGTTATTTTTGTAAATCTGCTGCAATCCACTTTTGGAGGCAGACTCCTGTACTATGTGTTCCTTTTGTCAGTCTGAATACAGACAGTTTAAGCTTGTGTAATATTAAAGCAACAAATACAAAACTCACAAATAATTTCGATTTATCAAAACTGAGAGGCGAACAAATCACTGCCATTCATCCTGAGGCAAGTGGAGATTTAGGCTGGCTGCATAGCTGACTGCAGGGAGAGCTATGCATAGTCTTACAGAAGAACATGTTTCCATGGGAAACACAATCATTTCTGTGCTTCACTGCAAACTCCACACTGATGCCGGGAAGCAGATCATCAGGCAGGGTAACTCAGGAGAGGTCCACATGTGTTCGGGATATGCAGTTTCCCTTGCAGTTCCAGTAAATCACTCTCCTCCTGGACAATCACAAGGATACTGAGTTTAGATCCAACATCATTGTAAGCTTTTAGCCTGAGCAGGCTCCTTACTAAATCTTTATGATTTCTATTTGCTCTGTGCAGGGCACATATATTTCTGTTACTCTCTATTGGAAATGGCACTTTGGACTCCACCTGTTTTCAGCCCCACTGGTCATTACTGATCTTCAGTGACTATGTCTTAAAACATATTTTACTAAACCTTTAACCATTTAGTACTCTGAAGACATAGAATAGCATACTGTGGATTTTGTGAGAAACTGCAAAACGACTCACTCTTTACTTAAAGTAATGTAAGAAATGGACAGATTTACACACAGTGGTAAAACATCTGGATGCATTTCTCCTGCTGGTTTTCCTCTGTTATTGAGATTTCTTTGGACTTTACAGAGTCTAAAGTTCTCACCTCCAAAATCATAAGCCTTCTCTTCTTTCGTCTCTCATGGCTATAACTTTCTTCTTCAGCTGCTCCCTCAGGTAAAAACAGCATGGCCTCCTTTCTCCCTTGCTACCTAAACTTGCTTTGTCCTGGGGGTCTTCCTGACTGTGACTGTGCCATCTCTCATTCATGTTTCCTCTTTTCCAGTGAGCTTAGTCTCAGTTCCAATCAAACGTTTCAAAAAGTCAGACATCTCAGAGATAAACTGTTTTCCACTATATTTTCTGAAAATCAGCAGCATAGCAGAAAAGAGAAACCCAAACCAGTATCCCCAGTGACTGAAAGGTAAGCAGAGCTCAGCCACTGCCTGCTCTGGCTGATGCCAGCTGGCTGTTCACTTGGAGCGGGGGTACTGGCCAGCCAGTCTGTACCCAGAAATAACCCTGACAAACACTCTACACTCTCCAGTGATGGGAGCATTTAAGGGTAGGAGCACAAACCAGTCAGAACCCAGGTTTAGTTTGGCACATTATTCATTGGGCAACTTTGTTGTTCTCCTGGGAAAAGATCCAGGTAGGCTGTGATAATAACTGCATGCAGTTGCCACTTCCCGCCTTGTTAGCAAAAGATGAGGGGCTTAGATGTTAGGATTTGGAGAGTTCATAAAATCAACAGCAATTCCTAAACTCTCCCTACAGAGACACCTCAAATCAGCCCAGTCGATCTATATTGCTCCAAACACCAAGGAGAAGTCCAGGTTTGACTGCAATATCAAAAAAGCACCTCAGAGTTAAAGGTAGAGACTATCCAACCCAAAAGATGAAGTTTTTCAAAGATACCTTTGAGACACAAACAAAAAAAGTCCCCATTAATGTTCATGTGACGTGTGAGTAAATCTCTTCTGTGACTCTGAGAGATTCTGTCTTGGCCTTGAAATGAATCATAGTTCTTAAACTAGATTAAGTAAGAAGACAGAACAGATATTATACAAGTCTTTAAGGAATTGAGAAAAGAAGAAAAAAAACTTATTGCTGAAGAAAAAACAGAACTAAATCAATGAGGAACAGATCTTGAAATTAATAAAGGATTTCTATTTTCTAGAAGAAATGAGTATCAGATCGTGACAACAGAGATAACAAGTCTTATCAGTGAAAACTTTCTAGCATTATTGCTGGCATTTGCCAGGCAATGCAATACAAGATGCTACATTTGCCTTGACTGCTAATTGGCTGCTATTCTTTTCACAGGGAGTATAAATGAATCTGTATGGTATATCTGCTACTTATGAGAGAACAGCAGAATTTCACAATAAAATATTTTAAGGTATAAGGGCTACAAAGATGATTATTAGGGCTACAAAGATGATTAGGGGACTGGAGCATCTCTCTTATGAGGAAAGGCTGAGAGAGCTGGGCCTGTTCAGCCTGGAGAAGAGAAGGCTGAGAGGAGATCTTATCAACGTGTACAAGTATCTGAAGGGAGGGTGTCGAGAGGATGGGACCAGACTCTTTTCAGTGGTGCCGAGCGACAGGACGCGAGGCAATGGGCACAAACTGAAACACAGACAATTCCATCTGAACATGAGGAAAAACTTCTTCACTGTGAGGGTGACAGAGCACTGGAACAGGTTTCCCAGAGAGGTGGTGGAGTCTCCTTCTCTGGAGATATTCAAAATGCGCCTGGATGCAATCCTGTGCAATGTGCTCTAGGTGACCCTGCTTGAGCAGGGGTGTTGGACTAGATGATCTCCAGAGGTCCCTTCCAACCTCAGCGATTCTGTGATTCTGTGATTCTGTGATAAGTGCTGTTACACTGTTACAGAGAAAATCTGAGTGGATCCAGCTCTCCTATCAGAGTTGGAGTAAAAGAGCTTTCATGAGAGATTTCTGATACAGGTTTTCAAGTTAAAAACCTCACCAAAACATGACTCCTCCAGAGTGTCTGATGCTCTCTGTTCCAGCTGGGAACCAGACACAGGAATGGATTAGACTTGGAAGAAGACTCTCTTTCATCTTGAGATGTGGTCAAAAATGCTAATAAGAATTTGGCCAGCCTTGCTTTTCTTGGTTGTCAAGATTTGTGCATAGGGTATAGATAATCAGGTCAAGTACTTAGAGAGCACTGGTCTCTGCCTGACTTGATTTTAGGAGGGCTGTAGAGTAAGCTGCAACTACATCACCAATGTGAAAGGGTTTGATGACAACCAGTCTCACTATAAAATGTATCTGTGTCTCAGCTCAGTTTTCCTCTGTGTTGCAGCATAAGAGTAGATTAAGATAAATACTGCGATGGAAAGAAGGTGAAATCTTCTGAGTGTTGGCTAGAAACATTGTCACCACAAAACACACAAGACCTTCCATAAGTTTCTGTAATGTCTTTTTTTGGAACTTTCTTCCTTCTTGGAGTGTAAGCAAATTATGTGTGCTTCTCCACTGAATCATTTCCACGATTACTCGCAGCTTTGATGAATCAGAGCTGTGGATAATCTATAGAAAAGTGATGTCTTTTTTTACTGCATATCCTTGTTTGTCAGAAATGATTCTTCGTTCAGAAGAGCTGACAACAAAACTTCCATTCAGAGCCTTCTCTCTTCATCCTTTAAAGCATTCCAAACTGGAGACTTCTTGTTAGGGATCTTTCACACTATCATCTCTCCCTGGCCTTCTCCAGTCTTGGCACATGCTTGCTCTGCACTTGGAGATATGCTGACACATGGACAGACACATTTCCAGCAACACTTTGATCTAACCAGCTCTGGTGAGAGAAGTAACAAAGGTGATAGGCAGGTGTTGAGGGATCTGGTTTTGCTTGTTGTGCTTTCATTTGAAAACTGGATACATTTATTTATTACTGTCACTTCATGACTTCCTTTTTTTTTAGAAGGCTGCTTCTGGAGCCTGCTTGGGGATCCTGTTTCTCACCTTCTTTGCTGACATGGCCTTGTAGTGATTAGAGTTAGTCATTTTGCTTTCTTTTCTCCAGCTTCAGTCTTCCTCACCTATCTTGATTGTACTCATTTCTTCCCGGCATATTCTTTCTCCCAGGCAGACCAAATGAGCCTATTAGGGTGGAAACATAGGACAAAGACAGCTAGTGCTCTGGGCTTGAAGGGCACAGCCTGACTTGTCAGTGGAACATTTCTGCACCATGTGGATGCCCCTTACACAGTTGTGGGCTGGCTGGACCTTCAGTCTGAGACAGGGTGGGAGTAAACAGATTTGGTCCTTGCTGGTGTCTTTGAAGGGCATTAGGAGGTGACCTCTGATCATTCCCTGAGGGTCTATCTGAACCTACCCTTCTGCACTCTTACATTCATCAGGCTGATCGGGAAATATGCACCTCCAATAGTTCATCTCAGCATAGGGCACAAATTTTAATTTACTTGTTGCTGCTTCCTCTAACCCTTTGCCCTTCTCAGAAGGTTGCAGCATTTCTTTGGCTCTCTTCCCAGAATACACGAGTCTGCATGGCACCTCTCCTCTTGGCCCCACTAGGAGCTATCCTGCAGCCCTATTCTGGGACAGTCATGTTTCTGCATGTGACAGAGGAATGAATGGCTGTTCTGTCCTGCTGGAAACAGAGGACAGCTCCAGCCCCCTTCAGAGACCCCCCAGGAAAATAGCAATCTGATTGTACAGTCAACCAGTGTCCTTGAAACACAATTCAATCTGAAGGCTGATGTTAAGGATCACTTAAATTATTAGAATGAAGTTACTACTTCTGAACTAAGTCATGGTACAATTCAGCAGCATCCAGCAATGCAGCATGGTGGATTAGGGCAGGGAGGGAGGGAGAACAGCATGTCTAGCCAGAACCACAGGAAAAAAATTAGGCAAAAAGAATATGAATTTATTCTGTTCTATCGTTTCAGGATCAAAAGCTGCTTCACAGTGAGGTTACTACATAAAATTCTCATTGGAGCAGGAAGAATTGAATATCTGCTCGTCTGCAAAAACCAAGGGAAATATTTACCCTTTTCCTCATTGCTAGCTCAAAGAGCTGGATGGATGTACAGGAAGAGGAGACTGCACCCTTTTGAGGGTGTATTTGTGGAACTGTCTCTCCAAGGGATATCTTCCAAGACATGGCACTTCTGGTGACTTCTGTCAGGCAGCATATCTCTACTATATGGCTTGTGATTTGCAGTAAAATTTTCCACGCAAAGGAGCAAGCACTAAGAGGTTTCATTCTCCTTCCCTGAAGGCCCTAAGAAGGAAAGTTCATGTCAGTGAATTTGTTCCTGTCTTTTTCAGATCCTAGGACTGCTCTTTGGCCTGGTGTAAGGAGCTGGACCCTGCCTGGGTCAGACATGCTTGGTTCAGACATGAATGAGAATACAGGTAATAGCATGTATTTTGCCTAAATGCTGGCAGACGTGTCTCTTGTCTGGATCATCTTAATGTCTAGAAAGCTTGTGGATGGCTCTGTTATTCTTAACCTGTCAGTCAAATCCCTGTTCATATCATCATGTCTTTCACTCTAACTAGATTGGTACTTCTGACATGAACAAAACCAGTCATATTCATGCAGTCTCAAAGTCCTCAAACCTATAATGAGTGACTGGGGCTGGAAGTCCCAGATAAGCAATAGCTTCATGGTATCTGTTTTGCACAGACTACCAGAATGCTGTGTCCTGAATGTACAGGGTCCTGCATGTGCTGAATCTATAGGTGGATTTCTACTTCTCTATTTTCTAGGTCCAGCTGTACAGGAATCCACCCTCTTTTGAGGCTGGATCCAAAGTCACTGAAAGACAATATAAACCTATTATTGTGGCACAGTCCTCCTTCCCTCCTCCCTCCCTTCTTAGATTTGTGAGGCATGACGCTTCTGTTTCACAGATGTCTTGTTAGGTATAGTTTGACTTTCCACTGCCATTTGTGCTTAACTGATTCCTGAGCAAGCAGCATAGAAGGCAGCTTGACAAGGTTTGCCAGGCCTGTGCACTGCAAGCTCAAAAATGCACTGAGTCCTAGTTGATGTATGAGATAAGGAGATAACTGATACTTTGTCTTCACACTGTCTTTAAGACAGGCTGATTGATTTGCAGCCTGGGACTAAGGTCTCATTTGGAAATCGGACATACACTCAAGTCCTTGAGAGAGCATCTGGGTGAGATCCTGCTGAAGACCATTGTCCATCTCTCAGTGCTTTCTGCTGCTGTTTCAGTCATTTCTATTGAAAAGAAAGATGGATCTTTCTATGGTTAAATGAAATACCATGGCTTAATCATATCACAAGAAAGAACACAGCTTTTATTTTTAACTAAGTGAGCTACTAGAAGGATGCACAGTGCAAAAGTATCTCTGCAGTTAAACTTTCATGGTTTCTACAATTAATTCTGTACTCAAGAAGCAAAGGTGTGGAAAAAAAATCACATTTTTTGCACTAACTGTAGCTGTTCTGAGTACCTGATTCATCTCTTTGATTTATCCAGGGCTCATCATCTTACATCACTTTGTCCATCTTAACACAGACCACCTAGTGGCCTTCTACCTTGACAGACGTCTGTTCTTTCCTATCACCCAACCTGTCCATGTCCATATGGTGCTCAATTGTCACAAGATAAAAGGCTAATAAGTAAAACCTAAGAAGCATGAATTTGTCATAGCAAAGATCTTGTGTCTAAGGGGCACCAAAAGAGGGCTACTATGATGGAAGAGATCAGGTCAAGATTAAATGAATGGCAAGTTTGAGGTTGTTTGTGCACTCTAGGACTATCTTTGTTCAGTAACATTCAGCATGCCCAGTTTGAGGTGCTCACAGAAAACAGTCCAAGTTAAAATAGAGTTTGTGCTTGGACTTTGATCTGAAACCCTCTTGCTCATCTGGGAGCAATTCATCCTATCGCATGGCTTTGCCTGGAAGCTTAATTTTAGCTTTTTAAAACTGCAACACCATGGTAAGACCAAGTACCATGATACTGTGTCACAGGAAGAAATCAGCTTGTTGGTGTGACCAGTTTATCATTGTGGTCTGGAGAGAGGTTCAGATTAGGATTTCCATCCCCCATAGCTTTGCCAATTGTGGGAATATGTTCATGGCTCTCTAGTCAAGGTCACTGTAACAGCAATCTTTAAAGCATTGATAAAGAAAAAAAAAAGCTTCTACTTCATTTCTGAATCACTGGCTTTAACCTGCAGATAAACCAAATTGGAACCATCCCCCAAAGAGTAATTCGTGCTCTCATTTTTATGTGGGATCATATATCAGAGGAATCAAATCGTACAAATATGGTTGTAGAGCAGAAAAATCTCTAGAAGAATCATTTAAGAGGTTAATTTTATACTCCCATAATGTGTGGACACACACACAGTCATTCACTGTCCTGCAAAATGAATGCTGCTGTTTACTGTGATGTAAATTCAGGGCTGGGATGGAGACGAGTGTTAGGGCCCTGAGAGCACTAAAAAGCCTTAACAGCCCTGACCAACCCCACCTGAGACCTCCATCCACACCATGTATGGGCCCAGGAACCCCATTTCAGCTCAGCTGTACAAACGCTACTTTCCACCTCAGCCACAGCTATGCCCATGCCTGGTCATAGATCCTGTTGATCTGGATCCTGACCCATGGACTGACTTCCTCACTTGACCTCTGAACCTGCCTCATCACCATGAACTTACCTGATGATTTGGCCTCTTGGTTGAACCTGGCTGCTATCTCCAGGTCTGCCCTGCTCCCTCACTCAGATATTGCGGGATGGGCTCTGGCTGGTGAGGCCCCTGCTCTGCTGCCCATGGGATCCCCCATCCCTTAGGGAGCAGCTGGCCCTTGCTGTGCCCTGACAGTGGGAAGGTATCCTATGGTAGGGGTGCACCAGCAGGGACAGGGATGAGAAGGAGAACACAGGTGTGCATGGGGAAAAGTCTGCGACTTCATGGGCAGAAGCCAGATCCAAGTCAGTCTCTAGTTACCCTCAAGGAAGTGTAGGGAGTCTGCCATCACAACCACCTCTTTGCCCTTCCCAGCTCATTCACATCACCTCTTCTCTCCTATTTCTTCTGCCCTCCTGCCCCCTCATAGTGTCTATATACCTCTACATCTCCTCCCACTCTATCCCTGGCCTTGCCTCATCTGCTCCTGTGCTTGCCCTCTGGAAGACAACATGATGCAGAGTTAACCTGACCACAGGAAGCAGCATAGTTTGTCCAACATCACTTTGAGCATGAATGTAATTAATCCTGCCAATTAGCCGGGTGCTGTATCTTCTGTTTCTCCTGCCAAAGCTGGCATCTCCTAGGGTGTGAGTCTGCCTTATCCCAAATGTTCCTGGTTGTCTGAGATTTCCCCCACTGCCTGCTAAGATCAGGGACTGCACTAGGAAGCTGGCTGGGAGGAGGGTACTCCTGCAATGGAACATCAAGCACAGTGGGTCTCCTCAGAAACTTAAATAGGCAAATTTAGAGATGGTCATTAGGAATTCAAACGGATAAAACATTCTGGAGAGGATACTGCTGAGGATCCGCATGAACAAATCCCTTGGGAATATGCCTTTCTAGGGATGTGGGTGGGCAAATCCTTCTGCTACTGTGAGGCCTGTTCTCATCTGGTTTAAAAACTCCATGTATTCTGTTCAGCAAATCTCCAGAAAGGCTAGGATTTGTTCTGGGCACTAGAAATGCTGACAGTAACATCAAAACCTCAGAGACCAACTCCCAAACTGACATCTTCACTGGCAATATTAAAAAGATGTTGTGCCTTCATTGCTAGCTGTTCTCTTTAAATCTTGCTGCCAGAATTCATATGGGGAAGGTTTTACTCTCTTTCTATTGCCTGAGAGGTCTGGAGTCCCGGAGCACAGCTCTGGCATCTTCCCAAGGTTGCTTTTCTGTTGCAAATGTTTTCATTCTTGCCAAGCTCTCTGATGCTGCTGATCTCTGACCTTCCTTATATCCTTTAGCCTTTCCAAGCTGATGCCCTCCAGTTTTAACCCATAGTACAATCACCGTAGGAAACACACTGGATAGTAAAGAGTAAATCATGGAGGCTGCATCTGCCTTTGGAGGTGAAGGGGTGGAGGATGAGATGTAAGCACCACCAGACCAGTCACCCAGCTGTTTTTCAGTCATGCTGCAAGCTGCAGCACAGCTTTCAAATATCTACAGTGCATGTGGGATCAGCTCAGCTTAGAAAACTGCTGGTAGGCTGGGCTATAAACCATGCCTGGCCTAGCCTGGCCTGATCCAACCTGGCCATGCAAAAGAGAGCTTTGATCAGAGCTGGGCATGATTAGGCCGTCCTTCTCCGGGGGATCTGAGGGACAGGCTTGCATGGTATAAAGTGATGTGTGGGTATAAGTGGATGTGTGAGTCTGATCAACAAGAGGAGCTTGGAGTTGTGCTTAGCCAGCAACACTATGGAAAGAAGATCCATCACGCTGAATGCAGGGGTCAGTGTGGTGTCTATCCTGACATGCACTCCCTGAGCTGCCCTTGCATTCAGTGGAGAACTTATCAGTGCAGACTAGGGTATGATTTCTCTGTGACTACACAGGGAGCCCAGGGCAGCCCACTCATGTGAGCCCATCCACACTGGGGACACATGCAGGTAGTTAGACGAAGCCCTCTGTGATGCGCAGGGTGTATTCTACATCTCAGTGAGCAGATCCCAGTCCTTCTGCAGTCTGGTGAGAAGCAGGCAGGTGTTGGCTATAGTTTCTCTCTCTCTCTCTGAGGGAGCTCTCCCAGCTAGGCTCCCTTTTGTTCTCTGCTGACTCTCAAAGGAGGCTGGCTGTGTCTTGGATGGAGACAGCCATTCTTTGGATGCCCAGATTTGGATAGATGAGCCCCACTCTCTGCTCACTTCCTTTCTTCTGGAGAGTCCAAGGAGGTTCCCCATTGGCCTGGGAAAGCTTCAGTGGTGGGAGGAAAACCCTTTCTTCTCCTATACCTTTGTCATTGCTCCCCAGTCTTGACCTGTACCAACCAAAGAGGAACTGTGAGTAACCTTGCCTGGGCCCTGCTCTACAAAACCTCCATCAGTTCCAGGCTGGGTCCCACCAAGCTCTGCCCATGTGCTCCTTTGCAAAGTGATAGAAAACAATTATTGTGTGAGTACTTGCATTTACCTGTGCATATGCATTTGTGTTTGCAGCCGCATCCTCTCCCATGAGTCAGGATGGATGTGTGGAGAAATAGACTTGTTTAGAGCACACGGAGTGCTGGGACTCTTCCTTCCTGTTGGAGGAGGGAATGTCTCAGAAGGCGTCCCTGCACTGCAGAGCCAGATCTCTGCTGTTCCCACGAGCCTATGCTGACCTTGCACTTGATGTGTTTTTTGCCTATAACACTCTTATCAGCTGGGGCCAACTGAAGTCAAGCTGGCTGGGGATGACAAAGCCTTTGCAGCTCTTGACTTCTGAGACACAGGGAGTTCCAAGACAGTAACCAAAAGAAGGAAGGGAAGTTTGCCAGTTTCTTCTCTTTGAAGGTTTTCTGTTATGTCCTAGTGTCAAGGCTGAGGGGGTAATGTGTGTATGACTTCCTGCTCGACACTGGATAAATTGGGACTTCCTATAATTGGGGGCCTCTCCAGTTCTTTGGATGCCTTAAAACAAGGCCTTCACTGCAAGCCTAATTGTATCAGGGCTCCTGATAATTCTGTACTCCTTATGGGTGGAAAGAGCCATTAAGGACTGTAGACATCTCTGTGCTCCGAAGATATTGCCAGAACCGGAGTGATGGGAGGATGTTGATCCAGACCTTGATGAAGAGTGGAGGGGTTGTTTTTCCAGAGACCCCACAAATCCTAAGGATTCTCCCTAGACACAGAGAAGCATCTACCGGGCATTAAACTGGTGCTCAAGCACACTTTGCATTGTCAGTAAAATGCAAAGGGCTGTGAAGCATGTGTTGCCTTGCAGCTCTGTGGGGAGAGACATAGTAAAACTCTAGATTGGAAACTGTGTGAGAACAGTACCCTCTCTGTATTTCATCTAGTAGGGATTTTCTGTCAGAGCCTTTTGGAGATTTGGTTTAGTTTTGATTTTCTTGATTTCCATCAAAATTAGAAATTTTTGTGGAAATGTTCCAGGTCTGGTGATAATGCTCCTCTAGTCCCCATTGGAATTTGCAGTCTTCTCTAATCCAGTATCCTTGTGCATGCAGCCCTCAAGTGAAAGGCAAGGCACCAAGTTCAAGTCCTCACTCTGCCCAGCTTGGGCCAGGGATTTAAATTTGCCTCTCCCTGCAATGAACCTGGCTCTCTGAGTGCCTTCATATTTTGTTATCTGTACAAAGTGAAAATGTGCCAGTAAGAGAGAATGAGAAAGTGCTTGGTGGCTGGGGACAGAGCTGACACGTGGGGGACTGAGGTCAAGGTCTTTAGTCTGATTCAAGAAGAAAGCTTGTTTGCTTGCTCACTGTCTGCTGTACATATCAGGTCTTAGTCATTTGCTTTTCAGCTGGGTGAGTTCTGCCTTTGCAATTTTGATGTTATTACACAAAACTCAAAATTTTGGCAGCCCAATGCAGGTAGCCAGGTAAGAGGTGTTTAGTCCAGAAAAGTCTGTGGAAAATGCACAAAACCTCAAGGTACCAAAGGACACAGAACATCCCCAAACAACCATAACAAGAAATCCTCAGGTTTCTTGTACTAACATAAAGACACGCCTGTGATGAGCCCTAGAGAAAGAGCAGGGGGGATTGAGGACATCAATCTATTTCTCACAGAGGGAATTTGTTAAACACTGCTCCTAACAGTCCTCGGGAGGGATGAGTCTCTCCATGCTACTTGCCAAGGCAGCCGCTCCTGTTCTCTCCTCTCCTGCCAATCCAGCCCCCTATGTGGGAAGTTTTCCTGCTGGTGGATGTGTCTCAAGTACTTAGAGCGCTGTGGAAGGAAGAGCTGTGTTATCCATCATCACTTCATGCTATGCTATAGGATCTGAAGGAAGCTGACAGGAAGGTCCAAAGCCAGGTGACAAGGACAGTTGTGGACCAGGCCTGCCTCTGCTGAGGCTCAACAGGGAGAAATACAGAGGTGAGGAACCTGTTGTGTAAGGGCAGCAGGGACACTTCCTAGGCTGGGTCTTCCAAGACTGCCAAGTTCCCAAACATTGCTTTGTTCAAACGTGGGCTAAATAGTCACAGGATTTTTAAAGAGAAATAGGAAAATCAGCATTGCAGAGCTGTTACAACAGTGCAACCCACCCTCTTTCCTCCAGAGAAGATCTTAGAACTCTTTGATAACTGATTATCAAGGTTTGCCTTGCTAATGATGCGGCTGCAAAGGGCCATCCAGATGGAGGCTGCTATTTGTTTCTGCTCTTTAAACCATCTTTGGCCTGTGTCAGGTCTGGCTGGATAATGAAATAAGACCAACCAAACAAAAGCACAAGAAAGGAAGAATAATCATGATAGTGGTTTCCTACGAATACAAGTAAATAACAGGGACGTTTTGGTCTTTCTTCTTGTCCCTGAGAAACTGGAGGGAAACTTCCCATTCATTTTTGGCTGTGATTGTTACTCCCCTGCTGAGGTAGACTCCAGATGAAGAGACCTATGAAATGCTTTGCCAGATTTCCTAGCACAATGAATTTAGTAAGCTAAAAAAATGGAGCTGTAGGTGGATAGAAATGAGCATTTCAGGTCCTCATAGTGAAGCAGTGCAAATCTTCAAGTGCAGTCCCACCTTTTAGGATCACACGGGCAATGTTGCTGAAGCCTGCATGATTGCTGTGGTCTAAATGGGAGGCAATTTTGGCTTGCACAATATGTCCCTGAAGTGCTGGTACTGGACTCTGTGTGAGGAACACCCTTATTATCCCAGGCCTTTTCCAGACTTCCTGGCTCAATAAGATCCCTGCTCTCCTGGATAAACCTGGAATTACAGTTCACTTAGTGGTTCATAGATTAGTTCATAACTGATCTCATAGACAATTTGTTAATATCAGTATGACAAAGCATTTGAGCTTCAGCTTCTGAGCTCCTCCAGGCTAACCAGGTGCGTTACTGGGATATTTGCAATGCACATGCCTTCAGCAGTGTGGGACAAACAGAAGATGATGCTGATCCCGACAGTCCAGATATTACATGATATGATAACAGAGTATGAATTTTTCATGTGTGCCTGTGTGCTTGTGCTTGTATAAACTCTGAAGACCCAGCCTAAATAACTATGCTGTCTTAATGACTATGCGTTAATCAAGTCTATAGATTCAGAGGCATTTCCTAATCTGAAATCCGTTATTTCTTGTTCAAGCAAACAACAGAATGATGTTTTGCTTGTGAGCACAGAAGTTCCCACCAAATTACACCTGCCAGCTTGCCTCAGGTGGGGGTTTATATAAGACCTTCCTAAACAACTCAGAAAAACACCCCTTGTGACATCTAAAATCCAAATGAAAAAATGTGGCAAAAAAAACCCCTTTTCTGTATTCATGTACTAAATTTCACTGTCTTTTCTGCAGCTTTCAAGTAAGATATTTGCAACGAGGTAGCCACGCACTGATGCTATTAGCTGATGATCCCAATTAAGGATAAGCCACTGTGACTGGCAACAGAGCTGAGATATAAATATTATATTCCTTTCCCTTTACCAGTTCTTTGGCTGAAATCTAAACACTGTTAGCATTAAAAATTAAGAGTAATCATATGGCTTCCTAGGGCTGAGCAAACTTTCCTGTTTTACCTAATCGCTATAGCTTTTAAATAATCATTGACTTATTTAATCCAGTGATCTGATTAATCTGATGATAGAAAATGAATTTGAATTTTTGTCCATTGTTTTGAATTGTTTCATTTCATTTCATTCAATTGTTTCATTGTTTATTATCTTCATATAATTTGGGATCTGTTTCTTTTCATTAATTAGTTCAGGTAGAGAACTGAAGACCTGTGCAGAATAGGAATTTGTCCCTCAGACGTCAAACTGGCCCCACGATGCCTTGGGGGCAATGACAGATAACACCATGAGCTCTCAAATGGAAGGCCATGGAGTCTGCTGCCCTGGGGCCTCCCAGATGGATGCTGGAAGTGTTGGGGTGAAAAGTGGAACCCACTGGGATATGTGCTTTCTTTGTACAAGGGCATGATGTTTCTGTGCCTGCAGCCAAACCCAATGTTGCTCTCATCTTCTACTCTTGGTTAGACTGTGAATGCACTCTCCATTTGGCATTCCCTCAAAGACCTTTGTTTCTATTGGCCATTTTCATGCTCAGGTATCTTTCCTCCTGACTAGAATTAGCTGAAAAGCAGGACATGTTCTTTCTTTCTTTTCCTTTTCAGTTTGTTTGTGGCTTGAACTAAGCCAAAGCAATATATTTTTTTCCCCACAAAATGGAAATTCCTTTTATAATTGCACCCTGGAAGCACAAAAATGGAGGGGAAAAAATGACTAATGCACCTGTCCCAGAGAAGCAGAATCTGCTGCAGGGAAAGGAACCTGTTAACTTCAAGCTTATTTTATGTGATAAGTCCAGCAATTTGATTGCTCCAGAGCCACAAACTCAGGTTTATCCACCAGAGGCCTTGGAGCAATTTGTCGGAAATCAAGGCAGAGCTCCATCACCTGGGTTTAATGATGGTCTGTCAGATTTAAGACATTTTGAATTAAACTTTTGGGATCAAATGTGTTGATATTTTCTATCAAAACTTCATGTCCTTGGGAAAATTCTTGCCTTAGTTTTGTGTCTCAGATTAACATATTGGGGTAGATGAGCTTCTGTCTTCCTCTCCAAATACCATTTCCACTGCACACAGCAGGCATTATTGCCACAAGCGCTATTCCAAGTAGAGCTGAGAAGGATTCAGGTCAGGCTGAGATTTTTCTAAGCATTCTTTCCGAGTAGGACTGAGTGCATGGTCCACATTCAGCTTTGAAAGGAGCAAGGGAAAGTTATGTGCAAGTTCAGGACTTCTTAAGGCACTTTTTCAAGCTCAGGAGCTATAAATCCTTCAACTGGCTCTGAAGAAACTCTGAGAAACTGCCTCTTAGGTTTTCAGTGCTCAGGTCAGGGGGAGGAGGGGTGAGAAGCACTTGACCAAAGTTTTATGTATGTTGCGAACTGCTCAGGCTACAGTTCTGTCTGACAACCAATACCGTGGACATGGCTCCATCTCCCCACAATCGATTTGTCTCACACAAACATTTTTAAACTTTCCTGAAAAACAGTGGGAAGAAATATCATAAAGTAAATCCTCATAGTTTCAGCACAGATATTGATCCAACCACTTCATATACAGCCCATAAAGAAGCTGGAGAGGTCACCAGTTTTTCTCTGTTTCTTCCTGCACTCTTGTCAGTGTGGAAATTGGAGACCAGTGCATCAGACAGTGCAAATGCTCACTGACTTTGACAGGACAGTGTCAGCAGAGCAGCAATGATAGTCACAGTATGCAGAAGATCAGTGGAATATTTCCCAGTCTCTCCTACCTTCTTTTCCCTCATTCTGCTTAATAAGCTTCTGAGAAAAGTTTGGAGAAATGGGTTATTGCCCCTGAAATAATTGCAGTGAATTATATAAAGATTAATAGCCTCTTCAAAAAGAGCCACCAATACAGCTTTCCTGCTGACCTTTCCAGGAACTGGGAATGACGAAACACAGTGTGAGATGGATTGGATAAACAACATGTAATTTAGACTTTAAATTATGGGGAGAGCAAGAATGATGTGATTCCCCACATTCAGCCCACTCCACCCCCCTCGCTGCAGCTCACAAACTGTTGGCAGTTCACCAGCAATAAAGTCAGAAAGGCTAAAGTGCAAAATGCCTCATAGCTAGTAGAGAAATATATTGGGAATAAGAGAAGACAGAAAAAAACACAAGAGTATGTCATCTCTCCTTAACATCTGATAGAGGCCATCTTCTTTCTATAGTCTGAGCTTTGGTTATCACTGAGGAAACTGAGTACATAACCAAGGAGGAGCTCAAGGCCTTCTTCAGTACGGGCGTCACTGCCCCAAAAGATTGATTGTCATCAACTCTTTCACACAATGATTTTACATCCAAGAGCAACATGTCTTGAATGAGCTGCAGTAAACATGTAGAAATCACTGTAGTAAGGAAACTTTTCCATTTGCAAGAATCCCTGTATTTGACTCAAACCAACCTTTTTCAGAGCACAGAAACATTTGAGAAGAAATAGAAACAGTGATGGCTGGATCTAAAACAAATGTTCCCTGGCCATGACTATGCAGAACAGCCAGTGAGATAAAACAGAACTGTAAATTGGGTACCTCTTGTAACAGCCTTTCCTGCTGAGACCCCCCACTCAGGCAGTTAGCTGTTTACAACAGAGATAAGAAGTTTCGTGGGTTCACAACATTAAGCGTGTATGTAATCAAGGCAGTATCTTGGAAAGGTACTTAGCCTTTGTCCAGAGATGTGGGTTGCCTGATAACATTTAACAACTTGGTAGCCAGCTCAAGGAAGAGCCATGCATAAGGACAGCTTTATGTAGATGGTGTCTAATTTACAACTGGCCTGTTCCAGTGTATTCTGGCTTCAAATTTGTCCTTCAAAACTGGACCCTGTTAGGAGAAAAACAGGTTCATGAATGCCATCAAACTGATCTTGCAAATCCCACTGCCAGAAGAGGATCTGACCCTTTTATTAAGATATTTTCAGTGAGTGACAGCTTTGACAATGATGTGGAGGTGGTTTTGTATGATACTGCCTGAGTTTTATTACACTGAGCTCTGTCATTGGAAGAGCCACCACAGAGTAGCAATTAGATGCAAGACTGAAAATGAATCAGGAGTTTTGCAAGGGAACTGCATCACTGAATCATGCTAACAGGACTCTTCTGGATGACTGCGAAACTCTCAGAGGTAGGCAACCCAGCACCACGATGAGTGACAGTCTTCTTTGGGCCAGACACTGGATACTTGAAATTCATGTCCCCAAAATGGATTAAGAAAGCAGAGAGTTGACATGAACCCTCTAGCCCCAATTAGTAGCTGCATGTTGCCACAAAGTAATCCTGGAAGAGAAGGTGGAAAAAGCATTTAATACATATATAGAAGACTGACTTTATGAACTGTCAGCTCAAAATCTAATCCAACTGACTGTATAATTTTGGTCAATTGAAAAAATAGCAAAAATTTGTTCAAGTCAAATGAAATGTTTATTTCTGTGATATTTTTTAATTTAGGAAAGCTTAAGTGGTATATTTGAATTGACATTATTTTATAGATTTCCTACCCCACCCCCAGAGAAATGTTTTCTTTTGAAATGTATAAAATAATATTGCTTTGGGGGAGATTCTTTATATGTATTTTTGTAACAAAAAATTTGGAGAGGTCATGGTCAACTAGCAGCACTGAAATATTGAGCAGAAATTACAAATTTTTAGCAGCAAATGTTTCCAATGAAACTTTCCCCCCAGTTCTACTGACAAAAAGTTGAATGCTCTTGGAATGTGCTGCAGTCTTGGCCTTGTAGTCCACACCTTGAGGCAGATGTGGATACCCCAGACAAGATTTGAAGGAAAGCTACGAAAATGACTCTGGGATTGTTCATGCTTGTGCTTAGTATTTGACAAGTATTTCAATTACCAATTATTTTAAATGTTATTTCTTGGGGAATTTTTGAGATATTTGGTTTCAGTTTGGCTGGGAATGAAAAGCAGATCTGAAATGTTTGCATTTCCTGTAGAAAGAAAAGTTTCCAAGTTTCAGGGTAAGTAAAAGAGGACCCCTTAGACGATTTAGTTGTCACGGACCCTTCCCTTGCACTGGCCTGCCTCTGTATTTGTGCCTTCAGGTAACACCCAGTAGGAGGTAAACACTATATCTCATCTGAGTAAGCTGGCTGACCACCTAGAACAAGTAGAACAAATACCCATGGACTTCTCCATACCATCACCACAGCAAATGGTTCAGGGGCCACAGTCTGGCTGAAATGCCTTCTGTGGAAAGAGGAGTCTGCTGACCTCAGAGACCAAGGAAACGCCTCACTACCAGAGTGTGCTTCTAGGCTAGCTCAGAAGCAGAGGAAAGGCAGGGGATGGAGCCATCACTTGGCCAGACAGCTGCCCTGCTGAGGCCACTCTGCCCTCAGCTGCAGGGACTTTCTGCTGGTGAGTAGGTTCATGAATGTCCATTCAAGGCTAAATCCAATTCACACTGCAGCTCACACAAGTTTTGATTTCAGTGACTGATCCCATGGTTCTGGTTCACGGCTTTCTTTCCCATCATTCCATTACTCTCCTCTCCTCACCTTGCCTCGCCTCTCCTCTCCTCTTTCTGCTCAGATTGCTAGTCACTGATGGACTTGAGATTTCCAAGCCCCTCCTTCCTGTTGAGAATATAAACAATCCTCCTGGACATACAGCCTTACTCAAGGAGATTTCAGAAATAGCAAAACCCCTTCTGGACACAAGTAGTTCTCCATCCAAACGTCAGCTATAGTTTTGATGACTACTCAGTCTCCTGGTACAATTCATCATCTCAAATATTGTCTCCTTCCAGGGCATACTGATAACTTTAGTAGCCACTAATGCAAAGGTCCTATTTTAAGCTTAGTATTAACCCCAAGGTTCTCTTAAAAACAATAGTAGATACCAGAGCTCAGTTCCATTTCTGAACTTAATGCCACTAGCCTCCAAGCCCCTTTTGTAAATCTGATAGCCATCCTAAATGTCCCACTCAGGAGATTTATAGCTAACATGAAGGTGCCTGTTCCAACCAGAGTGCCTGTTTATCTCTGGGAACTTCATGCCGGATAGAATTTGCTGAGAGAGGCAACGTGAAATTAGCCCCCAGATTCTAGGGTAAGTCAAGTGACATGAACATACTAAGGGGCTCACACAAGGTTTTCATCCTGCTGGACTAGAACCGGAATAACACTAATAGAGGGGGGAAAAAAAGTTGCCTTGTAAATCAAGGATGGCCTGGAGACAAAACCTAGTCACGCATGTTAGGACTGACTAGTTTCATGTGATGCTTCTCAATAGTGTCTCTGTGCAGAGGAGACACTGGGCCTCTGTGGAGAGTTATACATCCCAGGAGGGCTGCTGGGTCACAAGCAGCGCATGTGGCTGGAGACTGTTACCCAAATGTGGGGCCCCACCATGGCCAATCCATCTTCTTGGTGGAGTTAAGGACAGTGTCTGTGGGGACATCCCATGTCAGGAAGTCTCTCTGTGCTCCATCAACTCTCACAAGCAGGAGAGTGAGAGAAGGAAAGAAAGAATATTTTTTGGAGGGCTCCATGCTAAAACTGCTTCCCAAGGCCACAAGTTATTTAGACTTTTAAAATATTGCCTTCTGGGGACTTTTGCAAACTCCTGCATAGGACAGCTGTGCAGAATGATTCTTGCTGCTGTGGAGTGATGAGCAGAAGGCCTTTCTTGTGGATGCTTCTCATTGGTTACACACAGCTTTCCTTTGGGATTTCAGACAGGAAAGCAGATTATTGGAAGTAACTGAGACCCACTGCTAAGTGCCTTTACATCTGGTGATGGGGCGGTTCCTCTGTGCCTAGCTGTCTCTCCACTGACCACCTCTCAATGCACCATAGACTCTGAATATTCATTTTGCTGGTCAGTGAGACAGCCCTGTGTGCTCCATTCACAATCTCTGCAAGGGAAGGACCTGATTCAGAGGGCTGGGTTGCCGTGGGAGTCTCACCACCCATCTGTAAGTAGATCAAAGACAGCAGAAGGAAAGAACACCAACAGAGAGCCACAGAGAGCAGAGGAAAGCAGGGCTGGGTGGCAGAAGGGTGTCTTGATACAATGGTAAAAAGGCTATAGGAGAAAACAACATTTTCTTCCTACACTGAATAAAGAACTTTATCAAAGTAAGGAAACTGCCTGGACCTTTCCAGACTCTTTTCTGTCTGCTTCACTGTAAATCACCATCAGTCTTCTCTGATGTTCCTATCCTGTAAGAAATCTTACCCAGCAGGGAATTCCAAAAGGCATCTAGTCCATCCCCTTGCCTCCACCTGCAATCAGCTCCACCTAACCCACTGATAGAAGTTTGTCCATCCTGTTCTTACAATTCCCCAGTGCTGGAGACACCCCAGTATCCAGAGGGGTATATTCAAATGCTTCAGAAACCTTTTGGTTGGGAATTTTCCTACAGGAGATGCAGCCTGCCAAACTCAAGCAACTCATTTACCTCTCCTGGAGCAGATCCCCTGGAGTAAAAGCCTTTCTTCTCTATCCAGTCAGTGGAGGGATGACCAAGTCTTTGAAGATCTCAGAGGGAGATCCTATCTGCTTAAGTTTAGGCAAAATTCAGAGCTAGAGGAACTGAATCCCAGCTTCAGCCTCCTCTTCTGAAATTAAGGGCTATCATGGCCTGCCCTCTTTCAAGTGGACAGAGAGAAGAGGTTATTCTTGTCCTCCCTGCAGATGCTCTTTTCCTATTTTGAAGAATTCCCTCTGCAGAGCCTCTTCTTCTCTAGATGAAATGTTCCCAGTTGGTTCTCTGTCCCTCTCAGGCTGTTTGGAGGCTGCTGATGATTTTCACTTTTCTCCCTGCATTTTCATTTCAGCTGCTCCTCATCTTTCTTAAACCGTGATCCCCCAAACTGGACACCGTCCCATGGCTGAGGCCTTATGGATACTGAGTAGAGCAAAAGATCTCTTCTATGTGTCTTGCTTGCTGCACTGTTGTTAATGCATTACAGTGGGGAGTTTACATTTCTCTCAGCTGCTTGACACCTTGGATTCTGCTTCAGTTTGGGACACAAGCACTCCCTGACTGGAGCTATGCAGCCAGGCCCCTGTTTCCCATCTCTTACTTGCAGAGTTTGGTATTTCTGACAGGCTGTTCCAGTATGAGGTAATGCCAATGCCAGCTGAGCAACCATTCTCAGGAGGTAGATTAGTCAGTGCTTTCAGACTGAGACTCCCTGGAAAATGCCTGCTATTCAGGTATATCCGACAGATATATTTGCCTGTTTGTAGGTATCAAAGTCAAGATCCTAGCCTGCTTGCTAGGTAGTGGGATGACATGGGCTCTGAATTTAGCTGCACTAAATTGCCCTGTGGAAACACTACAGACTCGCGAAGGCTCATTGACCGACAATTTCAGGAGGAAACACCTCCCTCCCAACAACCCCTCTACTCTTCAGTTTTAAGGCATCCTGCCTTAGCCTTACCCAGCCCTTGAAGTGCTGCAGGATAGTATTGCTGCCAAGGGGCATCACTCATGGAGTGTCTTGGGGCTGAGATGAACTCCCAGTGCTTTCCACTTCTGGAGGTGAAAGAAAGAGTAGAATAATAATTGTAATAAAACCCAGGAGCCTAATTCATTCCCCTAAACTTTGATGGGACAGTGGCATTGAGCCAAGGGTGAGCTGGGTCCTGCCTGTTTATTTTTCAACTGAAAGCCAAGACAATCATGCCATTTTTTTGAAAGAAAAAAATTGTTTCTATGTCTTGCTAATTAATATCCTCTGAGAGACACCCAGAACCCATCTCTGGGGCCCATAGTGTTTCAAAAAGATGGAAAGGTTAATTGAAGGCAATGGGAAAACAAGAATCCAGGCTTTAACCTTCTTGATCTCCCCTTGTTATGCTAACAGCATGGTGCAGGCAGATTTAATGACTGCTACCTAATTAACCTTCTGCCCTGAAACACAGAGAGTCCAAACAAGAACCTCCTTGCCTAGGATCCCATTCTGTTGATAGCCCCTGGGGTTAAAGGAGACATTTCCAGCACTACCAGGCTCAAATCCCTGTATAGCTTCCAAATGATGCCCATTAAACAGAGAGAAAGGGCAGTGATTTACATCAGGATGGCACAGGTTGGCTTCAGGGCAGCCAGCAGTGTTGGTTAAAGGGTAAGCTGTCTGCCCATCACCCCTAGTGCTGAGACAAGAGCAGTGTGGCTCCGAGGGAAAGCTGGCACCAAGCTGGTGCTGGTGCAGACAAAATTGAAATTTGCCACTGCAAGCATGCTCATGCCAGAGACAAGCGTTGGATGAGGTCCAGCGAGCAAGACGAGGAAGGGCAGAGCTGAACCCCCTGCACCTGCCACCACAGGGGGAAGGAATGGTGGTGATATCTGCTCTTCCTAGGAGTAATCCTCTCTGTGAGCAGCAGCAGCAGCTATCACTCCAAATGCTCTGGCTCATTTTGCAAGGTAAAAGGAGCAGCTGCCTGTTGATCCGGTTAATCAAGCAAAAGATGTTACCATTGCTTCTGCTGGATCAACTTTCCCTTCCTACCTCAAATGCTGCTGGCAAGTGAAGACAAGGATGTAGTTTGGTTCCTGGACATCAGGCTTGCATGCATCAGATTTTCAGATGGTAGATTGTCCAGTTCTTGTCCAGCTCACACCCTTGGGAATCAATCCTATAGCTGCAATTGTTCTGAGTATATTTTAGCTGATTTGCATCCCCAATTAAATGAGTCACTGGCCCAGTCAGTTCCTCAGAGATCAACATGCCCACAAATAGTCTCTGGTATCCAGTTATGTCATCAGCTCTGCCATCAGAATTTCAAAGGGCATTTATAGAACCTACAGCTGCTCCCAGTGCATGGGACCACAGATGAGATCCAGCTCCAGCATAAGGTTGTTGTTGCACACAGTGATTTCCATTGGAGTCTCATTGCAATAAGAAAGTGCTCTACTATCTGTTTTCCCATGTCTGTCAAGGCGACAGTAACTAAATACAGAATCCATGTGCATTGCAAATTGTGAAAAAGGTACACAGATCCCTAGTTCCTACAGAGCAGTTAGGAACTGAAATTGCTTGGTGAGGCCTGGTTCTACCTCTGTGCGGTGAAGGGTATGTCATCTGTGAGAATGCTGAGCCACCAAATACAAAACCAGTCATCCTGTTCTTGCCTGTTGTTATGGGAACCGTAGGCTTTTTCCTGGTGTGCCTCTCTGGGACAAGTCTATGAGTGCTAAGTATGGACAGAGCACAGGGCAATGTGACCATGTTCCCCAGCAGGACTGGTGAACACCTTGGTTCACATTAGCATTCCCTCTAGGAGCAGCTGGGTGACCATGGGACCTCTGCAGCAAAAGATGGGCAGTGGAGGCATAATGAGCAGAAGCAGAAGTATCTCAGTGGGCTGCAGTCCTGTGACGGGAGAAGAATGCATAAGCCAGAACTCAAGAAAGAGAATGTCACCCCAAGCCCTCCTTGAAAGTGCAATGATCTGAAAGGCTTATCTCAGCTTTATTGGCAGTGCATGAGTCTCTTCTTTTGATGTGTCAATGAACTGCAAAGGAGAAAGGACTTTTTGGAATTAATTCTCCAGAACATATGCCCGAAGATTAACTTCTTTCAAAGCCGCCAGTTTGCTCATATCCTGTCTCTCCACATGCAGAGATACGAGGTCATTGGCAGGGACTGACCTGGACTGCTGTAAGTTCTAGTGTCTGTATGGTATGTTTGTCTGTTGGGCTGTGAGAGAGCCCACACGCGCAGAGTGTGTGAGAGGGGTGATGCAGCAGTGTTACGACTCATTCTGCCTTTGTTCTCACTCACTTCCTGGAAACTGTTAATCTTGTTGCTACCAAATGGTGGGAAAATGACTCCCAGGGCCAACTGCTTATGCCTGTATCTCTCTAGCTTATAGACATGGTACAATACCACCAGGAGATGCTATACTGCGAGTGCCTGGTCTGTGCCAGGTGCAATGCTGTGATGGGGAGAAAGAGGGTGTGACAGTCCTGCCCTGCCCTGGTGTGGTGTAAGAAACAGCTCCTGTCTCAGTTCAGTTCTATTTTACCTGCAAGGCACTTTATGCCTGGACCATCTCTGGAAATGGCAGAGCCCTTCTGTCCTCACTTCTTCAACTGCAGGAGGTGTGCTGCTGTTGACGAGTTGTGTCGTCAGGTAAGGGAGTTACGGGAGGAGGTCAGTAGGCTGCGCAGCATCCGAGAAGCAGAGCAGGAGATAGACAGGGTATTCTCGGAGACTGTACAGCTCCAGGAGTCCCAACCCCCTGCAGCAGTGGAGTTGCCAGAGGACTCTGTGCCGTGTGAAACGGTACATCATAACATCGTAGAAGAAGGCTGGAAACTGGTCACTGCTCGTGGGAGGAGAAAGGCTCCTACTCCTCCTGAAGACCTGAAGCTGAAGAACAGGTTTAGTGCCCTCCAGGATGAGGAGGAGATGGGCATGGCTGCCAGGGAAGTACCTGGGACAACAGACCCTGTGCCCTGCCGGAACTCCCGGAAGAAGCAGCGGGTGATTGTTGTGGGGGACTCCCTGCTGCAGGGGACGGAGGCATCTATCTGCCGACCTGACCTCTTGTCTAGAGAAGTTTGTGGCCTGCCAGGGGCTCGTGTGAGAGATGTCATGCAAAGACTGCCAAGGCTTGTCCACGCTTCGGACTATTACCCGCTGCTGCTCTTCCATGTGGGCGCCAATGACACCAAGGGCAAACTGGAGACCATCAAGCAGGATTTCAGAGCTCTGGGGATGGTGGTCAAGGGTCTGGGAGCCCAGGTCATCTTCTCCTCAATCCTGCCAGTGAGGGGGATGGATGAGAGGAGGAGGAGACGGACTTTCCAAGTTAACGACTGGCTGCGCCGCTGGTGTTGGCAACAGGGTTTTGGTTTCTACAACCACGGGACCCTGTTTGAAGATTGACAACTGATGGCGAGAGATGGGATCCACCTCACGAGGCGGGGCACGCGGGTCTTTGTCAACAGGTTGGCCAACCTGGTAAGGAGGGCTTTAAACTAGGAAAGATGGGGGAAGGGGAGAGTTATAGTGACAGGGTAGTTGGCAAAAGACTGCTCAAGTCAGGATGCCTCCAGCAGGTGAATGCAGCCAGGGAAGTGCGCATGGGATGTGGCTATGGAGGACCCTCTTTTACCCCTCCTGGGAAACCTGCATGCTCGATCACCTCCCTGAAATGCCTGTACACCAATGCACGCAGCATGGGGAGCAAACAGGAAGAACTAGAGATATCTGTGCGGTCGCAGGGCCATGATCTCATTGCCATTACAGAGACATGGTGGGATAGCTCGCATGACTGGAGTGCTGTCATGGATGGCTACGTGCTTTTTAGGAAAGACAGGCCAGGAAAGAGAGGTGGTGGAGTTGCTCTTTATGTGAGAGAGCAACTGGAATGTATGGAGCTGTGCCTAGGGGTGGATGAAGAGCGAGTCGAGAGCTTATGGGTAAGGATCAAAGGGCAGGCTAACAGAGGTGACACTGTTGTGGGTGTTTACTACAGGCCACCTGATCAGGATGAGGAAGTCGATGAGGCCTTCTACAGACAGCTGGAAGTAGCCTCACGATCCCAGGCCCTGGTTCTCATGGGGGACTTCAGCCACCCCGATATCTGCTGGGAAGACAACACAGCTAGGCACAAACAGTCCTGGAGGTTCCTGCAGAGCATTGGTGACAACTTCTTGACACAGGTGGTGGAGGAGCCAACAAGGAGAGGTGTGCTGCTGGACCTCGTACTAACAAACAAAGAAGGACTGGTGGAAGATGTGAAGGTTGGGGGCAGCCTTGGCTGCAGTGACCATGAGATGGTGGAGTTCAGGATCCTGCGAGGAGGCAGCAGAGCACCAAGTAGGATCGCAACCCTGGACTTCAGGAGAGCAAACTTTGGCCTCTTCAGGGACCTCCTTGGAGGAATCCCATGGGTGAGGGCCCTAGAAGGAAGGAGTGTTCAAGAGAGCTGGTTAATATTCAAACATCACTTCCTCCAGGCTCAAGAGTGGTGCATCCCTATGAGTAGGAAGTCAAGCAAAGGAGGCAGGAGACCTGCATGGATGAGCAAGGAGCTCCTGGCAAAACTCAAGCAGAAGAAGGAAGTATACAGAAAGTGGAAAGGGGGACAGGCCACTTGGGAGGAATATAGGAATGTTGTCAGAGTATGCAGGGATGCAACGAGGAAGGCTAAGGCCCGTTTGGAATTAAATCTGGCTAGAGATGTCAAGGACAGCAAGAAGGGCTTCTTCAAATACATCAGCAGTAAGAGGAAGACTAGGGAAAATGTGGGCCCTTTGCTGAATGGGGTGGGTGCCCTGGTGACGGAGGATGCAGAGAAGGCAGAGTTACTGAATGCCGCCTTTGCCTCAGTCTTTACTGCTCAGGCCAGCCCTCAGGAACCCCAGATCCTGGAGGCAAGAGAGAAAGTCTGGAGGAAGGAAGACTTTCCCTTGGTGGAGGAGGAGTGGGTTAGAGATCATTTAAGCAAACTTGACACCCACAAATCCATGGGCCCTGATGGGATGCACCCACGAGTGCTGAGGGAGCTGGCAGATGTCATTGCTAAGCCACTCTCCATCATCTTTGAAAGGTCATGGAGGACAGGAGAGGTGCCTGAGGACTGGAAGAAAGCCAATGTCACCGCAGTCTTCCAAAAGGGCAAGAAGGAGGACCCAGGGAACTACAGGCCAGTCAGCCTCACCTCCATCCCTGGAAAGGTGATGGAGCAGCTCATCCTGGAGGCCATCTCCACGCATGTGGAGGAAAAGAAGGTGATCAGGAGTAGTCAGCATGGCTTCACCAAGGGGAAATCATGCCTAACCAATCTGATAGCCTTCTATGATGGAATGACTGGCTGGGTAGATGAGGGGAGAGCAGTGGATGTTGTCTACCTAGACTTCAGCAAGGCTTTTGACACTGTCTCCCATAACATCCTCATTGGGAAGCTCAGGAAGTGTGGGTTAGATGAGTGGACAGTGAGGTGGATTGAGAACTGGCTGAATGGCAGAGCTCAGAGAGTTGTGATCAGTGGCACAGAGTCTAGTTGGAGGCCTGTAGCTAGCGGTGTCCCCCAGGGGTCAGTACTGGGTCCAGTCTTGTTCAACTTCTTCATCAATGACCTGGATGAAGGCACAGAGTGCACCCTCAGCAAGTTTGCTGATGATACAAAACTGGCAGGAGTGGCTGATACACCAGAGGGCTGTGCTGCCATTCAAAGAGACTTGGACAGGCTGGAGAGGTGGGTAGAGAGGAACCTCATGAAGTTCAACAAAGGGAAGTGCAGGGTCCTGCACCTGGGGAGGAATAACCCCATGCACCAGTACAGGTTGGGGGTTGACCTGCTGGAAAGCAGCTCTGCTGAGAAGGACCTGGGGGTCCTGGTGGACACCAAGTTAACCATGAGGCAGCAATGTGCCCTTGTGGCCAAGAATGCCAATGGTATCCTGGGGTGCATCAGGAAGAGTGTTGCCAGCAGGTGGAGGGAGGTGATCCTCGCCCTCTCCTCAGTCCTGGTGAGGCCCCATCTGGAATGCTGTGTCCAGTTCTGGGCTCCCCAGTACAAGAGGGATGTGGCACTACTGGAGCAAGTCCAGCAAAGGGCCACAAAGATGATTAGGGGGCTGGAGCATCTCTCTTATGAGGAAAGACTGAGAGAGCTGGGCCTGTTCAGCCTGGAGAAGAGAAGGCTGAGAGGAGATCTTATCAACGTGTACAAGTATCTGAATGGAAGGTGTCGAAAGGATGGGACCAGACTCTTTTCAGTGGTGCCGAGCGACAGGACGCGAGGCAATGGGCACAAACTGAAACACAGACAATTCCATCTGAACATGAGGAAAAACTTTTTCACTGTGAGGGTGACAGAGCACTGGAACAGGTTGCCCCGAGAGGTTGTGGAGTCTCCTTCTCTGGACATATTCAAAACCCGCCTGGATGCGATCCTGTGCAATGTGCTCTAGGTGACCCTGCTTGAGCAGGGGTGTTGGACTAGATGATCTCCAGAGGTCCCTTCCAACCTCAGCAATTCTGTGATTCTGTGATTCTGTGATAGTTCACCTGAGGGCTGCCCACCAGAGCTGCCTCAGAGGGGGTGGAGGACCTCATAGCCATCTGATGATTGGAGGCTACTGATGAGGACTTGTCAGTGGACACCAATGCTGGGCTATGGGCTCTCAGCATCAGCTTGAGAGCAGAAAGTCCTGCTGTGACTGGCAGCCCGGTCTTTTCCTTTTGAAAACTGAGGTATGAAAAGGATGGACTCCCTCAAAATCAGTCCTCCACAGCCAATTTACCACTGGGGGTTGGACCCTATGGAAAGCACTGTCATCTGCAGCACAGAGTAACTGGAGGCATTTCCAGTTGAAAAGGTGAGAATTAGAGAAGCAAAGGCTGAAATACTTTGGCCCTGGATCTTCCCAAAGTTGCACTCCAAAGGCTAAACGCAGCCCCATTATGACTCAAAACCTGCTTGTATATCCTACTAACCACACTGTGTGTTAGACAAGCAGGAAGACTTCATGGGTTTTTAGCAGCCATCTGGCTTTGTCTTTCATGGACATGGGTGTAGGGTTCATCCCAAATGTGTCAAGTAATCAAACATTCCCAGGGTTTCATATACCACTTCTGTCATGTTCCCCCCCCCCCCCCCTTCATTAGGCAGTGTGAATTTTCTTGCACTGTGAAGTAAAGGGGCGGCTCTGGTAAAAGGGAGGCATTTGACTCCCTCTGATTACAATTTATTCCATGCCTTATGTGCAACTCCTTATGTGGAGTCTGCCTCAGGTGAAATGAAACATATTCCTTCATTCATTTCTATTGAAGAGCAAAGAGAGTTCTTTGGACTCCAAACACTGCACATCTTTTACCAAAACCAGACCAGGCACCAGCCAAGGCCCCCAAAGTGAGGAATCAATCCCAGGTTGGAAAAGCCCCACTAGAAGACGGTGGGAATGCCATGAACGAATCCATCGGCACAGCACCTTGTGAAGTAACACTGATGGGCTGGCTCACATCCAACAACAGGTGGTGAAACTGAGAGTCCTGAGGCTGGACCAAGCTCCCTCCCACTCACACATGGAACAAAAGCAAGGGATGGAAGGCGCTGGTTTAAGCTGATGATTTGTATGCATAGGTCTTGCTGAGCAGGATTTTGGAAAGGAAGAGAAAGGCCTTCTTCCTGACTCCAGCTGTGACCCAAAGGTCCTTAGACATAGGTGCTATAACAGCCTGCTGCTAGGCACAGCAGTGGATGCTCTGAGGGGTCTGCAGAGTTGCACATTGAGGGGCAGCTGTAGATTAGCAATTTGAGGAGCAAGCCTGGCCACTGATAAAGGCAGGGAGCAGGAAGGGGTGGCTGTCTGCTGCTTTTCGGGACTGCTGGGTATGGAGCAAGGAGGAGTGGGTCTGAGTGAGGGGAAGTGAGCCCTACAGAGAGGCTCACGTGCACAGTTCCTCAAGCTGGGGTGTCATAGCAGGCTAAGCTGAGAGCTTGAACCTCCCTTGGCCCTGGAAAGGAGAAGTCCTGAGCTGCCCAAGTAGATGGGCTGGATGTGATAATGATTCCCTTGGCCAGTCTTTTGGGTGTCCTGGACATCCTCAAAGGATAGGAGCTTGCTTTCAGTCCCTGCCCAGGCTTCAGGAGAGTTAATTCCCTCCCTGTTCATGTCTACATGGGGGTGAGACTCCCTACCATGTGTGGGGGAAGTAAAGTGGAACCATCCTACAAAATAGAGGGAAGTGTAAATAGGGATCAGACTTTACCTACTGCCTGCGTAGTTCTGCTAGCTCTCTTCTGAGTGTGCTATGCCCAGTTAATCAGTCTGGGGTAATTTCTGCAAGCAGCAAGCTTACAGCTGTTCTCCTGCAGCTTCTGTACGGTTGTTTTTGAACCTGGTTACTGCTGTTAGATCAGGCTGTGACCTTTTCCTAGAAATGTTTTGCAAGCAAGGCTTGTCTTCTGTTTTTTTGGTGATGTGCACTAAGCACTGTCTTGTTGGCAGTGTTTTGTTAGGATCTGGATAACCTGTTGAGCAGAAAGGAAAGAACGAAAGATGAAATAAAGCAGAAGAACAGATGTTACTTACTGGGTAGTTTTGTCACAGCTAGCTGTTACATAGGAACATGAATCCTTGAGCAACCAGAGCTTTCAGTCCACTGCAATACCATGCTACTCGCCTTAAAACCTTGCCCTAGTTGTGTGGTGCAAAAACTCTGCATTCAGCTCTGTATCTGCCTGGTGGGAAATAAGAGCTACTCTTCACAGATACTTCACACATCTGTGTGGAGATGCTCTCAGCATCCTGATCAGCCAGACGGGGTCCTGGATAATACAAGACAAACTGAGTGACTCCAGCATTCATGTTTCCAGACAAATCAAAGCTAAATTGCAACTCTAGAGTGCATTTTAGCTTTACAAATGCTATTAATAAAGTCTGCCAATTTTTTTCCATCTCAGTAAGTGTAAGAAGGATAGTGAAGATGGATTACCCGACACATCTCCCTTTGCTAATGGACCTCTCAACAGTTAGAGATGCTTCGGATGCTGTCATGAATCTTCAGTCTTTTTCTGTGCTCCAGAACTCCCCAGAAATTCAATTCTATGGTTACCTTGTAGACATAAGTATGAGATGTCCATTCAGCTTGTGTCTAGTGCCCAGTCTGTCCCTGTAACGAAGAGGATGAGACTGAAAAATGCCCCATGTGAAATATTTCATTATTGTTAAGGTTCACAGAGTGTTTCCCCATGTTTTTTGAGATATTGAACTAATAATTTTGCAATAAACATATTACATCATGGAACCAGAAGATTCAGGGAACTTAATTGACTTTTCATCTTGAGTCATTTGTTCCAAAGCTGGCCATGGCATCACAATATATTTCCACTTTCTGGATGTACTCTCATATCATACAAGAAACATGAATGTTACACTTGGCTACCTGTGCTTCAGGGAAGCTAAGACCTGGAAATACAGGTGTAATTTATGTCAGGATTGACTTGCAGGCTCTGACTACGTCTATGCTATGGTGCTAATGAATATTCTTAGGTGCTGTAATACAACTGTTTGGTCTGTTACGTTGATACGATGGTCCCTGGCCTTGTTTCAGCCTGTATCAAGTACCAACATCCAAACAATTGGCAGGTGTGGTCTGTGAAGCTGGTGTGGGTCTGGAGCAGTCTGAATAGTCAACTTGGATACCAGCCCTGCTGGAGATAATCTGGTGGTATAGATCAGACCATACCAGTTCTCCACAGGAGTGTGTAAAAAAGGCCCTGGCACCAGTCTGCTAGTATGTGTGTGTGTGTGTGTGTGTGTGTGTGTGTGTGTGTCTGTGTCTGTGTCTGTGTGTGCATGTGTGCATGCATGTGCATTTGTGTGCAATCTTTCCTAGCACTACTGGCAGCCAGGCCTAGGAATGAGAAGATATTTAGTTATCTCTGTGTATGAGGCAGTCAGGAATCTTCTGTGCTTGCCAGTGACTGCTTGTCCAAAGTGACAGAGCTGCTTGGTTCAGACATAACGTCCTCTGTGTGGGGATGGTGAGAAGCTGAGATTGGCTGCTGTTATTGCTTGGTGGTATCTGGGCAGCTGCACTGCCTTGGACATCTCCACTGAGAGGCCACCAAGAAGCAGGCAAAGACCCTGTGTACCAGTGTTCTTGGCAGGGCAGTGAAGCCCAGCCACTCTAATCAGGAGACAGGGCTGAGAAAGGTTTCTTCTAGACCCAGTCTGAAGCTGAAGGAGGGCAGGGTCTGGAGGGTGTGCAGTGACTGATGTAGTCCCTGAGGGACTAGTTGCTGTGCCAGGAGTACCAAAGTGCTAAGTCAAAGTGGAGCACTTGGGAAGACTTTTCCTCTCCCTTTCCCATGAAGCTGGAAGAGCTACTCTGTGGCTGCCTTTGTGGGAACTGGAGCAACTGCATTAGGAACCACTCCCCCCGCCCATTCCCTAGGAAGTGGGATGCTGGCGGAGCTATTTTGAGACAATTGTTGTTTGTTTTGGCCCTGACTTGACTGCTTTGGTCACCACCTCACTCAGGTAGTTATTTTTGGTCTTGCCAGAAATTGACTTCCTGAAGGGCAAAATGATGTAGGAGGGAAAGGAGACTTTACTCTGTGTTGCTGAGTTCAGAAAAGATTGTTGGTTGCTTCTTGGCCTTTCCCAGGGGCAGTGGTGACAAGGAGCACTCTGACTGCACAGGCAAAAGCCAGAGCAGGAGGAGCTGGAGAGGGAACTGCCCTGTAAGGACTGTCGTGACAGTCCCTGAGGCACTGGGGCAATGGGAATACAGTGTCAACTTCTGGTGATCATTGTAGTCCCCTGGCTGGGGATAATGGACTGGACTTAGCTTGCTAGGGCTCCCTGGAAGCCCCAGCCCCAGAGCTCGCTCAGGAACCGATTTGCTGCCTTCCCGGTGCCCTTGAGTGACACTTGTGGGCTTCCCATTTGTAAGTAGTAGCATCAGGGCTTAAAGCAAAGGGATTCGGGAGTGACAGTGAATAGAAATCTGAGGAAAAGTTATCAGGTAAAATAACAGCATCTCTTGGGCTGAACTTCCATTTCCCCAGCATCTTGGTGGTAGCAGAAATCCCAGCTTCCTGCTGGGAAGATTCCCTTCCCTTCCCCTCCCCTTCTCTTCCTGCTTTGTCTTCCTTACCTTCTGCTGTGTTTCACTTTGCTTGACCAGGATAATTTAGGGATAAGTGACTCCAGACTGCTCAAAGGCCACTTCTGCCCATGGTCACTTCACTGCAAGGGCTGTCCCAGTGGTGCTTGTCTTCTCCAGCATCACTGATGAGCCCCCTCTTCCTTTACTCCAGTCAGAGCTGGCTTAGGTGGACTCACAACTGCTGAAGGCAGGTGCTGGGGGTGGCCCCATTCCAGCTTCGGTGGCAGTGAAATTCCTCCACAGTGCCAGTGAAGAGGTATGCCTTGATATGGCCAAGGCATCAGGAATCCTGCTCTTCCTGAGAGGACATCTCCCTGTGACTGCATCTACTGCAAACCCATGAGCCCAAAATGCGTGCAAGCCCATGGTTGTTGTTGCAAGGTGGAGGAAAAGAGTCGAGGAATATGAATTCCTTAGAAGCTTTGCCTCAGCCAAGCTACCCTGGGGACCAGAGCAATGCTGGGGTAGAATGTGGTTTGTTCCACCCTGCCATGTAGATCATCTTGGCTGAGAGTCCCCTGCTAAAAGACTAGAGACTAGTGCTATCTGTTCATCTACCACTCAAGTGCTGGGGCTGCACAAAAAATGGCCCCCCAGGCTCTTCCTAGTGGGCTCCTTGGGTTGCCTTGGTGGGAGAGAAGAGGGTAGCCTGATGCAAGTCCATGAGAATGGCGGGAAATGCAGAGCTGAGCCTGCTGTAAGGCCTCGCTCCTGACCTGTCCCTGTGCTAATGTCTTTGAGTCTCTACATGAGTCCAAGGGCCCTTGCATGGAGTCTGGGTGATGCCAGTCTCTCTCTCTAGCCTTTGTTGCTCTTCAAAGAAAACACCCACTTGCAGTCCTCCTGGATGATGGCAGTGAGGGGTGAATTCACTCCTTCTGTGTTCACCCCTCCTCCTCTTCAGCCCCAGCTGCCTTCTGAGGCAAGATCTCACCAGGCTTTTGCGTACTTACAAGGTTGTTAAGCAGCCCACCATATCTGAGTACTCAACACTTCTCTAATGCAGTTATCTTTTTAGCATCCCTGAGGGGAAGGGCTGATAGGGAGAAGATGGCTGCTAATTACACAGTTAATCACAGATGCTAATGAGCATTTACATTCTTTATCCAACCACTGCCACCCTTGTGGCTAGAGCAGGCAGAGATGCTGTGATGCAGGAAATCAATGGTACCTACAGTCTGATGTGGAAGCGGCATGGCTGTTCTGGAAGGGCTGCAATTATTAGGCTGCCTGGATCTGAGGAGGAGCTGGGGAAGAAGGCTGAACAGACTGCAATCACCACTGCAGCAGCTCATCAGGCTTGTCCTGAGGTGGTGCCAGCAGTGTCTGGCTGGTTGACTTGTCCTGGCAAATGGTGGGCTAAGAGCTGTGCACCAAAAACCCTTGAACTCGATTCCCACACCAGGTCACAGAGACAGTTTGGCCTGGACCTTGGGCTTGTCACTGTCACCAAGTGAGTTTGTCCTTCAGCCGGTCTCTCTCTTCTTGCCACTATCCCCTGCCTCAGGTGCTGGACCCCCCTTCACCAGTGGCTCATGTGAGCTTGCTTCTTCAGAGCTACTGTAATGCACTGACCCTGCAGATACGCAAGGCAACAGGAGGTGGAAAAACTTGCTGAAAACAGGGAGGAAACTGATGGAATTCAGGTGAAAATCAGTTTGGGATGAGACAGAACATGGCGATTTTCTGAAGCTAGGGGGTTAGAAGGCAAAAATTATTTAAGTTGAAACAGTAATTTTGTTGGTAACTTGATTAAACCTGAAGGTTTTAAAAAAACTTTTGGCATGCATCAGTGTTCAACCTGCTCACAGTTCATGAAGTTCCTCCCCTGCTTCCTTTAAATCTCTAAATCAAGCCTAAGAAACAAATTGTCTATGTTTCTGGGAAGGACAGCTTTTCCCAAAGGGGTTTATAGCTCCCACTCCTCACCTGAACTCTGGCTGTTGGCATGCAGGTGGCAGTATCAGCTTCTCAGAGGTCTGCTCCTTCCTCAGCAGGAAGAGCTGTGTCAGACTGGCAGATCTCCTAGGCCTTTTCTGGCCCCAAATGATGAGAAATGCCCTAAGAAAACACTTCCTACCTTCCTGGGAAGCTTTCAAAACTTCTATGAAAATGGAAGCTAACATTCCTTCTACTATGGGCAGCTGCTAAGAGAAGATGGAAATGGGTATGAACACTAACATATGATTTGAGGAGAACAGTCAGCACTTTTAGGCTTTTAATTTTGTTTCCAAGTTTCCCTTTTAATGGTGTTAAAAAAGCTGAAGAAACCAGTCCAACTCTAACAGATGCAGGCTTTAAAAATCCAACAGGATTTTTAGTTCAAAATGAAATGCTTATTTTGCTGCCTAAGCAATGTAATGGACCTGAAATGTAGTGTCAAGATATCAAAGTACAATGGCTTGGTAAATGTCTCATCTATTCATGTACAAGGAAATCCTGACTGAAGATAGCTGTGTGCCCTGGCCAAGACAGGGGAGAGATGGGACCTGGCACAAAGGGTAAATTATGCATGTGGGACAGGTTTGTTTTGGATGTTGAGAATATCTGTGCTCCAGTCTTATGTGGACTGCTCAAAGGCCATTTCTCCTGGGATTGTGGGACAATTCTTGGTTGAGGTTGCAAGGGACCTCTGGAGATCAGATAAACACATCCATCAATGGATGGACTGAAGGACTGTCTAGGGAAGGACTAGGGAAATCGTACAGCTGCCTTATGGGGTCAGGCATCTGTACCATTTGTTTTGAAAGCAGGGTTGCCTATAATGGGAGCCGATCCATCTGGGATGCCGAAGCCCTCCCCACAGGCTGCACGTGTAGCTGGACTGCTCTTGGCTATGAGGTGTTAATCTCTTGCTGGTGAAGAAAACCTGCTTTGGATGGGAGTGTGGAGATGGGCACAGCTGGGCATCTCCTCAGGGCACCCCGGCTGACTTCACTGGAGCTGGGGACTCCCTCCAGTTTTAATGAGGTGGAGAGCCAGGCCCATGGAGTTAAAAAGTTGAACAGTAGCTGATTACTGGGACCCTAACCCTGATCCCCAGCCCAGCCCAGAATGGGGGAGAAGGCCTGCTGACCTCGGTGTGCTACCAAAAGCACCACTTGGCACCTGGCAAGAGGTGCTGAACCACACAGACCTAGGAGCCAGCGCAACTCTTCCTAACTGAGCGTCAAGCTGCCTGAGTTCAGCTTAGCCCTGTGCTGCTGCCTGCAATCCAGGCTCAGGGATAGGGGCTGGAGTTGGCCAGAAGATGGTGCTGGTAGGAAACTGATTAAAGACCTTATTCCACTCTGCTTCTGCCAACAGAGAAGAGTTTAGATTTGGGCTTTTTCTTTTTTTTCCCCCACTCCTTCCTATAAGAAATGTTGTAAAAATAACTCAGCATGTTTAATGGTCCCAAATCTACCATGCACGGCCCGCAGAGTTATTTATTACATCCAGCAGGTTACTGAGAGCTAAACTGCAGTAACTCGAAACTTGTGAGGTGGAGGCTGCTTCTGGGCAGAGGATTCTCTGGGCAACTAATGGAGGCATAACCCTGACTGATAATGGTTTTAGATTTATTTATTTTTCCCCAGGATCCTTCTCATAACATCCTCCTGCATAGTCTGGCCAGGCCAGGCTGCCCCACACTGGGGTGACTCTGGGGATTCCCTTGAAAAGTAGTAAACTGTGTGTGGAGGGGGCAATCCTGGGAGAGGTCTTTGGGGAGGGCTCCCCCTTGTGAAGGCTGTGAACATACAGGAACTATTTCTTTCTGCTACAGCTTTGGGCACAAACTCCTGACAGCTTGGGGAAGGGGACCACAGAGTCTGCAGTGCACACAGTGGCGCTGAGCTCACATCTCTAGCTGTCCTACGTCTGTGTGAGTGGAACCACTGAGATTGCTTTTCAAGCTGGTTTGGTATTTGCATTGTCCCCTGTGCAGGTGGATGAACTGAAGCAGAGGGAGAACAAGCAAACAACATCTGTGACTGAGCCGAGATTTCAAACCCTCTTGACTTACCATCTCTCACAGGTGAAGGATCTTTGCAGCCAGCCCAAAGGATGAACTCGTGGGGCTCCAGGACCATTCCATTCTCCATGGAGCAAAATTAGATCTGGTCAGACTTTCTTGCTAGGAGAGTCCAGCATATCACCATGTGTGCAGCATGTGCACACACATGTGCGGCACTGCCCTTCCTGGGCAAGTGATCTCTGCAACAGGCTGTAGAGCAACACTGGTGTCTCCATTCCCTCCAGCTGCAGCTGCTCATACTGTGGTGTCTCTGATCCTCCTGCCCACATTGCCTGGCAGAGTGACTGCAAGAGATCCCAGCTCCTGGTGCAGGGGCTAACCTGTCCCTATGCAAAGCTAAACAGTGGTGAAGTCATCAGATAGCATGGTGCAGACTCCTTTCCTCTTCCCATCCGCACACGTCTCTGGGCTTCTTGGGAGCAGGAGGTAGTGGCAACCTCCTATGGCCTTGAGCAACTGGCCAGCAGGACTACAGGGTACTGATGACATTTGGAGATGCACTCCAGAAAATTGCTTGGGGTGAAAATAGCGATCTTTCCTACACTTCCACATCAGATGCCAGGACACACCCCTTTTCCTTGGTGTAGATGGGACCTGTCACTCACCCTGTCATAGTCCTGGCAAGATCCAAAGCAGCTGCATTTATAGCAGTGAGCTGAGCTCTGCTTTAGTCTGAGTACTGTATTGCGCTATCATAGCCTAGGCCCACTAGTGGCTCTTACATGAATGTCTAGCAGCCCCTGCCAGAAGCAGAGCTGTAACATTTGGAGCTGCATGTTGAGAGCTGCTGCACAGGAGCTAATTTTATGCCAGTTTATAAGGTGTAAGATCTATTATTCAAGTCTTCTAAGCTAGGACAATTTAAATGAGAGTCCTCAGGAGAGTTAGGAGTGAGACTTTCAGTCATTTTTCTGGAAAACATGGCTGAATCCCACTACTGGAGAGATTTAGCACCGTGCTCAGGTGCTAACCAGGAATGAAGGAGTCTGTACCTATGAGTGTGACAGGGTAAATCAGGGAATTGGCACTGAGAAAATTAATTCTGGCTCCTGGTGGGTACAGAAGATTTGCCCCTTCCCAAAGGAAGAAGAAAATAGCTGAAGAGGTGGAAGCACACTGTTTTCTTCATGCCCCAGGGGCCTCTTGTCCACATGAACATTTCATCCCTGAGGAAGGAGGGGTGGGCAGGGCGGGGAGCAGGACTTGCAGTGCTATCACTGAACAGGGACTCAGATCTGCTGAAGGGTTTTGGAAAGGTCATTTTGGTGTTCCCTGCCTCCAGTTGCCAATGTGAAAAATGCCACAGTAATACTTGAATCACAGAACAGTTGAAGGTTAGAAGTGGCCTTTAGAAATCATCCAGTCCAACCCCCCTGCTCAAGCAGGGTCACCTAGAGCAGGCTGCCCTGGACCATGTCCGGATGGCTTTTGAATATCTCCAAGGATGGAGACTCCACAACCTCTCTGGACGACCTGTTCCAGTGTTCAATCACCCTCACAGTAAAGAAGTTTTTCCTCATATTCAGATGGGATTTCCTGTGTTTCAGTGTGTGCCTGTTGCCTCTTGTCCTGTCACTGGGCGCCACTGAAAAGTGCCTGGTCCCATCCTCTTTACACCCTCCCATCAGATATTTATACACATTGATAAGATCCCCTCTCAGTCTTCTCCAGGCTAAACAGGCCCAGCTGTCTCAACATTTCCTCATAAGAGAGATGCTCCAGTCCCCTAATCATCTTCATAGTCCTCCACTATAATCTATCCAGTAGTTCCATGTCTCTCTTGTACTGGGGAGCCCAGAACTGGACACAGTACTCCAGATGTGGCCTCAGCAGGGCTGAGGAGAGGGCGAGGATCACCTCCCTCCACCTGCTGGCACCACTCTTCCTGATGCACCCCAGGATACCATTGGCATTCTTGGCCACAAGGGCACATTGCTGCCTCATGGTCAACCTGGTGTCCACCAGGACCCCCAGGTCCTTCTCAGCAGAGCTGCTTTCCAGCAGGTCAACCCCCAACCTGTACTGGTGCATGGGGTTATTCCTCCCCAGGTGCAGGACCCTGCACTTGCCTTTGTTGAACTTCATGAGGTTCCTCTCTGCCCACCTCTCCAGCCTGTCCAAGTCTCTTTGAATGGCAGCACAGCCCTCTGGTGTATCAGCCACTCCTCCCAGTTTTGTATCATCAGCAAACTTGCTGAGGAGGCACTCTGTCCCTTCATCCAGGTCATTGATGAATAGATTGAACAATACAGACCCAGTATTGACTCCCTGGAATATACCACTAGCTACAGGCCTCCAACTAGATGTTGCACCACTGAAAACAACCCTCTGAGCTCTGCCATTCAGCCAGTTCTCAATCCACCTCACTGTCCACTCATCAAGCCTGTAGTTCCTGAGCTTGCCTGTGAGGATGTTATGGGAGACAGTGTTATGTGAGAATGGTCAGCAGCACTTCCTCCTTTTACCTGCCCATCCTGGGAATTTGATTATGCCTGGCTGTGTAATCCACTGGCTTCTCTGAGGCAGGACAGCAATGAGGGTTGCAGTTATTAATGGCATCAGTCCTGCATGTGTGTTCAGGTGGAAATAGTTCAGGCCTGGCTGGTGTCAGAAATGTCTCATGACCCTGATGATGCACAAGAACCTGCACAGAAGCAGGGATGGCAACATCCTGAGTGAACAGATCTTCCAGGAACAGGTTGGTGCGCTGCTCTCAGCTCACCAGCTCTCTGGATGGGGAGTGGGAGGGAGCAGAATGGCTCTTGCCAATACATCAGGACTTTGGATGGGTCCCTGAATAGGACTGCTGTGCCCAAGGCTACAGTGGGGAACAAATTGCTTTTTCAAGCAATGCCTGAGTTTACCAACATCTATCGCTCCTGGAGGCTGGTACCTGCAGAGTGCTGCTCTGGATGGTCTTTCATTAGACCATCATCTTGTTTTGTCATCTTGCTTAGGTGGATCTCTCCTCTGAGGGGCTGCAGGGAAAGATGTAAAGATAGAAGGAGAGATGGGTTATGGAGCCTCTGAAACTGGTAAGAGCTAATGTTGCCTCTTCTTGAAATAGACTTGTGTCTTCAGCCTTAAAGACTGTCTGAATGAAGGTGACTTCAGCTGCATGCCCAGGATCTGCTGGAGAGGCTCCAGCACTGCTCAAATGCTCTCCATGGAGCCTAGCTGCTTCAGGGACCAGACTGAGCTGAGCTGGCAGTCACAGGGTCCACCTTTCTGCATGTGCACACCCGCAGACCTGCAGGGAAGAGGGAGTACAGCAAGCTAAGGGGGGTCTGATTCTTCTAGAAGGTATTACAGGGTGGTAGGGGAATGGACTGGAATTTATTCTGAGCTCATCAGAGAATTAAATCGTTATCCTCTAGGATGAGGATTTATGGTTATGGCTTTCAAAGCCCACAGCACAAGTCAGGTGAGTGGGTGGGAGCTAGTTCCAGGTGTTGTGCTGGATCAAAGGGAGCTGGGAGAGAGGGTCTTGTCCTTACATGTGACTCATGGGCAGGGGGGGCCAGGGCTCCTACAGGACTATTGTCCCTTCTGGAGGGGGATACTCAGTTTGGACATCCTTTCAACTGCAAACCATCTCCACTGGGATCCCAGGGCCTATTATAGACTGATTAAATATTAAAACAATTCATTTTGTACTTAAACTGTTCCGAAGGCTCCTGCTGACGATGACTTTGAAGTCTGCAGTGAAAAGGTTTGCTCTCATTTTCTCCTCTTCCCCCTCCCCCTCCATTCCCACCTATCTGCAGGCAGGAAGGGGAGGGTGAGCTGCTGCCAGGCCTGGGTTTCCCAGGGCCAGTGGCTAGGGCTGTGGCCCTGCATGAGACTGCAGAGGGTGTTTTGTCCTGTGTGTGGGAGCTTGCTGGTGGCTCTGCAATGGTGCTCATTGCTGCTGGAGCAGGAGGAAAGCAATGGTTCCTGGCTGCAAGGGCCAGGGAAGACCTAACAGGGAACAAATCTTGTGCTCTGGGTGTGAGTGTTTGAAAGGTAAAGGGGCGGTGGAGGGGGTGGAATGACAGCAAAGCTGCAATTGGCCTCCTCTGCAGGGACAGCAGGTCCCTTTCTTGTTCCCTTGGTGTCCCAAGAGCCACCTGGAGCTGGGCACAGTGCAGAGGCAGCCTACTTCTACAGAGAAGAGATCCAGATTAACTGTCCAGGTGCGCTGCTCTCTTCTGGCAGCTGGAGGCTGATGTAGGGAGATGAAACCACTTCACAGATCACTTGATGGCTTGAGAGGCCTACAATGTCCTAGTCTGGGTGTGGGGAATCGTGCCGCTTTTGGCCTTGGTGGGAAGCAGTAATGAGGTAGGGCCTGCTGCATGGAGCAGAGCTGCCTGTGGCTGTGGTGCACAGCACCCTGAGCCACAGGATCTGCTGGGCATGTCATCCTGCCTCCCCACTTTGCAGGGTACTGTGGGTGCTAGCACACGTGCTGTGTGGAGTAAAGCTCACTTCCAAAGAGTAAGGGCAAGGGGTGTTGTAGACGCAATCTGGGAAGGAAGAATGGTACATGGTAGTTGTCTTCTACCAGCCACTTCTCACCCAAAATACTTGACATTGCACCAAAAGAATTGGGGAAGGGGACAGGTGAAAGGCACCCAGCCATCAGGAAGATCCATAATTGTCCCTTCCTAGGAGTGGGACCTGATTGATTTGGATGAGCTTGAGGATGTTCCATCTCTGAATCTGCTTTTGTCCAGAGTCAGCCTCAGCCTGGCCTGTTGGCATTTCTCCTTTCTGTCCCCAGCTGTCCACTTCACAATGCTCTCTCCAGAGCCAGCAGCGAGGCTTGTGTGCTCAGAGCCTGCCACGGAGGGCTTCTCCGAGCCTTGGAAGAAACAGAGAGAACTGCCCCTCAGTGTGTAAGGCTGGGGCAATGTGGGGCATGACCTCAAGTCCTGGTCCTCACATCTTAGACAAACCTCCTTCTTGCCCTATACCTCAGCATCTCCTGAAGCAACAGGAAGGGGAGGAAAGCTCCTGGGAGACCAGGGCTCAATTGGGACCTGGTGGAGGTAGGACCCCAACGCTGAAAGGATGCGTGAACACGTTGTGGGCTCAGACCTTTATTTCAAGTTGTACCCTGCCTGTTTGTCTGCCTGGTACCAACTCAGGAGCCAGAGCATAGTAGCGTGTGAGGGCTTGAATCTCTTCTGCCTGCTGCAAATGAAGGAAAAGGTGAATGGCAAATATCTCCTTTCCCCAGTCAGAGACAGCTTCCTTCCCTCTTCCCTCCCCCTTCTCCAGCCCCATCTTTTACATCTGTTGTATGTGAAACCCAGCAAACTCTCAGCAGAGCTCATTACTCACGGCCCATTGCTCTGAAGAGGGCCGAAAGGTCCTGCACGTAATGATTTGGAGGTGATTTGTATTTAAGACACTTGGCTTTCAGATGCTGGGGGGAGGGGAAATTAAATAATTGAAAGCTAGTGGGGAAGGGAAGGCAAGAGCCCCAGATAGAGGGAGAGGACGAGTTTCTCATGATCTAGAAGTCTTTCTGCTCACCTGCATAATAGATGCAAGCATAAAACCCAAGACTCGAGGAAAATCTTCCTTGTGTCCTCGTAGAATCAGTGTGCCCCATGGATTGGGCTGGGGGTGTGATGAGGTAGACATGGAAGCTTCTCTGGGGATTGTTGGTGCTCAGCATTGCTGACCAACAAAGGAAAAAGGTCTAGCCCACGTGGGGGTCCCTCGCCCTCTGGTCCAAATGTCTTGGTGGGATGCAATTACCTTGGCCGCATCAGACTCTTCTTCCCTTCCCTCCCTTCTGTGCCTTTCTTTCTTGCTGCCTCCCCCAGCTCTTTGCCTCTGGCATGTTTCAGGTAATGAAGCCAATCTGCCCACCACTGCCCACAGTTTGGGGAAATCTGGAGTCTGAGCAGGCCAGAGGTCTGGTCACAGCTCAGTCTGTGCTGGGGCTGCCCTTCCTGGTAGACATCCTGATTGCACTGAGATGTTTGGATGCTCCCTGCTGAGCTCCTCCACTGCCACAACAGATCTGAGGACATCTCAGCTGGGCTTTCTACTCCCACCTCCTGCTGGTGGAGACATATGGCTAGTAAACTCCCACTGCTGGGGTGGTCTTCAAGGCAAAGTGGGTGAGCAAGGATAAACCATAGCGTGCTGGAAACTGCAGTGCTGCCCACAGGTCTGTGTAGGGCAGATTTGGTGGCCCTGAGTCGTGCAAAGAGCATGGTCTGCTAATGAAAATTTGCAGTATGTGCCTCACAGAGCAATTCTCAAGATATCAAAGCAAAAGGAGATCCTGAAGGGTTGATCCCTCATTTTTCAGGTGGGGAAACTGAGGCACAAAGGATGGAAATGAATTGCCTGGGACAGGGCAGGTGGTCTTAATGGTGGCCACTTGGCTGGAAGCTCAGTAAAGCACACTGACTGGGGCTGGATGTGGAGTCTGGGCTTGGTCTGAAACACATTTTCATTTTTGCATGCCAAAGGTCCTTTTGGCCTGTTTCTTTCTCTTTTTTGAGCAAATTGCCCCCCAAATCACCAGTCTGGTCTGGTTCTATCTAAAAATAAGCATAACTGAAGACAGCAGATTTGTGTCAGGAGAAAGACTCATGCTGGTTGCTCATGCTCTGCTTTTTATAGCTGGGTTGTAGACCCTTGGGGCACTCCAGAGATACCAGGTGTTAGTAATGTCTGGTTATGATGCCAGCCTCTCAGTAGCTTCGGAAATCAGATTATGTGCCCTAGGTCCCTTCTGCACGTGAACTCTAAGCTTCATTTCCAGGGCCCATTTTTAACCTTGACCCAAGCTTATGCCTTGCTCTGAGGCACAGAGAGAACCTGTTTCTGAGCCCAGGAAACCTCAGATACCGATATCCTTCCCAATGCCATAACGAGTAGCCTCGCTCACATCAATTCTCCAGTCCCCAGTGACATGCAGATGGCCCATTAGACTGCATTAGGGTTGGAGAGGCGACTTTTATTTAAATCTGTCAGCCTAAGATCTAAGAATCAAGTCAGATTAGGCTGCCTGATCCAGAGCTAATGAGTCAGAGACGGCTGGGGGAATGAAAGTCAAAAATCAATAGCCTGGGAAGATCTGACGGTTTTACACGTGCCATCCATGTATTTACCAACTCTGTACAAGGAGCAGGGAAGTTTTAGGAGCCTCCCCTAAAGTCTGGTGTTTAACCCTTGTGGAGTCTCTCCCATGGTCTAGTTTTATTCTCCAAGACGCAGGTGCATTTTCACACAGTTTGCTCAAAGCAGGGTTGTTTTATACCTGCATCCTCCCAGAGCCTCACATTTTCTCCAGAAAATGTGTGCTGGAGTTATCTGATTGCTTGGCTATCATGTAACTAAAAAAAATGTAAGAAAATTAGTTTCTCTTAGCTCTTGAAGAAGCTGGTGCCAGCTCAAACAGGAACTGAGGTTCCATTGCCCCAAAACTTCTTCCTAGCTTAAAGTGATTGAGAGGTCAAACGTCTTGGAAATGTAATGACTTTCATGCTGGAGGGCCAGGTCTCACAAGTACTAAAGTCCTCAGCTCCCATGTAAGTTCCCATGTCAGTACCTGAATACCTTTTCTTCAGGGTGCCTAGGAAAATCTTTCTCTACTGATTTTTGAAGAAAGGACAAATTACACTTTTGTTCTCCCTGCACCGCTTCTGCTCTAATGTGAGTCTCAGGCTGGAGCTGGTTCTGCAGCTGGTGCCCTCAGCTCTCCCTGGGACTTCCAGCCAGCCCCTGCCCAAAGCTGTTCCATGGGAGGCGTCCCACTGTCCCTCCCTCTTTCCTTACCTCTTGTCCAGCACTGAGAGCAGGTGCTGCCCAGTGGTTTAAGCTGTGGGTAACTGTCCACCCCGGCAAGCAAGGGAAGATCGGGGCTTTCTCCTCAAAAGCTGTGATTAAAAGCACTCAAGTGATGCCACGGCTCCGCTAGCTGCTGGAGGGCTCCTCGGCAGGGCCTTTGCTCCTCAGCAGTCTGTGGACCTCAGTTGGGGAATTATATGAAGACATGTAGATTTAGCACTTTACACCACTCTTTGAGCCCTGCTGTGGGGCTCCCAGCCAAGATAGCACCCAGATCCTGAGCTGCCCCAGGTTGGGGTAATGTGGTTACTGCCACACAGGAGCTTTCCAGGCTCAGCAGAAGCTTGGCCCATTCTCCCTGCTCCTCACATTCCTGTGAGTACTGGCCAAGCACACCAGATGCCCATGGAGCTGTTTGTCTGTGTCCTGCTCTTATTGCTCCAGCTGTGAGGTGTTTATCCTCTTGGAAACTCCTGGGACAGGCTTGGAGAAGATTGTTTTCTGGCAGCAGGCTCCCTAAAATAGATCATCCTGAAGGCTTGGGGCAGAGGGGCAGAAAGTAAGCACTGATATCCAGGTGGCAGTGACAGGGGGGCTGGCCTATCTCTGTTTCTAGTAAGGCAAACTCATGGTCTTCATGCCATGCTGACTCCAGGCACATTGGGTGGGCCCATGGGGAATTTTTCCAAGTACTTTCCAAGTACCCCTAGCAAGCATAATGAAGGTCTAGCTACATTTCCCCACAGAGGCCTGGACTGCAAGTAGGGAAAGTATTTGCAAGAGGTAGACCTGAGACATTTCCAGCTCCCTGTGCCTGGTTCCTGGAGACCCCCACAAAGCTGCAATCACCCGAGCATGGTTTGTGCTGCCTCTACGTTTGCTCTTGTTTGGCAGATCCAGCCCATCACAAGCCCTCAGTCAGGAGGCAGAACACTGCTCTGTGTGAGGCTCCAGGGCACTCAGCACCCCCTGCCTGGGAGAGGGTGGTCCTGAGTCAGCTTTTACTTCTTAGCAATTTCTCTGTGTCTTCTCAGGTGACCCGTTCCCTATGCAGACCCAGACAGAAGGAGAACAGACAGCAGAGAATAGCCGTGGCAGTTGGCTGAACTTCCTAGTCCCTGAGAACAAAACATGTATTTTTGCCCTGGGAGCCATTAATTCCAGCTGAAGGAGAAAGCACAGCAAATGAGCATGAAAGCATCTCTCAGCGCTCTGCCTGGTGGTATGAAACCTCCTGAGCAGCTGCCACGAACGACTTGCTCCATGGAAAAGCAAGCCAGCTTCTCCTGCCTTTCTCTTAGTGGTTGCCAATGCTGGGGAGAGGGGCTGAGAGAGGAGCTGCTCCAGGACAGAAAGAAGAAAGCAACTGCACTGTGGCTTGGGAAGCTGGCCCCTACATATCTGCTCTTGCTGATGTTTAATCCACCCATTTTGTGACCATCAAAGTCACCTGAAGAATTAAAAATACCAGACCCCCTCACATCTATAGCAACAATCTGGGGTCATGTTTTCTGTCAGCCTGTAGTAAACATGGGACCCACTGTCAAAAAGCATTTGGTACTTAATATCCTAAATCCACTCAGTTGAAGGAGCATGAAGTAGCTGTGTCTTAGCAGAGGGTGGCTAAGAAGGTGGTATCTCCCCCATAAACATAGTGTCACCTTCTCTGCATCATGTGATAAGGAGGAGCACTGTGCCCCCTCTACAGCCATCATTCACTCCTGCACACATTCTTGCTCACGTCAAGGACCTGAAATCTCCCCATGATCTAGTGGCCAGTCTGATGCAAGGGGGGTTGAACCCCCCTTCTGTTGGGGTAGAGAGAGCTGAGGGTAGAGAGAGCTGAGGATATCAGCTCCAAATTCAGGGAGGTGCTGCAGTTAGCGCTTCGCATGCAAGCTCAGACCTTGCAGCCTGCACTGTGTTTAAAATAATTGCAAAATGATCCAGCCCAAAAGTGAGAGAAAAAATATGACTGCTGATACTAAATCACCGTGGTCTACATTTCCCTGTGTCTGGTACAGCTCACAGCTATTTAGGGAAGAAAAAAAGAATGTATTTAGAAGCAATCTTTCTCCTGCCACTGTTTTTCTAACTCCCAGCAACTGAGAGCTTAGGGTGTCCCATGTCAGCAGGTTTGCTTGGACCTTATGGGTGCCTGCCCCAAATGTGTGTGGCCTCTGTCTGCTTGTGACTTTTTGTCCTGTGACAGTGAGTTCCCCAGCTGCCTTTTTGTGGTGTGTAAAAGCACTGCCTTTGATTTGTTTAAACCTGCTACCTGATGAATCATCCCTCTTAAATCCCTTCCTTCAGCTTCTCTGTGCTGTTCATTGGGGAGCCAGGTTCTTATATTTGGGATTCAGGATTTAAATCAGCCGGAAAGACTGAGAGGGAGAGAGAGCAAATTTTACATGCACATAACAAACACCTTGGCTAGCAAGGTGGATGGTATCTCGCATTTGTCCTAATAAGACTTATTGTCCTAAACCTTGTAAAAAATGTATTAGGTTATGTGTTAAAAAAAAGTAAGGGATGTACAAAATATTGCATCAGTAGAAATATTTTCCTGGGAAGTTAAATCAATGGTAAACAGTATATAGCAGAGCTATACAAGAACAGCCTGAATGAGCCCTAAATATTTATTATTAATACCCAAGCTGTTTATTTTTTACATATTAAATAGGTCATATATCCCATTTAATAAAGCCTCTGTGTATGGTGCTGGCTCTACTGGGCTGGAAGAAGATTTTCTTTTGAGGTCTGTGCAGACAGTGGGAATGTAAGAGTCCCTGCTTGGGCTGTGCAAACTGTGTTACTCAAAAACTTAGAGCCTTCAGTGAGATTTGCAGAGAGGCTGAAAGAATTTCCATCCTGCATGACTGTGTGACCTGTTCTGGCATCTCCCAGCACGTGGTCTAGAAATATGATCAAGGGACATGATCAGAGCAGGAAATGCAGGTTCAAACCTCAGCTCACCCAGGGATTCCGTGTCAAGATAGATAAACCACTTAACCTAGACTGTGCTTCAGTCTAGAGATGGGATGGCACCAACCTATCCTCCAGGATCCTAGAAGTGACTGGGAGGCACATGGTGACAGCAACTGCTCTGCTCCCTCTTCAGAGACATCATTAACAAATATCTGCAAAGCTTCCCCAGCTTTAGGAGCTGAAAGCTTGAAGTTAGCTGGATGCTTAAGTGCATCAGCCTTATTGCTGCCAAGTCTAGGTGTCAGGGGGAAAGAAGGGCCACACAAAGCCGCCTGTGTTTTAAAATCCTCATCCAACAGCATTAATCCCACATCACTCTACTTAGACCTTCGAAGAACTCATAAAAAAATGTGTATCCTTGTGGAATTTCCTTCCAAAAGCAGTAAAGTCCCTATTCCTGACCTCATAGGAACAGGAAGTATGGCACTGGACTTTGGAGCTGACTGTCTTCCCATTCTCTCACCACCGTCTAGGAGGGATTGGGCAAATCATATCCACCTTACATGCCTCACTTTCCTAGCTTCCAAATGAGAGATAGCCCCCCAGGCATCCTTTTGCTTTGAGAACTTGAGATGTACTCATAATGTTTCAATAGCAGGCCATGGCCTTTGCATGGGCCCAGGATTAGACTTGCAAGAAAGGAGAGGAGTAAGGCAGTGATATGAGGATACGAGCACTTGCTCATATTGGGATAAGAACAAGTCTTGTAGGATGGCAATCAGTATTTGTTCAGTGACTCCAGACAGACAGGGGAGCTTCTGAAAGCAAGGTGTTTCCAGTAGATCTGAGCTATTCAAATTCTTCAATAGTGTGAGCAGCAGCTACTGAGCAGATTTGTCTCTGCTGCATCTCTGTGAATACCCAAGCTCAAGCTTGTTGCTGCAGGAGCATTAGTACAATTCACTGCAAATAGATTTGTTGCAATAGCAAAAGGTGGCAAAGGAAATCTGCAGACACTGAAAAGGTCAAGATCCCTCAGCTGCATGTTGTTGGCAGTAGTGAAAGCTGTGCCTGGATCCCAAGGGATCCTTCTGAAAACTGCCATTTCCTTACAGCTTCCCCACTGCTATAGTAACACCACTGATCACTTACTCAGAAACAGTGTGGTTGTTCAGCCCCTCTGGTCCCACCTACTGAGATTCCCCTTCCTCTTGAGGGAAGCGTGTGCTCTCCATTCCTCACTGTGAAAGTCCACTCAGTAAATGGCCTTTGTTATTTCTCTTCTCCCTTTCTGCTTGACCTTAACCTAGAGGAGCACAGGAACAAGTCCTGGGCTCCTCTCAGCCAAAAGAGTAAAGCAGTCCTCCTGGGGTGGGCTTGCAGACTTCTGTCCTAGTGAAGACATGATGGATTTTTGCCAGTTCCAGTTTGCACCCAAAGTCCTTGCAGAGCTGTGCTTCTGGCCAGAATCACTTGTTTTCACAGTGGAAAATCCTCCAGGATCATATCTTTGCCTGAAAACGCCCATTCTTGCTGTGTCCACCACTGCAAGCAAAGATAAACTAATACCTTCTGAACTGAGAGCTGGGTCAGTATTTCCCTGCGCTTGGTGCTTTGCTGCTTGTAATAAAGGGACATTTTTCTTCAAAACACTGAAAAATCAAAAGGGTCCGGAAAAAAACAAGGACAGAATAGAGGAACATTGCTATCTTATGGTAAGGGTGGGAGGCTGAGGGTCTGCTGCCAGTTGTCTGCAAGAGAGCCAGATGAAGTTGCCTAAAGCAAGCCAGGGAGCGAGCTAACAGGGAAGCAGCATGGATACACATGCTGCCTCTGTTCTAGATGCAGATGTCCCATGTCCATGCAGACTGTTTACTCGTTAGCATGTTTACTGGCCTGGTTTTGCCTCTTGCATGTTGGTGCTCTTCAAGACGAGGCCCAAACAGAGTTTCTGGTGGCAGAGGCCAGATTCTGCTCCTCATGGGCAGTTCAGATTCAACCATCCTGTTTAGGAGAGGCCAAGAATGAACGTGAATTAACCATGTCATGCCACTTTGTCTAAGGGTAGGGACTGATCCCTTCCTGGGTTTATCTGGTAGCATAGATATATTCTGAAAGATAAAGTATCTGATTTTCAAGACTAGAAATCACATCATTCCCACTGCTTACAGCCAGCCCTGGGCTAGGCTCAGCACTGGGAGTATTTGCTCTCTAACCTTCTGGCCTGACTGCTGAATACTGCTTTTTGGCAATCAAGTCTGCGGATGACTTGCTTAAGGATCATACCAGCTGTTCTGGAGGTGTCCTCCAAGCAACCTGATTCCAGGGGCTAGATCTTTGTCCCAAGACCGTCTCCCTCTCCCATTGCCTAATTCTGAGATGGAGAAGGAATAATAATCCTCTGAGGTTATGGTGAAATTCATGTACTTTTTCTGAAGACTACTGAACCCCTCCTGAAGGTGCGTATGTTCCTATGTAAAACAAAAAGCACCTTTCCCACTCAAATCTGAATTCAACATGTGTGTTAGTCTTTGGCTCCTTGTCTTTGGAAAATGCATGCTCACTTCTGCATTTGACAGCTCCAAAGCTAGGACCAAGATCTTTTCAATGCACTGTGTAAATATTATTCACCGTGTATTTACATTGAACACATTGCCCCACTGTACATTAACATTTAAAACAAAATAGTCAGTCCCATCAAAAGCATCACTCTGAGGGTTGGCAGCACAGTGCAAACATCATGTAAGTAATTTGTTCAACATTGGTGATAATAAGCTACACAGAGCAATAAGAACATAAACACAGGCAGGGCTTTTTGTGAGCGTGTGTGTATATTTTTTTTCTCCCTTTTTCTTCTTCTTTTTCTTCATCTTTTTTTTTTTAAAGGAACCTCTGAGGGGAAAAAAGAGACATGAATGATTCATAGATGGAAGGGGGGAAAAGACAGAGAGAGAGAGAGAGGGAGAGAAAGAGAGAGAGAGAGATTAAGAGAGAGGAGCTTCAAAGTGTCTGGAGCCGATTTGAAGTCCTGAGCGTTCCTGTGCTGGGTAGGCCAGCAATTCACCAGAGAGGTCCCGTCAAACTCCCCCCACTCCTCCACCCCAGACTCATCCCTGCTGCCTCCTCCTCCTCCTCTCCTGCAAACAGAGGCTCCAAATCACAGGTTCAAAGTTCACTATCATCTAATGATGTGAAGGCCTCCCAGAACCTCTGTGAGTGGCATCTGTTTATAGGCATGGCCCTTCCCTGGTGGTTTAGGCTGGCTAAAAAAAAAAAAAAAAGGAGGAGGAGAAAGAAGGAGTGAGAAACAGTGGAATGAGATGCAGTGCTCCTTTTTCTTTAAATATGTATAAAAAATCTACTGGTAGCGAAGTGCATTTGATTCTGAATATTAAAAAAGCCCATTAGATTTAAATGTAATGAAAATACTAATCCTACTGCCTTGATTTGTATTCACTGGCTACCACAGATATACTATGGGAGAGCAAAAGAAAAATACAGCTCATGTCTAGATGGAAACTGTCTTTCTCAGCAGGGAGTGGTAAGCCCCCACGTCGGGGGAACAAAGGGAATTGGAAGGGGCACAGGAGATGACAGGACAGATTTTTTTTTTTTCCCCTCTTCCTCTCAAGTTCCCAGCCATAGGATAGATGGAGGCTTGGGGACTCCAGTGGGAAAAGAAGGCAGCCCTGTGCTGGTAAAACTGGTGGTATCACCACCAGTGAGGTTAAAAGTCAGTATTCTTTTGTAGGGAAATTCTGGCATTTTGGAACCTGGTTTTATTGTGCTCATAAGGAGATAAAGGAGCCTTGTTTACTGGGGAATGCAAGTCTTGAAACAATTTTCCCCCATTTCTTTAATGTGTCATTAAAATTTTGTTACTTTAATTTAATATTGTAATTAAATTAAATTGTATGATATCATGAAAAATCTGCAGTAGAAACAGAAAACATCTAGAACAAGTCCTGTAAGACCTGTTATTGGTTATGTGTCACAAATTAAATGATGAAATAATGAATGGCTAATACTCTAATTAGCATTACATACTCACTTTATTTTATTAACCAAAGACAGTAACATTTGCTGGCCTAATGAAGCCGTTTGATGTACTAATACTTTCAAAACAGAAAAAGAGATAAGGGCTCAGTACTAACTAGAGTAGCATCTGATTTTAGAAAAAAAATCTGAAAATATGTCCTGGCTAAAATAAGGATATCAAACACTGCAAATATTCCAGTTTATGAAATGTGAAGAATAGAAAATAAAATCAGATGCCCTTAAAATAATTTCAAAAAATAGAAGAAATAATATAGTTGGCTGTTCTCTGATATCAAAACATGTCATGACATGTCGTTAGTGCTAACATGTAATGAGGTATGCACCGCTCCGATAGAAAGGTAAATCATAGAGAACAAATAATGCTGTCACAATTCTTAGACTAAAAATTACTATTTAATTTCACAATGAAATTTCAGAGATTTCTTAATTATTTTTAGGAAGTCAACTGTTCTAAATCAAATTGAAATCCAAATCAAATGGAATTGCAAAAATGTTTCAGTTCTGGCTTTGGCATTTTTAGAATGAAAACATTAATTCTGATGTTTTCTAAAAGCTCCAATCAGAGAGCTGAGTATAATTGAAACCTCTAATGAATAGGGGCAGTGTAAGCAGTGATGAGCTCCTTAGAGTCATCCAAATGAAGCAAGAGAGGCTGCTCAAACACAGAATGGAGACGACAAAGAAGCAAGGAAAGAAATTCTGTGCAGGGGTTTCTCTTAAGTCTGAACTAGGGAGAGGAGACGTTCACTAAGGGGAGAGCTGAAGGGGAAAAACTCTCTTCTGAGCATGTCAGACAACCCTCCACTCATTGCTCTTGGAGATCTGGGTTGCTCCTTGGTCTCCCTTCCTTCCAGTCATCCTCTGCTTCGTCTTCCTTGCTCATTTTGCCATTTCAAGAAAAAAGGTAAAGTAAGTGCTTAATGTTTATCTTAGCAGTGATCACTCCTTGACACAGGATCCCATAAGCCATCCAAAGGCTAACCACGGCCAAGGGCTCAACTCTCCTCTCTGTTCTGGACAGATCCAAGTTTGGAGAAATAACTGGGGACCCCTTAACCTCTGCCAGCCCTTTGGCTTGAACCAAATGTTGCTTGATCTGAAGAGCAGGGACCTGAAAAGCTGTGAATTATTGCTCCACACTGCAGACACTTCCACAGTGCTTTCAAGAACATCAAGGAGTGGGGGAGTTATGGGTGTTTGGTACAGCAACATAGCTCCTCCATGCAGATGTCCCAGTGCCTGACTTGTCCATGGCAGGAGGAAGCAATGGGGACAAATGCTGCTGCAGCAGAAGGATCACAAGGAAAGGCAGCTGTTTCCAACTTAGAGTGCAAGTCCTGACCTACATTGTGAAAGACTGAGGATGGATGAAGCTGCAGTGGTAACAGGAGGACAGTGCTGTGTTCAGCTTCTCCTCGGCCTGTAACACAAAGGTGCTGTATCAGGCAGTGGCTATGGGGACTGGGGAAGAGGGATGGGGCTGTCATGCCTCTAGCCTTCCATGGCTCCTCCTTCCAGAGGAGGCTCAGGGTAGGAATAGCTCCTAAACCCAACTCAAAAATTGGATTCACATGGTTCTGGTAGCAGATGTGGGACTGGGGAAACTCTGGAGATGACAATGTTTTGCTTTTTGGCAGAATGAATACCAACCAGATAGCCACATGGCAGGTGTCCCTCAGTGGGGAGCTATGGAAGGCATTAGTCATCTGGCCTCAAAAAAATCAGCAAAATCAGGATTAGAGTGGGCTCAAAGCAGAACAATACAATTTTAGAGCAGCAATAGACACTGACTTGAATGGGTCCAGGTTTTCATTCACAGTTCTTAAATCAGTCTCAGAGTAGAGGGGTATTGCAAAGTAAGGGATAATATAGCATCCTCATGAGGTCTGGACACTACAGCAGTTGATCTGTTATCCCATGACCTGGCTCCTCTTCCTTGTTCTGTTCATGACACGTGAGACCTGGATGCCTGGCTATGAACTTCACCCAACCTACCTGCTAGGCTTCCTGTGAAAGATTCAGACACTCACAATGGTAGCTCAAGTGAGGATAGTGGTGAGTTATCCTAACACCAGACTATCCTGAAGTGGCTGAATTCGATGACTCTCGCCCAGCTTGTACTAGAAGACAGTCTAGGCCAGTATGTTGCCACTGCAGACTGTTATGTGATTTCCCCCCAGAGAAAAATTCCTGTTGCAATGCACAGACACAAAAGGAAGCACAATTAACTTCACTGGAGGAGTCTTAAGCCTGCTTTCCTTGAGTGTTGTGTAATTAAAACCTCAGCCTTGTTAATACATTAGTGAGATGTTTGCATATAATTCATCAAATGTTTATGAAAATGTGTAACAAATAAACCTGACAAACAAGTTGCTTAATTGAGATAAGGGATGGAAAGCCTTGTGAATTTTTAATAAAAAGAGGGAAAGAAAGCATACTACGTTAATCAGATGAAGTTATCTCATTCAATATTTTCAAGTGACTTCTGTAGTGCACATTTTATTTAATATTTATGCAAAAGGAATATCTTGATTTCCCAATGAGATTTGCATAGAAAATCCTCTCCTGCAACAAACATACCATTGGCTTAAGGCATTCCCAGCTATTGATCAAAATTTTTTTTGTGGTTGTTCTTGACAGATAACAACATTAAAACCTGCCTGGGGCTTGCACTTTCTCTACCTGGAAGAGGAACAGCAAACACCAGCCAATGACTGTGTGTTTTTCACAATGTAGGTAGTTAACTCTGTCGTTTAGAATCAATTATGACATTGATACGTATAACATAGTGGCTAATTTAGTTTTGTTTCCAGCTGATCTTAGTTCACATAGAAGCAATGGCAGGCGAGCAGCCTTTCGCTTACTTCACTCATAACAACTGCCTGATCTTTTTTGTCTTTTTTCATTAGGACTAATGACCTTGGGGTGGTTTATCTCACCTAGCATGAGCTATCTGAAAATTAGACATCCAAATCCAAGCTAGACATCCCTTGCTGGTGGAGAAAAATGGGTCTCATCTGACCTGTCTTAGTTGCACATTTTTTTACTGAAACACATCACCGTCTGCAAGTTCAAAGGTCAACCTGAACTTTCTGATGATTGATTTAGCTTAAGTTTTAAAAGAAATATAATGGTTGAAAGAAAGAGGGATAAGGCTTGGGGATAGAGGAAAGAGAAAGAATGGAATAGAAGAGAAAAATGGATGGAAAAGCAGGACTTGGAGTAGGGAGAACCAAACAACTGTTACTGGTGTCAGTAAAGGTGAGTGGAGGATGGAGGTGTCAGATCTGTGGTGGTTAGAAGGTGGGAGGGTTGGAGAATCTCAGCCAAGGGACTTGGACCTCACGCTCAGACTAGCCCCTTTCTTGAGGCAACATTATCAAACTTTCATGCCACATCACTACTGCTTCAATTTTAAACTAAACTGAACATGGTGCTCCTGCAGGAGTAGTGTGGGCGCTGGAGAGAGATGAGAGCTCCCTGGCTCACCTTGTAAGCAGCTTACCCACCATTCATTTAAAAGCAGCTCCAACAAACTCTTTCACCTCCCTCTTCTTCTGTGTGGTCATGCTGCCATGAATCAGTGCAGGGTGCAGCTCTTCCTCCTCTTCCTGCTACCTTGGACATCCCTACTCCTCCTATTGTGTGTGGTACAATATTTTGGTAGTATTTTCTATCATTTAAAAGTGTGACATTTTACATTTTGAACCATGAAAAGCCACTGTTCAGTAAAAGTCCAGGCTCAGTGCTGTTTATTCTTATGCCGGACGTCACTGCCATCATTGCTTTACATTGGTGAGGTATCAGATCAGAAGTATCTATGTCTGGGGAGAGAATAAAGCGTTCAGTTTGTACACTGAGCCACCAAGTCTGGATTAGAGCGCCAGCACACAGTCTCACTTCAGTCAGCTTAGGTTTCCCTGCTGGACCCTTGTAACTACTGCACAATCCTGCTCTAGTCACAGTTTCTGCCATTGCCCCTGCCAGTTCCAGCTACCCGATGTGCCACACACCATGTGGGCTCTTCTCCTGCCAGTGGCTGGAAGCAGGCAGAGGGGAAGCTGCAATTAGGAGCTTGAAGAGAAGATTGCTCAGGGCCCTACACTGCTCACCTAAGACGTTCGACTGCACTCCCAAAGTACTCACACAGAGCAAGCCAGTGATGAAGAAACATAGACTACGTGGTTTAAAAAGCTCCCAGCCCAGAGTCAGCATTTCTGCCCTGACCTGCCTCATGTATTATTTAGCACTGGACTTGTTGATGCGCACTTATATTTTTTTTCCCAGTGGAGTTGATGATCTTCCTTCCCCTTAACAGCCTCACCACTCTCTCCCTGCACAGACACCATGATCACTGGACTGTGGATGGAGCAAGGCTGGGCTGGTGCTCACCACTCAGGAGTTAAGTATGTGGGGTTAGAGAATGGGCATCAGGGCCATAGCTGGCACTTGCAGCAGGAGAGGAAGAAGTGGGGGGCAGAGATGGGAGAGGGGTCTATGGGAGAAAAAAAAGGGGGAGATGTGCAGTTGGAAGTGAGTGGTGTTAATGAAATATTCAGCAGTGGTGGGCCTAGACGCATTGCCGAAACTGCAGAAACAGAGATGATTAATATTTAACAGGGTAAGCTGCCACTTGGCTGATTTCTACACACAGATTCCACCCCCATGTACACACACACACACACACACACACACACACCCTCACACACCCTTCTTTCTCCTTCCCACCCTCTTCCTGCTCCCCCCAAACTCCTGCCTCCACCACACTTCATTGGCTCAAGCCAAAGACGCCCCCTGCCTTGCTGTGGTTGGGGGAATGTTCTCAGGCCACTCCATGTGGTCTGACCAAGGGAGGGTGGTCGAAGAGCTGCCTAGTGGGAAAAGCACCAGGAGGTGGGGGAAAGTAGTCAAAAGAAAGCACATCATTTATTTTTCATGGGGATGAGAGAGCAGGTTGTCCTATTTAGTCACATTAGATGCTCTGTTAACATAACAGGAAAAAAAAAAAGAGAAATAAAGGATGAATAAATGCTTGTAGCAGAAGAAGGGTGCTCTCTGGTTGTCTGGGAAAACAGGGTCTGGTCTTTCAGAGGGTTAAGTGTTTTGGCTCCAGTTGAATCTCCCTTGAGGGGTCCCATGTAAATGATGGACAGCTAACAAGTCAGACTAGGGAGTGCATGAGGTTTTTCATAGGGTAGTTTAATGAAGATGGAGTGGCCCAGGGTATGGGCTGATACTTGGAACTTGCCCACCCACCCATCTGCTGCAGAGATAGGTGAGTCCCAGCAGACTGGAAGAGTTCCCTATAAGCATCCTCACAGCTCCCTCCCCGTCCTCTTGCAATCCTTTCCAAAACTCTTCTTTGCTTGGATGCCTTCTAAGAAACTGTGACAGTGGTCATGCTGTAGGTATGCTTACCATGCTGACTATAGTCTCCTTGGGTTGAGCTTTTTTTTTTTTAAACTGGTCTCCTTCTATCTGCTCCTTTTTGCTATGCATTTAGGTGGTTGCTCTTTGACCTAGGAGTTATCTCCATGTTCAGAATTTGCGATGCCCTTAGTAAAAATGAGTCTTAGCTCATTTGTGGATCTTCAAGGCTGTAACTCAACACAAATAAATAACAAGAAGATGTACGGCCCAGTTAGCCAGTGGAATCATTAATAAAAAAGTAATCTAGAGCAGATGAGGGTATGAGTATACATGGGGGACTTGGAAGGGTGAGCCAACTCTGACCTTGGCCTTTTGTTTCTGTACTATTGAGATTTCTGAGAGCAGGTTTGTGTCCCAGTCACCTAGGTTTGGAAGATGCACACAGAGAATAAACACAAGTATAGCATGGGATCAATAAGCTGCCTCCATACAAATTACTGCTAGTTTGAGAGCAAGATACGTTGCAGAAGAGCTTGTCTAAGCCAGCTCAGTCCATGAAATCAGGGATGGAGGATTCCAAAAGTAAAGTCTGAAGATTTCAATGCACTACTTTTAAAAGCTGATAAAAACAAAACAAAGGTGTGGAAAAAAAACTCCTTCCCCCCCCCCCCCCATTCTGATCTATATTTGAAACCCTGGGGACAAATCTCCATTGAAAAAAGAGTTTGAAACATTTTGTTCCCTATATCGCTTGTTGTCTTTGCTCTTCAGCTCAAGGCAGAGCAGTGTCATCCTGGAGGAGCTCTATCGGCTTTAGTGAAATGATGTGGCTTTTTCCAGTCTGAATCTCACCATATGAACTAGAGGAGAGCATGGAGAGTGCCCTGGGATCCTTCTAGAGACTCTGAAGAAACAGAAGCACCTTCCAAGAGCAGTTCATGTCTTAGAGGGACAGAATCTACTGCTGACCAGAAAGGAAACCTCAGGCAACATGTCTTTTCAATTAATTATATAAGTTAAAGTAGGATGAGTCAGGACTATTAAGGAGATAAGATATAGTGGCCATTTGCTGGAGGTTTTAGGCCTGCACTGGGAGGGCCATGTCATCATCCCCTTATGTCACTGCACAGTTTGGCTAGATGAATGCCTCATATAGACCAGTGTGCATTTCACAAGCTGAATATCCATCATACCAGGTCTGTGACTACGGTTTCTCCACACCCTGGGAGGAGCCCAGCATCCGCCCTACACTGGAACTACAGCTACAGCAGATAAACCACAGGAATCACCACCAAAGAAGCAAGAAGTTGTGCACTGGGCTGTACAGTGTGCAATGCACAAGTGCAGATGAGCTACCTGCTTCTGCCAGACTCTCATCAGGGTGGCAGGGGTAAAAAAAACTTACCTGCTTTTGCCTTCTGCTGCTGCTGCAATATCATGACAAGGGTTCATCGGGACAAATGTAGCATGTGAAACTTGACTTGGGTAAAAGCTGGACCATCCATGGCAGAAGGAGGAACCACTGTCAAAAGTCCCAGAACTAGTGAGAACAGATGACTTGATTTCTATTGTGTAAGTGGGGATTTGTCCATGATGGTATAGTAACAACTAGAATTAGAAAGGAATAAAGAGTGAATTCTTCCTTCATCCCAAGTGTGTTCCCTCCAGGGCAAAGGTCAAGTGCATTGTGTGGCAGTGTTTGGATTCAGAATGAAATAAGTGACAAGGGCGAAAACCTAGGGCATGCACAGGGACTGAATAAAGAGGAGTGTGGGTTAGACACCAGAAACCACTCTCTCACCCAAGGGGTCATTAACATGTGCAATAAGTGACCTCATGACATAGTACAGGAGCAACAGAGACACTAATGTGAGTCATTTAAATGCTAGCTTGAGTGTATTCAGCTATTGATGAAAGAATATTTCTGAGCATAGCTATTGGTAAAGTGACCAGCTCTCCCAGTAAAATGGGGACTGGTTCACATGTTCATACAGTTTGCTGGGAGTTACTCTCAACTGTGTTTCCTATTTCTCCATGGAAAAATGGGCTTTGTCAGCTTCCGTCTTCAAATTCCCTCTCCATCCTGTATGCATTTCATAGGCAGTCCATTCAGCACTACCTGGAGCTAATGCTTTTGTGAAGGAAACAGGAAGCATGAAACACTCTCTGAGATCAAATTTGTCCAGACCTTTGCTGGAAGGGGAACTTAATGACCCAGTAAAATTATGGTAAATGGTGCTGAGTGGAGCCCTCAGAAAGTTTGTCCGTTGTTCTGAAGCTCAGTCAAGCCTAAACCACAGTTAAATGTCTGTCTTACTTGTTCTTCAGCACCTCCCACTGTCTGAACACAGTCTAGTCCAGTGCTGGCTGATTTGACCTGCTAGAAGCCTTTTACTTAATGTCCAGTTTGATGGCACCAATGTAAGATACTACATAGCAGAGACTGTCTTTTCCTTGTCTAAGGAGGAAACTAGGTGTCTCCTAGCATAATGGAAACATTTGCAGAAGAGGAGGAAGGGGTGGGCGGAGGGGGTGGGGAGTTGCAGCAGAAGTGCATTTTAGGCCAGGAGATTTTCAAACTGCCTAATACACGGAGCATGCCCTGGAACCTCTGCTGTGCTGCAAGTCCATATTGCATCTCTGCTGTCCTTAGCCCTGTCTTCCAGCATCTTCATGTGTGAAAGGGGGCTCTCAGATGCCAGCCTGTAGCCTTCTGAAATAAACTGGCTGAACCTCACTTTGTCTGAAATGAGTTCTCCACCGTGACCTGGCCCTTCACATACCCCTTTTCATCTGGAACAGGGCAAGGGACTCAGCCAAACTCCCTGAAGAAGGTCCTTCTGTCAGAGAAATGAGCACATACCCTACCTGAGTTGCAGGCTAGCCACAGGATTATGTACTTCTTAAGTGTGCTTTGGAGAGAGTAATTTGCATCTTTTCAAGCATTTCTGCAAGGAGTGAGCACGTCTTTATCTTAGTGTTCCGAACAAATTTGGTCTGTGTCATTTATGCCATCTCTGTGCACATGTACACCTGTCTGCCCCACCATAAAAATAATTAAACCTATAGGCCAAGCTCATCAGATCTGGCAGAAGTATACAGATCTCAACAATACTATATTCCTACATTTTTCATGGAAACTAGCAACCATATGGAGAAAAAGATTTTATGAAATAACTTGCTGAGGAAAGTACTAGAGTACTGCAGAGACCCCAGCCCTCACCAGACACCTGAAAATCTACCCAACAGAGGTTCTGAATACCCCAATCCTTTTAGCTAATTAGACGACAGCAATTGCAATCACACAATGCAAATACATTGGAGAGCAGTGTTCATTTACTTGGTGGCTCAAAGAACCATTTGTTCGCTTTGAAGATGTCATCACTCTTCATTTGGTGTCCTTGCAGAGTGAAGCACTCATCCTGCACGTAGCTTGAGTACTAAAGTGAGCCTTGCCTTATACTCTCCAAGAAGAAGGTGCCTGACTGGAGGCAGGAATATTTCCTTGTGATTGTGGTTACAAGAGAAAATGTTTTCTGTCCCATCCCGAGTCTCACAGCCTAGGACATGTTTTCACTACCATAAAACACACAGAAGGAAGTTCTCTAGTATTCCATTGTGGCCTCAGGCTTGTTTCTTAAGAGTTCCTTAGAATATGGACTGGTATCATTTATTTATTTATTAGTCAAGGGTTCTTTTGACTTAATCTCCTGTCACCTCTTTCTCAGCAAAATTTCAGATAAGCTTTCCTACATCTCAGGCCCTTTGGGGCTGGTCAGTTGTAGAGATAAGTCTGAGCTTCAGACTCAGATCTGCAGCCGGATCTGGGTTTGGGATTTTGGCTCAGAGCCATTCCAAGCTGTGATACAGCCATTCTCAGAAAATTTGGGATGTTCTTGGGAGATATATACTCAAAATTATGTAGGATGGCTTCACTCATTTGCTTCAAAGCTACATGAAAACAGGATGCCAGTACTGTTAAATCTGGACCTAAAACAGTATCTTGTGACTACAACTTCAGAGTTGAACTGTGACCTCATCCAAACTCAGCATCATGCCTTTTGAATGAATACTTTGTTTTTTTCATTTGTTTCCTTTCCAGTCTATAATGCTCTTGATTCCTTTGACACTGTTCAGTAACCAACACCTCAGTGCCTCAAGGAAAACAAAATTCTGCCCAGCATAGTTTTATCCCTCGGACAGATATGACAGAAATGCAGCCTCAAAGGAATGGAGCGTGCCTTTATTTTTGCTTTCTTATCAAGATTTTCATCATGACACATGGAGAAAGGCTTCTTGGGGGTCCTGATAGAGAGAAACCACAAGGAAAGTCTTAAAGAAGTGACTTTTTAACTCCCCTGGCCACAGCAACGATACTTTAGAGTGAAATGTTTGGAAACAATTGATGTGCTCTTATGCCAAGATGACCTTTGAGTGTGCCAGGCATCTTCTACAGGGCCTGTAACTCAAGCATTAATAATGGATTACCAAAATCAACCAGCTGCAAGAGAACCGCTTCTCCCTGCTTAGATAATTCTCTTCCCTGAGAAGAAGAGCTATTGATTTTGATACTGATTCCTTCCTCCCCAGTGGAAGGGCTACACCCCACCATCGCCCTCTGTGACAGCAAGCTTTCTCCTGATCTGCGCACACTGTACACATGAGCCACATTACTCTGCTCCAGCAATAGAGGCAGCCCTCTAGTGCAACTGAGACTGCCATTAAAGCTATGTGCACTTTTATTTTCATACCAGAAGAGTCAGTCAGCTTTGCAACTCAGCATTTATTTCTATTGGGTCTGCACCAAATAACATGTCTGAGCACCTGAACCTGGCTAGACCCACACTCGCTTTTCAGGAGCCACAGCCTAAGAGGTATGGATGAACATCAGCTTTGATCTGCTGCCTGTGTGCAAGTTGGACTGTGCGAACACCCTCACATATATACACCCTTGCTTCACCATCTTCATTCATTCTGTTCTCTGGAGTCCATGTTCATGCTTCCATGTGTGTGTTTTACCACACGTGCTTGCACTTGCTAGTGCTGAGAGGGAGATGGGTCTGTTTCTCTGGGTACTGTCATCTTTATGTCCTGCTTGCACTGCCAGTGCCCCATGGGGAGGAGGCAGGGAGAAGAGCATGCTTTGAGCTTGTTCAGAGTAAGGAAGTCCCCCACCCGTGGAGAAAGCTAAACATTTGTTTCTATTTGGTTTGGGACCAGTCTGAAAAGGTAGTCATTTGGAAGTTTCTGTCAGCTATAAATAAAATATTTGTTTTTAATCTGCTTTCCAAAGAAAAAAAGATGTCTGCAATCACAGTCTTTGTGTGTGCATCTAGCCATCTGTCTTTCCACCCAGCGACATATGAACTCACTGACCAGTTTCAACCACGTGTAACTGTGGCTGATAAATACAGTGGCTGATACATGCAGTCTAAAAGATACAATGAAATAAAGCGATTGGATGTAACACCATAGCCCTACTAACAGTCTGAAAGAGGGCAAATCTGCAGGGTATGTTCAACCTTAATGAGACAGTGGAGAATCCACCTGGGAAAAAGCCTTCCAAAAGCCCTGACGTGCAGGAGCTTCTAGTCTGAGTTCATACCTCACCATACTTCAGAGAATCCAACTACAAGACAAAACTGTGCGGAACTGGATTTCATTAGTTTCTCTACTTGTGGAATAACTTGTTTTCTTGGCACCTTTCATCTCTTTTCAAAGGCAAGCAGTTGAAACAAGGGTCTAGATTCATGACAGGATTTAGGGTGCTGCTGCAAAACGGTGGGAGCAAGGGTCCTTTTTTACCTGGGAGTCTACTGGAATCCAGCAGAGAAAGGATCTGAGTCGTGGCTGCATGGATGGGTCCTGAGCCCTCAGACTAGTGAGAGAGGTGACACTCAGCGTGGTCTGGAAGGGGCATCTTGTGAATCCAACCTGAGACATACAAGCCCTCTTTCATTCTAGAAATGAGTCATTTGGGTAGTCTGAGTCTTGTTCCTGGGGTATAAAAATAGCTGAAATAACTCCATGTTGCAAATCAGAAGGAACCCTTGGAATTTGCTGTTTCAGGGCATAAACATTATTTCCTAAAAAACAACAACAAAAAGAAACAGATGCCAACCTTTCACGGGCCACAACAACCTGCAGCCTGCTTGCTTGCCATGCCTAGCTCCTGGTCATCCTGCGCTCCATGGACAAGTCTTCAGACTGAAAACCAGCTCCATCAGAAGTTTTATGTCAGCTTCATTATGAGGTTACCACAAATTTACCGCAAAGCAGCAAAACTGCAGCCTTAAATTCTAGAATCTGAAAAAACCCCTGTCCTTACCTGACCTCTGTCCCACCACTGAAGTGTCCAGTAAAGACTCACTCAAATAGCTCAGCTACTGGCTTACCACAAGCTTAGGTGCTTACCATTTGACAGAACACTTTGATTTGCAGAGAGCCAGCTAATATCTGAAATCCTCACTCAGAGTCAGGTGGTAAGATGGGAAATCCAATCATTTTATACCAGTCAGTGAGTGAGCATTGCTGAGCATATGGGTTAGTCAATAATTGACTTTAATTAAGTAAAAGTTATTTCATTAATATCAGTTTAAATGGATACTCTACAAAATCTGCCTGGGGGAATCACAGGGTTAGGAAAGCCTTACAACATATATTGTTGCAATATAACTGAATAGGGGCTCAGATAACAGCAGGATGAGCACAGGATAAATAACCAGAGTGACAGAGGGAGAGAAGGAAAAAACAGCAGCAAGGACAGTCTCATTAGCTGTTCCTGACGCAGGGGAACAGGAATATTAGCTTAACCCAACCCTGAATAACCCAGCAAGCCTTTTTGAAGGGAAAAGCACAGTCTGTGGCACAGATGTTAGAGAATATTGGACTGAGGCTGTCTAGAATTGATTGTTTAGCATAACTTGCTTAGCATTAGTAGCCAAATTTGCTGAAGCCTTAGGCCACAAGCTGTGAAATTTCTCCTAGATATCACCTAGTTATGTGAAAGAGGGCCCCAGAGCTGGTTCAAGCTGGAAAGATAAAGAAGTTACAATCAAGAGCAGAAGCTGCAACCTTGAAAATAGGATAAGCAGCAGCCTGCCTAGAGACAATGAAAGGGCCCAATGAAGAAGGGGAAGACCCCAGATCTAAATATTACTATTGGTCTGAACTATTGCATGAGGGGTGGGAAACTTAGATTGTAAGGGTATAATGGCCCAGGAATTTCTCTGCTCGGGGTCCCTCTCCAGAGGCACCTAGCTCGAGCTGTAATTATTGCACACATGTCATTAAAATTTATTTCATTCTGATCTAACTTCAAAATTCTGCAGGAACCTAGGGTTGGACTCTGTTACGGTGGCCGGTGAGCTTAATTTTCCCTAACAATGGATAGGAACAGTTCCCACAGATTATATCTACTATCCATCTAATTTTCCTTGGTGAGTCCTGCAGATGCTAGAAACACCATTAAACTATGCCATTTACATCAGGCTCTGGATCCCGAATGTCCCATTCCACCCAGGAGTTTTACTTTGGTCCATGGGCTGAGCGAGGTGTTTCTTGGCTGTAACATGCCAGTGTCTGGCATGGGGCATGGTGAGGACAGCTTTTGCTCTGCTCTGTCTCTTGCCCAGCGATCTCTGCCATGAGCACCACCTCCTGGAGAGCAGTCCTGCTTAAACATGCTCCACAACCAGTGTTAAGGCCTCTAGGTCTGGGAGGCAAGGCCATGTGGCCCTTACTGCCTAGAGGTCTGAAGGCAGCACTTGCCATGCTGATGGGCACAGAGTGACCTGTATTTTCAGCCTGAGACATGTTAGGTTTGGTGAGATACTACGCTCCTGGGCACAAGGGCAAACCCTTTGACACCTCAGAACTTGAGCTGCTAAAACTGGGATGTCATTCTGGCTCTTTTAAGTTTTGAAGAGAACTTGAAATATCTAGTTGGGTTGTCTTTTCCTTCTTGTAGTCTAACTATTCCTCTACCGAGTAGTCCCAAATGCTTGTGGTGGTTTGGCTTGGTGCAGATTAAAAATCCCAAGCAAACTGTTTTTGTTACGCTCCCTGTCTCACTCCAAGTATTTTTGTCCTAAAACTATGAGCAATAAAACTGTTATTTTTATCTCAAAATGGATTTGGTTTTCAGGTTTTCTCTGGGCTGAGGCATGGTCATCACACTGGAGCTCCTGATAATCACACTACGCTCAAGCCTGGCTGTCATGCTTTGGAGAGCATCGAGCTAGTAAATGCGTTTTCCTCTAGTTTAAGCCAGTATTTTGGATCTTGTCACATGTACCACAAAGCTGAAGTCTGCTCCTGGGTGCCAGCATCCAGCCAGACAAAAAGTGCTGTCAAATCATATACTTGCATTTACCCTGGGGTTTGACTTATGGAGTTTTTGATCTTTCTTCCACGGGATGCAGAATGAGCCTGCAGGCTTCTCTGACTGAAAAGCTAAGCACCAGAGAGAGGGGCACTGCCCCAAGAACTGAGTACAAATGCTGGGAAATGACCCTGTGCGTGCACAGGGAGATTTTGAGGACTTGTTTGTGTAAGCAAAGTACACTGTTTTCAGGCTCTATTTCTCTTCAGATCCAAGTGGCAAGGACCGAACAATCTTTAGACTGCCGCTTTTGTTTTAAAGGGAAGGGTGTTAGGAAGTGTGTTGGCAGCCTCTTCTTTAGTATTGGCTGTAACAGTCCAGGAGTGGAAAGCTTCTGATTAACACATTGTGCACGTAACTGGACATGTTGCCCAGTTTTAATATGCTCTTTTATCAGGTCATGCAGTTCCTTTGAAGGTTCTTTGCATAATTCCAGAGCACAATATCTACAAACATCTCCTGCTTCCTCCTTTCTCAGTCACTTACACATGCGTTGACAATCTAAACAGTATATTGCCTGATCACCAGGAAGTTTCTCTTTTGACTTGTGTCTTCTCAAATTAAAACCAAAACAAAGCAAAACAGGAGGCTTTCACAGTGAGACTCCTACCCTGGAAACCATGGCCAACCAAAATCACAAATCTGGCAACTCCTTTCTCACAAAGTGATGCTCCCTTGACAGGTTCAGGGCTGGTGTTCACCCCAGTTTGCATTACCATAAATAACTGAAATTTTTGTTTCAACTCTCTTATTTAGTACATTTTTTTTAGAAATAGAATATTTATTTAGAAATATGACCTAAAACTTAACCAAATTAGGATATTTTATTCCCAAATGAGACTTTCTATACAACAAAATAATAAAGCATGAGTTACAGTGTGAGCAGTTACTGGGGCAAATATATGCATCACCCAGGGATCCCCATGGCTGTAGGCTTTCCCTGCATTATTCTGAATGGTAAGTAGATGCCATATGGAGCTTTCTGCATTTTCATCTCTACATACTGGTGTGGACATGGCCTTTGGCATTTTATCAAGGAAAGGCCAACTTCACTAAATACTGTTGATCAAGGAATGTGCTATTTATTAAAGTGATGCTTCAGCCAAACACAAACTATTGGGCTCAGTTCAGCAGTGAACAAATGAAACCCCATGGTCTGTAGTGTGGAAAAGACGGATGTATCTTCTAATTTTAGCCATGTAAAATGGAGAAGTCTGGGTTTTCATTACAGCTGATGGAGATCGAACAGTCCCTTTGGCAGGTGATTATTTCCATCCATCTTGCAGATCTAATTCAGGGTGGGTGACTCAGCTTTGGACAGCACCGCTGTCTCTCTCCGCTGATTCTAGAGGGAAACTTAGACTCAGATGCCTGATTTTCAGATGGCTGAAGCAGTGTGAGGGGTGTTTTGCCTGTGAGGCTCTAAGAGAGACCTCTGGCCTGCAGTCTTAGTTTTAGGGATGTGACTGAGAAGACATCTGGTAACCCTTAGCATTCAGTCTCCAAAACATACAGTTAGATGGTAAATGAATTTGCCAAGCCTCATAACAGAGTACACAAGATATGGATATATAGATATGGACTGTGCTGGTTTTCACTCCTCTTTTTACTGGTGCTACAAGAGAAGGTGAGATCCCACTAGGGACTGAGCAGCAGCCCAGGAGAACAGAGCAGGTTCCAACTGGCACCTTGCATAAAATTTTGGAGTTCATATGAGGGCATCTGAACTACACCAAAAGCAACTGGGGGAGGGAAATGGCATTTTTGGCAAAAGTTGAGCTCCCAGACTCCCCTCATAAATTCAGTCATCTCTTGGCACATATCCCTCACTGATATGGGACAGTGCTGGTGCTGGGCTCTCCAGCAAGAGATGCTCTGTATATCTGTAGAAAGTCTGTTGCTGTCCAGCAAGCAGGAGATGTAACCTCATCAGGGATCCTGGGCAAGAAGGGCCCTGGTGCCAGGCAAGGAGGATGGGGGAGCTGGAAAGAGCAGAGGTGAGCCCTGGCAGTTGGTTCACCTCATCCTTTGGATACTGCTGATGATCCTTGCCTCTCTAAGGATCCCCTCAGCAAACCTGGACAGGTCGGTTCACATGCCCCCACCTTGAGCAAAGCTGGAAGCCACTCTCCCAGCTTATGAACCTCCCAAGCTGTAGAAATACTTCAGACAATGCTGCCCTCTCTTTCCACCCCCGTCTGGGGGCTTACTCAGCCCCCACAGCAGTGACCACCTCTTATGTTGAAAGCAGCTGGATTCTGGCATGCTCCTGTAATGAAAAAGAAATCTTTTCTTTCCCCTTCTTCTTCTTCTCCTGCATTTTGATGGGGCTTGAGATCTCTCGGAGGAAGATGCTCTTCCCTTTTTATCAATTAGGAGCACACACACACTCTCTCTCCCACCCCTACTCTGCTTTCCTCCCAGCTCCCCTTGGCTGCCTGTTTCAGACAAAGATGTGTGAGTTCTTTGATCTGCCTGGCAGCCACCACTGGGGGATTGGCTTGGAGGTTAATTACACACAGGCTGTCTCCAGCTGTGGCAGGGAGCCATTCGGCTGGAGAGGGAGCTGTCCCTTCTCCCCCCCAGCTACAAACTTCAAGAGGACAGGAGGGCAAGGAAGGTATCACTGAAACCCTTTTGATATGACAAACGGGCTCCTTGCTTGCCTCTCTGGTTCTTGTTTTGTTTGTCTAACTGGTTTTTGAAATATGGATGAGCTCTCAGTCCTGAGGGCCCAGCCACTGCCTCAACAAAACCTTGTCTTCTTTCCTTCCTCCCCACTCCTTCCATCCTGGGCAGAACTGGAGTTTTGCTCTCTTGTCTGTCCATCTTGCCTTCCTGTTTGTCCTTCTCCAAAGAGCTCTCTTCCCACCCGCCCATGACTCCGCCCATTTCTCAAGGAGAAACAAGGGCTGAACCCTGTGCTCAGCCCAGTGGAGAGCAGTGCTCTTCAGATGTCACGCAGACAGGAAACCATGTCCAGCAGAAGAGAGTTGTTTGAGTTGATGACTGACACTCTGGAGGCTTGAATTCAATCCCTCTCTTTGTGGCTGAATTGTTCTGTGATTATCTTTTTTTTTCCTTCTTCTTTTAAAGCCACTTAAATCCCTCCATGCCTCAGTTTCCCAGTCTTCATAATAAAGGCAAGAAACATTTATCCTCTCCTCAGGGTTGGATTGAGGCTGATTGATTTGCTCGTCCAACATCCTAAACAAAGTAGTGCTGCAGAAGAGAGCTGTTGATATAATCCCCTCTGTATTAACAAAATCCTTCCCACAAAGAGTTTAAATAGATGCTTCAAGGCAGGGTGTGGCTGGGTTTTAAATGTTTTTCAGTGATTCATAGGCTCCATTGGCTTCCAGGCTCCCCCAGCATACCTAAGTGTGGGGCTGGAGTCAGTGTCCTATGCAGTGAGCAGAGGGAACCTCAGGAAACGAGATCAATAATTCAGTAACATCAGAAGTTGGCAATAGTCTGTATCCTCAAGGGCATCATGCAGCTTAGACTGCACCCATCTGGGAGTGCAACCACGTGCTTGGATCTGGGCCCTCTTCAGAGCAGATTTAGGCAAGATCCGAATTCCTCATGCTAACCATTTCTATTGCAACTGACAACTACAGCTGGCTCTACTGTCTTGAGAATTTGTGTGAAGTCAGCCTGCCATTGTGCTTGTCCTGGGAGTGAGTCAGAGCCAAGCAGATGGAGGACACATTTCTATGTGTATATTTTTACTGGCATGTAGAAGGCAAGTGTCAGCTGTGCATGGACCTGTGGGTGCATCCAAAGTCCCCACACATCATGATGGCATTTGAACTCTTTAGGTGCTGATTTGTGCCTATGTATAATATTGGTATCTTGGTTAAAAAGACAAGGAGCTGTAGTTTAACCTCCTCCTTCATTCCCTGTCCCTTCCCTCACCACCCACACATTGCAGGGTTGAGGACACATTGCTTTGCTGAGCCTTTCACCCTCCACTCTTCCACATCGAGAGCCACCCACAGCTGCAGAGGGGTTGGGGTGCTCTTGCCAGGGCATTATGCATGCTGGAGGGAGGGCTTGCTTGCCCCTCAGATTGGGCCAAGCTACCTGCTCCCTCGATTGGCAGATGGAGTGGAGAAGCTGTTCCCATATGCAGCAGCAAAGTGATTGTTCTGTGCTGTGGACCTTTCACAGATTTGTAATGAATAGGGACACTGCTAACATTTTACAAAACGCTCTTTTTCCCTGGGAGATGGCCAGCACCGACACTTTGAAGCTATTCCAGAGTCAGCATATTCAAAAAGTGAGACTAGTGGAAGGAGATGGGCACATGACTTCCCACTTTGAGGCACGAGAGGAGGTGGCTTTTTTCAGCCTCACATGCTAGACAGATATGATGAGGCTAGGGGCTGTTTGGGTGAATTTCAGAATCCCATTCTGCCCTTGCTCATGACCTGGGCGGGGCTTTCCCTAGGTGGAGGTGAAGAGAGAACAGCAGAGGGTGGATGTGATGACTCACTGCCCCTGTCCATGATGTCCAGTACTTCCTTATGGGTTGTGTAGAAAACAGACCACTAGGTCCAAACTCTCTTGGGGCTAGTGTGACGCCCTCCTCTAGCTCAAAATACCTATTTACAAAGCCACTGTGTGGACAGGGGACACATCTGGTGCTTGAAGCCCCTCCAGAGACAGCACTTGAGGGGTAGCACCCATCACCTCTAAGTCCCCACTGTTCTTTCTCGAAAGGCTGAATTGCGAATGCTTGGCCAAACCAAGTGCCTCCAATCATCTGTCTGGGAGCAAACCCTTTCCCCTTATGAGGTCATCTCCCTTTCCAGTCTTTCTCCTCTCTCTTACTTTGCTCCTCTGTCACCCTCTGTCTCCTGCCCCTCTCCATCCTGCCAGCTCTGTCTGTCCTGTCCCACTGAGCTCCTGCCACGCCAAGGCAGGAGGTGGGGGAGGGACAGATGGGAACTCACTCTTCTGCTGTCTGAATCTTGGCCTGACCCTCTCATGATAAGGCTCGTAACAAGAGTCGTTGGATAATGAGGGAGGTAAGAGCTCCTAGAGGAAGTGAAAGGGAGACCACTGCCTTTTCACATCCTATTTATACTGAATTAAATTCATATTTCAGGGCTTCTGCTGGTCATTTGTAAGGGCAGGAAGGATTTTTTTTTCCCTTTCTGACTGTGTAGCTTGGCTTCTGGGTGGCTTTTCCCTGTTTTGCTCCAAAGATTCCCTGGCACAGTAAAGTAAATCCTAAAATCATAGCAGACAGAGGTGTAAGTCTGTATAAGACACATCAACTATTGTCTGGCCCCAGGGTATTTGTGATGCTTTCAGTCTTCCTTGCTCTCCTCCTGGAACACATGACTATTTTATGCAAGTTTTAAGCTCTTTGGAGGAGATTTGGGAAGCCTGCAGAAGAGCTGGTGTTTTTTGTGGGTATGGAGACGTGCAGTGTGGTCTTTTCCAATCATTACATGACCCATTACATGACTGCTTGCAGCCGAGCAAGGCTGAACCAAGCTGGGTCAGTACTGGGTCCAGTCTTGTTCAACTTCTTCGTCAATGACCTGGATGAAGGCACAGAGTGCACCCTCAGCAAGTTTGCTGACGATACAAAACTGGGAGGAGTGGCCGATACGCCAGAGGGCTGTGCTGCCATTCAAAGAGACTTGGACAGGCTGGAGAGGTGGGCAGAGAGGAACCTCATGAAATTCAACAAAGGGAAGTGCAGGGTCCTGCACCTGGGGAGGAATAACCCCATGCAGCAGTACAGGTTGGGGGCTGACCTGCTGGAAAGCAGCTCTGCTGAGAAGGACCTGGGAGTGCTGGTGGACACCAAGTTAAGTATGAGGCAGCAATGTGCCCTTGTGGCCAAGAAGGCCAATGGTATCCTGGGCTGCATCAGAAAGAGTGTTGCCAGCAGGTCGAGGGAAGTGATTCTCCCCCTCTACTCAGCCCTGGTGAGGCCACATCTGGAGTACTGCATCCAGTTCTGGGCTCCCCAGTACAAGAGGGATGTGGCACTACTGGAGCAAGTCCAGCGAAGGGCCACAAAGATGATTAGGGGACTGGAGCATCTCTCTTATGAGGAAAGGCTGAGAGAGCTTGGCCTGTTTAGCTTGGAGAAGAGAAGGCTGAGAGGAGATCTTATCAATGTGTATAAGTATCTGAAGGGAGGGTGTCGAGAGGATGGGGCCAGACTCTTTTCAGTGGTGCCGAGCGACAGGACGCGAGGCAATGGGCACAAACTGAAACACAGACACTTCCATCTTAACATGAGGAAAAACTTTTTCACTGTGAGGGTGACAGAGCACTGGAACAGGTTGCCCCGAGAGGTGGTGGAGTCTCCTTCTCTGGAGATATTCAAAAGCCGCCTGGATGCAATCCTGTGCAATGTGCTCTAGGTGACCCTGCTTGAGCAGGGGGGTTGGACTAGATGATCTCCAGAGGTCCCTTCCAACCTCAGTGATTCTGTGATTCTGTGATTCTGTGGGTGTCCCTACCCTTGTTTCCATTGCTCCTTTTGTCAGCATGCAAATAGCTAACTCCAATTAGACTATTGTCCTAAGTGCAGAAATAGCCCAGGCAGTCTTCTCGTGGATATGTGGATACAAAAATGAAGCACTCATGTTGGGAAGTCTGAGCTGTGGATGGACAAACTCTGCCCTGTGATACCAGCTCCCTCCAACATACAAACTACATCTCTTACCAGTCACTTCAGGACTCAGATACCCAACTCTCAGAGTGTGATTTATGTTAAATCTATGTGGTGGCACTTCTGCAAATATCAGGCACTTGTTGCACTTAATTGTGACCCAGCAAAGCTATCCAGTAGAGATAGCTATAAAATTTATGCAGACTTGTCTTGCCGGCTTCCCCTCACTGAAGTCTGAAGTGCTCAGATTCTGACATTACAGAAGATGGGCTGTATTGGCTCTAGCCGAAGGACTAGTAGCCTGACTCCAGAAAAGGCCGCTAGCAGATGATTAAGGAAGGAATGTAAGATATGATGTGTCCTTCCCTCCTTCCCCTCCCAGCTTCTGTCAACAGGGCTTTAGAAACTTATGTTGAGGAATCTATACCAGGCCTCCCCTGCAGGAATTCATTTAATCCGTCTTTGAAACCATTTATACTTCTAGCCTCCTCAGTATCTTGCAGCAGGGAGTTCCACTGTTGCATGAAAAAATGTTGTATTTTTCTTAAACTATCTGCTAATAATTTTGTCAGGTGTCCTTTGTCTATGTATTGTAAAAGTGGGGGATAGTAATTCCCTGCTTCTTTTAGGCTGTTCCAGTCATGAATTTACAGACCTCCTATTTGCAGACAGCTCTTTATCAAGGGCCCCAGTCTGTTTAATCACTCCTCACGGGGAGTCCTTCTCTGCCTCTGATCTGCCTCCCTTTCTCTGCACCTTTCTGAGACAGAAAGCCAGATCAGATCAGCCACAGTGTTCAAGACATGGCCCATCACACTCAGCTCAGTGACACAGCAGCTTATTCTTTTCTCTCCTTCTCTCTCATAACTTCTGAGTTGCAATTCTCACCTCAAACAAGGTGTTGAGCTGTTTTCAAAGACCTCTCCACTTTACCTCTGAACTGTGGGCAGGTCTGGTGCACAATCATAGCAAAATGTCTTCTCAGCTACTGGATTCTGGCTTCTCTTCTGGCTCAGGGTAGCGGTGGTTCTGTCCATTAATGCAATGTCAGCTGCCATCATCTCTGCACACTTTTCCACTCCTAAGCATATCTGGCAGTTAGGATATGGAGGTGCCAGGAAATATATAGAGAAGTGCAATTAGAGAAGAGGTTCCTTTCAAGCTTGCCTGTTTGAAGAGTTGGAAGAGGTGAGTTCAGTCTGTCCAATAATAATCTGCCAGTATTAAATTCACTTTATAAAACCCTCTGGGACTTTTCATCCACTTGGAGCAACTTCACATACCTCCTACTAACGCTAATGGGAGCTACTCCCATGCAGGGGACATACTTTGCTCAGTCACTTAACAAAGACTAGGGTAGGCAAAGAAAGGGTAGGCAATGAAAACACACACAAAGTCTGGCTACTGACAGAACAGCTTTAGAAAACGTGAAGTCTTTAACAGAACTCATTAATCACTCTGCTAGTTGTAAGGGGTTTCCTGTTTCTTTTTGTGTCCTCCCTGGACATTTGAACAGCAAGGGAATCAAAGCAACACACTTCTCCTGCCAGCATGCCTGACAACTGGGGAATCAGTGAAGGACACCTATTCCCATTCAGGTACAGGTACAAGTATGGTACAGGTATGGTGCAAGTACAGGTACAGGCCAGATATGGTGGTGACATTTTGGGGGTTCAATACAAGATCCAGAAGCATTTTCTCTTCTTAATGCATGTAGAGATGTCTGGGAGTCAGCTGGGAAGGAGAATTACTTTCCTTCACCCCCACCACGTTGAAGGTGGTGCCCCTGTGGGATTACTGTCTCTGTGTGTCTCTCTGTAGCTACTCTGTTCTGCTTCACGTGGCAAAGTTGTTCCTGTGAAGACTGCTATGTCCTAGGAGGGCTCTGCATACACAGCACTTCTCTGGAGAAGGAGCTCTGAAGTACATAACTTCGAGGGCTCTGCTACTGCCAAGGATGGGCAGACAGGTGGACCTGCCACAATTAGGACCTCCCTGTCCCTCTGCAGGCAAGGCTGAAGTTCTCAAGAGATAGATGATGACAAATGGGAAACCAGCCACCCAAGAAATGCTGGGCAGGAGAGGAAAGGGTACTGGGAAAGCTGGGACCTGCAAGGTCAGAGAAGGTGAGCAGAGGTGGAAAGATCTCAGGGTTAGAAACAAAATATGAGCTGCTCTGAGCTCTGGCTGTTAATGTCTCTCCAAGGCAGGGAGGAAAGGGAGACAAGGAGTTAAACAGAGGTATGGATAGTCTTCTTGTCCTCAATGATGTGTTTCTCTTGTTGTTAGTGTTAAGTCTAGAATCCCACTTGTGTTCTCTGTAGCAATGTGATTTGCAGCATGCACAGGGTTTTTTTGTAGTGTGACCTCCCATTTAACAGACTGTCCTGGAAAAACTTTCTTCCTGGAGCAATCATGAGCAGTGACACTGCTAAGCGTGGTTCCTGCTCTGTGCACACGTGTTTGCACAGCTCTCCCTCATCATGCCCATGTGGATTCTCTGATATCTAAGTAAACACATGTTTATGAGTCTTTCCATCCCTGGGAGTTCTGACATGGTGTCCATCCTTTTCCTTTATATCTCTACAATTCTGTTAGATCTGATTGTAATTAGCCACGGTGATCAAAAGCTATTAATGATAGACTGTGTTAGACAGTGAGGCCACTTAAGCCTAATTTTCTCATGCTGTGAGATTACTGATTTTTTTTTACAATTTACCACCTTTCCAGGACTGTAAAACCTCCATTTACCCTTCCATTTCGCATTCCCCATCTCACCTCACCCTCACCTTTCACTTCCCCCTCCCCTCCAACCTTTTATCTATGTATCAGTCAAAGTTTGAATGAATGAGTAGCCCAGGACAGCAGCTGCAACTGTTTGCCTGGGAATCCATTTAAGAAGAGTATAGGACATATTTGTTACTATAATTTACTAATTGAGTTTGCAGCAGAAGACACACCAAGGGCTGTGCTTGGACCATCTCCTTTCTCCCAGGCTTCAAAAGAAAAACAAGTGACTCAGCACCCTGACAGACGGAGACCCTGGGACCCCAGTATTGTCAATAAAGTGCAGCAGTGTCCAGATTCAGACCATTTTCTATGGGTGCTTAACTCAACACTTAAAGTCAGTACTCCTGCTTCTCTCCATGGTCATAGAGACAGCCACAGTCTGGCAGGTCCGTGTGAGAAGGCAGTCTGGACTGCACAGTGCTCTGTGGCGAGAGCCCATCACTGGTGCTGGAGGTCTCACAGAGCCTGTGTTACCACCATCTTTCTCCAAGGTGTTCTCAGGGTCTCACAGATGAGTCACTGCTTATGCTGACTTAGCCAGGCAGCGTTTTAGGGGAACTCAGTATGTTACTCACCATTTGTTCACTGAAAGTTTCTCCTCAACTTGTCTGCAAATGAGTGTGAAAAAGAAAAAAAAAAAAAACACATCTAAGAAGTCCAGTCTCTTTTGTTTTACTTGACTGGGGGACCTTTGTGACCTCGGGGGCTGCTGGGGAGGGAACAGAGAGGGAAGGATCTGGGGAGACAAGTCAGCTCAGAGGGTCTGTACATGCATTGAGCTGCATGGGACCAGCTCCCCAAGGCACTGACAAATGTGTAGTACACCGTGGGTACAGAGGTGAGCTTCAGTGGAGTTACAGAGGTCAGCAGCACCCACAGCAGCACCTGGTTTGTGCAAAGAACAGTGCAATCTCCTCTTGTGTGAGGTCAGCAAGCTGTTAGCATAGCCCAGTGCCTGCATCCCCTTCTGGAGCTGGAGCCTTTCTCCTGCATAGCCAGGCTTTGAGTGTCTCTTCCCTGCACCTTCCCGTGAGTGCCACATCTCTCAACTTGTGCTAAGCGAGGGCTCACTGCCCATAAGTACTGCTGTAGCTCTTTGCTCTACAACGGAGAAGGTAGGAGCTGGGGAGCCCCCAGAGAGCAAGCACTCACCTGGGGAGGGTCCTAGCCTGGGAAGGAATGGTTAATCTCCTGAAGCAATGAACACTGGTGGGCTTTTTTCTGCAATAACAAGAAGTGGAGTGTGCACATTGCAACGTGATTATTACCTGTTTATTTTTTCATGAGGCTTCTCCACTGTGTGTCACTCTAGTGTCATCATCCGTAAACACATTGATTTAACCATTACTTTGGAACAGCACTCGCCTGCTCCACAGACTGGATACCTGTCCCTTGGGGGGACCAGGAGTGACAAAATGGGCTCAGAGCTCATCCTAAGGCTCTGGTTCACTCCTCCTGCAGTACTTGTCCGTCCTCTAGCTCCTCTCTTTCCTCTCACCTCTTTCTTTCCCCTTTCTGTCTTCTTTACACCTTGTGCTCCACCTCCCACTCTCATTCAGTTTCCAGTTTCTCTGTCCCCTTCACTTCTGCTACCTGTATTCACCTGGAACTGAAAGACAGTCATGTCTGCTGCCCCAGCCTAGTGGTTTGCAGACTCTGCAGCAGCTCAGAGCATCACTGCTTTCATTCAGCTGCACACCAGCAAGCACTGCTTGATGAATATTTCTGCCACTCTGCAGCTCCAGAAATCACCCAGCCATCCCTTCCAGCCTGTCCGGGCTCATTGACACTGTGATGCATGCTTCTAAGAGAGCTTTCTTGCAGAAGCAAATGACTTTAAGACCACAACAGCAGGGCTGAAAACATGTGGCTGCACACCAAGGGTATCTGTGGACCTGGAGGGTGGGAGTCACCTACCCTCCTCTAAAGGTGTGTGAGAAATCAAACCCGTATGCCCTGCAGAGTCTAAGGAGAGAGAAGTCACTGCAGGGGCAATTCATCCTGAGAGGGTACCCCAGTGAGGTCAGCTGAGTCGCCTTCTGGAGCTGTTTCTCCCTGCTGACTGGCTCGGGTTTAAACACCTCAGTGCTAGCTACTGGAAGTCAGACAAGCTGAACCCACCCTAGATGACCTGCTCTGCTGGCCTCCACTCACATTTGCAGGCACTGGCATATGGAGCACCTGGGGGCACCAGGCTGCTGTCAGAGTCAGCTGAGAACTGGGAAACAGACACCATTGTAAAGCTGAAATCCACACACTGTAGATTAGGGGAAAGCTCTCTGAAATTAAGTGAACATCATCTCCTAAGGTGTTTGCAGAATTATAACTGTTCTGTGATAAGATAAGGACCTTCCTTTTTTCTCCTAACCAGGCACCTATAAAGGACCATTCCACAAGGAAGGGAACTTTCTCCAGAGAGCTGGTAAGTTGAAGACCATCAAGGATGGAGGATAAGGACCCCTAGGTTTTACTGGTGAGATTGTCATATTATGCATGTTGTCCCGAGCATTATAAAGGGTCTAATCCTTGCACCAAAAGTGAATACAAAGGGCTTGATGCACAGGATTGTGGAACAGCCAAAAGACAGAGCACTCTTCCACACTGCTGAAGATCAACTCTGTTGTACCATTACGTTTGGCGCACAATTGTGTTTCTTTCCACAGTTATTGCACTCCCGTCTCTCTTTCTCTCATGCAGTGCAGTTTGGCAGGTGGGTCTGTTAGACTTTAAGCCAGTGCTTGCTGTCCTCAGTGCCATGGTGGTGCAGACAGAAAGCCTCAAGGGAGGTTCCTGAAGTATTTTGATTCATTTTTGTGTCTTCAGCAAAGAAACTTGGAAAGTATTGAGAAAAAAAAAAAAGGAGGAAGTTTTGGAGATTTAGAAGAACCTTTGAACTTGAAGCTTTTTAATGAATCCATTTTCCTGATTCTTTTTCCCAGCCCCTGTTCTGATCCCCATGGCAGACAAGGGCTAGGGAGTCTTCAGGTCCCTCATTCACACCACACCAGTGGACCAGTATGGTCCTCTGAGGGGAAAGGGACAAGAAGGACAGCTAGCGTCATTTGGGAGCAGAGCTGTGCCCCAAAGGGGATGTGTGGCAGAGCCAAGCACATCAGTTACCAAAATAATTACCCCTGAATACCCTTGTGCTCATTTCAGGCTGAGGAATCGGTGGCAGGTGGGAGAAGTTGCAACATTGTGCAGCCTGGTCTTAATGTTCAGATCCTACTGAGATCAGCAGCAGCCATGCACAGGGTGATGTTAATCAGCAGAGGGAGGGGGACTGCTCAAGGTAGAACATTGATGCAGCTCCACAGTGAGTGTGACCTGCTGAAAAAATGTCCTGGGGCAGAGGGGTCAGCAGTGTGTATCAGCTTTAGCCCTGAGACACTCTAGGATATGTTGCTAGGGCTCTGCTCTGGACAAGTTATTTTATCTGCTATGTGCTTTCTCTTTGCCGGTTCAAAATGGAGACAGCCCCTACCCCAGTTCTGCAGTGCCACATGCATGAATCCATTAAAAAGTCCACAATGCTCAGATACTCTGGAGCGAAAGGATCTATCAGTACCTTGCTAAAATGGCTTTGCTAATCCTCACTGTTCAAGAAGGAGTTGGTAATGCTCCCTAAGGGACCCTTTTGTTCTTCTGTCAAGGCCTAGGCCTCTTAGGTGAGTGTAACAACCATGAATGCTTTTGCAGGAATGCTCCATGTGCATTATTTATTATTGTCAGGATTGTTACACTTAATAGTCACACTCACCTGCTCACTGTGTACTGCATGGTGATATGATGTCTTTGCAGCTACAGCCTCACTGATGTAAGACCCTGTTCTGCAGTGGTAGGGATTAGCATGAATGTGGCAGGGTCATGGCAGAAGATGTATTGGCAGGAACAGGGCCTTAGTTGGCCAAAGAGCAAGCCCAGGTGTATACACAAGCAAAGGCTTGCAGGCTGCAGACAGCACTGCTGTAGACAGAAAGAGAGGAAAGATTTCAGAAAGGCCAGTGGCTAAAGGGGGAGAGAGAAGAGGGCTTGTGGAAGGGAAGGGAAAGGTTCTTCTAAGTGTCTTTAGCAGCATGGCAGAAAGTGCTGGATCTGAAGGCCATTGAAGGATTCCTGTCTCTGGATCAGGGTCAGGAGGTGCAAGGAGAGAGGGTGAAAGGAGTAAGAATGGAGTTGGATTTAGGAGTCCACTTATGATGAAGACTGAGAAGCTCCAAGGGACATGGCCTCCCTCTCACAGAGGTGTCATAAAGGTTGACAATGGATGGCAAGGTCCTTCTAGGAACCTCCCAGCTCATCTGGAATTGGAGCTTGGGGGGCACAATAAGCCTGGAAACTTCTCACAGAACTGTGCAGTGCTGTGAACCCATGCGATACTTAGAGAAAGTCTTGCCTGCCACTAGTGTCAGAGGAGAAGGGATGTCCCTGGAGATTGTGACCTTCTTGGAGAAGAGCTGAAGGACTGGGCTGCCTATGGAGGGTGGGTGGATGTCCAGTGGAGATGCCCGTAACAGTGGCCTCATGCGGTGCTGAAAGGGTGAGCCAGCTCCCACCATGGTCTCCACACCGTGCACCAGGCGATCACCATCTGGTCCCTGCTACCCGTAGCAGTCACATTCAGCCAGACAAGGGACACCCCAGGGGAAACAGCAAGAGCAGGATGTGGGAGAGGAAAGGGGGAGAGGGAGGCAATGAAGGAGAGGAAGAGAATGCAAAACAGAAGAGAAAGAAGAAAAGACAGACTGGCAGGGAGCAGAGCAAGAATACACACTGGAATCCAGAATTGTTTTTTCTTCCCAGAAACTACCCAGTTTTAGCAAAGTTCTTTTCTGTCTTTAATGAATTCTGTCTCCCTTCCCCCTGACGACCCCTGAGAAGATGGAACATTTCCAAGAGCAGGAGGGAGGGAGTGGTGAGTGGGGTTTGGAAATAAAATTTAAAAAAAAAAAAAGACTCCTCTTTAAAAGTCACTTTGCATCCCCTCCCCGAGCGGGAAGGGAGCACGGGTCATGTCAGAGCCCTCCGCCGATGTGCCTTGCCTTTGCCGCTTTGCTAATGACACTGGAAATATGCTAAGGAGCTGACTGCGAGGGGCTTTTCTAATGCGGTCACTTCCTGGGACCTCAAAGAGGCTTTAATTGCAGGGCTGCAGAGATGGCAGGTGTGCTTGTCATGTCTAATCAGTAAGCTGGGCGCACTGGGCCGCCCACACCAAGAAAGCGGGTTTCTGGCACTCCCCCTCCCCTCTTCGCCCTTGTACCCCCAACTTTTCAACCGTTGCACACCTGTCAAAATGATTATGGGAATGAGACTCCATCATGGGAAGAGAGAGCAGATTTGAAGGAAATCCTCTTTCCCCCTCACTCTCTCCCTTTCTTTTTTGTATGTGTTTTTTTAATCTTTTGCTCACATTCTCCCAGCTCAAGAGGGATTAAGAGAAGGGGGGAAAATCCCCCTGGTAAATGGATCCTAAACATGCATTGTTGTGAGTGGGGTTTTTCTCTGGTGCATTCGGGAGTCATAGCAAGAGCTCTATGCTGGGAGCTCATGGATAAAGCTGTAAGATAGCAAACAAGAGGCAGTGCCTGTGAGAAACACCATCACATCTCTTGTATGCACACAATTACCCACACCACACACACACACACACACACACACACACAGAGTGATTCCCCAATACATAATAAGCCCACACAAAAATCAAGTGTACAGCTGAAATCAGTCACACAGACACAAACACATGCCTGCAACCACCTTCACACCAACATACACACACACACCCAAATGCTCCAGCACATGTGGATTAACAACCACACACTTTTATTCACATACATACACACTCTCCCCAACTACAAGTGCAAATACTCACTCAGCCACACATGCACACACATCTGCCACTAAGCAGCTTTTCTCTCTCTAATACAAGTGGATCAAACTCTCTTTTATTCAATTCCTCATTAAGTAGCAATTAATAGTGAACAAAGTGTATAAAAGCAGTGCCCATCCGTGTACTGTAGCAAATGTCATGTTGTTGTTTGCAGAGGTAGTTCTGACTGAGAGGACGGTTTGCCCCTTGTCACACATGGACATCAGAAAACCAGTAGGCTGGTTTATACATTAAAACGTGTGTTAGAATAAATCCTGGCCTTTTTATTGAATCAGTCTTTTTTTGTCCATCCGTGTAGGACAGACTGAGAGACAGCAGCCAGGATGCAGCCATCCATTCAGATGCCAGCCTGCTGCAGACAGACAGCTGTCACTGCACATGGACGGCTGTCTCTGCAGACAGATGGAGAAATACTGGGCTCCTTTGACATGCCTCAGTGGGAGGAACCGAAAAAACCCCTCTAAGATCATGCCAGTTCAGGGGGTTGTCACCATTCTGCTTAACCTTTTAGCATGGGTGTTGAATGATGCTTGGGCTGCCCACATGATAGGACCCACTTCTAAACCTGTAAATAAGTAAATGCCACTGGGGAGCAAGGCAGAGGAGGAGAAGAGAAGCAGGAGTTGTTGTACAGTCTGTAACATGGTGCCAGGTAAGGTGGGGGAACTGCACTATATGTTTATTTCATAGTACATGGAAAGTGACTTTTAAAGCATCTCAAGCGATTCTATGATGCCAGCTGAGCCCAAAGCTGCTCTAAACCTTAGTCACCCTTATCCTGGGTTGTTTGGAAATGAATTGGTTTATTCTGCCTGCTCCTTCCACCCCTTCCCCACTATGACTCCCAAGCCTTTGCCACCTCCTTTTGCTCTCTTGCCTTCCAGCTTACTGCTTTGCTTCGTGGGACCATCTCTCCTGCTGCTCTGTCCTGCTGGATCTTGTGTCTGGTTGTTGCTCTTTCTCTGCATCTCCAACACATGCCACACTCCGTGTCTCCCTGTGGCTTAGGAAGCATCACCCAGCGTTACTGTTCTCTCCAAGTGCTTCCAGTTCCCAGGCAGGGCTGTCTTGAGATAGCAGGAAGCCCTCAGCAAGATTTAGCAGCAAGCCTCAAACTTACTCTAAACAGAGAAAATGTGCCCTCCTCCTTTCCCCTCTTGAAAGGTTGCTCCAACAGCTCCTTCCACCTCCCACATCAACTCCACAACTTCCTTCTCCCCTACCTAACTATAACGCGGACTGAGCACCAACTTCTCCCTTCCCCCCCTTCTCCCTCTCCTCCTCAAACCAACCCCCTCTCCCTGCCAGAAGCGATGATCTCTGCCACTGTCACACTGCCCAACAGCTGACCTTGCAAAACAGGACCTCAGTCCCTACAGCAACTGTACCACTCCACAACATTGCCTTTGGTTTGCACAGGGCCTTGGTAGATTTACTTCACAGATTCACACGGTAATTCAGGCTGTAAGGAACCTCAGAAGGTCTCTAGTCCAAGATCTTGCTCTAAGTAGAGTCAGGTATGAGATCAGACCAGTTTGCTCAGGACTTGATCCAGTCAGGTGTTGAAAATGTCCAAAGGCAGAGTGACAGCACAACTTCTCTGGGCAACCTTATGGTGAAAATTTTTACTTATAGCCAATCTAAACTTCTCTTGTTTCAACTTATGCCCTCTGTCTCTTCTCCTCCCACCATGCCCCACTGTAAAGAGCCTGGATCCACCTCCTTGGTGACATCCCTGTAGGAACTGTAAAGAAGCTGCCAGGTCCCCCCAAAGCTGTGTCTTCCCCAGGCTGACCCCTCTGCCCAGCTCCCTCAGCCTTAGATGGCAGGTGTTCCAGACCCCAACCATCTTGGTGGCCGGCCAGTGAACTTGCTCCAGTTTGTTGATGCCTTTCCTGTACTGGAGGGGGCTAATGACTAGAGGGGGATAAGCACTTCCGTCGCTTTCACTGGCTACAATCCTGTTCATACAGCCCAGGATGCCGTTGGCCTTCTTTGCTACCAGGGCACACTGCTGGCTCAAGTTCAGCTTGCTGTCCACCATGACTCCAGGTCATTATCAGCAGAGCTGCTCCCCAGCCAGTTACTCCCCAACCTGTATTCCTGCAAGGGGTTCCTCCTTCCTAGGCAGGACTTTCCGTTTGTTCTTACTGTCTTGGCCCATTCTTTCAAGCTGTTTGGGTCCCTCTGTATGGCAGCCCTGCCTTCAAGCATATCAGTCGGTCCCCCCCCAGTTTGGTATTACCTGCAAACTGATGAGGGTGCAGTCCACCACCTCCACCAGGACACTGATAATGATGTTAAACAGAACAGGCCCATGAACAGACCCCTGCAGTGCTCCCCTTGTCACAAGCATCCCATTAACCTTAGCCTCTGAGCCCAATCATCCCATCCAATCACACACTGTCTTACCCTTTTGGTTGTCCACCCATCCAGACCATGATATTCTATCATGAACAGAAGAATATTGTGGGAGACAGTGTCAAAAGCCTTGCTGAAATTGAGCTAAATGACTTACTGCTCTCCCCTCATCCACAAATTCAATTTTTTAACACAGAAGGCAGTCAAGTTGATAAGGATTGATCTACCCTTGGTAAAACAATGCTGACTGTCCCAATCACCTTACTCTTTACTGCCTCTCAGTGGGGGATGGCACTTACAGGATGGCAGGTCCTGGCCCTGAACACCAGCCTCGTGCCAAACTCTTCTATCTTTTACTCCAGCCATGAGGCAGGCAATGTGCCCTGGCAGCCTGTCCTGGGATGCCAGCTATCACTCACATTGGTTAACAGGACATTTTGACTAATCTCTGCATCAACCTTCACCTCCTTCCCTGTGCACACGCCACAGCTGTAACTTATACCTGTCTGCTAGTACATTCCTTTTCTGCTGTGGGCTTCTTGCTGTGTCTGATCAACTCATCTCTCCAATATCTTTTTTATGAGTCAGACTGAACTCTGAGAGTCCTGTACTTCTTATGTTTTCTAATCATTCTTGTAGCTTTTCTTGAGCGCTTTCCAGTGCAGCAGCAGCTTCTGCTGCTATTACACTGCACAAGCAGTCACAGCAGTACCAGTGCCAAGCCAGTATCTCCCACCTTCTTAGGAGCAGCATCATACAGCACGTCCTTCTCTCTGTCCTTCTGATGATCATCTTTCTCCAGAGCAAGGGGAGAGCACTGGATGGAGGGGAAACATCATACTCAGGTATTTGCAATTAAAGATCCCTCAATGCCCCAGAGCTGCTCTGTGCCAATTAGCAAGATATGCACAGCAAGAAAAAAAAGGGAGAAGTCCTGAAAGTTTTTGAAATGCCAAATTCCTCTTAGGACACTTGATCTTATATAATTAGTGGGCAAGGGATACAGGGGATGTGAGACAGAATATCTCAATTACCACCATCAGGAGCAGGACACAATGACTAATGATCACCCAGGAACTCTTTAGAAGAGGTAGAGAATGGACCTTACTCCCCCAAGCCTCATCTTTGCTCAGTTGTGCCATTGGCTTTTTATGTGGATTGGGCAAAGCATTTCCACAAGGAAAAGGGTACAGGAGTCTTGATAAGAAGCTGTTGTCACAGTTTCAGTCAGTGCTTGGGGTTGGCCTTGGCCAGTACCTGTCTCCTGTGAACATGCAAGTGCACAGGGTTGCAGGATCCAATTTACATGGCAAAGAGAGCATGCAGTCAAGTTCAAAAGGATGGCTACCCCTCAGGCTTGCTGAAGGGAGTGGTGCCCTGTTCACACCACCAGAAGAGGAGAGACAAGGGAGAGGGGACAGGTAGGGGAGAGGTGAGATACCAGAGGGACCCACAGTGATGACTAAGATGGGTTCTGAGGAGAAAAGGTCTGACTGGGAACTGTTGGTGTGTGGTGGGCAGGTCCCATTTTCCTGAAGAGCACTTCTGTGTTTAATTTGATTGGGTTTCTCAGTCTGCATATTTTGGCTATCCATGCCTTAGTTCAGATGGGCAGCCCTGTCCCACCAAGGGTAAGTTGAAGCCCACATTTCAGTGCTTGGCAGACTAGTAATAATCCTAAGTGTTCTGATGTCCTACTGACCTGGAGTGCAGGCCTCTGTTTAACACCCCCTCAACTCTTGCCAAAGTCAGGAGCACAAAACAAAAAGGAAAAGCAGAATTTCTCCATGTGGGAGGCACCTCCACCAAAGAAGAAATGGGGGAACAGAAGAGAAAACATAAGTGAATGAGTGAGGACAGATGTGCTCATTTTGTCTATTGAAAAGATTCTGTTTAATAAAAAATTGATGACATTTTAGTCTCTGAAATAGGCCTGTTCCCCTTTAAAATGAATCCGATCATTCTATTTTTCATCTCACTTAGCTCCTTGCTGATAATCAATCAGGCATTCGTTCCATTGCCTCCATATTGTGGGATCCACCAGAGACTCTCCTGCATGCAGCCCCTTTTGAAGTGGGCTCTGCTCAATGAAGAAGGGAAAGGAAGGGTTAGTCCTAAATAAATAAACAAACTAACTAGATTCTTTTTTGTTTTTCCTACAAGGAATAATGCAAAGGATTTCAAAGAAGAGAGGGAAGAATCATTAAACCAAAGGAACAAATAGTTCAAACTTCAGCCTGAGAGCACAGGCACTTCAGAAATCACCCAGGTTAGCCAGCTGCCAGCCAAATCTCTCACGGACACTGCACCTGCTTCTCCTTTTCTGTGTTAACCAGCAGAGTCATGGGCCAGACACAGGAATACCTGCTCATCACCTCTCCTAACACAGGAATCTGGGTCCTTGAATTTGCAGCTGGTAGGTTCAAAAAAAGTAAGAGCTCATGGTAACTCACATGCCATAGTGAAGCTGTGGCACTCTTGGCCTCAGCACACTGCTCTTGTTAAAAGTTTACGCAAGTTCAGAAGGTGACTAGCCAAATCAGAGAATAGAAATCCACCAGGTGTATGAAGATGGTGAAGACATCACTTCTGCCTGAAAAACTTCCCAAGACAAATCCTGCTGGGAACTGGGAAAGTGCCCTGGGGAAGTGTCCCTGCATGCCTCCCCTGGTACTTCCTAAAGGCCTGGATCCAAGACTGCATTCTGCAGGACCAAAGGAGGTGCCCCTTAGGGACTGACCATTGACTGGGCTCTGACATACCTCTCCATAGAGCACAAAGGCAGATTTGAAGACCTTGTGAGATGGAGAATCTACTACTTCCCATGAATGTCTAGCTACCTTTCAAGCTTTTCACTTTGGAATTGGGGTCACTTTAGGCACTGGGATGAATGAGACATTCAAGAGGGTGATAAGTGACTTTATCTCCTCATAAAACACTTTTTAATGTATCACCAGTTGGGTGCAGTTAGGGCAGAATAAAAAGCTACTTCTGGCCAGAAAGGCAAGTGCTTTGTATTGCCTTCAGTGGGACTGTGTATGCAGGGAAGGAGAGACAGAAGTGTTGTATCTTGAAGCTGTATGCAGGAACAGCAATTTCTCTACCAGTCCAGCTTGCACCAGCATCACTGGAAGGGCTCCATCTTCCTCCATGGAGGTTGGCTTAAACTTGTGTCTTTTCATTGGATTTATGGAGTGAGCATTTAATTATGGGAAGCAAGATTAAAAAAACTCATTCTGGATTACCATAGCTTTTTAACTGTTTATCTCAAATCTTCCTTAATTGGAAGAAAAAAATACCTTACCATGCAAGTAGTTTGACTGGCTTCTTGTTCTTCAGATTCCCAGTGAAGTTATCCAAAATTCTTCATAATTTTTGACAGCCTATTAGACCAATGTTCTCTTTGATTTTTGTCTAATCTTTCTTGTTTTCCCTATTTTTTCTTTATTCCAAGGAAAATTTCTTTTCCTCAAATCTTCTGGTTTCGATAGTAAAATCGGGGGGGGGGGGGAATAGAGCTATCATGGAGAAGTTTTTGTTCTGTTCTGTTTTGTTTTATTCTGAAAAACTGGGGCATTGCTCTTCCTCAGAAACAAACATGATCTTGGAAAGGGTAAGCATTTTGCAGAGGGCAGCCCTAAAACTAGTGATGTAAGGTTTTGACAGAAATGGAGATGTTTGCAAAGCACAGCTGGCATTTTTCAGTCCCATGTACTCACTACTCATTTTCTCAAGATAGTCTCAGACTGTCTGTACAAAAACCATATTTCAGAGAATCCTTAATTAGCTCTTATTGGAGAACAGATAGTTTCTGAGTCCTTGTTCAGATTCACAGGCAACATTAAAGTCCTTTCATTTAGTGTCTGGCAGTCACCAAGACACTGAGGGGGTGTTAACAAATTATCACCTCCTTCTGTCTGTGGTTTGTCTGGGTTGAATTGGGTCTCTTGCACATTTCAGCAAGCAAGATTTAAAATTGCAATCCAGTGTTTTACAGGCAGTGACTGAAACAGGCAAACTGAATGGATGTGTTTCTCTGTACAGAAGTATGCATCTCAGCTTTCTGTACATCTTCTACATAGATTGTTGCACAGTTCTATGAGTAAGTGCTATCAATATGAATTTTGTTGGAAGAATTCTGTGGAATGTAGAAACATTTCAATTAAAATTATTGTCCTTGGGAAGCATGAGAAACAGTCAACATCATAAAGCACAAAGAAATTCATCCTAGTGGATTACTAGGCTAGTGTGTGGCTAGTTCAGACCATTGCACACCAGTCCATCACATACAAGACAGCTTTAGTCTGTAGATTTTCCAGAGTTTACAACGTAACTGATACTCAGGGAAATTAAAAAACATAGACGTATGTTCGGTCCCCCAGCAAGTCAGTGACAAAGCTAAGAATGATGCCCACTCTCCTAAATCCTATTTTGATGTGCTTTATCAAAGTGAGCAGACTGGTTGATCTTGATGGAAGCATGTCACGCAAGGCCTCAGTGAAAATGAACATGGACTCCAAGATTTGGTCCTACAGATTTATTTATGTTGATATGCCATCCTCTTGTTAACATAGGTCTTGTTCTTGCTGTGTTGGCTGGATTAACCAGACTCCACTGAGAAGTTCTGTCTTCATTCAGTGGAGTAAGAACTCAGCAAGGTGTTACTGGACAAGTTCAGCAAAGCACACAGGAAAGCACACAAAACACACAAGGTGCTTCATCCAGTCCTTACTTTACTCTGTGCCATCCAATTTACTTAAAAGCAACTTGGGAAATGTTGTTAACAGATACTTTTTCCCCAAACTATACCTCTCAACAATTCAGCTGAAAGATACTGCAGCTCATGCAAGTCATTCTTTTTTAAAAAAGTGTTATGATCATAACTATTAAAAAACAAGAGCTTAGATAAGAAAAAATGCTATCAGCTCCAGTTAACTGGTAAAGATATTTAGCAGAGCAGGAAGCCTTACAGGAACTGCTTTCATTGAGATGGTTCTTCTGGGAGCAGCTACTCGCTCCAGCCAGCTAAGCCTGTCTCTGATCGAGGTATTGGGAGTGACAGGACCTCAGGCTGACCATGAGAATAAGCTGGCAACCTTGAAAGAAGAGATCTTGTAGATGACAGACTGATGTTTGTCATGGCTTGGAACAGCTGAAGGGCAGATGAGTGAGACTGGAGCAACCTGCTTAAGAGTGACAAGAGGAGAGGCAAAGGAAGCCTGCTATTGTATAATGGATGATGGATCTGTTGGACACACTGAGAAGAACAGCTGGAGCTGTGGACAGATCATCCCAAGTACTGGAGGCTTCATGATCTTGTAAGTTAAGCCATGAAATGACCTGGCCTATAAACTTCAAACATACAATGAACTACTGCCCCTTGCACTACACACATCTCCCAAGTTTGCACTCAGATCTACAGGCATAAGCTGTTAGAAGCTCCATCTCAAGGCCTGGCCCCTTTCAGAAGGAAGAGGTACCGGGGAAGGACCTTCCACCTGCTCTGGGAGCAAGAGCAGAAGAAGGGTTAAAACAACAAGTCAGACATAGCTGCAAAGAGAGGACAGTCTGTGAGGGCAAGGCCCGTTTTCTGCACCAAAAAGCGTTTCTGCAAGCTTAGCCTAATTGCACAGAGGTGTTGGCAGCATGTCAGTGCTGTAGAAAATCAGGGGAGGTTAAGATCATGTTAATTTGTACACACACAAGGGGATCGGGAGGACTGGAAGCAGGGGAGGGAGTAAGGGAGGGTGGATGTTAAGAGAAGGAGGAGGGAGAAGACTCACATACGAAAATGTTGGGTTTATGTGTGTGGGGGGGTCCATTTCCAAAGCAAGAATACAAATGATCCCAACAAAGCCCAAGCTGTCCTGAAACCCTGTAGCCAATTAGTGCACATCAATATTTAATCAGATCTCGCTATTGTGCAGCCTGGACTGTGCTACCCCAGCCCCTGCCACACTCACTCTTTCCCATCACAGACACACTGTTATGACACATAATGATATTGTCAATGAATAATTTAGAGCAGTTTTTCTCCTCTTCTCTCTCTGTCTCTCTCTCCCCATGCCCTTATTAACAGAAAATGTGGAACAACTTCTGGGAGGAGGAGAGGAAAGAGCTACTTCCGTTCTGTTACTTGAGGACTGGCCCAGCCTCCTGCCTTCCTCAGGAGGTTGTAATCGAGTGATTAATGCTCCCAGGATGGGCTGGAGGTGGCCTTCTCTTTGTGGAGGGACTGGGCAATAAGCTAATAGAGAACACTGAATTGCAAAAGCCTGTTGAAGCCCTTGAGCTATGTAACCCCTTGGACTGAGCCACCTTAAATGACAGTGCTCATGACCAGAAGGGAAAGCACCAGGCAAAAGTGATAGGAAATATCTAAGAAATATCTCTGTGCCTGAGCTGGAAAGCAGATGGATCTGTCTTCATTATTAGCACCTTGGCTGTGGCAATACAGGAAAGCAGGGTCCATCCTAAAATGTAATGGGCAGCATTGGCAAAGACTCCCTGTGAGCAGACAATTTCATGGGTATAACCACCCATGCAGACACCTGCAGGCAAACTGATAGTGATTCTTGCAGGACCTTCATTATCCATTTGTATATGAATAAAGCACAGAACTTGTGCATCCCTTCTTCATGTGTGATATCTGGCTGGTCAGCTGTGGCCAGGCATTATTCACATGCAGGATGGGATTGACCAGCAAAGTTGTATGGTGTGGCCAGGTCCTATAAGCAATGGTGTGAGCAGATGTTTTGCCTGGGCTGCAGGATGCAGAAGCAGCGGTGTCAGGGATGCTGTGGTGGGACATGCTCTGTGGATATTCTTGGTCCTGTCTGTGTGGTCAGCAAGAGGCCAGTTGCAGGGGCTGCAGTCTAGGCACAGGCCTCCCTTGCATTGTGATGGGGCCAGGGAGCACTGGGTTGTACCTCATCATCTTTCCTTTTTTAGACAAGCAGGAGTTTCTGTGAATTCTCACTAATGCTGTGTTGGGGGAGAGGGACAAACACAGCCTCACTTCTGCCCTTCCTCTTGCTGTCCCCCCTTCCCCTCAGTGAATCTGCAATTTCCATCCTTAGCCTTTCCTGTGGTCTCACTGCCCAGCTTTGCTATCTGCCTTGCCTTTCTCCAGGCATCCTCAGCCAGCTCTTCCTGCTGGCTGCTGGCTAGCCTCCTACCCTCTGCAGCCAAGCCCCAAGGAGAACCTAAGGCACTGGAGTATCTCAGGGAGGACTTTCCCCTGGGGCTGCCCCTGGATGAACCCAGCTCTGAGAACCCCAGCACCTGGCCTACACATAGCATAGCTGAGCTCTGATAAACCAGACTATAAATGATGTTCAGTGCATGGTATTAGTCATGGAAATATTTTGATAACATTTATTCATATACATGCAGGGTTTATAGGCTTCACAACTCAAGCAGGTGCCCAAATGGCCCTGGGAGGATGCTACCTCACTGAGCAACAGTGAACAACAAATACAGCAATATTTACCGTCTGTCAGAATAGAATTTATAGCCCGGATAGTGTCATGACCCAGTGCCTGCAGTACTGAACCCCAGCCGCAGGGGCAGAGCTGCCAGTCCTCTTCTGCTGTTTGCAAATTGAGTAATGTCCTGACAGCCAGGACCTGTCTCTCGCTTCCAGGCTCAAAGGTGCAGAGGTGCCTGGAGTGGCTCCCAGGATCACCCCAGGAACTGGGAAAACATTGAACTGAACCCACATACCCACTGAGCTGCCTGCTTACAAACCTTGTTCCCCTTTGCCTTTACCTTCCTGCAGCTCTTGAGAGGAGGGCTGGCAGAAAGGCATACGCAGCAACATAGCTATTGCCTGAAACCAGATGCTTCCTGCTCTTCTGCTGCTTACCTATCCTGTAGTGCAACTCCCTCTATGAAAGGAGTCTTGATCAGTGTTCCTGGAAAGGGTTAATTTGTTGGAGATGCGCTGATCCTTATGCTGATCCTTCAGGAAAATTGTGGGGCAAGCATTGTTGGAAGCACAAGGCTTAGAAATTATTTCCTTTTTAAAATTAATCTGAATCCAATGAGGGAAGCTTTTGAGTTTGGACTGTTTTTCTGCCATCTCCACTCTCATTCCAATCCTGGCCTCCCATCAATAGCTTTTGATCCTGTGTCTGCCAGGCTATGACTTTCTCCTTAGTAGGTTCTGACCTTGTTGGCTAATGTCAACCTGATGAGGTGAGAAGTCTCAGGGGCATAATGTTCCTAAATATTTGGTGAATATAGGCAGAGGGGTAGATAAGGGGGATTATATTAGCTCCTGCATTGTGGGGAAGGATGAATGAGATGGGTGATGTAACTCCTGTTTGTCAAGTCCAGCATGAATGACAAGAGAAGGAATAATTCTCTCTATCTGTGCTTCTTCTTCAATTGCAATTTAGAAGAACTTGGCTAAAAAGTCTTCTAGCATTTTTGTCACCAAAAAAGAGAGGTTCAGTTCAGCTGAGATTACTTTGGGGAAAGAAAGACTTGTTCTGATTTCAACAACTAGAATGTAGGAAATTCAATCATCCTCTGACAGGAGTCTCTCTGATATAGAGGCCAAATAACCACAGACAATAATTCAGACCTCCTGTCCATACCTGTACTGCTTACCAGATTTTTGGTGTCCTTGCAAGCTCATGTTAATTGCTCTGTCTGCCTCCAGGGATCTAAACCAGACTGCTGCTCTCACTGGGACTGAAAACTCAGAAGCAGAACAGTAAAGATGTCTGTTCCACTACCTGTGTGTTGGTAGTCCTCCAATGTTGTCTCACAGTTTTGCAGCAGATGATGGACTGGTAATTTCAGGTCTTGAGTTAATTAATGGGAAAAGGGATGGGCACAGTATGATTCTAGGGATAACTGGAAGAGGCCTGGAGCTGACAGGGAGCCAGAACAGGGAAGCAAGATGAACAGCACTAGATTGTATATGAAGTCCATAATGGTGTTGTCATGAATTTAGCAAACTGACAAAATAGTCTTTACACAGCATATCTACTTCAAATGTCATTAAAATAATACCTCATCATGTTTAAGAGCTCATCAGCCAAGAAGTAACATCTGCCAGTAGGAACTGGATCAGCTTTGTTTTTCAGATCTAAATGATGCTTTTCTTAGGAAATGAACTAGACCTGAACTGCTGTATTTGAAATGGAGTAAGAACCAGAACAAGTCTATCCTTATCAAAATAAAGGTAACCCTGACACAGATAAGCTCTTCCTCAACTCACCTGGCAAGAATTCAAAGAATTCAGGAATTCAATTTCTGCATCCTGGAAAACTCGGAGATTTAATTCCTCAAGCCCTGTGGAAGTGTGGTGGGAACAGAACAACTCCAGTGGCCCAGCTGTGAGCCACTGCACAGCAAACAAGCCACTTTGCCACCCTGTGGAAGGTGTGTGAGGATGGATGGGCAGAGCTGATTTCTCACTACATGGCTAGCTGCTCACAGGAGGTTACTGCTTACTGCAGGGCAAAGCCAAGCAATTCACAGTGCTCTCAGAGTGAGGGACGACACAGACGGAGCAATATCTCTAAAAACCTTGCAAAATATTTTTGCTGCCTGTAGAGCCTTAATTTAAGCATAGGTGTGTGAGGCAGAGGGAGTTTTGTTCATTGCAAAGAATGGAAAAGTCCTCCTGAAATCAGTAAGCTGTGGTTTTGCCCCTTGCTGAAGGGGTTGAAAGTCTGGTTAAGCTTTCCAGGCACGGCACTGAGGTGAATGGTTAAAAGTGTCCCTTGCTGTGTGCAATCCTGACACACAGACTCCATGGGTAACTGTGGTCACTGTGCCTCGATCAGGCACTTTCTCATGTTTCATTTGCATGCTCTAAGCTAAGTAAAGCTAATGTCTGGTTACATCCCCCAGGATTCCTCTCCTTCCAGATTTGCATGTGGTGCTGGAACAACCACAGTGACTCTCTGCCCACCCCTCCACGTCACCAGCACAGCATCAAAGATCCTCCATCCTGTCTTGAAATCATTACTATTGGCAAAATAATTGCAACAACAAAACTACTAAAAGCCCTGTTTGCTCTCCTTTCATCTCAGCTCAGCCTTCATAATATGTACTTTTAAAAGCAAAGAGGAAGAAGGGGAAGAAGTCTTATCCCTATCCTCATCTTTACCAGGGCATCATTGGCTATTCTTATGCTATAAAGCACAACATTATTTGAGTTTAGGGGGATTTTTTTTGTGTGTTTGTTTCTGAAGCAATGAGTGTCAAAGTTGATTATTGATTGAGACTGGGCGATCTGAGAACTGCATGAGGAAAACTGACTGATTATTCAAACCCCTTTCTCTCTTCTTTTCCTTTCTTTCTTTTGCACCACGATTGGATTGATCGACCCTGTCTTCATTATCTTCCCTTCTCCTTTCTCTCTTCTGGCCCCTACTGGGGATTCCTGACTAAACTATGGCAGGGCTCAATTGATCCTCTGCAATTCACTCACTCCTCGCAAGGAGGAAAAACTGCACCGCTGCATAATTCAAAAAGCAAACACGGGGAGGAGAGGGAGAGAGGAAAAATCAATATGGCTACAACTGATCCTGCAGATAAATGAGCCAACAAGCGCTGACAAGAGGGAGGATCCCTGGCAGCACCAGGACAGAGTGCAAAGAAAGTTCAGCAACTCAGAGATGGGCCCGTCAGATGACCTCGAAACCCTTTTGGAGGAGGGCAGCAGGAAAAGGGGTCCCTTGTGTCACTCAGCAAACACCCTGGAGTAGGTGGAGGAAGCACAGGGAAAAGCAGAACGGACTCTCTGTCTTTGCCATGCTGTGCTGCATTCAGAGCAGACTCCTCACTCCTGCTGGGAGCTGATATAGTAAGTGCAGCTCTGACTGCACTTGGTAAAAATGACCTCTTGCTCTGCTCCCTTGTTAACCTTCAGGGTTCATCCTGCCTCTGTCCCAGCTTGAGCTATGCTGTTTCCATACTGCTCTCAGCATCCCAGAAGCATGGCAGTTTTCTTGCTTGTCTGCTGCTCCACCGAAAAAGTTTTGCCTTCCACATGCTAAGGCAGTTGTAATGTGGGAAACAAAACAGAAATAGAGGCTTGTCTGCTCTCCAGACCCACAGGAGACCCTCCAGGCTGTGAAGTCTCAGTCATGCTCTCTCCTGACATCCTCTGAACACCAGAGCAGAAATTGCTTCCCAGTGGAGAGAGCATGGCAGTCCTGCTCTGCAGGCCACTTGTTGCACTGCACAGGCATCCTGACTCCTCAGGATGCAGCTGCCATGCAGGTTTTTCATAGGGACCTGGAATATAAAACCTCCAGCAACAGCCCAAAACATAATAAAAACAAGTCAAAGACTAAAGTTTCCCTAACTGCATAGGGAAGGTGGGCTGACTCCAAGGTCTGCTGCTGATTTAGAGATTCTGATGGGAAAACGGGAAGAATTTTTCTCCTTACCAGTGAGTGGTGAGTAGTTAAAGGGACTGGGATCTCCCATAATGGATATGTTGGGCAGGTGAGCATGGAATACCTGTGCTATATTAGGGGCAGTCTCCAGTCACTCTCCCCAGGTATCTTGTGCAGGAGAAATAGGGGGAAATCAGGACAATGACATCTCTTGGATGTTCTATGTGTCCTGGAGGGATAAATGAGCCAGGGTAATGCCAAGGCAATGGAGCCATCATTTGGCTGTCTAGTTTGCTGGTTGTGAGTGAATAACCTCACTCTTAATGCCCTCAGCATGTGTCAAGCGCCAGGGCTGATTAATGCCCAGGAAGGACTGTTATTAAGGGGATGGTGTCTGGAGGTACTGAAGCCCTGACTGCACAGGCTGATGATGTCCTTAGTGACTCCTCTAGTCTCTTTCTTCCTGGTACGTGCCACATACGTTGTTATGCTTGATATTTAAACTGACTAGGAGCTGGTCCTACACATGCTTTCAAAAAGCCCACAGAAATTGTGTCCAGAAGTCTGCAAACCTTTTGTCTGGTGACTAGGTGGCTGACCTTTACCTGTCCATGCCCGCTACCTCAGGACCAAGAGGGGGTGGCTGGTTGTCCTATGGAGGAACATGCTAGCTTCCCTGCTGCTAAGTACTGCCAGAATGGCTGAAAGTGACTGTTTCAGGTATTGTTGGCAAGGGGAAGCTGAAATAACAGATGCACTCCCATCCCTCAACCGGGGGTACTACTCTCTGGGTCTTCACAAGGTCCCCAGTTCACCACCCTGTTCCTCTATGTGAGAGTACACGACGGTGTATTGCATGAAGGGTAAAGCTGGAGAACTGAAACTTAGCCTGGGCTTGAAATCAAAGTCTGGATGAGAATGGCAGGATAAAGGACATTTCAGCCAAAGCCCTGCCCGAACAACCAGGAATTTGGGTACGTTCACTCTCTGAAGCTGAATTTTGCAGCTTTCATTCTTTTCCCTAAGCAGCTTAGCTAATAGTACCTAGAGGCACAGAGAGCTAATAGATTAAATGACAAAAAAAAAAAAAAAAAAAAAAAAAAAAGGAAGGTCTGGGCAATAGACACAGTGCTGTTGGATAATCTAGCAATGATGTAGTGAGAAAACCCTTGCTTGTACCAATGCATTGTCATTGTCAGGCAGTGCCCAGTCCTCTTCTGTCTTGTAATGAATCCCTGGAAAGCCCCTGAGTTGGTGTCTCACAAGTGCAGGGAGCTTTGCTGAGTTGCACTGAGGTTTCCTGCATCCAGGAGAGAGCAAAGGCTTTTAAAACAACAATGTTCTCTATTTTAAAATGATTTAAGAACCCAAAGAACAGCCCAGCACCGGGTTTGCCAGCAGAAGGAATAGATTGTTTTCTTAAAAGCTTTTAAATGCATATGATAGAAAGGGGAAATACAACTGAAAGATATTGCTGCGGTACCAGCTTCCACCTTGACCACATACCACTTTAACTCTTCTTTTAGTTGCACACTCTTGTTCTGTGGATGAGATCTTAAAGGATCCCAAGTGAATTAGGCACCCAGGAGAGGATTTTCAAAAGAACTTGGGTGATAAAAGAATATGGGAAGATTTTGTGCTTAGTCATTCAGGTGCCTGAATGAATCCTCCTGAAATGCTATGGTTATTCAGAGTCCAACTTCCTTGTGCAAATCTTGCCTTCACCATTGTCCTCAGATGATTGCTAGGTGAGGTCCTCCTTCCTGGAGTTTCCAGCCCAGCCCCCTCCAGGCACAACAAAATGCTACTTTTCTTTACAGACACATTTGTGCTGACACACTGCACCCACTCAAGACAAGAAGCAGCTCAGGCAATGCTGCTGAGTGAGCCTAGCAGCCAGCTGAGCCCCAGTAGCCTGAAGAAAAGCATTGACATCCTGGTGCAGGATGACTTGGCCTGCTGCAGAGTGCAGACTTTATTTCTCATTACCCACCCACCCCCTTGCCTTCAGAGCACTCACAGCTGCAAAGCAGTGAATCAGCATGTCTGAGACTTTTCTTCACTGTTCTGGTGCAGAGCTTGGGTGAATCTGTGTCCTAGCACTAAAATGAAGAAGGCCGTCCTGTGTCCACGACTCTGATTCCAGATGCATCATATTGGTGCAATCTGCAGTGCTACCCTGAAACATATTCCCAGTTATTCCATCTGTGCCAAGCACTTTGCATTGAGTAATGTCCAATTTTCTGCTCTGCTAAAACTCACAGCACTGATCTATACACCCTCCATTTGGTTTTCCTGTGTGTCTCCAGCAGCCCTGTGCACATCCCTGCTGTTCTCTCACATTAAAGCTGCACGTTGTATGCTGTTGGCTTTCAGGCCATTTGTGTTTCTTCCATCTCCTAGGCCAAACAAGACAGCAGTTGCCCTGAGCTCTCTGGCCTTAAGAAATCATTGGAACTGTGGAAAGGGACAGACACAAGTTCTTAGCAGAAAGAAATAATCCTGTTCCTGGAAAAAGCTAAACTGTTTCCCTATGTACTTGGTGCAGTTTGGATGCTAGGAAAGGCTCATTGAGCCTTTTATTTTGGTTCATTACAAATTCCTGTCCATCCCTAACAGACTCTGATGGTGCAGGCAGAGTGGAAAGAGGTTGTAGGACTAGAGAAAAGGTCCAAATTCCCCAAATTATTTATGTTCCTAGGTGCCACTTGGTCACCTGCCCTCCATCAGTGTTGCTGGGATTCAGTGCCCGGGTTTGGAGCATAAATAGTGCTAAGAATCATGGTCAAGGCCTCTGTGAACCATTATCTTATGTTATACACACAAGAGTGTACTTTAAATGGCAGCAATTGGTGTGGCTTTCCCTACATTAAATTCCTTGTATGCCATGCACTCCCCCTGTCTTTCTGCCCTCCAGGGATGGCTTTTGTCTTCTGCCGATATGCTACATGTCTCAACTTTTGTCATCCCTCAGATTGCCTGAGGCAATGGAGGTGACCTTGTTGCTGAGCTTTCTTTTCCTTTTTACATAGGAAGCCTCTTCCACCTTTGAGCAGTTTATCGCTATGCTGTGAAGCTCATTTTCCCGTCTTGTCAGAACAAGTCTAGCTCAAGCAGGATTTGGCCTTGAGAGAAACCAATGGGAAGGTGTTGCAGCTCATGCAAGCAACATCTGCCACCCAGCCTGTCCGCCCTGGATCCTCCCTGAAGCTGGAGAATGTGAGTATGACCACACTCTGTTGTGCCTGTGCCCAGCTCCAGGATTGGCCCATATCCCCTTCCTAAACATCCATCTGCCTTCAGGTCACACACTTTTCATTGGGCCAGTTCCTTTCTGCCCCCAAAGCCCTTATGATGGACTACAGAAGATAAACCAGGTTGCTAAAGGTGAGTTGTTGTGGTAGAAAAGAGAAAGGTTGAAAGGTGTAGGGTATTGAACAGCTGCAGGAATAGGGTGGGGAAGATTTGTAGATACTCTGTCACAAGGTTAGCAGAGCTGAAGGAAGAAGGATGACAGCTTAGTTGTTCATCAAGCAGAAATGATCCTGTACCTCTGACATCTTTATTACCTTTCTCTGTACCTTTTCTAGTCCTTCTACATCCTGTTTGAGAAGGGGGTTGAAACAGTGAAATTGCCTCAAGGAAAGGAAAGATTTGGGCAAATGAGCTGATGATCACAGTTTTAGCTAAGATGCAAACTTTCAAGGTATTCTCTACTCACACATATGTTGATGCATGTGAGATGACCAGCAGAGCAATAGTCCATCCTCTGGCTATGTCAAGATTGTTGCCTTATGGTCAGCCATGTCAAATGGTCCAGAACAGATGTATGGAGTGGCTCACCTATGCTTGTGAGCAAGAGGAATTCATTTTTATACCATTGACAGTCTGGGCTGTGTCCTGACCTGAACCCTTTCTAAACAGCTCCGAGGATGTTGGCATATGGTAACTGGTCTTGGAGCATGATGGCTATTTACTTGCTCCTTGATTTTTCCTGGGAATGGAAGCTGAAGAACATGTGGCAGCTGACGAACAATTCATGGGGACTGCTGGCAGCGCAATAGCTGGGCAAACCCACATGACATCCCAGGGAGTTGCTAGACCTGTGTTGCTAAAGGAGGCTGTCACTGTTTCCAAAGGTAATAAATACTGTTATTCTTTCTAGACTTGAACTAGTCTGGAGGTTGGTCATGTAACCATATCATGGGAAGATTAAAAGTTTTTCTTTGTCTTCAGGATATACATACATTCACCGAGGATGCACCCACAAATCTCACAGTGCTGTTGCAAAAGACACCAGTGCAAAGTGTCTGAGTACAAAGTAGAGTGTGCTGGTGTGTGGAAAAGGCATGTATGTTTGAGAGTACTGATCTCTTTAGTCTCCTGTTTCAAGCCCTGAATGCTGCTTGTTGCCTCCCATAAGGATCACACTGCTCCTGCAGACACCATCTCTGGCTAGCCACCCATGAACAGAGGGTCCAACCCCAACAACTGCCACATTGTCCTGACCTTCACTGGCCACATCTCATGACAGGGTGATACGAAAACCAGACATGTGTGTGGTAGTGGATGTGCTCTGTTCACTCTTCCTTGTACACGTAAGAGCTGGCATGTTACTTAACCTGAAAGGGGACAGTAGAGGCAGAAACAGGAAAAGTGTGAGCACTTCCAGGTTGTTCATAAGAGAAGCAGGGACTGAGGAGGGGACAAAAGACACTTCTCTCCTCAATTGGCTGTGCTGATTTCAGACAGTAGCTGAGAGAAAAGTTAACTCTCTCTTTCTTTGAAAGAAAAGTGGGAATTTTCTCTGCCCTGCCAAACCAAGATGGCCAGCATATGGCTTGTCCTTCTTTTCCGCACTCTCTTCATGGAGCACCATTTAACTGATAATTGACAGTGAAAGACAACAGTGGATTTTCTGCAGAGACTGTCAATGCTATTTGTCCATTGGGATCTGTTTGCTAATAGTGATAGATGAGAGAAAAGGGGAAACAGGCACAGTACGTAGATAATTAAAAATACTTCACTCCAAAACATTCCACTTGAACTTTTTTCCAACACATTTCTTGGGGAGGAAGATGCTGAATTTGAAAGTTTGCAAAACATCTGGAAGGGTTTTTTCTTTCTTCGGCCAGAGCCCAGCAATTCAGATTTGCTAGGCATGAAGGACTTTTCAGCTATTCTTTTTGATCCAGCAGCCAGGAGAGGGAGCTCAGCATCCTAGTCCCGGACTGAACTCGCTAAACATCACTGAAGACAATGTTGATGATTCTTTTGTTCAACAAATAAAAGAAGTGGCCCACGAGGGAGCCGAGGGAGCCGTGTTGGCAGCTGCCTTATAAGGGCTTCAGGGAATTGTGGAAAATCAATGCTTGCCAAAGGCAAAATGGACAGTACCAGCAGAAGAAAACAAAAGTAACATCCAGGCTTCTGAGAGATTATTGCATGCAGAGGGCCTGATCTTGGAAATGTGGGGTGTCTTCAGTGCCCACAGCCATCAGCAAGATCATCAGGCAGTCAGTATCTGGCAGGACTAGGAACAGTAGGAAAGCATGAAGCTGAACCTGGGATGCTGGACTTTTGTCACTGACTCTCAGAGAAAAGCCCTCTTGATAAAAATGCTGGAGCACTGGGCACTTGTAGTTCTTATCAATCTCAGCAGGAACAGTAGGATATTCAGTGGATTTTATATTTTGGTGATTAAGTATGAGGATAGTCACCTAGCTTTAGGTGTCAAAAAGTGAAATTCAAAGCATCAGAATGGAAACAGATTCCCAAATGTACTGAACATGGGTGGAAAGTAGGCACTTTTAAGTGGATAACTATTCAGTGCCAGCCTACCACTGAGGCCAGGAATTTAGTAAGATTCAAAGTGAGACATTTGTATAGATAAAAAAAGAGTACCATATTCCTCATGCAAGACTCCCTGAGTTTAATGTTCAGTTTAATCAGTTCTGATTAGCAGTGCTGTGATTCCTGGATTTATTGATAGTCTTATTTCTTTATTTCCCTTTAATCTCTAGGATCCTGGGAAGAACAAAGTGAAGACCTGGCTTGGCCAGCCTGTTGATGAGTTAAGAACGTCACCTCGGGTACTTCAGGGATGCTCCTCTGTGCTGTTTCTGAAGGCCCCACAAACCCCTAATAGGCCAATTTCAATCCACACAGTGCTGTTGTGGTCCCCACATCCAGGAATACTGGCAGACCAGGAGCCACTGATCTTGGGCATATCTTTTTATGGTGCATTTTTTGTTCTATTTGTCCTGTAAGTGATTGTTTTTGTGTATCTTTTCTCTCATGTTCAGTGTAACACCTCTGCCAGATGCTCTGTAGTTGTAGACACATTGATGGGAAATGCTCCATGTCCAGAAAGTTGAGAGGAAAAGGAAAATACAGCTCCCTGGTGATGGACTTGCTCATGGACCATGTCTCATCAGCCATCTCCAGAGCTGTTGTAATCACACAGCACAGACTGATCCATGCTCCAATATCACTCATCTCCTGTACAACTTGGCCTTTAGAGAAGAAGTGCTAACTGAGGTATTTCAGATGCAAAAAAATGTAGTTGCTGTCCTTCCCTTCAGGAAACAAGACTGTCTAGTATTTCTCATTCACCAAAACTGTATTCAGAGTCATAGTTTTGTTGGGTCAGTAGTGCCCCAAATGATCCAACATCCGTAAAAGCTGATGAGAGGCTCTCAGACTCCTTCCAAATCCTGTTTGAGTAAGGACAGCACCTGCAAGAAACCACAGCAAGCCTTCTTCCGACAGATAAGTTTTCTCTCAGGCTATACTGAGAAAAAGTTATTTTGAGAGTGCCAGATGGGGTATGAAGACATTTTAACAATACCTGTCATTAAAATATCTAGCGCTATTATGATTGCTGGCACAGACCTAAATGCTTCCAGGCTGAAACTCACACCTAGCCTGCAGATCCCTGCAAGGTCAAACATTGCCTAAGCCAAATGATAAAGAGAATAATGGGTGCAGGCCTTGGGCTTGGAAAGAGACAGCTTCGGAGAAAGCTCCTGTTGCAGCTGATCATTGGAAGTCTTGGGTCTGTTTTTAGCTGAACCAGCTCTTTCTTTCTCTGTAAATACTCTGTTTATTGCAAGAATATGTCATGTTAAAATCCCAGCAGGCAAAACCAAGGGATTTCACCCTCCGTCCCCGCTGCCATGAAATGCTGGCTGGCGTGGCTGGCATTCCACCATCAGTGTCCTCACCATTTAAAGCAACATTTCAGCCACCCTTGAGAGCATTTGCTACTCTTCGTCAGTCAGTCTTTTTCTCTGCTTGTATGAATCTCATCAACATGGAAAAAAAGCAGCTTTTTCAAGGATCACCTTCATCCGCTTCCCCATGTCGGAGGATTAGCAATGCCTCAAGGGACAGGCAGCCATATATCTACTCATCAGCAGTCCAGCTGAGGGTTTGCACATCCCCATCTCTTCTAGTTTATGCAGCAAAACTAACATATTTAGTGTGTAGTAACTGCAGTTCTTTCTTTGGGTAAGTCCTTGCTGCTGACGGCTGTGCCACATGATGTGGCATGTGATAGTGTTTACGAGAAGATTTCTTCCCTAGGATCCTTCCTAATCATCAAAAGGTGGAGTCTCTTTATTGAGATCCTTCTGCAGGACACGTCTTTCACAGGGCCTTTGCATTCAGGTATCAATAAGGTGAATAAAGTAATTATGTGGAAGAATCTGTAAGATATTCAGTTCAGGGAGGATGGCCCTCCTGGTTCTTCATACAATATACTTTTCTGCACTGCAGGTATTGGTGAATAATGCATAAGCAGGACTTGATTCATTGACTTTCACCTCTTTTCTACGCTTGAGGAATGTCCCCAGCTGGTTAGCAATCTCCTTTTGTTCATCAATTGTAGTCAGTCTCATTAGCAGATCTGTGGATCCATCATGAATATTCAAAGTTGGAACTCATTTGCAATTGGTTGGCTATATCACATGACATATCTCTGTCTCCTGGTTGGATGGATGCCCTGGCTGTCTTGTTCCCATTCAAATAGAAAGTATGTTTTCTGGGACTGTTCATACATTGACTTTGAAATTTGTTTCCCACAAACATTTGTCCTCAAAACCCAATTGCTGGATGGTGGAAGAAAGCAGACATAAAAAAACCATGGGCATTTATAATTGAAAGGGAAAGTCCTTAGATTTGTTGAATCTCCTACTGGAGGTGCCAATTAGAGCCTTCTGGATCCTGAATGGAGACACTTGTCTATTCCTCACCAACTCATTTTAGAGAGGAGAGCAGTAAGCATTTCCAGGCACTACTATGTCAAGTCAGGATTGGGCCTAGAAGCAAAAGTTACATGAATCCAGTTCCCCCATCCTAAAGCCAGCCAGGTCCCAGAACTTTTAGAAACTGAAAGGCTGAATGAACACATCAAATACCAAGACAGTTTGCAGGAATATCAACTGGAGGGAAAAAAAAAACAATTGTACCAATACCATCACTGGGCACAGACAGCTCAAGATTTTGTAGCTTCCAGACAAAGTCAGCAGCAACCGTCAGAATCTGTGTTTCAAGTCCGACCTTCTGCTTTTATCTATATTTTAAACCCCACACAAGGTATACAAGGCGAATGTTGCTGTTACAGTCAGAAAAGCCTAAATAATGGATGAAGAACAGAGACTGCAAGGCGGGGGGGAGGAGGGAGGAGAAAAAAAGAGAAAAAGAAAAAGAAAAAAAAAGGGAAGAGAAAAGCTTGAGGGGAAAAAAAGGCAAGAGAGAAAGAAAGCACAGAGCCCTCCGAAATCAGAAGAGGCTGACACCATCAGTGGGAACATTTTTTTATTCTGCTGCTTTGGTGAGGAACACAGAGAACTGATCAGCAGCTGTTGCTGGATCAGTTGCCATTTGCTACTCATCAATCCGAGTCAAAATTGAGCAGCTTCCATGCTGCCCTTGCCTACTCTCTGGCTCATTCTCTGGAGGTGACACAAATCCTCTCAGTAAGAAGGAGTTGAGAGATGTCTGAAGTTGGGCATGGTAAGAGAACTAGGTCTCCCTGATGTACAGAGCTGTCCTGTACACTGAGGTGCTAAAACATCAACAGAGTTAAGGCAACATTCCCATGTGATGTCCTTTTGCACTGAGATGGGGGTTTGAGGGAAAGGTTTGTCCTTCATGGAAGCAAAGATGGGGAACTGTCCATGCCCCCACCCTCTCCGAGGCAAGGAGAAGACAGGAACCTATTTTTTCAGTGGCCTAAGGGTGCCTTCCCACTCTTCCCTTTCCTTCCTGTACCATACCATACTGTACCATACTGAACTGTACCTTCCCTGATTATCCAAGTCTTTTGAGGTTCATGATTCAGGGAGAAAAATTAGGACTTCCTTCAGAAGCTGGACCAGAAGCATCACTGTGATGGGGGAAAGTAGCAGAGATTCTTTGACAGGCTCGGACACAACTGGCACATCCATAGAGATCCTTCAATGCTGGCTGCCTCTGGAGCAGCCTCTGCGACCATGCTTTTCTCCAACACTGCAGCTGCAGTCTGTAGATGAGCTCAGGCTTGCTGGTGGAAGCTGTGGTCACAGTGGTGTAGACATGCTCAAAGACACATCTCCTTTGGGGCTATGGCCCCCCTAGAGCTGCAGTGAAGACAGGAGGGGATATCAGAGAGATATCAAGAGCTCTCCCTCTCGTAAGGACAGGACAGCAATATTGCAGTGCTCCCCCATCTCTGCCATGCCAGCAGGTGAGGCCCCATGCACATGGGGTGGGAGGACAGGAGAAAGTGGAGCTACGTAACAGAAGAGTGGGAGGTACAAGGTGGGGACATGCAGTCAAGGGTGGCCTATGGGGAGGGCTGCTGCTGAGGTACATGCTATCCAGCCAGATCTGTTCAGACAGCATGTACAGCAGTAACCCAGTGCAGTGAGCAGTGGCGCTGGGGGCTACCCAGCAAACACAGCTCCGGTGGCACTGCACAAGCCACCTGCCCCACCTCTGCTCATGGTGGGGGCTGCTGGTCAGGCTGCAGGATGATGTCTAATAGAAGAACCCCCTTTCCTCCCCAAGAAAGATAAACCTCAGCCTCATGCTACTGCCAGCCTTTCAGTCACCTCTGCAGGTTGATTTCAGGGAGCTTCTTTCATCCCCAAACTGCCTGGGACCAGCAAGTACCCTGATGTTGTGACACCATGCAGTAATTAAATCCAAGGACTCAGTTCCCCCAAACTCCCTATGCCTAGCTCTCTTTCCCCAGCATCGTGGTCCTGGAGATATCCTTTTATTCACAGGAAGGTTTCCCTGATGAATTAAGGTCATCAGGGAAAATCACTAGCTAATGAGGATTTTAGTGAGGGGAGCCATGAACGCAGAAGTTCTCTGTATGGAAGTGTTTTCTGGGTGATTTACTTTTTTCTATAAAATGTTAATATGGAGACAGTGACTTTGTGCTTTTGCAGTGGGACTTGGAGAGGCAGGGAGGCATTTGCTTTTGGCAGTGTTTGGCTTCACCTGGGTTCCTCCAAGGACAGATAACCCCTGTTGCTGTGAAATCCTAGAGCAGAATTTAGTCTGAAAAGGATTTTTTAAATGGAATTAAATACTTGGAACTGCTTATGGGGGGCACTTTTCAACCTCTCCCACTCCTGTCCTTGGAGAGAGGCTGGTTCTGGTGCACAAGAGTTAAGAGCCTTACAAAGCAGAATGAAGCCATCAAGACTTGGCACAGAAGCAGGCTGCATTTCCATTCCCTGCAAAGTGCACAGTCACTGGTTCACAACTCCCTCCTGGTTTATTTTAAGAGGATTTTTGTATTCTCTGTAATTGCACTTATTTTTCAGGTGCTCATTGTTTTTAAGGAGCAAGCCTGGCTGGAGTGGAAGGCTGTGTTGGGAGCAGAAAGCAACTCCTTGCCGACAAGTCTGAGTCCTCTCTCCTTCACACACCCCATTTAGAGAGATGGTTCTTAGCAAATCATCTATGCTGATGATCATGGTTTGTAACAGGAAAGTGATTGCCTAACTCCAGCCTTGTCCAGGCAAAAAAAAGTATGATATGCTGTGATCTGCCCACAGTCACCAAACATTTGTATGTTGTCAGTGCTTAATATAAGGCAGATGGACAGCCTTACTTCCACCCACGCTCCTTGCAGAATGACCTCCCCTCTCTCCCTGCCCTCCTCAAATCACAACTGTCATGTCACAGATGGTCAGTCAGACCCTGGCACTGACCCAGAGTAATGCCATCACATCACCCACTCTCTTTTGCAAGAGTCAATTCCAGCCTAGCAGGCTAAGGAGATATTGGCAGCCCTTCACCCTGGTGTTGACTGCAGACAGGACAGGTGGACAAGCATCAGCTGCTGAGGACGTCTTTTCTTGCATTATCATGGGTAGTACTGCAGTGGACCTTCGGAACTGGACAAGAGCTGAACTAAAGATGTGAGGTAGGGAGGGAAGGAGGAAAACAAGGCTGAAGCAGACCTAAAAAGAGTTTTTTTCAGGGATGGCATGAGGACATCTAGTAGGGTTGGATGGATAATTGTGATAATGCCAAAGGGTCTTCATTCTGCAAATAGCTTAAATTTATTTCCTGATAGATGAGACCTTCTTTGCACTGTCAGGCTATTTGAGGTGAACATGCAGGAACTTGCAGGAAATGTACATAGGCTGATGTGCCAAAGGGAATATAGCCGATCTAGAGAGGCCCTTGCCTGGCACAGTCTGAGAATATCTGGACTCGTGACTGACTGAACACTGAACCCTCACCACTGGGACCCACCCCACCCATGCTTCTTGGGGTTGTTATTCCCAGAAATTTTGACACTCAGACAGTGACTGAGTTGAGTGTACAACAGTATTAGAGACAATAACTGCCTGGCTATGGGCACTGTAGGGCAATCTAGTGATAGTAACTATGCACACCTCTTTTCCCTTTCCTTTCCTTTCCCTTCTTTTCTTTTCTTTTCTTTTCTTTTCTTTTCTTTTCTTTTCTTTTCTTTTCTTTTCTTTTCTCTTCTCTTCTCTTCTCTTCTCTTCTCTTCTCTTCTCTTCTCTTTTCTCTTCTTTTCTCTTCTTTTCTCTTCTTTTCTCTTCTTTTCTCTCCTTTTCTCTCCTTTTCTCTCCTTTTCAGTCAGTAGCTGTGGTGAGAGTTGACACTTTGAATGCAAGTACCATGGCAATAGTAGAAGAGGGGATAACTTGTTTAGAATTGCTCCTGTTATGCCTGCAACTTCATATACTACATAACCTGGGGATATCTGGGGTCAGCCAACTGCTTAATTGCTGGTTCTAAGAGATGATGGCAGGAATGGTACCAAATGGCATAACAAGAAATCGGGAACAGTGGCATGTGGGCATTGGTGCAGGGTAGGGACACTGGCAATCACTATAGTGGCCCCCATGAGCAGTTTCATCACACTGCCCTATCGCCTGCTGATCTGTGCCTCTTGCAGAAGGCATTCTCACCTCCATGGAGAAGGCCTTATCTTCTCATGGTCTAGACCCAAACCTCTGCTAAGCAAGGGATCTTCTTGGCAGTGGAAAGGATGCTTCCACAGCTGGACTGCACAAACGCAGAGATAATGGACTTAAGCATCACCTCCGAAAGCACAAAATAGGAGACAAGCAAGAGAGGTGGCTCAAATAACAGCCTGTCTGGGGGAAAAGGAGGGATTATTCTCTCCTGCTGTGGAAGACCTGAAACTGAAGAATGAATCAGTCAGTCTATGCCCTTCCAGACTGGGGCTCAGTGCTAAGGAGGCACCATAGGTGCTAAGGAGGCACCATAGGAGTTGGTTTCTCCCATAGTCATGGACACACAGAGCAGAAGACATCATTAAAATCTGATGCTAAATGACATGGTTTTGTTTGATGTGACCAAAGAAATTCAAGGCTTGGCATTCACCTGGCATGTGCAGTCAGGTGGTCTAGCTGAGTAGGGATATATTGTTTTCAAGATGTGTGATTTGAATGTCAGGAAGTGATGAGTGGAAGGGGTGGACCTACTTAGATGAAGCTATTGTTTAACAACACCTAAAGCAAGAAAAGCCTTTAATCTCTGGGAGCTGGAGGCTTCACTCCTCCTTCCCACTCCTAGAGAGAGTTAAGAGACTGGAGAACTCTACTTTGATTTTAGAGATGACCTTTAGGCCACCTTCACCCAAACCAAGCTACATGAGCCAGTCCCATCTCTGTCACAGCTTGTGGACCACACAAAGCCACCCACAAAGTACTTATACTTTACACAGATACCTTCCTTAGCACCACAAAAAATCAAAAACTTTCTAGGGGTTACTCTTCTCATTAACTAAATTTGGCTCCACTTGTGGGCTATGACAAGAACATGTAGCAAGCAGGAAATTTAGGACAGCTACCAGAGGTTCTCTTCTGCTCAAGCCTTGCATGGCTGCACAGGTGTGGAACAAACAGCAGGACCAGGGCACAGACAGGCGAAAGACTGATATCCCATAAAGCTGCTCAGCATGGAGGGGGATGCAGGGACTGAGGTAAGTGCTTGTAGTGCAGATGATTGGCCCCTGCAGGCTTTAGGGTAGCTTAAAGATGACTGTGGTTATAGTGCTCTCTGCTAGAGCAAATAGCCCCACGTGAAGACACGTGTGGGTGTTTTCAGAGTTAAAACACACTGTGGGGTTCACAGCTGTTTTCATTTGCATCCCCATAGGCTTTCCTGTGAGCAGAGGGAGCACTTGTGCATGGCTGAGTTTGCAGGAGGATCGATGCAAGACACATTCACCCAGCCACCCTGAGAAGACTTTGTGGCTTTGGCCCTTTTCCAGGAAGGGAGCTGGAACAGCATGGTCTAACCCACCGGAGAGCAGGCAGAACAAAGCATTATTAACAAATGCACCAAGCAAGAGGCCTGCAAGCAGCTTCTTAACTATTCACTGGGCAACATTTGATCTGGTGAGAGTAAAATCCAGTGCATCTGCTCGTGAATGAGGGAGAGGGGAGAGTCTGGGAATGACTGACCCACCTATGCAACCTGCTAAAGACTGGTGAAGTCAGGAGTCACCTATGACCTTCTGCAACATGTTGTCCTTCCAAGTTGTAGCCCTGGTGAAAATCCAAAAATGAAGTGTAGGCTTTTCTTAATGCTTGTTTTTATCCTGGACTGAATAAAGTGGTCTAAACAGGGGGTGTAAATGCTTTGGGAGTTGGTCCCACGAAGACTCAAGCCATTGTTCTTAGGCATTTGCTGGCCTATCAGCTTGGGGACTTGTCTGCCTTGTCCACTTGTTCCCGTGTTGTCACCTCTCCTCTACTACAATTAAGGCTGGGAAGGTGAGAGGATGAACCAACTGGCAGACCTGAGCCAGTCAAAAAATAATTCAGCAAAGAAAGAAGCTGATTATTTTCCAGCCAGAGGAGTTTCTCAGTCTAATTCATCGAAGAAATGATGGTGCAGGCACACAAATGGAGCAGCGCTGAGATGGGACAGCTATTGCACAAGTCAGCTTTGGCACTATAAAGCTGTTTGCTGATCACACTCTTGGTTTCTCTCACCAGGAGTCGGCCAACTGACTTGAACAGAGTTGTAACCTGCATATCAAGACTGTGAGTGTGGGCGGGCTCTGAGCTGTATGGTGTTAACTGAGGTCTCCGTCATGCAGTCCAAGTTTGTCTTGGAGCTAGGGTTGGAGCCAGGGTAGGAGCTGGTCTAAATCTGCTTAAGTGAAAGTTCCCCATGTGTCTTTGGGGCTCAAGGTCCCATAAAGGACTCAAGTGCTATCTCACTCTGAGACATCTAGTTCCCAGACAGAACCCAAATGCATGATGGGCTCCATGGTTCCTAAGTCTGTGCAATGATTTAGGTACTTGTCTTGGAAAGACATCAGGCTGAGATCCAGGCAAGAGGAGACCCCAGACCAGGGCAGTTTGTGAACAGCACCTCCCAGTAGGACTTCAGGCAGGCACTCTGCTAAGTCTGCCCAATTAGGATTCTCCGCTAGGGTACACACTTAATATTATTTGACAGGGCTAAGCAGGATCCCTTTGCTCTTAGAAAACACAGCAGCCATCCCCTATTATGCACTTGTCCAGGGGTTAGAGCATGGAGGGTGTTAGAAAGCTAAGGTTCAACATCAGTTGCAGTCCATGGGCCATCCAAAGGACTGCTCTGGTCCCCAGAGCAGCCGGTGCAAGAGCTGTGCTGGGCCTGATGCACATGGGGCAGCAGAGCCAGGGTGAGTGCTGCTGAGGAAGATGTCTATGTGATTAACAAGGAGATAGAATCTGGGTCAAGGAGCATGGAGAGAGCTGTGTGGCTTGGCTCTCCGCATCCACGGGGTGTAAGAGTGACCTTGGCTCAGGCTGTCTTTACATCCAGCCATGCAGCACCCAGGCCACATCCAGGCACGCAGCACCCAGGCTAGTTGAGGTAGGACACTGGGGCCAACCTGCCTGCCCGGAGCTGACCATACAAGAGCACTTCAAGGACTGATCTGTACAGCACTGTCCCCCCAGTAGTGTCCTCAGGGACAGGTAAACATGGCTTTGTGGCCATGCTGTGTGTGCATGTAGCAAGTTCAAATTCAGAAGGCAACACATTCATTGTTTCAGGTCCTCTGCAGACTCAAGTAGGTGGCAGACTGGGCTTCGAGACCTTCCTGGTAAACATGTCACCTAGAAACTTACTGTTGAAAGCAATGAAGCTGAGCTATTCAACTGATCTCCACATTCACATGATTTCAGTAATTGGAGGCCCTACGCAGAGGCCACAATGCCTAAGCTTTAATTGAACCTTTGCTCTTAGCAAAGCCCAAAGAGCAAGGCCCTGTAGAGGGAGCTTTAAGGTTTCCTTAATTTAACCAAAATATCCTGCAGCCCATTTAATAGTACATTATGAAGTTTTAACATAAATAATTAACACTGAACTACAATTGACATTATGAAGCATGTGGTTGGCTCAGTTAGTATCTTATAACAGCCAGTCATTCACCAAGGCGGGGGGAGTTACACAGTTATCATGGCAAAAATCAACCATATCCACTAGCAAGAGGCTTGCTTAATAGAGCTGTTACTGATGCAGAGCGTGACAGCTACTTAACAGCACTGTTCCAGACAAGGATCAAAGGAAAACATCGTAGTCAAACTGGATTACAAGAACAATTTGGGGAGGCAGGTCAAGAGTCCCACTGACCTTTGGCCAGGACTTGGGAATCAGGTACATCACAGGGATAAGTTTGCAGATGTGTGACAGCTTCAGTTCCCCGGACTGATGAAGTATCATGAGACACAACAGAGGACAGGCAGAATCTGGTCCCAAGTCCTAAACAGGGCAGCTTTCAAACACGTCCTCCTTCTGATCAAAAGGTGCAAAAGGTGTGCTTTCCCCTCATAGTCGGACCACTTCCTCAGCATGCTAGTCAGCGTGTTTTGTTCCGATGGGACTCTAGGTTTCAAATGAAAGCCTGCACTTACAGTTATTAATAGTTCCGGGCAATTTCTTCAAGAAGTCAAGACCAGAGGTCCATTCCTAGCGATCTGCCTATCTGAGCTTACCCTCAAATCCTGCCTGGCATTAGGAATCTGCTCACTTCTTGTTCCTAAGTGCCAGGCAGCGTTGTACACTGCTGTTTGCACTCCATAGGTGGTTGCACTTCTTGCCGACAGGCAGAGAGACTCCCAGAAATTTGGCTTTCAGCAATGTCAGTACTACATGGAACGATTGTCTCAATTTCAAGGTAATGGAGAACAAAATTTGACCCAGGGCTTGTAAAAACATAGAGAAACTTCCTGTGGAAAAGATATCATGTCATGTAAGTTGGTATCATGAGTAGACTGACCTCTTTCCATTCTCTGTCTCACAACAGAGCTGGGCTTGTCCACAAGATACAGGGACTACAACTTAGTATCTTGGTCAGCATGTCTCCCCCTGAATCCTCACAGCTGGTTTGCACTCCTTGGGGATGTGCCCCTGTCTGTCCATACGCCTTTACACCAGAGAAGACAGCAGCACAAAGATAACAAACATAGGGTTACAGTTTGTGATGAATTGGTCGTGGCCAGAGAAGTGACCCCACGTGCTGCTGATCAAGCTGGCTGCACTGCAAAGCTATTGGGTGCTGTAAACAGTTATAGAGCAGAAGATTCCCATGGTTTTAGCTACAGAGTACGTCTAGATATAATCTATTTTTTTCTTCCCTCTTTAAGCTATGTTGTTTCATAAAGACTTACAGACATCACAATTGAAAACGCACTTAGATCTGAACCAAACAGCACAGTGGGGGTAAGAAAAAAATCCGTGTGAGAACCTGGAGGTTAGTAAGCACTCCCATATGCTGGCTGCAGGAGAGAGGTATAGTGCTAAAACATAAGAGATGCCGAGCAGAACAGCCTGTGAGGAAGAAACCTAGGCAAAAACAATTAAAGCATCTCCAGGAAGAGTTATCAGAAGCCATTAGCCCTGTACACAGACTGTGTTCCCTCCCTGGCTCTCTGCAAGCAGACTTTGGTCTCTAATGGGAGAGACTGGAGCCTAGGACTCTCTTAGTGGATTTCTGCTGTTGGTTCAGTCCTGGTTTGTTCCACGCTCTGGCCATTGCCAGGCTCTGCACTGGAGCAGACTATCTTAGTTTCTGCTACATCCAGGGGTGAGCTGATCTCTGAGTCTGCTCCAGCATGTGCCCTTCGCTCCTCTTATCTGGTAAGATGAGGGTTGGATTTCCTTTCCTATCATGAACGACAAGATTAGATTAAGCTGCTGTTTTGGGAAAGTACTTCAGTGCTAAATGCAACCCAAGAGCTGCCCCCTCAAGATGAGCACTGAACAGGTTTGTTGGTGTCTCAGTAGTGATGTGATTCAGCCTTTCTCCCAGAGGCAAACTCTGTCCTACCCTGGTGATTTAGAAAGCATGAAGACTCCCTGATGACCCTGGTGAATGGCCTATTCCAGGAGGCAAAGCTGGAAACAGGTATGCTCAGGGGCACAGCATTTCCCAGATGTTTCAGAAATGCCAATTGGCTTTGCCAGTGAGAGTGAAGCTTTCTCAGGAAGCTAAGGGTGAGCTGAGGCTGTGAATGGCACAGCAGCCCTGCAAGTAAAGGCACGGAAGAGCAGTCTACCCACTACTCCAACCCAAGAGCCAGATGCTGCCTTGGCGAGTAGATGACAGCATCCTTCCCTCTGGATGTCATATTCAGGAGATGTCACAGGAGAAAGTTCCTATCAACACATGAGCCTGAAATGAAAAGCAGGCGAAAGGAAGGGAAAAGGAAAGGGCTGAACAGGACTGTGAAGGGCTAAACTGCAGCTATTTCAAAGGGATCTGACTGCCCTGAAGTCCTTCAGGTCCAAGAATGCAGAAGGAAAGGGACCTCCTGCCTCCTACTTTGTGTTGGTGCACTCTGGTCAGAAACCTTCCTTCCCTGAACCAGAGAAGATCCTCTGGGGCAGGATTTCTCTCACCTCAGTTCGACCCCTTGGGAGTTCAGCTTGTCCCTTAGTCCTTGGGGCAGTTGTAGCTCCAGAGGGTGTGAGATCCCTGTCCTCCTAAAGCTCACAGTGGGCTAAATGCTTCACTGGAGGTACTGATCTCTCTCCAAGGACCCAGAGATGCACTCAGTTAGTTTAACTTAAACATCTCCAGCAAGGTGAAAAGAACCCTGCACATCTGTAGCCAGTAGGATCCATGAGCTGCCTCCATGAATTGGTTGCTTGTTGGCCATTTGATACAGACCTCCAGCTGCTTAGACCTGGAGGCTTTAGTTCTAGCTGCCACTTTAGTCCACTTCATGGGAAGGATGGGACTCTCTCACTATTGAAATTGCCACAGCACGATACAATAACAAACCTCCCATTCATTAAAGTCGGAGCAGGAGTAGGATTCAACTGTACTTCCCAGGCTAGATTTTCTGAGGTGCGGAGCAATCAGAGCGCAGTCACTGAACCAGTCCAGTATGGTTTGGGGGCAGCAGCTGAAAGAATCAGGTTCCAGGAGGACATATACATATATATATATATATAGGGCTGCAAGAGTAACACATCCCTATTGCAAAGCCCCCAGATAGGTAACATTGACATCAAAATAACTTCCTGCATTTCCCTCATGTTATTTCTTATTACCATCTGCCACTAATCATCCCTTTGACAGCATTCATGGGACACTTTTTAACAGAGTCTTGCACAAACAGCAGTGTGTGTTAAGCTTGAAGGAGCTGAGACATGGCGGAGAGAAAGGGAGACAGGAATATAATTCAGATGCAGTCAGCATCACTGGATGATTTTTCCAAAAATTTTCTTGGATCAGTTATTAAGAAGCACCCATCAGGCCTTGGTACAGAGATGCTCAAGCAGAGGTCACCATATACTAGAACAGTCCAGTTAAATTTACAAAGACACTAATCACTAAGCACAGCTGTTAGATGAGTATCATGAATGCCAGGGAACAGAGCTGAAAAACAGAGCAGAGAGAGGTGTCATGAGGAAGCACGTTTAGGATGCAGTACTCTCCCTGCCTTTGGAGGCTCTCATGAATTCTCCAGCAACCCAAGCAGCATTTGGAGCTTGTGACTAGAGAAAAAAAGTGGGGAATTGTTTCATCTCTCACAGCAGACTGATGAGCAGAACCATCTCCCAAGACATCTCACTGGTTCCCAAAAGCCATGAAGGGTGAAAGAATGTCCTTCTGCTGCAGGTTTCTAAATGAGCTGCGGGTACCCCAAACCCCTACCAGAACTGGCTACTGAGGGATGAAATGACTCATCATGACCTTGAGTTTAGGCACCGAAGTACCCATAACCACTAAATTCAGCACAGACAATGGGTAGGCTGAATGCAGCCCTTATAAAAACCCGGCATGTTACACACCTGTGACTCTCTGAACTACTCTGTTATGCAAGGAAAATACCTCTGTAACCCTTAAAACTCAACAGAACACTTCAGCGTCGATCGCCTGGTGCAGACAATGTAGTGAGAGCTTGCCAGGTTCTTATTAGAACATCTCAGCAATATTGATTTTTGATTTCTAGAGCATCTCCTTCTCAGTATGCTTTATAGCCATTAAAATCTGTCTGTGTCTAAAGGATCCCTGCCACTTGGTATTGAAATGCAGCTGTCACTTGGTACAGCACAGCAGGAGAGTTTCAGAGGACAGAAAAAGCACTTCCAATAGTGCTTCCAGTACATGCTGATAGCACTGGGCAGGAAGGCCATTGCATTACAAGTACAGATGCAACCCTATCATTTCCACCTGATCTCTGATTAAGACAACATTGTCCTTTCTTGTAAGGTCCCACACTACCGCTGTGTACCACTTGTTGACCTGTTTGTCTAATGCTGGAAACCAACATCCTTCCAGCTGTCACTGATCATGCTCAGATCCTGAGGAAACTCAGCACCAATGTCTCCAGCATCAGCTCTTAATCCCATCCTTCTCTCACTGTAGAGTGAGCTCCTTAGGCCTTTCCTGTTCCCTGACCTTGGACTGGAGCAGTAAAAACATTCAGCTAGGTTGTCAGCTCACATATGTGGCACATAGCAAACACACCACTGGAGGCAGGTATGTAGTGGGACATACCTGAGCTTAACATCATTCTTTAATTTTTGGGATTGTGGGGAAAACTTTCTAAATGGGACCCCAGCATCCATGAGGCAGTGATGTCCATTTGAGTGTGCAGAGAGTCTGAGGCATTGAGTAATGGCTTTGGAGCAGGTCATTTACCAGAGTTAACTGTTTACCACATATTAATTGTTTCTTGACTGCTTGGCCTAGCTGAAGCACTGGGCCACACGTGAGAGGACAGACTGCAAGGGCGCTGAGTCCTGCAGGGCAGAGAGAAGGAAGAGAAAAGAGCAGAAGAGACAGTGGAGAGATGGAGGATGTTGAGCGAGAGTGAAGAGGGAAGAAAGAAAGTCAAAAGGCAGAAACGACAGGGAACAGATTTGTTCATGGTGCGACTTGAAGTGTGGAAAGAGGCCTCCTCCAAAATGGTAATGACTGATTTCAGTGATTACATTAAAAAAAACCACTCCTGCCCTGAGCTTCCACTACTGTCAGTGGGACCCTGACCCAGTCCTACAGAGCATGGCTAAAAGTGGAATCATGAATTTGGTGGATCCTGAATGCTGATCTCACTTGGGATCCCAAGGTATATAATGCAAATGCAAATGAGCAAGAGAGACCTCCTGTATTGAAGTATTAATCTCAGTGTTAAGAACCAGTTCAAACTCAGTCTGGAATCATTGTGAGATACAGAGCAGATGTGTGGTAGATACTCTCCTATTGGATTGCAAAGCTCACCAGTCATTTCCTCCTTGAGTTAGATGCTCAGTTTTATGGAAGACAAACGTGGTTTTGCTTCAATATTTAGCCAACAGTAATGTGCAATGAGACTGGGAAGTGTTTTTCCTGGAGCTGATGATGAATGAGGCAGAGATTCTGCTGAGTAGCTTTATATAAGAATTGCTGTGTGCATCACTGAAAACAAGCTCTGCAAAACACTGATGCACATGTAGCAGCTGGATAGTCACAGAATAGTTAGGTATGACTTTATACACACACACACACACACACACACACACACTTTTTTCTTGTGAAACTAAAACCTTCCTTGCTTGGTATAAATAAAACATCATTCTTAGTTATCATTTTCATATTTCTCAGAGAGCACTTATTTCTCTTGAGCTACTGGAAATGTTACTGAGATATTGTGGATGAAATATAGATTTTATCTCTGATCTCTCTATCTCCAGGTGCCTAATGTTTCTGAAATCTCATGGGAGCGCCTCTGCTTTCTGCTCCACCCAGTGATCTAAAGCTAAGTCCCACAGCCTTCCTTAGACCTTATGGCTAAAAACACGTATAGGTGAGAAGGCCTTAGTCCCAGGAGTATTCCCATAGGGCTTCAGTAGGATTGCTAGCTGGTGGAGGACTATTCTTGTAGGTAAGACCTGAAGTGAGATCAAGACCTCAGTCTTTGTATAGGAAAAGCACCAGATTAAATTGCTTAAAGTGTTTCATTAACATAGATTAAAAAAATCTTATAACTTTATCAGAACCTCTTATTCTCACTAGTGGACCTAACTTCATGATGCTATATTCCAATGTACTATGGCTTTGGTCTTGCTAGAGTCAAATGTTAAACCTGTTGGTGACTGCAGTAAGACTGAGCAGCCTGTAAGGTCCCAGCTCTTGATTTTGGTAGCAACAGGAGGAAACTCAGAATTTGCTCCTTGGAAATGCAAACCAGGAGATGTCTCAAGAGTGAGTGGCAACAGGCTTTGTCTTGTTGCTCTTTGGAGCTCCCATCCTCTTCTGATCAGACTCAGAGGAAAGTGATCCAAATTCTGCAGTCCAGAATGCTTTATCCAGGTGTAAATAGGAACAGAATTGAGTCCTGGACCTGGATTTCTTCATAGTACACTTCTAACAGTGCCCAGCTAATGAATCTGGAAACCTTTAAAGCCCAAACCATGATCCCTGAGCTATGGAGATAGGCAAGACTGTACGAGAATGTCATGAAGAACTGACCCCTAACTCAAACAATGATTTATTTGCTCATTGTCATTCTTTCCCTAACCCCAACGCCTGGCTAGTGGCAGAGCTATGACCAAAAGCTGAGGCCCCTGAGCATTCACCCACATTTGAGTGTCAGACTCCGATAACACAGACCAGCCCATCTGTCTCAACCTTCCCCGTGCTAGGTCACCTCTCCCCAGGCTTTCCCTGTGCTCTGAATCCCTACAACTCTTCCACCATCAGAAATACTTTCTCCTCCCTTCTAACCAAAGCATGTCACCAACTTACCTCTGCCACTGCGTTCTGATACCTACAGCACAGAAAGACCTTGCCGCACCTGGTATAACAGAACTATGGTGGAAACTTGCATAAGAGGGCCTGATCCTGCATTCCCTGCTCGGACAAAATCCCCAGAAAATTCCCTGAGATGGGCAAAGAGCTTGGTATCTGGCAAAGAGCAGAGCTGGGAAATGAATGTCCTGACCTAGGGCTTGTTACCTGTAAAGAGCAACTGATCAACTGGGGAAGGGGCTAATTGTCCTGCTTGCTCCCCTGTCCTTCACAGCCAGCCATGGGGTTTGCCCCGAAAACATGAAGTACCCTGACCAATTTCCCAAATTCTTTCCACAGGCAGCTAATTGATAGCTTTCTTCCTGAGCTCCCCCTCAAGTCCAGCTATCCTTCTCTCTGCTCAGGCACCTATGAAGCCTGTAATTACTGCTTTACTCCTTTTTCCCCTGTAGTGGAACAGAGCCTACTTCAAGCGCTGGCCTTTTTAAAAATACATCTGCTCTGCACTGCACTAAAACACATAGAATAATAGAAGAGAGTCCATCAGCATGGGTACCCTTTGCCTGTATGACTTTCAAAGGCAGGAATCTTTTAAAGAACATGTAGGATTTTCTCTACTCCAGACCCAAAGCTGAGCACAAAGCTTTGACGTGCTGGAAATATTTTGATGGGGGGGGGGGTTCATGCATTCCTTTTCTGGTTTAAGGGCTGGTCATAGTGACATGCGTGTAGTCTGGAGTGACTCCACTGGAGTCAGTCAATGCCTGTTGCTGTAACTGGGGTTTGCCCGTGTTGGTGACCTTCCTTCCTGCTCTTCCATTTCCTCAAAAGCTCTGCATGAGGCCTAGAGCTACAAGACCTAATCACATAGCTTAGGGATGGAGAGATGGGGGGGGAGCCAAAGGTAGGAGCTTGCAAAGAGGTCCCAAGGGGGTCCCACTGATAGTCCCCACCCATCCTGGCTATCAGTGACCTTTCTTACCTTGTTTCCCTTCCCAGTGTGGGAGTCAGCCCCTTGGTCATGTGATACAGTGCTGACAGAGGAGCTCTGCTGGCACTGTTTGCTAACCACCTGTGGTCCAGGAATGACTGTTAATCCCTGTGCCTGTAAAATGAAATGGGGTGAAAGGGATCTGGTGCAGTGCATCAGGTATGGTCCCTAATTTGTTCCCAAATGTAAAGGAGAGATAGTGCTTTCCCCAAAATTTCTTCTCTTCAGATACATCTGCATTTGTCTGGAGTTGCCAGCCTTAATTCATCAGAGCATAGATAACTTTAAGCACATTCTTATGTGCTTAAGGGTGGTGGCATGGGCATGCTGGCTTGGATTCCTCTAAATATATGCTGAAGCCTCAAGGGGCTTAGGTGCCTAAATTCTTTGGAGGATCTTGGCTTTTATGTCAGAAGATAAATGAGCATGGCCCAGAGCTCGACAGCTTGGCAATAAGTACTGCATTGCAAGAGAGCTCCTTGCTGTAGGGCTGCCAGCAGCTCCCATTCTGGACCTGCTGGTCAGAGCTCCAAGCACCAAGGCCAGAGAGTTACAACATCCCAGAATTGAAGGCCATCTTTCTTTAGGAAGCCTTTGCAGCACTAGGGGTAGGATTCACCTCCGTTGAGCCGTTATGTCTCCATTTGTACATGTCTTCACCTGAGCTGGTCATCTAACTTCTTCATAGTCTTTAAGTAAGATGCCTTTAGGGCACAATTCTCCTGTTCCACTTCAGAAGTCAATGTTAGAAAAAGCTTAACTGCATTGTAGACTCCTTGGTCCCTCTTCATTGACCATAACTGAAGCCTAGAGGTCACTCACCTAGAGCATTCATCTGTGCACTCTTGCTTTGGAGACCCCAGATGTAAGTGTCTGTATCTGGGCTCAAATCTTACCTCTAGTACTGTGTGACTTAGCTGTTGTCTGATGCTTTTGAACTCCCAGATGAACCATCTCCTGGCTGGAGTGGTGAGAGAAGGTAAGGGACTTGTACCATCCCCATCTGTCCCATCTATTTAGAGGTAGATTAGGATTGGTGGCCTCCATCTTCTCACCAAGCTCTGGGCCTGTATCGGTGGTAGGTGAGCAGGTACACTTAGAGGTGGACTTGCTGCCAAAGCCACATATTTGATAAATCTCAAAGCCCGTTTCTATATCAAACCTCAAATGAAAAAAATGGCTAGAGCTGAGTATCCAGTTCAATCAATATACTTTTCATTTAATGCTATTTTTGCTGTAAGATCATGGTTCAGGGGCTTCCTTTGCACTCCAGGAACAGGGAGAGAGAAAGGGTGGGGGTTTGCAGATGTCTGAGAGTCTGTGTGAGTGTGTGTGCATATGTGTGATGTCTGTGTGTGTCTGTGTATGCATGCTGCCTGTATATGTCCGTGAGTGCAATGTGTGATACCTATCCTGTGTTCTTGTGATACCTATGCACACATGAGTGTGCATTTCTGATCCTTCTTCCAAAGCTCTTTCCTGTCCTTGCCTTGGACTTTTCTCAGCCTCTGTCTGCACAGTGTGCACTGCAGAGAAGCTCAATTCAAAGGGGTTTCAGGTCCATTTACATTTCTATCCTGGGTCTCAGTGCATGGGGTGAGACCTGTGTGTGCTGCCCCAGAAGAGAGTCAGTTGGGAAGCCCCTCAGCAAAGAGGACAATCTCCCAGGCCTTTCAGCATCTCTGACCAGCTAAACTTCCCCCTGGCTTTCACACCCTGGAGAGCAGCACTGTGGCAGGCAGTGGTAACTCAGCAGCAGGAGCGGAAGAGCAGAGACCCCAAGACATGTGACCAGTAGGGCAAGGGACCAGGACTTGAACCTGTCCCTGGACTTTCCTTGTCACCCCCTCTCCTGGCTCCTAACTCCACTCCTGGGAGGAAGGACCAGCAGCTGTTCCCTGACCTGTGACCAGGAGGGTAGCTGTTCAGGAGGGGGTGCCAGGCTGCTGCAGGAGCAGTGGCAAAAGGGGCTCTTCTCGATCTCCTCTTGGACCCTCCCATCCGCGTAGCCCAGGACCCGACACCCTGATCTGGCAGGACCAATTTCCAGGCCTCCCTGCCCTGCTCCAAGCCCAGTCCTGCCGAGTCCCCATATGTAATGAGTTTGCCAGGCCTTGTGGCTGCTCCCGGAGCCACTGCCTGCAGAGCCCCGACGCTCCCCAGCGTCCTTCCCTGCCAGGGTAGACCCCGGGCTGCTACTGGTTGTCCGAGTATGCCCCTCCATGTGCCATCCTTTGCTCTGGTCCCTGGCGGGACCCCCCTTACCTGGCGGCCGGCAGCGCCGTCCGGGGACCGGGACTTTGCTGTCACTGCCCGCGGCAGAGCCCCGGGCGGCCCAGCCTCGCTCCAGCTCCCGAGCCGAGCGCGCATTTGCCTAAGCGCTTTGCATTTGTGAGTGGGAAATACCGACTCGCCTTTTTATGATCGCGGGTGATAAATATTGCATCGCTTGCCTTGCAAACTTTTAAGAGCAGCGTCAGAGCGGCACCTGAAAGCCGCCGGCTCCGGGCACCGACCCCGGCCGGGCACAGCGCCCCCGCGCCTTCGCCGCAGTCCGGGCAGGACTCGGACTCTTGCCTTTTGGGGGGGGGGGCTGCCGGGGGACACGCTCCGAGGCAGGAGTAGCAGCAGACTGGAGTGTGTTGTGTCTGCGAGGGAGAGCCGGGGAGGTGGGGAGAGCGAACAGGGCCCTGCTAATGCTGCACGGAGCTGATTCTCCAAGGCCCCCCCGGGCAGCACTCAGCATCCAGCCTTCATTAAAATTTCATGGCCAGCACTTGGCCAAGGTCTATTTATGAAAATGCGCTTTTCGCTTCATGGAAAAAACAGGAATGAAGCGAAAGAACAAAGGCGGGGAAGGGGTTTGCGAAGCGCCCAGAAATAGAGCTGTGCGGCCGCAGCTGCGCGGGGCGCGTGGACCCCCCTGTGCGGCTCGGGGCCGGGCAGGGCGGGCGCAGCCGCGCGCGGGAGCCGCCGGCGGGCGCGGAGCCGCCGCAGCCCCCTGCGCGGCCGCGGCCGCGGCGGGCGCGGGCTCTGCCCCGGCGGGAGGCGCCGCGCGGCGCTGTCCGAGGTGCTGGACACGCGGGCGGCCGCGGCGGTCCGGGCCGCGTGGGAAGGCTGCCGCGCCCCGGGTCCCGGGCCCCGCGCCGCGTGGGAAGGCTGCCGTGCCCCGGGTCCCGGTCGCGTGGGAAGGCTGCCGTGCCCCGGGTCCCGGGCCGCGGGCTGGGACCTGCTCCCGCTCCTGTCCCCCGGCAGCGCAGGCAGGGCAGCTCTCGGAGTGCTGCCTGCCCCGGCAGCCGGCAGCGAGCCTGCCCCGCTCAGTTAGGTCAAGCGGCTCCTCGCCTTGCTTTCCTTGCTGTTTTGGATACTTTGGGCACCTGGTTCCCCCCGTCTACCCCGCCGCTCTTCATAATTTTCCCGATAAAGCTATGAATTCGAGAGCGACTTGTCGTGCTTCGTCCCGCCCCAGGTCCGAGGAGGAAGGGCTGTGCCGGCTGGCCCGGGGCGCCGACGGCGCGGTCGGGGCGTCCAGTCGTGCTCGGCACCGGCGCTGCGGCCCGCGGGCAGCCCCGGGCAGCGAGGGCCTCCCGCCAGCCCGTCCGCCGCTCCCTTCGGGGACTGCACACTCCACAGTCCTGGCTCTCCCCGTCACTCTGGGTCGGGCGGAGCTGAGCTTGGTGGTTTATGTTTCCGAAGAAGTTGTAAAACAAAAGCACGAAGCTGAGTGACGGGGAGAACAAAATACGGGTAGGCGCACTCACCCCGCTACAGAGAGGACAATCACACGGGGAGGCATTCACCCCCGGCGGCCATGCCCCAATTTCTAAGTGGTTTTATCTTGTTTTGGAAGTTGTTTCGATGCAATAGGCTGAGATCGGTGGCTGCTAGAGACGAAACTCAATGCACGTAAATAGCGAGGACCTGGCAGATGAAATACCCTTTCTCCAGTCTGCTCAGGATGCTTCTTCGTCCCTGTATCAGGGCAGGGGAGATGGCAGGACCTGACTGAAAGGACTCCCCCTCCCGAGAGAAGCATCCCGTCCTCGCACTCGTTTAAGGGCGAGAGGCAGAGTCTTCCCTGCCGTCTGCCGCTCAGCTTCTGCCCGACCCTGCGCAAACGAATTTAGCCCAAAGGGGCATTTTCTGGGCCTCAAAATAAAACACACCCAGGGAGAAATATGTGGCGTTTTTAAATACGTGCAATTTAGGCTGATCCCGGCCAGGGAAGTGACTCTTTTCCCCTCTCCGCCAAACCCTGCCGAGTCAGTGCTGGCCAAATATACAAGAAGATACTGAAATACAAACGGGAGGTCGGGCCCTACCGGCTTGGCCAGGGAGGGGGCCCGAGAGGGGGCAGGGGGCGCTGAGGACGGACTCTCCCGGTCAGCCCGGCCCTCAGTCACGGCCCCGCGGCGGGGGCGGCTGCACTCTCCCGGGCCGCGGCTCCGGGGTCGGCGGCGGGGCGGGCGGAGCTCGCTTTGGACGAGCCCCCGAGCCGATTTCTCCTCCTCGCCGGCCCCATCCCAGCCTTATCGAGCCCATTCGGGAGCCGTGAGGGGGCCGCGGGTCCCGGCGGGGCTGGCAGCACTGGCAGGCGGGTGGCCGCCTTTCGTTTCGTTTCGTTTCGTTTCGTTTCATTTCGTTTCGTTCCGTCTCATTTCGTTCTGTTTCGTTTCGTTTCGTTTCGACTCTCTCCGCTCGGGGGAGGGAAAGGCCGAACCCCGCCGACGGGTCCTGCCGGGAAACGGCGGCAGCTCGGTGAGCGGGACCGGACACGCGGAGCCGCGCCGCGCCGCGCCGCGCCGGGGCCCTCAGCCGTTTCGTACCGGCCATGTGCTGCTCGGGCCGGGACGCGTCCCGGGGCCCGGGCCCGGGCAGCTCCCGGGAGCCGCAGTAACTCCGCCAGGCAGGATAGTGAGGTAAAACGTGCATGGTTTATTTGAAATGCTGCAGCGTACACAGACACCAAATTTCATTCAGCACACACACAGCGAAACGAAATCTCGTTTTTAAAAAAAGGAAACGGAGGCAAATTCCTCTATTAAATATGCAAAGCAAAAAAAAAAAAAAAAGTATTCTTGCCTTAGAAAGTGCAGAGTTCACTATTTGCAAAGGCAACCGTCCCCGCGGCGGGCCCGGGGCCGGGCACCGCGGCCGCTCCGGCACCCCCGGCTGCCCCGGGCAGCCCGGCTTGGCCAGTCCCGCAGCAGCCGCGCCGCTGCCGTGGAGGCGCCGCTTCTGTGAGCCCGAATGATTTGATTGTCGAAGCGTAGGTTTTTTACCGTGAAATCATACGGTTATCGAACAGTTTAAGCGAAACCAAAGCAAAATAAATCTCCATTTTCCCCGAACAAACCGTGACTCCAGGGGCGTGCCAATTTTTTTCCTTTCTTTCTTTTTCTTTTTTTTTTAATTTTTTTCCTTTTTTTTTTTCTTTAATTTAGCCGATGAGGTAGAAACAGAAACGTTATTGCAAAAATGCGATGGATTTGCTGGGAGCAGGGGATAGCGAACAAAACCATGCAAGTGGGTGTGTGTGCGTGTGTGTGGAAGTGTGCGTGGGGACCCTCTGCAGCGAGCGCGGGTGAGCAGGGCCGGCGCCTCTGTATTTACAGCCGTCCAGGGCGGCTTCGAGATCTTTTTCTTTCTTTTTTTTTTCTTTCTTTTTTTCTTTCTTTTTTCTTAAAGAAGAGGATCGGGCACCGAGAAGGGATCGGTGTCCCCTGTCCCCGCCTGCCCGGCCAGGGAGTCGGGAAGGGACGGGGGGGCTGGAACAAAGACCTGCCCAGGCTCTCGCCGCCGCTGCCCTGACTCCAACACCCCCCCGTAAACCCCCCTGGCCTTTCGTTTTGTCTTTTCTTTTTTTCTCCTGTTCTCTCTCTCTCTCTTTTTTTTTTTCCTTTTCCCCCAGTTTTGTCTACAAAAGCAGTCTGTACCAGTCATAACAGCGCGGCCAGTTCACCCGGGGGTGAGGAGCCGACACCAGGCTGTTCACTTTGCTTCGGGCAGGTTTCCTTTTTAGGTTTATTATTCCATTTTTTTTTAAACAAACAAATGAAAAACCCTGCCCGTTTTGGAGAGGCTGAGGCCAGGGTCATGCTGGGCTGGCTGGGGGGCCAGGCGCTCCCCCCACTGGCCTCCCAGCCCCTTCTTCAGTAGGTGGCAGAAAATTTCATCCTTTTCTGCTTCTGTCTCTGATTGCAAAACCAGACCCGCACCACATTCTTCTTCAAGTCTAACTTCTCGGCAATGGCAGCGATTTTCTCTGAGGAGGGCCGTGGCTGCACAGCAAAGTAGGCCTCCAGTGACCGCTTTTCAGGGGCAGCAATGGAGGTGCGCTTGCGTTTCTTGTCACCCCCCGTGTAAATCTCAGGTTTGGTCATTTTCTCTCTCTGGGCCCGCTCTGCCTCCTCCAACCATGCTTCCAGAATGGGCTTTAGGGCCACCATGTTATTGTGGGACAAGGTGAGAGACTCAAACCTGCAGATGGTGCTTTGGCTAAGGCAGCCAACCCCTGGGATCTTCAGGTTGGCCAGTGCAGAGCCCACATCAGCCTGGGTCACCCCCAGCTTGATCCTCCGCTGCTTGAACCGCTCAGCAAAGGACTCCAGCTCCCGTGGGTCCGTCTCCGTCTCGGGGCTGGAGATGACAGCGTGGGAAGTGAGGCCGTGGGGGTGGGACATGTTCATAGGCTGGGAGTGGTGGGCCATGTGGTTGATGGCCGACATGTGGGAGTGAGGGTGTGAAGGTGTGGAGCCCACATCTGGGCCGGGCACTCCTCCGAGCGGGATGGCAGAATTGAGGTGGTCCAGGAGCTCACCATCCAGGCCCTGGGAGGGCTGGTGGTGGTGGTGGTGGGGATGGTGTGTGGTGAGCACGGACGGGTGGTGCAGGTGCACGGAGGACGAGGTAGGAGTGCAGGACACGCTGCTCATGGTGTGGTAGGTGGCATCCGGCTTGAAAGGGTGGGTTTTCTGTGATACTATATCCACAGCGGCCAGAGCCTCAGCACCTCGCAGCAAGGTCTCATCAAAGCCCGCAAAAATGTTACCTTGGATCTGGAAGTGGGGGGGGGGGGGGGGGGGGAGGGGAGGAGAGGAAGGGGGAACAGAAACAAAGCAGAAGACCAGGAGAAGATTAAAATAAATGCAGTGCTGCAGAGATCCCACTCTGTCCCTCTACAGTGTCTGGGCCAGGTAAGCTGAATCAAGTTCAACACTCCCCCAAGAAAAGGACCAGGAAGGGGGTGTCGGGCCCCGGGCATCCCACCCTTCTCTTCGGGGCGATCTCCTCAAAAGAGGGGAGATGCAGAGGGAGGGCAGAGCCGATCGGGAATCCGGCAGAGCCTCTTCTCTACCGGATCGCACGGCCGAGCTGGGCGAGACGGCATTTCTCTCCCACCCTGGGACAGACCTGCCAGATCTCCCCGCTGTTTCTCAAGCCCTCTCTGCCCGCTCCGAGCACTGCCTTGGAGACAGGCGATAACCCCTCTCAGGACCTGACTCACAAACTGCCCTAGGGGGAACGCAAACGAAATCCAAACCCGAACGGACCCCCTGCCCGCACCGCGGCTCGCGAAGTGAGTTCGGGGCCGGGGCAGGCTCGGGCGCAGCAGAGCCCGGTCCGCCGGCGCGGAGCCCGGCCGGGGAGCCCCCCGCAGCCCGCCGGGCGCCTGCCTCCCCCGGGGCCGGGAGCGCGGAGCCCCGCCGGAGCGCGGCCGGAGGCGGCTTACCTGGGGGGCGGGCAGGCAGGCTCTGCGGATGGCTTCCGAGCTGGTGTGCAGGTGGGGGTACTTGGGCTCATGCAGGATGGGGTGCATGCTGAAAGCCTGCTTGCTGTTCATGGACATCATGGTGGGAGAGGAGCGGGGCAGGGCAGGGGCGCTCCGGGCAGCCCGGCTCCGGGGGCGCGGTATTGTCTGCCTCCGCCGCCCGGCATCAATGGCATTATAGCCCGGCCCCCCCGCCCCCCCGCGCGCTCATTGGACGGGCTGCGGGAGGCCCCGCCCCCGCCCCGCCCCCGGGCAGTGATCTCACCCCCCCCGTCGGGTCCCCCTCCAAAACGGGGCTCGCCCCCCACCCCCACCCCCCCTGGCTCTGAGTGGCCCCGGGACTCCCCGGCCCGGGGGTGGCGGCGGGGCGCGCTCCGGGCTCCCTCCTGCCCGCACGGGCAGAGGCGCGAAGGGGAGCGGCACCGCGCCGGAGCGGCAGCCGCCGAGCCCCGCTCCTGCCCCGGGCCGCGGCCGTCGAGCAGCCCCGCAGCGCGGCCGAGCTGCTCCTCCCGGCCCGGGGCCGGCCCGGCCGCAGCCTCCTGCCTGCGCTGAGCTCCCCTCTGCCCGGCCGCTGCCTGGCCCTGTCCGGTCACTGCCTGACCCTGCCGGCTCCTGTCCGCCCTGTACAACCCCCGTCCCGCTGCTGCCCGACCCTGCCCGGCCCCTGCCCAGCCCACACAGGTGCGTACCTGCCAGCAGCTTGGGGCTGGCTTGTCCCGGGGTGGATCTGGGGAACAGAGCAGACCCCAGGCTAGCTGTGAAGAGGAGCCTTCCCACATCTCCCTCACAGGGCTTTCCAAAGGAAGAAGTTCCTGGGGTTAAAATTCACCATAACATTGAAATAATGAGAAGTTTCATCAACTTTTTTGATGAACCTACCTGGCTTGATCACATGAATCCTCCTGCCAGTGCAGTCCCATGGACTCCATGTCTGTCTGTCTGCAGCCTGGTTCAGCCTCCCCTCCCCAGCCCGGTGCTGCCTGCCTGTGCCTCAGCAGTACAGTCTTTCTCTCTCAACATCTATCCATTTGTGTTTGTCTCTATGCACTCCCTCTGCCCATGGCATTGCCCTCTCTCTCCCAATATTCACTCCCTCCTTCTCCCTTCCTGCCCCTATGCCTGGATCCTGTGGCTGTCCAAGTGTTGTGTGTGGAGGTGAAGTCTGGTGGTTGCACCCTGCTCTGGCAGCTCTTAGCCCTGCCTGAAGGCAGATGAGAGATCTGACATGCAGCAATACTGTCAGCCCAGAGCAGAAGCAAGGGGAATGGTGGAAGGGGGGGTCTCTGGTGCTTGCTGGAGAGAGGATGGCAGCTGTGAGAGGGATGAAGGATAAGAGGGTGCTTGGTCTTGCTCAGAGTCAAGTGACCTCTCAAGGGAACAGTGGGTGTTTATCCAGTCCAGAAAACCCAGCCCTAGCAGTGTGTGTAAGGAAGGTTATACACAGTCCTGCTGTTCCAAGGGTGCAGAGGTAGAGACAGGGCAGTGTCACACAATTTTTCTGGTCCCTCTTCCACTCACCCTCTAGCTTTACAGATCCTGCATACAGTATCCTCTGTGACATCCCTTCTCACAGGGATCCTGCTGGGCACCTTGGGTCTGACAGGGCCACCAAGTGTCAAAAGGAAAAGAAAAATCTAATCTAATCTCAGTGTTACCAGAGAGGCTGAAGTGCCACAAACAAGATGCTAACTCAGGTCTGGGCATGTGCAAATAAAGGTCAGATCCAGTGACAGGAGACTTTGAAAGCAGCTGTCACCATGCATGTTTCTGTCCAGATTCACACACAGACCATCAGACAGCAGTGCATGTGCAGGCAGAAGGCTGCTAAACTAGACAGGGTGCAGCACATCACTGGCTCATGCACAGGGATGAAGGAGAGGCTCCACTGGTCTGGATCCTGACTCTGGAGTCTCCTTGGTGGAAGAACCACATTAGCTCTGTGGTGCTGCCAGTAAAGCTCTATCTCTGAAGACCTGATAGATGGGAGAGGGTGCATGAGCGATCCCTGCATACAACAGTCCATGCAGGCCTTCCTACTTGTTAAAGCATCCTATACATATATGAGGGACCTCTGATCCCAGTAGTGTAGCCTGCCAACATGGTGATGCTCTCTGACTATCCACAAATATGAACAGGCAGGAGCTGTGAAGTCTTTTTGCCTTCTGCTTTCTGTCAGCACAGCTCTCTGAGTCATGGTGTCCCCTCTGCTGCCTGCAGAGATTGCAGCATTAGGTGACGGGCAGAGAAGAGCTGCTGCCAGAGAGGTTCACTGGAAGCTTTCTTTACACTTGAGGCTCAAGCAGAATGATTGCAAAGGGGAATTGTTCCTCCTGGGTAGTCTGCTGCGTGCCCAGCCCCTTTCTCTCCTCTTCAGATAACAGCCCATGGACTCACTAACTCATGCCTGCCAGAAGCTTTTGTTAGGAGACTTCATCTTTCTTTTCTTCTGCCAGGCTCTTCCTGGTGACCCCCCACCCCCACCCCTTTTTATTTCTGCTCATTCACTACATTCCAGTAGATCAAAGAAGGAAAGTTGGAGAGATCAGTTCAATCCCTAGCTCTAGAATTAGCTGTTCTTGAGGGAGCTAACATCATGGCAGGCTGTTTTTTTGCGGCAATGAACTGCCTCCAGACTCTGCCTCAGAACATGTCCCAAAGGCTGGCGACCCTGGGGGTTAGACCTGGGCACGCTCTGCTTCTGCACACCATGCAGAGAGGCACCTGGGGAAAATCAGATAAGACTCTCCTCTTTGAGGGTCTCAGCAGGTAGTTTTCCACACCTTCAGGAAGCTCAAGACCTGAGCCCAGGGCCCAAGGACAGCACATGGCTAGCAAGTTCAGTAAGGAGCACAGAAATTCCTTTTCCAGCACATGCAGCCAGTTCTGATCTCATTTCTCACACTTGTAACCACTGACATGACTGCTGGAGCAGCACAACAGTTGTTCCAAGCCAACCCAAAGATTCATCTAGCCCTGGATCCTGGGTGTTTGTCTAGGAAAGGTAGATAAGAAACAGATCAAGTAAACAGCATTTCCTCCACATCATTTCCATGCCTATCAGGGTTTAACATACCTTTATTAACTCCCCCTCAGAAACCTTCTCTTTTCCAAGCAGACACTACAGTCAATGCACCAGATGCCACTGGAAACTAACCTCAGAGACTCTCTCTCCAGCAAGGTCTGTGTCCAAGAAGCTCTATCTCTGTGGCTTTTCAAAGATGACCCACAGTTTTTCCTTCTGACTTTCTGCCTCTAACCAAAAACTCTTGCAACAGTCCTCCTAATTCCCATGTCTGCAATCAAAAAACACCTCAGTGAAGACTTTTTAGAGGATTGCCCTGCCTACCACGTGGTTTGGTGCCCCAGGCAGTTGCCTCCAGACTCCAGCTGTTTTTATTACCTAAGTAGGTTTGATTGCTCCTTCATTTGTGCCTAAATGAGAGCCCTTGGCACCCTCATGAGCTTTAATGGGGTCTATGTGTTCTAGCTACCTGATGGCAGTGATTGTCAGCTTCCAGCATAATATTGACATAGAGCAGAGGGGATACGGCTTTCCAGGCCTCCACAAAAGGATCCATTTGAAATGGCGCACATGTTGCTTTCTGCAAAACGACGGAGCACAGAGGCAGCAGAGGCCCTGACCATGCAAACAGCTGTGCTGGTTGGAAATGGCTCTATCCGCAGATGACTGTTGGCATTTTCCTCTCATCTGTGGAGGTGCAGATGAACTGACCACGTTCACTTTGTGAGAGCCTTGTACATGTTTTACAGCAGTGGTTGGTAAAGGTGGTTGTGCTGCTGGTGCGCAGCTGACAGGGGTGTCACTTCCATTTGGTATGGGTACAGCCATTAGGAGACAGCTACTTGCCTCCTAATTCACCTGTCAGGATAAACTTTTGATGCCAGCAAGACAGGGCCCAGTGCTCCGCCACATCAATAAGGGAAAAAGTCAGGAGGAGGAACATGGCTCCTGGAAAACACTCTGTGGGATGATGCAGAGATCAGGAAATCAATGAGTATCCACTCATTGGTTCTTCTCCCATCTAGTCAGTGAAACTTGTAAGGAGTCCCCGTTCTCCAATCCATGCTTTCTTCCTCATAGTCCTTTCCAGAGCCTGAGCAGGCACAGGATGGTGGAATCAGCCAAAAAGGACAAATTCTAGTGTGCTGGAAATTTTATTTTTACACTTAATTTCAGCTCAAAATGAACCAAATCAAACCTTTTTTTTAATTTATTTTTTAATACCCCACAAACCAGTCTTGATAAGGAACTCACTGTGGAAGAAGGAAGGAGGCAGGTTGGGAAGAAAATATGTGTCTCCAGGGCTCTCCAGCCATTGAGGTATAGTGACTTTCTCACTATCAGCAGCCACCCCAGTCCCAGCTTGCAGCTCTGCTTGGCACTGAGCCTTTTGATATGCCTGGCCTCTGGCAGCGTCCTTGCTGTCCCAGGGCCATGGCTCCTGAAAGCACAGCTCCTTGGTCCTACTGGGCCACTTGGCAGCTCCAACATAACTCACCACTGTCTGTGGAAACCCTGGGGAGGATCCGTCTATCAAAATTAAGATGTTTGAGGATTAAATGTTTCAGTCTCATTGGAATTTACATTTTCTGATGAAAATTAGTTTTGTCAGAAAATTTGTAAGATGCTCTACTTGCAACTGGACTGCACATTGTGAGCAGAGTGATAGTTTAAATTGCCTGCCTGGATGCAGGAAGGGAAAAATCAAGCCCCAAGCATTTTTTAACAGATGCACTAAACTCTACAAGCTGATGTACTTCTGAGATAGACCCATGGCATTGAGGAGAACATTTCTACTGCACAGTGTACTTATTCCGGTTTAAAACTGGTGTGAGATCAGAAACACGACCAGGACAAGCCAAAGTGATCTCCCATGCAACTCTCTGGCAAACACTGGCATTACAGAAGATTCAACAGTGGCTAGATTCTGTGCATTTCACCATGCAGAGTTGGAAATAGAAAAAGAAATCAAGCCATAGTTCAAAACATCATGCTTTCAAAATGATCTGGAGGGTAAGAGAGCAGTACAGAAAGAGCTCCTGATGACAAGATCTGTTTCTTAGTCTGAATAACACAGTGTATTTTAATGCACAGATCTAGCACTTCAGGTGTAAGAGGAAAGAATATCTTTGCAGACCAATGCTGAAAGCCAGCTTGTAAAAATCCTTATTAAAACCCCACTGAGTCTAATCGTGCAAGATAGCTTTTAATTAAAAAGTGCAACCATTCAGCCAAGTTTTATAGGGAGATTGCTACGACCCTGGGAGATGCCAACCAGCAATAGACTAAACTCCTTCCGGAGGGAGGGATTTTTCCCATCCCTTGTTCTTAGCTGGCAGGGAGCATCTCTGACTGTTTTAAATGGGCAGCTTCACAAGTTTCCTGAGTGTGGTTTCTTCCATTAGGAAATGGGAACCTTTAACAGCTCACCCAGGCAGCAAAATTCCTCCACTCCATCTATTGCATTAGGAGCCCGGAGTCCATGCTGCTCAACTCAGTGGAGTAGGAGAGAGAGCAAAAGAAGAGAAAATCCAGATGGGGCAAAGTGTAGCTCGACTTTTTAATACTAAATTATTTACAGTAAGTAAAATCGTGTGTGTCAATTGTGAAAAGAGTCCAATTTGTTTGATTTACATTGCAGGGGGGTGCCCTGGGGTAGGGGGTGTTTAACTATCTTCTCTAATGTAATTGCCTATGGCAGGCCGTTAAATATTTGATAGGCTGCCTGAGCAAAGTAAGGAACTTCGTCTGATACGCTCCCGCAACCCTTTCAGCGTATCAAATGTATTTGCAGCCAGAGAGTACCTGAGCCCTTTCTATTGTGTAACTGGTGCTAAGTACTCTCATTGCAAGCCCACACAGACTGCAAAGGGCATGTTTTAGCCTGCTTCTAGGGTGTGCTTGGTTTCTGTAGGAACCTGCACCTTCCACTGGAAAATAGGGGCTCTTCCCTAGTACCAACAGTTTTTTTCTTCATTAGAAGCTCAAGTTTCTCTCTTTTTCCTCAGCCACCCAAAAGGGACAGCAGCCTTTGTCACTGCAAGGACTGTGCCCGTGACTTGGGGTTGTTGCTAGCCTGGCCCCTGGGCAGCTCTCTGCTGCAGTTAGATCAGGGTGTCTGTGCAAAAGTGCCCTTCAGTTTCAGGATGGTCTGGCCTTCGCAGGACCATGGGAACTCAGGCCTTGACTGCAGGATCTTGATTGCCAGGGCTGTGAGGGATAGGGGGACAAGGGATATGGGAAGAGCTGCAGAGGAGCCTGTGGACACCAGCAGCAGAGATGGACTGCAAAAAAATCTAAGGGTCCAAGGCAGCTCGTGTAGCCCAGCCTCAAACCAGCCTCTTACAGCATTTTACTATTAGCGTGTAAGATGGACAAATGCAGGGTGATTTGGGTATTACTGAGGAGTGTGAGGAAAGATGCACAAGAGGCTCTAGCTCCTTTGGTCTCCCCCCTGCCCCATACACACATTCTCTTGATGGTCCTCCATGAGAAGGACATACTGTTTCCCCACTCTCCATCATGGCCACATTCAGGCCTGGTCACTATGAGGTGCAGCAGTGCACTCTGGCCTGAAAATTAATTGGAAGATCAGTGGTGGACACTGCACAGCTCCTGGCTTTTCCCTCTCCAGCTTTTGCCATCAGCAGTTTTGCTCCCAAGAAGACAACTGTCCCTTTGCCCAAGCAAAGAAGAGAAAAGCAAAGTGACTGACTAATGTGCTGTTGAGAAAAGCCTGGTAGCCCAGCTGATTACAGAACTTGTTTCCTGACTTGGGAATCCATCCCAGAATCACCAGCTCACATTGCTCCTTTTGCAGAGTTCAGCTGCTCAGTTTGGCTGAAAGACAAAGGTGAAACATGGGCAAAGCTTCCCTAGTTGTAAGTCATCTGCTCTTTTAAGGGGCACCACTGCAACAAGAGATGACTCCTGCTGCTTGATGAAATGCTGAAGGAGGGGGAAATGTCACTTCATGTGATATCCTTTCAGGACCCTTCTGGTTCCAGGGATATTCACATTCTTTTCCTTTTCCCATTTATATTTGTAGCACAACTAATTTGGCAGATCTTCTGGAAAAGGCTTCCAGAGCACCTTGTCCTCCACAGGATGCCGTTCTCTTGGGTAGCTGGCACAACTCATGGACATGCAAGAACATGGCATGCAGAAAACACCTGCATCACTGGGAAAATCCAGGGGTTGAACGAGATGTGTGGCCTCCCCTCTTATGCAGCAGGGAACTGGTTTAGTGACACCTGCATGCAATGGGCTGAAGCACCAGACAGCTGGGAAGCCTGGTTCTCAGTTTCCCTTCTGTTTTCTGAGCAAGCATCCTCCTTTTATTACAGTCAGAAAGCAGTTCTACAGCCTGGTAGGCCATCCAGGATCCCTAACGTACAGCCCCCCTTCCTGGACTCACTGCTGAGGAATAACAGCAAAGATACATTATCTCCAGGAGTCATCATGAAATAAGAATCTGGAAAAAGATGCAAGGACCGAGAACATGCCACCAAATATGGGACAAACCTAGTGTTGTAACAAGGAAGAGTCCTTTAGCAGCAAAGAGACAACTGAGCATTTCTGTTCATCTTGAGAAGCTTCTCCAGCTTTTTCTGGCCAGTCTGACTTCCTGGATCTTACAGTCCAGGCAATGCCCTGGTGCTCTGCTACCAAAACAAGCCACTGACCGAGGCATTTCTTGACATGTCCTGAGTCTGCCAACTGGACACTCCCTGTGATCGTGTTCTTTGGAGAATACAGCATTGCCCCTTTGGAACTCCCTGTGAATACAGTTACATGTCATTTAGGCCAACAAAAAGCTATTGAGGCCCAGAGCAACTGAGACAACCAAAAAATATAATAGACAGTGCTGCCTTCCTAAAAGGCATATGCTAATAATACTTTACTCGCATACACACAATAAGTGATTCACATATCACCTAACAAAATAGTCTGGGCAGGTTCAGCTGTGACTCTTGCTCTACCCAGGTAAAGGAACAAAGGGCAGATACTGGTACACAAATTTTGATGATAACTGGAAGATGCTGATGAAGAAAAGGAAATGACTGTTTTTAGTCAGCTGTCTGAGCTCTTGGCTTCGCCCTGCCCTGCATCCCTGATTTTATGTGGGGTTGCTGATGTTGTGGTCTGTTGGTCTGGTAGAAGCAGGACCCTTTTGGGCTGTCCCTTTGCTATCATCCCTTTGTGGGCTGACTGAAATGATGTTCTTGACCACCAAGTTTAAAGGCTGCTGTGCCTTGTAGTGGGGGTTGGACTGGTGGACAGAGGAGGCTAGGGCAAGTGAAACAAAAGCAAGTGGCAGGGTTACAAAGCCTGGTAACCTCCATGGTCAGCAGGTGCAGAACATGCTATTGCCTTTCCCGGGACAGTGGAACTAGAGGCTTTAGCACATAGCTGTCAGCCTGAGATATGTGTGGCAGGATTTATCCCCTTGTTGGCTGGGGGAGGCAGTGGCCAGCAGTGACTGTGACATTTCACTGAGGCTAAAAGTCAGGTTTTGGGCATCCATCAGATGATGCAGTCACTGCAGGATTATCATGTCTGGTGGGTCAGTGCTGCCTGAAGACCTTGGCTAATGCAGTGCCCTGTGTAAAGGTTTCCTTCCTCTCCCAGCTGCCTGGGGAGGAAATCCCAAGTCCCTGTTTTGGCCAGCTGTACTAGAGTCTGTCCAAACCTGCCCCAGCATCAGGAGCATGCCTTGACAAGCAAAGGATTAACTACCCTCCAAACCCTACCTGAAAGGTTAGACCTTCAAGGGACAGTGCTGAGCCCAAGACCTCAAATACCTCTGGTATGGGGACAAGGTTTTGCAGTTCAGGTAAGGCTGGAAGAGCTAGGGGAAAGTCCCAGTCCCTGTTCCTCTGTGGTCAACCTTTCCATTCCCTGGGAATTCCTAGAGGGCAGGAAATATCAAACCACCAGCCTGGGATGGTAAATATTTAACAAGGGGAACACCCCTTCCTTTCTCTCTCCTCTCTTCATACATATTCAGCTACTGCATCTCTTGTAGCTGGCAGCACTGCACCTCTCTGTTTTCTTCTCCTGGCTACCCTCCATCACACTGCCAGGGCAGAGAAGCAAAGGACGTGGAAACTCATAGACACTGTGTAAGCCTGTACCCCTTAAAGAAAGATTAAGGTAGCCACAGACAGGGCACAGTGAGAGTTTGGTAGAAGTGAAGAACATTAAACATACCCATGACTGGTCTCAGGCCCAGAGGTAGAACAATGTGGAAAAAAACAGTGTTCCCACTGTTAGACAGCCTTGCTGGGGCAAACTGTCTTCTGGGAACAGACACCGAGCCCCAGACTGCACCTACAGTTTGCTGTGGCAGTGTATCATTTGGTTCAGGTGAGAACACACCAGCGAGAGCACTACCAGTGTAACATGCTGATGAGAGAGTTCCAGCACCCAGGGTGTTTCCCAGCCCTCTTTAACTTATCAACATAGCCAAACACACAGCCCACTTCTGAGACATGCATAGCTCAGACATCTATCAAGCAAGGGAGTTAAGGCAAGGTGGATCTGCATTGTCCTCTGGAAATGACAGCCTCATCATGGCAACTAAGTCATGTCCCAGGAGAGGTGTTATCTCTAGGTCCTCTGTCCTTTGGAGGAGGTATAGAGTCACAGAGTAATTTAGGTTGGAAGGGATGTCTGGAGGTCCCTAGTCAAACACTCTACCTGAAGCAGGGCCAGTTAGAACAGGTTGCTGAGGTCCCTGTCTAGTTGAGATTTGAATGTCTCCAAGGATAGAGATAAAGTCTCTCTGGGCCCCTGCTCTAGTGTTTGGGTAAGCATGAAGAGAGACTGTCAAGGAACTTAAACTACAAATGCAAACCTTGCCTGGGGGTGTTGCATCTGCCTGATTTAGCATAAAAACACCATGGAGCTGCAGATGAGAGGAATCAGGCTCAGCTGAAACTGGTGCTCTGGGTAGGCAGAAGCGTGGGAGACTCACACCAGATTCTACACCAGTCCCCATGTACTCACAGATTCCCAGAAGGTTTCTCAGAGTCATGGTTGGCCATGGCTGGGAGGCAGGAGCAGCTGGTCAAGATAAGGTAAAGGGGGTGATGGAAGACTATCCGATGAGGCCAACATGCAAGCGAGAAAGATGTGCCTTTGGATGGCAGTAAGGGAGCATGTGCAGCTTCATGTTGAATGGCACACAGTGAGAGAAGGAGGAGAGATCAGCTGGGCTCCCAGGATCCAGAGAGGAAGGTTTCACACTGCTTGTCCCTGCAGGGATGTGGGCTGATGCTCCCGGTCTCCTCAGGGCTCCCTCAGCCTGCTCCAGCACATACACGTCTGCCAACACTGAGGCTTTCTGTTGCTCTCCATCCCTTTCTGCTCGCTACAGCTCTTACAGAAACCAGCTCTATTAATATCCGCATCTCTTCCTCTCGGCCCATTATTCTCCTGATGGCCCAAATTTCCAGTTAGCTCCTCTCCAAATTTAAACGATTGCTTCCCCCTCTCCACTCCCCCCCACCTTTCCGAGAGATGATGTCACTGATGACCTATATTCTCCTTCCTCTTAAATGGCTGGCGCCAATGCTATTAGATCCCTGCTGCTAGGCTGTGATTGGCTGACAGCCAGTCCCAACCTCACAAGTAACCACGGCAGGCTGTACACGGTCATTTGCCACGAGAGGGAAAACTCCTGCACTGCCAGCAGAGTTGGAGGGAAGGAAGAGGAAGGAAGGACAGGGGTGGCTGGTGCCTACTCCCACCTGGGGGAACATTGCCAAAGAAGAGAGGAAGGGGAGCCATAAAATAATTAACAACCTTGACCGGATGAAATCATCCATGGAAGCTGTGGAAAGCATCTTCACTGCCCAGCCTGCCACTGGACATGAGGGAAGCACCAGGACCTGGGGGCTGAGATCCCATGGACATAGCTTGAGGATATAGCTTGTGATAGCTTCTCTGACCCATCTTGTAGCCCCATGGTCCCTAAAGCAATGTAGTTACTGAAAGTAACAGCATTGTTATAGCTGTCTGCAAACCCCTCATCTTCTACCCCCAAACCCTGTAATAGCCCAGAAGTGCCATTTTGAACAGTTCCTTGTGTGTCTGGAGGACTCAAGAGTGATGTAATCCTTTAGAAGCCAAAGCACCAGGCCAAAAGCCAGCTTGTTTCAATGCAATGGCAAACTCTACAAGTGCTTTCTTGTGCGTTGATTCAGTGAAGGATCTAGCCCCATATCTGAGCAGGAAGTGCTGCCCAGCACAAAGTTATTAGTCAGCAAAGAGGCCACAGCTCAATCAGTCTATGGGAAAGGAGTCCGTGAATGTTTGGTTGGAAAGAAGCCTTCCAAATGGTGAGAGGAAACAGGATAATACTCCCTCAGCTGCCCATGGCTCTGATTGACCCTGGTCAGAGTGTCTCATTTCTACAGCTTTGCCACAGGCCATCTCTGGATCTGCTCAGTAAACAACAGGGCTTCAGTGTCCCATTTAGTCCCAGGCTAGGGAAGAGCTGCCATGAACCAACATCTTTGGTACCACCTGGTTCTGATCAGCAAAAGAACAGAGACCACATCTGCAAAAAAATTGGAGAGGGAGAAGGAGAGCAAGGGAAAGGGGAAGAGGAAGGAAGATCATGAGTAGAGGTAGGAATAGAGGTCCTTTGCCTTTCTCTAGCCTTGAGCATCTCTTCCATTTCTACATTGTGTCCCAGTTCTTCCACCTTCTTACAGACTTAGTTGAGCAGATGAAAGGCCCAGTCATTCTGCCTGGGTGTCTGTGGTTATCACAGTGGTTCCCCTAGCCTATGTCATGACCATGTCTGTGTGTCAGAGGCTGCAGGAATATCCCAAAGATACACCAAAGTCCAGCTGTAACATCCTGCCTCTTCCAGACATGTCACTTTTTACCAAGAGGTGAGTTTTTGGCTGGGTGAGCCAATGTCTAGCTGCAAGTGCCCCTCAGCACCTGGCCACAGAGATCCCACTTCTCATGATCCCCAGCCAAAGGGATACAGCAGCCAAAGGGGACAAACTTGCTAACCATTTCCTTGTCCTAAGGATATTCCTTTTGTGCCTCACCCTGGTTTATTCAGTAAAGGGAGTTCCCTAGGAATTAATGAATTTAGAATTTCCAGCAAGAGAGAAAGAGAAAAAGAAAGAGCGAGAAAGAAATGATAAGAAAGAAAGAAAGAGAAAAGAAAGAAAGAGAAAAAGAAAGAGAAAGAAATAATGAACAAACAGGAAGAGAATGAGGAGAGGAAAACAGGAAAAATAAGGAAGGAAAGAAAGAGTCTTGGTTTTCTGAGTTAGAAGCAAAATTATCTTGATTTCTATTTGAATAATTCATGTTTGCCACGGGCCATGTATTCCTGAGCTTGGGTGTCAAGTGTTTATAGAATATATCTCTTGACAGGGCACTTGTGTGATATTCAGGCATTACTAGAGTGTTAAAAAAACACAACACATGTAAAAGGAGGAAAAAAAAGGAAATGCCGAAATGACGGCTTCCTCCACCTCAGTTTGAGAATAATTGGTCCAAATGAAGCCCCTTTCTTTTCAATAAAGACTCTTCCCCTGCCCCCTCCCCTAGATGAGTAACCAGCCATAGCGTGCGGACATAGCTGAGAACTCAGCATGGGTGGTTAGGAAGTTGTCCTTACACCCGGAGGGAGAGGCTGTCTACTTATTCTAGAAGATGGACCTGGAAGGTGCTGGAGGGACTGTAGCCATTTTTCACCTCCTCAGCCTTTGCCAGGACACAGATCCCTGACCCTGAAAACTAGAGAGATGTCCCATCCCATCCACTTCCATCTTGGAGGAAATCCCAGTCACGCTATAAGCCAGAGTGGTCCAGGATCAGTGTCTGGATGTCTTGGACTTCTCATCTCCAGCTAATAGGCCATGTGGCCATGGCAGCACCAGCTAGTGGGTTTAAGTGTATATCAATCACAGCTATTTAGGTATAGGGGTTCCTTGCTGCCCAGACAGTGGTGGAGCAGGATGGAGGTGGTGAAACACCAGCTGACACATTCTTGAGTAAGCCATTTTTACAGTAAGGGAGGAGAAGGCACAGTCTCCCTGGTCCTGTGGGGCAGGAAGAGACAGGAGACAGGAGCTGGAGGAAGGACACCTCCTCTGCCTGGAAGAACCCAGACTCTGTTCTCTCCCCTAGGAAAGAGAGCCCATTACCTGTGGCTAGCTGGGAAGCTGTGGGTAGCTCTGCCTCAAATCCAGGAGATGAAGAGCTGGGAACTGGGTGAGATGAGTCAGAAGCAGAGTGGGGTGGGAAGGGAGATGCCTTTGATTTTCTTCAGAGACTTTTCATTTACATTCTTTGCAAGCATTTGCAAGTTTCAGAGATGAAAATAACCATCTTTTCCCCCTTGTATTTCATTGCCTCAGACTCACATCTGACACCTTGGCCAAGGGAAAGCTCTAAGTCAAGTGGGGAGAAGAATGACCACGCACAGGAACAGCAAAATGGCAAACTGCAGAAGACATGCCTGCATTTTCCATCTGATCCAAATCCTGAGGAACAGGAGGAATGGAGAGTTCCTCTATGATGGTACTGTCAGAACCACATCCAGTGTAGGATAAAATGGGGTACCAGAGATAAATCTGGTGCCAGGACAATGAGCAGGTAGTGATGTGGTCTCCCTTATCCTGCATGATTCAGCCACAGGTGCTTTGCAGGATTCAGGGAATAACTGGGAAAATCTCAGATATAACTCATCTTTTCCTGTTCCAGCTCTCATGCAGACCCTCTTCTTCACAGGGCTTTTGCAGGCGGGGATGGAGGCGAACTGAGGTGGTGGCACCCATGCTGAATATGCTCCCCAGATCAGGCACGGCTGATAAGCACCTGATGGCTAAACTGCTTTGGCTATAATAGCACAAAACAGACATGACAACTGTGAATAGAGACCTCTGTGTCACCCTGAGAGGCCTTATGGACTTTTCACTCCTTGTCATGCATGTGGGTCAGACAAGTGTTCAGGGCTTTTCAGCATTTGCTTCCTCTTCAGAGCCAGGGATGGGAGGTAAGGGTGGTGTCAGTGCCCAGCAGAGTCCTTTGCCAGGGAACAGTGCAATCCATAAACTCCAGAGGAATAAGATGAGTGGGCAGGGAGCAGCAGGATGCAATGGTAGATGGGCATGTGTGTCAGGGAGGGTGCCACAAGAATCATGGGAGGCAAACAGGAGGGAGTCAGGGGCATCCTAACACTGCCCTGCCACCGATAAGGATCCCAAATTTCAAAGTCAGATCCACCACAAGGGGAACAGTCACAAGCCCCAGCTCCACATCCAAACCATCTCATCTAAGGATGGGACCAACCCACTGTACCATCACAGCCTCAAGGTAAGATGGTGAGGTCAGGACCTGTCTCTTTGGGCTAGACAGAAGTCTGATTCTCCCTGAACTGCTCTGTCCCCAGAGGTCCTCACCAGCTAGGTGTGTCCAGAGATACAGGGCTGGAGGGGAGCCTGTGCTGGCAGGCCAGAGGCATGTGGTCCCTGGTGGTGAAGCTCCAGCCACAGGCAACTGCTGTGGCTTTTTCATGGCTGAATGAATCTAGACAGAGAGGTGGCACTGAGTGGCCGTTCCCTCCCCCATGTCACAGTCACACCGGAATGGGGACTTAAGAAAGCCACTGGTCCCTGTAGGGACAGCACAGTCCCCCTGGCCTCATTTCCAGGCAGGAAGGGAGGGCAGGGGTCCTTGCTCTCACCTGTTCTAATTGCATGCACACTGAAATTAGTCAGGGGCATTGTCCTTCTGACCTCCATGGGCACAGAGGCCTCAGCGCACCACCTCCACTCTCAGAGAACAGCTGAGCCACTGAGGAATGCCACCGCCCCTTGTCATGTGTGCCTACAGCCCCTTACACAGCCAGGCTTGGTTCCTCACCACCACTCAACACGACAGTTGTTATATTACAGTCTTGCTGCTCTTCTAGCAGAGGACAGTGAAGTCCTTGCTTGCTCACCAGCAAAGGGCATCAGCAGGATTCCTGTTTACCTTGCAGTATTTTACCTGGAGGGACAGAAGGGGCTGTGCACATACCTGGGGACTTGCTGCTGTCTGCATTCCTTCCATGGGTGGTTACTTCCAGCCACACCACAGTCTGGCCATAATAGCCAAGTTCTCAAGCCGTGGTGCCTGGGGAGCGTGGAGCTGAAACAGAGCCTACAATGGGGTGGGACAAACATGCTCAGAAGTCATCACTAAGAGGCCTGGCTGCACCTCTGAAATGAATCTCTCCTCCAGCATCTTTTGGATGAAACACATCTCTCCGCCTTCCTTCTTTTCAAGACCTGGGGAAAGTATCTTTTCTTGTGGCAGAAAGGCAGGCTGATGAGACTGGATAACTTCCCTGAAGACCCTCTGGGGTATTTGTCATCTAAGTAAGGAGAGATGGCTCATTTCTCACACCTCTTGGGGGCAGCAGGCTCTGGCATGAAACTTGTTGGAAAAGAGGGGCTGACTGGACATGGCATGAGAGTGTCTGGAGCACAGAGATCAGCTCAGATCTCTCCATGCAGGGAGCTGCTAGAGTCAAGGGCTGTGTCCTCCTCTCTCCTGGTAGAAGAGTTGAGAAGCAGGATCACAAATGGCTGGGCAGGCTCAAATGCAGGGAAATGTCTCCAGGATCAGGCCAGGCCTTCGCTGCACAGACCAGCTACAGCGTTAGAGGCAGCAGCAGCTCCCCAGCTCCTGAGAGTGCTTTCCTAAAGTGTAGCCACCCAAAAGGTCCAGCTTTATCATACCTGTATTAGCAAAAAAAAAAAAAAAAAAAAAAAAAGCCAAGTAACATCCCTCATTCTTTTCTATTTATTTTCATGCAGCCAAGTGCACAGTTGAGCAAATAGGAGGTTACAGATATTTCTGTCCCATTTTCCTGATTTTCCATGACACCCCATGGCTTTTGTATGTGTTGCTTCATTCTCTCCCCACAGACATCCCGCAGATTCCCCAGTCATATCTCCCCCCACCTCTCCCCAACTTGCTCTGTCTCCTAAAATAAAGTGTCCCTTGTCACGCTCCTGGAGACAAGAGCCCCTCTTCCCCCAGGGGGTAACAGAAGATTATTACTGCCATTTTCTCTGCTTTCATTGACTCCCTCAGGACCTCTGACCACATAAACTCCATGCTGGCTTTCCAATGTAACAGAGGATTGAAAAAGGCCAAAAGAACACCAGGAGAGAGAGAGATTGCACAAAAAAGGACAGGGAACTTTTTTTGCAAGAAGAACTGCTTGTTAAATGAACCATGCTACTGACCACCGTCAGTATTCAGCTTGGAGGTTTTCCCTTCTCCCACTTCCCAGCAAAAATAGTTCTAAGTTTGGCAAGGAAAAGGAAAAAAATACTTAAAGGCTAGGTATAAACCACCATTGGAAAGATACACCCCGTGTGCTGGGCCTGGATGTCCTTGGAGCACAGAGTCTTCAGCACTGACCTGTCATCTCCACCACTTCAGTCATATCTGAGCTGTGTTGGTCCTGTGGGTACATGAAGGCCTGAGCTACAGTCAAATTTCTGCAAGCAACAAGTTCTCACGGTGAGCTGCAGAGAGCCCTGGTGCCTGGCATGTCACTGAATACATCCAGTCACACAGGGGCAGTGGCTCTTTGTTCAGAAAATGAAGCAGAGAAGCAAGCTGGTCCTCCAGCATTGCCTGACTCCTCTTCAGGGGCACAAGGAGAGGAGCAAAGGGAGAGAAGGCCATAGGCTGAGTTATCATCTACTGTCCAAAAGTTGAGAACTGCTTTCTTCCTGCTGGAGCTGGAGCCATGGCTGAGTGGCAGGAAGGGTCTGGGTGGGACCCCATTTTGTAGCTTGTTTCAGGAACTGAGTATGCACTGTGCCAGCTTACACCCACTGAGGATGTGTGAGAAGCCATAGCGTGAGAGATGGCACAGTCCAGGCTGAGACACAGCCAGAAACACTCAGCACTGAGTGTAACCATTTCTTGTTCCAACGCATCTGCTTAGAGGACAGGACAATGGAGTTTGGCCAGGACCACTTCCACCTCATTGTGCCCAGAACAGTGCTATGGATGCCCAGGAGCACCACACAGATGCCAGACAAAGCTGTCTCAGGGCTAACAAGGGTCATTTTTCTCACTGGAGTGTTCATATTGTTTCCACTACCAGATCCACAGAGCAGGGAAGGAGAGCTGCTCATGCAGTGTGGAGCACAGATAATGCACTGCCTGCACCTTGTGTGGATCAGCCAGTGTTTGTGCATTGTTCTCCCAAGCACTCTGCTTTGGGTTGGATTCACCAGAACAGGGAGAGCACCCAAATTAATCAGACCTCCCAGAATGCATAAATTTGACCACAAAACACCCATGGTCTCCACAAAATTTCTTGTATTGCCAAAACTGATCCCAAGGTAACAGATTTTGCTTGATCTGAGGTGACTCTGTGTGGATGTCTCTGCATGATAACACTATGTTCTGCAGAGCTTGTAATATCTATGTGTCTCCCTTATACTCGGGGCGTCTCACTCCCTGTTACCCCAGATCACAGAGAGCTGCCTGCAGTGTTACACAGTGCAGACAGCAGAGAAGTGTTGAAGGAGGAGGTTGGGAGTGGAGGTATTTCTCCTTCACTCCTTACTATAAGGGACCTTCAGAGAGACACACAAGGAGTGAGGATACATGATACTGCATGACTCATGGTATGTATCTGCCTTGTGGTACACATCACCAGTGGAAAATGCTCTGAATAGGAGATGGACGCTCCAAATCAGCCCTGCAGCAGGTTAGAAAGTGGCAGAAATTCACGAGAGGAAGAGCAAGATGAGTGTGTCTGTGCTCAAATCCCTTCCAGCTGTCTGGTTGACATCCATTTCAGTCTGTGGATAAGGAAGTAAGAGGTTTTCACAGTGCAAAGGGTCTGGCTCATCCTAAAACTGAGCAGTGAAAGTGAAAGCACTATAGCAGCTGTTGGACTGATGTGAACCCCACTGCCAAGCTGCACCTACTCTGTGATGGTACACCATACAGAGTGAGAGGCTGTCCCACCAAATGTTTCTAGCCTGATTGGTGATGTGGAGCAAGGACAGGTCACTGTGTCTTCACTTAAGCTGGTCTCTGAGGCTCAGAGCTGTCAAGTTATTTGATGGGAGCCACCCAGGAAATGCACAGAAGGGGCTGAAAACTGACCCAGTCAGGGTAGTCCCCAGAGTGGACTCACAAGAGTGGAAAGAAATGAAAGAGTATTAGAGGGCTCTGGACATCTCACATGACCTCTTCTTCCCTGGAATGTGAAAGAGCTTCATGGAGGGCCACCACCTCAGCCTACTGGACAGGAAGGGAATGGCTTCACCTGCAGCAGCAGGACCATCCCCAGAGGGACATATCTCCCACCACAGTGCAGTGCCCCCCCAGTTCCTGTCCTGAGACACCGTGTGCCATGTAGAGGCCCAGGGATTCCCAGCAGGGCAAAGGGCCCAGCCACTGGGCAGGGGGAGACTGAGGTCCAGCTGTGAGGGTAGAGCCCCTTGGCAAGGAAGGGGTCTGCAGCAGCTGGAGTGGATTCATGTGTAAGGTCAGTCTCCTCTGATGGGAAGCAGCCCACAAAAAGTGAAGGGGGACCCACTCCTGAGTGTCTGTTGGCAGCTGCCTGTTCAGACCCACAAGCTGCCCCACAGCATCAGCTGTAGCCCCTGAATCCCATAACAGAGCTGATACATTGCAGGAGGGGGGGCAGAGCAGCAAGGCTGGGAAGGGTAGGGGGCTGCACTGACAAGGCAAACAGAAGTGGGAAGGGAAGAGAGCATAGTAGGGACATTCGTCATGAAACCTGGACCATTTTCCCCCCAGGGCACCCAGACAGCTAGTGAGACCCCTAAACGCAGACCTCTTTAAGAAGTGTCATTTGAATAACTGCTTGGGCAGGAGGAAAGAGCCAGACAGGGGGACGGAGCCTTTTACCGCCTGCTCTCTCCCAGCACCCAGTTCACAGCTGGTGCACCAGCAGGGATCCCTGCTTGGCCATATGCTCTACGTGCTGCTTCAATTACCCCTCAGAGGAGCCGGGCTTTGCATGGCTCTTGGGAGGGGGAGGAGGGGGCCATGGGGGAAGGGAGGCAGAGCCGGCAGCGAGGAGGGGAGACCCCCTCTGCCGCCTCCTCCAGGAACAGCCCTCGGCCCGGCGACACACCCCAAACTGGAGCGTGGCTGGAGGGCTGACTGGTTTAAATCACAGCATCCCTGCTGCGGCCGCGTGGGACCCCCCTGCCCGCCCCGCGCACCCTCGGGGCTGGCCACACGCAGGCATTAGCAGGGCATCTTTGCGTTCTGACGAGAGAGATCTGCCAGCGAGAGCAACCCCAGCTGCCTTCTGCCGAGACCAGCTCCAGGCTGGGCTGAACCACCCCACGCAGACTGGGAAAGACGCCAGGGTGGGGATTTCTCCCTGCACCCTTCGGGTTGGGGCTGGTTCAGAAACCTCCTACTCAGGACTTGAGCTCTGGCTCCTGGCTCTTGACCTTAAGGATACATCCCCAGCTGTAAGGACAGCCAAAATGGAAGCAATAGTTATTTTCCATCATCCCTGTAGAAATCTGATTATTTCCAAACTGAGTCCCCTGAAAAATTGTGTAAGTGGGAAGTCAAAATTTTCCACTACTTTTTTTTCCTTGTCATAGAAAACTCTTTTTGACTAAACAAAAGTGTTCATGGGAAGACCTTGGTTCCTTAAAAAAATTCCTTTATTGGAAAACCAAGAACCTAAAAACTAGTATTTTTTTTCACATCTTTAGCAAACATCCTTTATTTTCTCACCTCCATTCAGTTTTCTTCTGAAATTGCTTGTGCTTTCTTTTTAATGACTCAAGAATGTTCATGTTTGGTTATTTGATGAAAGTAAAGATTATTCATGGGGAAGGAAAAGGTTTTCTGAGTAATGCTAATATAGGGTTATTCACTACACCTTGGAGTCAGATCAGTGGAAAAACCTTTACATCAGCAATACTCATTGCTGTGGTGCTGACTAGACATGTCACCCTGTCCCTATTCATGAAAAAAAAATCTATCTTACACACACACACGCACACACACAAAAACATTTGTGTTCCTCTGGACTGGAATCAGATTTTCTGTTTCTTAGGAAAACTTGCAATTTCTTTTCAGTTTCTAGGCAGAATAGAAAACGTGCATTAAAGAAGTCTTAAAAATAAATTATCTGGGATCAATACAAAACTTATCTGATAATATCAGAACTTACCAGCTTCATTTTGACTTTTTCAAATTACTGCAAATATTTTTATAAATAGAAAGAACAAGTTTCATTTCAAACATTCATTGTGAAATAAAAAAATATATCAAAATGTGCTATCCAGAAAAAAACTCAAACCAGGACAAGGGTCTGTTTATACTTGTTTTGATTTTACTGCATCATTTATGCCCGGCTGGGAGAGCTGCCCCTGCTGTGACTCTGGGACACTTCCACGTGCATAACCCTAGGAGACACTCCTGGATTCAGGCAAGATCCAGGCACAATACACCCCTTTCTACACAGCCAGCTTGCTCTCCTGTGCCTTGATTTTCATGAGAAGTAAACTCAGCAGAGAAAGAGTCTGTCCAGTTAAAGTGGAGTTAACGAAAGGCAGCCAGGTCCTGTACAGGCTTTGTCTTGGGTAATTCTGCAGGTATATATCCATTTCCCTGCAGCTTTGAGTGCAAAGTACTGTGTCACTGCACCTCTTCCCTGGCTTGCTTCACCTGCGCTATAGCCCTGGCTCCTCATTCATAGCTGGCAGCTGCTGACCAAGGCCAAACCAATCCCCATCATCACTGAGACACTGCCTGGAACAGGAATGCCTTTCTTCCTTGGGCTGGACCATTTTTACAGTCACCTGGCCGGCATAGGCTGTGACTCACATGATGCCTCCAGCAAGCATGGTTAGCTGGAGTCCCAGAGTGGGCTGAAGTCAAAATCCTCTGATACCACTGGGACTCATTACGATGAGGTCTAGAGAAGATACACTGGGCTGGGCTGGGAGCAGAGGCTGCTGCTGGCCTGGGACGGCCCCACAAAACCAAACAAGCATTTCAGATCCTGACCCTCCTGGAGAGTGGAAGGGAAATTAGCAAAAGCTAATCAGGGAGTTATTTCAAGTGCAAAACCCACTTGAGGAAATTGCTTTGCTGCTGGGAGACATTCAGGCAGAAAAGCTCGGCCGAATAAATGAGTCTCTCTTCCCAAAACTTCCACGACTCACCCATATACTGCCTTACCATCCCAGCCAGCTCTCTCCACCATTGGCCTCTCTGCCCAGCACCCCTTGGGCCATACTTCCCTCCTTCTCTCACACCAGCAGAGAGATCACAGTGGAGGAAATGACCAGCTGAGCGCTCTGCAAGCCCTGCTGTCTGGCGGAGGTGCAGAGTCAGTGCCTACATCAGTGGCTAGGAAACAACAAGCAATTTTAGCACAGAGCCTTCCCTGTGACCCTCTGCAGATGACGATGGCCTGTAAGTGCTCAGCAGCAGCTGTACAGTGCAGGCTGGTTTTGTTCTGGGGACAAAGGAGAGTTGAGACGAAATTATACTTCTGTGACTTAGGCAAGAGTTCAGCTGGGCTTTCCAGGTGATGAATGTCAGTATGCAAACAAACCCTCCTCAGTGCCTCTCCCTGCAGGAGACGAGGCTGGCAGGTTGCTTGTGCTGGGCAGCCGGGGGATCTTTACAATGCTATCTGGTGACAGGAGCACATCTTTGTCCTGGCTCCTCCAGGGATAGCAAGGACAGGGCATGAGCGAATGAGAGGGGGAACTTCTAAAGTGGAGAAAGTTTATCCCTTCAGCAGATTTCTTTCCTTTCAGCAGAGACAAAGCTGCTTTTACTTCACAGTGCCTGTTTATCCACATCTCCTGGGGAATGAGATCAAAGCAGCGCTGTGCCTTAGGTAGTGTACTCCCCAGGGAGGCCACTGCACTTACCCACCATTTTTAACCCCATGTTTCTGTTTCTAGATCACACTAGTGCTTCCCACACTCTCTAGTGATTTGGTTGTTCAGAGCGTCATGTTCAGTGCTTTTCTTCCCCATGTAGTGTCACCCTCATAATGGGCAGGTGAACAACGCAAAGACGACTCCCCAGGATGGCCCTACAGTCTGAAACAGGAGCATCTCTCTCCTGGGTTTACCTGGAGCAACTTAAACACCACATGAGGACATCTCGCTTTGCCGAAAAGCAACACACAGAGTGTAATAAAACCATCTGAAATGGACTCAGTCCCTGTATCTAACATGCAAATTACTTCTGAACTGTTCCATTCAGCAACTGCATTCAGCAGCTGCATGACAGTAACCAGAAGTCTCCCACCCACCCCAGGTAAAACTAGCTTCAGCTAGTTGTCCCTCAACATCTCCACTGCAGCATTAGGCACTTAGGCCTGGACACACACAAGAGACTGAGGTTTCTAACTTCCCCCTGAAATGGCAAGGGGAATTAGTTGTCTAATGCCTTTGGGGCTCTGATCCCTTGAGATCTTTTGCATTTGTAGAAGAAGGTGTCTGGTAAGCCCTACAGGGTATTCTTCAGAGGGGCAGGATATGGTGGTGAAAATATCTGAGTGAGATGGTTTATTTGACCTTTGTGCATAAATCTCCATTGTCCTTTCTGACAGACAGAATTCTTCCAGGCAGGACCTGGGGGACTCCTGGGAGGAAAGGGTTAAGAGCCCTCTAGGCCATGGCCTGACCCACAGACCTTCCCCGTATTGTCCCTTTTCTTATCCCCTGTCACTGGGGAGATTAGCAGCCAGCAGATTAACCTAGTCTATGACCCAAAGGCACTTTGGAGATGAAGGACAGAGGAGAGAGAGGCTGATCTTTGAATTCCAAAATGCTTGGATGTCTGCACAGGCGGCAGAAAAGGGCTAGAGGGAGAATAGGTCCAGAGGGCTGGAGGGGGGAAGATGCTCAGGGACTGGAGAGAATATTAACAGGCATGTCAGTTTTTTTCTTTGAGGGAGAGGGGTCCAGCACATGGAGTGATTGTGTTCCCAAACTGCATCAGCATCTTGAGAGAATAGAAGGGTTTTCACAAGGAGGTGAAGAAGACTCTGCTCCATTCAGCAGCATGATCTGTCCAGGAATGGGGTTCATCTTCCAGACAAATCTAGAGCTGCGCAAACCAGGCAGCCGGTGAGGAGCTTAGCAGCAGGATGAGGTAGGTGGAAAAGCTGTTACCCACAAGTCAGGGAGGGCTCACAGAAGTCTTGTGTGAGCCATGGGCTTGCATAGCAGACATGCAATGGGCTTAACCTGCTGTGCATTAGTTCCTGGAAGCCCTAATTAATGCCCTCAGCAATGCATTAGCAAGAGCGGTGCATCTGAGCCACAGCCTTGACACGATAGAAGGCCTCTGTAGATTGTGGCTGTTTGGCTGAACTGAGAAATCAGGAAGAGAGAGCCAAAGGGAGTATTCAGAAGTTCTGTGATTTAGGGTTTTCTTGATGAAACCTGAAAAACCTCCCGAGTCAAGCAAAACAGCATGGCCAAGCAAAGTAGATGGGTTTCACCAAAAGCAAAGGTGTGGGTATGGATGACAGAACTTAGGTGCATGCTGTTCACAAGAGAAGCAATGAGAAAACTTTCCCTTTTTACCCAGGAAAGCAGCAATATCCCAGGGGAAGGCTCCAGTATGATTTCCATTGCTTCCTGAAGGGGCTTAAATTCAGGTCACTCATGTTAGAGCTGAATCCTGACCTCAGACCTTCCTGGGACTCAGAGCACTCAGCTTCTGTGCAGCCTCTTCCACTTGTCTGGGAACATTTCAGTAGCCACTGAGTTGAGTGGTTAAGTCACCTCAGCTTCAGTCCTTGTTCTTGTGAATTTTTAAGTAATTGATGCAAAATGAACCACTTTTCCCAGGAGAATGCATCACCATGCAATGCAAGGTGACTTGGATTCAGATCCCAGCAAGGAGCAATGAGAATTGAATCTACAGCTTCTGTTCACTGAGTGAGAATTTTACCTGTCCCAGGGTGGGAAGGGAATCACCTCTTTCTTTTTAGTCTGGTGTTATTGTCTCCCAAAAGAGCTAATATCTTTCTTTTTTCCTCAGCTGACACTGTCCAGTACCGTTGGCTCAAACACGCTGACAGGCCTGCCATGTAGCATGGGGAATATCTCTCCAGCTTGTTCTGATTGGAGCCAGACCTAGGGAAGCACCTGAGTGTTTTCTCAGTTATTAGTGGGTTTGTGGGGAAGCTGAAAGCTGCTTCTAGCATGCATCAGCATTCCCAATTTTCCTTGAAAACATGCTTGGGATGAGGTAACCACAAAGATCAGACATTAGCAGGATCTTCCAGTGCTTCTTGGGAGTGTCTGGCCAACAGCTTTTGCACACAAGACACTGGCTGGGTTGGTTCTCACAACCCGGAGAAAGGCCATGTTACATAACCACAGAATCACAGAAGTGCTGAGGTTGGAAAGGACCTCTGGAGATTATCTGGTCCAACCCTCCTGCTCAAGCACAGTCAGCTAGAGTAGGTTGCCTAGGACCATGTCCAGACAGGTTTTGGATATCTCCAAGGATGGAGACTCCACAGTCTCTCTAGGCAACCTGTTCAACCTCCCTCACAGCAGAGAAATGTTTTCTTGTATTCAAGTGGAACATATTCATGTCCTCCCAGTGGCATGTGCAGCAGGTCCCCAGACATGAACTTGGCCTCATGGTCAGCATTACTTCAGTGCACAATGCTGGGTCCATGGGCATGCCAGGTTCTGGCAGGGTTCTTCAGACCTTTCCGGCTCAAAATGAACCTTTCCACTACCATTTCTACTCGGTGGACCCTGGTGCCAACATAAGCCCCTTCCCCAGTTTGACGTAGCAGGAATCACCTGTGGTCATTAACCCACAGTCCAGTGGCTCCTGTGGAAGAAGCAGAGGAATGCCGCTGATGGAATAAATTAGAAATAAATTACAAGTGTATCAACTGGCACCAGCAGCCCCTAGGGCATGTGCAAGGAGGGGAGGGATATATCACACATCCTCAGGGAAACACATCCTCCCTGCTACAGTGGAAGCAAAAGCAAACATCTAGATCCTGCTGATGTCCAGACCTAAGTTATGGTTTATGATACCTACCTTACACTGTGATCCTATAGTCCCAAATTAGCCAAAGAGAATCCTACAGGATCCATAGGCGATCTGATTTTACTGTTGAGACCTGATTTCCAACCTGTAATTCAAATTTCTGCTGCTGGAAAAAACATGCTTAAAAAACATTCAGGGCGCCTCCTAGGTTTCCTCACAACTCTTAAATGAGGGGAACTCATGCAGATAGGGAAAATTCTTGCAGACAGGGGAAAAAAATCCAAGTCGCCCTGCAATTTGTTTTTGATTTCAAATCCTAGGAAAAGTCCCCATGATGTCTCCTAGCTTGAAAAGCTCTTCCCCAAAACCGAGCCAAAAAGCACTGGCATTGCTATGGACCTCATCTGTTTTATAACAGGTTTCACCTATGCTAGGCCAGGTTGGAGTGAACTAGAGACAGAAAAGGAAAATCGAGGGACATGGAACTGAATGAGCTGAAAAGGATGGAGGATTTGTCAAGCTGCATATCTATCCATCGTTCCGGGCAGAGTTGCCACAACATGTAAGTGCTGCTGAGCTCACATTTGAGCTAGGCTTTCAAAGGTATTTAGGAGCCCATGATTTGAATGAGGACAGAACACCCAAGCACCATTAGCAACCTGGGACATTATCAGCATGAGCAAAAGAAGGGACGCAGTTCTGCTGACAGGCCCACTGCACGGCATAGCTTCTTCGAAGACAATTTATTCCTATTGTCCATCAGAAACTGTTGAAGCCACAAAGTAAGAGGAGTCAGGTAAGGACAATATCTAGGATTACCTTGTGCTACCCTTATTCTGAGTTGTGAGTGGTAAATTCAGCTATGCTTCACCTGTGAAAGAACTGAAGAGCACCTCTTACCCTTTACCTCTACGTCTAGTTTTTCCTGTGAGTCTCAAAGTATTTACAATGACACCTTGTTTCATTGATCAAGGCCTGAAATCAATGGGCATCAGAGTACTGAGACACCATCCAAATAAAGATAATACGAACAGCAATAAAATAGCACCATTGATTTTAAAATACCCCATCTAAGGCTTTATAAAGTATTCATTAAATGTCTATTAGGATAAATTGAAAGCATTAAGAACATGGGTAACTGGTTATGCAGATTTGCAAGCATTTTGGTTAATTTATAAATGTTACATCTACGTAGCTAGAGAAGTAGACATTGATAATAATTACTCCAACCATTTTGTTATTCTCTATATAACTCTTAAGGTATTAGAGCTAGATAGGGACCAATTTCTTTCTCTCCTATATTTGTAGGGGGTCAATAAGCTAAGGAAGAGAATTGAATTTTTCATCTGTTAAAAGGAACAAAGACACATTTAGTGAACACTTTATATGGCTTGGGGAGAATGGCACCACTTCATTAGAAAGGCCCTGATGCTTGCTGATTACACGGTTGTTAATATGGTTGAGAGGGTCACAATTTTCAAGCACATGGTGAGTTGTATCATTTTCATCTATTGCAAAGAGAAGCTGCTTTGGTAACAGTGGGGTGTGTGTCATGTATCTGTTGGTCTGTCAAGGAGAATGGTAACCCATACTCATTTAATGGCTGTCAATCAACTACAGAGTGAGGACAGAGTTATTACACAACAGCAGAGACTGGGAGTACTGGAAAATGGAAGAGTAAAACATACATAAAGCTCTGCTCTGAATCTCTCAAAGGCTTGGTCTGAAGCACACTAGAGTCAATTAAAAGACTATTGATGGCAAAATGTGCATGGGGAAGTATTTACAGAGCAGCAGGCTCGGCAAAATGTTAATATTGATCCTCACTGTAAACAGGCCAGGCAAAGCCCACCCTGATCACTTGAGAGAAACCCCACTGCTGTGGGGCCAGGAAGAAGCCAGGAAGGTGCCCATGTGCATTGTGCTGCACAGCTCCTGACTCAGCTGGTGGTGGGTCTTTGCCAGTAATGCAATTATTGCTCATTGTAACTGAGAAAGTAACAGGTAACAAAAAGTTCTGCTATAGCTTCCTGTTGTAGAAAGTCAGAGTGGGATTCCTTTTTTATAATGTTAGTGCCTAAATGTAAGGCATTCAGTATAAACCAGTCGCCTAAACTTTCTCTAGCTACAGAGAAAGATTTGCACCACCATAGCATGATTCATGCCACTCTAAGGCAGCTGGGATAAATTCTCTCTCCGGTAGCCATAGAGGGAGCTGCTACAGCATTATCTCAAACTAGACAACTGGCTTGTAGATGGTTACAGTAGGTGAAATATCTCTGCCTCAAAGACCTAGCCAGCTATGGGGAGAAGCTAGTCCGTGAACGGGGTCATTAGTCACACTCTTCTGCACAAACTGAAGCACAAAGAGACCATTAAGCTGCCCAGTTCTAGGGAGCAGAGAAGGGATCCCTGTTGTGTGTCTGTGCGTGTTCAGCACTAAAGTCCTCAGCTTTATTTGGGGCTACAACTGTCTGTAATTAGAGAATTACGGTTTGTAAGTGCACATATCCTACTTCAGCCATTTACCAGGTACTGCAAAGCATGTGCATATATTTACAGGGCAGCATCTTCCTCACTACACACTCCAGAGGGAGTGTTTGAAACATGTTGGAGGAGGGGGAAAGAGAAGGTACTAAAAAATCTCCTACTTATGGACTGGTTTCTTCTGCAGTGCAGGTCACTCAGATAGTAGTGGTGCAAGAAAAAACATGTGCCAGAGACTCTTTTAGAGACACAGTCCAAAACATCTGGAGCACAGGGAAAGGGTGTCAGGGGACATAGTTCTCTTCCTAAGTTTGCTTTTGGGTGACACTTAGTCTCCTTGTAACTTGGTTTCCTGATTACAAATCACAGAAGTCCCCTTCCTAGCAGCTGGGTGTTATGGAGATGAGCAATGCTGAGAAATCCTTGGAAGAACAGTGCCAAACAGCCAGTAATGTTCCCCCTCTCTTTTTAGCCTCTTCCCTCATCGTTCTTTCATTTGCTTGCTTCCCCTCTCCCCCGCTTCTTCTCTCTCCTCTCATTGAATGCTCTGAAAATACCTGGTTCTGTTGCTTTGTGAATTATTAGAGACATTTACCATAGGCCCTCTCATTAATTATTCACAGCTGTTTTGTTCTGGGGCTCAGATGTAATTAATGGCTCAATTAATATTTAAATATTAACTATTTTTAAAAACCCAAGACATCTCTGTTAAGCTTGTCCATTGAGAAATAAAATGCAGGGGAAGTGAGACTTGAGCAGGGAAAACTGAACAGCACAGTTTGCAGTGGACAACTCAGTCCTTTCACAAGCACAGCCCCACATGGCAAGTGAGCCCTGGAGCCAGAGTCGGAGGGTGGGAGAGGTAGGCTGGCCGTGACTGCACCTGCAAACTGACCAGGCTCTCATGGAAGGCAGGGAGAGAAGAGCTATATCTTTGCTAAATCCTTGGGAGCCACCACTAATTAAAAATAGGTATTACTGCATGGGCTGAAAACTTTAAGTGGGATGAAGACTTGCATACCTAGGGAGTCCCAGGATTTCAGACCTCCAGCAGAGTTACAGGTCTCATAAAGCCACTCTGTGTCCCAGCCTTCAACAGAAGGACAGAAAGAGGAAAACACAAAGTGGAAGACACACTGATCAGGCCCAAAGCCTGGCTGGTGTAAACTGGCAGCAATTGCACTGATTTCAACACAAACCAGATGAAAATCCCACACCTTTGTGATAAACATGTGTAAAGGACAAGGTGAATTGGAGGCAGGAGGGTGTGTGGCTGTGCTTTCACTGTCAGATTCTGGATCTTCTCTCCCTCTGCAAGAATGTGTGTTAAACTAACACCCCTCTTCTTCCAGTCCCCACATTCAACCTTTCTCTCCAACCATCTAGAAGAACTGCAAGGCCAGAAATTATATCCAGGTAAACTGAAGAAGCCCTGTGGATTTCAGGAAGGAATGACAATTTATTCCATCAGTGGGGCTGAGGGAGAGCCCCTCCAGCCTGGAGCACAGAGTCCTGTTACCTGCTACCCGAGGCAACTTCTTCACGTCCAGGACCTGGGGATGCAAAACAGCTCCAGCCACACGCAGGCGAAGTGGGAGAAACCATTATACACAAGCCATGGACCTCAGTCTGAGCTAGAAGAAGTAGCTATCTCTGAGGGATGCCAGGGAGTGAAGAGTAAGGTCTCCAATCTGCCAGAGGATTACTGCCATTACCTGCCTTGTTATTGGCTGTCCCTCCAATACTGGGTGAGACTGGATGCTGCTGAGGACAGCACATGGCATCAGGCAGCAAGAGGCTATGGAAATGCCTGCCACGTGGTATGTTTCTTCTTATTGCTCAGCACTTAGAGCTGGTTTCTTCTCTGGATCACTCAGCAATGAACTCAGGGGTCTGTATTTTATCCTTATGATCAGAGTCATGGACTTTGGATGGGTACATACCTTGCAGGAGACAAACTTAGACTAGCCTTTTGCTCATTTGAGATATCTCCACTTGTTATTCATATAAAGGCTTGATCCTTCCTTATATTTTTGATATTTGGGACAGTTAATTCTACAGGTGCCTTCATGAGAAAAACAGAGGCATGCAGGAACCTGAATTTCTGTTTGATGGAAAACGTTAAGTTTTTCTGTAAAAGACAGTATTTGTAGAAAAGGAGGGGGAGGGGGAGACTGACATGAATTTTGGGTTGAATGTGACATTCCAATTTCATAAAATCGTAATGCATATCTTTTCATTAAGCCTTAACAGAAAAGGAAGAAAAAATTTAAAAGCAAAATAAGTTTAATGGACTAAAATGAAGTTTATTTGGAAATCTTCTATTTTAATTATAATAAAACAGAACTTCACTGCCATCCACAGCACACTCAATTCATTTTTCTTTGTAGCTTTTTTTTTTCAAAAGTGAAATTTCATCAAAATTGATGTATTTCCCTGACCTCTCCAGTTCTGTTTCAGTGTCAGCAAAATAACATGTATCAATAAGAGACACATTCAGATGGAAAATTTTCACCACGGTGTATTCTGTCCTGAGTATTTGCCATTCACTAAATGGCTCCTTGCCCTTGGCACTGACAGCTAGAAGATGTGAATGAAGAGCTAAACAAAGAGCCCTGGCGAAAAGGCCATTCATCGCTCCCTCCTCGCCTCCTCCTGGCACTCCAGGACACTGCCCTCTCCAGAGCCTCCTGACACAGAGGTTTATTTCCACTTATTGGCTTCTATTACCCCTTGTCTATCTGGCGGTCTGGAAGTTCAGACCCATATCTCATCATTTCACACGGTAAGAGGTTCCCCATGCAGCTCACTGCATTTTAGCTGAGCACACAGGAAGAGCGCTGGTTTCATCCACCGATCCCTCTGACAGGAATTCATGTGATGGGTTTCACTCTCACTATATAAAGCATTACTGGAGCTCAGGTACCTCTGAGTGGTTTCCGCCAGCCTTCTGCTCAGATCCTAATAATTCACGGTGGGTGATTTACAGTATCATCCTCAGCTCAGGCAGTTCTCCTCCTGCCTCTCTAGCTAAGATGTCAGGCACTTACTGAGATCCACCTTTCCCGAGTGAGGGAGAGGCTGCGGATGGCGTGGATCGGCTGAGCTCCGTACACCAACATATACAGCAGAGCGCAGCCAGCTGAATAATAGATGGCTGGTGCCATTGTGAAGGCCTAGTAACCTGATCCCTGTCTTAGGGACACATGCACAGAAACGGAGCAGGGAAGCCGCCCAATAATGTGAGCCACAGCTACCCGATATGCTTGCAAGGCCATCCCTTGAGCACGATCTGGTGCCCAGCCAATAGACACCTATTGGGGAGGAAATGAGAACCCAGTTTCTTAGAGACCGGCTGACGCTCACCTCCCCCAGCCAACTCTGAAGTGCAGTTAGCAACACTCAGATGCTGCAGCTGTGATCCTGCTCACACCCTGTCCTTCCCCCACCCCTCCTAGCCAAGGTCCCAAAGCACTCCAGGTGGAAGTCCTTGGGTCTCCTCACTGTGACAGGGCACATCCTGCTTTCCTCAGCATCCTTCTGGGAAGCTACGTGCCATACCCAATGTAGAAGAGCTGTGACCGAGTCCAGAATGATCACCCAGTCCTCCTCCCCTTCTTGTTGCCACTGAAGTGGTGCATCAGCCCTCACCTATTAGGCATTTCTGTATTCAGTCTCTTCCAAGAAACATGTAGGTATGGGCCCATTACAAAGGAGTAGCTCCTTTCCAAAGTCTGCAGAAAGCCAGCTATGTCCTTTAGGCTCTGTGCTGGCCAATAAGGCCAGACGCAGATCCTAAAGAGCTGCACCCATGCAGCCAGCTCTTTTGAAGCAAGGAATTCAGTGATGATGCTTCCCTCCTTCAATAGACCTCCACTCCCAAGTAATGACTTCTTCCTTTTATCCCCCACAGATAGATGAATATATTTAAATGTGTGGGACACAGCACTCCTCATGCTACCATGAACCTGCTCCCTGGGCGCTGCAATGTTTTTTTCACATGTTTGTGCCGTGGGGTACAAGGGCTTATCCTGCCCCAGGGGGATGAATGAGAGATTCAGGGTGAGGTTTAGTTCCCCTTTTGGCTTTTATTTCTGCTGCTTTCTATACCTGCAGGCTGGCAAGTCTCAAATAGCACAGAAAAGGCTTGTTCCCTAGAACTGCAATTGCAGAAGGTTCCTGTCCCAGTCCCCACGTGCTTGGCCGACTCGCTGGGCATCCCTACAGGGTGCAGCCACCTGGGAAAAACAGAGAAACATCTGGATCCTCAGCAAGCCAAACATCCAAGCTACCCCACTGGACCATGAAACAGGTGATCTGACTTTCCAGAGGAAGGGGCAGAATGTCCAGCCCTCCTGGTGCCTGCTACCTATGAGCACCTCAGGTCACTGGGCTGAATGTCCCCCTCTCCATTGCACTGCAGACTGTTCATGTCCAGCTATCTGTGCACTGGGCAGAGAAACTGCGTTACCCCTGCATAATCCATAGAGGACTCTGCCAGGTTTCAAATACCAGAGGGCAAAAAAGGCTTGAAGTATCTGTTCTTCTGAGACTCTTGCCTTTCATGCAAAGACACCTCCTGGTACTCTCAGCTTCCTCATTTGTCCTTTCCTTTGTTGCAGACGTCTTGTTTCTCCTGCAGTTCTGTGCTGCCACCGCACGCTCCTGGTGTAACTGTAGGTGGGCTCTGGGCATCGTCTCTCCCTCTGCAAAATGAATCAGGGCACTTTCAAGAGTCCATACGAGACTTTGAGGCTCTCAAGCTTGACAGTGATGGGAGCTATATCAGTACAGCAAGGGACAGACAGACACGTCTGGCCTGCCAATGCCATGGCCTGCCAAGGGGAGGACTCCATCCCAGCACAGATGCAGAGGTGGCCTTATCTGTGGGCAATGGTATGATGGGTCTGTGGGTGGCCACACACATCCATCTCTCACACTGTATGCTGGTCACAGCCAGCAGCAGTTGAGAAAGAGGCTGCTGAAGCAAGAGATGATCACCTCCAAATCCTGAGGGAGGGAGGTTCAGTGAGATTAGAATAAGAATCAGCCCATGTGGCTGAGAGGGGAAGAGAGGGGTCGTCTCCCCAGGGAGATGAGGGGGAGAGCCTGGGAGGGGGGGTTCAATGACAGCGGTCACTGCTCGTCTGCAATTTTTTTGCTAAATCCTGATGTAGCCCAAGACTGTCCCTCCCCAGCATTTAAACTCAGGAGCCTGTTGCAAACCCCTTTCGCCCGAGCAAGCCAAGAGCAGGAGAAGCCGGGACACGTGCTGGACCCGACACAAATGCTGGAAGCTGCTGCGAAACGGTTACACTTTTGCCCACTTCAACGACACGGAGCTCATATTTCCATCTGCTGCCTTGCTCGGGGCTTTCATCTGTACCTGCGCCCTGCCATGCTCACCATATTGCTGGCAATTTTCAGCCTGCCCCTCCAACTCTGGGGTGCGTTAGCTGTCGGTAATTACCGTGTACAGCTATTCTCCACATCCCCAAGCCTGACAGCAGGCAGCTTGCACGCCTCAGCCCGGACATGAAAAGCCTTCCCGGGCCAGGTTTGCTGCAGGCGATCGCAGGCTCTCCTCCCAGCACACACGCACACACACACACACACACACACTCGCTCGCATGCACGCTCATCCCAGCCCAGGCTCCAGGGCAACGGCGGCTCCGACGCCAGACGCGAGGCGGGAAGCGGCTCCGGGGCAGCCGCGGCGGTGCGGCGGCCGTGGGGTCACCGGAGCCAGCGTCAGCTGTCAGGCAGAGCCGCCCAGCCCCGCAATTACCTGCTCTTGCTTTTCACGGCCAGAGGGCAAATTCAGAAGCCGGAGAGAAGGGAGATGAAGCAGGGCCGGGGAAACTGGAGAGTTAAATCATAGCTCCAGCTCAGCCGCGCGCTGGGATGCCTTTTCAAGCACGCAACACCCAGCTCACACGGATCCTGACAAAGCAGCAGTCGCTCCAGCTTATACAAACAGAGACATAACAAAACACACTGAATCACATCAGTAAAAATTCATTTTGGACACGTAGGAAGGTTGAATATTTACCCCACCTGAGGAAAAAAAAAGGTATTCATATGACAAAGATGGCTTATCTTACTTCTGAACAAAACATTTTATTTTATTTTGTGCTTGTTTAGACTGTTTTTTTAAATCTGGTTTTGGCTTGTCATTTCCCAATTTAGGACAATTTTAGAAGCAAATCACTGTTTTTAGATGAAAAAACAAACCTTTGTCACCCAAATTAAAAGCTTTTTAACATTTTTAAATGATTTTCCCACTTTTTTATAATCAGAGCTTCTTATTAAACTTGACTTGGGTTTCACAAATGGGTTTCAGTTCTATTCACCCAGCTTTCCATAACACAGGCTTGGAGAGAAAAAAGAAATAAATATATTTTTTGGAGCATGATCCATTGTATTTCATTCCAACAAAAAGTTTCACAGTATTCTGTAAGAGAAGTAGGTCTTTTAGGTTTTGCAGTTTTATCAGAAGGCTCATTAGAGCTGACTATTTTTTGAAGTCTCTCTGATGGGAGTAGGATATTTCTTATGAGTCTTACTTTTCATGCTCAGAAAAATACAACCCCGAAACTATCCTGCCTTTTGCAGCTCAGGAGTAAAATTTTGAAAGGTGAATCTAAGGACAGCCAAAAGATAAAGATTTCTAGTTTTCCCACTTAAACCTCATAATTTTGGGTGAAGTCTGATGCCTGAATGTACAGATTTGGAAATGTGAATGAGTGATGCTTGTGGTCTTGGATGCAAGGTAGCATCTGAATGGCCCATTCTCAGTCAGATAAGAACAGAGGTGAGAAAGCATGGAAGATGGAAAGAGGAAAAAAACTACAGTCTGCCACCCAGGCACAAAAGCAATGCCTGCAAGTGTTCAGGATCCCCATCCCTGAACAGAATCAGACTTATAGAGAGGGCAGGAGAAAACGGAAGTTGTGGCTGGCAGGGCTGTAGCAGCCTGAAGCACAGAGTGATATCCTGGGGACCATCTTGGCAGTGTTGGTGCTGTCAGAGGGATATTTTCCAAGGGGATCTCAGAGGCCACTGGGGCTCCAACATGGGGTTACACCATGGCTCTCATCCTCCTCCCTTCCTCATTCCCATCACTCCACAAAAACCCCACTGACCCAGCACATTAATACTCTTTCCATGCTCACCTCTGCTTTCCTACGTGCTGCCCTTGACTGCCTGTACCTATTTTCTGGTTCTTGTTCAGCAGCTTTGTGGGACACCTGTTTGCCCATATCTACCTCTTCAAAGGCCTCAGTGATGACCACCACCAATGCTGGTGGTGACAACAATCCTGTCAGGCTTCATCCAGTGTCACCAGAAAAGGAGGTGGATAGGCTTTTTACTGCTTTATTGCAGCTGATGCCTTTGGAGCAGTGGTGGCTGGTCACACATGGGTCTGGAAAGTGGTATTCATCTGGAATAAAAAGAGAGAAGTGGACAGCAGGCATCCAGAGGTGTCTAGGGAGGAAGAGATGGAGGAATGGTTGGATGAGGCATGGGGCAAAGGAAGAAGAGAGAAGAGGCGATATGCAGAGGGATGAGTAAATATAGACAGTTTATGGGAAGTCTACCAGACTGGGAACATAAAGTTGTACTAAATTCGTGTAATTTGGTGGGGAGATGGGTCATGACCTTTTGGAAGGTGTTTTGGGGATGAATGCACATAGGTACTGAGGACAGGCACTGCATGATGTGTGCCTTGAGTACCTGTTATCAACAGAGGCCAGGAGCTGCTGCCTGAAGGTGAGGCGATGACGAGCCAAGTGCAAGCAAGTCTGAGGCCAATCATCCACTGCTAGGAAAGAGAAGAAAGGGGGGGAGTCCAGGATGCATCTCTGCATGGGGAAGATTCCCAGGACACCCTTTGTTGTCCACAAGCTGCTCCCATCTGCTCCCCTGCCTGCCACCAGCCCATCTCCATAACGTGAGCTGACACGGCTTCTTTGGGCAGACATGTGATTGAAAACTGTCCCTAATTGGAGTTTACTTTCTCCCTGGGAGTTACTCCATCACTGTGGAACCCTGTGGAGGGGCAGGAGTAAACAGGGTTTTTACAGTTCCATCCGGAAGTCATTTTTCAAGGCTCTCCCAGTGTTTCACACTAGACTGTCTCCCTTCCTTTCCCCTCCCACCAACAACTTTTCTCTCCTCCTGATCAGCTGCTCTCTGACTGGTAAAATGTTTACACTCCATCTAGATCCACAAATCAATTAGAGACACATTTAGCTGACATATGGCTTCTTGAAGTCCATCGCCTTGACTGATACAGCCAGAGGGAATGAAAGACCTGGGCTGGATCCCCTGTGTCCCACCCTATGGACACCAACAGTTTTTAATGACCCTTTAAATCAGTTCTGCTTGAGGGCTATGGGCCAAAGCCATTATCCTCTGACATTTATGACCAGGACTCTCTGACTGCTCTAGCCCTACCCATTTCTGTAAGCCTTCTGATTTGGCCCATCAGGAAACTGATGATTCTTTTCTCTTCCAAACAGCAACCATCCCAGCTGCACTGGGAGATCTCAGCCAACTTGATCTGGAAAGCCCCATTTAGAGGAGCAGACTGCAGCGACTACTGGGAAGAAAGGAAAGGAAGGCAATGATTTTCCCATCTCTTTGATGATTCTTTCTTCCTTTGCTTCACCTGCATCCATCCCATGTGGATGAGACCCATCAGCCTCCAGAGCTGTCCCTTGTCTGTACAGACTGACAGACCACCATGTGAGCAGGAAGCTAATCCAGAAAAACACTGGCAGAGAGAGGCTTTATCCAATAACTAAATTGTGAGGAAAGGGTCCTTGAAATACTGAACTGATGCATCACAGAGGAGCTTCTGCCTCCCCTGCAACAACCTTATTTGCTCTCCAGTAATATATCTGCTAGTGAAAAGTCAAAAATTATTCTTATAAGTTCCCATGGACTCATCCAAAGGAGCTGATGCAACAGGACCAAGTGTTCAGCCTCTGTAAAAGCAGAGAGAGCACAGCGAGCTGGATAATGTAGGGATCATAGCTAGGCAGCAACAAGAAGACATGTGGGAACAGACAGATGAGGTGGATAGTGTCAGCAGAAAGGAGAGACTGCAGCTCTGACAATGGGACAGGTATTTCATTAGCATGCGTGTGAACCACCATGCTGCCCATAGGGTTTGAGGCAATCTGTAAGTTACACAGCTTGTCCTAAATATGTACTTTGTATACCATAAAATCACATGTCAGCCTTGTGACAGAAAAAAATAACTCAGAAAAAGCATGGCAAATCTGCACTGCTCCTTTTCAGAGGAAATACATTCACATCCTTTCCTTGAAACGCCAAGGCCTCCTTTGACACACACCTCTCAGTCTGAAAGGGGGGTGCAGCTACACACCACAGCATGGCCAAGAGCAGTTTCTCAGGGCCTCAGCCTGTTTTCTGTGCTTGGCACAAGAGCTCCTGACCACCTGGCAGAATGGCATTGCTCACAGAGACGCCTGGGGTTAGTGTAAAGCTGTCCCCCACAGGTCTGCAGCCTGCCCACAAGCCCAGGTTTGGCTCACACTGGACAAAGTATACTCCTTTCCCATCGTCAGCTGGCAACCCTCCCTGCATCCACCTTTCTCAGGATAACAGGATATAACGAACATGTCTGCAATTCTCTGCAACCCTGTGCAGGGGGTGGGAATGAAGACACCTTCATGCTACAGAGGAAGTAAAAGCTGTTTGGCCTGGCCTGGGGGATCCATGCTGGGAGTACTTTCTTGGAGCCCAGAACAGCTGAATTGTTTCTAGAAGTCCTGTCTGAATTGCTTTTTTCATTTTCTCCCTCTAATGCTTTTTCTGAGTCCCTTTCAACCCCGTGTAAGATTCAGCCAAAGTCAAGCCCAGTCTCACTCTGGGTCCAGTCCACCTTGCCCCTCCCAGCTGCGGCCATACGTGCTGCTGCCACTGTTCCTGGGTTGACAGGAGCCACAAGGAGAGTCCTGCTGTCACACTCCTCACCACCAATGCTGCTATCAGATCTGTCCAGGTTTGCAAAGATGGCAAGATGCAGAACATTTCACACCCCTGATCTGGGCCAACAACATGTGACAGTGGGTCCTCCTACCTGGGCTGTCACTGGTTGTCTTCCAGAAACACCTGGCCATAAATCCTCTCCTCTCCCTGCAGCCATCTCTGATCTCTGACTGATGTGGACTATCCCCCAGGGTTTCACTAGTTCCACCCCAGCTTCAGAGGGTACCTGTTGCTCTCAGTGTTCATTCAGCAGCTTTGTTCAAATGGCTGAAGAGAAGCAGCTACGTCCACAGCAAAACACCTCCATTATGAGGATCTGCAAGAAGCTTCCAAGCTCAGAGTGACAGGTTTGCCCGTCTGGTCCACACTGCTCTGTGCTACTCTGGATCAGAAAACAACCCCCGTCTCAGGGATGGACACAGCAGTGCAGGTGAAAAGAGGAGCATGGAGGGACAGGATTGTCCCTCCCCTACTGCACAACTCGGCATTCACCATCCTGGCCACAGCCCCTTCACTGTTCCGAGGAAGCTGTGCCTTCCCCAATGACCTCTGCCAGTGAAGACTTCTTCCTTTGGCCAAGCACATCTAGGATGCAACAGAGCACTCCTGAACCCACAGCCCATCAGCCCCTCTGAGAAGTCTTATGCTCCTATAGAAACACTGACATGGGGCCAGAGATATAGAAACACAGGCAGCAACAGAGCGCCTGTGCCCTGGGGAAGAAAAGAAGCTATCTCCAGCCTCAGCAGCAAGCAGCAGCTAGCTGTGTGCTCACTCCCACGCATCAACACTCTCCAGGGACACAGCAGGGACTTTTGCCCTTTGCCAGACAGCCCTGATGAACCTTGCATAAAGAGGACCTGGATCTGAGAACACAGGGCTCCTTATTCTCCTCGGCTGAGTGAAGCCATCACTTTGGTGTCTTTGGGACAGGAAAAGGAGAAGCCATCTCTCAGGCCTCGGCTCTGGGGTTGCAGTTGCTGCTGCATCGCCCCATCTAGTGGCAAAGGGTGGCTAGAGGGATCTCTGCAGCCCCATTAATGCAGAAGAAATCGATGAATGGTTGCCCCTCGCTGAGTATTTTTAGTGTGCAAATGTTTCATACTGTAATATATATTCCCTGGTTGAGGCTGAGCCTGTCTCCATTTCCTTCCAGCATTACGACGATGCCACTGCAGCCAGACTGACGATAGACTGGTTTCAATTATAACATGAGGAACCACATGTATGGGGCTGGTCCGTAATATGCTGTGTGGACAGCTGGGTGCTCTGGTAGTTCCAGTAAAGGTACAATGGTTTAAGTGGAAATGACTGGTATTGATCTTGGCAGCCAGATACCAGCAGAAGTAAAAATAAGTTGCTCTCAATTAACCTGCATTGATCTGAATTAAAAGAAAAATGGATCAGCCCTAAATAAAATACTAGCATCTCAAGTAAGAGCATCTTCCTTTGACCAGTGGTGGGTGGCTTTTTAGCAGAAACAGGTGTTTGACTCAAGAAAGGAAATGCCTGGTTTTAAAGTGCAGTTCTGGTTAGAAAAGCAATGGTAAAAGAATGGATGCTCCTCATATTTTTCCCCATTGCAGATGACTTCCGTATCACAGGGTCCTTCATTTAGAGATGAAAAGAACAGTTTTCGAGAAGCCTGCCTCTGTGAGTGAACCAGGAACTTGCCTTACAGCAGCCCCAAATAAAAAGATACTGGAAACAGCTGTGTGTGAACAGATCAATGCTATTCAGCCTTGGCAGCCTGCAGAACCTCTGCAGTGATCAGCAAAGCAGGACCCAGGTTGCAGGATGGGACACAGAAAAGATCTCTGGAAGGCAACAGAGGAGCAATGGATTTTCTCCCCCAAAGGTAAGAGAGTCCTTTGAGCAAAAATGGTAGAGAAACACTAGGAGAGGCAAGGATCAAGCCCTGCTTTATTTTTCCAGGGCAATGTTTTAGCTATCACCAGGCCAGTAAGTGGTACAGCTCAAAAGCACTGTGCTAGATACCTCATCCTGTTCTCCTGAATCTTAGGCTCTGTGCTAACAACACTAAAAGCTCATTTGGATCAGTCTAATCAGAGAACTGGCTTGAAGACTCATGAAAAAGGCAAAGCTGAAACATGTGTTGTGAAAGACATTGTCTTCCCCTGTGGCTTTTCTAACACACAACATAAGAGTTCCTGAGGGCTGAGAGCTGCTAACAACAGAGTCCATGCTTTATTCCAGGGCCACTGATGAAGAAGAAGGAGTCAACAAGGATGGAGTTGACACTTTGAACAGAAGGGAATTCTTCAGCCTCATCCACCTGTTTTGTGCTTGAGTTCACCTGGAACTTGAACTGCTTTCCCTGTGGAGGATTTGGTTGAGGAAGGAGCAGGGAAAGCTAATCCAGAAACCAGGATGGGAAGCAGAGCACAGTGAAAAATGATGCAGAGCACCTCTTCAGCTGAGACAGGTTGTTGTATCTAAACTAGCTCTAACTAGCCTCCTCAGGTACTAACAGGCCATATCACCTGCCCAAGAAGTGGGAAAAGTGTTCAGATACTTGGGCACTGTCATGGCCACAGTTCTTGGTGCTCTGAGCTGCAGCCAACAAACCAATGTGACTTGCATTCATGCCCCTGGTTGCACTACAGACCTGTCTGGAGCAGCACAGGGCACATGAGACAGGAAAGAAAAATTCAGGACTCCCTCCATACACAGATGTTGTCCTGACCCACCTGAGCCAAGCATAAGTACATAAACCTCCACAGCCCTGATCCATCTCCACCTCCTTTCAAATCCTCAGGTAATGTACTTCAGCAGTCCATCAGGAGGTGCCTGCCTGACTTCATAAACTGAAGAAATGCTAGAAGTTGATTTGGGTTATTGCGACAGGTGAGAGTTGTCCCATGAAATCCCTTCTATTCTTGAGTGTCCTGGCTGTTACCTGTTCGAATGGCAGAGCTCAGAGGGTTGTGATCAGCGGTGCAGAGTCTAGTTGGAGGCCTGTAGCCAGTGGTGTCCCCCAGGGGTCAGGACTGGGCCCAGTCTTGTTCAACTTATTCATCAGTGAGCTGGATGAAGGAACAGAGTGCACCCTCAGCAAGTTTGTTGGTGATACAAAACTGGGAGGAGCGGCGGATACACCAGAGGGCTGTGCTGCCGTTCAGAGAGACCTGGACAGGCTGGAGAGGTGGGTGGAGAGGAACCTCATGAAGTTCAACAAAGCGAAGTGCAGGGTCCTGCACCTGGGGAGAAATAACCCCATGCACCAGTACAGGTTGGGGGTTGACCTGCTGGAAAGCAGCTCTGCGGAGAAGAACCTGGGAGTGCTGGTGGACACCAAGTTGACCATGAGCCAGCAATGTGCCCTTGTGGCCAAGAAGGCCAATGGTATCCTGGGGTGCATCAGGAAGAGTGTTGCCAGCAGGTCGAGGGAGGTGATCCTCGCCCTCTCCTCAGCCCTGCTGAGGCCACATCTGGAGTACTGTGTCCAGTTCTGGGCTCCCCAGTACAAGAGAGACATGGAACTACTGGATAGATTATAGTGGAGGACTATGAAGATGATTAGGGGACTGGAGCATCTCTCTTATGAGGAAAGGCTGAGAGAGCTGGGCCTGTTTAGCCTAGAGGAGAGAAGACTGAGAGGGGATCTTATCAATGTGTACAAATATCTGAAGGGAGGGTGTCAAGAGGACGGAGCCAGACCCCTTTCAGTGGTGCCCAGCAACAGGACGTGAGGCAACGGGCACAAACTGAAACACAGACGCTTCCATCTGAACATGAGGAAAAACTTCTTCACTGTGGGGGTGACGGAGCGCTGGAACAGGTTGCCCAGAGAAGTTGTGGAGTCTCCTTCTCTGGAGATATTCAAAACCCACCTGGATGCAATCCTGTGCAACGTGCTCTAGGTGATGCTGTTTGAGCTGGGGGGGTTGGACTAGATGATCTCCAGAGGTCCCTTCCAACCTCAGCCATTCTGTGATTTTGTGATTCTGTGATTCTGTCCAGAGTATTTCTCTGTCTTGTAAAGATCATGTGCCTTGGTCACCAGTCAGAGCTGCATCTGGGTAAATTTGGCAGAGCCACACACATTCACTGGGAACTGGAATGGATCCAGATCCACAGTATGTTTTAGTGCTCCTTGGCTCCACCAGGAATGTGAAGTCATAGCTTGCCCTTCGGCCAGTACAGGAAAAATTCAGGGTTGGTGGTATCAGTTCAGCAACTTCACTCAGCACTAATTCTCAGACGGTTTCCCCTGGATGGTAAGGAGGAGATGAGGTACATGTCCCACACCTAAAATTCTCTGTCTGTCTTCACATTCAAAACTGACTAGCACTGTGACCTCTTCCAGAGCTTCTTCTTCAGGTCCCTGTTCTCTTTCCCATTTCTCATGGTTAAATTTAGCTCCATCTCCTGACCCATAAGCTTGATTACAATAACTCCTCATACCAGTCACAGAGTTATCAACCACGACAACCCCTTCCTAGGCACTGTATAGCTTAATAAACTAGGATAATGCTCTTTCATCCCTTCTTGCTGTCTATCTTTGTCTATAACCATCATTTAGGTGTAATCAGGCTTGACCAACTGCCACACTAGGATGTAGAAACAGGATTGTCTCTAGTAAGAGAGATCAACTGGAAAAAATCTAGAGTCAATGATAAGACGTCTAGAAAAAAATGTCAAAGGCCAAAAAGAGAATACTGGAGAGTAGACACATTAATATGCTTAAATACACAAGGTGTTCCTGCAAGGAAAGAGGCAACAGTCCTTGGTGGACTGGACAAGAAGTCATGGATTTAAACAGCAGCTGGGAGCATGAGGTTAGACAATAAGAAAATCTTGGCTAACAGTGAGGTATGGAACACTGAGACAGATTTCTGGGTAGAGGTGGCATCACCATGTTTGGAAGAACAGGCTATGCACACATCCATCTGCAGTGGCTTAGTGGTCTTGCCTTGGGTAGCTGGGCTGAATGACTAGCTGGAATCCTTCAGGCTATGATTCTCTACTGCCTAGTCCCTGGCTCCTCTCAGAAGGCAGTGCTCCTTCCCATGGCACTCTCCCACTTCACGAGGCTCTGCAGGGACAATTGCCAACTCCGAGCAATTTCCATTTTGCACAAATGGGGAAACTGAGGCCTGGGGAAGGAACTGCAGAGAAATAGAGGGTGAAGAAAAAAGGCGTATTCCCTGGAGTTCACAACTCCTTGTCTTACTCTGTGAGCATTGGACCAGGCCTGTCTAATGTACACTAATGAGCCTACCACCCAAGTGGCTCAGAGAGCAAACTAAGCTGATCTCCTGGGAAAGCAGAAGCAGGATTTGTGGTGAGAAGAAATGCTGTCATTCTCTTATGCAAATGGATTTGTGTGCCAAGCTTCCACCTGGGGGAGTCTGTAGCATCTGTTCTTCCAGCTCTCCCCAGTAGGATTTGTAAATGGAGAGTAATACAACCTCAGGCATTAAAGAGGGAGAGGTAGATGGGCTTTGAGATCTCTCAGCATGCAGAGCACCCAGATGCCAGAAGCATGAAACTTGGACATACTGTCTTTCCAAAATGCTCTGCCTTTACAAGGAAACTCACAGCACTCTGGGGTTAAAACACTCTTCTCTCCCATCCCCAGACTCCATCATTTCCCCATAACCTGCAATGCTACCCACACATCTTCCATCATCACCTTTTTTCTACTAGCTTTGGGACCCATAGGTTTCTCTCTCTTGCCTGTCCACAACAATGCTGGACACAGCTCAGGAGATAGCTCAGACCCAGCTTCAAGTGAGCATTCACCCTTTCAAGTCTGGCTTTGATTTGAATCTGAGCTTTTCCAAAGCTGAAGGAGCTTCAGCTGGATCCAGTCTACTGGGCTGGGTCCTTTCAGAAGATCTCTGGAACTAGTTCAGGTCAGCCCTTCACGGGTGCCTTGTTTATTGGGACAGGGTGGAGGAGAGATAAGGCAAAGGAGCAGATGACATGAGAAGTTTTGAACCCCTGTCTTTCAAAGGCAGAACTGGACAGGACCGATAGCTGGGAACCCCTCAGCAGCTGGAGCAGGAGACTCAGGGGTGGCTGTGCAGGTAACTGGAAGCACTGAGGCTCTGCCTGCACTCCCTTCTGAGAGGGGCTGGGACATTTTGCACAGTCTCAGATATGAAACTGCAAGCAGTGGCCTAAGTAATCCCCAAGAAGCGGAGCAGACCCCAGCGATGCAAATCAGCAGCAGCCTTCCCACCTCTCCGCACTATAACACTGGATAGCACTTACTTCCTTGGTGCTGGAAGTTGGACTTTACTTGTCTTTACCACTCTTCTGTGTTCTCCTCTCTTTCTTCTTCCTTTGCTTTCCCTTTTTCTTACCAAAATATCCTCACACTTGACTATCTATCACATAACCTATCCAGTTCCACTGCAGCCAACTTCCCTGGCACAGCTGGTATGCCCAAACCTGAATCCCCAGTTGCTACAGACACTTGGCGCTCTCCAGCTATCAGATGAGGATCTCACCTCAGGAAAGCCCAGATGGCTATAAGAAAGGAGGGCAGAGATCTGGGTCCCCTTAGGAGACCACAAAACCTTTCAGAGTGTATGTAATCTCCAGTAAATGTGTGAGGCCACCAGGTGCTCTGCACAGCAACTTGAGGGATGTAGCTTAGCGGGTGCATGATCTCAGAGATCATCAAAGGTGCTTTCAGCCTCTACAGTTCACTAACTCAATTTCTGCTTGCATCAAGCAGTGGGGATGGATGGCGAAGTCTGGAACAAGCAGCCTTAAGGGATTGCCAAGCAGGTCTACAGCGTCCCCAGAAGCCTTTTGTTTGGAAGAGCAATGGCTGAAAACCAGTAAGCCTTGGAGGAGAAACAGTGGGAGATGGGAGAACACAGAGCTTCTAGAAGGTCTAGAAGTGTCAATAGGTTTCCCAGGGGTCTTGCTGAACACCATGAGCAGGCTGTAATGCCTGTCTGATCTCAGCCTCATGTACCATCTCCACTAAGAGCATCTGTCTGATAAGAAAGGAGGGCAAGGAGGGGAGACCGCACTGGGGCTTGTGGCCTCGTTTTCTTGGCCTGGTTGAAGGACAGCCACTTCCACTTAGCATGATCTCATCTACATTGCCAAATTCTTTAGTGTAACAGTGAGTTCACTGCCAAAAATCCATCCCTCATGAATCACCACACTGTCTGCTCGGTGTAGAGTTTGGAAAGGAGAGGTGAAATGAAAGCACCATAGAAGATGCACACCTTCCTCCAGGAAAACCCAACGAGTACAACAAATTTGAGGGATCTCACTGAGTCCATGGGCTCTTGTGCCGTGCTGGGGTGGCCAAAACTCTCTCAGGCAGCAAGTCTGCATCACAGTGATCACTTTTTCTCAAGTACAGAGACATGAACAATATTCTGATAGCTCTCTAGATCACTGAAAAGGTAGGTTGGTAACTTTGGCCAATGGCATATGTGCAAATCTTGTTCTTGGCATTGACTTGCTAATGAGAGATTGAACTAGGAACAAGGACAATTGGGTTTATTTGGAAGAGAAAAGAATATGTTAAAATGGAATGGAAACCAAATGACAGAATTCTCTGGATATCTCATGACCTGGCTGTAAAACAAGAACAGCCTTGAGCTTCTTTCTTAAGTTTGAACATAAGCACTATGTAACCAGGGCCAACAACAGCTGCAAGGCAGTGCCTAGCTGGGGTACAGCAGGCTTCCCAGCCCTGCAGCTAAAGGCACTACACGCCAGCACCCAACAGGTCCTACTGATCAGTCAGGTCAGGTCTCACTCACAAGATGCTTCACCTTGTGCCCCAAACAGGGGATTGCCATGCGAGGATAGCTGTTGTTAATACTATTCTTAAGACACAATGAAAAGAAAACTCCTTTGTGCAAGAGGCATTTCTCAGTGAAAGATCCGACGCTGCTGAATAAACTCCCCAGGAGCAAAGATTTGTTGCAAAGCCCCCCACCTCTGACTCCCAAGGCAAGCTGAACCATGGTGCCATTCAGCAACACCCACAGACCGGGCCAACCAAACCAACCCCCTGCCTAAGAAAGACCCCCCCTCCAGCCCACCCTGAACTCCTATCACTTTTGAGGAAGGCAAGAGCAGATAAACCATCCCTGACCTATGCAAGGTGCAGTATCAAGTCTTTTCTGTTGACATGGGCAGTTTAAGGACCTACTGAGAACAGAACAAAACTGCCAGTCCACACTCAACTCAGTTTCCAGGCAGTGCCCATGTGAAGTTTTAATATCCACTAGTTGCAAAGAGACACAGAGTCCAACTTGCATCTTGGCACCTTGCTCTCATTGATTTCAAATAGGAGTTAGGTGCCAGAACAGGAGCAAGAACTGAGCTGAACCACTTGACTTATGGCTGAAATACTACAGCTTTCCTAAATCATTGCTCCTGCACCATCCAGTCTCCATCTATTTTAGGCACTAATTGTGTTCCCAGATGTAAACTAAATGCTGGGAAAAGAATTGTCCAACAGTCCGGGTGTAAGATTGGGGCTCAAAAGACCTGGCTTCTCATTTTCTTTCTTGTGTGCCAAGAAGAGATGGAAAACAAGGGTGTGAGCAAGTCACCTAACCTCTCTGGAGACAAATTTCCTTCTGTTAGTAAAGTTTGGAGAAGGATTTGTCAAGCAAATTTACGTGCAGTGCACCGAAATTACTGTGTGAATTTCCACCTTTTCTCTCTGCAGCTGAGTCCCTGGAGACCCTAAGAGAGGAAGGGAACAGATATGAATGTCACTTCCCACAACTGCAAGCCACAGACACTGTTCCATCCACAGCTCAGACACCAGGACTGCCCCTCACAGGCTCCAGAGTGCTGCCTTTCTCCCACATTGGCTGCTTCAATTTGGGTTCCTGAATTGGGTTTGGATTGCTTTTTTTTTTTTTTTTTGGAGAGCACAATTATTAGGGAAGCCCTTTAATTTTTCCGTTTTGGAAGAACCCCAAATGGGCTTCCCGGCAAAACTAATGTGCAGGCGCTCGGCATTAAGCACTGAGTAATCCTGGAAGTACAGACCTGATGTCTCTACAGGCAGCAATAAACTTTTCAGCACAATATTGTAACCTCAACTCTTCCTCCTTTAATGGCTTTTCTCCATGCCATTAGCACTGCTGCAGAACTTTCGTGCATGGTGTGTGTGCACAGACACACACACACACATACTCAGAAGCAGACAGGGCCTTTGGAGTCAGGGCTCAGGTGCAGTCATTTCTCCAGCCTCCTTGGATTGGGAATGCAGTCTGCAGGGTAAAACAGACACAGAAAAGTTGGCCAGCATTTGGATGCTTCCTGTATTTATTCTCTGCAGGATACAATAGCAATGCACTAGTTTGGGAGCAGAGAAAGAGGACAGGGTTATCCAAAATCCTCTGCTTTGGTGCCAGTAGGGTCACATCTGGAGCAAGACATGGCTTCTCACCCTGGGACAGGCTGACATATGGCTCAGACACCAACTGCACAGAAATCAGACTGGACAAGGGAGGTCATGCAGAACATTACTTGAAGGCAGAGTGGGATTTGAATTCACTAGACCCAAGCTATGTTGTGACACGTACCACCGTGTCCTTGCTCTTGATCCCAGTACACCAAGAATCTCTTATATACCTCACGCCCTGGCAGCAGGAGTGTCTGAACTCCCTGAAGCAGGGTCTGTGGGAGAGCATAAAAGGGACAGGCAAGCTCCTAAACAAGCGGAGCGTGGGTGGGCAACTATCTTGTCTTTGGGGGAGAAGGGCAGCTCCTAAATGAAGGATCCATGGGCATGGGTAAGCTCCCTGGCTCCCTGTAGTCCTTGAGGGCTGGATGTGTGGCAGGTCCATGCACCAAGAGCTCCCAGCTTCTGTGGGCAGCTCTCCCTGACCAGGGAAAAGTTTGGGGAGGCAGATGTGAATGGTTGATGTAACTTCAAGAAAACTAAAAAGAACTTGCTCAGCCGATGGTAACAGAGCTCAGATGTACCAGACAGCTCATTCCCCTATGACATTGCTTCTGTGTTGGATCTGAGATGGCTTCTTTAGCCAATGTCCTGGCTGGGCTACACTGAAGAAGGCTGGAAAGAGGAGCATGTCAGCGTGTTACAATGACAAGCGGAGGAAGGCAGGACTTCATAGCCACCACTTCCCATTTTTCATCTTGAGTTGATCACAGCTTCCTGTCAAAGTGCAGCATACCAGGAAGGAGCAGGACTTCTGGGAATAGTAGTTGGTTGCCTTGTGATGCCTCTCACAGCAGCACTGTGGGAAGGGAGATTCCTGGGCCTGCCTTCCCAATGGGATGGCTACATCCTCCACTGCTCCAGGGAACTGCTCTAAGGAAGCAAACTGCACAAACACACTTTTGTGGCAGAAAACTGTTCCTGGATGTTCATGAAGCTCTTATGATGATGTGAGTGAAAAACAGTAGTTTAGCCAGAAGCAATGTTAAAAAGGTTTGCTTTTGCTCCGCTTCCTCCTGCTAACATGCAGCAACCTCGTTCCAGGTAGAGGGATGAAGATGGGGGCTGCAAAGCCAGTTTCCAGCCATAGAGGTATGGGGACATTTAATCTGCCACACAGAGAAGAACCAGCTCCATTCACCATCTTGGTTTCCTGCTGCTCCGCCTAACAGTGGCTAAGAGGGCTACAGAAGCAAAAGACTCAGGTCCTGGAGAGCATTTCGTCAACTCAGTTGGCTCCTTCAAGTCAATTAAAAAGCTCTACCGGTCGGCTTGGAGGAAGAGCCAGCAACAGAACCAAGTGCAAATTAATGTAAGGAGGAATGAGACTTTTTTGCCACTCAGCAGGCTGAGCAGACCTGACCTGAAGCAGACTAAGCTGTGAAGAGCATGGGGCTGGGACAGGCTGTGTTTTTCTCTAATGGCATTACATTACATGAGACAGGAAATGGGGAAGACTTCTGTGATCTGACCAGTGTTAACAAGTGGCCACAGGGAGATCAAAACCCTCAGCCTTCCTTAGTAAAGTGGCATCTGTAGCCTTGTAAGAAAAAAGATTTTGAGTGACATTGGGGCACTGTATCAGTGGTAGAAGCCTGGGAAGCTGATGGGATCAGGGCCTGGGACAGAGGACAGGCTCTGGCCATGTGGTGTTGCCTATTCCTGGTTGGGGAAAAGGGTGTGAAAGGCTTCCCAGAAGCAACTGTGACAGTCCCTCCACATATGGAGGCACTGAGAAGAACAAACCCTGCACCATGAGGCTCTCCATCCCACTGCCCCCAGGAGCAGGCAGTGCCAGCCCAGCCCAGATGCTCTGACTGGGAGCAGCCAGTGACCTGTTTCATCTCCACTCCAGGCCACTGGTGCTGCCTGCAGTGCTCCTAGAGGGAGGGAGAGCAGCTGAGGGGACAAAGTGCAACTGCCTGTTGAGGAGAATGGAGTCTCTGACACTGGACCTCCATGCCTCAGGAGGCATCAGCAGGTTTCAGCTCTGAGCTCTTCTGCTTCTGGACAAAATTAAAGAAGTAACACTTTCCCCAGAAAGCAGGCAGGGTTTTTCTGTCTTCCACTCCCCAAAAATCGTTCTAAAATAAAAAATGGCTGCTTTTCTCCTGGAAACAATTTCCAAGACCCACTGGCAATGTTCAAGGCTGTGTGAGATGGAAGATACTTACAGAGATTTCAAAACAAGGCTAGGAAGCTAAATTCTCCAAACAGGTATCCATCTAGGATCACCAAGGACATCATAGCTGTCGACTAGGTCTTTGGACCAAAAGTTGAGTTACACCCTGCCTCCCCCACCCTGTGTAGGATCCAACCCCTGCATCTGGTCCTTAGACCCCTGGTCTTCAGCCCTGGTAACTGTAGCAAAGAAATAAGAGCCTAGCAAGTACCAAGGCCACAGAGCAAGGGAAGTATTCAGGGCTGGCTCAAAGCTGCTCACTCCCAGGAGCTAGAGTGCCTTCTTTTTCCCCACTGCCGCCTGTAGATGAGTTTAGACAACACAAGGTAATCACCTATATCAATCAAGACTAACCAGCACTTCCCAAGTGCTGCACAGTGTTGAATGCTCCCAGCTTCCCCTTCCAAGACTGCTCTGGGCTAAAGCAAAACCTTACTTGAAGTCTTGGAATTTCAACTTTTCCCCAAAGTTTCAGATTGAGGATTTAGGAAGACTCTTTCTGCGACATCTAGATCAGAGGAGAAGCTTTAGGATAACCAGTGGTTAAGTCTTCCAGACATCCAAGAGCGGCACTAATGGAGTTCCCAGCTGAGATTATAGTGAGAGTGATCTCAGTGCTAGGATATAGACAGCAGCTTCCTCCAAGCAGAGAGGCATGAGGCCGAGGGCCCCTGTGGTGTGCTTATATCTTTGGTTTTAAATTATACTCAAGCACAGTACATCACTGTGTAACCCAAATCCTTACTGGAGGACTGCACCAAAGTGATGGGGAGAGTGTAGTTCCCTGGGCTCAAAGGGAACTTAGAAAGAGAGAAGGATGTGGTCAAACAGGACATGATCGAACACACTCACATGCACACAGCATTAAGTGCATGAGTATATCCTTTGTAAAGTAGGTCACATCAACAAGAGGCTGGCTGAGTGAAATGGGACACTCTGGTATGCTCCATTAACATTAACATTATCAGTTGCTTGCTCCTCCCCTGGAGTCCCTGTGCTGCTCCTTCCTTTCACAAGCAACACCATGAAGAAGAAGAAGAAAAGGCCCTGGGATGCCCTCGTGATATGCACAGAGCAGGGATTTCCTGGAGTTGGAGCCAGCTGCCCAGGAGAGGAGACGGGGCTTTGGTGCCCTCAGCTTTCCCAGCTGGGAGACACGAGGAGGAGGCAGCTGGTTCCAGACTCCTGGAGGGAAAAGGGAGCAAAGGAGGGTTCCTGACCTCCAAGTGAGTGGGGGCTGGCAGGGACACACTCCCTTGGGACAGGCAGTCAATGCATGCCTCAGACGGAGGGCTGTGGGCTGGCGGGATGGATGCAGGCAAAGAGAGAGGAGGCTGATGGGACAACTGTACTGCATAGGCAGTGCTTAGTATCTATAGTGCTACATTACAGGCACCATATACAAACTTCAAACAACTACCCTAGATTACAGGAGTGTTGTCTGGGCTCCCAGGCAGCTCTTTCAACAGTTTATCTCCCCAGCCCAGGTGCCAAAGAGAAAGGTGTCCATCTCCCCACAGGCATCTCCCAGTGTAGTGGCCTCTCCTCTCCTCCTCATCCCCACCCACCACTTCAGCCCTCCTCAGATGTCAGCCAGGGAGGGGCTGGATCCATATCCTCCCCGTTAGCCCACCATAACATGGAGCCACTGCCCTGCCACCACCAGGGCTCAGCCTCAGCTCACCACATGTGAGCACTAGCCTGACCATACGCCTTGAGACAGGGAACACATCTAGAGGAAGCTGAGCAGGGATCACCTCTGTCATCCTGGTGCTAGGCTATGCAGGTCTTCACCCGCTCAGAGCCAGATTCAAAGTATGGACCTGCGTTGCTCACTCCCTGCAGCTAGTTCCTGCAGGTGGGCTGTGTCAGCACAGAACTGCACACCGGCTGAGCTCCAGCGGCAGTATAGACAGACCTTGAGACTGACTGCCCATGCCGATGGCAGGGAGGGAGGGGGCTTTTCTCCAGTCTGGAGCAAATAAATAAATAAATAAGCCATCCCCGGAGCTCCCCAAAGGTGCCATTAAGGAGCAGAGAGTTAGTGATTAGTGGCAACAGGAAAGGGAAAAAAAAATTATAAACAAAGAAGTCATTGTCTTGTCCATGGGGAGAGCACTTCTAAAAATCCTTTAACAGGGCTCATTAAATATACATGGCCTCAGTGGCTGGCTATACATCCTGATTAGCCCATGACTTCAGCTCCTGTAGTCCAGGGTGTTTCTGCCCTTCACCAAGGAAATAAAAGCAGACGGTCTATCCCAGCAGCCAGGCCCCTGAGCATTGGCACGGAGAGCTCAGGAGCCCATGGAACCCCTCCTGACATTCCTGCTGACAAGAACAGCACTCTGAGTGCAGATGCAAGCTGCCACTTTGCTGCAGGGTGCAAAATGGAGCCCACCTGGACAAGAAACAGAATGAAAGAGAAGGACGAGAAACCAGCAGGGAACAAAGAGGCCCAAAGGGCATCTTTCAGGTGTTTTCTTCCTTCGGAGACACACCTCTGCCAGCCACAGTCTTGGTGTGAGACTTGGTGGGGGGTGTGAAACCTTCCAAAATGTCATCCTAATGTAACCAGATCTGCTGGAGCACAGTTACATGGCTCACTGGGTGAGACACTGACAGGATGCTATGCAGAACTTCACTGCAATTACTCAGGAGAGCCAGATGAAAAGGTTAAAATAGGTGCGCGCTCTTTACCCTCTGTCCTGCCTTGCTCTTCTGCTGAAGAACATTCAGCTCAACCACTCTTTCAATCAGAGGAATAGTCCAAGGCCTCTTCCTTTCCCCCCTTCCTCTAATGATATTAATATTTTATTACTTTTCATTGGAAGAAACATGCAAATGAATGTGTGTGGGAAGGCCCTGGAGTCTTCCAATGTTAACAAAACAAGTAAACAAGGATTGTCCTCCTTATGAACGATGTTAACACAGTATACAATGTTGTTATACAATCGATAACCTCATAGGAAACTTGGGTGGCTGGAGGCTCTGTTACTACATTATCTCAGATTGTCATTAAAAGGTTTCTGCTTTGTTAATCAGATTTTTTTCCTAAGCAGAATGAGAATTTCTTTCAAACATTACAAAAAGATTGGAGAAACCCAGAACTGCACAGGACCGCATGGCTTAATCAGGCCTATTCCTGGCATCGCAGGAGCTGCCATATAATCCCCAAGCACTTGTAAGGGGACAGGAATATTTGCAGCCATAATACTATAGTGACACCAAGGCTATAGACTCAAGAGGCAAAGCTGATTATAGCTTCACTGCCTCAGATAGCCTTAGTGTAGAAAGGAAACAAGCAGCAAAAGTGTTTGAAACCATCACGAGCAATGTCCTGACACCTCTGCTTGGCAAGGAAGAAGAAACCAGGAGTCCCTGCATCATGGTCCTCTACTCTCTGAGCTAAAGGAGTGCACATCTCTGCAAACCTCTTATCCAATTTGACTGTTAGCAGGAGACAGAAGCTCAAATGGGAGATTTGGGAAGATGCAAGATCCAGAATAAGATTTCGCTATAAAGTATACACCAAAAAATATCTGGATGAGGAGTGTGAGATTTATTGCTTCCAATTTTTAGCCACTCGTCTCAAGATGGAACTTAAATAAAGAGAAAAGTCTAATGCAACATTAACCTTCTCAGTTCAGAGACGTCAAAGTCCTAAAAGCACCACATCTTCCAAAAGTCATTATAATTACAATATTGTATGTATGGAGCCTACAACAATTTTGTATAAAAGTACAGAAAAACAGAAGCATTGACACTAGAAAAGAGAGGAAAAAGTGACAGTGCCTGCTTGCCATAAGATCAGGTTAATATTACTGAAAATGGGAGCTGTAGGTGCAAATTATCCTGTAAGACTGGGTCCCTTGAGAAAGTTTTCTGAGATTAATTTCCCTGGCTATTCAGGGTGTAAGCAATTGGGGCTTATTAGGTCCTGCTGCACTAAACCATGTATTACAACACTGCCAACTTTCTTCTATTACAGTATTTCAAATTTGTTTTGGTTTCAGCCATCACTCACTGAATCTTGTGTATGAAAAGCAGAAATATTGCATGGGAAATCAGGCTTGTCTAAGAAGCAACAGCTGCAGAGAGCAAACGGGATGCTCAGGTTCAACACAGCAATCTTGGCTCCACATGACCAAGCCAATCTCTTCCCAGATTTAAGTCCCATGACTCACTCAATCACTTCCATAAACATCTCCCTTTGAAACATCAGCCTGTTTTTCTCACTGTTCAGCCTGGCCTGGGCCAGTGGGTAGAGTAATTATGTTAATTCTGCCATCAAAATGATTAGCCATTCCATTTCAGCCAAGAAAATGCTGGAAATTGGCTCATGATTTATTCTGTACTCTTATTTCATCTCATCCTTTTAACACAGCACTTGGGTCTCCCTGCAGCTCACTGGCCAATTAGTGGAATCAAAGGAGGCACATAGAAATGCAGGCCTTAAACGCAGCTCAGGTCCATGCATTGGCAGGATCTGGATGGATCCATTCCCTGGGGGTCTGGGGAAATGACATCTCCCTTCCCCTGGGGATCCTCTACCAGGCTGGACTTTATCTCCTCCATGTTCAAGAAACCACCTCCTTGGGGACAGGCAGTTCCTAAGTTCAAGAGTTTTCTATGTGTAGTGAAGAATTTCTGAGCTCGATCTAAAGATGAAAGAGACTGGTCTTTTACAACCTAAAAGACTGATAAAACTGCAAGAATAGAAATCACATCTGCAGCTGGAGGCAACAAGTAGGAACTGAGACTGGAAGGGGCCAAACAGACTCTCTCATTCAATTCACCTCTGCTCCACCAGCAGTGCTGGATGGCTCATTATGACCAGAGTATTTTCTCTAGTCTGCTTTTGTGTGCCCCCCTCCCCAGGATCTCCAGCACTTCCTTGGGAAATGTTCCATGGCCTGACACATCTCTCTGTCAAGACATTTCCCCAGGCATTTCATTTTAAATTAAAAGCCCTATTCTTCTTTGTTGCATTCCCTTTATGCCTTGACATTTCCTCTCCTTCCCTGAATACACATTTTACTTGATAGCAAAACAAAGAAGCAATTCCGTGTCATCCATTCTGAGCACCACACATCTGGCCCTTTTACCTCTCCCATGATTTTTTCCTGGTCTACCTAATTGTCACTCTGCTCCATTAAAACTTTAGATGCTTCCCACACTCCAAAGCCTGGGAGCTCCATGAAGGATCTGGAGGACACATCAGGAGGGTCTTCCCAGAGCTGAACAGAGTCAAGCCATCCTCTCTATCTGCCATGCCCTTAACAAACCCCTCCAAACACATCCTACTGGTCAGCTGTGTCACCGTATGTCGCAGTATACACACATGTGGTCTCCTGTTCACAGTACCTCTCCATTCTCACTCTTGTGACACATGGCACTGTCCCCAAGCACATTCTCTGACTCTCCAGCTCAGCATCATGCTAACCAGGCTACACAGAGCAATGATGACTCAAACTCAGCCAGGTCAGGGCCTAGGCTGCTTGGGTCTGTGTGTCTGCCTGCAAGGACAGCCCGAGTCCCTTCCCTGCATGCATAGCCAGGTTACAGCATGGAACAAGTTCATCCTCCCAGGAGGAGCTGAGCCACTGCCACCTTGGAGCTGATCTATCTCCTACAAACCTGTCTCAGGCCTATTCCTGCAAGCTGCTAAGTGGAAGTGACTCCCAAGTTCTCCTGGGGCAGCCTCCCCATTTATCTCAATGAGAGCAGTGACATCCTGGACTGTGATACATGAGGCATGCCATGTTCCTCTGCACCGTGACGTCTCTGGGTTTTCTGCTTTGCTGCCTCTCCACGGCACTCTCCCATGAGATGCCCATCACTGCTGGGGGTGACGGCTTTTGCACTCAGGCTAGCAGGCAGCAATACTTCCTAGAAAAAAATGCATTATTTGGAATTTCCTTAAAAGAAAAATAAATAAATGTAGACAAGTTTGAAGTGCCATTGGCTGATTTTGAGCTTTCAAAGCTGCTCCTTTTTTAACTCAGGTTGATGAACACAGGATAGGCTACTGGCCTACTAGAGACAGAGCGGTGTGGGTGCTAAATTCAGCTCTGTCTGTCAAGTACAGGCCGTAGAACACTAGACCAAACTGAAGTGCAAACCATCTTGCCTCAGCTGCAACCAGCCTGAGTCTCCCCATGTGCAGTGAAGCTGCACCCAAAGCACAACCACACATGGTCATCTGAAATTCTGAGCACTTTGATTTCTCCCACTGTGAGGCTGGGAAGTTTGATTCGTTAATTTCTAGACAGGGTGCTCAGCATCTGGCATCTGTGACCATTCAGGAAGGTACACAAAGACTCTGACTCCATAGCCACCAGTGCTCCCCAGCCCCAAAAATAATCTGGGAGAGAAGGAAGAATTATCATGGCTCCAGCTACCGTGAAGCACAGAGCAGTCCTCACAAAGGTGGTGCAGCCATGGCACTGAGGTCTCAGGGCCAGGCAGCCTGACTAGTGTCGTGCAAGGATTTTGGGATGGCTAGAGGCCTGAGATCAGATGTCCCAAACCCCAGACCAGTGCTTTATCCATGAAACTAAGAGAAATATTGTCTTATGTCTCAACACCCAAAAGGCCCCTATGATATTCTGCTCCTCTCCCGCACCCATGCACTGGGCAAATTATCCAAATGTCATTGAAAGACAGACAAGTTTTCAATAAGACCTCCTGAGTGACAGCGCAAGAGTCCTGGACTCCGAGAGAGGGTCAGAGTAGAGCTGTTTTCTGTAACATTTGCTTTACTATTACAGGTTTCCCCACTTTCATGAGCCCAAGTTTGAGATCCACCAGTAAATTAGGAACAGTCTCTCTCTCTCTCTCTCTCTCTAAGTCGTCCAACCTGAGCCACTAAAGGAGAACCTGGGCAGCATGAAATGAGATTCACGCGCCATTCAGAGGAATCAGTATCAAGGTTTAATCCGGGTTGTCAAAGCAAGCAGAGTCCTTGCACCAAACTGGAACCATACGAATACAACTGACTTTTAAAATACTCTTGCATATACAACCATGGAGGGGAGGAAGGGGTTTCCTCTGAAAAGTGTGAGGGATGGGAATTTGGGGGTTGATCTGAATGGCAACACCCTTCTCAAATTAAAATACTACAGGAAGGAGAAAAGGTGGAGAGAGAAACATTCCCCCTGTGCTGCAGGCCTGAACTCCTCTGCCCAGCTGCTCCAGAGCCAAGGGCTATAAATTACCAGGAAGTGACTTTTCTTGTAAATGGTTTTAATTTTTGTTTTTATGTTCGGAGAGGGAACTGCAAGATCTATAGCACAACAGATTGCTGCTGGTTCTCCCACAGAGCTCTTGGGCATCTCTCAGCCTTTTTTTTTTTTTTTTTTTCTGCTTTCCCATTAATGGGCAGCCCTAAAGCAAAACCAAGGAGGCTCATTGTCGGTCAAGATCGTTCCCAGGCCCAAGACGGAGACGGACAGATGCAGCCGGTGCCCAATAATTGCCTCTTCCGTGTCATCATTTCTCGCTGGCAGGAAGAGGGAGGTAGTGAAGTCTTAAAGGGAGATGCTGCTGCCACAGCTGGGGCATCCCTTTATTGGGGCTGCTGGGCTCTGACACTTCCTCCTGACTCAGTCCTTCCTTGCATATGTGCTTTGCCCTCAGGCACACATGGCCAGCATCCTGCAGAGATGGAGATGCAGATTTTGAGCAGAGACTGTGTATTGCACCATTCTTTGACAAGGAAATGAGCTGAATTGGGAGTGTTGCTCTCAGCAAGAGTCCTTGTAACCTGGCAGGAAGGATCTGAGATCAAATCCCAGGAGATCTTTCCCTTGGCTTTCTTTCTGGGCATTCCCATGCCCAGGGAGGGATCCTCTTTCCAAGGATAGAAAGCCTGCAAAGCTGCAAGTGGGAAGGGGACTTTGGGGGTCTGGTAGCAGGGCTCCTTCCAGCATGATATTTAGTGTATTTGCAGCCACAGTGCAGTGCCATGGCTTCTGCACCCTTCCAGGACAGTGATAGAGAAAATCATCCCAAATCATCTAGTACAGACAGATGACTGATTCACTCTGCCTGTACTGGAAGCAGAACCAGGCCGACAGGGGATATGGATCAGAGACACACCAGCTGGCTGGTCATGAGCCTGCGGGGATCTGGGTAGAGTCTAACCACATGGCTCTAGTTTGATGTAACTGTACCAAGGCTGGGTCTTACATGGTCTGAACAAATTGATAGGTTGAGAGCAGCACTAGTTTGAGGATCTCTCCCCCAAACTGCCTTTCAGCACAAAGATCTCCCTTACAAGCAAGACCCTGACTTGTGTACTTCAATAAACTTCTTGAGCTCCAATGAATGCGCAGAAATGAAATCTGAGGTCATTAAACACAAAGCACTGTTACCAGCCCAACATCACAGACACTGCCAAAACCGTGCCATCAAACCAGGGAAGCCTGGAATACAGCTGCTAGAGAGCAGCAGATGTGTGATCTCCTGCAGAGCAGCACACATATGATCTCCGAGGCTGCCAAACTTTTGAGTTAACAGCAGCTATTCCTGAGCAACAAGCTTTGCTGGCTGTGTCTGTGTCACTCTGTGGCTGCCGAGTCCTGCCCAACATTCCTCGGGATCAAACCACTTGAAGATGATCCTACTTAAGTAGGATCCCAGGTATCCTACTTGAAGCTGTTTCCTTCTATTTTCCCCCTGGGTAGCTCAGGAGTAGACAGACAGGTAACTTGCCTGAGGACAAAGGACTGAGCATCACATATAAGACTACAGCTCATAGATTAATCCGAATCCAGTACTAATTTTTACATGACAAGAGAGACAGCCCTTTTACTATCTGAGGGGAAGCAGAAAGTTGGGAAACAGAAGATAGCTAGAATTCGGAACAGAAATTTGGGTTGACTGAGGTATTTTTGATCCAGCTGGGATTCCCTCCACCTCCTGCATTTCTGCCCCATTTGCTGCCCCTTGCAAATGAGATGAATGGTTAGGGACAATACCATCCTGCCCTACCTCTCTCCAGTGCACTCAGGAGAGTGCAGGCAGTCCTGGGCTGTTCAGGCAGGCAGTGTGGGGCAGATGTGTTACTCCTCTGTGCAGTTTTGGAAACTTCCTCCTTCAGCACTTCTTTCAGGGAGCATTATTTTCTTGCCCAAGGAGCATGTCCAGAACTCAGGTAAGATGTACCACTCTACATGTGAATCCAAAGTCCTCACATCGGGATCCAAGAGCTGCAGCTGTTTCAGATGAGAATCAGCTGTCAGAGAATATAAAAATCAGCTTCCAGCCTTTGCTATGGACCTTCGTTTCCTTCCTACATGCACCCTGAAACAGCATCACACACCATGTCAGGCCTTTCATGTTCTAGCCTGACCAGGCATTCCTGGAAGGAGTCAGGGCTGCCCTTGCTCCCAGACCCCCAGTCCATGTCCCCCAACAGTGCCTCTGCCATTCCCACAGGCTGAGCTGCCTCTGCTGCCTGCATGGCACTGTCGCACACACTGCACTGAGCAGTGCAAGGTCCCAGTGCTAAGCAGAGCAGCCTCTTCTTCATTAACACCATGGAGATGGTATGCATAGAGAAGTAGAGGCTGCAAAGCCTTGCAACATCTGCTGCTATCTGGCCTCCCCAAGAATATAGCCATCCCAAAAGTTGCCCCTGATGAATAGGACCACCTCTTCTGGAGGAACACTCTAGAGGGGATATAGGTTTCTGGTGGGGAAGAGCTCACCTCATCCCTTGCCAAAAATCATTCACCTCATCTCTAGTTGTAACATATTCAGCTGTGGGCCTTTGGAGTAGGACCAAAAACCCTTGCACCTTCATGTGCTGTATTCGACCTCCACGTCTCTTACTGCTCTGCACTTCATCTCCTCATGTCCTTACTTGCTGGCCTGCATCGGGGCATCCGAGCTTCCCGTCAGCACACCAGCTAGCACAGGGCATGCTTGGGCAATTGTCCTCACACATGGGCTCTGGCCAAATGTCACTTTATCCCAACACAAGCCCAAACTTCTCCCAGAAAGATCATTTGCCCCTGGCTGCTCATCCTTCCCTCCCTTCTTCTCACTACATCCTGAGGCTACTGGATTTGAAGGGCCATCAAGATGGTCATGGGGATGGAACACATGACATACAAGGAGATGTTGAAGAAACAGGCTTTGTTACTCTGTAGAAAAAAATTTCAATGGGGGGAGATCTAATTGCTGTCTTCAGCTACCCAGTGGGGCATTATAGAGAAGATGGAGCCAGAGTCCCAAATGTACACTGCAAAAGGACAGTGAGCATAAGCTGTGATGAGGGAAGCTCCCACTGAATAAGGGAAAGCTGGAGGGTGGCCCTCAGACTTCCAGGGGTCCTATCCGACCTAGATTTTTCAGTGGTTTCTGTCATATTGTGAGACAGATCAGGAACCGGATCCAGATAAGAACTGACCCAACCAAAGCAGAGTTTGCTGCTGGATCATGCCCCTTCACTGTCTCATTGCCTGAGCAATGTCCATAGCTGCTTAGAGGTGACGCTATACAGATGGAGGTCAAGGCAAGGTTTTCAAGGAAAGGCAATAGTTTTTACTAGGATAGCTTCACGGAGCTTTATCAGAAACAGACAGAAAAACTTATACGGCAAAGTCTGAAGGATTCCCTGGGACAAGGAGCACTCTGAGGGACTTTGTGAAGGGAAGGCTGTCCTGGGAGCAGCCTCAACATTAATGCCCGTTACCATTTCCAACAGTTCTGTTGCATTTGCAGACTGGGTCACAAGAGGGAGCGATTGCTCTGTTTGTCATACTGAGCCACGGCTGGAAACCACAAGGCTGTCCTCAGGCCCTATCTTCAAGGAGCAGCAGGGATTTCTTGAAGCCTGGATCTGTGGATTTCTTTTTGCCCAGGCCACTGTCCCAGTGGATACCCGCATATGAACAAATCTGCAGCTCAAATTCAGCCTGTGGCTCCACCTCCCCTGCACAAGCAAGCATGTCCAGTGCTTTACAGGGAAAGGCCATTTAGGACCATCCACACCAGCTGTCTTTCTGTGCCTGCATCCCACCTCTGTCCTGCAGTCTGTGGGCACCTCTGGGTTCTCATGGTATCCCACTCCCAGCAAGGGTATCCCAGAAACAGCTCTACAGGTGCTCATGGCCCTCCAAAACTGGGAGGTGCAGAGAGCAACAGGGTCAGGTCCCACGCAGGGATGGAGCCCAGTGCCAAGTTAGGGAGCTGACTGCAGCATGGGCAGGATCCCCCTCTCCTGCTCCTCACACCTCAGCCCCTGCCGCCTGAGCTGTGCCCTCCTTACACCCCACCTTCAAGCTCTTGCCTGGGGCAATACTGCCTTGTAACCTGGCACCACCTCATTTTCCTCTCAGCTTTCTTTTCCACAGGAAACACCCAGGAGGCAGATGCTGTCTCAGAGCAGTACCCAGAAATTTCTCTATCCCCAGCTTTCTGGTCTAAAGCTACCACAGATGAACATGCCTTTGTGCTGCATGGGCATAAGCACTTGGACTGGCTCTTATCTTCATGTCCAAGTGCCCTCAAGCTTCTGAGGGTGGCTGAGATCCCAGCTGGGATACGAAATTTGGGAATCACACAACTCACAACCCTGTATTTTGGGGTGTGGCTGCATCTCATAACTCTCTAGGAACATTTGGGAAGATGAAGAGCTGCCCCATAGCTAAGGACAGCTTGATGGATGGCCTGCAAACACCACAGCATGGAGGAGACAGTGAGCCCAAGTCAAAAGATGAGAGGAAAGAAATTAGCCAGGGAGGCATACGTGAAGCTGGCAGCTCCACTGCATCTGCCCCATGGGAAAAATGGAGGTGGCAGAGCAATGAAGGAGGCAGGTAATGAAATGCCCACAGTGCCAAGAGTTGATAGTGCCAGGCCTGGGTCTCCGCCACAGCAGCTTGGCTGGACTTAGTGCTGTTGAACATCTGCAGAGTCATGTCCATCTGCTCCAGGTACCCCTACAGCTTCCCAGGGGATGAGCACAGCAGTGGGGGTCTGTCTGGCTCACATATCCTCTCACTGGAAGTCTGGCTGGTCTAGAGGTTGGGATGGCTAAGGAGATAAAATGCTGAGAAGAACAGGCTGCTTTCCCTACCTCCACTCCCAGCTCTCCAGGCTTATATGAGCCAATCTGCCTTGCTTTCTTCGAAAAAGCCCTCCCTGCTGTCATTGCCTGGCCCACACAGAGACCATGTCTTCATTCCTGCCTCACTCATCGTCCTCCGCTGGAATTTGGTCTTATGGAGGCGGTGTCTGGAGAAGGAAATAAAACCAGGCAAGATCTCCCTTTTTTAGCCAATGTGACACATCTTGAGAGGGTGGAGCAGTGAGATTACAGAGTGTGCCAGGGAGATGTTGCATCATTTATCTGGCCATGAAAAAGGTTTAGCACGGCTTCTCCTAGGGAGCGACTGCAACTTGTGCTGGCCAGAATTGTACCAAGCAAAGGATTTTCATCAGAAAACAATGGTTCATTTGAACTGGAACCATTCCATTCCTCTAAATGCTCCTCAATAAAAACACGTTTGGAAGTAGTCCCATTTGTCCCATTTGTCAACACAGCCATTTTTCTTAGGACAATTTTTCCTCCTGAAACTAGCTTTGAAGTTGATTGACACAAAAGTGGCCTGTTTGGAATGGACAGTTCCATAATAGTCATTTGGTCTCTCAGTTTCTGAAAGTGTTCATGCAGTTCAAGATGGAAAAACTGCTGAAGCACATGCTCAGGGAGAAATCCTTTCTCAGCAGCTTCAGCCATCAAATACCAGGCCAGCTACTTTCCTTACTCCCTGTCCAAGCCAACAAGGCATGCCTGCACGAACCCTTTGCCCCTTGTCAAATACTGCATGGAAGTTCAGGGCCACCCAGCACAAAACTAATAGCACAAAGCCACAGCTGTATAAATATCTGGGAGTGCTGACCATAACCTTTCCTGCAGGATACCTGGGACTTCTCAGCATGTGTGCGGCAACCAAGAAAGAAGTGCTTTAGCCTCACTTTTATCCCCTGTGGACTCTAAAGAGGGAACGGCTCCATCTCCTCTCCCACAGAGTTGCAGCTGGGCCTGAGCAAAGGTCTTGGTTTTTCAAGCAATCTTTGTGTTCATCCCTTCATGCATCCCCAAGCCATCCACCTCCTGCAAACAGCTCTGGTCTTTCCATGAGGAACAATACTGAGGTCCCATGACACAGGATACACAGGTGAAGAAGGTGGAGGGGGATGCTCTGGAAAGGTGGAGAGCTGGGAAGGAGGCCCTGGGCCTGATCCACAAGAGACAGCCAAGGTACTAGTCACACAGGCTGAGGGGCTGGCCCCAAAGGGCTCACAGGCTAAACAGGCACAACTGGAAACTGGACAGAGAGGGAGCAGTTTGCCCAAAGTGACTCATTGCTTAGCAAGTGTCAGACAAGAAACAGGACCCAGAGTAACTCAGGGATCATATTGTGGAGGGTTCATATACTCTGCCAAGCTGAAAATCCTTGCAGTAACACGGCCAGGAAAGACACAAAGTTTATTGACATGTAAGGATGTATTGAAGCCAGATGTTCATGCTCCACCTTGCCCTGGCCTGTGGGATATCACTGCTCACAGCATCCACAAAGCACCTCCTGAATTGCATTGCCACCAGTCCAGAGCATCAAGGGAAAAAAAGTGCTCCTGATCCACCAGTAATGAAAGTATGGAAGACTGGGGATGCTCTGCCTCCCAGGCCATTGGCCACCTCTGCAGGGTTAGCCAGCTCTGGAAGACAGACTATGATGGCTTCAGCAGCTCACTTGACCCTACCACCATTTGTGGGCCAAACTCCTTGGTCCCAGCCTGGCTGGGGCCTGTGCGGATGGCTGATGTGGCTGGAATAGGGCTGGAGGGGACAGAACATAAGTACTTCTCAGGATCTGCTTGTCCTCATGGCATTTGTGTGAAATTGACTGGGTTCAGAGCAGCAATGGATTTCCCTGGCAGAGACCAGAAGAGCTCAGATAGTAGTCACAAGCAGCAACCAGCCTTTGCAAACAATCTGTTTCTCACCCTTTTCTCTGTGATACCCCCTGCTTGGGATGAGAGATGAGCTGAATTTTCCCAAGTTGCCCTCAACTAGTGGGTGGAAAAATAGCCTAGATTTCCCCATTGCAAGGTAGTGCAAACAGCAAAGCCAACAAACACCATTAACATCCTCCCCTCTGCTCCCCCCCCCAAAGAAAAAAAAAGTCAAAGAATCCCATTTCCCTGGCTGGGCTCTTCCCTCTTCCCTGTCAGCTGCCCCCAGGCTGGCCTGGTTGCTCATTCCAGGCGTGTTTCTCATGGCCATCGGAGGAATGCAAAGCCCTGGGGTTTTCACAGAGATCAGCATGAGAGTTTTCCGAAAAGAGACAGCGGGTGATGTCAGCGGAAGTATATTTTTAACCCACATTCGAATGAAAAGGAAACAACCCAGAGGAAACACATCAAAAAAAGCCTCCTGACAATGAAAAGCCCAGCTCTGCTTTCAAGTTTTACTTTTCCCAGGACACTGACTCCCTCCTGCCCTCAGCCAACAGGGAAAAAAGAGAGCAAGGGAGAGACAGCTCTCCTCACACACCCCACCAAACAGGAAGTTCCAGCTATATAAAGATAGGGACTGCGTCAGGAGGTGGAGGGCAGGACATGGGATGTGCCAGGGCCCTGCGACATCCAGCTGGGCTGCTAGCCGGCTGGAGATGTGTGCGTTGCCTGGCCCAGCCTACACACAGCAGGGCAGCTCTGATGCTGTGAAACCTGACCCAACCTCCTTTCAAAGGACCATGCTGCTGATGTATGCCAGCCAGCAGAAAGATGTCTGCGAGGCGAGCAGACTTGTCCGCAGCAAGATGAAGTGGCAGAGCGGTCCAGTGCAATGAAGACCCTGTTGTTGGGGATGCCCCTGAATGGAAGAGACCTTAAACATTTTCTTTTCTATGAAACAGCAGACAGAGTCTCCTGGGTCATACAGTGGGAGGAAGAGCACGGTTGCAGGGGCAAGCCATAGCTCAGCAGTCAACAAACCTTGTAGTAAATCTTGGGGGCAATAGAAGTTTCCTAGAACCTCAGCACCCCAATGTCACTGGCAAGATCTTGTCACCCCAACAGGACCCAGATTTTACTCCTAGGGAAAACCCTTAACTTCATATCCAATGCCCTCCCCCCACCGCTCCCCAGCCTTACACACTGGGGAGAGGGTATCCTTTGAAGTGTAGGTGCAGAGTGAAGGGAAAATTTCCTCCCACTCCACAGCACCAGACATGGGGCATCCTGATGACAGAGGCACCTTGAGAGACAGAGCGGGGACTCCCACAGCCATTGGGAGGCAAGGGAAGGAGCCAAGGCAGTGTGGGAAGGAGCCAAAGCAGAGCAGCCAGAGCAGCTGCAGAAGAGTTGCCTTGTGGTCCCAGGGAACAGAGCTGCCCCATCCTGTCTGTTCCATCCCTGCATGTGCTCCTTGGTAGGGAGAGTAGGGGAAAAGCTGGTGGGGCTGGTCCACACACAGCCGGTGCTGCCTCCTCTCACCAGCTGTTCCTCATTCTTGGCACCATGGCCAAGCCTGATCATAGGACGTCTGCCTCAGAAGGAGCAAGGGCAATCCGGATCAGGAAAAGCAGCTGCGGTGCTCCCCAGACAGAAATGCTCTCAGTCCCCTTGACTGGACAGCAGCGGTGTCCTGAGCAAAAGAATGACAGCAGGTAGTTGTAACAGGGTTTCTCTCCTCTGCTTGGGCAATCTGTAAGACAGGCATTGTGAACTGTCTGCTCCAAATCAGATTTGGGTGAAATTATTAACAGCGACCTCAGCCGAGACCTTTAGCAGTAATAATAGGGAATATGGACATCTGAACCGCTTATTCCATTTCCCACCCCCCTGCTCAGGACCTGGGTCTCACATAAACACTTTTATCCCACTATTTGGCTGTCCACCCTCTTGCCTACAGAGGCTGTGAGATGCCATCTGCACTCCCAGACAGGGGACATTCAGGGACATCTCAGGGCACTTTGTGAGTTTGCCTCCATGGCACATCTGACACATCCACAGGTCATAGAGCCTGTCCAGTCTCTCATGGCAAGCCCTAGGAAATCTTTCATGAGCCACCATGCTCAGCCTAGCACATGGTGCTCCTCTTTGGAACAAGCTGGAATAGAATTGCACTTCTTGATTTCTGCTGTGTTTGATATGGCCACGTCAGCCCATCAATTGTTGTACTTTCCCAACCACGTACCACCACAGCAGCCTTCCTGTGTCCTCTGCAGATCCAAGACCATTGCATGGACCCAGAGCAGCACCTCCCCACATAAACACCTTTTCCACACCCTTCTACTCTTCCACCAGTCCCACCCTTGCAAAACTAACCCCCAAAGTTCCCAGGGCTGCACACAAGGCCTTGAGGACTTGGTTGGTTCCCCGTGCTCCCAAGCAAACGGGGCAGTTGGCTCCTTCTCCTCACATCCCTTCTCCTGCCATACTCAGGCAGGGCTGGGATGCTGCCTGGCCCCAGGACATCAGCCTGGTGCAGCCCAGGGAAGGAGGGGCAACCCTGTGAACACACAGTCTCCACTGTGTGGTTGCACAGATCTCACACCCACACGGACCATCTCATTTGGTTCTATAGCCCTGGGTTTTGGTAAAACTAATACCCTGAATATTTTTGTGAAACATTGAAAATGGGCTGCTTTTGAACCCTGCAGAATGGGAGGAACAATGAAATCCTGGTTCTGTTCTGCTTTCCCCATAGAGGCCGCTGGAGAGCCAATACAGAAGCAAGATGGAAACTGGCAGACTTGGGGCACAGATGAAAGGTTTTTAACCCCATGCTCAAAATGTCTCTGTCAGTGTTGAGTGGGTGCAGTGGGAGACACATTCCTGGTGTCTTGTGTCAGCTTTCCTTGGCACAGACTGTCCTCTTGAGGTGGCCAGCATCCGCCACAAAGTTTTGCAGTCTCCCCTCTCCCAGTGAGTCCAGTGCCTCAGGGATCACCTAGCACCAACTTTTGTTCTGGGAAATATAGCCCAGCTTGAACTGCTGCCCACCCTCGAACTGCTGCCCTGCGAAGATATCCCATGAACATTCACCCAAGGTCTGAAACAGCCTCTTGCTTGTTTGCATCCCTCCCCAGAAAAGCTCTGAGTCCCCTCCACTTCTCACCAGGCAGTTGGGATGCTGCATGTGCATAAATAGCAATGCAGCAAGATTCAGGAGAATAAACCTGTCCAGCAGTCAGACACCTATTCTCCCTTTGTACGTCCAGCTTGGCAGGGCCAGCTGGTCTCATCCTCTCCAGGACAGTGTCCTTCCCCATCCCAGAATGGGGATGTCATCAGGGAATTAATGCTTCTGAGTAGGCATGAAGGAGCTCATCTCTCCCCTGGCCTGACAGCTGATCAATATGCAGAGGAAGCAGATTTCCTTGCACCAGTTCATCAGCCTGACATGCAGGCAGCCTCCTCTTCACCCCCTTGCATTTCCCTCCTCTGAAATGATCCATTCCCATCCAGCAGGCTGGGGAAGAGCCATTTGTTGAAACCTCTACCAGAGATGCTCATTAACACCACTAAGTGTCCCATTTGCTGGAAGGCATGTGGTTCCTAGGGAAAGAGAGAAAGAGAGGGAAGGAGGGAGGGAGGGAAGGAAGGAAAGTAGGAAGGAAGGAAGGAAAGAAGCAAGCAAGCAAGGAAAAACCAACTGTTAGGAAGCTGGGGCAGCAGCCGTGAGTCTGGCAGCCAGGATGCAAGGAGCTTGGGTAACGTGACACCTTCATTTCCTGCAGGATGGCTTTCTCCCCCATCAGTTCCCATGGGGAGAACAGGCACACCTGGCCCATTACCTGCATGGCACCATGTGCTGTGAGCTAGTGCAGATAGCTGAGCCAGAAGAAAGTCATGACTTTTTTCCCACTCTGCAAGCTTTGAAGTGGATCTGCTCCCTGAACCCATTCACCATCCATCCACTGATACCCTGATGGATCGCATGGCTACCCAAAGCAGAGCAGAGGCGGGACTGAGACCAAGCAGCCAAGACTGAGGACGTGACCTAGCATGGAAGTGTCGCTCTTATAGCCCATGGGAGCCCAAGGGCTCCAAGACCTTTCTTGCAGAGGTGGATCCTTGCTCCCAACTTGAAGATCACCCTGTGCTGTGTCTAACTGTGATCTGTAAGTGACTGAGTCCTGGCAGTCTGCAAGCTGTGCAGCTCAAGTGGATGTGATCTCCCCACTCCACATTGCCTGCTCTGTGTGCAGGAAGCTGAGCACTGAGCAAGGCCAGCATCTGATGGGGGGCAGCTGAAGCCCTGGGGCCTCACTGTCCCTGGGTGAGAAGGTAACGTTTGCCCTGAAAGACTGGAGCAATGCAGGTCAGCAGCCCCAGGTCCTGGCACACCGTGTGCCAGTCTGTCCTAAGGCTGAGCACTAACTGTCTGTCCTAGGGTCGAACACTGTCTCCTTTTTTTTTTTTTTTTTTCCCCAAGGGCTGAACTCCAGCCCAGAAGCTCTTCTCTAGAACCTGCATAGGGGAGTTATTTTTAGGCCCCGAAGGCAGGAGGCAGGGGCTGAGTAGAGCTTGGACTCAGCTTCAGGAAAGCAGGGCTTAGCAAGGCAGGAAGGAGCTGGAGGGTGGATATGAGGAGCACTCCCTGCCTGCAGTCACCATGGCTCCTTCCTCTGTCACACACCACAGACTTCCCAGAAACAGCTACCCAAGGGGAAGGCGCTCACTTGCCTGCGTGTGCATGCGAGGATCTGTTTCTCTTGTACTGCAGAGCAGCCCTGCGCAGAGTCAGGGACATGACAGGAGAGGGCAGAGGTGGCAATGGGAGGACAGGGGATTCCCAGAGCATCTTGTGAGACCCCAGCCCTGGATGATGTCCCTAGCAGAGACCACACCAGTGACTGGCTTTTCCCCCCATCCACTGCTGGTGGAAGCAGAGGGAGGATGGGGCTACAGAGGGACACAGATTGGCTTGGCAAGGGAGTGGGTTGCTGGGCCAAATGGGGAAGGATGCTGTAAGGACATTATTAGGGGAAGCGTGACAGTTACAGCACTGCAGCTGAACAAACAGACGTGACCAGTGGTCACAGGGTTGAGTTAGATGCCAAGAAGGGACTGTGCCACACAGCCTACATGGTGCTGGGAAAGGGTTCAGATCCAGGCATAGAGGGCAGAAGGGCCGAGACCATGCTCCCTCCCCAGAGTCTGAGGGAGCCCTGAGGTTCCCATCCTCACCACGTCTCCCCTGTGTGCCTGCAGCCCTAAAGCCACTGCCCCAGCAGCATCTCAGGTGCCGGGGGGGGGGGGGGGGGAGGTGTTTGGCAAGGGCTGCTAAACCATGCTGCCATAAAGGATTTTACCACAAAGGCAAACTTGGAAATGAAGTGACTGTCTGATCTCAGGGTAACACTTGCATGCCCATGCAGCTTATACTGGCCAGATGGTGCCTCTAGGATAGCCCAGAATGGCAACAAGAAGAGGTATGGCAGAGCCTCAGCCTTCTTTCTTCCAAAAATGGATGCCTTTCAATGGATTCCTTCATCAGTTTGTATGCAGATAAAGCAGATATGATAATTAGGGACAAACCTGCTAGGGTGTATTTCCTAAAGCATTCTGCTTCCACCCATGCAGCGACATGTGTCCGATACCTTTCATATGTATCTGAGATGGGTTTCTTGTTTCTTGCCTCATATTTTTGAAAAAGCCTATTTGCCCCGTTGGTCCCCCTGTTGCCGATATTATGTGCCTGCCCTTGCTGTGTATTTGACATTTCTGTGGGAAGATTTAATCTGACATGGGACTTCAAGGTAGATTTACTTCTGTTTTAGGTAAGAAAACAGTTTATATAAGGATCCTGGGATTTCTCCCAAATCTTTCTGAGCTGCCTCCATGACACATCAGTAGAACAGTCCTCCGAACTCAGCAGCATATCTCAGACTGTGGCTTGTAACTAGTAACTAATGTTTCCAAAATGCTACACACAACAGCACACATCAGTAACCCAATAGACCAGCCTTTATGTGGAGACCAGATTCTTTGAAATAGCTTTCTGGTCCCCAGGTTTTACCCAAGCTAATACAAAGTCCTAAGTCTTTCCAGGGAAGTTGTTTACAGGCCTGCACCAGTGAGTTCCTCGAGTTAGGTGGACCCAGAAAACTGCTGGTTACTTGTGAGAGAAGAGGGAAAAGGGAAAAGTAGCAGGATCAGAAGTTTGCTTTGCTATCCCTTTGCTCAGCTCTCTGAGAAAGTCCCTATCTCCTGGCCTGCAAACTGCCTGCAGGTATTCCCACAATCCTTCCGGCTTTGATGGACAACTTCCTTCACACTGAATGACACTTGTGGAGCCAACAGAGTGTGTGAGGGGTTTTGAGGACAGCTGACCTGGTCTCCATCCTGCAATAGCGACAAGAATGGGCCCTTACCCCCTCCTTAATCCACCTTAGCTTCGCAACTGAGAGTCCGTGAACCTTGTCCCCTGACCTACGAAACGCAAAAGAGAGGAGGCAGCGAGGGGGAGAAAGTCAGGACCCGTGAAGGTTGGCCAGCATTCGGCGTCCCCTTGGATGGCAGGCCACCCCCAGCACTCGGTCCCCTCACATTGTGTGCTGGGAGCGGGGAGGAAGGGACGCTGGGGACGGTTCAATCCCATCTGGACCATGAAAGCCGCCTTTGTTGCAGGGCTGTCACTCGGGCCAAGGCATCGTGGCCTCTGGTTTCCAGGACGACGGGAGCAGGGTGGGCAGATGGGGAGGAAGGTGGGAGACGAAGGGAAAGTTTTGACAACGCAGAAACCACTGCTTGATAAAAGCGAATCCTGAAAAGTGGATTTGGGCTGCATCTGTTTCCTTGTTTGTTTTTTAAGATACCCTTTTGCTGGAAGCTGAGCTCTGAATTGCAGCAAATCCCATGCTCAGTGCTGGATGAGAGGGCTGAGGTCTCTAAGGCAGTTGTACAGACCACCTAGCCAAGGTGCCAATGGGCCCGATCCAGCTGTATCCCACGTTGAATTCAGTTGAATTCTGTTTACATCTGTCAGTGTCAAATCAAATCAATACCTTTCACCAGCCCCCTTCTGACCTTTGGAGCTGGGAGCACAAGACTCCATCAACATGTCTGAAACTTATCACCATAACATTTAGCAGCTTCCAAGTACACACAGGTGTGGTGAAATAAAAATACCCCTCAGAAATGGGAAGAGGCACTCACTCAGGGAGTAGGTTGCATGACTTGGTCAGGGCAGTTGTTCCCCAAACCCCAATAAGCATTAGACTTTACAGGCTTTTATCTCCACTGTCATGCGGGTGAGCAAGCAAAGTGGCACTTGGTGACATAACACCGCCTAGGAAAAACTTTACAGAGACCCAGTTCTGCAGCCCATCCTTGCTGCCATCTGTGGTGGTCAATATGCCATTAAGGTCTTCCTCTCCTGTCTTGTTTATTCAGCATCCCTGTAGTACCTGGAGGATTTCCTGGTGATTTTCAGTCTGTTGGACATGATGCCTTCAGGGAAATGTCATGAAATCCCTGATGCAGCTAAAAAGACAAAAACACGTGAAAGCATGCATAGGTTAAATAACTTGCCAGCAATCACAGAGGAAGTCAGCCGTTGAACTTTTAGTGGGACCAATGAGTCCCAATCGCTACTTGCCCACTCTGCTAGCTCATGCTGTCTCCAACCTCTTCCACCCATCCCACTCAGCAGAGATAGCTCAGGTATATTTTTAGTCAAGTATTTTTGGTTTATCGCTTTGCAAGTCTCCAGTTCCATCACGTTTCAGCGGAGTTCAAAGGTGTTTTCCTGCCTCCTACAGGCACTGGGTTATTTATAGCTGTCAGATATTGGCAGCCTAGCTTTCAGGGACAACTGTGCGGTAGCAAACACATGAAGACGGCTCATTGCCTGTGAGTAACTCCAGGACCAGCCACGAGCCTGAGGTGGGATGGGGATACTGCTTAGTCCTGTATATGAGACAGAGACAGAAAGGTAGAGTGGCAAAGAATTAAGAAACACTCCTTTAGGCTGGATGTGAGAAAGAAAGCAAAGTTTGTCAGGGAGATCTCTTAACACTTGGAATGCTCCTCTGAGGAAACGATACTAATTCTGCCCCATGGGCTATTTCGAGTGAGGGTGGCATAGTTGTCTTAGCAGTTCTGGCTGGTTCTGGCTTTGGGGATGCTCTTAGTCTCCCCCAGGTGGTCAGGGGGTAGGGAGCAGACAAATATGTTTGCACAACATTGATTCTGATCTCAAAGCCCTGCCTGTTCCAGTCTGGGTGTTGTCAGCCCCCTCCATAATGTACAGTGGAGCAAGCCCCTCAGACTTCCTGTATCCAGATCCCAAGCCGCAAAATAGCTTCGCCTGATGGGGACTTGGGGAAATAGTTGCCAGTGCTGCATCGGGAAGAACCCAAAGGGTCACTTTTTACATACCCTCCAGCATGTACCTGTGCTGACCTTTCCCAAAGATATCCATAGCCCTAATTGTGGCTACATGAGTTACCACCCCTCAGCTGCTGTGTCTAACCAAAGGTGAGCTCTGACCCACCGTCATGGTGGAGGTGAGCAGAGAGCATGCAGAAGAGCTGGTCTCCAGTGTTTGGCCAGCTGGCAGTGAAGTCAGACCAGGCTATAGGGAAAAAAACAAAGGGGATTTCAGACTAGAGATTTGTCTTTCCAATGTGACCATCAGACTTAGGGACACAGAAAAGAGATCACCTTTTGGGTCTTTTGGGATTACACTGCTTCATAGAAAAGGATAGGTGAATTGGGACTCTTGCTTGTATTTCTAGTGTGGTTCAGGGTTTTGTTTGTTTTCATTTTTTTCTCTCTATGGAAGATACATTTCACCCAACTTTGGAAGGATACAACAAAGTAACTGAAAGCATTTCAGAGCTTGAGAGAGCAGGGGTCTTGCATCCCCTACAAAACACTATATTTACAAAGCTGCCAGGAATGGTCAGGCACTGGTGATCTCCGAATGCCAAAAAGGCTTCACAAGTGCAGGCTTTGTGGAGCTGTGCCAGGCTGCCACGAAGATTAGGTATGGCCCATTCTAGACCTGAAGTATGCTGTGGCATTTTCCAGTCCTGCTAAAGACAGTCTCCACCTGCAATATACATCCACTGTCCAAAAGAACACTATCTTTTGAAGCCCTTCAAGTGCTTCCCTGCTCTGACTGAACAGGAAAGGAAAAAGAATACCATATTCATCTGAGAGCACACAGGAAGTTTTAAAGAGTTGGGAAAGAATTATCCAAGCTGGAAGGGGTCCAGGACAGCAAGGATGCACACCCCTCTGCTCAGGAAAGGAGCCAGAGAGTTTTTCATCATCATGGCTGCCTGGGATCTCCATTTTATATCTCATCTGAACAAAAGCATTTCACTTTCTTTTTTGTGTTTGCACACACACACCCCTCAGCATCAGCTGCTTGCATATGAGAGTGTGGCAGACTATTTAAAGAAAATGCTCAATAACATTACAATTACTTACCATGAAAGCTTCATATTTCCAATAACAGCTTAATGTTCCAGGCACCTACCCAAGAAATTCAGAATTTTCTTACCTGCCCACTGCAGGATTCATATCCATGTCACTTCCCAACAAGCATCTAAATGTGTCATTGCAAGAACTCCAAGGCTTTGGAAGGCTTCAAAATAGTTATCACAATAACCATCACTAGTGGAGAGAACTACTAGCAGGACCTTCCATCCCTATATGGCAATCATCAACAAGAATCTGCAGTGGGTTGCCAGCAACAGCTAGTTTGTGAGCAGCAGTCAAAGCCAGCAATTCACCTGCAATCAAAGCAACCTCCTACCTGGTTGGTAGCATCTGTCCAACTTTCACTACTACTGCAGCTCTAGTAGCCACCAACGGGCCACAACTTGTCCTACCAGTGGCAGATGACAACTGACAAGCCCAGTGAGACTGGATGCCACTCTCACCTCCTAACATGGTCACCCTGATGCTGAACAAGGGCAGAAGTGGACAAATGGAGTGAAACCAAAAGGCCTCATAAATGCATTTCTTGGTCAGATCTCATGAGCCCAACCAACAACATCCGCAATGGCATTTACAGAACAAGCTGAGCAGCATGATTGAGTATTCCCAGGGACCAAAAAACATCATGAACATGTGTCTTCCTGAAAATACTGCCTCCAATATGAAACCATGATTGTTCACTAGCAAGGTTACTTTTGATTTTGGGAAATAGTTTATGAGCAGAGGAGATGGTGTAACAGGATGTGAGCATCTAATCTCTCTGTGCCAGTACAGAGTCATAAGCACTGGCACTTACACAGCAGTCATTTACAATTTGTTTACACACAGGGTTTGCTGGAAAATTGAATCCAGGCATCCAGTTAATAAAAATCATCTTCACACAGCTCACCAGCAATGTTTGCTGAATGAAAGATGGATGCTAAATTATTCACTCTGCACCATTGGAGAAAGAGAGGAAAGATTTCACTGCTGCTAGTATGTTATTCTGTCAATAACAGAGCACTTCATTCTCAGGACTGTAAGTCTGCCATCTGGTACTAAATTCACCAAGAAAAGTGGAAAAAAGAAATGAACATTTTTAAGCATTGACTTCTCATTGTACAGCAGCTCTAGAACACATTTTCTAACATTCATGAGAAGTACAAATCCAAAGGGAAGTGCAGAGTGAAAGGCATAATATTCCAACCAGAGTATTCCACCAATACAGATGAAAAATAAAAATATAAAGGTACAAAATCGCTTTCCACCTGTCCCGTTTGGTGCCCCTGAGGAGTCAGGGGAAGGAGTAGACACAGCTTCACCTTCTTGATACATCACTGTGCTTAACTGCTAGATGCTTTCCTGTTTCTCCAAGTATACAGCTGTCCTCTTTGGATGCTGAGCTAGCTTTTAGCCCACTGGAATTTTGAAAGTATTTAATCCTGGCAACCAGGGAAATGAAAATATTTGTTATGTGATCAGCATTATTGGAGATCTTTATTCTCAGTACCCAACCAGAAATGCTCAGAAAGGAAGCTTTGAGAAATTGCTGTTTGGAAACTGGACCTTCAATCTCTTTTTCCTTTTTCCCTCTGATCTCCAGGTTCTGTCAATTATACAATCAATAAGAACAATTACATCTACTTGCAGGGTATTATTTGAGGGCAAAGAGTGTCAGTGAGAGGATATTCATGCTCTACTTTGACTGGGTGCTTGGTATCCAGTGGTGGAAATGTTTTGGCATTCCATGATGGAACTGCATGGTGACAAGACTCTGGACACACTGTCTGTCTTTGGAAATGCACCCGAACCTGCTACATACCACACCAAGCAATTAATTTTATCAGGAAACAAACAGAGGAGAACATTAAACAGCAGAGCAGAGCATGTCCTTGCAGGAAGAGCTGCAGAAGAAGATAAAGCACCATGGCTGGATATGAAAGGCTTCAGGAGAACAAAAGAAGAAAAGGAGGCAACAATAATTAGTAGGGGAAATAAGCTCACTAACTCATCTGAAGAGCCACAGACTCTCAGCACTGAGCACTAGAAATTTGGGGGGCTTTAGTAAAGGATTAGGTGGTGGACATAAGGGCACCATGTGATTCCTTAATCTCTTAGGTGGCCCAGACGTGACAGAGGGACAGAGATCCATCATTGCTGTGTGACTTCCTGTGCAGTATCACAATGCAGGGAAGAACTGTAATGACCACAGAATGTCCTGGGTAAGTCCAGAGAGAGGCTTCTTCCTTTTCATGTCCTTTTCTTCCAGGCCATAGTCCTTTCACCTTCAGTGTAACTCTGGAAACTACAGAGGTGGCATTATGCTGGGAGATTAACAGAAAGCTTGAAAATCAGGTTAAGATCCTCAGCCTATTGTAACTCAGACTTAAAGCATCCACAAAACACTCAGGAAGACAAAACTTGAAGTATATGTTCCCTGACTAGGCTATCTGATGCCTTCCCAGCCCTGCCTGCTCTCAGCCATCCAGACTGCATGAATGGGAGCTTGGATTTCTTGTAATATACTGAACATGCTCAGACTATATCCCTCCCCAGAGCTCCCATCATGAGAGAGCTCCCTCCCATGGGCTGAGGGCTCCAGTGAAGGTTATGGTGAGTCTAGTCTGGAAGACAAGAGTGGACTCATGTTAAATGGGCAGTACTGACGTGCCTGGTTAAGATCCTGTTACAACTGGACACCGCTGAAAGTCCTACAACCTCACCCATCCTTTCTTCATTTGGTCTTTTACTGGTAGCATCATTGCTCCAGAGAGGAGATTCATCCTGTGTGCTCATGGGTCATGCAGCTACATATTGGTGAGATATCTTGCATGGTGTTTGTGCTGCTCCTGGAGTTACTCAAAGAGATGGCAGCTCCTACCAAGTCCCCCTGCTTCTATGCAAGGTCTGAAATACTCTGGGAAAGAAGCACCAATGAACTCTGAAGCAAATTCCACTGAGCACAGAAATGATAAATAAAGTCTCTAGTTCTTTTCTTGATTCCTGACAGTCTTCCATTCCTCTGACACCAAACAAGTCAGTCTGTATAGGTGACTTACGTAGCATGTGTCTGGAGCTGAGGACCCGTGTCCTACCAAACACTACAAAGGGAGTTAGCAGAAACAAGTGTGTGAAAAACTTGAAATGCACTATGATGTAAAAAGCAAGTGTCTGGGAGAGATGCCCTCTCCCTCTCCTCAAGAGTCTCTCCCTCTTCATGCACCCAAAGGCAGAGCCAGGCTGGAATTTTCCACCTGGAATGGAAGCACAGGAGATGCCATTTGCAATGCATGGTAAGGTGACAGCAAAAGTAACCTGCTGATTCTAGGAGAAGAGACCCTCAGAGTGGTACCAATGCCATAACCTTCCCTAGGACTTAACCCAGAGACAGTGTCCTATCTTTATAACTGATGTTGGGTTATTCACCATAAGGGTCACTTTTGCACCACTTTTCATGCTTGCTGTCCTCTAATGCAAGAAGGATTCACTAACGGAAGAGGGGCAGAACTTGGCTCTCTCTCCACCTTCTTTATATGCCATTTGCTGTATACTCTGCCTGTCAGCTTGTCCTTTTGGCTGCAGTGACTCATGGTTGAGGAAAAAAGCTCTGATATAAGCCTGAATTTCCAGCCATCTTTGGCTTCCTCCACCTCGCCCATCTGTTCCTGCTCTGGAGCATGGACTGCTGGAACTGTTGCTTGCTCTCATCCCAGTCACCTTGCCAGTAAAGAAGTGATGCTCTTGAACAGCCTGAAGTGTTGGATGCTCTGTTTATTTTGTAACTCTCTCTCCCTGTCTTTCTGAAGTTGGTCTTTCTGTCCTTGAGGACATAAGAAACATTCAAGAAATGAAAGGAAAAAAAACACAAAATATCAAGTGATGAAGTGCATAGATACCCATGCCCAAAGCACTCCCAGGCCCAGGTGTGGCACCATTGCACTCGTTCTTAGGTACAAACAAGAGCAGTTTTCCAGTCAGTTACTTTCTGGCATGTCAGACTCATCCAGCCCATTTCTTTTCCTCCTAAACATGGTGGGCTTTTAGCCTGGGCATTGGAGGGGGGTGTTTGGTTTTTAATGCTTACTTATTTATTTTTGACATTGCACAGGCCATTCCAAAACCTGCTTTATCTCCAGTGATCTTTGACCCCTGCATGTCAGGAGTTCAATCTGGTACGTTCCACTCTTTGCCCCCACTTAATTCTTTTCTAGCTGCTCAGTCTTTGAAACCTGGTGCCATATGCCAGCCCAAAAGAGTCCTGATCAATACTGGGGGACCATGTCTTTGTGACCTTGCAACCTGCACCGTAAAGGGCAGAGGGCAGAGCAGAATGTCGGCCATGTTTTCATTATGAGATTTCAGCTGCATTTGGTGGAGGGGGAGGGAGTGTCTTTCTTTCTTGCTTTCTTTCTTGCTTTCTTTTCATGAAATTTACTCCAGCTGGGATGCCAGAGCTCCTGGCTGCCTGTTGACTCCTCTGTCTCATTTAATGAAAGTGAGCAAGAGAACCATTAAAAATCAAGATGCCTGAAAAAGTAAAATAAAAAGATCAGCAGCACATCTCTGTGCAGAAAGGAGTTGTTAAAGCCTATCTCTTTCAGACAGACAGCATGGTTAGGAGCTGCAAAGTTTTGGTCTCCCTTGTATTGGCAGGACCATTAAAAATTGCTCAAGTCTGCACGGAAGAGCCCTGGCAGCAAAGTTCCTGCTTTGTGGATGGAGGCACCTTTTTTCTCTCCCCAAAACCTCAACAACTTGCACGGCCAAGCCTCTGCAGCCTGGAGAGTGTCTCTAGGAAGGTGCTGGGGATTGGCAGCTGGGGTGCCCCTTCCTGCCCTGCCACTCAGTTTTGCAGGCATGGTGCAGCAGACTGGGAAGGAACTGCAGCTGCGGAGGGTCTCTTGGCATGCCCTCAGCCCACCCCTGCTGAGGGACTGTGTGAACTGTGCCTTCTCAGGGCACACTAGTCAAGGGCTACTGTATTTAAAAGCCACTCCTTTTCAAGTCACTGACCTATCTCTTGGTCATTTTTTCCCCTCTTCTTCGTGCAAAAAGTACAGATGCCTGCTTTCTGCCGTGGTTCCTTTCATTTTTAGAACAAGAGAAAGAACAGATGAAAAGAAAAAAGGCTTGTAGACACTCCATGGGACAGCAGAGCTTTAATGGCACTGTTTCCAAAGGGAAATTTAACCCAGCTTCATTTCATCAGGGAAGAAAATCCAACAGTTAAGTCTAAGCCAGGCAGCTCAGGAAAAAAAATTGTTCACACAGGAATAGCCAACGACCAAGTAATATGGTATAGAGAGACAGAAATTCTCCTTTGGCAAGGATTTTTCTCCATTTCCTGCTGTGGTCCCTTCCCCAAGGTATTTCGTGCTGAGTTCTGGCAGAGCAAGGCTGCCAGGGCACCACATGGCAGGGCCAGGATGACAAGACTATTACCTCAATCTCAACAACCCACTGAACTGTCTTCTTTGGGGGGATAAAGCCGAGCCCCAGATCTCACCCTGCTGGGCCTGGGCAGAGGTCACATCCAATGCCAAATCCATATAGTCTGGAAAAAGCTATTCCCAAACACAAGGGCTAGACCTCTGAGAAGTACAGGGTAGAGCATGGCCATGCCATCAGCCACTGCTGTGTAAGCCATGAAGTGCCTGGGTTACTGGACTGTGAAGTCAGCAACCAAATCCTGTTAAACCTCCTGGTTTCCCAAGAACTAAACACCTGCAGTTTCCCAGGTGCCAGCAGGAGGAGGATGTGATTGACCCATGTCCTTGATAAGCAATAATAACACTTAGAAGAGTCCAGTGTGATGATTTGGTGTGATTCTGGCCTGCTGTTTATAAGAGTTTAATTCCTGATATTAGTATGTCTGTCCAAACCAGTCACATTCAGACCTTTCCTTCCCCATGCCTTTGCTTCCACCTCTCAGCAGAGGTAGGGACAGTCCATGACAAGCTCTAAAGGGCGAACATTTTGTCCCATTAGGAGTAAAAGTGCTTCAGACCAATCCCCTTGGTTTGGGGGCAGTGGCTTGTATATATATGGGCGTCTTAGTGGAACTGCATGCAGGACTTCATGGGGCATTTTAAGTTTAGATGAGTTGAGAACTCCTCCCCCTCACTCTAATTACCCAAAACCCCATGGTGTGCGAGTGACACATCTTGGTTCTCCCAGAGGTGTCTGGGGCTTTGTTATAAGGCTGGCAATGTGACAACGCTGAGAGTCAGGGAAGCCCCTACTTGCACTGGACTCCAACCCGAGTGTTTGTCCAAGGACAAGGACTATGGGGCATTTTATGCTTTTGATTTAGTGCCCAATATCCACTGGTGGGAAGGGGAACGGATACCTGAGACAGAGGGCACTGCTGTGCCCCATCTAATTAACCCTTCTGACAGCTTCGGTTAAAAATAAAGGGGCCTTTAGGTCCCTGCTGGAGTGGCCTATTTTATGTGCATCTCCTTGGTTTTGCCTCAGCGTATGATGTTCAGGAGGCAGTTATTTCAGGAAAGGTACGCTATAGATAACTGATCCACCAGCCAGGTGTCATGTTCCTTCATTTATTTTCAATTACTTTGTCTCATTAGCTCCAGTGAGAATTGCCTGGTGTCAATTCATTTGGTCACCTCCGAGCCTGCCGTACCTCTCCAGATGCACTTCTCCAGTGTGGTGTGATCTCTCCCCAGAGGGGAGACTGTTACAAAACAGCTCTGCTTCTCTTTCCACTTCATCTTGTTCTTGTCTTCCGGGCCAGTCCCAACTTTGTGCCCCTTGTCAGGGCCACACAGTTTCTGGGAGCAGCAATGATGTGAGCTGACAGAAGAGAAAAGCTCTGTCCAGGCAAGAAGTCCAGGCGTTGGAGTGGGAGCCTCCCCTCTGTTCCTCAGGATGCTCAAGTTAGCAATGAGCATGGGTGACGCCAGTGTCCAGTATGTTCAGCATCAAAGATTTCTTGCAAACCTCCTTACCAAGTACATCAGGCTGTTGCTACCTATACCCTAGCAAGTACAAGGCCCCTGGACCTCCTCTATCCCTTGGCTCCTTGCTCTGATGCTCATTTGCCCCCCTTAGCTGCTGAACATTGGGCCAGATCAGCAGTTTGTGTGGATACAGTGAACAGCACCAGTGAGCTGATCTAGCTGGGAGGGTTGTTTCCTTCCTTTTTTTGGGCAACTCTCTCAGCCAGAGCAGTCAGGACAAGGTGGGGGGTGGGGAGGGCAGGGACCCAGAACTACCTGAACTGTAATTTCAGTTTCTCTACATTGTGCACACACACACAGTGCTGCCTCAGTCTCCTCAGTGCAGAACCCCTTTCTCCGGGCCAAGACCCACCATTACCTTTTCATCTGGGACAGCATTGTCCTCTTGGAAGTGAGCCTGTTTGCATATGTCAGCAACACCCCAAAGGCATCAAAGCACAGCAGCCAGGCAATGTCTTGACAGGCATCAGGGTAAGGGAGTTTATCCTGGGAATCTCAGCTCTCATATTGTTCCCTGCGCTGATTTTCCTTTTATCACTTTTCTCCTTCCCACTGTTGCCAAGAGCACCTTCCGCCACCCCAGTGGCTCCTCCCTGCTGCCCAAATGCTGTTTTCTCTCCAGCCCACAGCACCCCAGCCAGAGCTTCTTGCTGGTTCTTTGCCCATCCATCCATGTCCACCTCAACCCCAGCTCCTTGCAACAGTAAGAGGAAGAGTGCTGGAACACAGCACTAGGCAGAGAGGTGGGGACATTCCCGACAGGAGGAGACATCAGTGTCACTGGATGCGTCTAGGAGAGGCAATCCAGCTCTCCTCCCTCTAGCTAAAGATTTGTCCTGCTTTCTGACACAGTGCTTTGTGATTAAAGGCGGGCTGTGTCCTTCAGCTTAGATCTAGGCTACTCTATAGCTGAACCCTATCATGGTGAACCATCCTAAAGGATGAAGTACCTTTATGCTTTCTTACAGTACTGGACACCTTTTTACCTGACTGAACTGCTCTCCAAGTATGATCGGAGCTGTTTCTGGCAAGTTCCAGCTCCTGCTGGCACTGTTGAGTTGGCAGACCTAGGAGGGAGTGACATGGGTTGCTTATCTGCCTGCTCATTGTCAGCAGCATGGCCAGCTAAATGCTAATGGTGACAACAGCAGAGACCAAGAAGGTCATGGTGTAATTTTCAGATCCGCTGGGGAGTTTTCAGCTGCAATGGCTGAAAAAAATCAGCATTTCGCTGCAAAAAGGGCAAATTTGCTCTGGTTTCAATGAGAAAGAAATAAATAGAAATCCTAATAGTGACTGTCCTTAATTGATTAGTCATTTCTGCAGATGATAATTACACATCAAAAGACAGAGATCCTACTGTGTCGTGCAAATGTCCTTAAGAATAACAAGACGCGAGGGAATGGATGAAAGAAATATATCTTTTAGAAGCTGCCCAGGAGAATTTGGAGTTTGAGTTTTATTTCAGAATAGCAGTTTTGCTCTGAACATGCCCGGAAGAAATATGCTCAACCTTGGCCACTTCCTGAGCATCAGAAATATGGAGAGAGAGGCAGCCACAGGAGTGCTTCAGGTGAGAAGTTCACCTGTCAGGAGAATGTGTCGCTTCTTCAGACACCCATGGAGAACTTTAAAATACAATTGGCCACAGAGACAGAGGCTGAGACATTGCTGGCTGTGCTTGTAATAGCATAGTAGTAGCCTCAGGAATATTAGCAGCCCTTGGAACTAGGTGCATCAGCTCATTCACAGTCAGTAGCTATCAAGGACAAGGGATGAGAAACGAATGAGGTGTCCAAGGGAAAGAACACATCACTGACTGAACTAAAATTGGAAAACAGACCTCCTAAATGCAGCTCATTGTGCTGCCCATCGGACAACACTGTCAGTTGTACGATCCACTGGGGCCAGCGAGGAGATGGCTCTTTGTGCACTGGCCCCAGTTTAAGACCCTTTCTGAGCATTGCAATTTTCTGGACTCTTTGAAACACATTCTGGGGTATCCACTGTCACTTCTGTTCTCCAGGCTGTGACATCTGGGGCAGTTTAAACCTCCTGCTCCTGGGCTCACATGAGAATCTCAGAGCTCATTTAATTATTTCAGTGAAGCTGCTAGCCCTGGTGTCTGGCAAAAGAGGCTTGTGAGCATGACTCAGGCAGCTGCCAAAAGCAGCAACGGAACAACAAGAATCTGCTGTGAGCTGCATCTTGATTTTTAAGCCAATCTCATGATATTTTGCAGGGCCAAAGCATGGGTTTGTAATATTAAGACAGTATCATGATCTGCAGGGCTCTCTGGATGTTTTCAGACAAACTGTCCACACTGCAGAAGGATCACAACACACTGTCATCATCAGAAGTCACAGAGACCCTCTTGCTACTTGCCTGTAAGGAGCAAGCCCTTCCTGCATCCCCAGGGATGCAGTCACAGCATGGAGGATCCTTTTGTTGCTGCCATTTCTGTTTTGAGCTATTTCAAAGATTTGTTTCTCCACAGTTCCTCACTGTCCTCACACCTGCTCCCTTTTGGCCCAGGTGAATCCCATACCCATGATTCCTCCAGAACCCTGATTCCCAAGCTTATCTGATCAGCTCTGAACATCGGTAAGCAAAGCAAATGTCAGGAGCAACTTCAGTTTGTGCTGTCATATCTGTTTAGACCAGAGCTGTCTGGTCTAATGATGTTTAGACCAGCATTAGCTTCTCCTTGACAGAGTGATGGTCAGAGGTCTGCAAAGCAACAAGCTGCCCTAAATGCTATGTGGAGGATGACTACAGTGGAGCTATGAAGTGTCTGTATTTGAGGAGAAGTCATTCTGTGAACCAGGCTAAACTCCTGCTCCATAGTCCCTATGGTCCCAGGTGATGGCAGGGAACTAGATTTGACCCTCTACCTGATCCTATCCAGCCCTGTATTCCCAGGCTCCTATATGCTTATCACCTTGACTACAGGTTAAAGACCAGCTGTCTTAAATATTCCTTAGTCTCATCATCACCATCACTGATGAAGTCACCAGCAGCACTTTGGATCTGCAGGTTAGGCTGATTTCACCTGCTGACGAGCTGAAACCACCACAGCAATGAGGTTCAGATCTGCTCACTTCGGATGTCTTCAGTGCAGAGGGCTGCTGAGAGCTCCTTCCCCTCTTTGTAGTCAGTGCAGAGAAATAGGCACTTTCAGGGCATGAGTCATCTGACCTATTTAGCCATCTTAGGAAGAGATGAATGAGTCCTTAAGAGGGCTTGTTTCTGCTGTCTAGACAGCCAACCTCTCAACTGCAAACACCTACCCTTGTTCCTGGAGCACGGCAGGCACCTTTCCTAGCATGGTGAGGGCTGCTCCCTTCTTGTGGGTTTCTAGCACAGGCAGAGAGTTGTGTCAGAACTTAATATCCTAGGGGGGATTTGAGCTTCACCTAACTTTGCCCCCACTGAAGGCAAGGGAAGATTTCAACAAGAACAGCATTGGAATCCACTCCTGGAAAATCTGCTCGGCCTCTAACTGAGAGTTTCCTGTATAGAGGGCACATGGAGCTGAACTTCTTGTGCCCAGGCCAGCTCTGGGACAGCATGGTATGAATACCTGAGTTGGCTGCACATGACACATTTCAGGTCTGAACATCATTTGGCTGTGTTAGTCAAGAAAGAGTGGCTTATGATTCTAGGCTAAACCAGCAAGATTGAACTGACTGTCCAGGTAGTACAGCTATGTGACTGTGACCCAGAGCTACCACACACAGGCCTACCAGTTCACTTGGGGGTCTGTGCATGGCAGCGTGTGTGTCATGGTATGCATGAGCCCTTGGAGTCTCTACCAGTTCTTCACAAGGATGCAAAACACCAAAGACTGTGCAGTTTGAAAAAACACCCCATCCTTAGGAGAAAGCCCAATGACTGGGACTTTTTGTGATTCCAGGGACTATAATGACTTTCTCTACACAAAAGCAGGAGGGTATCTGGGAAGCGACTACTGTCTTTTTCAAATCATCACTTTTTGCATCCCCCCAAAGTCCAGGTGACTGCTCTCTAGGTAGCTTGGCCCATCCTTCCTGTACCACCAGTTCCTAGTCTAACTTCAGTAGGGTACCTACCTGTGCTTACCTGCTCATCTTACATGTTGCAGTTCAGCTCCTGAGCTTTCCTTCAGCTTTCATCTATAGAATCACAGCTGATAAAGATCCGTAGATGCCAGTAAGATTGGTGGCATGAACTGAGGATGACAGGGCAGGTTTGGGAAGGTGGTATTATATAATTAAAAAGAGTTCTAACATGGTTAAAAGAATGCTGTGCATCTGGGAAGGAGGAACTTCGGCACTGAAAAGACCCAATGGGTGACAAATGGTCTAAAGCTATCCTTTGTTTTAAAAGTGGGAGATACTGAGTCACAGCAGGGATTGGGTGCACATATGTACTCCACAACTATGAGACAGATCCTGAATGCTGTGGCTGCGGCATGGGCGTGTATTTTGGAAAGGATGCTCCAAGGCCAAAGAGGGTGAAAAGAGGGCTCAGAAACCAATGCAAGAGCTGAGAAAAGGCTTTTTGGTGAGATACATGAAGAATGCTTGCCTTGAGCTTATTACAGAGGTTGAGAGGGGTCTTGAGCACAGGTCTACCTCAGCAAAACTGTCCTATGAAAGGACTCTTCCAGCTAGTGGAAAGAGGTTCAGCCAGAGTCAAGGAGTTCAAATGGGAATAAGGCAGGTGTCATTAACCATGAAATTCATTAGTCACCAGATCTATGCAAAGGGACTTCTTGCTCTGGAAGTGCTTCAATCAAGATCCACCATCTTTGTGAGAGAGCACCTTTAGCCAAACAAAAGATACTCTAGAGCCAAGGAGAAGTTACTGGGCTTTGTACATGCAGAAGTGAGGGCAACTTTGGCTTGTAACAAGCAAGGAGAGCAAACCAAGTACCCAAGCGACCTGGCAGCTTCTTGTTCTAAGGCCCAGATTCATCCCTCTGAAGTTAAACAGGTTGCTGAGGTGTCTTCTACAGCTGGTGGACAGACAGCCATGTCCAAACAGCAGCTCCCCCTGCAGAAATTATCAATTGCCCTGTGGCACCACTCCATCTTTACCAGAAGCAAAAGAGGCCTCAGGCAGGTGCAGGAAGATCTGTGGAGCAACAGAAACTGCCAAATCACAGGAATTTCTAACCTCAGTATCACCATATTTTTAGTCTGTCCATTGCTATGGAAGCATATCCTGCCTCAAGGATTTGGGACAGCTGCAGCATTAAAACACTCAGTGGAATTTTTCAGGTTTTCCTTAAGCATGAGCACAGGGCTACCAGTGGAGATGTCAAAGAGTTAAAAAACAACCTCCCCAACACTCAATCAATGCCAGTGTAAGTCCAGCCATCCAGCAGTGCCCCTTCAGTGCCAGCACCATGGCGACCAGTAAGAGCCCTGCCAAAGCAAGAGTCTGAGTCATGCGCTGGGCTGGCCATCACCTGGCTGCTGCTCTCCATGAAGACAAGAATGAGACCATTCAAAATTAATATATATTTTTATTGAATAGTTGCTCTAAGTGGGCTTGTGAAGCCACTCATAGAATTACTTCTTTCATTTCAGCAGTGGTTCAGTAACAGTTATTAGCTTTGCAAGAGAAGAAAACCAAACAGAAGAGGGTGCACTAAAATAAATAGGTTATTTTTTCTTATCTTTAAAATAAACTTTTCAAATAAATACTTTGTTTTTTTCTTTTTTTGGTTTTTTTCCCCCTTAAAAGTTACAAGAGTATTGTCAAAAAACAGCCATCAGGTTATAAACATGTATTATACCTTATAGAAAGGAACCCAAATAAAGACAGCCAGGAGAGGGATCTCTTTATACACTGTACAGAATGCCTTTGTACCAATTAAATGGAGAATTAGATGCTTCGGTTCTCGGTACGAGACTCTCCTTTGAAGCCAAGGGGATCCATCTTCTAAGCAGAACTTTGTGCTAAGGACACCTGGGGAGGCAGGAGGCTGCAGCAGTCACTGCCTGTCCAGAGTATCACAAAGGCCTGAGGGAACCGTTGAGCAAAGGAAGGGCACAGACAAAAGAGAGGGGAAGGGGGAAAGGGACTCCTCCAGAGCAGAGCAGCAGCATGGGAAAGGAGTGGGCTGGCAGTGCCAGATCCAGGAATGATCACACATCTCTCGGCTGTGGCCATAGTTGGGACAGGCAGAGATGCGAGAAACCTCCTCTCCCAGTGGGCAGGCCTGCTCACCAGGGAGGGGTTTGGTCCTGCTCCCACAGAAGCCGTTAGGGGTGTTGCAACAAGGTTCAGCAGGAGAGAGACCTAGGCCTCTGTCCTCACACCCTGGGCTTCCACACACTGATTCTGCTTCCCTTTGCTTGGCATTCATACATTTACTGATTTCACATGTGCCACAAAGAGGCATTGTTCTTCTTCCATCCATCCAACATTCCTCCCGTCTACAGTCCCTTTGCAAGGGAACCTTTCAGTCGCTCTGGCTAATGCCCTAAGTGGATTCTTCTGTGACTTTTACCCCAAGTAGGACAAAAAATCTCACCTGGACAAGCTCCAAACCTGCAGTTTAGGAGCAAAGAGCAGTTACTAAAAGGAGAAGCAGTTTGCAAGAGATCTCAGTGTTTACTGAGAAATATCCCAAAGCAGACTGAGCCAGACGGAGATTACAGCTCTGATTCTGCCCACATGGAACGGATCCCAACCAACGTCCTCCAACTGCATGTGAGTATCCAGCAGGAATGGGCTCCATATGCTCCTTGAAGGAGGCAAGCCTGAACTGGATGCAATTAAAGACTGGGAATGGACTTCAAGATGGGCTGTGGGTACATCCCTTCTCAACTTTCTTCACCTGCTGACCAAGAAAAGTTAGACCTTCCAATATCCACAGACCTCCCAGTCTTCCCAGGGTTAGCCAGTCAGGAAACACCCAAAGGCCAGAGATGGAGAACGAACTGACAAAGTGGGTGCTGACAACATCAGATTTGGGGCATGGTGTGCTCATCCTTTGTTCCTTCCACCCATGTAAACCCTGCAGTGGTTCCTCTCACCCTTCCACTCATCCCTCTCTATTGCACTAAAGCAGCTCTTCACAAACTGTTATTTTGTGCTTTGGCATATTTTGGCCAATGACAATTCCCCTCGGGTCTTTGAGTTCACATGTAGAGATGGGCAAGAGCCAACTCAGTGGGATTTTATGGGAATCTAGGAGTAAAATCCCAAGGACCTTCCCCTCCCCACCCCCCCCAAAAAAAAAAACCCAACAACAACAACAACAACAACAAAAACCCAACCAACTACTCTCTGAGGTACTTGGCTGGAATCGGGTGCTTCGATGCAAGGCACCGAGGATGCTCAGGGAGGGGTGGCAGCCTGAGCAGCAACTCAAGGGCACAGAGCACAGCTTCTGCCTTTCCACTGGGAATGCTGGGGGTGTTGGGATGGGAGGGAGACTCCAGCTCGGTCCCCAGTGCTCCCTCTTAGCCAGTGCTGGCACTGATCACAACTTGCCCATAGGGAAGGAGAGAACTGGTGCCAAGGGAAGCCCTGACACAAAGCAGGAGCCAGCAGGAGCTCTTGTGTGGATAGGGCTGCACACCTCTTACATATCTTGCCCTCCAGGTCTCCCTTAGAGATCTGCTGGGAAGAAAAGAGCAGGTTCCTGCATGAGAAGCAGAACAAGGGGAATTCAGGACCAACTGTGTAGCTCCTGGCCTGTTTTCGTCCTCCTTTGGCACCTGAGTCTCTCTTTTCCTAAGTTTGCCCTAAAGCCCTTCATGCTTCTTGGCAAAGGAGCCCATGACCAACACGGGCACACAACACAGAGATGTGTTCTCTTGCAAAGTAGATCTGTCCTAGTCAAATCACAGGGGCACAGAGAAAACAGAGAACTCAGCGTGTGACTCTCCAAAAACAAAACCAAAAAAGACACGTTGGGACAGAGATAAACCCAAGCTGCCAGGACAGGCAGCTGCAAACAAACATCTGGAGCAGATGTCATCTGACTCATTGCAGGGTGGGGCAGGAAAGGGGCTCATAACCCCAACCAAAATTGGAGTCTTATCTAAAGGGAAACCAAACTATCTGGCAGCCAGAGATGGGGAGGGAGCAGGAAGGACTGGAGCAGGAGGGAGCAGGACTGATCTGGTCTGAAGACATTGGGGGAAGCACAGAGAGCACCTGATCAGAGGCTACCCATGGCCTGCCTGACACCAAATGATCTCAGGGAACTAGAGCTGGCCTCCTTTGGAAATCTTTTGGCAAATCCCGACCTGTCTTTTCTGCTGAGCCTAAATAATGGGAGGCTGCTGAGGCCCCTCCAGGAGTGCGAAGCAATAATGCTACGTGAAGCCATCTGCCACTGTGAACAGTGTAGGGACCAGACAGCTCTAAACTGCTCTAGCCCTTGCAACAACAAGGCCTGGACACAGCTCTGCACTTTACCCTCAACACAGTCAAACCAAAGCCCTGCACTGAACTCCTCCATGCTGATCAGGGGCTCTCTCCCGCTTGCTTCCTTCTATGTGTCCCATATTTTACAAAACATATCACATTGGTTTGTCACTTCTTTGAGATGATACATTCAAGATACCTGGCCAGACTCCTCAGCCCTGCACCTAGGCTATGGCATGCTTTGCTATTAGAAATGGGACTTCTGCACTGACCCAGAAAAAGCCTATTAGATAGAAGGCTATTGGCAGGCATCCTAGCCTCCTACCAGTTACTGAAGGCAAATATGCTGCAATGTAGTGCAGGATACACTTCACCATGCTAGTGCCAAGCAAAACTTGCTCTAAGGATCTGATATGTGGACAGTGATGTTCTCATCCTACAGCTCCAGCACTTGGGGGAGGTCACCCTGTATGTGCATGACTTAGGAGGCCGTGAAAATGATGAAGCTTCATATGTTGAGTCATTCCACCATCAGGAGAGGAAGCAACGAATTGCAAAGATACAGAGGTGGTAACTAAATTTACAAGTAGGATTCATTTAGAAAAGAGAAAAAAAAATCAAAGTAGAACAACTTGGAAAATTCTGTTCATTAGTTTTCTTTAAAAAGTTTCAATGATCCATTTCACATTCTCATTGAAATAAACTAGTTCCTCAAATCCTCAATGAAAAAGGGACTATTTCCCCTAAAAAATTTTACATTTGGAAGAAGGAGTTTAATTAGCACCAATAGAAAAGTGAACTGAGTGTTCAAAAGGAAGGATGCCTCTTGGTGGAAGTTTCTCCCCCACACATCACTTGGAAATAGGAAGCCAAGCAATTGTTGGCATACGGGTTAATATGTTTGCAGTATATTTTATAACTGATGCCAGAGAGCCATGGGCAGATCTTATGGGGGTACACACACTTATACCTACAGGAAATGCTCTGAGGAGGTCATTGCCTTAAAACCCAAATGATTTCAGAGTCCAGGACTAGCCTCAGAGGACCTACAAACTTCACAGGCATGGGCTTCTCCCTCCTTAATGCCAGGAGGTATTCACTATAACCCAGACCATCACACTGAATTCTCCACAGCTTATGGAAATGGGCTCTCTGTCTTTGGTCAGAGAAAGTATCTTTCAACAACCCTCCTCAGGCCCTAGGTGAAGTCGGTGTCAGGACTTTAGTTATGTGTGTAACACACACCAGACACAAGCTTCGCACCAGGGATGGGATTCATCTCCCCTTCCTCATGGAACTAAGAGTTCAACATTTGGGTCCCTTACAGTCAAGGGAGACAGGCACCATCAGAAGATCATTTATCCCTTGTACTTTCAAATGGGATATACCACACTCTGGAACCACCTTTCTCTGCAAGTGAGGGAGCTTAGGTCACCCCTGATTTCTGGATAGCAAATGTTAAGAAAGAGGAATCCCATCATGAGAGCCTAACTTCTGCCCCACCCCAGAGCCAGTGCTGAATCCTACCCACTCTTTGCAAGGCAAAACCCACCAGGACAATCTGTAAAACTTCCCTTTCCCCTTCTTCCAACTACCTAGAAACTAAAGGTCTAGGATTAGCAATAAACAGACTGGGAAATCATCATCCAGCATGTGCAAGTGTACCAGGAAGCCAAACCTTTCATCTGGCACCGTTCACAGCAGTATCACGAATATTATTAGTAATAGTCCTAGCCATCCTAACTTATATTTATATATACAAAAATAGATCCACAGAATTCTACATAAAGAGGTGGCTGAGTGAATGCAATGGACAAGCCTTGGATGGCAGGGACTTGGAAGAAGCCGAGGGACATGTTGCATATATTTCTCCAGGGGAACATTCGCTTCCCTCTGCACACATGCCTGCACTCAAACATCTCAGAGGAAGGCCAGGCGGGCAGGGCCAAGCACTAGAAAATCAGCCTGGCTCTAAATTCCCCAGGCCAGGTGGCTGATGTCAGGAGGGGTCACAGCTGAGCGTTGGCATCACATGTCTGCAAACAGAGTTGGGGCTGGGTCCAGATCCAAGAGGAGCTCCCTCCAACTCCTTCCCAACTACAGGGACTAGGTTTGGCTTATTATAGTGACAGCAAGTAAACCATGAAGCACTGACCCAGATTCAGGTTTCCTTCTGGTCTGCAGATGGCCCAGCCTGAGGGGTTGGTTCAGACCCATCTCCAGTTTGCAGCAGGTGGCCACCCTTGCAGAATACCCTCAGGAATGCCAGCAGGGTTTGCTGGCTGGTGTGACGCTGGTGTTGGTGTGACATGCCAATGGGCCAAAACTAGGTGAGGGCTCAGAGACAACCTCTGTGGGGAGGAAAGGTCAGGCTCACATCTGTCAGACACCCCCTTCTGCGCTCTGTTTCCCCCAGCCCAAAGCAGGAGCCTCAGAAGTCCCCACTGGGGAATCCCCCAGGATCACTGTTAAATGACAAGGAGAGCAGTGTGAGTGGTCAGCTGCTGACAGTTCAGTTTGGATTTTTTAAAGCTAATTCAATGCTGGTGGAAGGTACCAGATCAGCAGAAGGTCTTTACAGATTTAGAGAACAGAATGGCGGAACTAAGCCCTATTCCTGTCCCCTCAGTGTACCTCACCCTATCCTGGAAGAAGCCTGAAGGGGAAGAAGGGAAGACAAGCATCACAGCCTGCTCTGCTCTTGGGGCTTGAACATGGAGCTGCCAGGGTGGGCCCAGTGCCTGCAGTGTCCGCTCAGTGATGGAATGGAGCCTCTCGACTCAGCGTGATGCAGCCAGGCGGCAGCACTGCCCCTCACTCACGGCCCGCTGGGTATGCAATGAGAGCTCCTTGGACACAGCCCTTTAGCACTGCACCTCAAGGCATTAGGAATTGAATGGCAATTTCAAAGCAGATTCTTATTCTCAGTCAATTCCCAGAGGGGACCTTTCCCTTGATGCAGCCAGGCAGAGAGAGTGGGCCAGGCTGCCTCCAATACCTTCCCCTTCCTGTGCCAGAAGGTTTCTAAAGCTCTCCACACCTTCCCTTTCTCTTTGAAACAGAAAAATAAAAAGCCACTTCATTTTGAAGCTCACTTGCTTCTCCCAGTGACTTCCGACTGCCATTCAGCGGGACCCTGCAGCATCCCAACCCCTTTGGGAAAGCAAACCTACCACAGTGGGAGAGGAGACTCTCAGAGAAGCCACCCATGAAAAGTGCCAGAGAAAAAGAGAAAAAACATGTTCCAGTTCCTGGAGGGCTCTCGTGTGGGGATGCATGAACCCACCTCTTTCCCCTTCCAGAAGGGCCCGGACCATACCGGAGGACAGTGATAGCTTCTAAGGCCTTCTGAGGTCAGAGTCCTGAGGTCTCCCCTCCTCCCTCCAGAATGCCCTTCCCCACACAGCCACGACTGGAGAATGCATCCACAGCTCGCTCTGCCTGTCACAGTCCCTTGTCGGCATGTGCAAAAACACCATCTCCCGCGTGCCATCAGCTCGGTCACAGCAATGAGCTCTCCTTGCCTCCGAGCAGCTTTCATGCTCCCTGGAAGCCGAGGGACACATAGTTCACTTGTCATTCTCAGGAAGTGGTGGTGGGCAGGGGGGAGAGTTGCAGAGCAGAGGGAGCCAAAGGAGGAGGGGGAAGGGAGGGAAAGGAGGAGGAGGAAGAGAAGTAAAGCCTGCTTCTCCTCCCCGGGAAGGTCATACCGGCTTATCCAGCGTCTTGGGGAAGGGTGTGCCACTGGAGGAGGAGATTTTTCTGCAGACCGTGTTGGTATGGTTCTGGCAGCGGCAGCCGGGTCGTTTCAGGCCATCATAACCCCGCTGGCAAAGTTTGAGGCACCCCAGGGTAGGAAAGTAGCAGCAGAGGCAGGGCATGAGGAGAGAGAGGAAGCTCATGGCAGCCCAGCGGGCACAGCAGGATCCCGGCCCGCAGGAGCAGGGGTCGTCAGCACAGGTATCCTCATCGTCAGTGGAGCAGTGGTAGAAGAGACCCTTGACGCAGCAAAGGCAAGTCCCATAGTCGAGGAGGCTCTCTGGGGAGCAGAGGCAGCGCTGGTTGCAAAGCCAGCAGGAGGGTAGGCTGCGGGCAGCAGTGCAGCGGGCACATTTGCACCTCCCACACTCCTCGCAAATGAAGAGGTGCCCTGTGTGGAGGGTTGGCTTCTCCACCACCCCCTTCAGCGGCGATTCCTCTGGCTTCAGCTCACCGGCTCTGGGCTGCATCCGGATGAGGGAGTGTCCAGAGTGGGAAGGCGTGAGGCTGCTCAGGAGCCGCTGGTCCGAGGCTGTGGTGCTTTGGGACACGGAGCTGGCCGTGCTGGAATGGCTCATGTGTTGCTGCAAAGGTGGCATCTGGTGCTGTTGGCTGTGGCTGCGGTGCAGGTCCTGGAAGGTGGAAGACAGCAGGCGGTCCTGAGACCACTCTTGCTTGTGTGGTGGCTGTGACAGGGATGGATTGGAGTGAGCTTGCTGGAAGCAAGCAGCCGGTCTCTCCACGTAGTTGTTGCTGGCACGAATGGAACGGATTTGGTCAATGGACAGGACCTGTTGGAAGTCCTCAGCAGGCGGGTCCATTGTCTCGTCACAACTGAGTTCAGCCGCACTGGAAGAGAGCTGCATTTCCAGGAGTAAGGAGACTCTGCGTCATCAGGGCACATCTAAAAATCCTAAAGGACGGGGCAGGAAGACAGAGAAAGCATTTGTGTTACTATTTGATCCATCCATACCAATCAGGAAGTGAAGGCTGACTGGAGAGCTACTCCAAGGAGGTAACAAGGTTAGTTATTTCCAATAGCCATATTCAAGGTGCTTCTGAGCCTAAGAAGACTTAGGCTGGACATTTCCAAAAGACAAGGTCCATAAGATCTGTCCCTTGAAACAGGTGGACACAGCATCTCCCTGTGTTGTTGAGCTTTCCATGTCCCTCCATAGAAGGTTTTCCTATCTTCTTTCAAGCACTGATGGGACCTGTCTGACCATCCTCCCTCTCCCTCCTTATGGGCAGTGCCAGTCCTCTCTAGAGGAAGGGAAACTTGAAGTTGTGACTTATCCAAAGTTCTGCAACAAAGCCAGGAACAGCATCTCCCCCAGAGCAGGAGAGTCTGTTCTGGGGCTTCCCAGCACACCCAATACAGGCCCCTAGTGCCATACGCTGTATTTGCCAGGGGCTGAATTTCAGGGGCGCAGGGAAGGAGGTGAACTGAACACACATTTCATTTCAGGCAGCATCAGCAACAAACTGCAACTAATAAGATGTGTGTTTGGCCAGGGACAGTCCAAGCCCACAGATCTCCATCTCTGAGTCCTAGCAATCTCCACTGCAGTACTCAGAGCTTTCCCACTTACAACCTCGTGACAGCCCAGGAGCCAATTTACCCCCTTCACAAACTCTCTGAGAAAGGCAGGTTTCTTTTTAACCCCAACATAAACACACGGTGAAGCAGGGAAAGCAGATTTAGCAGCAGGCAGGCCCTGTATTGCTTCTTGCACAGAGGTTGCTATGATGTTTGCTTTTGTTGTTTTCAGGAAATGGGATTTCCTGAGTCTGCAGCACTGGGAACAGTGACCACTTTTTCAGGGGGGGAGGTTGGCACCCTTGGAGGGCTGTGGGCTAGTGCAGGGAGGAGCCCCTGTGTCCCGCCACTCTTTTGGCAGATGACCACCAGCAGGCTCAACCTCACAGGGTCAGCAACATTGCCAAAACCTCGGGCTTTCGGACCTTGCCACTGGAGTCTGTGGGGCTGGCCATAGGTGAGAGGAGGAGGATCACAGGACTGGATCTGTCTGCTTCTTCACAGTGGATCCAGATCTTAGCCCTTATGAGGGAAGAGGAGAGAGAAACTTCCCGCTTCAGCTACATGCAAAATGAAGCTATGAATAGCAGCACAGAAGCACACAGAGAATGGAAGCCATTAGATCCATGCCAGACACCAGCAATGTAGCTGGGAAGAGTTTTCCCCCAGCGTTTCAGGCCCTGATTTCAATACTGGGTACGTGTTTTTTGTGGACAGCCAACTTTCCCAGGACAAAGCCATTCTCCTCCGGCAGATCAAATGTGTGATCCGTAAGTGATGCAGCTATTGTCACAGTGCCCAGGCCCACAGGAAGAATCTGTTTCAATAGGAAGCTCCACACCAGCGTTACACATGGTCAGCAGGCCAGGTGGCCAGCAGCGGCAGAGGCTTTCAAGTAGGTGAGGGGCCACAGGTAGAATCTGCTCATGCAGCAGAGAGAGGCAGAGGAAAGATTGATTTTCATTAGCTAGGCTGACCTTGAAGAGCAGGGTAAAGCAAAGGCAACTTATTTTGACTGTTAAAGCAAGATCTGACGTGTCCCATCCCCCTCCCCAGAAAGAAAAGGCAACTGATCTGATTATATTTGACTTTTTCTTTGCATGGGGCCCACTTGCCTCCCCCTCCAGGTGATCTCAAGAGACATGCTTACCCCATCCAAGAACACACAGGCAATGAATATGTTGCTCTCCCACTGTGCCCATGACTGGCTTGGGAACCAATTTATTTAACATAAAAAGCAAGGTGAACTAGGAAGGCACAGGTGCCCAAGACCAGCTTTTATGAGAACATTGCCGGGATGAGAATGGGCCACAGAGGCAAGACTCCCTCCTGTCAGTGGTTATGTGCAGGCACTGAGCCCCACATGCAGAAGGCTCTTACTAAAGCACAGGGTGGTGAAATAGAGCTCTCTGGACCCCTGAAGAGATATAACATATACCTGCAGCTAGGACAAAAAGCCAGTGAGCATCCTCAGTGGGTTCCCACATCTCACAGGACCCACATCCCATCTATCAGTCCTAGGGGATGATGCTGATTTACACCCACTGTGGTAGGGACTCCTCACATCTGGGTGCCTGTCCCTCCTAATCTGCGCTTTGGGAGCTGGCAGTGCACAGATATTTGGACTCAGCCAATGAGACTCAGGGCTCTGTAAAAGTTCCCATGTGGGGCTTGAACATAGTTATGACCCAAAGGGAGAGACCTGGAAAGCAGAGGGTACCACTGCAATGGAGTCAGTGGAATTTGGAGGTTAAGAGCATCCAAAGCACAGGCCCAGTTCAGCTATACCCACCACTCTATGCAAGATTGGGACAAGGAGCTCAGGAGACACAGGGAGACCTGTGAGATCAGGCCATGCTTAGGCAGTAAGAATGGGACCTGGGACACTGGAAGCATGAATGAGGTCCTAGAGACAGCAGGCAGATAGGAGAGCTGGGAATCAGGCCATGCAGTATATTGCAACATGTGCACTTAGAATTTGAGACCTAGGTTTGGACCCAGCATCCCAGGCAAGAAAGCCCACTCCAGAGGACCCCTGGACTAAATCAGGGCCTGCATGCTCCTGAACCCACAATCCCTGAAAGCAGGGCTCAGACTCCAACCCAGACTCACTGGGCAGGGGGCAAAGACGCCCTTCTGGGACCCGAGGGGATGTTAGCTGGTGTGGTCACCAGGAGCCAGGGGATCTGCCAAGCGCTGGGAATGCTGGGACCCAGCCAGTCCAGCAGCACGGGGGAGAAGAGGAACTGAATGACTGGAGTCATCCACAGGCAGAAATGCATGGAAGAGCCAGCAGCAAGCATAGGTAGAGGGCCCAGTGCACAGGGGCCAGGGGCTGAGGCCAGGACTGGGCTGGCTCTGCCAGTGCTCATCGCTGCACCCGTGCCTTCCCCCTGCTCCCTGCCCGCCCGGCACGAGTGAGCCCGACCCTGGGGCTGCCGCTGGTCCCTTCCCCTGGCCGCCCTCCGGTGGGCTGTCCATCCGTCCATCCTCAAGATGTGGGTGGCCGCGCCGACCGCGCCGACCGGCTGCTCCCTCCCTGCCTACCTGGCCGAGACGCTGCTGGGACCCTTCCGGGGGGACCGGGGCAGCGTGTCCCCAGCCTCCTCCTCCTCCTCACACCCTCCCAGCAAGGCAGGCATGCCAGCCCCGGAAAAAGGGCGAGCTTTATGGCCGCCGGCAGCCCCAAACATATAAAGTTCGTGTGATAATGGGCCAGAGGAGGGATCGTAAAAGCAAATGATTTACAGGCACGCTCAGTGCTGGAGGCGGCTGTGAGCCGGGAGCGGTCTTCACAGAGTGCCCAGGTGGGAGAAAAGGGCTTTTCCCATGCGATCCCCTCGGAGGGACCCCCCCGCCCTGCCCTGCTCTCCCCGGCCACCAGTGGCCGGAGCAGCCCCAGCCCCTCGCCCAGCTCGCTGCCGGTCGCGGAGGACGGGCGTACCCGGGTTGCAGGTGGGAGGGGACTGCGAGATGCAGCCGCGGGGGGAGCCTGATCCTCCAGCCCCGCTGTGCATGCAGCCCACGCGTGGTCCTGATCTCCCAGCCTTCCATGCACACAGCCCACCCATGTCCAAGTCCGGCCTCGGCAGCCCCCAGCCCCGCAGTTCACACAGCCCACCTGTGTCCAGGATCCCCAGCCCCGACGCATGCACAACCCACCCATGACTCGTGGCAGGAGCCGGACCAGGCAGCCGCCAGCCCTGCCGACCACGCAGCCCATGTGCGTCCAGGATCCCCAGCCCCACCGCTCACACAGCCCGTGCGTGGCTCAGATCCAGATCCATCTCGCAGACCCCAGCCCCGCTGCGCACACAACCCTCATATGGCCCGGATTCGGCCCCAAGCCCTGCCATGCACCCAGCCCCTTCGTGTCCAGGACCCTCCAGCCCCACTGCAAACACAGCCCACGCGCGTCTCGGATCCGGCTCACAGCCCTGCCGTGCACACAGCCCACGTGGAGCCTGGATCCGGCCCGCAGCCCCCAGCCCCGCCGTGCACACAGCCCACGCGTGACCAGCACTTCCCAGCCCCTCCGCGTTCACGGTCCAGGCGTGTCCACGATGCCCAGGTACTGCAGCGCACACCGCTCGCACACGTCCAAAAGCCGCCTCTCCGGCCACGCACATAGCCCACGCGTGTGCAGGACGCCCCCGTCCCACCGCACACACAGCCCGTGCACGTCCAGGACCCCCAGCCCCGCGGCGCACACATCTCACGCGTGTCCAGGTCCCCCGGCGCCGCCGCACGCAGAGCCCGTGCGCGTCCGGGGCCACCCCGTCGCGCGCGTGCCCCCACCGGGCCCGCGGCGCCCCGCCGCCTCGCCGCCGGGGCGCCCGCGCTCCGGCCCCGGCCCCGGCCCCGGCCCCGGCCCGCAGCCCCCGCCGCGCCGCGCCGCGCCGCGCCGGCGGACTCACCGCGCCGCCGCCGCCGCCGCCGGTCCATCCGCCCGCGGCCGGCAGGACGCGGCGGGCGCGGGGCGAGCCCCGGGCGCCGGCGCGGCCCCGGGCGGGGGCTGCCTAGGGGCCGGCGGCGGGCATGGGTGCGCGGCGCCGCCCGCCCGCCCTGCCCCTCAGCCGGGCCGTGCGCCGGGCCCGGGGCCCCGGGGCCGCGGCCGCGCCGCGCCGCCCGCGGGGGCAGCGAGCGAGAGCCCGGGAGGGCTGCCCGGCGCCGGTTTGTGAATGCGGGCTCGTCCCTGGCGCTCCTTGTGAATGGGGGCAGCGTGGAGGATGGGAGGGAGGGAGGGATTTATCGCTGCCCGTTAGCATCTCTCTCTCCCTCTCTCTGCCGCTTGCCTTCCCGGAGCTGTAGCTCTTAATGCTTACCTAAGTGGCGTCATCCAGCTGAAATTGAATCGGCCCATTAGCAGTCCCCATAGAGCCCTGTGCATCCGCTCCCCAGATAATGACTGCAACAGAGCCGAGAGCAGCGCCGAGGCTGCGGGATGCAGGAGGCACTATTTAAACATTTCCGTCTGCCTCGGGCTCTGCTCCCCCCGCGCCCACCGTGACAGCCTGCCCTGGGACCCCACCGCCCGCCGTGTCCCCGCACCGGAGCCCTCCCCGGCCCTCGCCCCCGGGGGACATCCATCGTGCCTGGTCACGCTGCCCGCTGCCAGCCCCAGGTGCAGGGCCTGCGCTGCTTCCGCATCACTGGCCCCACAGGTATAATCTGATCCCATCGGTGCAGATGGGTTCAGTTCAGTCTGTCACTGTGTGCAAGTTGTATCGGAAGAGCATTGGATTTGGCTGCAAAGTCTAGGTCTGGTATTGACTATCAACCTGCTCTGTCACCTTGGACAAATCACTTAATCTCCCTGCTGTAAAATGGACATAGTCACCTCCTGCCACCTCACACCTTTGTCCAGCTTGCCTCTTCCTGGGGGATCTTAGGAAGTGTCTATGGGAGCCTGGATGTCATCTGCTTTTTATAATACCAAAAAGTCCAGACTAATACCTGAAACATGGGGGTTCCTGTAACAGATGCTTGGAGCAGAGAGGCGGAAGAGGGGCTCTGCACTTTTCTGTGCAGAGATCACCAGACTGGCAACACACACACAGAACTAATCCACACAGTCTGCATCCTCCCAGAAACCAAAAACTCAGGCTCAAGGCTGGAACAGGACCTGGACCATCCATCCCTAAAAGTTCCCATGTCCTGTGCAATGCTGGAATCTCTGTGCACTCCTGCCTTGTTCTGCTTGCTCTAGGCAACAACAGACCTGCTTCGGAGCACTGAGGACCCTTGTGATACCTCCCTCAGCCTCATTTTAGACAATGAACCTGGCTCAATAACCCCAAAGACACAAGACCTCTCTGCACTGACACTGGGTGTACATTTCAGACCCTGTGGGAGCTCCTACCCTCACCTCACTGCTCTCAATCCCTCCAGAGTTAGTCACCCACTCTTTTCTGTAGCATTTGCTGGATGATCAAAGCAACATTATCAGTTGGGGATGGCAGGGGGAGGTTGAGAACCAGTCTCTGAGAAGTTAGACTGAAGCCATCAAGCCCTCAAACATCCCGGTCAAGCAACTATCCGCATAGGAACAGCTTGCAGCCACTTTCTCCCCAGGCTGGATTTGAAACATGCTACGGAAAAGCTCCACAGAGCCTTGCCAGTCTGCTGAGCCACCCGTTCCTTCTTAAACAGACCCCGTTTAGATTTCCCCTTTCTCCAGGCTCTCCCCCAGGGCAGGTTGCTGTCCGATGTCCAGGCTTTGCGTGGGCGTTCGCATTCCTGTCATTCGCTGCCGATGTCGTGAGGACATGACATGCCAGGGCAGCGTGGAGCATGGGGGTCTGGGTGCGTGAGAGCAGGCAGTAGCAGAAAAGAGAACAGAAGGAGCCTGAATAAGGGCGATGAAACCAGCTCTACTGCTTGCTGCCCTAACTGATAGGCATTAACCAGTATGATCCCACTGACCTCAGTGGCTCCCATCCAGTTCATGCCATCAGCAGATCTTGGGTCCTCTCCAGCAGTGACCAGGTACCCTATTCTCTTCCCGCAGGGTATCAGCATGGAAGGAACAACCCCAGCTTCTAGCCAGCTTTGCCCAGCTGAGCCTTTCTAAGCTCATTTTTAGGTATTTCAACATCTTCAAGGGAACCCTCCAGAGACACCACTCCACCCCACCCCCCAGAAGGGTCTTCTTCCAGAGGAACTAGTTCCTGACATCATCCCCTCAGCTTAGTATACTGTTCAGAGCCATCCAGCCTTAACTCAGCACCTCTCTGTGCTCTGATCAGCCCCTCCTCTTCTCCACCAAAAGGCACATCGCTTTAAGCTGGGTTTTTTAAAGGCACAGAAAGGAATTAGTTGCCCAGTTCCTAGCTCCTGCCAGCTGGCGATGAGCACCTGACTCCTAAAAGCACATGTGAGTCTTCCCTTTCTCTCAGCCAAAATCTATCACTCCCACCTTGAGGTACCAGTGATTCAGACTTCCCTCCGCTGGTTCACAGCATCCCTATTGCAGCCTGCTTTGTGCTCAGCTAAGGCTGCTTCATTCCTCACGCTCTGATGAGGGAGGGCCAAAAGGCATGAATGCAGAGATACTGAGACAAGTGGGAGGGTGGGAAGAGAAGGGAGAATAGCAACCTCCTGGTGAGTTATTGACCGCAGCATCTCTGAAGAGGAAGGCTGGGAACCAGAATGAATTTGCAAAGCAGAAAAGTTTAAAGACACTGTCAAAGGAAGGGTCTGGGGCAGAGCCTCCAGCAGTTTTTATGACATTTTTTTGCTACAGGAACATGGATCTGGTCCCCTGACCCTGCACAGACATCAGTATGAGCCATATCAGAGGATGGTGTGAGACTCCTTTAGATCTAAGATAATCCCTCCCTTCTCTCCCCATATGTGGTTTCTGGTAGTGAGCGGCTGCCCTGGAACATGGGGTTTGACATCCCTCCTGCAGTGCTGTCCTGACAGCTCACGCTGTCCCCACTGTCGCTGCTGTTTCTGTTAGTCCTCAGCTGTTACCTGTGACAACTAGCTCAAGTCTGATCACAGCTCCTATTAATTGGCATTTTGGATTGTTTTTATTCCTGCTCTCAGTTTGAATCTGCCACCTTTTAATCCCTGGAACGTCCTTAGGGTCCTGTCCTAAAACATGGGGACAGAAGCAGCTCCCAAGAGTCCCATTCTCCGCTCTGATTTTAGAGGCTTTCAGCATGTCCTCTCCCATGACAGCTGATACCACCAAGGATCTGGACAATGAGACACATTTCTGTGAGAAGCAGTTTTCTCTGTTGCTAACACCAACTGAACCTGCTCTGAGAGTCTTAGTCACCTGTTGCAGATATCCACCTTGGGGAAGCCCTCATCCCTATCAGTCTCAGCAAATCACTTATAATTTCTCATTGTTTTCCCCTTCTACTTCTCCTGCAGATCCCCAACATCACAAAAGGGTGGGGAGTTAGTTGTCTTCCTTCCCCTCCTCAAAAAAGTGTTTTCATAGATGCGTACAAACACACACACACAAATGTTAACACAAACAAAATAGCTAAATCTGGAGCCTGAAGTACTTAGTTAAAAATTTCCATTTTAAAATAACAAGGATAGCCTGGCGCTCTTTTCTAGACATGCTGCCCATCCACCTCCAGGTCTAACCAACTCTGATTCTGCCTTTGCAGACAGTCTAACAATTAACCACTGTGAATCAGTCCGGAAGCAGGCAGTGGAGAGGAGTATATCCCAGAGCAAGGCTGAAGATGTCTGATCTTTTCTGATGCTATTAGCCAAGCTTGGGCACAGGGGGAGGGAAAATTCATCTTCAGTTAAAGATGATGCAGGAGAAAAAAGGGGGATAAAGAGAACATATGATTCCCCTGATTAAATCAGCCAGAATCAATGAGGTGCTGGTGCCTTCTAATTTTTAGATTCACAGATTTTAGGGCCAGAAGGGACCATGATGTTCATCTAGCCTGACAGTCTGTATTATGTAAAAGCCACTTGAAGCCAGACAGTGCCACTAGCTTTTTAGAAGCAACAGCAAGCGCTGGGGAAGTTATTAAAAGACTGTGATTCTCCTAGGGTGGAAGGGAAGTGTGGCCAGCTCCCACACACACACGCTTTGGTAAAGAGCAGACCAGGTACATCCACCCCATTGGTCACAAGCTGAACAGACAGCAGCTCTGGGGGAAAGAAAAGACATAATTTCCCATTTATGTCATGCAGTTCCTTTGCCTTGCAAACAGGGATAAGCAAGCAGAAAAGAAGAAACCCTTTTTTGTGTGTGTTTTCCTTTTGATTCTTCCCTAGCATCTCTGGAAAGAAAACATTGTGCAAGCATTCTGGCCCAAAGACCTCTCTTGGCTGCTTTACTGTAAAACCCCACTCTGCTAACATCGTTTGCGCTGATGCAGTTTCATGGCAGTTGGAGCTGAACCTGACCGGCCATGAGAGCCAGATCCTGAGCTCCTTATTCAGCCTGCAACATGAAGGTGTAGTCATTGACTGCAATGTGAGTTTTTCTCTGAAGATGGAGCCAGGCAGCATAAAACATCAATAAGGAGCTCAGGATGTGTCCCTTTAATGAGCTGAGATTGTAACACACTGATGGAGTTTGCCAGAAGCTGCCCATTCTGTTAGAAGGAGTAGATCCTGCTGGAAAAGTGTTAAGTGGGTCCTGCTGACTCATTGATGCAGATGGCTCCATCCCCGCGCGGATGGCGGGGAGGCAGGAGGTGCTGTCTCAGGGGAGAGCAGCTAGCGCAGGGGCTGAGCAAAGCAGACGAAGGAGCCCTGGCAGCACCCGAGCGGGGCTGAGCTGGGTAACCCTTGCATGTAAACACAGCCAGGGGATGAATGCAAAAGCAACTACATTTTCCCTGTGCCCGGTTGGGTATATCGAGCAGCTGGCCCAAAGCTTTGCCCAAAGCTCAAGGATGTCTTGGTACTCTCTTGGCGCTCTCCTGAATACAAACATCAACAGGCTCCACGTGGTTCTGTGGGGACTGTTCTTCTACAGAAAACATGTTTGGCACTACATGGTCCCCTACCAAAATTCACATTGCCCTCCCAGCAGAGAAGTCAAGGTGCAGCACAAAGACATGACTTGAACAACAAATGCCGAGCCAAATGTGCAGTGCAGAGAACCTCACCCCAGGCCTAAATCAAACACCTAATCAGCCAGGCCTCCAGCTTGCGTTCAAGTACCACGGGTTGGGGAAAGCCAGAAGGTGAGCTGGTTATATGGCTAGAGATATCGGGAGACCTGTATATACAAGTGTTTCCTGCTCAGAAATTGTTAACTCCATCTTCCAGTTTCCTGGCACCGTGGCCAGGACTGGCATATGCCTGGGCATGCATTCTGCTCAAAGTGCGGGCAGCCAGCTCGGGAACTGAAGTCATTGCATCGTATCAGCCTGCTGGCTGTGTGGGGCCCTCCTTTCGGCAGATGAAGAATGCGGAATTGAAGTTAGCCAGCAGCAGGCAGACTCCCCCAACCCGCCATGCCGAGAGGCCTCACGCCTGCTGCGGGGGCTCCACTGCTGGCAGTGAGTGAAGAGATTTGCTCATTCCTCTCCAGAGCTTCTGGGTCACCAATCCAGAAGCCCCGTGGACCTTAGTCTGCTAGGAAAGTTGAGCAGCCACAGCTGTCCTGGATGAGAAAAGCAGAACAGCCAGGATGAGGGACCCAGGAATGTTTCCTAGTCTAGAAAGAGGCTCTCTTTGGTGAGCGATGCTCCTCACATCAAGCAGGCTTGAGGTCTACATGGAGCGCCATAGGTGGATGCCCCTAGTGCTGACGCCCAGCACCCAGCCGCTTTCCACCACTCTAGCTCACTGGGACACCCAGTTCCCCAGCAAGGTGATTCCCCTGTGCCAGCCCTGCTGGGCACTCTGCTCCCTGCTAGCACCCGACACATCAGCAATGTGTCCTTACCCAGCCAACACCCATTGCCAGACCCACTGGGGAACAAAGCACACAAGGACTTCCCCTCTGATCCATCTCCTCACAGCCTCCACTGATCCCCAGGTCCCTAATGTGCTCTCCTGCCCCTAAACACCCCCTGCAAGCCCATGCAACTCTGGTTCTTCCTGCCAGGCCTGAGCTAGCATCCTTAGGACATTTAACCTGTCTCTGTGGGGCACGTTCAACCCTGGGCTCCCTGGGACATGATGCTCCCATGACAGTCTCTTTTCTGTGCTCGTGTGGCCGTGCCCGTACTGCCAGCTCTTTCCCTGGCTCCTAAGCCCCGCAATCCCTGTGACACCTCTCCACCATCCGGATCTTCTCCAGGAACAGTCACCGCCTGCCGTTTCAGGACTTTCCAGAGAGCCACTGCATGTATCAGGCAATCCTCCTGCAGATGCACAGGGACAGCTAGATGTGCTCAGCTCTCTGCACGCATGATGTGGAGCTGGTCCATACACCCATCAGCAGATCTTCCACTTCTTGCTCCCCACCAAGCTCAGAGCAGCACCGAGCTTCCCAGGTACCTGATTGAGCCTCTGCTCCTTGCCTGGTTAATACCCTTCCCACTCCAAATCAAGCCCTCTCTTGCCCGGTTGAGCAAGATTCATTCCCCAGTTACAGTGGGGGGGAGGCAGTTTTCCCCAATTTCTTTGCTTTCAGCACTTTGAGTTCCAGTTTCAATGTCACTTTAACTCGAGTGCGTGTGTGTGCAGGGGAGAAAGGCTTGGTATTAAATTGCCAATCTGGTCACATGTTGCCTGAGATTTGGCCGTAGCTAAGCAGCACCACCCCCGCATTCACTTTTTTGGCTGGTGACTCCTCTGCTCCGCGTAAAGCAGAGCTGGCGAAGAATAGGAGAAACCGGAGGGGGAAAAAAAAAAAAAAGACGAGTCATTGTGAATGTCAGGAGCTCCTCAGCTGCGGGTGTGACAACGATCCTCCCCCTCTAAACTCACTCCGGGTGAGAGCCAAAGAGAGAGGATTTCATGAGGATCTGGTAGCAAGCTATTTTCAGAGCTGACATCCTACCCACTGCTAAAAATAGCTGGTCCCCTCCATACAAACCAGGGTTTCTTTTCTGTTAAACTTTAATAAACCTCAGCAATGCTCAGACCTTGCTTTCTCCCCACATTTTGCTCCCTTGCTTGCTCCGCTCTTCTTTCATCCATTTCTTTCCCCCTTTGCCATCCCTCATTTCCCTCTGCCCATGTTTTCTCTCCATTTTCCTCCCACCCCTCAGCCCTCTCTCCTGGTCACCTCTACCAGCTCCCAGAGAACGGAGTGGAGATATTGCTGCTGCAGGGCTGGGAGGAGAAGAGGGCTCTGGCAGGGCTGGCAGCAAGGGAACGCTCAGGCTGAGTGCCCTGCACCGCACTCCTGACAACTGGTCCAAGTGCCTCGCAACTGGTGTTGGCCGACAGCCTGCCAAGTCCAGGAGAAGGTCCCTGGCCCTCCCGGCCCTGGGACTCAGCACCTTCCAGGGCAGGCAGCCAAGTGAGCAGCAAAGGCAGCTGCCAGTCTCACATCCTGCTCAAAAGTAAGGTCTTATGAGCAGAGATGGGGAGATGGGAGCTTCGGGAGGCAGGGCGGACGGCAAGGACTTCAGACCTGGCTTTGCACTGCCTGTGCTGTCCCCAGCACAAGCTGGGGCTACTGTCCCCAGCTGATCTGCTGCCAGGCAAAAAACAAGGAGCTCAAGCCTCCTTCCAGGAACCTGGCAGCCTGGCACCGCTCCCAGAAACTTGCCCAAGCACCCCAAAAGGAGGCACTAGCTGCAGCTCCACAGAAGGGTGCAAGAGCATAGTTGGAGCCCAGGGCAGAGCCAACCCAGCCCACTTCCCCATCAAGCAGCCCTGCTGTGCTGCACCCCACAGAGCAAGTCTTTGCCACCATACGGAAGTTGCAGGCAGGACCTTTGTTTTGGTCTACGGCACTTTCAGCTCCTAGTTGGGGGTCCTGGCCTCGGAGATGCAAAGCTGGCTGCACCGAGTGGGATGTGCGTGTGTGCCGGGGGCACTGGCAGGGTGCAGGAGGCAGGGGCCCAGGCCCTGCAGCAGGTGTATGGTGTTGAGAGCACCTGGCCATAGACATTGGAGAACTGGCCAGCGACAGCAAACAGCCCACTCATCCCACCGCAGCCTTATCGGTGCTCAGGGAGCCAAGGGCACCCGGCTGGGCCTGTCTCTGAAGGTTGACAGCAGGAAGTTTTGCCCACCCTTGGAGACCGGAGTCAGCATTTACCCGCAGTCACCTCTAAGAGGACTCCTAAAAACAACACCTAGCCTAAAAAACTTGTCCCTCCCCAAGGCCCTTGAAGTCACTACTGCTGGCCCTTATCTCTCTGGGAACTGTTCATAATTCCCTACCTTCATTAGTACTGCTACCTTGGAGGTATTTATAGCAAGCAAGCCTATACTCACCTCCAGTCTTTTTTAAAGACAATACACATTTAACTCCTTCCAATGTTCTTCCTCCTTGTTACTCCAATCCAGCCTGGCAGTCCAGATCCTCACTGCTGAAGTCCAAGTTGGGGATAACCAAACTGCAGAGCCTTTCCCCATTTGGTGCACATGCCTTCCCTGGCTCATTCTCAGATCTTCTGCCTCTCTTTGGCCCTCAGCAGAGGACACAGCCATTCTGGTCTCCATCACTCCTGTGATGGAGCAGCGGGTTAGTTAACAGCCACCTGTCCCAGCTGAGGAGGACTGGAAGGGCTGGACACTATCACTGCCATGCCATGGGGATGCTTTGGGCTGTATATGGAACTTGCCAGCAAACACACCTGCAGCAGAAAACCTGGATGTGGAAGTACCTAAGGGGGCAGGGTGTGAGATGTTCATTGGATCTGGGTCCATTTAAAATTGCTCTCGTCTGGCATGCAAGCACTGAAATCCCTATGTGACTGTACTGGAGGACTTCACTGCCTTAGTGGGGATTATTAGGTAAACCCATAACCAGTTGAACATAACCAGACGGCCTGCTGGGTTCTCCCCAATCGCACGAAAGAGCCACCCACTGTGCAGGGAATGGATCCATCCCTGCCAGCCCTGAGCATCCCTTGCATTTGGGCACCGCATTGCAGGGCAGCCTTGTACCAGCGAGGGCAGGGCTGAGAGCACTGAACAGTCTGGACTGGAGGGGCACTGGCAGAGCCAAGTCGGGGCCAGGCTGGCATGCCGAAGGGAATGACGGGCAGCAGGGCAGGTACACGGGGCCGGTGCTGCTGAAAGCCCCATGGCAAGTGGGGGCAGGCTCGGAGCAGGTGCAAAGCTGAGGGCAGAGGAAGTTCGCAGGCTGCCTCCCCACTTAGGCAGCTCTCAGGTCCAGCCGCAGGCATAAATATCACCTGAATCCCCAAATCTGTTAATGGAGCAACCCAAAGCATCTTTTCCCTGCTGCTCAGGGCCTGGCTCTGCCTCGCCTCCCCATGCAGGGCTGCATGGGGCTGCCCCTTGCCCGCACCTCCTTGCTGCTCAGCTCCCCTCCCGGCGCAGGGGCTTTACGGTGGCTCAGCACTGTGCCCATTAGAGGGAACAGCTCGCTGCGCTCACCTTCTCCCTCTGCCTTGTGCTGGGTGTGTGCTGGCCTTTAAGAGGCCCTGGCTGCCTGCCAGACAGCCATTTCCTGGTAATCTAATAGCTGCAGCAGATGAACTGAAAATGCATTTCCTGCCACCATGCTGTAAAACTTTTATTAATGTAAGGAGAGAATGCATCGCTGGCTTGCGTTGCACGGGGCTGTGCGGGGCTGCCAGGGCGGAGGGGAGGGTGAGTGATGGCAAAGCAGCCAGGGCCGGGGGGGAGACAGGGAGCGCGGAGCAGCAGCGATGCCCTGGCAGCGCAGGAAGGGCTGGCGCAGGTGGAGGTCAGGGCTTCTGGCGGCAGAGCCGCTTTGGCGGAGGCGACGGCTGCGTCTCCAGCCTGCAGCATCAGGACCTGTGTGCTAGCAGGGAGCATGGGGGGATGTGTGAGCCTCATGACAGCAGAGGGGAGCTGGGGGTCCTAGAGGTGGGGTAAGCAAGACCCATAAGAAACCCCAGCCCACTTGTTTCGATGTGTAGCAGGTAGGCGAAGCAGTGCACCTCAGGTCTGGTGCTGAGTCCACATCTCTCAGGCCAGAGATCCCCTGGGGGCACGTGCCAGAGGGAAATAGAGGCCAGGCTGGGATTACTCTGATATTGAGCCTTTGGTCCAGCTCTGGCTTCAAAGCCTTACTGGAACCCCAGGCCCAGCCTGTCTCAGCAATGCCTTCTTCTGCCACCCACAGCCGTGCGGCAGAGGGAAGCACAGGCAGGACACACTAACTGTTGGGCCCACGGGGCTCGGGACAGGGATGGGTCCAGGCTCCCTCTCAGCCCGTCTCAGGCAGCTCATCGTGCTCCCTCACTGGGCTCAAGGACGTGACCTGGCTGCTCACTGTTGGGACCCCAGGGATAATTCCCTGGCAGTGTCTCACTGCCATCCACAGTCATCTGCCAACTCCCTGCCCATCTCGACAGCTGGTCAGCTGGGCCTCCCCTCTGGCAAGCAAGGGATCGAGGGGACTTGTTTTTATACTTTCTCCCCATGGCTTTCGTCCAGTTTTGCTGATCGTAAGCCATCCTGTGTGGAGAAGCTGGATAGGGCTGTCAGCATCAATAATTTCCCCCTTGCCTTGCTGTTCAAGCCCAGCTGTGCTTGCCAGGCTGCAGCCCACTGGATTCCCTAGCTCCCATTCAAGTGGGGAAAGAAAATCTTGCAGTTAGAGCTTTGCAGCTACAGGATTTGCAAAGCCGGGTATCACTCATAAGGAAACTGAGGCACAATCAAAGGAAGTGCCTCCTCTGGAGGTAAAAGTGGGATGCAGTCCCCCAGCGGTTCCCCAAGGCAAAGGACAGCCACAGGTGGATTTTGCTCAGCACTCCTGACCCCACCTTGATGGCTCTCTCCAGCCACCAGAGAACTGTGTCCTTGAAAGCCACCTGAGACAGGCCCATCTACAGTCACTGCTTGACAGATTGGTCAAGACCCACTTGCTGGGCAGGAGACTCTTTTTTGGGGCATCCTCCCTCTCCCATCTTGCTCTCAGCCCCAGCATAGCACTCACACAGCGTGCTCAAAGCAGTGCCGTGCTGTGGTTTTCCTTGTGCCTGGCCTCCCCACACAGTCAGCCCCAGGATCTGCCATCCCCAGCTGCACCTAGCAGAGGCTAAGTGCACCCTGAATCTCTGCAAGGGACAGCTGGTGGTGTTGGTCCGTCTCCAGCGTGCCCCTTCCCCCAGTGCAGCAGCAAGTTTTATGGTGCGATGAGCTACGTGCTGGAAAGTAGCTCCCCGAGGCATCTGCAGCCACAAGGATCTCAGCCAGCAAACACAGTGCGAAGGGGACTGAGGCAAGGTGAGACGAGCTGGCGTGCCCTAGCAGATGGGCAGATCAGTGGGAGACCTGCCACAGATTCCCTGCCTGCCCTCGATACAGCATTTAATCTACCTTGTGCCTCCACTTACGGTCTGGGTTGACTCCTGCCCATCTGGGAAAGGGACATCCCAGTAAAAATCCCCCATTAACTTTAAGGTGCAATGCTCCCAGGTAAGGAACAGCCTGCACCGAGCGCTAAATCCTTTGACATTGCCTAGAGAGCAACCCTAGCATGAGGCTTCCAAGCCAGCCCAGCACCGTGTGAGATGGGCCAATAGCTGTTAAACACCAGGACAATCACAGCCCTTCTCTGTGATATCAGGAGATATTGCAGCAGAAGTTCCCTGCTCTGGGGCAGGTTCAGAGCACAGCTGCCCCACACCTATGCTGTGGAGGATTCTGGACGTCCAGTTCCCTCTGCCATCAACAGATGAAGGTGTGCTGGGAAAGGGCAGAGGAGGCCATGCTGCCACAGAGATGGGAGGCCATGGGCTCTCCATCCCCAGAAGAGACAGGCGATGAAACCAGCTGGTGAGAAGAGGGCTGTTAAATAGACTCCTAGTCTATTTAACTCTAGGAGTCTATTAGACTCCTAGATGCCTAGTTACGGGCATCATTTTGTCTATTTGTTATCACTGGAGAAGCTTCTTGGCCCCTCTCCTCCTTCTCCCCATTCATGGACACACAAATGCTGAGTTTGCTAGTCAGCACAGCAGAGGAAGCAGAAATCTCTGTTAGGGAGGAGGGCAGGAGCAAGGCACAAGAGCTGGGATGTGCATGTCCTCAAGTTTCTATTTTGGCAGCAGCTGGTTTGTTCAGGAACCCAGATGCTCTTTGCTGCCTCTCACAGCAGAGGTCTGTGCCCCACCTGTGCCAAATGCCCAGGCATGGGTGCGTGGCCACTTGCCAAGGGCAGGTGGCATCCTCTGGCAGCAGGGGATGGGGACAATAGCTCTCTTCATGACTTTTTATAGATTTTTCCAAATCAATTGAGAGTTGTGCCAAGCGGAATCCACAGCCTTCATGGGGCAGGGTTTGGAAAGGATCCACGGGGGCCAGCAGCAGGCTCAGCATCCCCTTCAAGATCCCCCCCAGCACATTGCCCCCATTCACCTAGGCCCAAACAGATCCAGCCTGCCAAAAATCCTGAACCAGCCCTGCATGTTGTCACCAACCCAGAGCATCCACCTTGCAGGTGGGTTGAGGGCATCTGAGCAGCTTTGCTGCTGGGAAGCATCCGTCCAGGGCAACCGCGTCCTGCCTCCTTGTCCCCAGCTCACGAGCAGCCCCTATGCCAGAAGGGAGCCTGGAGCCCTGGGGCCAGGGAGCTGAAGACATATGTGCAGCCCTTTTACCACTTGGAGCCTGCTCCCTGCGCAAAGGCAGAGCTAAATTGGAAAAACACACACAATGACCTCTTGTGGAATGTAGTATGAATATTTGATAGGTCTAATGTAATCATATCCAATCGATAAAGGCAGGAATATCTCTCCCCCCTCCTACGCTCTCACTCTGCCCTGTCCCTTCCTCTCTTTTCCTCTCTCTCCCTCACTCTCTCTTTCATTAATGCATTCTCCATTTTACATTATTTATTAACTTCCTTCCTTTTTTTTATTTAGAAAAAATAAATTAAATAACAGTGGTTATCTGGAGGCTTGGACCCTCCTGCCTAAGCGCTTTCAGGCCAGGCAGAAACTTTTCTGACCTTCCCTCACTTTCTTTCCATTCTCTGTTGAAACAGAGAGGCTCTACCCCATGGCTGTGGCCCCCTGACACCCCTGTCCTCTGCCTGTTCCCCAACACACACTGCCTCTTGGCTGTGCCAGGAACTGGACTGCGGGTGACTGTCTGCAATCCCAGGACAACGCTGGCAGGACTCACCAGGACTGGCTCACCCAGTCCATCTCTCTGTTCCAAAGTTTTTGCTTGAGCTCCTCCGGGCAGATGTTTGTTCAATATGTTCTTAAAACCCTCCAGGTGAGCAGGGCGACCACGGAAGCCCACAGCCTTTGGCACCTGGAGCCAGGACCTCTGAGCGATGCTGGGGGGAGAGGATACAGGCCCTACCCAGAGACATGCCCCAGTTGCCCAGAGCCGTTTCACAAGTCAGGCTCCCAGGGCCAAGCTCAGCTCTGGTTGCAGGTGAAAACAGGTTTCTCCCTCCTGCAGGAGAGAAATTCACCCTGTATTAGCCAGATGGATGCAGCCCATGGAGATGGCCCTTGTCATGCCCTGAGGACAGAGGTGCTGCCCTGCATACAGCCATGCACAAAGCAGGAGCAAGTCCTTCTCCTGGCCTGGATGAATTTGGAGCTTTTCTTGGGGCAGGGTCCAGTGGTAGGAGGTGGCAGTAACTCCTCCCATGCTGGCAAGCATAGCTGGGTGCTATCGCAGTGAAAGGTGACAGCGGGGAGCTGGGTGGCCTCTTTGTGCCATGCAACAGTTTGCTGGAGACATGACAATGCAGGGAGACAGGTTTGAGCACTCACTGGCTCCAGTACCAGTGCTGGTGAACATGAGCTCTGTTCCACAAGGACAGGGACACGCTTGTTTCCAGGGACTCTGCAAATCCCATAAGCAGGGATTCATAGGCAAATAGCCCCCTCTTAGGCATGAATCTCTCCTTTCCTACCAGCCCAATGTGGTCGTGAGAGTGGATTGGCACCTGGGTCTGTCTAATGCAGTGTCTTTGTCAGATCAGTCCCCCTCTGTCTTCCTGGCCTTGCTGCAATGGAGCAGCAGCAGGTCCCCAAGGACAGCATGGAGCTGGATACCTGGTTCTCCTTCCTTAAGAGAACTGGGCTGCGTTTGCGTGATGTGGGGCACTGGGCAGGCTGTAGACAGTGAAGTGGGGAGAGTAGAGGTGGTCAGACCCCTGGTGAGCTAATGGTCTGCTCTAGGATCTCAGGACTGGACTCACAAAGTCAGCTCATCTGTCCCTCACCGTGGAAAAAGCATCTTCTAAGACAGGCTTGGGGCCTGATCTGCAAGATAGGCAGATGCTAGTGTCCCTCAGCCACACATACCCCAGGTCTGGGCTGGGGCTGAGACAGCACAGCAAAACAAGGAGGTGTCTGCCACTGGGAGCTCCCATATCCCACACCACCTGCACCAAAGCCAGGGTTAACTCCATCCCCCCTCAGACTCATATATGGGCAGTGCATCACTTACGTCATTGCCCATGGGATTTAAACCATGGGAACCTTGCCGGGAGGGTCGCCATATCCCCTCTCAGCATGGACATAGGGCCTGGTTGGGGAGCAGGACCTGTGGGGACAGGACTAGGGAAGTCACACAGTGGCGACTGCATTTTGTGATTGCTGATTTGACTGGGGCTGTACTAGGGATTGCAGCAGCCCAGGCACAAGTGGGATGGAGGAGAAATGGGACAACAGCTCTGCAGTGGTGACTGCAACCACAGGCCTTCCTCTGGCCTCATGCCTGGGTGAGCCTTGCACAACCCCCCCCAAGACCACAGTCTCCTTGGGGCAGCTCCCTTGGGGATGGCCATAAAGGCTCTGGAACAGCTGGGAAGTGAACCCAGGCATCAAGCACAGCACACCATGACAGAGCTGCAGAGAGGACTCAGGAGTCCTGACTCCCTGCCCCCTCATGCCCTACCCACTAGGCTCCACTGCCCTCCAAGGTGTCCTTGGTCCCAAGGCATGATGCCCCAACCTCCAGTTCCCCCTCAGCTCCCCTGACTCCCACCTCCTCCAGGCTACTTGCCAGGGTGCTGTGCACCGATGGCCTCTGTGGGGATGAGCATGCCAGCATGTTGGTAGGCCCAAGAACTCATTGCTGGCTTTGCAGCGACAGTGTGGGAGGAGGCAGTGAACAATTTTTGGCTACAAGGCTCACGACAATAATGCAGTGTTATGTTTTCCTTCTTGCATTTCTTCATCACTTGGAGAGAAGGTAAGCAAGAGCAACCCTTGCAAGGGGGCTCCAGCCCCATCATTCTCTTGGCAATGGCTCTCAGGATGTTCACTTCAGCCTGGCATACTGACTGAATCAGGAGCTCCCCATGGTAAGGGCCACAGCCTTAACATTATTTGCTGAAACCCATGGGGTTGTAATGCTGAAACATTTGTGAGGCTCTGAATGCCTTTCAATATGTTAAACTCCCTTTGTTGGAGGCAGCCGAGTGCTTCGACTTACAGATGCTTAGAGTGGAAAGCCCCTAAAGGTGCTGGCAAAGGTAACCAAGACAAAAACACTTGTTAGGAGGAGCCCGAAATTCCCTCTACAGGGCTGTGCTCTCCCCGGGGTTACTTCCAGGGCTTCCCAGAGAAGCTGGGAACATCATGGTGATCTGGAGGATACCCCACCTCTGCTCCTGGCCCATGTTGCCCTAGGAGGGCACGAGCTGAGCATGAGTGCTTGCCTGGACGGAGCAGACTCCTCTTTCTGTCTGCATGCCGGATACCTCATAACACTGAGGCCCCCCCAGGGCCATTTATTAGGACAAAGAGACCCCAAGGAGAAGGACAAGGGGCAACAACAGCCCCGGCACTGAGAGTCTGAGGAACAGACCACTCTCATTCTGTGATGGCTGGGAATGGGCTGCACCTTGATTTCCTCCTGGGCCTGCCCTGAGCCAGCACCAGGAGGCCATCGAAAGGCTGGGGGACAGCCAGGTCCAGCTGCATGGACAGTGGGAAAGTTGTCACGGCCAGGGGGAGGGGGGGCAGTGGAGCCCCTTGGCAGCCAATGCAGCAAACCTGGGGCGAAGGGCATCCCTGGAGAGTGGGGGATCAGGCAGAGGGGTGAACCTAGGGTCACCCAGAGGGGGACTGAGCAAGGGGGCTAGCAGGCAAACTTTTTGGAGTCATGCTCCTTTCAGCACAGGCTGAGAAACCCCTGCCTTGGAATAGCGCAACCAGCTGCAAGGGAAGATCAGGCTGGGCAGCCTCCCCAGCCTGACAACACACCACCCGGTTCATCCCTTGCCAGTCCCTGGTGTTAGAGGTGGAGGGCATCAGGATGTCCCATGCTTGGGAGAGCAGCAGGAGCCCTCTGCCCTGCAGGGGCAGCCTTCAGCCAGCCCCACTGGGTTGCCCAGAGCAGATCGCCCAGATAACGTCTTCTCCTCCACCAGTACCGGACCACAGCAGGACCCAGTGTAGGGACACACGTGGCAGAGCTGGCCACCTTGCAAGGAGAGACCATACTGTTCAGTTGGGTGGTTTTGAGCAGAGGAGCCCCACTACATGAGTGTGTCCTCTCCCAATGGCTGTGCTGCTCTGGGGTCCCAGCTGAGCTGGAGAGCCCCCAGCACAAGGGACCTGGGCCTGGCTGTTGGTAGTGGGGTGCTGCTGCATCCCGTGCAGGAGCCATGGGTCATCTGCTTACCACAAGGACATAGGGCACAGGTCCTAAAGGGGCTCTGACCCTCAGTTTGGTCAGCCAGGCGGGAGCAAAGAGCCCAAGACAGACAGAGTCCCTGAGATGCTGGGTATGACATGTTCAGCCTCTGCACAGCTGCTGCCTGACTCACCCCACCTTCCCCCATTCGCCCCTGCAGGAGGCTGAGCTGCTAATCTCCCCTTCCCCTGTCCTTCCCCAAATATCTGCTCTGAAAGGGCAGGAGGAGCATCTACCCACGGCATGTTGAGCAGCCAGCTGGGGCTATTTTTGCTATATAAACACTCACCTTTCCCCTATCCTTTCCATGGGGCGACACAAGAAGCCTCAGATGCTGTCCCATCCCTGCAGCATAGGTGTTTCCTCCCTCCAGAGACAGCACCTTTCCCCAGAGGTCCCATGTGAGACTCAGAGTTTTATTTCAGGGTCTTTACAACCTCTTTCCTGTCCATCTTTCCTTGGAAGCCCCAGCTGCTGTGTCTGGCTTAAAACCTTTGGTTTACGTGGGTCATCAGAGGTAGGTCAGGATGGATTCTCTCCTCTGCACTGATCAGGTTGATAGGGACTGGTAGAACATTTCGCTGAGCCTCTTCAAATTAAACATCTATTCCGTGCTTCTTTGTGATCAAAGCCCTTGGCTCTGCCTGGCCATCTTCATCCCCAGGCCTGGATAGCCTGCAGCCTTTTCCATGAGAAGAGGCTGTGACAGCATCCTGGAAAATGATCTGCTGCTTCACAGTTCAGGGTGCTCACGTTCCCTGTTGCTGTGCTGGCATCCCATTGCAGCTCAGCTCTCTGTCCCCCAGGCTGCTGGGGACACCCAAGTACCTTCAAACACAGTGTGCAGCCACGCTGCCAGGCCCTGTGGGATCAGGGAGTCACCAGGTTAGCTGAAATCTAGGGAGATAACAGAAAGTTTCTGCCTTAAATAGTGCACTGTCAAATACACAAGTGATACCGGAGCCCGTTCTTGCAAGCAGGTGTAAGTTTTACATTCAAGGAAATGATTTGTCCTTGTCTGTGCTAGTCAGGGCCAGCCACTCCTTCCTTTCTGGTGTACAGCACCATGCACATGTTCACAGCACTCAGGAAATTAAGTTGGTTCATGGAAGTCCCAAACAAATTCCCAGCTGGACTATGTGACCCCTGTCCTGTTTTCCCCTTCCAATAGGCATGTTGGCTTGCTCCTGGTCTGCATCAATTAGGGAAGGATCCTTCCTTCTCCCATGCTGAACAATTTGCTGTGAGACGTGGGAGAACCCCAGGGCATGGGTGCAGAAGGAGTCCAGCTGCAGCTTTCTCCTTGTTGGGGATCTCATGTTGGATGTAGCTTCTCTCCCACCCCTAGTGTCCCTGGGCAACTCAGACATGTGGGATCTCAGCTGGGAATGGGCTTGAGGAATTTATGGGCTCCCTGAGAAAGCATTTCTGGATCAATTTGGGTCCATTTGGAGAGAGCAAAGGACTAGTCTGCCCCTAAGCCAGGGATGCAGGTTTCCTGCTTCCCCTCTGAAGGGGTTCCTAAAGTGCCCCATGGAGAGGGTGCATCCAGCTGCATTTCCCTTCTGCCGTCACTTGTTGATCAGGGGCACTTGGGGCATGGGGAAGGGATGATTTTTCCAGAACTGCCCAGGTGTCCTGGCAGGCTCAGGAAGCTGGACGCAGCACTGATGGAGACCTCAGGGGCCACAACAGCTCTCCCCTGCCCAGCTCTAACATCACCCTCATGCCCAGCTTGTAGACTGGTAGCACTGCCATTGCATGTGTCCCACTGCCTGGCCCTGTCTCTCACTCTCCTCGCAGCCTCGTCTCGCGCCTGGATTTTGCTGAACCAGGAAAATCAATAGTGGCTGTCTGCTGATGGACAGAACAAGGGGGATGAAATGGAGGAGGAGCAGGGGTTGAGGCGAGGGTGAAAACAGAGGAGCACAGCAGCCCAGGGCAGAGGGACTCACTGGGCTCCGAGAGAGATACAGCAGCAGGCACGTGGCAGGCGAAGGCTTGAACAGGGGAGACCTATTGGGATTTGTCTCCCATCTCCAGAGGGTCTGGAGGATTCACCCTCTTGATGCTGCCCCCTCCTCCTCACACTCCCTGGCAGAGACCAGGCTGCCTTAGACACACGGGAACCGACAGACTCTGCTTTAATGCGAATCACTTATTGACCCTGCAGAGCCAAGGGCGGAGGAAGATTGAAAGGAGGAAGTGTAGGGAAAGAGCTCCAATTAGCAGCATCAAAGCTATATATTATCCTCTGGAACGAGTGCCTGGGCCAGCAGGCAGCAAGCCAGCATGGTGGCTGCTGCTCCTCCTGGTACCAGGGGTGACCTGGCCTTGCACAGAACCCAGGGACCCTCAGATCATCCCCACTCAGTCCCCAGGAAAGACACCCATGCCCACCACCCTTCTGCATCCTCCTTCACAGCAAGAGGCTGCTGTGGCTCAGGTAGGCCACCTTGCCAAACACACAGGGCCTTGAGGAGGGAGCCAGAGCTGGGGAAACTCCTGCCTAGTGGCTACTGGGATCATGGAAAAGGCAAGTGACATCATGCTGAAGGACAAGCAGAGAATCCCTGCCTTTCCAGCCCCTCATATTCCCCTTGCTGGATCCAGGTTCTAATGGTGGTGTTCCTGTTTGGGCAATGCCCCCGTCCCCAGTTTCCTGGGCACTGAGAGCTCCTAGGGTACTGGAAGAGATAAGGAAAACAAGTGAAATTTGCTGGGAGCCCAGGGAAAATCTCAGTGGCAGAGGAGTAAGAGCCCCAAGAGTGGTCAGGATGTGGGGCCCAGTGCAGGAGTTTTGGGAACTACCTGCTTTGCCTTTGCTAGGAGGGAGAAGTGCAGGTCCCACCTCTCTTGCACAAAGACATCAGCAGGATTGGGTGGTGACAGGGGACACCCACATTTCCTACCACTCTCTCCCAAGGACGGGACACCAAAGCACCTGGGTATCTTCAGGGCCCCTCTACTGCTGCAGAGAAAAGATCCTTGGAAGCAAATTTTGTATCCCTACCACAGAAACCCCCAGGTTGCATTCTTGCCCCAGCATTTTCCACCTTGCTTGTCACTGCAGTGACAGGTAGTACCTCCAGTGTTTTCCCTCCAAGGGTCCCAAATGAGCTTCACAGAGAATTATCTCCCCAGCTCTACCAAACGTGTCCCCACTGCCAGAGAGACTGGGTTGCGAGGCAGGGACTCACCTCACCCAGAGCCAGTCCAATGTCCCTGGCCAGATGCTTTTCCTAAGGGAGCTTCAGGGCAGGTGCTTCATGAGCTGAACGTGCCTGTATTGCACTTTTCCCTTTTCTTGGAACCGAGTCTCTGCCCTTGACAGGGTGCAGGGAGTGAGGGGAACACAAAGCCAGGCAGCTCTGCCAAGCGAGCTACCCCCCCACCCATCACTCAGCTGTGGCACATATTCAATACCCCATAAATACTTGCCTATTATAAGCTGTGTCGAACGTATATTCCAGCTCAGAGGAAAGGGAGACTTCATAACCTAATGGCTTGTATCGAGAGCTGTGGGATGAGTTCCTGACAGATTGCTCAGACCCGTGAGCAGCCCCTCCTCCTCTGTCTGGAGTTTATAATGATCCTGGCACGTTTGAATCCAGGACATCACCTGAGCAGCCCGAGCGGGACCTGCTGGCCATGCAGCCTGGACGGAGGCTGAGTCAGACAAAGAGCACCTCCTTCAGCTCATCCGGTACTGCAGGGCCCTGCAAGGGCAGCTGGCTGCCAGCGCAAACCACAGGCTGCGCTGCTCCCTGCTCCCACTGCCCTCGCTCAGGAGGGCTGAGGAGGAGGAGGAAGAGGAGGAAGGTCTGTTAGAAGGGCACACCTCTGACCCTGTCCACCTCAACACTTGCATTAATTTGCATCCCTGCTAGGGAGATTTTCCCCAGAGGGAAATTCTTGCTATAAAGAGAGCTACAGTCACAGCTGGCTCCTCTACTGCCTTTCAGATATGATGGGTTCACCAAAAAATTAGATCCCATCTTGCCACATTGGCACTGAGGTGGAAAAGGGTCTCTTAACCACCACACTGCTGGCGCACAGGGCTCCTGCATACCCCCAGCCAGGATCCTTCATGGGGCCTCCTCCTCCTTGGTCCCATAAGCCAGGGGCAACTTGGCCAGTCTGACCTATGGGTCAGGTACTCTGGCCTAACAGGTCCCAGAGAGGGAATACACTGGGAAAGCCTTGGGAGAGAGCCCCACCTTCTCGCTCACCCATTGCTCACAAGGCCAGGTGTGTCCCTGCGCCATGCACCCAGACACACCAGATATGTCCCTGTGTCACCCAGCCTGTCTTACCAACACATCCTCAGGTCACATGCCCTGACATGCAAAGTCTCACAGCTTCAAGAAGACATAAGTGAAGGATGAGGGATCTGGGGCTGGGGGGGTCTCCCGGATTATAGGGACATGCTCTCCTTGCAGACATCAGCTCATCTTCCTCTGAGAAAGGTCCAGTGAGCCAGACACAGCCGATAGCTTGGGGGATCCCTGCACTTTCTGCCTAGTCACCAACCCAGCTCAGGCCCTGGTGGCTCCTGCAAGCCAAGAAGAGTCCTGCTAGTGAAGCCCTGCACTAACCACTGGGCTCCCTAGCCACTGAGAAAGGCCTGAAGGCCTCTGTTATAATACCGCTTCTGCCAGGATGACATTTCCACCACCTTCCTATGCTTCCACTCACTTCCCAGGTATGGGGGAGACGCTGGTGACAAACAACCCAGCAGCCAGATGCTGTCTGAGGGGGGAGCAGAGGAGTCAAGGCAGCTGGCAGCATGCAGCCCCCAGGCCAAGCCTATCACAGAGAAATGGTGATGTAAGGCCAGAGGAAGCAGGGTCCTGGCCTTTCCCAGGCTCTGCCGTGCTCCACGCTCCGGTTCCCTGCCAGTTTATCAGCCACTGGAGTGAGACCAAGGGAACATCGGCCAGTATAGAACAAATAAACATCCGAGTTTGGGCTTCCTTCCTTCCTTCAAATAACCCCCCAAAGGGGGGAGGGGAATTAAATTAAATTAAAAAAAAAAATGAAACAAGGAAAATAAATAAGCATTTGTGTTTCCATGGGGATGCAATGCATTCTTGGGAGTGGGAGTTTGGCCTCAGGGAGAAGTAACTCCAGAGTAGCAAAGACCCATTCTGGGAGAAAAGCCCTGAGAGCCTCCAGTCAGTGCTGCAGACAGACCACCTCTGAGCCTAGTCCACAACCCCCCAGAGGGACTGGGTGTCTTTCCCTTGACTTCAGTAGCCCTTGGATCAAGTGCTGTGCAGGCAGCTGCACGTTGCTTGCAGTCAGGAACACTGCTACATCAGGAGTTTTGCTTTGGTTTTTAGCCTGCTTTCTTAACAAGGCTGTGTGCTCTGTGTTTGCCTGGTGGGCTCTGTTCCCCAATCACTCTGAAATCCACTGACCAATATCACTTGCATGAGACAGACATTTAAAGGTGAGTTTAATCCTAATAAGGCCCATGAAGAGAGAGTTCAGAAGAGCAAGGGTGGCTCAACACCTTATTAGATACCAGCAAATCCATCTGGACTCAACTTCTAAACACACAGCCATATTTCACTGGTTCTACTGTTCATAGCCTATTTAGAGGGGAAATCTAAGTGCGTAGAGGTTGTTTTGCTTTTTCGGCTGCTTTGTTACAACAGCCTTGCAGTAGGGGTAGGTTAGGGCCAGCCAACAACAGGAGCTCCAGTCCATGGACCCTTCTCTCTTTGACCTTTCTAAAGGGTTTTCTTGATGTTCCTCCAATCTTGCTGTGCTGTGCTGTGCCATTCATGATGGGTTGTGTTGAGTTGGGCTAGGTTGCATCATTCAGGTTGGGTTGTGTCATTCATTTTGTGTTGTGTTGGCTTGGGATGGGTTCCATCACTCATTCAGGTTGAGTTGTGTCAGGTTGTGTCATTCATATTGTGTTGGGTTGAATTGGGCTGGGGTGCATCATTCAGGCTGGGTTGAGTTGGGCTGGATTGTGACATTCAGGTTGGACTGGTTGTCCACCAAAACAGTTCCTATACTCACACTGAACTTCTTCAGAATTTCGGTTCTGCAAAACACTTCCAGGAATATTTCCTATCTGCTTTGCCATTCTTTGTTCTTGCTGCTCTTGTGGAAACTGCGGCGTTTCCTATATACAATGAATTCCCTGTTCCGACCTGCGGAAATATCCACAAATTTTGCTAGCGCAGAAGCCACATGCAGAGAGAAACCTACCATTTCCCCAACATCCTCCAGGAAATCTGGTATTCCAGGAATGCCTCAGGCCCCGCTGTAACCAACGTACAGCACTTCCAGCCTGCTAGTAACGTCAGGCTCGGGTAAAGAGCTCCATCACTGCCAAGAAAGTCAGTGCTGAGGTAAGAGCAAGGATGCCCCACGTCCTGCACATCACAGAAAGTGCCGTGCCATTTGCCATCAGGACTGGCAATGCAACCTCCAAGAAATCCAGTGACCAGGGAAGAAATACTGATTTCTTGCATGCCAAGTTATCAGAGGGGGGTTGAGCCAAAAGGAGGATACATCTGTAGGATATGGAGTCACTTTCCTACCCTCATGATGATGTGCTTCTGATCTCAGAAATCAGTAGTGCTGGAGCTGCAGGCAGGGACTGCCAGGGCCTTTCCCAGGCAGAGGGCTAATTCTGTATCCTTGAGGCCGGATGTGATATCTCGTCACCAGCACCCGACAGAGAAGGAAAGGGTATTGTGTGGGCTGTTGCTTTTTTTAAAACTGTTTGTGACCCAAGGACCAGAATGTGAACGAGAGCCATTGCTGGAGGAAGGAGGGGAGGGGGAACAGAAAATTCCCAGGTCCCGACTCTTGCTGGGAAATCCCCAGAAAGCTCCCAGGCATTTGCTTTCCCAGAACAGAAGATCCTACACCCCAGGCCACACAGCAGGTGCGTATCCGGAGCACCAGGCACCCAAGGGAGACGGCAGCCAGCCAACACACCTCCGATGGGGGCCGCGACCCCCTTGCAGCTGCAGCGCAGCCTGTCCCTGCCCCGCAAGCCCGCACAATGGACACAAATACGTGAGGGACTGCAGTGGATACGTACCAGCTGCCTCCAGTGCACAGATGCAGAGCAGGGAAAAGCCCATGCACCATGTTGTGGACGTGCAACACAGGCTTAGCTCTGCTGGGCACAGGGATACAAGGGGGACCACAACCTCAGAGACCACGCTCCACTCCCTGAGAGGTGGCTGGCCTGAGAAATAATCCTACAAGCCATGAACCGTGGGACATCCTGATGCTGCTGCACTGCCCATCCCAAATGTAGCCAACAAAGACACCATGAGAGAGGTACCTTCCCTCCCTAGAGCCCCCAATCTCTCTGAGACACCTGGACGATAACTCTACAGCTGATTCATTATTTACTTGTACTTCCTTGCATCCATCATTCATGTCAGGAACATGCCTGGATACTGCAGACTCCTGGGCAAGTCCCTGTTCAGCTCAGTGGCTGTGTCAGAGCTGCTGAGAGCGCCAAGGCAAGGTGGGAGAGAGGCCAGGGCTTCCTGCCAGGACCATGGCATGTGGAAGAAGGAGCAGGTGTTTGGGACAGATGACAGGCAGTGCCCAAATGCGAGGAACACAGAGCTGGTCATCGTCCGCAGACAGTGCAGTCACTGCCTCCTCCAGGGAATCAGCATCCGAACACACACGTGCTCTGGCATCCCAAGAAAGGCCTGCAACAAATTCTCATGGAGGCCGAGATGCCTCTGCCATGAGCTCACCGAGTGACTAACTTGTTTATCTCCTCTGGGAGCTGCACCAAGTTTTTGGGAAGCAGCAGATCTCTGTCAGCTCCTCTGCCGGTTCCAGGCACCTCCCCCCATCCCCTTCCTGAAAGACACTCTTGAAAAATAGAAAGCTAAAACGACACACCGCTGTATCCCCTCTGCAAAGCCAATCATGGCAAACTGCTGCCTCTCTTTACTGCATCCTGTCAGATTAGCATTCCAAATAGCTCCACTGCTCTGCAACGGCAGGAAAGAGGGAAGGATTCAAAGGCCTGAATTTCAGAAATTCACACATGGGAATTATAGTGCATGCATGCACAATGCACATACTGTGCTGGGAAAATGGGGGCAAACGTAAACAAGTGTTTACCCTTGGCCGGGAAAGCTAACAAACACCTGGTTTGTCTACACAGGCAGGTAGGTAGGGCAGGTAGGCGAGAGGCACAACTGAGGTCTCACCACATTTCGTCTCCAGCACATGAGACAGGGTTGCTGTCTTCCACTGTCTGGGGATATGGCTAATATCCTAGAATGACTGTGGGCAGATATGCAGCACTTCTGAGGTCACGGTGCTCAGCATTGCCATGGACATGGCACGTTTCTGTCTCTGACACGTCATGTCGGATGTGGCCTGGTGATTGCAGGGCCATCAGTCAGTCCGCTTTGAGGAGGTTCTGCCATCCCCACTGGACATTAGTGCTGCCAAGGCAGTTAGTCCCAAGCTGACGGAGTGACTGTTCCTCACATGTTTGGGGAGAACCTGAGACCACCCGCAGTGAGGAAGGGGTGGGTTGCTGCTCAACACTACTCACCCTCTACAGGAACACAGAGGAGACATGGACAACTCCTGACTGGAAGGCGGTGGAGGGGGGAGATACAGGGGAGGGACTATCCACCACCTTACAGAGCATCGTGTTAAAGCACGTGACTGGTGGGTTAAAACTGTTCTCACGGGAAACTACACCTCCTAGCGCTCCAGTGCCGCCATCCAGCCTTTACCCGCCACAGGAGAAGATAAGCAGGGCCCCATCTCCCCCACGCGCGCGACCCGCCTCACGGGCCATCAGCGCCACCCACGCGCCCCAGCTTTCAGGTCCTGCGCACCAGAGCCGTCGAAACACCCAAAGGCAAGCGGGTGCCACCCTCCTGCCCTGCTCTGAAGACGCTTCGTGCTGGAAAAACACGAAGTACCTGGGACCAGAACTGCTGCTCACCAGGGGCCCCCCAGCGTCCCACGGCGGCAGCCGTCGCCGACGCTCATCGCGTTAAGCCCTAAAAGACTGTGCGCGCCGCCGGGCCGCCCCCGCGGCAGCCACCGGCGGCACTGGCAGGCCAGGCCCGGCCGCCGGCTCAGGGCGCAGCCGGGCCGGGGCCGGGGCTGAGGCTCAGCTCAGCTCGGCTCGGCTCGGCTCGGCTTGACCCGGCCCGCCCGGGGCCGCGCGAGCCACTGCGCCCCCCGCCGCCGTGACACAGGGCCGCAGTGCGCAGGCGTCACCCCCCCCCAAGACCCTCTGTGCTACAGCGCTTCTCTCTATGGTTAGGAGGCCAACCTTTCCCTCCACGAGCCCGCTCGGTGGGGGCTCTCTATGGTGAAAACGAAAGAGCCTCTTTCCGCTCCCATCCGCGGCACTCTTTGCAAGTTCCACCTACTCTATGGTAGGAGCCTCTCTCTATAGACCGTTACTTCCTCTCTATGGACTTTTCTTTTGGCCGCTCTTGCCCTCTCCATGCTTTCAGGTGCCCGGCCCGGCTAAGCCCCACTCTATGGTGTGCGGCGCTCTGCCCGGCACTACCCCTCTATGGTGTGCGGCGCTCTGTACGACAGCCTCCCAGTTCTTTATGGCGGCCTGGGTTGGGCAGCGCCTTCTCCAGCCGCCTACGGTGGGGGCGCTCTGCCCCTCCGCACGCTGCCTGCTGTGCGCGGCGCCCGGCCCGACAGCCTAGGCACAATAGACAGTTTCTCATGCAGAGAGCTCTCTATGGTGGGCGGCGCTCTGCCCGGAGCAGCCCTCTCTCTATGGTCGGGCCCCGCCTCGGGGCGGGCCGCGCCGCCGTCGGGGCGCGGAGCCGCTCGCCGCGGTGTCCCGGCGCCGGCGGCTGCCAGGTGGGTCCCTCCCTCCCATCCCCCGGTGCCGGCCCGCCGCAGCGCCCGGCGGAGCCCGCTCCCGGCGCGGCACGAGGGCCCGGCCCCGCGGCGGGAGCCAGCCTCGGCCCCGGGCCCGGCCGGGCCTTCCCGGCGGTGGCGGGGCCGCGCCGGGAGCCGGCCCGCAGCGGCCGCCGGCGCCTGCGGGGAGCCCCGGGGCCGCGCTGGAGCCCTTGCGGGGCTCGGGCCCAGCCGGGCGGTGCAGGAGGGGGCCTGGGGGCGCCCGGAGTCCCCGGGAGCCGGCCCAGCCCAGGGACGGGCGCGACGCGGCTCATCGCGGTTGTTCTTTGCTCCTCTTCCCCGCACGGCCGCTAAAACCACTGGCCCGGCAGGCGCTCCGTTTTGCCTTCAGTGCACAGCCCTTTCCTTACCCTCAAAATGCTAATCCTTAAGGCCCCTTCCAAAGCCTCCTCTGATGAAGAGTTTAGCCCCAGTCTCCGTGGGTTTGGAGCACGGTAAAACTGTTCACGTAGAAGCTGTGAACGTGGGCTACATCGCAGCTGCTCTGCTGCTCTTCTGGAGTTGGACTTGGAGGAGTGCTGTGTGTACCGTTTGGTGTGGAGACCCGTGGGAGCTGCTGGAGTTCTTGTCCAGGTTGTTCTGCACGTTAGCAGAAGGACTGAAGGAACGGGAGAGGTTGCTCCCTGTCTCCCTCAGCTCTCTGGGGTGGTTTTAACACAATCTTGCTGTCAAACTAGATATGGCCATGCTTGCTTGTTGCTCTGGACCTTACTTGCTAGCCTGGGTTTTGGGGATGAGCTTTGGACTTGGAACTTTCCGAACAGTTGGGTGAATGCAGGCAAGGCTACTTTCTGAGCTAATAGATAACTGTTGATATGTAAAATGGGTTGGCTGGACAAGCAGTTGTTGGTGCGTATCTGGCTTATACGGCTTTTAATTAAATGGGCAGTTTTCTCCAGATAATTTCAGCCAAGTGATTGCTGTGGAGAGGTAGTGAAGATCTAACAAGACTTCTCTAGTCTGCTTCCACACTGCTTAAATCCAAAATAATGTTATTTTTCAAACACAGAGAACACCATTCCTGCAGGTGTGACCAGGACTTGTGGACAGTTCTCTGTGTAGGACAGGTCTGGTGGAGAGAGACATTTCTTCCTCCCCTCTCTGGAGCAAGTTGTACCATTGGCAAGGAGGGATGCTGGGGTGGGTGCACTGGGTTGGTGAGGGACAAATGCTCTCTCTGATGGTGCCCTCCTCGATGTGACCAATTCCAGCGACTGCACTTGTTACAAAGCTGTAATGGAAGTAGTCTCTGTTGGCACAATGGGAAAGGAGCTGTTCCTCCCTGTTTGTGCTGTCTTTCACCTGCGCAAGGCAGCGTTAAGTAATGCTGAGCACACCCCAGGATTGAACATGGCCAGCATCTGAGAGAAGCAACCTTGTCTAGGGAAGGGGAGCTTACAATCTCGAACAAGCCATGTTTCAGCATGCGTGCCCTTCCCAGCACCAGCCAGGGCTGCTGGTGTGCGGTGCCCTGATTGAACTTCTCCTGGGTTGTTTCTGATAAGGGAACTGTACCAGAAACTGAGAATAGAGTGCGAAATGTAAATTATTTTTTTTTGTATTTAAAAGATCTGCAAGACCCTTATTAAGAGCTTTCAGTTCCTTGGGTAGCATCGACTTCCTGAAGTATGTGCAGCAGTAAAGTTATAAAAAGCTTTCAAGCAATGTTTTTGGCCCTGTAGATGCAGGTGATGGGAAGATGAACCAGGCAAAAACTGTGAACTCATGAAGCCACAACGGTTTGTAATTTTGGAGCGCCCTGGACATGTTTGAAGCTTAGCTCTGTCTTTCCCTCACCTTCGGCCTATGCTAGCACATTCTCAGGTAACATTAGTTGACCCAGAGTTCAGACAGGTATTAATATGTCAGATGCCTTTAATCTGTGAATCAAAGTTTGCAGCCATGTATGTCTCAAGGGTAGTTCACGGGCAGAGTAGTTCTCTCTCCCTCCCTGGTAGGTGGCCATCCCTCCCTTCCCTGGAGAGCCGGCTGGCCCTGCTCAGCCTGGGCAGGACTGAGAGCAAAGCAAATGAAGTGAAAGTAGGCTGATATAGTAAGAGAAGTTTACTGCAGTAAGTATCCATGCAGGGGGCATACCAAGGGGGTCAGCTGCTTTGCTGGAAAAGGGAATTAGAGGATGGACTGTGCCTACTTCTGAACAGCTGTGCAGCCTGGGAAGAGGAAGCTTGAGGAAGATGAGGAAAATGTGAGTAAGTTTGTGGGAAGGGGGCCTGGAGTCAGGTGGCTGGTGTTAAACATTGGGTGAGCAGATAATTACCTTCGTTTCTAGGAAAATGAAATAGCTGTGAAGCTGGCAGTGTCTGTGATGTCTTTATTAGCTACTTAATTTAACTGAAAACTCTGTTGCTGGGAAGGGCTGGAAGGGAAATCTGATGGCTGAGATCTAACATTATTGTCTGCTGCAGCAGTGCAGCGTGGTGGAGGCTGGAGTCTTTCTCAGCAGGGGATAACCGCTCTGCCTCTTGTGTCTTTTGTAATTAATAGGTAAGCCATGTGAACTTGGGTCTTTAAACCCTTAGCTCCACCAACAAACAAGCGTTCCTGTATTCGAGATGCCTGTCATCCCAGGGGACTGAGGAGCTCTTGGCCTGCCACTGGGGTTTTGTCACCTGGGTTACCTTAGTTCTCTCATCTAATACCGGTGCAGCCCTCTCAAGGCAGCAGCTCCTTCTCAGCCTTTACAGCGATCCTTGTTTTATCAGTGTTATCTTCATTCAAATAGTGGCACTGCTTGATATTTGGGTACATTTTCTAAAGCTGATAGCAGTGTCAGATTAAAAATAAGCTGTAGTCAGGAGACCAGCAGGAAGCGTGTCCCTGTCTGGGATTCGCAGACAAAGTACTGCTCAAGCTGCCTTGAAGAATAGTTTATTTTCTCTTTCTCTCTCTCTTTTTTCTTTTTTTTTTGGTAGCTTATGTTTAAGGCTTGCTGAGCTACTGAAATCTTCATGTTTCTTATCTTTGTAGGTCATGGATCAGAAACCTCTGTTTTAGCTGGATGCTTATAGCAAAGAAAAAGGATGAATGAGTGTAAGCCAGTCAATGTTTTGAAATAATAAAAAATACTTGTATTTTTCAATTGGCAAATAAGAAAAAAGTCTGAAAAACAGGCTGGATATGCTCTCACAGAGTGGTGAGACGTGTCTGTCCACAGCATTAACTGTTACAGCATCAGAGCAGCTTTCCTAACACTGGCAGACCAGTATCTGCATGTTCTTGGAAGGTCTTTGCTTGGAGCTGGATTAAAGACCACAGATTTTTGTAGTTTCTCTTTCTGTATATACTTTTACTGATTAAAATGTTTGGATAGTAATTTTTTCAGCTCAATATATTTTTTTTCTTGCTCAAAGTGGGAATTGTGGCTTTTTATCAAAGAGCTTAAATAGTGTTGTTTACTGCAAATGCATCTTGTATCATCAGTGAGACAAGCTGCTGAAGGGTGAGGGGGAAGTCTTCTGGACAGACAAACCCTTCATGAGGCCCACTCTTCCTTCCTCTTCCTCTCACAGCATGTTGCTTTTCTTTATTGTCTCTTACGGTATTCTTAAAATCACAATATATTTGAATTTTCTCCATTTCCCTCCTGCGCCTGCTGCTCTGTTTCTCCTGTTCACCCTGTCACCTCTGTCGTGGGTTCTGTAGATGCTCCTGTTTTTCACTCATCATATTGTGGACTACTGGATAAGATGAGCCATGCATAAGATGTATTCTTGTATTATATCTACATGGGATTTAGTCTTGCCTCAACAGAGGGGCAGGATTGATGAGTGAAGCTCTCTCCTATCTCAAAGTCCACTTGAGTTTACCTGAAGGGCAGTTTAGTGTCGCCATCTTCTTGCCTCCTCTTTTTGAATTTCAAGGGAAATTTTGTCTTGGAGCCTCTCGCAGCTGCTGCATTTCATTGGTGTCTAGGTAAGCTGTGTGAAAGTGTAAAGGTAAGGTAAATATGAGGACTGGGAGGAAGAGGTAACTTCAGTTAACTAATTCTAGCCAGGAGAGAGCTGTTAGCTTTGATTATTCAAGAACAAAGGCAAAATGTAAATCCTATCTAAGTATATAGATTTTAGGTTTTCAGCTCCTTTTAGTTTTAGTATCTCTTGGAAAGATGTAGCTTAAGGGTTTGCTGTGAACTGTTTATTGTGATGCCTGTCTCCAGCAAGAGCAGCAGAAAAGCAAGAGTTCTCATTGATTAGATTAAATAGCCAGGTCACTTGCATTACCTGTGTTTATTCTCTGGCAGATTTTGCTATTGGAAGAGGAGGGAGATAAAAGGAACATGTGCAGACAGAGATAACTACTTCTAGAGCTGCCCAAGGCAGTGGCCACTCTCTAAATGGGTTTGTAGATGAGCTTTTCTTATCAGTTCTGTGTCATGTACAGTCGTGTGTGTGTAGATATCAGATGTGTATGCAAACAAGCTTGCTTGGCTCCCCCTCTCTCACTCTCTTCCCCCCCCATCTCTCTTTTGGTTGAATTTATGGTATCCTTAAAAGGTCCAAAAGCCAAAATGGACTGACTTTTCATTCATCCGTCTTTCATTTTGCAAATCAAATGTTGTTTTTATGGACAAAAGGGTTTGCATGAATATGCAAAAAGCCTGGTGCTAGACCAGATCCCATATGTGGGCTTTTCTGACCATCTGTGGCTTGACTTCAGGAAGGATGTTAACCAGAGCCCAGCTTTTTGTCAGGCCATGTGCATTTAACAGCAAAATAAAATGAAGCCAACTTTCTTCTCTAAAAAGCATGTCAAGCAGAGCAGGGATATACATATATATGTGTATAAATATGTATACATACATATCTATATATTTACATAGCAAATCTGTGGGTGTTTTAGCTGTATCTCTTAGAGTGATGGGTTTACTCTTGTGTAATACATAAGAACTGATATTAAATATGGAAGTACATCTTGTTGACAAAATCATCTTATCCAAAATGAGTGAATTCTGCATCTGTCTGGTAATCCAGTCTTGTATGAAAACAAAGCTAAGGAGCAGTATTTCTAAATGGTTCTAGATAGCCTTAAGCTTTGTGAGTGATAACACTCATTCAATGAGTTAAATCATTCATATTTATCTGGTTGCTAAAAATGCTATATATGAATGATTTAACTATATTACTAATATAACTATATATAACTAATATAACTATATAACTAATAATTACTAATATAACCATATTGCACAGGCTGGCTTTGTAAACCCATAATAATCAACTCATGGTTTTCTGCAGGTGCTCTTGCAGATTTGCTTCATGGAGTTTTTATTAAGTTTCTGTATCAAATTTGGCTAATTCTTTTTTCCTGTACTATACCTATAAGTTTTCAGTGCTCTGGGTGTTTGGAAAGCATTCTCCCAGAGCTTAGCATTGGCACAACTAAATCCTAAATTGTTTCTACAAAAACTGATGTTCCTGCTGGCTAGAGACCACCAAAGAGAAAAGCAGATTTTTTTTTTTTGTCTGTCTTCAGATTCACTGTAATTCTGGCTAAAGCTACATAAGTTCTTCAGTGACCCAGTTTCTCTGCCTGTAGTGAGAACGCCATAGTCTTTCAGGATGTCAGCAGCTCAGTCAGCATCTATAAAGATTTTTACAGGCTTCATAGCAGTATTTGAAGTGTGAAGTCAGTCATGTCAGCAGAAATCTCAGTTACTGCAGGTGCTAGGCGGTGAGCAAGGAGCTTCCAGTGCCCCCGCTCCTGGTATGAGGAGTTAAACATCAGCTTCTGATCTGAAACCAGCAGGTTTGCAGAACAGCCCGATCCCCTGCAGCCTGCTGCGGAGGAATTACTGCGTTTTTAGCAACCACGGAAACTGGAGCCTTCTGACTTGAAATTCTTCTGTAGCTCTAAAACTGTAAAGGACTCGTACGCGGCGTGTGGCTTAGCACCTTGCAGAGCTCTATACTGCTGATATACCTGCGTCTTAATCTCCAACCACATTCTTTTTGTAAAAGTTTTTCCATTTTTTTCTTAGGGCTGGCAGCTGTCAGTCTGTATTTTTCTTTCTCCTTAGCAGACTGACACCTCTGTGCTGATTTTATTCTTACCAGCGTTTGGGATCTCTGCGCTAAGTAGACTATGAAGTAGAGAGGTAGGTGGGACAGACAAGACACTAGTGTCCATAACCTTCAGATAAGAAAATGAAGTTCACAGAACTAGAATAAGAAGTTCTTTCTATGCCTGCATCTCATTCAGTGATACTGTTTTTCTGTGTATGCCAGAATAAAGCACTGTTAAAATCCTGCTGGGTTTAGACCTGACCTCCAGAATCTAATAAACATGACAGGGCATTTAAAGTGTAGCTTCGTATCTTAAAACTTGTAGAGATTTTGCCCTTGCTCTTTGTACTGAAGAATCATTACAAATCTCACTCTAGAAATCACTTTCTAATCTCTAATTTAAGACTAACTATTGCTGATTTCTCTTCCATGCCCATCATGTCCTTCAGCATAAGAAGAGAACTTCCTCCTTCTCACTATTTTACATGCTTTCCTAGATCTGACCTAATTACTGGATTCCTCGAGTTTTTATTTCTCTAACCAAGGTCACTGTTCTCTGCTTTCCCTGATCACTTTAGCACTGTCCAGGAATGGTGAATTCAGATTGGGATGGGCAGAGAGGGGACAAGACTTGCAGCCAGATAAGGTCTTGTCAGCATTTTGCACAATAACACTGAATACACAGCTGTCTGTTCTGGAAATGCTTTGCCTGATAAATCCTCGGATCTCATTTGTTTCTTCTCAGGACCATTTTCTGTCTGTGGATTGTATCAGTCACAAAATAAGCAACACACCCTTGTCTCTCTTCTCCACCTTTTCCCAACTAACATGCTTGGATTGGATTAGCTTGTTTGTTTAAAAAAAACCTCATTGACCCTCTGATCATTAATTCCCTGTTACTTCCATTGCACGCAGTTCTTGAGGGCAGCCAATTTTCACTTGCAACTTTGTGGTCCTCCTGGTTATTGATGATGTCTGCAAAAATGTCTGCTGCAGCTGATCTAAATGAGAGTGAAGCACCCAGTTTTGTGGCTCTGGCTGCTTAGTCAGCGTGGGTTACAGGCACTGGAAAAATCTTGGCAACGTGTCTCATTGCATTCCCATTAGGAGGAGGTCAAAATGGTTCTGTTACTCAGACGTGGCATTAAAGGTGTCTAATATGAGATTCTCCAAAGCTGCATTGCGTTTAGTAATTTTCATGTCCAAAAGGTGCTTGGGAGATAGGTGACTTGCTACTCTGGCCAGACTGCCTGTCACCGTGCTCATTTCTCTTCTTTCTCTTCAACGGACTTGTTCTCACTTGCCTCTTTTGTCAGTAAATTACAAATTGTGCAGGACAATACCAGCTTTCCCATAAGTGTTTTCAGTGTCTCATGTAAAAGAGTGCTGGGATCGAGACCTGGATACGATGTAGTAATACAACTGAGTCACCTCGTTCTTTCCCCTCTCTCTTGGACGCTCAGGATGTGGTGCTGGAGGCTGACAGGTCTGTTCAACGTGCCGTGCCGGCTGAGTAGAAGCACTAGCCATCGCTCAGCGTGGCTGCCCGGGTACAGAAAGATCTTCTCTGCTGCTGCAGCTCGCTGGCATCACACCGCCCCAGAGTCTCTGAATTGTGTCTGGCAGTTACACGGTGATCACCTAGGTAGGTGTGTATGTGTGTGTCTGCTTTTGAGTCTGGGGAGAGGAGAAAGGTGTGTGTGTGTGTGTGCGCGCATGCGTATGTGGTTTGGGTTTTTTTTTTGGGGGGGGGGGGTTGTTTTTTTTCCCCCTGTGTTTCCCAGTAGTGATTCTCTTGTGAAATGACCTGTGTTTGCCACCAGTGCAAAAGAAGAATGCGTGTTAGAGTCTGTGTTTTATGTTTTCTTTGGGAATTCCCATAGGCAGGACAGAGCAGGCTTCTCCTCCAGCAGTAAATGTTTCAGGACAAATGAGGCAATGCTAAATCAGAATCAAACCAAGGGATTCCTGAACTCTAATTGTGTCTGTACCTTGTCCTGTCAGTCAGCAGTTTTCTGTGCAATGCTCAGGCTGTGACTCGCAGATGGGATGGCTAATCTGATGTGTCCCCAGCTCTCTGCCTTGCTCTAGTTGTGAAGTGACTTCAGAAATACTCAAGTGTCCCAGGCAAACCAAAGTCAGTACAGGCTTTCCTTAAAACACTGATCTGTGATGCAGAGCAGGTTTGCAAGCAGCCCAGCTGGATGGCATGAGCAGTGGGAGGTAAGAGGGCACGGAAGCTTTTTCAGTGCAAATCATACCCCTCTGTGAGATTACTTAAGAAATGAGCAAGGCGGTTAAGTGTTTAAGTGTGAAGCAAACCAGCAAGTCAGCTGTAAATGTTGTCTAATGATAATTTCAGTCCTCTCTTTTTTGGAGGAAAGTTAACAACTGAGGCACATGTTTTACCATGGCCTGTTTGGTACCTGCACATATCCAGTATCTTCCTGGATAATATCTGCTGAGGAGATATTGGTAGCCTAAGGAAGTCCTTTATAAGCATATATCTAAAGGGAGTTGCTCAGTGTTGTATCGAACACAGGGGCCCAACTCTGAGCAGGACTAGAGCAGGAAGGGCTCTCCTATTGCCTGTGCTGGCTCTGACACACTTCCGAAGGGCTTGGGTATTCCTAAATTGTCCCAGGATGGAAGAAAGAGGAGAGACTACAGGCCCAGCTAAACGGCTATTAGGGCTTGGTGTCAAGGTCTAAATGATATCTGTAACGTTTGTATAGTTTGGATGTTGGTATGATTATGTGGTTGATTCTTCCTGTGCTGGGGTCTAAAACTACATGGAGGCAGAGACCTTGTTATGCAGAGCAGTTGCTAGACAGTTCTGAATTTACTGCTTACTGAAAAGAGAAGATAGACATAGGTATGTGACCAGCGTGTTTTCAGCTGCCCTGCTTCCCATTGTGGGATGAGATTGCCTGTAAACTTGGTGGCAGGGGAGACCATGGTGAGACCACTGACAGCCAAGCGTTCTACGAAATCCCTGCCACTTCAGGTATTTGGCCTGGTCTTCGTAACAGGATGAACTAGCTTAATTTATGCAAAGAGGGGTTAAGTCTAACAAACTCTGCGTTGCTTGTAAGTGAAATTGTAACTTGTGGGCTCTCAGCTTCAGTTCTTTGTCTTGTTATTTCTCACTGTTGAGACCAATGAGTCTGTCATTCTTTCCCAGAGCTCAGGTATGCGAACACGCTGATGCGCTTTGATTTTGTTTGGCTGCGGGACCACTGCCGTTCAGCTTCCTGCTACAATACCAAGACTAACCAGCGCAGCTTGGATACAGCTAGCGTGGACCTGGGCATCAAACCCAAGGCTGTCCGAGTGGATGAGACCACACTCTTCCTCACATGTAAGTAGCAAAATGCCTGTACTCTGGGAGTTTTGTGGAGCACCAGTCCTGGTCAGAGGGAGTCTTGTTAGTGGATCCCACCCTTAAGCTTGCTGAGAGAGAACAGCCTTATCTCTAGATCAGTAGCTGTTTTGGGAAGAGACCTAGCTGTAAGCAGATCTTAAACAGTGCTGTTTTGAGCAGTGCCGTTATTGTAAACGTGCCTCAGTCTTATATTTGTGTCTGTTTTCTTCCCCCTGTGCCCCATTCTGGGTAGAGATATTTCTATCTTCAATGTCTGGGTAGTTTATTGGTTTGTTTGAAAAAGGCAGCAATGCAGATAGCGAACAGATCAGTCAAGAAATGGTTGGTTTTCTTAACCCTGTCCTTCTTGAACTGGTGTCCCTGATCAGAATTCACATCATCTGTCTTTTTTCCTTTGTTTCGAGCTGCTTTCTTCCTTCTGCTGTGAGGAATGATTGTATGCTTCCTTCTTTTGAAGTTCAGTAGTTTATTTATAATTATGGGCTTGTCTTTGAGTGCTTTACCTCTCTGTGGAGTCTTGTCACTAGAAAACAAAACCACTACCACTGAAGCTGAAACACTTAACTCTGGATTTGGAATTGTAACAATGGCAGTATTTTTAGGGTTTATAGCCTTAACCAGATAATATCGCTATGTTGTGTGGCAGGGTGCAAAAAGACTGTCACTAGGCAAAATTAAAAGGGTGAGGACTTTCCTAGACTGATGGTTACAATGGCCATGATCTCAGGCTGTTCATTATGACCCCAGTGACTGAAACTCTTCTCCTTTGTCAAAGGGCCGGATGGGCATGTGACACGGTATGGGCTGGAGTGGCTGGTGAAGAACAGCTACGAGGGGCAGAAGCAGCAGGTCATGCATCCACGGATTCTCTGGAATGCAGAAATCTACAAGCAATCCCAGATCCCATCCATCGACTGTCAGAGTTTCCTGGAGACAGACGAGGGGCTGAAGGAGTTCCTGCAAAACTTCCTGTTATATGGGATTGCTTTTGTAGAAAATGTCACTCCTACCAAAGAGGACACAGAAATCTTAGCAGAGAGGATCAGCTTGATTAGGTAAACAGGGGTGCCCCAAGAAAGCCACTGGCAGCTCTCTAGGAGAGCCATCAAGAGTGGACTTCTGTTTCGCTCTTGTTTGGAAAGATACTGTCCTCGCATCCTGTACATTATGCAGTGTGAGCTGGTTTGCAAAGAAAGGGTCTGGACCTCATACTGTCTCTGGCCAGTCCATTTGAACTGAGATGGAGTATTGCGCTGTGGGATCTGACCTCTTAGGAGGAGGACCTCATAGGATGACATTTGTGGAAACGGGACTATGCATAGAAAAGAGTGACTGAAGGAAGTGGCCTGTCTGGGAAGACTTGAGCTTTGCAAGGGCAGACATTTCCTGTTATGATTTGAAAGGTTAGGAGGGCAGCCCTGGCCCTGGGAGCCAGGGAGGTCAAAAACAACTTGTAGCTCTCACTGAAGAAAAATACTGGTTTCTTCTGTGATTGTTTAAAACGTACCAATAGCATGGCAAGCCTGGTTTTGAGTTTCATGTTTCCTCCAAGCCACAGAAACAGCTTAACTTGCCTTGGGCCTTTAGAAGAGGAGGGATTTTTATTAATGAATAGCCCCCCAAAAAGAAACGAGGGGCTCCAGGGTGTGTCCAGCCAGCTCTTTTCTCCAGATACTGACCCTCATCCTGTAGCCTCCAAGTGCTGTTTATTCCTCACAGACCCTTGTCTTCTGTCTGCTTCCTTCCCTGCACCTTGTAGGAGGATGTGAGTGAAAGCTGAGGATCCTAAGAACAGGAACGGGGAACATTAGGCACCTTAGGGGAGGGCAAAAGAAAGGGGAACCTTCTTGGTACTCTGGTAACTCCTAATGTCACTCAGTGGTTTCCTTGATTTGGCTGGGCTAATGTTCAGTGTGGAAAGATGATCTGTATGTTCTGAGGAGAATGGAGACTCATTGCCATCAGTCTTAACAGAGGAGAGGGAGGAATTGAATGCCAGAGGAGGCCTTAGAAGCACCATCTCTTGACATTACAACGTGAATTTTGTTAAGTTGGCGTGCTGTGCGGTTATAATTTACTGTGTATGTATTCTACATAGGATGGAAGAGAATAACCTCGGATGCCAGAGAGGATCTGTTTTACTGCCACAATAATCCCTACAGCAATTTGTGATAACTGCCCACCTCTTTTGTAGGGAGACCATTTATGGTAGAATGTGGTACTTTACCTCTGACTTCTCTCGGGGAGACACCGCCTACACCAAGCTGGCTCTGGATCGTCACACTGACACTACCTACTTCCAGGAGCCCTGCGGGTATGTGCTTTTACTGGTTTGCAAGAGTGATTCACAGTGCTGCGGTTTCTAGCAGCAGTAGCTTAATTGTCTCTAGCATCACTGATAAGATCTACCAGTCGCACAGTAATTCTGGATCCTGTTTGATTCCTGTAGAGCAGTGTATTCTGTAGATCACTTTTTCCTATGCTTTTAACTTCTAGTTCTTCCAGAATGCAGGCTAAAAAGGACTTGGTTGCTAGATAGCTGGCTTCTTGTTTCTGCTGCTGGGGTGTAAGTAGCCTTTATAGCCGCAGAGGAGTCTCAGTTATGTAGTCATTTTTATGCTATCCTTTTAATGTTTATTTGACAATCTCTTCTGAAATCACCCTCCTCAGTCTCCTAGGTGACACATAGCATTGGTCTTCACAGAAATAAGCAGTTGATTTGTTTTGGGGTACAGATGGCAGTCACAGCTCTAACAGGCACAGCTCTTCCTGCAGCAAGCGCCCCTTGTCAGCTGTTACACAAAGTTGCTGCAGGAGTTTGCTTAACCTTAATGGTGCTGACTTGGGGGACGCCCTCCTCACCCGCTTCAGCACCATCTGTTCTACTGGCTGAGCAGTTGCCTCCAGGGAAGGAGGGAGACTAGGTCATGTTGGCACGGCCCTGCAGTCGCTTTCTGCCCTCCCAAACTTTATGAATGGTATTGACTTATGTGCTGTCTTCACAGATGCTCTGTGTAATCACTCCACTTCAGTCGAACTGGTTGGGATTTGCTTTTTGGCAGCGGTGCAGCCCTGTAGCTAGTTAGAAACCAGGCTACTCCAGCCCTTCAACATCCACACTTGTCTGTGTTTTTAAAGGTTGTATCTATGGCATTGTTGTGAGTGAACAGCTGACTGTTTGCAGACCCCGTGTGCTTTGATGGCCTGTGCAGTGTTACCTGCTTGGCTGGCTGACTTTAGGAATTTTCTCACAAAATCTACCCCAAACTGAGTAAGAAAATCATTGGCAATAAAAGCCCGTTTGAAGGTTGAAGTTCTGATTACACTGCTCAGCTAATGAGCTCTATAGTTCCTCTACTATTTTTTACCTCTCTTTTCCATGTGGAGTTTCCCCTTCTTTCAGATAGGTGTATTCTTATCTGCAGCTGGCCAAAGTGTATCAAGCAACGGCAATGGGGACTAAGCTAGCAGGACTAACTGTTAGTGCTTGCAGTCCTGCAGAACTGTACTTGTGTGGGAAGAACATGAGTTTCTGGTTTTCCTGAGCCCCCATCTCTGCCAGAAAGCTCCTTTTCCCAGGCAGTTTCAGAAGACTTGCTTCTGAAATACTTGAAACAGTATTTGACCTGCTTCTAAAGGAAATGAAGTGGCTTTCAAGCAAGAGATGTTCATTTGAATGTCTTCTTTCCCCCACCACTTTGGCTGAAATCAGCCAAATCTTCCAAGGCTCAAAGAAACTAAATTACTGCAAAGGGTGGAGGAAAGAAACTCCCGCAGAACTGCCCAAGGTATGGGGAAGACTGCAGTGCTACATTACTCATCAAGCACCAAAGAATCCTCCTTCGGAAGATACCTTTTCAGTGCCCCAGACTGCAGGAAGAGGCTATCATCTTTGAGGCACAGTATGACGAAGGCTTGGGCATCCTTTGCTCCACCACTCATGGACTGACTTGCTAAAGCTGTTCTGAAACTACTGTGGGTATGAGGGATGGATAAAGCCCAGGTGAAAGAGTGCAGGCCCAAGCAAGGCTGGATCTGGGAGGTCCTGCCGCATCATTTGCCATGTGACTGGGTTAGGAGGCTCCAAAGGGAGGTCAGGAGATAAAGATGTCCCAGAGTGTCCAGTTTGGTTATCCGACAAGTGAAATTGCTACCTTGTGAAAACTGGCAGTAGGTGGCTCAATGCAACTGCTGGGCATTTGTCTCTAACAGTATAACATCTGGCACACTTGGGTGAAAGGAAAGAAGGAGGATCTTCAGAAACATAACAGAAGGGCACAAGTTGTTTAGCTGTGCTGGACAGCTTTCCATGAAGTATCAAGGGGAGGGATGTCCCTGTATGCTTCTCACCCGGTACTCCTCTGCTCCAGGCTTGCCAAGGGGTCTTTAACATGTGCCTCTGGGGAATTCTTCTGACTTCCTGGAGGAGACCATTGTAGAGATGCCTCTACATGAGGGTTGCCCTGGACTCCGCCTGTAGTTGCTGCAGATTTCGTTAGTATCAGTATTGCCTGACCCAAGGGAAGGGCTTTGTGCCTCTAATTAGACTCTTAGAATGCAGTGGTGGGAGACTTCAGGGAAAATGCACCCATTTCTCAAGTGGAGCCATAGATTTGCATTCCCTGTACTTCCAGAGTTTCTTTAATGCTCCTCTTGTTCTGAGATGTTCTAGGGAGGTTAGTTTTGTGCTTTTGACCCTCTACATCCTGCTGCCTAGATGGATTTGTGTGCCACAGGCCCAATCCTGCACAACTGGAAGTCTCCAAGACTCAAGTCACTTGATTTGGGAGGCAGTAAGATTCAGCCCTCTCTTCAGAAGGCCATTCTGGAAGACAGCTGGGCTTACCCAGGAACTGGGAGAGTATGAACTTCATCCCTCTCCAAAAAAAACAAACAACAACAACAGCCTTGGGGATTGTTTTCCTCGTATCACTCTGGGAATAATTTGTAATACCTCAGAGTAGCTTGATCCTGACAGAAATTTCTGTAGTAACTCAGTACTGTAGCATCTCGGTCCTGGTCGTAACCCTGACTGACTGCCCCTCGTTCCTGTTTGAAAGCAAGTAAAATTAATCTTGGAGTTATGGAAAGCGATTGTTCTGAAGAAAATTGAGTAGTTTTTTGCACTAGGCATTAACTCTAACAGCCCCTCGTAATCTAAGCATGTAAAGCAATTTAGCTTGTTCTGTGTCCAGGCCAACTCTTGGTGAGAGAAGCTGCGTAGCCGCCAACCCAGGAGTTAGCCAGCCCTGCCAAGGGGCAGTGTGTACTAATGCAGTGCCATACCCAAGCTGATCATGCTGTCTGGCTTCTAGACCAGCAGGCGGTTCAACTTTGGGCAGGTATTGGGATGTTCTGAGGACTTGGATGTGTATCTGTTTGTGTAGACCTGGCCTAAGCAAAATGCCTGTGACTGGGCTTGAAGAAAGAGCAGGTACAACCGTTTGCAGCTGGGCTGTCTCTGTTTCCTGGCAGGTCTTGGTGAAATGAAAGGTCCTACAAAAGAGTCTGTCACAACTGGCAGAGAGGGGTGAGCCATCCCTCTACCTCTGTTGTGACCTGTAGGTACTGCATTCTCTCCACGGGACAGAGAGCCAACAGGTTTTCTCTTGTGCTTTCACCCACGCAGCATCCAAGTGTTTCACTGTCTCAAGCATGAAGGGACAGGTGGGCGGACGCTGCTGGTGGATGGTTTCTACGCAGCGGACCAGGTTCTCCAGCAAGCCCCCGATCAGTTTGAGCTGCTCAGCAAGGTGCCGTTGAAGCATGAGTACGTTGAGAACGTGGGAGGCTGTCACAACCACATGATTGGAGTCGGGCCAGTCCTCAATGTCTATCCCTGGAACAACGAGCTTTATCTGATCAGGTAATGTGAATGCGAGGCTTTTTGTTTATGGGGAAGAGAGACATTAGTGGTTTTCCAGAAAATATCCATGTACTTCTGAGGGAGAGGGTCAGAAATGACAAAAACACCCTGCAGTTCCTCCTGGACTGTATGTTGCTGCTTTTGAGGAAGAGACAATCACCAACACAGAAACAGGTGTCACTGCTGAGTTTTGATTTTGCTCCTGTCATCCTCCCTTCTGCTCTCTGCCACACAGAAGGGCTTAGACTTCTGCCATCTTGCCTCTACCACAAGCTGTGGCCAAGGTTTCTGTCTGAAAAAGCACAGTTGACTAGAAGAGGTGTGCGTGTCATGCTGCTGTCCTGTGTGGTGGTCTCAGCCACTTCTGTTTCCTTCTGCTGCATGCCATATCTCGGACACTCTCGCACATGAGTGCTCCGTGCTGACAGCTGGGAGGGTGTCCACTCAGGGGGGCAGCTCCAGAGACTCTTAGAGCCTCTCTCTGCTCAGTTGGTCAAAACAGCTTGAATCTGTCCAAGCTAGGAGACTGTTGCATTAAAACACAGCACGCATTTTGTGTAATAGCGATACCCTTAGATCTGGGTATGAGCAAATGCCCGTCTGGCTGTTGGCCATCTGGGCCTCCTTAGGCAGACACTGTGAGACCTAGGCCCGATCCTGCCCTATTTGAAGTCTCCAAGGTTCCCGCCACTTTATTTGAGAGGTGGTAGGATTCAGCTGTCTTCTCAAAAAGTCTCTCTGGAAACTAGCCTGGCATACAAGTAACTGGGAGAGTGCAAGCTGGTCCCTCTCCAAAGGAAGCTTGGTCTGTTTTCTGAAGCTCTGGCTTGGCTTAGAGCAGGAGGCTGTCCAGCACTCTGCTCTTCTTCTGCACAATGATCAGTCATGTTCACTGCTGCATCTGTAGCACCAGCTAGTGTAAGTTGCTGGCACCTTAATGGGTTATTGGTTGACCAGAGTGCAAGCTGCTGGATTGTGTGGGCTCCAGTTCTCTTGGGGAGAGAAGTTTTTAGTACCGTGAGTTAGTGAGAAGGGTTAAGGGCAGGGTTTCCCAAACCAAGAATGTATACCTCTCGCCAGCCTACAGGTCACTGACAATTCCACGTCCTGTGTTTTTTTGCTGCTTTTTTTTCTCCACCACTGAGAAGGACAGTGCAGGGCATTCTTCCATCAAAAACCAGCAAGAATTGTTTTATACTTGACCGTAAACTCCTCCTGGCTCAAATGCTGTGTAATCTCCTTCCAGTCCTGTACTCACAGCAGAACCTCCCTAGTTCTCTCTGGAGCCTCCCTTAAAATCCTGGCTGATCCTACAGGCTCCCAGTGTTCCCTCCAATACTTGTCTGTGCTGTGCTCGTGGAGCCACATGGACGGTCTCTTCTCTCGTCTTTGCTTCTAGATACAATAACTACGACCGTGCAGTCATCAACACAGTGCCTTATGATGTTGCGCATCGCTGGTACACTGCTCATCGCACACTCACCACAGAACTCAGAAGGCCGGAAAACGAGCTGTGGGTCAAGCTAAAGCCAGGCAAGGTAGGACTTGGGGTTGGGAGGCCTATGTGTGTTTGGCACAGGGAGGGAGTCAGGGTGCTCCATTGGTTGTGCAAGGCTGTTGCCTCTGGACTGGGGTTGGGCTAAGGCTAATACTTCAGGCAAGTTCCCTGTGCTGCAGTACCCCTCTTTTACAGCTGTTTTAAGGTGCTTTGTATTACAGTACTGGCATCTGTTGTGTGTATTCTCACTGCCATGAAAGGATATGAGCTTCCAGTCAAGGTAAAAATAATTAGTTCAAAATCAGTCTCAGAGGAAAGTTAGCCAAGAGTGGGAGAGAGGAGTAAGATCTTTCCGGTCAGTGAAATGAAGACCCTCAAAAGCGAAGAGACTGGAAGAACTTAATGTTGAGCCTCTGACTTTTTCCAGAAGTAGAAAAGCTGCCTTCTTTTTTATTTTTATTTATTTATTTTTTTTACGAATACATGAAGGGCACATGAGAACAGCTGGATTTATTTCTGTTCTGAGGCTGTATTTGAACCTTTCCATTGCCAATGAATCACAAGAGACCTAGACTCCCTTTGCTGTCCCAGAAATGTTACAGGTGCCTTAGCCACATCCTTGTGACTGAAAGGAAAAAAAAAGCCTGCCCTGGATTTGAAAGGCTGGTGCTGGATGCAGGTTTGGAGGAGGTTGAAGAACTAGGGCTGCAGTGATGGCTTCTTCCTTCAGCTGTACTTGCTTGAAAGGGCTTTTATTCCTGTAGGGTCTTGATTCAGTCTGAACCCAGAGCCCCCAAAATGAAAAAGTCCAGCAGGGAAGATGATCACATCAAAGAGCCCCTAGAGCCTCCCTGTTCTCAAGGATGCCTGGGGGAGAAGTGATGGCACAGCCCAAGAAAGGGAACAGTGACATTTTAAGGCTGACGATGGGCAGTTTCTGTTGCTGGTGAACTATAACTCAGCGTCTCCAGCAGAAAAGCAGAGTGCTCTCTGCAAGTTGTTGAGGAAGGAGGGCCACACGCACAGTGATGTATCCCCTACTTGCCCTTTCAGTCTCAGGGGGTCTCTAGCTGCAGGACCTGTCTTGTCAGAGGGAGTATCTGAGTCTGTTTGCTCTCGCCCTCCCCTCAAACTTGGCATATCACTCTGAGTGCAATGGTTGTCCCTGTTTTGACAGCCTTTTCTCTTCCCATGCAGGCTCTGTTCATAGATAACTGGCGTGTCCTGCATGGACGGGAAGCGTTCACGGGATATCGCCAGCTCTGTGGCTGCTACCTGACAAGAGATGATGTGCTGAACACTGCGCGCTTACTGGGACTGCAAGCGTAGCCCAAACTACCTGCTGTGGAGAGGCAGCAAAACTTCCAGCACCGCTGTGCTGGTGCATTACCGCAACAAAAACGTTGTGCATGCCTCAAACACCTCCACCCTCTCCAAGCAGTTCTCTGTGCCTAGTCAGGAGAGGGAGTAGGTGGAAGCCAAAGGTTATGGGAAGTTTATGTGACTGTATTCTGCCTTTGACAGAGCACGGACTGCTTTTGTTGTCCATACGCCATGCCTGGTCTTTCTACCTGGCCCAGCCTGACTCAGCTCTGCTAAGTCAGAGTTAATCACACTGTGGGGAAGTCTTCCCAGCACATGCTGCTGTGAAGCACTCCTCTAATCAAGTGCCTTCAGGGTTTGAAATCTTTGGATTTTTCCCTGTTGTTCAGTCTTTTTGTCAGCTGGCATTTCCAGGTTGGGCATAGTAACACAGAACGGCTTTTTCTGGAGTCTTGCCTTACCCTAGGTTGGACTTTATCCCTTCTAGACAAAATGAGAATCTGTTATCCCTATTTGAAAAGATGAAAACGCCGCTCTCCTACCTGAGGAGTATTGGTGTATTTCAGTGATTTCCTTCTTCTTAAACACCCTGCATACCCCTGTAACAGTCACTGATACAAGCCATGGTACTTGAGGGATGGCCTGGCCAAAGAAGCTGGTATGGTTGGGATGTCTCTGAAGAGGTTCAGGCTGGAAGGAAAAGGGGAAGTGGTGAGATCTGAATGGTGGGAAGGAGAGCTGGCTGTGTTAAATGAGAACTGTGTTTCCCACGTTTATGTCCAGTGTCCTTCTGCCTGTTGTACCGTGCTCTCATCAAGGGTGAAGGCTCAACTGCTTCAGCGTTTGCTTACAGATTTCCCACTGTGCCGCCTCTTTCACCTTTTCTGAAGAAAGAATTTGTTTTAAAGTATCTTTGCACTGGCTGCTGGCTGAGGCGGATTTTCACCAGATTTTGTTATGCAGAGGTAGTTAACACAAAGGTGCCTTTCAGCTCCAGGAAGCAGGAAGGATAAACTGCAGTGTGTGTCACAATAAAGGGCCACAGTGTAAGGAACAAAAGGAAATCCTTTATCATTGCTAGAAACCTTTGAATTTGAGAACCAAAAGGGGATTTTAGGTCTTGTTTATTTGTCATTCTTCCTTATCTTTGGGGATGTTCACTCTCCTCTGCCTGGACCGTAAAAGTGGGCTGGTTCCTGTCGCTCCTGGCTTTTCTGTTCAAGCAAGATGCTGTTGCGTCTAAGGTGCAAGTGCAGTATGGATGCATATGTGCTAACCTTGCTGCCTTCATTTAATCTAAATATTGAATGTATAGATCCTAGTGGTAAGAGACACCCTTAAAAGCATCTGTTCATGTGGACTGAGCTCCCTGATACTGTCTTCTGCAGCGTTCCCTGTCTGCAGTGAGACCGCAGCAAACATCTGGAGTTGCAGGGGGTTTCTGAGGCAAGGCTTGGTGTGAAGCTGTGGATCAGTAGCTACGTGAGGAAGTGAAACAGTAGCAATGACAGCAGGTAATGCAAGTGGGATGGAGCTGGCTTCTTCTCAGGTATGTTTCCCAAGGCCTAAGAACAAGGAGCAGTTGGAGTATTGGCAGCCTCGGGCAGGATCTTGGGTTTTCCTCTAGGCTGAGCCAATGGATTCCTCAAGCAGTCTGCAGAATATAGTATTTCTGTTATTTTCTTTCTCTATCAAAGAAAACATTTGGTTATAGATTCTCTTCATATGCCAGTTATGCCAACATAACGTGCATGTGAAAAGTTTTGTAGATCTTCCTTAATCATGTTAAAGTAGCAAAACTCTGCAGTTACATATGCAATTCCTCCTGCAGCTCAGCTCAGACACACTTGAGTTGTTTCACCCTGTGCTTTTTTGCCCCACTGTCAGCTCACAAAATGGCCTCGAGAGCCAGGGAAGGGATGGTGACAGAAACCAACCTCTGTGATAATTGACACAGAAGGGAGCAAAGGAGCCTGATCAGTCTTTTAAAAAGCCGGGCAGTGGAACCCTGAAACTTTTTCAAAAGATTTGAATGTGTCAAGGGTTCCTGTGTTCTTCTCACCTCCTCATGCCCCCAGGATACTAGGGAATGGGAGAAAGCACTTGATACCCTTAGTCACTGATACCAGCTTTGCTGCCTTCTGCTCTGGGGATCTCCACTCCTATCAGCCGCAAGCCAGAATTCTGCCACTACTCGGAGATGGAGCATGCAGGACTGGCTAGCACAAGGGAGACCTAACCAAAGGGTATCGGCAAGAGATTGAAGTGACATAGGTGCCTTTCTGACAAGCAGCATGGTTGGTCTAGCCCTATACACCACTGAGCAAAGTGGGTGTGCATCTGCCAAGGGCTGTGGCCTTAAGACCCCAAACTCCTCTTCTGAGCCAACTCCAGGCCCATACACTCCTCGAGGTGATTGTGTAATGCGTTTTGGGGAGGTTGTTCACCATGAATGTATAAGAAGCACCTTTCCTCATAGGTGTTATTCACTTTACTTTAACCGCCCAACAGTAACATGTGGAGTGGAGAGGGTTTTGCTTAATCTTGTGCTCCACCTTTCCACACTTCTCAGGTGGGTTGAATCCTAAGCAACTTATGAGTGTCAAAAACTTATTTTTAGAAACAAGACTTCTTGGCAGTTGCCATCTCTCTGATACAGGGGTCACTGTGCCATATTATGGAGCACATTGTTTGCTGCAAAGATCTCGGAACTGTTTTGTAATCAAGCTTTGTCAGTTCTTTCAGCCAATAAATGAACTGCTTCCTTCTCCCTCCCTATAGGGTGGGGATCCAGTATATGCTTTTTTAAGACACATCTCCAAAAGTAGGGTAGGAAATGAAGTAGGTGTTAATATCGTTCAATAAATGAGCTCTAAATTAAAAAATCCAGTGGACAGATTAACCTATTTAAAGCCACCGTGAACTTTAAAATAAGTCTGTATTACCCCTCAAAAGGTGGGACAGATCAGAGGAGCACTTAATTCATGTCTCCACTGACTTCCTATACCACTAGATTTTAGAAGATTTGTAAAATATTGCCTTTACATGTTACAAGTCAATTGTTCTAAAGAGAAGGTTCTCGTTGTTCATTCTTTCACTGGCCACACGATGGCAGAAGACACAAAGAACGATGCAAAGAAGATGCAAAAGAAGATCAGGGATTGCTGTTCAAAAGCCCAGTAGGTCACTATGAACATTTCCAAAGAGCCACAGGACGTGGTCTGAATCATGAAAAATGGGGAGTAGATAGGTGAGTGGGTTCCTGTGAGGACACAGAGGGGATCTGAGGGCGCACAGAGGAGTTGAAGAATATCTGATGGTGCAAAGAGGGGAATGGAGCTGATCTGAGAGCATATGTAGGGCAACGGAGGTGGTCTGAGGGTGCACAGAGGAGAATGGAGCTGTCTTGAAGGCGTGAGGGGTAAGGAAACTGATCTGAGCGCTCGTGTAGGGGAATGGAGCTTGTCTGATGGCACCCAAAGTAGAAAGGTCATCTGAGGGCTCTTGGAGGACAGTGTGTGCCCTACTGACCTTGGTTTCCCTCTGTGTGCATCTGGGAGTCCCTCTGTTCCTGCCCATGTGTGTCCCAGGGACTACAGTTTGGTTCTCTTTGCTACTGTGGGCCTTCTTTTCCTATCCTTCTGTGCCCTGAACTACTCAGTTTTCTTCTGCCATGTGCGCCCACGGAGCTTTGGTTCCCTCCATATGCCTTCCATTTGTCCTCTGGTGCCCTCAGAGCCCTTGGCGTGGTGTTTTGTCTCCTCAGGATCACTCCCGTTGCCCTCTGGTGTGGTCAGGACTGCTTCGTCTCCTCTTGGGTGTGCGGTGGAGCCCTCGATTCATCTTTTGGTGCTCCCCAGAATCTTCTGTTTGTCTTTCAGTGCCACCAAAGTCCCTTCATTTACCTGCTGGTCCCATCAGGATCCTCCCCCGCCCCTGCCCCCAGTTTTCCCTCTGGTGTGCCCTGGTGCTTTTGGGTGAGCCTCAGAACCATCCATTTGGGGTCTTATGCCCTCCGGATCTTTCCCTTTGCTCTCTGGTGTGCCTTAGAGCTTTCTGTTTTCCTTCTGCTGTGTTTCAGAGCCCTCTGCTCACCTGCTGCTCTCAGGATTGCTCTGTTTTACCTGCTGGTGCAACCCTAGAGCCTTCTGTTCGCCTTTTGGTGCATCTCAGGGCCCTCAGTTTGCCCTTTGGTCCCTTCAGGACCTCTCCATTAGCCCTCTAGTGCATCCAGGAGTCCTTCAGAGGCCTTTAAAGTGCAGCAGAGGGAAAACAGAGGACTTTGGAGCACCCTGAAAGGCAAATGGAGGGATTCAGAGGGCAAACAGGCAGCCCAGGGGGTGCACGGAAAGGAAAAATGAGGGATCTTGGTGCACAAAAGGGAAAGAAGGGGTCTTGAGGGATAGGAGGGGATAAGAGAGCAAACAGAGGGCCTTGAGACACCCTGGAGGGCAAACATGTTGCCCCAGACAGCCAGGCCTGGGACTCTGTCACCTGAGGAGGGAGCGAAGCAGAAGGGACCCAGCTCCTGCTCTGTGGGATGCAGCGCGAGGCAGCGCAGCTGGCAGGAGGCAGCGATGCTGCTGCATGGGGACCTTCCCTGCCTGTCTGCAAACGAGTTCACAACCCCAGAGTGCTTGGGTCTTTCCCCCGCCTCGCTGTCCTCCAGCATCACACCCCATCTGTTGGGCACCCTCCAACCCTGACAAGCACGGCGGGGGGACTGTGTATCAGTGCCTTGTCTCACGGCCCCGACCCAGGGCTTGCTATGTCCGTGAGAGCAAGCACGTCACTGGTCAGAGGGCACAGCTCTTCAGTCGCCCCTGCCTCCTGCCAGCATCCTTGCTCTCCTTCTTTATCACTTCCAGGTTCTTCTGCCTCCAGCTGCCTGGAGTTGTGGAGAGATAGGGAGGAAATGCTGAAGTGCCTCCGGACTTTTCCCACAAGCAGAGGAAGGGTAACCATGGAGGTCGCCACACGGGCTGTGCCCGCGTTGCCTGGCCAGGTGTCCTGGGGCCTGCTGCCGGGCTCTTGGAGGGCTGCTGCCGGTGCAGAGCTGCTCCCCTCCAGCCCTCCCGCACCTCACCGCATCCCCTCAGTGGCCTGGTCCTGCTCGCCTGTCTCTTGCGCTGTCTCTTGCTCTCACAACAGTCAGAAAAAGGCCAGAAGCTCAGATTTCTGCACTCCGCCTGCACCCTCTGCAGAGCCACCAGCAGCAAGGTTGTGGCGTGGCGCCTGGGCGTTTTCTGCAGCAAATGTGCGCTGGCAGGGAACAACAAGGTGAGGGGACACCCGGCAGGTGTGACGAAGGTGGAAAGGCCAGCCAGGAGCAGACGCAGCAGTCACCAGCGGGTCGAGGGAGGTGGTCCTGCCCCTCTACTTGGCACTGGTGAGACCACACCTGGAGCGCTGCGTCTAGTGCGAGAGAGATGTGGACGTTCTGGAGCGAGTCCAGCGAAGGGCTAGTAAGATATTAAAGGGCTGGAGCATCTGTCATGCAAGGCGAGGCGGAGAGAACTGGTGTCCAACCTGTGCATTAGTTCAGGGATACACGCTGTTAAAATATTAGTTGCATTCCTCACAGCACTTTCATAAAAAATAAGCTGCCTTCATCCCATTCAATAATAATCTGGGAAAAAGAGAAGCTGGGAAAAAGGGGGGAAAAAAGGACATATCTAGTTCTCACAATCCTTCAGACAATACTTCCCTCAATTATAAACTAGACAAAGTGCCTAAAACACTTTTTTATATTAAAAAATACTTCTGCATTTGCCATACTGGAAATTTTTTTTAGCTAAGCTGGAAAACATTTACATTTTTTAGCTTTACTCCTGATTTCTTTCATTGTTGGTTACATGAAAATATAGGTGCCACTTTAATAGGTTCCTTGTTTTCATCTCTCAGGTAAGTAAATTGAAAAGGTATTAACTCAAATTTAGTTGAACTAAAAACTTGAGTTCAAACAAAAACTAAAAGGATCAGAACAACAGGAGCAGAGCTGCCACAGAAATGGAGCAATATGAATTTACAGAAAAACGAGGCTGAAGCAAGTTAATATTTGGCAAGTATCTCATTTTTCTAAAAAAGACAGAGGAAGCAAGAGAAATTCCTTACTATTAACCTCCAGTAGGAGCGGAAGAGTGGACTGCTGTTTATAGAATGTGAAATATTAAAACTAACTTGCAGACCGCACAGTAAACCTTACAGTAGCAGTCCGTCTTGAGGAGGGGAAGTCTGGCAAGACACTATTGATGAAATCAGGATTGCTTCCTTAGTCCGACGATATCCTAAGCAGTGTTAGCGCATTGCCTGGGGAACAGCTGAAACACTAACATCCCTTCCGTAGTCTTCCACGTGCTTAAATACTGTTTTAAAACGATCCTTGATGTTAACCAAAGCAGCGCTTACTAGCAGTTAAAAAAGGAGACCGTTTTGTTAAAAAGGGCGTAGGATCCGTACCAAAGGGAATGACTAATGTTGCCATGAAAAATTGATTCAAGGTCTTGCCAGGGCAGAAGGCTGCTCAGCTAGCTGTTCTGGCGGTTTGTGTCCTTTGTGTCCTCTATAAGGTGTTAATTTGATAAAACGAAAGACGTAGATTTAAAGATATCTGTTATCTGTTATGCCCAAGCAACCTGCAGAAATGAGAAATCCAAAGACTAAGGTTTTCTTTGGGAAGCAGTTGTCCAGCATGCTTTTAAAAACTTAGGGCTATTTTCACAGTTATTTGCAAAAATAGTTGGAAGTAAGAGTGCTGCTTTGTGCGCTTGAAAAAATAAAACCTGAGAACTGTATTTAAAAGTATCCTTTATGTTTAAAGCATTATGTACTGTACCAATTCATCTCAGTTAAATGTTATCTTTACACTTGACTGAGATTATCATAGCCACGTCAATCCTGTTGAAAGCACACACAGAAAAAGGCAGTTACTTCAATTATTGCCGACATGATTTACTACTGCTATCTTTTCCCAGTACAACTCACAATGAAGAACATAACGGCCACATCAAAAAAACCCTGTTTTTCCCACTGTTCATATCTACTTCCCTAACAGCAAAGTTTAGTCATGCTTTTGCAGAAGCAAAAGATAGGATATAGCAATAACCTGCCGATACAGATTGGCCGGCAAGAGGAAACGGCCTTGAACACAACTCGTTCCTACAGTTAAATTTACTGCTTATTGTTCAGAGCTGCCGTTTCTGATAACCCTCTAGTCTAGACTTTGTCTGTGACTGTGCCCAGCACAAATGTATCAGAGAAAGATCCCAGTTTACTACTCGAGGCAAATCTAAGACAAGCATTCAGTTAAAACAGGTCTCATTCTGATCTCTGATAGTAACAAACCTTCTTAAGCCCTGAACTCTCGTATTTATGTAAACAGTCCACCCCATTTCTTAGAATTTTCCAAAGCTCTTAACATTGACATCCTGCATCCAAAACGATGGAATCCTTTTTTGACATGTATTATTCCAGGTGAGAGCATTTGCACTGGTTCATTCATAGGTGCTTCATGAGAGCGTTATATTTTCTGTTTATTACCAGTTCTGCTACTCACACATCCTTACACCTCGTGATCTACAGAGGCACTGCGAGCAGATTTTTTTCTTTAATAACCCACAGCAACACAGATGTTTCTCTTGTGAGCCGACAGTTAATTTAGATTAGGAACATGAGAGTAATCTCTCTCCAATGGCCCTTCGCATCTGTCAGATTTTATCAGGCATCTCTTTTCTGTTCACCTGGTTCTTTTAGATCTTCAATGACCTCATCAGTCATTAACCACAGAAATTACATGTCATTTACAAATATTGCTACACTGCTAATGGAAAATACCCATTTCCAGTTCATTGTTATTCATTAACTGTTTTGTAATACTTAGAGCCTTGGGTGTGGAACGGGATAAATATGTTAAATAAGGGACCCGAGCAAATTATCAGCTTGTTCCCCTCCAACAATTTTAATAGATTTAAGAAAAAAAAGGAAAACTTTAATGAACTCACCAGGGTCTTATCCTTGCAGAAGACACCCTGCTTGTAGAATCCTACCATGACCTTCCAATTTATTTTTCTGCTGTTATTTCATGCCAACCCATCTACCAGATACATACAGTTAGACTAACTAGTAATTAATCCCTTGCAGTATCTCTAAAACCTTTGGAAATACACCGCAGCGGTGGCCCTGGGGAGACCAGGCCAGCAAAGCACTCTCCCCTCTATGCAGCACTTGTAGCCAGCTCCTGTGTGGTCCAGCCCAAAGAGACAAAGGGGTTTTATGCAAAAATAGCCACCAGGATTCACCCTAAAAATACTCCCCCCCCCAATCAGTTTTTGTTCACAGAAGAGTCAAACCTTACTCCCTCTTGCAGGCATGCAATTTTATCAGAAATTTTATCAGTTTACAGAAAATGCTGAAGGCCAAAAGCTTTTGTGGCCAGTGTTTCAGAGGCTCCTGTCTGGAATCCCATTTGGTCTCTGCAGTGCCGCGTTATGCGAGGCCTGGCCTGATCTAGTTTTGGTTTTGCTGTTTATATTTACCTCCTACGGGACCGATCCTCAGAGAAATAGAGGCAGAGAATTCTCATTAAGAAGATTTAGATGAAGAATTTGAGGTTGAAAGCACTAGAAAGGAAGAAAGCACAAGCTTTAAGAGGCAGCAAGAAGTGAAAAGCTGCTACTAAGCAGAAGATAAGATATGAAATAAAGGGAAAACTTCCAAAAAGTTCAAAGGTGCATTCTACCAAAATCTTTGCTTTTTCAAGCCCAAATTCAGGAAACAATCCCCATCCAGAGTCGATTGAGGACACTTTCAAATGTAAATCACGTAAATCACAGTGAAATGTAAGCAAAACGTTTATTATCAATGTTTGCTGAGACTTCAGTATAAAACAGGCGCAATTGTGAAAGAAACAAAGGGCAAGTAATTCGAACACAGAAAAAGAGTACTAACCTTTTATTCTGCACCATTCTCGTTTATAAAGGAATTCTAATTCTAAAACGAATGAAAGCCTGGATGTAATACTGCATTTGTAAACCAGAAAAAATAGTTTTGACCTAAAGAGCATTGCAGCCTTCCTTTAACAACACATATTTATAATACTACAATTTTACTCACAAGGCATCCTCTTGTGTAGTTGTTTACAATACAAAAGTTGTGAAAGATTTGTGAAAGAAGGGATAACTCCATATGAAGAAAGACATTAAGCTTTCCCCCAACTTTGACTGCACACAGCATCTTTGGAAGATGCCTATTCCACCATGAAGTCAGTTTCTCTCTTCAGCTTTTAAATGTAATGATAAATTGCAAATAACAACAACAACAAAAAAACAGTTGTAAGCATAACTCTGTTAATAGGACTGAAGTTCAATAAATTAAACCCTCTGATAAAGATATGATAAGAGCAAGTGAATAATAGGACATAAGCCTGGATTTCACAGCCAACATTGAAGTCAAACATGCTCCACTGATTCAGCGGTGTATGCAGGTAAACTAAAAACTAATTCCTAGCACTTCAATGTTTAAGTATTCTTTCTGCAAATTATTGCATCTGTTGTTAGTTTGCAGTGATTCATCACTCCTCATTTCTAAAGATTTATCAAATGGCATTAAGTGCCAGGAAGAGTGTTGCCAGCAGGTCGAGGGAGGTGATTCTCCCCCTCTACTCAGCCCTGGTGAGGCCACATCTAGAGTACTGCGTCCAGTTCTGGGCTCCCCAGTACAAGAGGGATGTGGCACTACTGGAGCAAGTCCAGTGAAGGGCTACAAAGATGATTAGGGGACTGGAGCATCTCTCTTATGAGGAAAGGCTGAGAGAGCTGGGCCTGTTTAGCCTAGAGAAGAGAAGGCTGAGAGGAGATCTTATCAACGTGTACAAGTATCTGAAGGGAGGGTGTCGAGAGGATGGGACCAGACTCTTTTCAGTGGTGCCGAGCGGCAGGACACGAGGCAACGGGCACAAACTGAAACATAGACGCTTCCATCTTAACATGAGGAAAAACTTTTTCACTGTGAGGCTGACAGAGCACTGGACCAGGTTGCCCAGAGAGGTTGTGGAGTCTCCTTCTCTGGAGATATTCAAAACGCGCCTGGATGCAATCCTGGGCAATGTGCTCTAGGTGACCCTGCTTGAGCAGGGGGGTTGGACTAGATGATCTCCAGAGGTCCCTTCCAACCTCAGCGATTCTGTGATTCTGTGATTCTGTGAAAGCATTTCTTATTGCTGTTGAACCTGTTCTCCTGCTGCTGCTTCTCCATAACCTGTGTCGACCTGACCCTTCCAACACCAGCACCATGTGGAATCTCCTGTCGACCAGGATGAACCTTTCCAGCAGCCAGGAGGGCTGGCGAAGGTGATGGGTTGCGAACCATCACATCAGCTGACAGCGCAGAGCTTAACATGGCATTGCAAGGGGTGCTGCTAGCAGGATTGTAGGACAGAGAAAGCTGCTTGTTGCTTTAGCTTGTTTTGATAACCTGCCGTGAAAAATCCTCTTGTCTGGCTGTCCTGGCACAGTGCAGCCTTAGCACTGAAAAAGTATCCTGGGATATGAGGGGTGGGAGTATCAGACACAATTCCTATGTAGGTGGCTGGTGCTGGGCTGAAATAGCTCTGAGAAGAGTGCTTCGTGGGGACATGGCCTGGGCGACCCTGAGCAGGCTTTCTAAGTGCCAAAGTTTTAATTGTGGGTTTCTTACAGCCCTAATAGCCGGGAGATGGGGGTGAGGGGGTGTCTCCCTCTTTAAACAGACAAAGCTCAGTGCGGCACTGCTGGATAGTCCCACTGTGGGTTTGATAAGCGGTGGGTTTCTCTCTTTTGCATAGCATGAGTCCAGCGCCACTGTCTACAGTACTCACATGACATGCCAAATGCTGGAGGCCAAAACTTACAACTTGGATGCATGCGGAGCAATCCAGTGTCTCCTTATGCAAACTTTCAAGTGATTCTTCTCTTGTGGGCAGCGTCAAAAGCCACAAACGTGCAATGTGCCTTACAAAGGAGCTGAAGACCTATGGAGAAGTCAGAAACTGGCTGGAGAGCAACAAAAGCAGGCGGGAAGGAGCCCCTGGAGCTTGATCACCTTCTCCCAGGTATTGTGTTCAAACCAACTTCAAACCAACAAATCCTTGAAATCAGCTCAGTTTGGGTGTGCCCGGACAAGCTGCAGTCAGACCACTGGGCTGCAGTGTGGGCATGTGAAATTTCTGCTAGAGTTCCGTTTTTACAGTGCTAGAGGAGCTACTGTTTCCTTTGCTCTGCCAAAGTGAAGTATTCATAGTAGCTGGGTTGTGCCTAATCCACATCGGTGAAAGCAGTGTATTCTGCCCTCCTGGCAACATCTGCTTTGTTACTTTGACTGTAAACACACTCTGTATACACATGAACCGTGAGCCCCCTCCAGCTTTTTAACTCCTGGCAACTTCACCTTGTTTGTTATTCTGAAAGGCCATTCAGGTCACCTGTGCCCTGATCGGGGTACATCCATGGGTGCATTGCAAAAGGATGTGGTTACAACCTGACAAGATTTTCTGTGTGAGATTTTCTGTTTAACACTGCCAGAGTCGATCCTCCCCAAAGAGCCACCGCACCAATGTTAACCTGTAAAACGGCAGCCTCTGCTGCACTTCCACTCATGTCCAGGGATGACTTCTGCGTTTTGAAATGATCCAAAGTGCAACTTTATCGAGGTATAAAAAGCAAACAAAACCTGTTGCCTGCTTTGCTGCTACTTGGCTCCTTAACTCGTGAGTGGCCCTGCTCAGCTCGTACCTCATGTCTGTGACTGAGTGCATTTCTGAGAAAGAGGCTCACTGAGTTTGCACAGCTTGTTATTGCTTGAGTTCACACGCACATCTCTGGCAGGAATGAACCTGCTCTAATGGTTAGTGCAAACGACGCCTTGCCTGTCCTTGCTTTCGTCCGCAGGACTGGCAGCAAGATGGACAGACAACGTAGTTGGTCAAGAAGAAACTTTCCTGACTGTCGAGAGAGATTCCCAGGCAATGGCACACGGGCTCTCTCCAAGCTGTACCCAACCCAGATCGTTTTATGGTTTCAGTACCCTCTTGCGCCCTAACTCTAGTACCCCCATGCTCTTTGTAGAGGCCCTGGTAAACTAAGCTGCAGGTAGGCTGTTTCTTTTACTATATGACAGATGTGTGAGGGGTGGGGAAAGCACCTGGAAATGGCCCCGAGGGGGAAATCTGGATCTTGCCTAACAAACTTCATTTGTCATGACATGAATGTGGAATTCACCTCCATCAGAAGACATGCAAGGACAGGATATTGCTATAGATGCTGAGTCTGGGCACTGCAGAGCAGGAAATGGTGACCTGAAGAAAAGGGGTCTAACCTTTTTATAGCACACCTGGAGAAACCGCAGCTTCCTGCCTTGTGGCCAGAACTAGCTTTTCTTCCTCGTTTTGTGCTTGCATCGTTAAATCTACTACTTGAAAACAGCTATAATCTGGGAAGAAAGTTCCTCATACAAATGAAGGAAAAGGAACAAAGGGAGATTTTAGTATTTAAAAAACTGCAAATGACAAGTCTTTATTAAGTAGTAATTAAATTAGCTGAACTAGTTACAGAATCTTGAAGGTCCTTGACTTTCAATTTTCTGAGAAAAGTAAAAACCCAGGAAAAAATACCTTTCCTTTAAGGAGGGGAAAAAACTCTGGGAAATTCTTTTCTGACCCTCTGCAGCAATCACAGAAATGACCAAGAGAGAAAGTTAAAAAAAAGAAAGAAAAAAACCCCTCCAAACTATCAAAATTCACTCACTGTGTAACAAAGCCAAAAATGCAACTAAATTCAGTGTGGTGCAAGACAAGGGTGAGCAAGACTCAGCAAGTCACAAAGCTGAAAGACACATTCCTGTTCATAAACAGGAATGTTTTATACTATGATCCCTTTAATCTAGCCAGTCAGATCTACTAGAGACACTTCTCGTACAAGCACCCACATGCCTGCACTTTCCAGGACCTTCTCTGTTGCTGTCAAAAACCTGAGATCTGGGAGAGGCACTTGGAGGAAAGCTAGCCTTGACCACTGTTTTTTGCCAAGCTAGGTTTCATCCGGGTCCTCCCCAGTCTGTCCCACCAAAGGGCCACACTCAGCAGGTCTCGGGGGTCTAGGAGCACCAGCAGCGCTGTGACCTTTTCCCCATCCTGGGCGCTTGGCCGCCTGTGCCCAAGGCCAGCTCTGACGTGGTGCAGCTGTAACCTGGGATCACATAGATGTGGAAACAGCTCAGTGTGAGAGTGAGTCTATTGGTGGTGGGGTCTCTTTCCTTAGCTTGGGAATTGCATTTAAGCTCAGGCATGTGGGAGCTATGTTGCATGTATGCCTGTGCCTGGCCTTGCTGGTCCTGACCTGCCTTGTAACTATGGTCTTGCCTGGCAAGCTGGAATTGCAGCAAACCCTGGCTGTTGTCACATCACCTGCTCTGCTTGCCTTGCTTGGGTACTGCGGGCCAGGGTCCTTGGTGGTGAGGGCTCTCCCCTGCCTGCTTTGCTGTCATCCCCAGCTTGCCTTTCCATATGGAGCAGCCTGCTCTTACACCGGGCAAGGACCTCTTGGAGCAGCAACGGTTTCCTTTGCTTGTTGCACTGCAGCAAGAGCTTTGCCAGTTTAATTCAGCTGAAGTCCCCCTTGGCTGCTGAAATGGGAGATCCTATCCTTTCAGCAACGGCTCCCAGACCAAGGAACTAGCATCCGGGTACATATATCTGAGCAACAAATCAGGCTGAGGAACTGATGTACCTAAAATGTAACCCAAACAAAAGCATAAGGATGTTGTCATCCAAAGCAGTTCCCTGATGCTTGGGAAAGGTAGCTCACTCTGTCTGTTGTCAGTCTGCCATCAGGTAGGTTCCTTGAAGGAGAGGGGAGGATGCGGGCTGCTTCCTTACCCTGATCACTGCACTTTTAGGCAAACAGACCCCTCAGGGTGGGCAGATTGTGACTCACTTGAGAACAATTCAGCACACTCAGCTGGGAGAGCCTCCTGCAGAGAGAAAGTAGGAGCTTCAAGCAGAGAGCCTGAAGCACAAGCAGCAGGATCAAGGGTCTCAGAAATGGTGGAAAGAGCCGGACTTCACCTAGGATCTAAAGGGAGCTCTGTGGAGTTTGCTGAAACCCAGAAAGCTAAGGCTGCTAGAGAAAGAGCAAGGCTGGAGGAATGGACCTGCCATTGCAAGGATGGAGCAGGCAGCAGGGAGAGCTAACTTTTATGATGTTTTGCCCAATACATCAGACTTTAATAGCTTCCTTGTTCTTGTTTATGGTCAAAACTGAAATGCTTGCTTAAGAACAAGGTTTAGACAACAAAGGCTGACCCAAAGTCCTATCAAAAAAACCAAAACAAGTTGTACTAAAAAAGTAGCTATGCAAGAAAGACAGAAGGTATACCACTTAAAAAACAAGACACGTAATATATAAAAGAAATGTATTACTAAAAATCAGTAGGATGCAAGTTATCAAAGTACTTTTGTGAATATATATCTATAAATCGGTCCCTTCAAGCCAGAGGACAAAGTGCCAGTGGGCAGGCTGGGTGGAGGGTGTATGTTCCTGCACCATCTCTTGCTCTGGATCTGTCTGGACTCATCCTTGAGCAGATTCATCTCACTAAACGAACAGAAAGCTGAGCCAGCAAAAAAAGAAGCAGCTAATTTTCTCCTGGATTAATGAGCTGAGTAAGCTGAGCTTAGCGTTTCGTGAATACCAGAGTCAGTGTGAAGGAAGGGGCAGAAGGAGGTTACAGGTCAACATTTCTCACTTCCCCTTAGTGTCTTCATTGCTTCAGTTCAGCATAAGCTGCGCTGAGGAGCCCCTTCTTTCCCACATACATCACTCAGTCCTGCCTCTTCTTTTGTGTAGGTTGCAGCATTCATACTGCTGGCTGATGGACAGAAGCATGGAAAGGCTCTACTGTAAGTCACTGATTCTTGGATGTCTTTTTTGGGCCAGAATGAGTCTCAGCTGGATCTATTCAGGTCGCTGGTGCATGAATTCTGGTGTTGGGGGCAGCAAGGGGGCAGGAGCCAGTGGCGGTAAGGAGGAATTGCCTCTCCTGGAGCTGAGCCAACGGTGGTGAGGGCTAGCAATTGCCAACAGCAGGGAGTTAGAAGAGAGAAGGGAGGACCTTAGCTGCAGGCAGCAATGTGGACAGATGGGAGAGAGCATGGTATGACAACTTACACTATTTCTAGTGCAAGCAGGGCCTGTGCGGGCTGCGTCTATCAAAGCTCTGCCTCATGTTCTTCATCTTTGCAACTCTGAATTCAAAAAGGAGAAAAACAGTGAGAGAGTGTTTGAAATGTGCCTTGTGAATGAACTACTACTGCACATCTTTTCTGCTCTAAATAAATAACATGCAGGCATTGCAATGATACTGTGGCTTTCCCATAAACATGCACGTGTCTTAATAAACATATCAGACTCCTTCCCCATTCAACTCCTTTCTGCTGCTTGGGGATCACAGACTAAGGATCCTCCCCATGCAGTGATGGGAGATGGCTCTGAGGTGGGAAGGCTTGTTTCTGTCCTATTCTAATAACCCGATGTTATATATTTCTTAAAACAGCATACCGGTATACTGTGCTTTCACAAAACCTCTCTGATACTACTTCAGAGTAACAGCGAGAGTTGGATATTCGACACCCTTGTGTTTCTAAAGGAGTTTAGTAAGAGAAGAGACCCTTGTTTGTCCCATTTCTACAGCACTCTAAAACCCCATGCTCCAGAGCTTCTGCTAGTTGTATTCGGGAACCGGGAAGAGATTCTTGAGTTGGAACCTACTGGTCTGATTCACTGGACATTTTACTTCTTGGCATTGCCTAGAGCAATTCAGTGAAGGCAGAACATCCGATGGGATGGTTGGAGATTTGAGGGCCAGGGGGGAGCTTTTCTGAGAAACACAGTTTAAATGCTTCTTTTCTGGCATGTAGAAATACTCTTAAAATCTCCCAGGTCTTGACCACATACAGGTTGGGATCAGACTCCTGCTATATCGAACCAATAGTAGTCTTGGTAGTATGGCAGCGTCTGTGTGTATGTGTGCATGGATGTTCTTCACACCCTTCTAGACCAAGTGTCCACCATATGGACATGCTGATGCCTTCACAGCTTATTACAGTTGCTCACACCAGGAGCTGATTCGCTCAATTTGATAATTTTCTCCTTTACTGTTTCCATTTTGTGTAGTGTTTTAGAAGTGGATGTATCTTTCATTTTAACTAAGATTGCCTGTCTCTAAAGAACAACGTTTATCCCTGCAGCCATGCCTTTGAATTCTTTATGGCATGAATTTTTTGTGACTGCCAGAACCAGTGAAGTTGCAAGGTGAGACCAGTCAGTCTTTTTTCAATTATGCACTTTGATTTTATCTGCTAACTTGTCTCCTCTTGGACTGTTGACCGTTAAGATTTCCCATTCCCACATCTTACCGATAAGTCTGAAGAGCAAAGAGATACTTCCTGGATGTTTTCGGATTGAAGTTAGCTGAAGATGTACAGTTGTCTTCGTGAATGGTGTTCCCAAGTAAATGACTTGGCAGAACCAGACAAAAATCTTGGCTGATAGCCTAGTATGTGGCTTGGTTGATAAATATGAGTTTATAAAAGAAATATTTTGCATTCTTTATACTGTGTTTTGAAGGGCTGAAAGCTGAAACAAATCCTGACTGACTGCTGGGGTTACAGAACATCAGTGAGGACACTTTCAAATTCTGGTAAAAAAACTTTGGGGAAAACTGTACCGTTAATTTCTGATGCCCTTCAACTTGCAGCTTTTTTTCTGGTGCTTCTTGGTACTTTATTTCCTGGTGACCTGAAAAATGCAGAGAAATTGTGGCCCATGATTGCTTTGTCTTAGCGTGGGGTCTGTTGGGTGGAAAATACCTATTACATGGAGTGAACAACAAGGTGTTTCTGGCGCGAGGGGGATACAAGAACCACAAAGCAAACGGTGAATTTCTTCCAAATGCCAGGCAAGCATTCTTCTGCTGTGATGCTGAAGAGAAGACTACTTTTTTTTTTAAATAAATAAAAGTTAATTGTAGTTGTTTTATTTCAACATTAGAATTGCCTCATTGTTCTAAGAGAAGGTATTTCATTGTGTCAGAAAAGTGAATGTATTCCATTTTGTTAGAATGTAGAGAACTGATTTTGCTGACTACAGACATCTCCATACTTGGTTATAAAGTCACTGCAAGCTGAAAGGCACTGCATGGACAAGGAGTCCTTATTATGAGAAGATCACCCACAGTCTTCACCTATAGCCATGCAAAAATGATCCTGCCTTCACATATAAAGCGATGGGCTCTGAGCTGACTGTTGCTGCTCAAGAAAAAGATCTTGGGGTTATGAGAGATTGTTTCACTGAGCAGCTCAGTGCTCAGCAGCAGTCAGAAAAAAAGCCAATCGGCAATTACAAATTATGAAGAAAGAAGTAAGGAACAGAACAAGGAATGTCATTCACTACCATATAAATCCATTGCTCTCCTGCATCTTAAATACCCATCTCAAAAAGACGATAGTAAATATAGAAAAAATTCCAAGGATGAACAAAGCTGCTCAAAAGTATGAAATGGCTCCTACAGGAGGAAAAACTAAAAATAGCCCCCTTCAGTCCAGAAAAGATCAGCTGAGGTAGTCATATGAAAGAGGTTTATAAATCCTGAAGAGTCTGGAGACACTGGCTATCAACTGGTTGTTCAATCTGCTTTCCAAGTAAAAGAAGCTAGTAGGAGCAGATACAGAAGAAGCCAAAAGAATTGGGTATTTGTGCAATTCCTTGCTGCAGGACATGGAGGATGCTAAAAGTTTACATAGATTCAAGGTGAAACGGAACTGTTTCATGGTAAAGTAATCCACTGAGGGTAAACAAATACATAAAAACATGTCATTCTTGGAGTGGGCGGAAATATCACTTATGCTTGGCCCATTCTAATAGTCTTCCCTAGGCAGCTGCTCTAAGCCCCAGAGACAGAGTATTGGGATAGACAGACCCTTAGTCTCATCCACTGTGGCTGCTGCTATGTTTGCTGATGTCTCCTTGCATCTCCCACACATCCCTTTTCCCCCCACACTGGAATCAGGGAGAGGGCGGGCAGGCAGGGCACGGCAGGGATGGGATCGGGAAGGAGGAGCCTTTTTGGACTACGTAGCAAGTCTGAGAACAGGCTCTAATGCTGGGAGGAGCTGAAGTTTTCAGAGCTCAGGGCAGTCTGTGGTGGGGCTCCCTGCAGAGGGGGGAATTTCCTGATCAGTGAAGAGGATATATATTTCACAATTAAACCCAAAGAGAGTTTCCAGGATAGCCGGTGTGGTAAACTCAGCATGCAGTCAAGGTGTGTGTGAGAGCCCACTTGGTATCCCATACTAACTCTCCTCCGCTCTACCTCTCCTAGTCCTCACAGCCTTCCCCTTACATGCATGCCCCACTCCCTGCACTCTCTGATTGCTGCTAAACTGGTCTGTACGTTTAATCCGGATGATACCCATGTGTTTTGTCCATTTATCCTTTTCCCATGTGCCCTCTGTGAGGATAGGCAAGTTTTGCATTCAGAGGTACGACTTGGGAGAGCAGTTATCTTTTTAGTCTGTCCCAGTGATAACAAGAGAATCATGGCTTTGGTTCATACTTACACCACACAAAGACGACTAGAAACACAAAGAGAGAAACAACAGACACGATAACTGTTGCTGCTGTCCAGTCAAAATCAGGTGAGCATCCTTTTCCTGGAGTCAAGAAGAAAGCAGGAATTAATGCCACCCTGGCCAGCTGCAAAGGTCTGCAGGGCTTTTCTGCAGCAAATAGGAATGTGTGGTGCCACTTGGACAGTTACACGGGGCTGTTAAAACCCTGCAGCTGACAGCTACAAAGTCTGAATTCTCTGCTGCAAAGCCTAAGCATGGTGGTTCCAGAACAACCCACAGCAGCACCATGTAAGCCCTGCAGGAAAAGGTGAGTCGGGGCCAGGACTGGTGGTGGAAGAGGAGGTGACCCGGGCTTCCTGTGACTGGGAGCCCCGAGTTTCAGCTTTGCAGGGAATTGGAAATCCCTCTTTTCTACTGGGTAGAAACTGCAATTGCCTGCAAGGTACCACTATCCTTATATAACTCAGGGAGTTTATGATGGAGCTTTCCGTTTAGGAAGCCAGGCAATGCAAGTTTGGGCATGGGAAAGAGGCAGTCTGACTTTGCTGATGCTGAATGTCCTCCAGCAGCAGGCTGGTGAGCAGCACGTTTAGCACCGTTCCTCCCAGAACAGCAGCATCCAAGACAATAGGGTTCCCTAGAAACAAGAAAAGCAGCATGACAGGTCCTGTGATATTTTGTTAGTGCCATTAAATGCTGATAAGAGGTAATTCTTCACAGGAGAGGGAAGACACCTTTATACATTTTGTTCCCTCTAGAATTTTTGGCTCCTCAGAATATTAACCCCAAAACAGAGGTGTGGCATTGAGTTTGTACAAAGACTGTTCAAACAGCAAAAGCTGAGCAATACCCTGCTTGCTAGAGAAGTGTGCATGCCCTCCAACGTGGCTGATATACGGGTGATGGTTGAAAGCAATCCAAGGGGCAGAAAGAGTCGTCTTGTTACCAAGTTCGCTACCCTCTGTGCTCTTGCTATGAGATCACAGATAAACAGGTGTGCAACATTCATGCATACTTACGTGGTTTTGCTTTAAATTTCTGCCACGTGCCTGGGGAAAGTGCTAAGATCACAGCTACTAATAACATTATGATGATTCCCACCACAAGGAAGAGCATTAGAAGAAAGGCTGGAGAGATGCCTGCAAGAAACAAGAAAAAAGAGGAATTGCCAACTGGAGACTTTGGGCTCTGTTCTGCAGGGATCCTCATGCACCCATGTACCAGAGCAGCCGCTGACCCATCAGAAAACCTCATGGAGGCACTGCAGCAAGGGTGCCAGCAGCATCTTGTTCTTTCGTTCTTTTACGTCTCTTTTAATGACCGCATTTGAACAGCTTTTTGATGCCACAGATGAACAAAGTTGAAAACCCTCATCTGTCTGTGAGTAGAAATGCCTCACATTAGCATGCCTGGCTGTCACACAGAGGAGAGATGCTGTGGGCTTAGCATGATGTGAAAGCTAACACTTCAGAAAAGGACTCAGGTGTGTGCCCATGCATAAACCTATACCTATTTTCTGTATACCTTTCCTTTGGTGACCCTTAGCCTGGATGTTTGCAATGCCATCTTTCTAAGCTTGTGTCTTTGGTAACTCTCCGTATCAACATTCCATCACGATGTTGGCAACAGCCAAGGAAAGGCAACGGCTTTCCCCTCACCTGGTAAATGTACAAGTATGTGCTCTTCCTCCCTGCACCAAAGGTGCTCCCTTGGAGCTGATACATAGTACATAATCACTTTATTTCATTTGCTGCCTCGTAGTTGGATACTGGTACCTTTCCAAAGCAGCATGATTGTGATTTTTACCTTCCTCTTGTATCCAGAGACCACTGGCAATGGCCAGAAGAAGACAGGAGCCAAGTAGCAGCACAAGAAAGCCTACACAAGGCCACCTCCAGAACACTACTCCTAGGGAAGCAACACACATTAGACTGGTATTACCTATCTAGTAAAGCAAAATGTTTGGCATGAGATGAGACCATTGCATTTATCAAAGGGCTGAAGGCAGCCTCTGTCTCTGCGGCCAGTTTAATGTACTCTTGAACTGAAGCAGGGAATTTAAATAACTTTTATACATCCATAAGGGTGTGCAGCTTTTTCAAACCTTGACTTCTGTGGGAGTACTGGGCCCACACTCCACTTCCAGCACTCCACACAGCGCCGCATGCCTGGCAAAAGTAACGGAGACTTATCTTTTGACCCAGTGCTGTTCAACTGGTGGCAAGGCAGGCAAATAATATGAACAGCTGGTGTTTGTTACAGAAAGCTCACCTCATTTGAAGATGGCAAAAAAAAGGTCGATAGCAATATAGACCCACTGTGGGGTCTGCAGGAATTGAAGGAGATGGAATATTAACCCAAGTTTGAAGCGAGTTCATGCAGTTAAGGCTGGCCAGGGGGTGTCGGTATCAAAGGAAACCTGAAGCAGTGGGAGATGGGACTGTTTTACATGTCTTAGAGAAATGTGACAATATGAAAATGAGCACCCTGAGCTGTTCACAGAAGATGAGTAATGTACCTTATTGACTTCATCTGTTCTTACTTGCAAATTTCTTTGTCCACCTCCATTTTTTAACAGCAGCAACTAGGCAAATTATGAAATCTTGGCTAAAAACCTCTTTTCCAAGGCTGGAGGGAAAAGAATGAGACAACATACCAACTCTTTTTTTTCCTGATAGATAGTACAGAGGAAGGAGGCCCAGTGTGGCAGCCCAGGTGAAGAAGCTAGCAGCAGTAGACATTTGCTGTGCTTGCTTCAGAAAAGGTTTCAAACCTACAACAAAGAAAGAATTCAAGTTCTCACTGACAGACTCACAAATGGGAGATTGAAATGGTAGCCAGAAGCTAAAAGAAGACGGTGAAAGAAGGAGGACAATGGTGTTCAGTGAAGGATAAAAACTGAAATCCCACATTACGTGTTGCTGTAAATTGTTCAACTTCTAGGGGGTGGGGGGGAAGGAAAAGGAAACCAGCATGAATTAACTTAATCTGCCAGGGAAGTGGGGAGAAGAAGTTGTTTTCTCACCTGTCTGAAGACTTCACTCTAATACACCTAAGGAAAAGGCTGTTGATGTTCTGTGGTTCAAGCTGCGTATCCCTTACCGTCAATGATCAAGTCGAGGGAGGCTTCGTCCCAGCTTACTTCATTGCTGACATTGCAGGAGTAGGAGCCACAGTCTGATTTCTGCCCATTCTGTATCTGCAAAACTCTGAAGTCTTCAGAAAACACATAATGACCATCTGGGCAAAGCAGCTGCCCATTTTTCTTCCAAACAACATCTTTTACTGCGGCAAGATGCTCCACCGCACAAGATAATTGGATAGGTGTATCAGCCAGTTTTGAATCTGTCTGTAAGCCAGGTTTGGACACGGGGTCTAGGAGAAACAAGAGAGTTGGATACATTTACCTTTTCTCATAATATTTTAAAAGTCCAGGTTCCAAGACTAGGCACTTAACACCAACCTCTGTCACCTAAACTGAACCAAATCTGCTGATGTAGAGTGGCAGAAATACATATTAGCTGAAGACATCTTCTTGAATTGTAGTCTGCTGTACGCATTGACAGTCTATATTTATGCATTCAAATACATTACAGGAAATATACTAATATATATTTTGTTAACTATATGCTCAGGGCTTTCCTCATTAGAAACATTAGAATCACTCTTCATTTCTACTTAGGTCTGTATAAAGTACATTCAATGCAAATATTTCTGAAGCAGAGTGTTAGCTGCTCTTCTAGTATACAAAGCCATAAAAAAGTGCTTATGATAAGCCAGCCTGTGACAAGCCCAGCTGCTTCTCCAGAGCAGGAATGAGATCTGTTTTATGTTTCTTTGACTTTTAACAGCTATTCCAAGTGTCTGCTTTATTAAAATCTCTGCTTTCTCACTTACCTATAACTAGGAGGAGTATTTCTCTCACTAAAGTTTTCTTTAAGTTGACCGTGACCATGTAAGTACCGCTGTCATTCACTTGTGCGTTTCTCAGCTCAAGGGAGCCATTGGATGTATGGAATTGTACTCTGCCTTCATAGTGATCATAGATCACTATTTTTGAATCTGACTTGAAGTAATCCACAATTCCTTTCTGTGTCGGGCCTTTTTTGTACTCCCACTGCATGAACCATATGATCTCGGTGACATTTTTGAAGGTGAGCAGCACTGAAGAGCCCGTAGCTGCAAACAGCTGTTTTGAGGAGCCTGTGACTTTTGGAGCCTGTTGTAAGATCAGTAACAGCACTGAAAAGAGCAAAGAGAGGTAGATAGTTAGTCTTACACAGCACTTCATTTGGGGACCTGGGCTCAGGGAGTGAGAGCCTGCTGTACTGGGATATGGGTGTCAGTCTAGCAGGGATGAGAATCCCTAGCTGAGCCATCAGCTCTCGCCATCCATGCAGAGAGCAGTGCTGGGCTGGGACTACTGCCAGCACCGCAGAGCCGAGCATCTCAGCACTACAAGGCTGAGTTTGGGGAGGGATCTCTGGGCTTGAGATCTCATCCTGGTTCTGGATTTCTGAAATTTGGCACCATCTCCAGCTCCTCCAGCCCCTCAGTTTGGCCAGTGACGATGCTCCACAACACGTATATTGGTGCGCATGAGTAGGAGGGACTTCCACTGCTCCTGTTGCCCAGGCCTGGCTTAATCTTTGAAAGTGGAGCATTTGCTTGTGCAGTCCGGGGTTGAGCTCATCTTCAGATGAGATTATTTGCATGCCTACGTGAATGTTTAGGCAGGAAGAGTCTGAAATACACTTTGTGGGGGCCAGACAAGCTCTACATACTCAAGCACGGATGCTGCATTCTGAAAAGCTGTCTCTCACTGGAACATCAGGATCATCTGGAAGAATTTAAAACTGCAAAGAAGCAAACAAGTACAGACACTTGGTATGATCTGTTCAAGTCCATATACACCTCTTTTCTCCAGTTAAGTGCCTGTTCCGCTCACTGGTCCTTCCCAGACTGAGCTCCCACCATTTTCATGCACTAAGCTGGTAGATGTGCCAGGAGCATTATGTTTTCCCATTTAAGTGGATGAATATGTCTTTTCTCTGCGCATTAACCTATTTCTAGCTTCACACAGGGTTGGTTTACAGGTACCGCCAGTGTAACATTTGTATCTACACTCAACCTTTCAAATTCCCAGGCAGGCTGGCCAGGTCCTTTCTTTTTAGCTGATAATACACTGTTTTCAGAACAGCCTAAGGGACAGAAGAACTGAAGTTACAGCCTCACTGAGACTGCTCTTAGCACACCAACAGCAGTCCCACGTGTGTTTATTTAATTCTTCTGGCAGGACTTGAATGGCAGCAGCAAGGACAGATCTCAGGGGATTGTGACTGAAGTATCAGCTCATATCCCCACTAGAAAAACGGGAAAAGATCCATTTTCCTCAACCGCAGGCTTGAATCAAAAAGTTGAGCAAACAACATTGAGAAGGGAAACTAAAGAGCAAAAGAAAACAGCCAGGAGAGCAATCACTAGGTCCTAAAGGGAATCCCCCCCCCCCCCCCCCCCGAGGGGTGATCTTCCCCTCTGAGAGAGCAGGTGCCTGCTGCTTGGGCTACCTGGGCTAGCTGCCTGCCACGTTGCTCCTCTCCCACAAAGCACGCCGTGCCTTGTGCTAGTGTGGCTGGTGCCACTCTGCCCTTGGAGTGACTCCAGCAACCCCAGCTGCTTTGCTAACAGCTTTTTTTGTTGTTGTTTTAGCTCTTTGAACAGGCAGTGTACGGGCTGTTTCTCTGCTCCCAGGAGACTGCAGCAGCTTCTCCCTTCTCACCTGCTTTCCAAGGGACTCTGTGTAGCTCTCAGCTGTTGTCATCAGTGAGGACAAGCAATCCCACAGACACATTTAAACACTGCAGGATGGTCCTGCTGTACGCTCTGACAACTAAAACCTCTCGGCGTCATTCCCCTTCCTAGCAGAAATGCCTCGCAGCTATAGCACAACACAGGCAAACCAGCTACATCCCAGGCCTGACCAGTAGCCCTGTCTCTTCATGCTCCTTTGCCTCCACTGGATGCTATCAGACCCTCATCCCTTCTGGAATCCCTCTCCTCGCTCCAGGTATTCTCCGGGAGAGGGTTTCTTTTCAGTTGAGGTTTCAGCCTCCAGACTAATCTGAATACATATCAGCCAAAATTGCTCAAAATCCTTTCTCTACATCCCCTTAGTGCCTCTCTTCTAAAACTCCATCCTGCAAACTTGAATTCAAGTACCTAATACAATGATCAGCAAAAGCAACACCCAACCACCCTTTCTACCACCACAGGGCTTCTGCAGGCAGAATAAGGGGTCCTTCTTTGCCGAAGGAGAACTTCAGCTGAGCTGCGGACGTGCCCATCCTGTCATACCCAGAGAGAGGAACCGAAATGTTTATCAAATCCCATTTATTCTCTTCCTGTATTTTACTGTTTCTGCAAAGAAAGTTAGGTGGCTAGTCAGTCGTTTGCCAATAACTGAGTAGGTTTTTGTTTCCCTGTAGTTTTTTTGAGCCCCCTTTGCCTCTCAATTCTTTGGTAATCCTTTTCTGGGTTGTTGTTGTTGTTTTCTTTTTCTTTTTTTTCTTTTTTTTAAGAAACATAGATTTGCAATTTGCAATGCTATTTTACCTGAGGCCTGTCTTACCTGAGGCAGTCCCTGCCAGCTTGGTGCTCCTGCAAAGATACAGAAGAAGAAATGGGAGTTTCTGGAGGTTCACACTGCCCAAGGTCCGGTGAAACACAAAGATCATTCTGTTGAGAACGAGGCTTTGGCATGAAGGATAAAATCCTTGTTTGCTTTGAGAGCAATTGATGAAAATAACCACATTCTTTCCACCGGCTCTGCTCTCCACTGAGCGTGGTTAAAGTCAAAATCCCTACCTGAAGGCTGGAAAAAATGCTTCCTACAGCAGGTCCTGCTCTAAATGCAGCAGAGAAACAGCAAAGTAGAGCCATAAGCAGCAAAGTGGCTGGTTCTGCTTTGCTGGTGCAAGCGCAGCCCATGCTCTTGCATTGCTACAACAACTCAAAGACTCCTTCTTAACTCTTCAGGACTAATAAAATGTGCCAGTTCAAAACAAGCGTGGCTATCTGCTCTCAAGAGAGTGGTTCAACTGTCATGAAAAGACCTTTATGATAGCACTAAGGCAGCTTAAAAAGAGTTGAATTTCTCTGAAGTAAGAGAGATGAAAAAGAATGGCAAGAAACTTATGGCAAGAGACTTACATTTCTGCAGTACATCAGTCACTGCTGGAGTGAAGAGTTCATTCTTCTTTTACAACTGTGAGTATAAACTGGCAGGGAGTTCTTTCAGGACAGCATTTCTCCTCCTTTTTACACGCCCACATAGTTTTGTTTGGGCCTTCCAATACTCATGAGGGCCACCTATCAGCCAAACACCAGCTTGTCCATCTGCCTGCACAGGAGGTGTGATTTGTTCACTCCCTGCTCTCTGGGAGTTTGTCTCCCTGCTAGTAGCTCTGCAACCAGAGCAGAGAGAGGGCACCCGTCCCCTGCAGAGGTCTGACTGGCTTTTTGCGAGGATCTCCTGGGATGCGTGGGAGCTGTGTTCAAACCCTGGCGGGCTGAGGAGACGTCCAGCTCAGGCTCGACTTTATAGGCACTCTCAGCTTATACAGGGAGCAGGGAACAGGGAGCCCTGCCGTGACTGCTCTTCAGGACAATGTTTTTTCTGGGCATCTCACTTGTACCGTAAGTGCAGGTGGCGGCTGTGCTTCCCACGCACCTGGGTCCTTCGCTACCCTGTAGGCAAACAGATGATTCTGGATTTGTAGATGTGCCTCTCCCTCCCCTCTGGATGGGGGGGGTCACCATCTCCTACTTGCATGCTCTCCTCTCCCCTCGAGGCACAGGGACAGAGGTGGGAGGCAGCCAGCCCTTCCCCAGGACAGGGGGAGGCTGGAGCCTTCTCGAGGCTCCCTCTCTCCTGGGGAAGGGTCCCACTGCACCTACGGTCACCCACGCTTGCAGGGAGGAAGGCACAGCACCCTGGGAGCACTTCAGGCTGAGCTCGAACCCTGCTGGAGCCAAGCACAGCAAACACCCACGCACACCAGCATGGCATGATTGAACAGTACTGCTAGCCTTCAGCAAGGAGAAATGCATGTAAATAGGTTGGTAAATCAACAGTAGCTTAATTAGAGATATCCTAAGGCACAGATAGAAGAGGCAGCTGCTTTGCACCAACAATTATGGGACTGTGACAGGAAGGCAAGGTGGAGAATAAGAGAGGCAAGGGTAAATGGCAGAGCTCGTAGCCAGGAGTCTAAGGAAGACCCTTGGCTGCCTTCCTGTAGAAGCTGAGCACCCCCATTGCATGTTCTGCATGGAAAAAGCCAGAATAAGTTTGTCCAGCTTTTAACTTCTTCTTTGGTGTGTTACACTAGGAGAGCATGACATAAGGAAGGGGCTCCATAAGGAGCTGCTGCTCTGCCTTGTTTTTCTGAGTAGCCAACAGAGGTGCAGCAGGGGGAGACTCAAGCAGCTCTGTTCATAACAGGGAAACCCTAGAAACGTACTGACATGGAAAATACAACACGTGAAGGAGCAGATTAGACAGTGCCAACAGGACACAGCTCTGTCATGCCCAAGGAGACACGGAGCTCTTCTCCTGCTCCCTGCCTGTATCTCTGCTCAGGGAGGATGCCGAGGAAGGGCACCAATTTCAGAGGGACAATCCATCCCTGTCGCCCAACTGCAAACAGAGAAGGCTCCCCTTTATAGCTCTCTCCTCCCTCAGCCCCCTACACCTTCCTTTCCCCCCACCCTGTGCCCATGTGATGGGGCACGAGACAGAAAGGCAGAAGGACAGAGAAGGAGAACAGTAACCACTTCAGAAAGTTTACTCACATTCTGCCATAACTTAGTCTTACTTGGCCGTGGGTCAGTTCTAAAACCGAGAGGTGTTTGCAGGTAACAGGTAACATTTGGAGCCAATTTGGCTCCAGCTGCACTCTGCCTTGGTACCAAGTCTTACGAACTGAGATAACCTCTTGGGAGGATACAGCTCTAGGGTTAGCAATGAGAACCCATATCTGATGCCTGACTATCTCCAAAGCAGTTAGCCTATGTAAATCAATGCACGAGGATATACACTTATCTTAGAAGAATGTTTTTGCTTTTTATCTCTAAAACAAAACTCGCTGGAAAGACCGAAAAGGAAGGTCCTAGGGTAGCAGAGTGGAGGAGCAGAGGTGGAGCAGATCTGCTTGGAGCTCCGTCTGCTCTGAAGCCCGTTTCGCTGTGGGGCACTTTTGGTGAGTGAGAGCTTTTATTTCAATCCGTTTCTTGCACTATAAATAGGCTTATTTTCCTGTTCCAGTATGTAAATACCACTGCCTGCTCTTCTCCAAGTACCCAGTCCATGTCAGGCCACCCACGTGGTCAAAATGTGGCTTTAGCTATTCTTGCACTTCAGCATAACTTTGGCACAAGCTAGGGAAGGAAAGGCTTTAAAGAGGCCAGCTTCTAGGCCTGGATCGTTTTGGTCCTCAAATCCAAGGCGTGGGTTCAACCGTGTCCTTTAAAAAAACAAAACCAGTAAGAAAACAGCATTTCACTTTCATTTGAAGCCATTTTCGTTTGGTTTTTTTTTTATTCCTTGCTCTCCTAGAGCAGGTGAAGTAGAGCTTTTCTTATGCTTGCTGTAGCAACGCTTCCCAGGAGAGGGCACCCTGGAGTTGTCTGAATGCTGTATCTCACTCACAAGTTACAGATCATACTCTGTCCCCTTGGTGAGGGACATTTTCCCCGATAATTGCCAGGACAAGAGCTGAGGAAACAGCTTTCAGAAGATGTTCTGAATGTCCTGTTTATTTGGCAAGTGTTATTTGCTGGAAGCAAAAGTGCTTTATGGCGTGGTGGCTCTGTATTCACATACCGCTTCCAACACCTCCTTCCTTTTGTATGTCTGCAATAGTGATGCTTTCTTTTACCAGCCCTTGACATCTTTCCCTCTCTTTCCAGGTACTTCAGAAGGGTGGTGCAGGTCACATTGCCCCTCGCCTCCCTGTTGGCCAGGAGGAAGTTACAAAGGTATTTGAAACTGAACCACTACCCAAATTATTATCTCCAGTGAGCCTTTAGCCAGGTGTGCTCTGCTAGCCGTTCTGCAGCCTTGCACAGCCTGCGCTGCAGCTAGAATAGGCCAAAATAAACCTTTGATCGTGCAAGAGAGGCTCTGGGCCCCACCAGGACCCCTCTGGCCCCACACACCCCTGCACCACACACCCACAGTGTCTGTTCAAGGTCTCTTTGAACATCAGAAAGCATCAGTGAGCAGTAAATCGCCCTGCTGATATGGAAGCCCTGCTCTACAGAGCAAGTTAACATTTCTTCCAAATTACTCTTATGGCTCAGTGTTGTTGGCTGCAAGCTCTGCATCCATGTTTCTCTGGTTTACCTGCCCCATCTTTGCTTCTGTAAAAGCAGTGGCAGCCTGCGATTTAATCTCTCAGTATACTGCTGGTGCTTATAATGTGACAGAGAGGCATGGGTAAAACTTGGAGTTAAAAACAAATTGGCATGTCAGAGTCTATTCAGTCTTTGCAATGTTTTTGTGATTTGTAATGGTTTTCTTGAATGCTTTTTTTTTTTTTTTTGTCACTTCTGCTCTTTCTTAGATGGCTGTCTGTGTGAACTGAGGAACAAAGGCAATATGATCAACTTCAAGCACTCGGAAGTTATTAGGTAAGCCTCCAAAACTGTGTGATTTCATTTTTTAACTGAAGTTTTCTTTCTCTTTGGTTTTTCTTTTTTCCCCCTGAGCCTTTCACATACATGAGTTATTGAATCTGATTTTCAAAAGGCAAAGTAAACACCCTCCCCCATCATAGGTTTTTGAATATTTACATGACCGCAGGAGTTTTAAGAAGTGCCCAAAGATCCCAGGGGATATCGGAGAGGTTGTAATACTGAGGCTGCTTTCACACTGGCTACAAGACTGCAGGGTCTTCTGCAGGGGCTAAAGCAACAGCTCAGGCTCAAAGCCTTTCAGCTCAGCCTGCTAACCTCTGCGGGAAGGGTCTCTGCAGCTTCACGTTTTGTCTCTTCTCAGCCCCTTGGACAGCCCACTGATCTTCAGCTAAGTGATACGTAGCATTGAAGATGAGACATTTGCCATGTATTTGCACATAAACAGAGCTGCCCCTATAGCAATGCAAAAAAGAACCCAGATTAAAGGGATGTGGAAGGGACAGGAAGGTAAAACGACATGCTGTATCGGTTTAAATAAAGCTGTAGCTTATCCTCTGAGTACAAGACCCTTCCCTGCCTCAGAGGTGTTATTCCATCTGGGCTTGCTATTGGCATTTTGTCTTAAAAAGTCCGGGCATAAATTTCATGAACCTGCATGGTGATGCAGAGGCAGGAGGGAAAGATGTTGCTGTTGACCTGGTTTGAGTCTTTTCTTTTTATGGCAGTGCCGTTTCCACTCAGAAAGGTCTGTCATGCAATCAGGCTTGACCTCCCACCAGCAGGCATCGCCTATTTGCACTCAAATGAAATTTTAAAAAATTCATAAAAATAGATTTATAAAGTGCTTTAGCTAATGCCATCTTGGTTACTAGCTATACCTTTGAACTCATACAGATTTGACTGACTTCAGAGCAATTTGTTTCATCCTCTACTTTGAAGATTTAGCAAAAGCATTTGCGTTAGAAGTTCTCCTAGCTAGAAATTTGCTTGAAGATGTTGTTTCAGTAACATTTTTTCATCTGAAAGAAAACTTGCAGCCGCTGTGTTTTCAGCCCTTTTGGCAGGCATACCTCTGCATTGTGTATATTGTGCAGGGTAATTCCTAAAATACTTGCAGATAATTAAGCACAGATTTGGAGAAATTACTAATATCATCCCAAATATTAAGCTGAAATAGGAAAGAAATCCCGTTGGTAATTGATGTGAGTTTTGTTTTTTTGTTTTTAAATATTTGATTAGTTCTTCAATTTGCCAAGTATTCAGTAGATGATTGTTTCAAAACTATTAAAACTAACTAACAAATGTATTTCCTAAAATGGAAAGGCAGAGTAAGGTGAATTTTAAAAGAGAAAATGGAAACTCGCTGCTCGAGCTCATGTCATGCAAACGTACAATGCTTCTGTTCAGAAGAGTCCCTGTTCCACCACACGGGTTATTCTGGTTATTGTACACGTGTGGGCTGAGCTTGTCTTGTACTTGCAAAGTTCACCACGATGCCTGCTGATATCTGCTCATCATTTCTGTCCTAGCAGCTGTGGACGTACAGCTGATCTTACCGATTTGTAAGAAAAAAATGGTTTTTAGAAAAAAACCTAAAGGGTCAAGGGCACTTTTCAAGAGCGTGGGCTCGATTCCCATTTGGCTCGTGCTGACCAGATCACAAAGAAAGCAGATGAAGGAGTAACGGAAAGTCTCTTCCACAGGAACATGGGCCAGGAAGGGTGGACAAGATCACGGAGGCTACAGCTGCTTCTGCAAAGAGCACAGCCAGGAACTGCAACCCAGCAGGGCAGCCCCATCGGCATTGCGGCCCACTGCAGACTTGTAAATGGAAACGGTGCAGACAACGGGATATCACACTATAGTCATTTGGGAGGGGGTATTTTGGATCAGCTCCAGTCTGGTTCCTTGGACTGCATATGCATGAGCAGTTAACGCACATCATGTGACCACCTTCTAGCTTGCTTTCATCCAGGAGTAAGCCGGTTTGCAAGCTGCAAGCCCAGTCTGCAAAACCAAGCATGGCGAGTGGGCTAACTGCGGTTCATTTCAGAAGAGCACTTCTGCCTGAAACAAATGTCCGCATCTTACACCCTGATGCAAGGTCTCTGCGGTCCCCTTCTCTGCTGTGCCCGCTGGGTGTGCAGTGGGTATTTGAGCATCAGCAGCTTCAAAGTCAAAGTAAAAATAAATGCGAGAGTGTCAATGCCACATAAGCATTTTTACCTCTGTCTTTGGAAAAACATATGTGTCTGGTCCACTTCTCCTGAAGCCAAAGTCTGCCAATCTGCAGATTATGGCCACTGTGGCCAAGAAAAATTAAGCCAAATGCAGACACAGCTCACAGAGGGGCTATTTCAAATCCCAGCAGGGATGGCTAGGCATGGTTTGGCTGCTCTGGCTATTTGGAAGCTGAAGGCTAGTTTTTTTCCTCTCTGCAGCTGGGGAACCCTAAAAGTCTATGGGAGATTGCTCCCTTGAGTATGTAGCAGCAGGATTTGGGTCTGAACTGTTTGCTGCAGTGATGACATAGATTAACATCCTCACTCATAAAAAGCATCTCTGCCTGGCCTGTCTCAGTGCCCTGCACATGAATGTCATAGAAGAGCAGGCGCTTTGCATGAATTTGCTGCTGAGATATAGAAATGAGAGAGACTGGGCTAGATGACAGCAGGTTTTCTGCTCTGTTTTGAATGTGTAGGGGCTCACACGTTGGTGCAAACATAAAAGTCAGCCCATCTTTTCTCAGTGTTAAGGCCACCAGGGCAGGAAGCTCAGGCTGCACTAGCTAAAGCAGAAGCTTCGCTGTGGCTTTGCTTGAGCTCTTCAAGGCTGTGGCTAACATCGCTCTGAAGAAGGGGGCTACGTGACCATATTGACCAAGGGCTGTTGCATCTCCTCTGTTGCATCTCATCACAGGAAATATAGCTCCTGTTCATGATATTGGGTGTGCTTGTGTTGAATAATCTCTATATTATCATGTTCTCATTCTGCTGTTATGGCACACGAAACCTTTGCACAGGCAGATGTGACATTATTTTACTCAGCTCAAGAAAACCAGTCTTTGTTTGATCCAAAAAGTTGTCTAGCCAAATTCTTCTCTCAGGGCTTGCAGTCTCACTGAGCTCAGACTGAGAAATCCCTCCTGAAGTGCGGTACAGGGATAGAGTGGGAACAGGAACAGGATTTGACCCATTTATTTATTCCAGGCATTTCTATTCAGAAATGAAATCCCTCCATTTTGACACCTTTTTTTATCACATGACATTATCAAATGCTTACAGAAAAATGACAACAACAATTTCATCTCCTGACACTCAGATATCATGACAATATGCCAATAACTAGATAACAATTGCATCTTGAATATATCACAGCCACAACAGTTTCCACACGTTTCCTGTAGAGCTCTGTTCAAATATAGCTGGACTTGAAGGAATAATGAATGGAAATCCCCCCTCAGAGTGAGGTCTAGAACAGATTCCTCAAAGAGTTCATCTAGGTCCTTCTGCTAAAACACTGTTTATGCAGAAATCTAAGTTTTGACGAGAAAAACATTTGTCAAGAAACACATTTGTTCTGATACCTCCAAAAAGAAGATACTGAGGGGGTTCACACAAATGCTCGATTACTGTCTGCTCGCCCTCTGCATCATGCTTTCATTCCACTTAGAGGTTTGTATTAAGTACTTTACTGATGTGCATATTAATGGAAAATACAAGGTTCACAGACGGTGACACTTTTGTGCTTAAGGACATGGAAGAAGTGACAAAACTATGTCCTGAATAAGCATAGGGAAGGAATAAGTGAGTATATTTTGAAAGAAGGGATTATATGTGTCCAAACTCTTGACAAATTCAAATTTAGCCCATCTGGAAAAGCTAATGTGCTCCACCAGGAAGAGCTCTCTAACATAAACAACCTGACGCCTGTCTGGGGATAAGGTCAATCTCTCATAAGGCTCCGCGTTAGCAAGTTTGCAGCAAAGCAGCTAGATAAAAGGATGCACACATGTCCTTTCCTCTGGCTTTCAAATTTAATCTTGATACTCAAGATTTTGCACCAGATTTTCATTTTATTTCTTTACCTGTATCTTTTACTAGTTTTTGTAACTGTGGTGTCTATGTTTTTGGATATTGTAAGCAAATACTTTTACTTTAGCCTGGCTCAGGGTGAAGATGATTTGAATGCAATTAGGAAATAACAGGGCAATCTTCTCCCCCTGAGTTCGTGATAAATTAGAGCACATAAAAGGAGCCCAAGACAGCCTGCAGAAAAGCTAAAGATAGTCGGAGGTCTTCCTGTGTGCAGACTGGTGGGGAGAGCAAGCAATGCAGGAGAAAAACAAACAATGCAGGGGAAAAAGCATGTGTGTTTCTGTGAGCAGTGATAACCAGCTGGGCTCTCTGCTACAGAGTAGGAAGTGGAGAAGAGCCCTGAATCCTGAGTGCAAGCATAGAGCTTGGCACACTGGGAAGGGAGGGAAATACACGTTGCTCCTTCTCTCTGGCTACTAAAAATCTGAGAACTGTCTTTCACAAATGCATTGTTAAATTTGACCAAACGTATACCTTGATTTCTAGCCTGGGCTGTGCTATACCTTGAGTGACTAAGCACTAAAGGCTTAACGTGCTAGAGAGAAAAGTAGGTAAAAATTACAGAGTGCATTAGTTTAATGCTCTTGTGGTTATCATCACTCTTCTGGTCTTTTTTCCGGAGAAAAGATGATGGTCTGTGTGCTGTTACCTTTTACGTGCTCTCTCTGGTTCTGTATAATCAGGTTACTTTCTTTACTCTGTAACCACATTCCTTGGGGCAGTGGTGACTGCTAATAGGAAGCAAAGAAGAGAATATGACTAAGCTTACAGAATTAGTCCTCACTCTCCTGTAGCTAAAACAGTAAATGTTTTGTAGTACTAGTGCTGAATGAAACGAACTTTATCAATGGACTCTACTGAACGTAACCCCAAAAGATCATGGATGTGAAGCTTTAACAAAAGGCTGTGTCCTCTTTGATTAAAGCTATTAAATACTGCTTTGGGTGCCATTGTTCAGTGGTGGATGTGAGACGTGAGCTTATTCTGTTATTCAGGGAGTGCTCGCATTTGGGAGGCGTGGGGATGCTGTGTTTGCATTGAGTTAAGAAATAAGCACAGCTACACAGGAGGTATAGTCCTTGGTTTGGATGCTGCAGTCATTAACACCAAAATAAGTCAGTAGCAGAACTTGCCCCAGTGCTCTACAAGGACTGTGATGTATGACTTGGCTCCACGATAGCTAATACTAAACTCCTCTGCCAACAGAGTAGTGCTAAGAAACGCGTCTTCACTGTTTTTGCCCTACTGCTGTGTAGTGTTTATGGAAGATGCTAACACCTGATGCTGCAAGTTAATCTTCTATTCTTAGTCCCTATTTCTTGCTTTGAAAGAAATGGTTTTGGAAAACTAAAAGCCCTCTGCATGTAGTCTGTGACCAAAAGTCATCTGATGTCTTTGGCTTTCTTTTTTGAAAAACTAAATTAAAAGGTTCAGCAAGTTTTACACTGTATTTTTTTGGTCTAAAAATAGGCCCAAATACTCCCCGCATCAACAAAACTGCAGAAGGAAATAGTAAAGGTCAGAGGAGACATGATTCTTGTGAATCCTGGTGAAATCTCTCTGTCATTAGAGAGCACCCTGTCCTTCAGCATCTGTTTGACCACACGACAGCAAATAAGATGGCTTTGGCAGTGATCCGACAAAACGTGAGGACTTGTGAAGAGTGCAACATCTATCTGAATTTAGCTGTGTAGTGAAAAGTGTTTGCTGATGTCTGCTACTATTTCTGGGAGTAGCACAGAAGCAAAGACTTAGGCTGACCCCACTTGCAAAGAGTGGTGCATTTCCAGGGATGTGACAGGGGCATCCTTTAACTAACTCATGCTTGATTTCAGAACAGCTGTAATGAAGTGGGACCTCTCATTAATAAAAAAAATAATAATAATAATAAAAACCGCTATGTACTGGTTTCTAATAGGGAGTATATGTGTCTAAATCTTCACTCTCCTATTCTTTGCAGAGAAAGTAGAAGAATCTGCCCAAGTGTGTTCATGTTGCTGATGTTAGTCTAAATATTAACTTGGACACTTTCCTGAGGTGTATCCCCAAGATGAAAACCTCAAAAAGCTCATGATCCAAAATCCAGCTATACACTGAGGTTATCCTGAATATAGGTGTGCTATATACGGGTAGGGGGAAACCTATAACAGAAATCCCCCTCTATTAATTAATTCTTTATAAAAGAAAATATATTACTGAAAGAGAAACCTACTTTAAAAGAGTAGCTGAAAGGGTTAAATATGCATATATTACCACTGGGACAATTTAAAGGCTAAGAATAAACTTATACCAGCAACCATCAAACATTTGCTCTTCTTGCAAACTGCGCACCATGTTACATAGCAGAATAAAGGAGACTGTTGGAAGGAAAAGAGTGTCTTCAGCAAGCAGATGATGCGTCCAAACAAGCAAGAAAAAAGAATAGGAACTTTTTCAGATTACATATAAAGCCATAATGTGTTGGGCTAATAACATTTCAAACTGCATCAGAAGAAGGAGCCATCTGATGAGGGCAATCACCCTGAGCAAACAGTTACCAGGGAAGACGAAGCCAAAAGGGAAACCTGAATACATTCTTTGCATTGCTTTTCACTACACAAGGATTAGGCTAGGAGGTTTTCACAGTGCTGTTTCTATAGGATTCAATGAGGTTTTGGCCTGATGATGGAAAGGAGTGCTTGGACTGAACTCTTTCGGTTGATACTAGTTCCAAAACAAACTGCTTGACCTTAGAGCTGAAGGACTGTTCCCAGTTTGAAATGTCAACAGGGAAAGAGAAGATGATAAAATGAGGTTTATGTGGTTAGCTGGGATGTTGTCTGCTTGCAAATCTTTAAGGAATTTAAATGTGAAATGCCACATGGCAAGTAACCTAGTGACCCACTATTTCACTATTCCCAGAACACTTCAAGGAGCACTGGCTGGAGGGAGACTGCTGTGTCCAGAACTAGATGATCCCAGCAAGGGAAAATGTGACATCGTATCTTGAATGTGTTCGCTATTTCCAGGCTAAAAGCAAGAGGAGCAAGTTTACTCCTTCCAGCTTGTTCCACCCCAAAACTGAGCTCTCTCAGGTATCTTAAAACATGTGTCATAGCTGTCTGACAGAGATGCCCAGCCTCACTGCTGAAATGCTTGCTTAAGGAGTGGGTGCCCCAGTGTGCACTCAGCGGATCAGCAGCTAAAGGAGCCTGTTCAGATGAGAAGCAACCTCTGAATTCTTTCAGTTTGCAAGTGAAGACCTTTGAAGACCTTGAGCCCTTGAAAGCATCAGCTACTTCCTTCCTGGGCTGGGGGCGTCATTTCAGAGCTACTTACTTGGATGGTGAGCTCAGAAACCACAGACTCTTCTGCTGAGCCATCTCCGCTGTGGCCGCATTCCAGGCCCTGAGGAGACATGGGCTCTGCTGGGAGCTGCTGGACCCTCTGCTCCATCCTGCTGCTGCTTGGTGAGTCTGGGTGGGGGAACAGAGCTGAAATCTCCTTGGGGGTAACACCAGCTGCCACCAAACAGCTCCTCACCTCAACTCTGTCGTTTCAAGTTGTGTTTTCCCCTTTGTATGAGGAAAGGGAGTAGGGATGGTGGCCAGCTGGGTTTTTTGGATGTAACTGCAGCCTGTAAAACAGTGACTCCACTGTCAGTGTCGTTTTAATTATCTCCGGGGAAATATCTTCACTGTAGTGCACAGGAAAAAGATCTTTTCTCTGTATCACTGCTGCTCTTAACAATCTCGGATGAACTTTCTTTTCTGCAAGGATATGCTGGGAGACTGGGTTTGGAGACAGCAGATCAGTGTGGGCTGAGGTTGCAGCAGCTGGATTGGACCTACAGCATGCCCAGGATTCAGCCTAGGCTGCCTTGTTCTGGCATCTTTGGCAAAGCAGGGGGAAAGGGAACTATGACTTGGGGCTGTGTCTTTTCCCGGCTCTCTCTTGGCTCCATCTGATAAGGGCTGGGTCCTCCGCACATCATAAGTTTTTTGGGGGGCAGCAGAATGAGCTTTGACCTTTTCTGCTACCTAAGAAGACGTTTTTGGCTGATCCTTCCTCCACACTCAGTGTCAGGACCTTGCCGTCTTGAAGACTTGAGTGAATCCACAAGTGTATATACACAGCGATCAAAAAGCATGTCTCTTCCTCACATTCCCGGGGAAATGGACTGTAAGAGAGATTAAACTGAACAACGCAAAAGGTGTTTGCAAAATGCTGCAGTCAGCCAGCAGTGCCCAGGAGGCACAGTGAATGAACTGGATTAGGAAGGGAATAATTCATGTTAAGAGCTTTTTAATCACTCCAGGAGCATATCTCTGAATAACTGGCTTCTGCTTCTTAGCCTTCATCACGACTGCTACTACTCTCAGTACACTGAGGCACTGAATGTTTGCCATCTTAGCGAGTCCTGGGACAGAGTGTCCCTTGGGCCAGTTATTGGCAAAAACTAAAATAGTGAGAGGACTGTTAGTCTGAGATGTCTTTTGGGCAGCCTCAATATTTCAAACTCAGAGCAAAAATGCTTATTTTAGTGAAGTGAGCACTGTTTAATACAACACTAGACAGACTATTTGCTTTGTGGGACGGAGAACAGGCATGAAATGTTGGTGGGTATCTGCACAAGGGTACATTGCTGATTTGCCCCTTTCCATTCATTGCAGGAGGAAACCTGGGTGTCCTCATTGAAATCCTTCAGGATTCAGTCAATGGCACTGTGGGCCAGTCCGTGCTCCTGCCCGTCTCCTACAAATTTATGAACCCCTCTTGCTTCCCACTGGCATTTGAATGGATGTTCAGTAACCACTCTGAGCCAATTGCCTCCTGCACGGTGAAGAACTGTTCCCTGAGTGCTGAGGGGGCTCCCAAGAACTGCTCTGCACACAATTTCACACATGCCGCATACCAAGGTCGTGTTGTGCTTTTCGCTGAGAATGCATCCCTGCTGCTCCGGGACCTGCAGCTCAGTGACAGCGGGGTGTACAGCATCGCCTTCAAACAGCAGCTCCAAACCAGGCAGATCACCTTAACTGTGTACAGACGTCATTTCACCTCTGAAGATCACAATACCTGTAAGTGGTAAGCTGAAGATATTCTCAGCTCTGACACTGGTTGAGCTCCACCAGGGCCAAATATAAGAGGGAACCAGAATGGGAAGAGTGAATATTTATTTATTTATTTATTCTGTAGAGAGTCAGATGATTCAGAGGTGGCCCTGCTACACAAGGCTTCTTTGTAGCAGGTGAATCCTAACCCTTTACTGTAGATTAAACCCTAGACACAGAAGTCGTCTATGCCACAAAAGCTATTTTGTTATCCTCATCAGCCTTATGTTTCCATAATATTTATCTATATTGCCCCTAGTTTGGCACTATTCTTTATGTAGCTATCACTGTGTATTGTTTCTCTGCTCTGACTGTGCATGGCTCATCAGACTCTGTGATGCGCAAAAGCTTCTGAAAATTGTGAATTCACAACTAGGTATTCTCTAAATGAGGCTCCTCATTTTAACCTTATATCTTGGATTATGGGTCTAGTTATCAGGATGACTATGCTATTTCCATGCCTGTGGTAGTTCATCCTAATGCTTGAAAAAGATGTCTTTTTCCTGACTGTCTGCTTCCATCTTTTTGGAAAACAAAGTGGTACAAGCTGTGATGCAATCCAAATCACTACTGCAGGGTATCAAAGTTGCTTCATCTTTGGCCCAGTGCAACCACACAAATGTAGATAAGGTCTAAGAACATTTTCTTCTTCAGTGAGTTGTGAGAGGGGCTAAGGTACACCTCTCCCACCTTGACTTCAGTTGTTAATTGCTATTAACTGCATCAATCCCACTGGCACTCAAAGCTTTATGCTATGAAAAAGTAGGTTAGCATTTGTGATGAAAGCAAATATTGTGTACAGGATAGAAACATTTTAGTCATGCCCCAGAATCAAAACATCTTAAAGCTGACTTTTCGGAGCAGCAGTAACTTTCCAAACCTGGTAAGAAGATCCTTAGGACGTGTGTTCTCAGGAGTGGGGGTGTTAGTTTTGTGCAATGCAATGAGAAAAGGGTTTGATTTGACTGAGTTCTTTGCAAGAAAAGCCTCCATGGGATATCCAGTCCTCCTGACAGCGTGGGCTGTGCCCGTGCCCTGCCCTGCCTGTGCACGTAGGGGTGCAACAGACTGTCTGGACTCTTGCCTGGCCTGTGCTGTGCCCTGGAGCTCAAGCAGGGCTCCCCAGTGCATCTGGGAGAGGTCTGAGCACTGCCCTGCTGTGCTGAGTGCCCGCAGCTCTTGGCAAGGTTTGTGGAGACACCAAGGGGTGCATGGCCACAGGGTGCACAGAGCAGGAAGCCGAGGCTGTGTGGCTGCTCTGCGAATGGGAGCAGTCTGCTACTTGTGCTGACTATCCAGCTTTTCACGTCGAAAGCTTCCCATAAACACTGAGTGCTCTTGGCTCAACAGTCACCTGCTAAACTTGTCCCTGATGGCAAGGACATACCGTTACATTCTTCACTAAAGGTGCTTCTTGGTGTTTTAGCCATGACAATTATTGCTTTATACCACACTCATACA